>NC_081414.1:578437975-579895475 GCF_030272615.1 Cryptomeria japonica | reverse complement strand
ACGGGATCCTTTGTGCTCCAAAATGGGGGATATATATAGGATTTCCAAGGCCAGGGGTGAGGTGGTAGGAATCAAGATTGAGTCTGAAGATATCAAGGGTGAAATTGGATAAGGTTAGAGAAGAGGTTGGAGGGAGGGACACTTTTTATCTTTGTGGTGACAAGTGTCAAGGAGCCTTGCTCATGAGAGGGAAAGTGTCCAAGAGAGGAGACATGTGGCCAAAGTTCCATGTGTCTCAAGGGGAGAATATCCACACCATAGGAGGCTAGGATAAGGAGGTTAGAATGTGCGAGATGGGATAGGGTTAGTTAAACCCAGGGTTAGGTTAGAGGGATGGTTAGGTTAGGTGGTTAGAAGTTTGGAGGAATGTGGGTAATTTGAATTTAAAAATTTTAAATAATAGGAAAAGAGTAATTAATTTTCAACAACTCATAAACTGATTTGATTTAATTAATTAGGAGATTAGAAGAAATGAATTAAATGGGGGGAGGATTAATTAGTTTGGATTAATTAATCAAAGGGGACTATTCAAATGAACTTATTAAATAAATCCTTAGATTTATTAATAAGTAGATGAATGGGAGAATTTAATCAAATTGCTAATGAATTCAATTAAATTGGGAAGGGGGATTAATTAAATAATGCATTGATTCAAAGAATAATCTTATTTTTATGATGATATTAGTTTGATAGGATGCCCTAGACATTGATTGATAAATTGCGGTACGATAATACCCCCTTGGGCTATCAATTGAGATAATTGACCTTTGGAGTGTTTGGATCATTGCAAAATTGATTTCTTGATTAGAATTGAGTAGATTTCTACAACATTGATTGATGAAAGTGTGAGTTATGTTGTTCTCCATTTTGAAAACTTTTGTTTCTTCTCTTTAAAAGTCAAAGCTACTGCCTCTGTTCTGCAATGGAAGAGAACAACAAAAAGTTTGAAATAAACACAATAATATGAGGTTCCAAATGAGGAAACCTCCTACACTTTAAGCCTTTAAAATCTTAGACAAGTGAACCCTTTTAAGACTATTTTCTTACGAAAATAGCCAAAGGTTTACAGAAAACTTGTGTAAATTCCTGTAAACTTTCCTTTCTGACTGGTATAACTAAAACATAAATGGAAAGTTGATTTGATCTTTTGAAAAGGATCACAAAATGCACCCAAAAACCAACAGGTAAACCAGTGCCTTATCTGGGCAATAGAGTCATCTACAATAGACTGCAACCTGAAAAAAGAAACTTGTACACAAATCACAAGTTCCTAATCTATCAACTCTGAATATACTTGACATATACAGAGTCATAATCTAAACTAGACTTCACCATCAAATCCACACCAAAATTACTGATATCAATGACTTTGTTCAAAGTATATTTATATTTTCCTCCTTGAGAAGTATACTAAAAACAACTTCATTAGGTGACTAGCAAATCATTCAAATAAACAATCCTCAATTATTTAAATAGAATGAACATCAATACAATGACATAGAGACAATACAAGTCTAAGTTTAAATTCTCTAGAATGTATATTTCACTCCTCTATCAAAAAGGTTACAAGTACATCATATCTGACTCAAAAATTGTTAAGAAAATGGCTTGTATTGATTTTCCAAGAGTTTAGCTACAAAATTTGTGACCCCTTTTCTAGGTAACCTTGGTATCCTTTTATAGAAAATAGGATGCAACAAGCTTTGGACTACCTAGAAGAAAACTCTTACCCTAACTGCCATTTACTCCAAAAGTTACTTTGTTGTACCATTGAATTTGAGGGAGAAGCAAAACTTTCTTTCTGGGACGCGTGCTTCATTAATTCACTGGTCATTCAGTTGGAAAGTGGCCATAAGGGCAAGTTCCTGTTACCCAAAATCGGTTACAACAACTGACAACTTCATAATGCCAGTGTATTGTCTTGTGCCAGAGCATTGATGGGTTCTTCCTAAGAAAACACATAGCCATGTACCATTATGTTCTCTGCAAATCTCCTTGAATACCTCTCACCAACTTTTTACTTTGAAACAATGTTAGATGGAACTTGCACACCTCTGCCATTAATTATTTTGTATATTTAAATTTTGGTACGAATGGACCAGGAAGGCCATCTTTCTGAGCACCTTTCCTTTAGTCGCTATGTCACGATGTTTAAAGTTTGGATGTATTTCCATTGTGATATAGTGACAACCATCCAATCATGGAAAACTAGCATGCCTTTTAACTTTCCTGAGTAACTCACTCAAAACAGGCCCCACCACTTGGTTGCTGATCCGCGAAGACTAAAGGTCAAGCAAACTCGCATAGCGACACAGTGACAATTGTTGGATCACCTATCAATTGCTCAATCTTTAAATCCGTTGAAAACTTAACTGCTACCACTAGTTGTCTATCGTAACCACTCGCCTTAACTACTGGCTTTAACCGTTGTCTATGCCCATTGCGAGTGGTTTGTTTGCATGTCACAAGGAATAACTATCGTGCACCTTTATGTTGTGGTATAGCGACAACCATCAATCTGCATCGAACTTTCTCATTCTCTATTTCTCCTTTGAATTTCTTTCCTATCGAGTCCCACCACTTTGTCACCAAGTCACGAGGGTATTCATTTCGGGCACCTCACAACCTCAGTACAACAATAGCCACTGATAGTCCCAGAATTTTACTCCATCGTTGATCTTCCTCGGATCTTCTGTTGGATTGTCTCGATTTGCCCACCCGTTAACTCGCCTGGGCTACTCTCTCTTCTAGCGGGCCCACCATGCGTCACTTCCTGATTTGTTCGCATATCCATCTAACCGCCACTTGGGCTTGCCACTGGACTTGGGCCTGGCTTGGTTATTCTTCTATGCTAGGCCACGTTGCACATCCTAGTTCTTTCTGAGCCCACCTAGATGGCCACATCAACTGCTACCTCGCCAGTCGCTATGTCACGGGGGATAACTAGCGAGCATCTTCATCTTGCAGTATAGCGACGGTCATTGATCTTCATCAAACTTGCATTCTCTTTATCCTTCATCAATCTCATGCCATGTGTCAGCTTATGGCCCGCTCACAAATCCACCTGGACCACCATGTCGCCTTTGGTTTTGTTGGTTTGTTCAATATTATTCTTTCAGCCAAACTTCCTCCCTCAGCGAGTTGTTCACAAGTCTCATTGATTATGTAGTTTCATCGATACTTTTTATTATATCGGCGGGACTAGTTTTGATTTCTTCGATGTACTTTATGTCGATGGAACTGATACTTTCGGTGAATCCTTTTAGAGATCCATCGTGGCCAAGGTTTGTTCGATAAGTCACTTCATGAGTTTGATGACATGCCACCAACTTGCCACTGGACTTGAGCCCACCTTGGTTCTTCTTCTATGCTCAACCATGTGGCATGTCCTGATTGGCTTGTAGATCCACCAAGATGACACCTCACTACCACCTCGCCAGTTGTTGATTTGCCTCAAACCTGCATGCTCGTTGATTCGCCTGAGCTTCTTCCTCCCAAGGGTCCCACCACCTAGTCGCCAAGTCACGGCGAATAAACACACGCAACTCTACATTGTAGTATAGCGACAATTGTTGGATCTGAAGAAACCTTCTCATCCTTTATGATTCGTTATCACTTAACTGCCAGCTCTGCACCATCTCCCTTAACTGCCTGCTTTAACCTGCCAGCCATAGTCCGCCACTAGCCGTTTGTCGCAAGGAATAACCATCGTGCACCTTTGTGTTGCGGTAAAGTGACAGCCGTGAGATCAACAGAAACCTACTCAATCTTTAGGAAACCTGACAAATACATAGGAAAAGACATAAGACTTAGGAAAAATTAAATTTTATCAGAACCTGCCCAGGCCTAGACTTAAAAGGGGGCCCCCTCTTGACGATGCATAGACCCTTCCACTTAAGTGGAAAAAGGTAACGAGCAAATAAAAGACTTGGAGACACTACGACTCAAAGGCATCTTTTTTTAAAAGGTTTTTTGAAAAAGTAAAAACCCTAAACCCTCAGGACCACAAACTCGCAGACAAAGGTCAAATTTATGAATTTTGACAAATTTTCAAAAATAAAAGGCAAGACTTCCAACACATTTAAAATAGTGATAACAGTGGCTTTGACTGGGGATGGTTGGATGCAAGACCAACACAAGAATTTTGCAAAAACTCTGGAACGTAGACCAACAAAACCTTAATGAAAGAAAACCTAAAATATATACAACCTAGAACTACTGTGCATGGACTGAAACAGATCAAGAGAAGTAATATTTCAAGAATTGTCCATGCACTAGAAATTCCTGTACTTCACCATTCATTCTTTGCAAGAAGTATGAATCCTTTCCATTGATATCATAAACAATAAAGGGCCTATCCACAGTGATTCAAATTTCTTATGCTTGCCTTTGTCTTGGTTTCTTGCATTCCACTGCAACACCATGTCACCAATTTGGAAGTTTCTTGTACTAGTCCTTTTATGAAAAAGGTACTTTGACTGTAATTGAAGTTTCATATTCCTTTTATGGGCTCCAGTCCTCATTTCCTCTAGCTCTACTAACTGAATCATTCTTTCTTCCATGGGCTCAAACATTTCTAATTCTTCAATCTGCACAAATTTGTAAACTGGAAGCAAATTATTCACAGGTAATTTGGCTTTCGCTCCATAAACTAGCTCAAAAGGGGATGTACCAATGGCCTTTTTTATAGTCACCCTGTCAGCCCATAAAGCTAACCTAAGCTTTTGATCCCAAGACCTTTTATTTTCCTCTAGGATCTTCTTGATGATGTTGAGGAGACTTTTATTACTTGATTCTTCCTGGCCATTTCCCTATGGGTGGTATGGTGAAGAGTATGACATAATACTCCCATAATTAGCATAGAACTCTGAAAACTCCTCAGACTTGAAGCACAAAGCATTGTCCATGACTATTTTAGCTGGCACACCAAACTTTGTCACTATATTATCCATCAAAAAATTAATGACTACCTTACTAGTGGCATGTTTGGTAGGTATGGCTTCAATCCACTTGGTGAAATAATTTGTACCCACTAGGATCCATCGATGACCCTTGCTTGATTTTTCTATTATCTCTCCAATAAAATCAATGCCCCATTGAAAAAAAGGGGCTTCAACTATAATAGAATTCAAAGGAAAAGCACCAGCATACTTTAGTTTAGAAGAAAACCTTTGACAAGGATCACATTTCTAAACATATTTATGAGCATCCTTGAATAAATTTGGCCAATAATACCCTGCTCTGATTATCCTACTAGCAGTAGTCTTAGCTGAATAGTGGTCTCCACACACCGTATTATGCATCTCTTTTAGAAACTTCTCAGCTTGGAATTCATCCAGGCAAACCAGTAGCATCCCATCACTGTTCCTCCAATACAGGTCTCCTTGAATAAGAACATATTTCTATGATTTTAACTTTAATTTTCTCATCTGGTTGTGTGTCATACCTTCTGGACATGAGGCATTCTTCAAGAAGTATACCACATCTAAATACCACGGCTGCCTCTCGATACTAGTGACCAGGACTTCCTCAGTTTCAACATTATTAACATCAACAGTAACCAGATTTGATTCGGCCATCAATTTTGCAAGGCCTAATCCTCTTACTAATTTGGTGAGCTTGATCACTAAGTCAAACTCTTGTATTCTAGTTATCCATCTGCATCTCTTTCTAGTTACTTCAGACTGGGACAGAATGTCTTTTATAGTTGCAGGTGGTACATAGGCTACAATTCGATCATTTACTAGATAAGGCCTAAATGCTTTTACGACTTTGACTAGAGAATATGTCTACTTCTCCATGATTTCATACTTTAACTTAGTAGCCTATCAAGATTTGCTATAGAAATCAATTGGATGTCCATATCCTTCATCATCCTTTTGAAGCAGAACTGTTGCTACTGTGTGATAAGAAGCAAAAGAAAATAATGAGAAAGGCTTACTATAATCAGGGGATTTTAGCATTGGTGCTTCCTAAATAGCCTTCTTAATTTTGTCAAAAGCCTGTGCAACTTCTTCATCCCAAGAAAACTTTGCATCTTTTTTAAGTAATTTAACGATAGGCTTAATGATTTTAGCAAAGTTAGCTATAAATCTCCTAACAAAATTCACCTTGCCCAAGAAAGACTGGATCCCTTTAACATTCTTTAGCTGAGGTACAATATTTATAGCTTCAATCCTTTCAGGGTCTATTCTAACCCCTTCCTTGGAGACAATATGCCCTAATAATTTTCCTTCAATCACTGCAAAAGGACTTTTTTTGGGTTCAAGGATACACCAAACTCCAAATCCTAGCAAAAAACCTTTTCGACCGTAGTGATCATCTGCCTTCTTTGAGAAACATGTCAAATCATCTTGGTAAACCACCATTATGATGTTAATAAACTCCTTAAAAGCTACATCCATTGCTCTCTGAAAAGTAGCTCCAGCATTCTTCAGGCCAAATGGCATTCTCACGTACACATAAGTCCCCCAAGGGGTAGTAAAAGCAATCTTAAATTGCTCAGACTCTTTCACTAGAACCTAATTATAACCTAAGAACCCATCCATCATTCAAAATAAATCACAACCAGTTACCCTTTGTAACATGGCTTCCATATTCGGGGAAGAATAATTGTCTTTTAAAGAGGCAACATTCAAATTTCTAAAATCTACACAAAGTCTTATGTCCCCATTCTTCTTTCTGACAAGGACCAAATTGGACACCCATGAAGAATGTCTTATAGGTTTTATAATCCCCCCTTCCCTTAACTTGGTTAATTCTTGTTCCATTTTGGTCTCCAAAAGGGGGTTAATAGGTCTTTTCTTCTATCGAAAAGGCTTAGCATCAACATGTAGAGGAATTTCATGTTGAAATAAGTCTTGTCTATACGCCTTTAGGTCCTCATAGGACCAAGCAAAAACATGTTTATACCTTTTTAATAAGTTAATGAGGTTGGTCCTAATATGGGGAGACAAGTTCTTCCCAATATACACCAACTTAGGGGATGCTTATGTCCCTAAGTTCACCTTATCCAACTCCTCCAACTTTGTAGATGACGCTTGATGTAGGTGACCATCACTATAACTGAACACACCCTCTAGCTCAACTAGTCCCCTAGGTATTTCATTTGTCTCTAGTTGCACTATGTCACTTCCAAAAATTGTTTCATGTCCATCTACTACCTCCATCAATTCATTACAATTAATCTTTTGACCTTCATTATCATCTATGCATTGTACAAATATAAGGATGTCTTCATCATCCTCAAAAACTTGCCAATTGTACACATCATCTTGGATGGCTTTTGTCTCAATTATTGAAATTCCAGTCAATGTTACATCATCATTTTTTAATGCAACATTAGCTTAAAAATCTGCCATAATGTTCTTAGACCTTTCAATCCAATCAATAGAAAATGCATCAAAGTGTTCAATGACATCCCAAACAGCATGCTTGTACCTTTTTAACTTGTCATTTTTAGATGCATATCTTGACCTTATCTGAGACACTACAAGTTCAGAGTCCTCATAAACCCTTAACAACTTGATCCCATGTCTTTTAGCAATTTCTAAGCCTAATAACAGAGCTTCATACTCAGCTGTGTTGTTTGTACATTGGAATGCTAAAAAAAAAGAATACTTGAAGGTAATACCTGATGGGGAAACGAATAGCACTCCCACTCCAGACCCTTCCTTAGAGAAAGCTCCATCAAAGTACATATGCCACAGTCCTTCTTGTTGGGATTCTAGCTCATCAATAATAGGATTAGTATTCTTTAACTGAGGCTGAATGGGTTCAATCCTAAAGTTATCAAGATCCACATCAATCATGCAATTAAGCATGTTTTGGTCTATTTTTTCAATAACCACTGGGGCCTGTGGTTCTCTATACAATTTTATAGAATTCCCATTCACTAGGATAGTTGCATATGATAAATCTAGCTGAAGATGTCCTCCAACAGCAGTAGTCCACTGTCTAGATAGAAGCATGCCATAATGGGGCTTGGTGTCTGTGACTATTACATCCATTTTACAAGTAGCTTCAAGGAATGCTGCTATTTTTACTTCTACATCTTTCATAGTACCCACAATAGGCACTTCTCTATTATCCATAGCATAACACCTCCCATATGAAGTGTGTACTGACAAACCTAGTCCTTGCATAACCCCATAAAGCATTATATTAGCAGCTACACCAGAATCTATCATGCAATTTTTTATCAATCTATTATTTACTAATAGTGTGACATAAAAGGGATCTATCTGAGATGGATCCTAATTAATAGTGGTGCCCACATAAACTTTTGGGACCCTTTGTTCTTGATCCTTCTCATCTTTTGCATTCCCTTTTTAGAAGAAGCATCTACATCTGATATACTTGAAATCAAAGAAATAGTATCCTCTCTATGTTCTTTTATTTTCAGCAGCTCTATCAAAGGTACTGAAACTTACATCTGTGTTAAAGCTTGAGTCATATCAAAAACAGTGTTAACATTAGACTCAACATGAGCTTTAACCTTTTCTGCCTTCTGGTGACTTGTTCTCTTGTCACCAGTGGTCTCTGCCTTATTTCTAGTTGTATCAGCAATATTAGGTTTCGCTAAACTACTTGAGTGATCACCTTTATCCTGACTATCTTTGACAGAATTTTTGTTCTCAGTGGACCTCTTAGAAGAAGTTTCTTTAAAAAAAAGAGAACCAGGCATACCTTAACTTCCATCATCTTTGTTGATTCTCAGATTATAGTTATGCTTAGCTTTAGCTATTGCAGCCATAGCGAGATTCTTGACTTCCTCCTCGCTAGGTCTTCTAAGATGAATCTCTTGATCTTCTATTGTGACTACATTCAAAGTGGGATGCCAATCAATTTTCAATTGCCCTTGGAAATTTGCATTGCTTCTCGAGACATCATATTCACTTGCTTCATCTTCTGAAGACTCCCAGTCACTGTTCACGGTATACTCAAATATATTAACTGTGGGTTCATCCTCATTTCTCATGGATTCATTTAGAGCTTGAGCCATAACACACTGATAGGGGGAATGTGGCCCATCACATGCCATACACCAAGGGGTATTTTCCATATTATGTACATTTTCTCCCTTCAAAGGATCAAGGGTGTTCTAATTTTGTGTGCCTTTTGATCTATCTTGCACAGGTTTTTCATCTTTCCATGCAGTGTTATATGGCATATCATGCAATCAAGCAGGTCTGTCTTGCTAGTTGTAGTGAGGCCTCTCCGGTTTACTTACTTTAGCAGTAAGATCCTTGAAAAATAGTCATTAATTTCTCTATCTTATCCTCTTCTTTAGATGATTTATTTTGTTGCGGTTTTTGTTCCTGCCACAAGCTTCCATCAGTCCTTCTTCCCACTTTACCTGATGCTTTTCTATTACTCTCTACATTGATTGCAATTATGAAAGCATCCCTTAAGCTATGTGGGTTCTTATCTCTGAGAATGTAAGCCATCTTAGGATCAAAAGCATTGTAATAAGTGGTTAGACATACATACTCGTCTAACCTCATACATTGAAGGAGCCTATGCATTGCCTTTTGAAACCATGTATTAAAATCTATAACACCCTCATTATCAGACTTCCTGATATTGTTAAATTTGTTGATCATGAAGCTCACGTTTGTCTTATCTCCATATTTCTCTTTAAAGAAATTCTTGAATTCCTCCCGAGAACTAATGATGTCTATAGGTAACCCTTTGTACCAATCTCTAGCATCCTCAATCAAGGATTGCACAAACAACTTCATGATGACATCCTCATGTGCAATTTCATAGTCATTAATCATGTCACCAACATATTTTAGATGCTCTTCAACACCGATAGCATTATTCCCAACAAACTTCTGGAGTTTATCCCTCATTTCAATAGGGACATGGTTTGGTTATCCTAAAATTCCATCAAAATACAATCGCCTATACAACTCAACATTTATCGGTCTCCTTTGAAACTGATTTCCAATAAAGTTATTTCCAGCATTCACCCTTGGGCCTGAACCACTAGCTCTAGGAGTTTGATGACTTTGATTATGGGATGGTCCGTGGTAGGTTTGGTTTGCTAGAATTGTACTTGAGGGAATAGCAGAATTATTTGGGGCAGCATTTTCAGATTGGTTAACGGGTGGGATAGCATTTTTTTGCATCATTGGTTGAGTATTCAATAGAGAGGCAGAAGTATGTTGGGAGATAGGATTACCATGATCTACAGGTGGGAAAGTTATAGGAGGAGCTTTTAAGCAGCGTATCTTTCTTCTGAACTCAGCATTAAGTGCTTCTATTTTAGCCTTTTCTAACTCCCTTTGCAGGTCTTAATTTTCTTTCCTTATTCTTTCTACCTTGATCTCATGCAACATCATTTCCTAGGGTCCTTCTGCACTTCCTAACACTAGACCCACATATTTATTCTCCACTACTTTTTGCTTCCCTTTGTCAATAACAGGTCTGGCAGGTTGGGAATCACTGTGAACCTCCCTACTAGGTTGTGCTACAACTTTAGGTGCAGAAACAATTTTAGGATCAAGGATTTCTCTAATAACAGGACCTTTCTCTTTACTCCCAGGTTCCTCTTGAGCAAACAAGTCAAGTTCTGCAATCTGTCTTAATAGCCTATCTCTTTCAATGAGTTTGGTTTTGGTTTCATTCTCCTTTTCCTTTTTATTTTTTATGGCAATCAATTGATGTACCCTCTGATTTAGAACCTCAATCTCCTAGGACACTTCATGTTGGTTTGGCAAAGTTTCCTCTGAATCAGACACATTTAGCCGGTCCATATCAATTAGACTGATATTTCCTTCCATAGTTTTGGGAATGGAACTGACCCTATTACTTGTACTATGCCTATCTCTCCTAGAAGCACTGGCATTAGACAATCCTTGGTGAAAGATTTGGATATCATCATTAGTACCAAACAGGCCAGCATGAAAACCCATAATATCATGGTCAGATTCATGAGAAGAGGCATTGGACCTTGCATATACAAGACGCTCAAAAGACTTGCCCGTTTGATTACTCTTTTGTTTCCATGACTGATTTGACTGATCAGAAATAATAGTTCCTCTCCAGCCCTTCTTGACCGGTTCAGGTAACCCTTCATGCGACTTCTCTTGAGGGTTTTTATTCATATAGGACCTATTATTCCTTCTCCTATTCATCTTGCTGACCCTTTGAAGTGACTATGATTTTTTTTAAAGAAAACTGGTTTTTTCCTTAATTCAGAGTCGCCACCCAATATCTTGGAAGTAAAATATATAGTTTACCACAGTGAATCACTTACAAGACACTTGAGAATGAAACTATTGATCTTTAGAAAAGAACAAAATAGTATTCTAAGATGCTAAAAGATGGATCAAGGAGATCTTCTTTGACTCTCCCCAACAGAGTCACCACTTTTGTTGTTCTCCATTTTGAAAACTTTTGTTTCTTCTCTTTAGAAGTGAAAGCTACTACTTATGTGCTGCAATGGAAGAGAACAACAAAAAGTTTGAAATAAAGACAACAATATGAGGAAACCTCCTACACTTTAAGCCTTTAAAAGCTTGGGTAGGTGAACCTTTTTAAGACTGTTTTCATACAAAAATAGGAAAAGATTTACAAAAAACCAGTGTAAATTCCTATAAACTTTCCTTTCTGATTGGTACAACTAAAACATAAATGGAAAGTTGATTTGATCTTTTGAAAAGGATCACAAAACGCACCCAAAAACCAACAGGTAAACCAGTGCCTTATCTGGGCAATAGAGTCATCTACAACAGACTGCAACCTGACAAAAGAAACTTGTACACTAATCACAAGTTCCTAATCTATTAACTCTGAATATGCCTGACATATACAGAGTCCTAATCTAAACTAGACTTCATCATCATATCCACACCAAAAAATTTGATATCAATGACTTTGTTCAAAGTATATTTATATTTTCCTCCTTGAGAAGAAGACTAAAAACAACTTCATTAGATGCCTAGCAAATCATTCAAATAAAAAATCCTTGATTATTTAAATAGAATGAACATCAGTACAATGACATAGAGACAATACAAGTCTAACTTTAAATTCTTTGGACTATATATTTCATTCCTCTATCAAAAAGGTTATAAGTACATCATATCTAACTAAACAATTGCTAAGAAAATAACTTGTATTGATTTTGCCAGAGTTTAGCTACAAGATTTATTACCCCTTTTCTAGGTAACCTTGGTATCCTTTTATAGAAATTAGGGTGCAACAAGCTTTGGACTACCTAGAAGAAAACTCTTACCCTAACTGCAATTTACTCCAAAAGTTACATTGTTGTACCATTGAAGTTGAGGGAGAAGAATAACTTTCTTTCTGGGACACGTGCTTCATTAATTCACTGGTCATTTAGTTGGAAAGTGGCAATAAGGGCAAGTTCCTCTTACCCAAAATCGGTTACAACAACCGACAACTTCATAATGCCAGTGTATTGTCTCGTGCCAAAGCATTGATGGGTTCTTCCTAAAAAAATGCACAGTCGTGCACCATTATGTTCTCTACAAATCTCCTTGAATACCTCTCACCAACTTTTCACTTTGAAACAATGTCGGATGGAACTTGCACACCTCTTCCATTAATTCTTTTGAATATTTAAATTTTGGCACCAACGGACCAGGAAGGCCATCTTTCTGAGCACCTTTCCTTTAGTCTCTATGTTGTGGCATTTAAAGTTTAGACATATTTCCATTGTGGTATAGCGACACCCATCCGATCATGGAAAAGTAGCATGCCTTTTAACTTTCCTCAGCAACTCACTCAAAACAGGCCCCACCACTTGATCGATGATCCGCGAAGACTAAAGGTCAAGCAACTTCGCATATCAGCACAGCGACAATTGTCGGATCACCTATCAATCGCTCGATCATCAAAACCTTTGAAAACTTAACCGCTACCACTAGTTGTCTACCGTAACCACTCACATTAACTATTGGCTTTAACCATTGTTTGGGCCCACCGCTAGTGGTTTGTCTCCATGTCGTAAGGAATAACCATCATGCACCTTTATGTTGCGGTATAGCGACAATTGTCAATCTGCATCGAACATGCTCATTCTTTATTTCTCCTCTGAATTGGTCTCCTATTGGGTCCCACCACTTGGTCGCCAAGTCATGAGGGTATTCATTTCGGGCACCTCACAACCTCGGTATAGCGAGAGCTACTGATTGTCCCAGAATTTTACTCCACCGTTGATCTTCCTCGGATCTACTATTGGATTGTCTCGATTTTCCCACCCATTAACTCACCTGGGATACTCTCTCTTCTAGTGGGCCCACCACGTGTCACTTCCTCATTTTTCCACATATCTGGCTAACCGCCACTTGGGCTTGCCACTAGACTTGGTACCACCTTGGTTATTCTTCTATGCTCTGCCACATGGCACATCCTAATTCATTTTGAGCCTACCTGGATGGCCACCTCAACTGCCAGCTTGCCAGTCGCTATGTCATGGGGATAACTAGTGAGTATCTTCATCTTATGGTATAGTGACGGTCATTGATCTTCATCAAACTTGCATGCTCTTTATCCTCCATCCATCTTGTGTCATATGTCAGCTTACAACTCGCTCATGGATCCACCTGGACCGCCATGTCACCTTTGGTTTTGTTGGTTTGTTCGATATTATTCTTTCAGCCAAACTTCCTCCCTCGGCGAGCTGTTCACAAGTCTCATCAATTCTATAGTTTCATTGATACTTTTTATTTTATTGGTAGGACCAGTTCTGATTTCTTTGATGTACTTTATGTCGATGGAACTTATGCTTTCGGTGAATCCTTGTAGAGATCCATCACAGCCAAGGTATGTTCGATAAGTCACTTCATGAGTTTGATGACATGCCACCAACTTGCCACTTGGACCTACCACTCGACCTGAGCTCACCTTGGTTCTTCTTCCACGCTCTGCTATGTGGTACATCCTGATTTGCTTGCAAATCCACTGGGATGATACCTCACTGCCACCTCATTAGTCATTGATTTGCCTCGGACCTACATGCCTATTGATTTGCCTGAGTTGCTTCCTCCCAATAGGTCCCACCACCTAGTCGCCAAGTCACGATGAATAAACACCGTGCAACTCTACATTACAATATAGCGACAATCATCAGATCTGAAGAAACGTGCTTGTCCTTTATGATTCATTATCACTTAACTACCATCTCTGCACTGTCTGCCTTAAATGCCTGCTTTAACCCATCAGCCATAGTCCACCACTAGCAGTTTGTTGCAAGGAATAACCATCGTGCACCTTTGTATTGCTATATATCGATAGCCGCGAGATCAACAAGAACCTACTCGATCTTTAGGAAACCTAACAGATACATAGGCAAAGACATAGAACTTAGGAAAAATTAAAATTTATCAAAACCCGCCCAGGCCTAGACTTAAAAAGGGGACCCCTCTTGACGATGCATAGACCCTTCCAATTGAGTGGAAAAAGGTAACGAGCAAATAAAAGACCTGGAGACACTACGACTCAAAGGCATATTTTTTAAAAAGGTTCTTTGAAAAAGTAAAAACCCTAAACCCTCAAAACCACAAACTCGCAGACAAAGGTCAAATTTCTGAATTTTGATAGATTTTCAAAATACAAGGCAAGAGTTCCAACACATTTAAAACAGTGATAACAAGTTCTTTGATCACAATGATGTGATTCTTGATGTGATGATTGATAGAGCTTGATTGATAAGATTGAGATTTAGTCTAGTTTCAGGAATGACACCTCCTATATAAGACCAAGATGATCAAAGTGTTTGGTTTCAGGAATGATATATCCTATATAAGACTTGATATGAACATCTGGTTCCAAGAAAGATACATCCTATATAAGACATGATAGAATTGATTAGATGTGATCGATTGATAGAATTGATAAGGTTGATTAGATAAAGAACTGATATTTTGTATCATGTATATATCATATCTAAAAATAACTTAATTAACAGATAAAGCTAAAATTACCAACAAGAATCATAAAGGAAAATTATATTTAAAATAACACACACACACACACATAGTAGGTTGCAGGAAGATTCAAATATGCTAATGTGGGTTCATTTGAGGGAGTAGCATAAGATTCGCGTTGGGTCGACAATATCGGGAGAGAGATGAGTCATCGGTCTAATTGCGTATACACTTATGATGATATATTTACAATTTCTGTGATAGATTTGGCCTTGGATAAGATGAAATTGTGTGATCCCATGCAAGAATGAAATGCAACCTAAATGCAAATGCAAATGAAATGCAAAGCTACGGTCAAACCAGTCACTGGGTTATTGCATTTTTCCATCATTGAGATTTTTAAAATGTGGGAAGTGAGTGCAAACATCGATGGTATAATTAAACCGTGATGACTTGAGCACAAATTTCTTGGATTTTGATATTGCAAGTTAGCACAAACATCGAGGTATAATTGAACCAGGATGACCTGAGTGTTGTTTGTGTAAAACAGGCAGCATTAACCATTTTTATATGCAAATCAGAAATGTCTTCGATGATACTCTGATGATCATATCCTAAGACAATTTTGCACATATTAATGATTAATTTACAGACAGCAGACAAGAAAAATATAATGTTCCTTCCTTGTTCCTCTAGTCAGAGATATCATGAAGTCACTCATAAATCATGATAGCGAAAATCAAGATAGGAAAGTTGAACCAAAGTGTTAAAAGCATTATCCAAAAGATATCATCCATTGAAAAGTGTGTGATGTTCTTAGACTGGCATGAGATAGTTTGATGGTGGACAGTTTGATCTCGTGTTCAACGTTTGATGTGTCTCAGTTTTCTCTTGACAAGTGTTGCCTAATTGTTGTTCTACATGTTTGATTAAGCTCAAAAGGATGAAAATTTTTGCCCCCAACAAGATGCGGGATTTTTCCCCAAGCCTAGAAACAAAATCATTGTGATATACCCAATGATCCAAACCATGGTGAGAAATCAGCTATGATGCCTGCATATGCACAAAGGCTTTATTATGGATATGAACAAAGCTGATGGAAAATGAATGCAAGCAGAATTATGCATGAACCAATAGATGGAAGAGCTAGCTAACAGATAGCGCCTATTTGCCAGGTTTTCACCATCTGTTTTTATTGCACTTTTTCTCATATTTGATTTTTTTTGTTTGTTTTTCACTATTTTTGTTGTTTTTGTATTTTCTTCTTTTCCATTATTTTTTATTTTTCTGCTTTTTCATTGTTTTTGGAGTTTTCTGCTTTTTCACTTTTTTTTGAATTTTTTTGCTTTTTCAGACATAAGACTTCTTCACATGCATGCTATTGATGGGTTCCTCGAGCTGATCCCCATCCTGTGTTGATAGTTGATATGCTCCTGACCCAAATACTGTTGTGACCACAAACAGTCCTAACCAGTTTGGTTCAAACTTCCCTTTCTTTTCTTGATCTAGCTGGTTTTGTGGATTTTCCTTTAGTACAAGCTCCCCAACTTGAAAGACTCGTGGTTTGACCTTGTGATAACTTCAGAACTTTCTTTGCTGATATACCTTTAAATGATCAAATTCATTTTTTCTTCGTTCATGAAATCAATTCCAACTTTGTAGTCTTGATACTCTTTGTTCTTCATCGGGGATAAGACCTTTTAATGATACTCATAGAGAAGGTATCTCTACTTCTATTGGCAGTATTTCTTTTGATCCATAGACAAGAGAGAAAGGTGTGGCACCTTTTGGTGTGTGGATACTGGTACGGTAGGCCCATAAAGTAGGGTTCAAATGAATATTCCAATCTCTGTCAGCATCATTCACTATCTTTTTGAGGATTTTCAAAATAGTTTTGTTTGATGCTTCTGCTTGCCGATTCCCTTGTGGATAGTAGGGTGTGAAAAATCTGTGTTGGATCTTGAATTTCTCACATAGCTCTTGTACATCCTGATTCTTGAATGGTCACCCATTATTAGTGATAATGGTCATGGGTATTCCATGGCGACAGATGATGTAGTTCAAGATAAATCCAACAATGTGTTTTCCTGTGATATTGATGAGAGGTACTGCCTCAATCCATTTTGTGAAATATTCTGTAGCTACAAGGATGAATTTGTGACCATTAGATGAAGAAATATTTATCTTTCCTACTAGATCAAGACACCATTGGCAAAAAGTCCAAGATGTTGCCAAAGCATAAAGTTCTTGTGTTGGTGCATGAATCAAATTCCCATGGATCTGACATTGTTTACATGTTTTAGCTATCTAAAAAGAATCTCATTCTATAGTTGGCCAATAATAGCCCAAGCGTATGAGTTTTTTCGAAAAGGTAAGACCACTAGAATGAGTGCCACAAATGTCATTATGGACTTCATTTAAGGCCTTCACAGATTCTTCTTTCTCGAGACATCGTAAAAGAGTACAGTCCAGACCTCATTTAAAAAGGATATCCACGACAAGAGTATAATGGGAGGATTGGTGAATAAAGTTTCTCTTTTGGTTCTTTGATAAGTCAGGAGGGAGGATATTATCTTTCAGGTATGTGTAGGTTTGGCCATAACGAGAGGAATCATGCCCAACAAGGTGACAGATAGTTTGGGAATCAGGACAATTATGTGCAGGGTAAAATAACTCTTCCACCAGGAATTCGTAACGCTCTTGATTTTCTTGTGTCTAAAGTAGAGAAGAAAGTGTTGCCATGGCGTTTGCTACTTTTTATCATTCCTCAAAATCTGCTGAAAAGTTATTTCAACAAAGTATTTCTTGACATCATCAACCATCTTCTTATAAGGCATTAGTTTTCATCCTTTGTTTGATAATCGTTATTGATTTGATTGATGACAAGCTGAGAGTCTCCAAAGACCTGTAGTTCTATAATGTTCCATTCTATAGCCATTTTGATACCTGTAACCAAAGCTTCATATTCTATTGTGTTGTTGGTGCATGGAAAATTTTGTTTGTACACTTTTGGAATTGTATGACCTTGTGGCATGATGAATAGAATGTGCGCTCGTAATTCATGATGCGTTCCATTATTGATGCCTTCTCTTGGACTAATATTCAGGTGATGTATTATAAGATATAGATCTAACCCTAGAATGTCTGCATATGACCATCTTTTGATTTTCCTCCTTTCGAAGAGTTCCAAATATGTTTGCCTTCCTAGTTCTAATAGAGAAGTTGTTGGATATAGATCAATTGTGCCAATGTTAACTGCCTCTGTCGGTTCCATCAGGATAGATGACCTCTTTGAATAGAATTTAGGTAAAGTGTCAAATCTCCCATCTTTCGGTGCCTCGAGGAGGTTTTCACCATTAGATGTGTCCTTTCTTTTTACTTTTTCATGGTCTAGTGTCGCCAATAAATGGTTTTCAGCAATAGACCTGATATTGTTTTCTTGATTTTCACTTTTGCGACTAGGAGATTTGGCGCCCACTTGACTTGAAAATATGTTAGTGAAATCCCTAGTGAAATTTTTGTGGGTTCGATTGTATTAAGATATAAGGATATGGCATGGTCATTAGGAAAGGTATCAATGGCAATATGTCTTTCATTTTCCCAATCCATAGGTTCAGGATGGATTAGAGGTAAAGGATCTTCAGGTTGAATTGTTTCAAAAATGTTAGGGGTCATGATAGATATGTCAGAGCTTTCAATATGCATTTTAATGTCTAGAATGATACTCTCATCAGAATGACCTCTTACAAGTAGCTCCTGATCATCCTTGATTAAGTCCAAGTCAATTGAATGTGATTTTGATTCAAATGGGCTAGTTCCTAACATTTTCTCTGCAGACACATGAACTACATCGACTCCTATATCTTTGTAAAGCGGAAAAATCAAACCCTAGTCGTTCTCCCCTCCCCAACTCCAAGGAGAGAGAAGGGAGAGTCACTAGGGTTGATGGTTTTCACTTAGGAGGGACTTTACATTCAAAAGAGGGGTTGAAACCCACAAGATCCAATCCCACACAATGCAAGATTGGATTCTATATGAGTTTCAAGGGTTGTGATAGCAAGGATACCCTCTTTTGTAAAGAATGTAGATAGAAAGATTGAACTAGGAATGCATGTAGAAGCAAGAAAGATTTACTTATAAATAGAGATAGGGATATGATATGAAGCTGCGGACCTGGAATTAGCAATAAAATGTCGAGATGGCGCTGTCCTGCAAATTTGAGCAAAAGTTGACGGGACGATGGCGCACGGTGTGCACACGGTCCTCCGAAAAATCCGCGAAATGAAGGGGGATCTGTTCGTCTCTGCACAAGGATTCCAGATCTTCAATTTCAGCTGCGTACCTACAACCTACACATAGAAAAGTGAAGACGATTGGGGGGTTAGGGATGAGGGGTTTGCCCTTAGGTCAAACCCCAGTTTTGGAATTAACCAAGAAATGAGAAATGTTGTAAATGTAAATGACTGTAATGTAAAACAAGTACTAGTACCTTGTTGTAAGGATGTTTGTATCCTTATATGCGAAGGTATAGATGTTGTTGTATGTTGTATGTTGTATGTTTTAGCATGTGATCTCCTCTTCAATGGTTGAATCCTTGTCTTGAATGCAACACCTAGCCTTGAATGGAGACTTAGAATGATCAATTGCTTGAAGGAATGCTTGAATGTTTGAATATCATTTCCATGTCTTGTACACATATCTCCTTCCTCCTCAAATGGGAGAGGAAATGTAGTTTATATACTTGCCAATTAGGGTTGATAGACTGATTTTCCCGACCTTAGGCCGACCAGGAAATGTTATTTTCCAATTTGCAAACAAAAAAGGCCCAAAGTCCCATAGGAGACCGGGCCCAAAATAGGGCCAGGGACCAGGGCACTGGGCGCCCTAGTCCTGAAGGACCAGGGCGCTGGATGCTCTAGTCCCACCTCCCGGGACAGCAGGGTGCAAGGAGGGATCAAGCAGGGTGCTGGAAAAATGCAGTTTTTGGTGTCGTGAACAAGTTTCGGGGTCTCCATTCAGGTTCAGTGTTGCGTCGCCATCGTGAAGACCCAAATGCGGTCAAAATTGCAAGTGTTACAATTTTAGGACGCTACATTTAGCCCCCACTTTAGCGGGAGTATAAGCGTACGCTCATACTTCTGGTAAAGTACAAGGAAACAACATTGAAAAAACTTTCACCACGTCAAGGAGGCAAGATACACCAAGCCCCCAGTGGACTAAGGATCTTATGACTTTGATTGACAAAGTAAAAGGGAAGATCATGAGGGAGAACCATGACTGTCAGTAGTAAGGTTCCCTCACTATGAGTCATGCAAGAAAGATATCAAAAATTTTCAAGGCAAAGCTAAATTTGTCAAGAAATTTTCAAGTATCTTGAAAAGATATGGACGGGATGTATGCCCCCCTACGTTAAAGCGATCGCACATGCCTCACCGGGGGTGATTTCTTTAAGGTAGTGATACAAATGAGAAAGGAGCACGTTATCACAACGATTTAGCCCCCAAGTGTGAGATAAACCCAAGGATAATAGACACAAAACACAAAGCACAAGGTGACTTTGCTTTCCTTGGGGTCAGTATGCTGTATGATAATTCATGTATATCATATGTATGTATGCATAATTTTTCTTCATTCCCCAATCAAGGAAGGTCACCTAGAAGAAGGGAACACATGTGTCTTTTGAGTCAACATGAGAGAGATCGAGAGATCTCAATGCTTTGCATCGTCCTCAAGTAGACAACACTAAGGACAACAAATAGAAGAATGAGAATAACACATAGAAGAAGTAACAAAAGAGAGGAGGAGAGAGTCTGCTATGCTAATGAACTAGTCTAGCACGTCATCTACCCCCCGATCTTGCTGATCAACATTTCAGGAAGGCAGGGAACACGCTAGAGGAGGAACATTCAACACAGCAGATGGAGCTATCACGAGATCCAAACAAGGGCTATGTTCATGTTCCAAGCCACGTTGTTCTTGTCTAGGAGCTAGGATAAGTGCTTTAGAAAATTCGTTAGATAAATGGTTATCAACATCAACATATTCATATTCACTATCAGAATGAACAGGAGTAACATTTTCATCATGAATAACATTTTCATCTATATCATCATCAAGATTTATAAAAATAGGATCTTTAACTCGCACAGGATCAAGACCATCATACATCTTATGTTTAGGAGATTTCGGCTCAATCGTCGGCTAAGGAGAAAATGGAATAATGCTTGTTGAAGGTGTTTTTGGGGATTGCAAAGTTTGAGAGGCAACTGCCTGAGCTCTAAGACGACGCTTTCGTCAGCGTTCATGTGCAGAATGATTTCATCTAGTCTTAGTAGGAAGTTGAGAAGATTGAGGAGGAGGAATGTTCTCATCCTTATCACTTGGGTGTTTAGGTTGTGGTCTCTTAGGTTGAATAATAGGAGAAGAGGAAGGTCTCTTCTCTCCATAAGAGGAAGGAGGAGGAACTGCTCCATATAAGGGAGGAATATTCAGTTTAGGAAGGAGACCAAGTCCATCATGACGAGGAGGTATAGGTCTACCTTTAGAAGGTTTATTAGATATAGGCATAGTCACATCCATAGGAATAGGTTGGGAATCTTCTTGAGGAAAGACATTAGTTTTATCTTTCAAAGGAAGAACTTCCTTCTCAAGAATGATAGGAATGTCAAGTTTGGGTGTTCTAGGTTCACTTAGAGATAGGATCATATCTTTATTCCACTTTTGATAAGATTTGAAAAGATGATCACTTCGCGGAGGAAGAGATTGGAATTGTTTAGGCCAAAAATAATCAATAGGAACACTAGAAGTTCTTTCAGCTGGTTTAAAGAGACTATGATTGATAGTAACAACTTCACCATTATGGGGAAATTTAAAACACTTGTGAATAGGAGAAGCAATAGCTTTCATGGAAGATAGCCAAGGATAGCCTAGCTTCACACGAAATTGTTCGAAAGATGGAATAATAGCAAAGTCCACCTCAAGGGATTTGTTATGGACCTCAATAGGTAATGTAATAGAACCAATTGCAGGAGAAGAAAATGCATCAAATAGTTTCACAACCACATTTGTTTTGTCATAGATCACTTGATTCAATTGCAAAGTAAAAAGAAATTCTTCAGTAATAACATTAACCATGCACGAAGGATCAATAAGCACTCCACGGCAAGGTGTGTTCTTGACTTTTGCAACTATATATAAAGGACCATCAGGTGCCCTGATAGTTTCACTAGAATCAAAGGTGATGGAATGTTCTTTAGGGATTTTCTGCTGCTCCACAAAGTTAATCACATTCGGAGTCATAGACACAAGATCATCAGGTGAGACAGAGGAATCAATAGTATCAATCGCATTAGAGGTATGAGAAGGCAATGGATCAGTAAAAATCTGAAGATTTTGATTAGGAGGAGCTACAGATGTATTGCCTTTATCATTCACTCCAGAAACAGAGATAGTATTATTATCAATCAAATCTTGAATTTTACCCTTTAAAGCAAAACATTTTTCAGTATCATGCCCAGGTTGACGATGAAATTGACAAAAAGATTTGTTATCAAAATAAGGTGAATTAATCTTTGCAGGATCAATTTGCCTTATAGGAGGAAGAGTAAGCACATTTTGTTCCAATAACTTATTCATAATACTATGCAATGATTCATTCAAAGGAGTAAACTTTCTTTCTTTCTTGAAAAACTTAGAAATAGGAGGCGCACCTGATGCTGCATTCACATTGTTGTTGATGATGTTTTCATTGAATTTAATGGACTCTATGTTCGGTTTAAACTTCCCAAATGGTTGTTGACTACTATCACCCTTATCACTCGGAGCCATAGGATGTGATTGTTCCATTTGACTCACAGTCAGTTGATAATTGTGAAGAGTTGCGCACAACTGTTGGAAAGAAGTAAACTCAGAAAACAGGAGTTTTTCTCTAATTTCTTTTTGTAAATTAGAAATAAAAATTCTTTGAATATCATTGTCAGGCACTGGAAAGGAAATTTGAGCATACAAATTCTTATAT
The DNA here is from genome assembly GCF_030272615.1 of Cryptomeria japonica. Taxonomy (NCBI): domain Eukaryota; kingdom Viridiplantae; phylum Streptophyta; class Pinopsida; order Cupressales; family Cupressaceae; genus Cryptomeria; species Cryptomeria japonica. The sequence continues at coordinate 579,872,555 of NC_081414.1, read as the reverse complement.
CTACCAATGAAATCAGTCACTTTTTCTTTAACACCTTGTTTACAATGCATTAAATCAATCAAAGAAACTTTAGGACTTATATTGTTTTGAAATTGTTGAATGAAAGCATTTGCAAGTTGTTTGAAAGAAGTAAAAGAATAGGAAGGCAACGAGCAATACCATTGTAGGGCTTTGTCTTTTAATATTCTAGTAAACAGTTTTGCAAGCAACCTTTGGTCATAAGCAAAATCAATACATATTGTTTGAAAGGTCTTAACATGTGTTAGAGGATCACCCTTACAATTATAAAGCTCCAAATGTGGAATTTCAACATGTTTAGGGGGAATAGCTCGAACAATGTCAAAAGAGAGTGGGCTCGCAACATCAAATGTGGGCACACTAAACTTAGATTGATTCATAGAGGCAATTTGTTGCTGTAAAGAAGAGATAGTTTGTGCAAGATTGTTAATGGTCGCTTCAGTCGAAGAGTTCATATTAGACGTGTTAGATTGTGATGGAGGTGTTATGTTATTGAAAGAAGGTAGAGAGTAAGGTGGTGGGACACTATGATAGTTAGTCATAGGAGATGATTGGATAGGAGGAACACTACAAGGAGGAATGGAATGGTTAAATGAATTGCCCCCTTGTGTCATGTTCATTTGTGGAGATATAATAGGAACACTTATTGAAGGAATGAATGAAGGAGTTGGATTGAATGAAGGAAGAGGGTTGATTGAAGAAGAGGGATTGCCCCCATGACTAGTGATCATAGGAGGAATGTCTTGTGTTGAAGTAGTCATTATGTTTGATGTAAAAGTAGGTATACTAGCAATAGGAGTCGTCAAAGGAATAGAATGATTGTCTTGAGTAGGAGGTTGTGTATAACCTAAGGTTTCGGCACAACTTTTCATAGGCATCACATTTGAATCCACAATGTGTGCAATACCACACAAAATATCAATTCCATTCTTATCACTTTGAAGCATACATTTTAGACCCTCAATTAAAGGAAGAGCTTGACTATCAGGGTATTCTTGAGACATCCACTGTCGAAAATCGTCAAATTGGTTATCCAATTTTGAAAGTTGTTCTACAAAAACCTCATGGAGAGCTTCTTCATCATTAGGAGGATTAGAGGAATTACCCATGTCCTTGTTAAAAAGGTCATTCAAATTAGGTTCCATCTCCTCAGTAATTAAACCTTGGAAAGACTTAATTCTAAGGCTTCGTCTAACGGGAATAGTGTAAGTAGGGCTTATTGTTGTAAAACTCATGCACTAAAGAGAGAGAAGATTTTTAGAGGTAGCAAATTTTAGTAAAACCAGCCAATCTTCTAGATTTAAGCTGTTAAATACAATCAGGACAATCTCCCGAAATTTCGGAAAAAATGTCCGGGACCGTGGCGCTCGGGGTGCACACTGTCCTCGCAACTTTTTTCAAAATTTGCAGGGATGAAAGTTATGATGATTTTACAGCTAACCTGAAAAAATTGAGTGATTTTACGATCTGTAGATAGGCCAAATTAAAGTTGCAATCTCAAAATTGAACCCTACCAAGATTGTCGAAAAATGCAAAATTTGAATTTTGAAAAAGAGAGGGAACCTGAAATTTTGAATTTTATGATTTTAGAGGGAATACCAAAAGCAATGCAAGTTTTGAAATTTAAAAGTTGACTCGATTTCATACAAAATTCGAATTTGAAAGTGGAAATCAAAGTTGTTGTAATTAAGCACTTAATTTCAAAAGTCACAAATTGCAAAAATTTGGATAAATCACTGAAATTTCGAATGAATGATAACACACTTTTCAGATTTAGGACTGTAAGAAACACAATTTTGACACAAATTTCAATTTCAACAATTTTTGAATGATTAGAAGCCTCAATCCAAGCAATCGCTAGACCAACTTTGACTATAACTTTGAAGGTGTTAAAATTGATAAAATCAGCCAAAATTCTGGATTTTAGCAGAAAAATACAGTAAGATCTAGCTCCCGAAATTTCAGAAAAAATGTCGGGGACGATGGCGCTCGAGGTGCACACGGTCCTCGCAACTTTTTTCCAAATTTTTAGGGATGAAAGATATTGTGATTTTATTGCGGAATCCAAAGTTACAGCCGATTTGGAGATGTTTTGATCAGTGAAATTGTCGGACAAAGGTTGAATCAAGAGGGTTTCAAAAATTAGGGTTTTGACACTTAACCACTTAATTTTCAAAATTAACACACAAATATGAATTGATAATTTGTAATAGAAGGGTAGATCTGAAACAAGCATTAACAATTAAACATTTCACAAGTTTAATTACTTAAAAAGAAAATTTAGGGTTTTTATGCAATTAACCTCTAAAATTTTGCAAAAGACCAAACATGGAAATGTAATCAAGGAATCCAATTTTCAGATCTAACTATGAATAATTAGAAAGGATGTTCACGTCGGGTTCACCAAAATGTAAAGCGGAAAAATCAAACCCTAGTCGTTCTCCCCTCCCCAACTCCAAGGAGAGAGAAGGGAGAGTCACTAGGGTTGATGGTTTTCACTTAGGAGGGACTTTACATTCAAAAGAGGGGTTGAAACCCACAAGATCCAATCCCACGCAATGCAAGATTGGATTCTATATGAGTTTCAAGGGTTGTGATAGCAAGGATACCCTCTTTTGTAAAGAATGTAGATAGAAAGATTGAACTAGGAATGCATGTAGAAGCAAGAAAGATTTACTTATAAATAGAGATAGGGATATGATATGAAGTTGCGGACCTGGAATTAGCAATAAAATGTCAAGACGGCGCTGTCCTACAAATTTGAGCAAAATTTGACAGGATGATGGCGCCCGGCATGCACACGGTCCTCCGAAAAATCTGCGAAACGAAGGGGGATCTGTTCGTCTCTACACAAGGATTCCAGATCTTCAATTTCAGCCGCGTATTTGCAACCTACACACAAAAAAGCGAAGACAATTGGGGGGTTAGGGATTAGGGGTTTGCCCTTAGGTCAAACCCCGATTTTGGAATTAACCAAGAAATGAGAAATGCTGTAAATGTAAATGACTGTAATGTAAAACAAGTACTAGTACCTTGTTGTAAGGATGTTTGTATCCTTATATGCGAAGGTATAGATGTTGTTGTATGTTGTATGTTGTAGTATGTGATCTCCTCTTCAATGGTTGAATCCTTGTCTTGAATGCAACACCTAGCCTTGAATGGAGACTTAGAATGATCAATTGCTTGAAGGAATGCTTGAATGCTTGAATGTTTGAATATCGTTTCCACGTCTTGTACACATATCTCCTTCCTCCTCAAATGGGAGAGGAAATGTAGTTTATATACTTGCCAATTAGGGTTGATAGACTGATTTTCCCGACCTTAGGCTGACCAGGAAATGTTATTTTCCAATTTGCAAACAAAAAAGGCCCGAAGTCCCATAGGAGACCGGGCCCAAAATAGGGCCAGGGACCAGGGCGCTGGGCGCCCTAGTCCCGAAGGACCAGGGCACTGGGCACTCTGGTCCCACCTCCCGGGACAGCAGGGTGCAAGGAGGGATCAAGCAGGGTGCTGAAAAAATGCAGTTTTTGGTGTCGTGAACAAGTTTCGGGGTCTCCATTCAGGTTCAATGTTGCGTCGCCATCGTGAAGACCCAAATGCGGTCGAAATTGCAAGTGTCACAATTTTAGGATGCTACAATCTTCATCCCTTTCAATTTCAAGTTGCTCTTGTTTTTTTTTCTATGATAGCAAATATTCTTCGTTCCCTTGATCTCTTAGCTACATTTTTTTCCATTCTTGACAAAATTGATGCAAATGATTGTTCCTTGGATTGTGTGCTTGAAGATGTTGTCTCTTTGTTATGTGGAATAATGACCTCTTGAGCTGGTTTTAGATTACTACAACACTGCAATGGATTTGAGTCTGCTGAGATTGTGATTTCCTGCCCATTGTAGGGAAATTTTAGGCACTGATGATATGTTGATGGAATAGCCTGTATGTCATGTATCCATGGTCTTCCAAAGAGAATGTTGTATGGTAAGTCCAAGTCTATAACTTGGCATGTTGTGTCTTTCTGCAAAGGTCACACTCTGATGGGTAGTATCACAATCCCTTTAGAGGAATTCTCTTCTTCATCATATGCTTTGATGGTGATCTTTTTTCGGGGATCAACTGCATCTTCAGAATAACCTAGAGCATGGACAAGACTCAATGAGAAAATGTTTAAGTTAGCTCCCCCATCTATTAGGACACATTTAACAAGCATTCTATGAATGAGGACTTCAATTTGCAAGGGATCATTATGGGGATGTTGCAAGGAACCAATGCTTGGATATGGAAGAGATGGGCTTTGAATAGGATCCTCTAAAATAGGTTTGATAACCATTATGGATATCCCTTGGGGAACTTCATGTTTGGGTGTATTGTTTGGTGAGGATTCTATGGAAGATTCTCACAAGCTTTCAAGAGGTGTAGGTATAGATGCCTTTGGAGAGTCAATTTGCTTATGGGGGGATGAGCCATTGCTAGACATAGGTGCGTGATCTTGATCTTTCTCAGCAAAATCCCTTAGGGATCTCTTTAAGAGTTGCATAAAAGAGCCACCTTTCTTTGCAGATGTATTTGAATCCTTGTGAGGTTTTGACATAGTTGTCTTTTGATTTTGGACCTGTTTGATTTCTCTGATATGTTGACTTCTTATGTCTTTTGCTTGTATTTTGCTTTGGTATGCCATGTTTCTATGATCTTCAGTTATTTCAAATATTTCAATTTTTGTTTCAGCGATCTTATGTCTTTGCATTCTAGTTAAAATGGGCATATACATGTGTTGAATATTGTGCCAGTATTCGATTGTCTAAAAGTTGTTTCAATAAGTGACCAACTATCAATGTAGATATGATAGATTGATATGACACGAAAAGATAATTCAAGTGTTTAAAAGTTTGCAAGTTTTTTTGATCTTCGGTTTTGGAGTGCAATGATGATGATTTTGATAAAACCAAGTCCAATAGGAATGATATATCCTACAATGTGGGACAAGGTTATCCTGACCAAACATTGTAGTTTCATGATAGAGGACGATAGATCCTGATGAGAAACTATGTTTTGTGTGATCAGTTTATCAAAGAGGGTGATAATGCACTTTGAGATGTTTAGATCTTGAACTTGTTGAAGGTGAATACTTGAAAATCTTGGGGGTGTCTACCTCTAGAATCCGATTTGAAAAAAGATAACTTGACCAAGCGAACCAAGAAGACAATCTAAGCACAAAATGATAGATATCAGGTGTTTATTCTCACTGTAAATTGACCAAGCAAACATGACAGATCTGAAAAAGACATGCAAGAAGACAACTCTGGACTGATAGAGATAGAAATTTGTATGACAATTTAGGTAACCCCAGACGACAATTTAGATAGACCCATACGATAAACTAGAAATATCGCACAACAAAGGCATAAACTTGTACGACACTTACCACAGAACCAAATGACAAAAGATATCAAAAAAGCTTCTGCTAAATTGACTCATATAACAATTCTTACTGAATCAGATGATAAACTAGATTTCCCGTATGACAAACTAGAAAGCTCGTACGACTGAGGACAGAACAGAGACAAAAAATTTGTTTGGACAAATTTTTTATGAATGAAGTTTAATGTTTTCCTTCTGTTTTCCAATTTTTAGATGTCTGATTTTCTATTTCAGGGATGAAGACACAACAAACACATGATATGATAAATGACCTCAAGAACAACACGCTAAATCCTAAGGAAGTTCGCTGAGAGAGAAAACATTTCTTGCAAACTTAGGTACACACCCAATAGCTAACTAGAATACGGCTGATGAGTCTCACGCAATGGATTCTCAATGCCATATTATCCGAATCCAAATGCTAATGGAGGCACGATATGGCAAGTGTCTTGGGAGAGTTACTATCTCTCTTGCACAAAGATTATCCCCCTTTCAGAGGTGAATCAGGTAGCTTCTATCTTAGGGTTCGTAGTAAGGGTTTTCGTTTGAAATTACCCCTTGCAGTCATGCAAGCACAATTGAGGCCTATAGCCCAACAAGGTACCTAAAAAAGAAGTAGTCACGCAAGCATGATTGAGACCATGAGGCCCTACTAAATGTACGATATGAGAGATCTCAAAAGAGAAAACTCAAATAATCCCATCTTCCGAGACTTTAATCCCGAGAGGCCTATTTTTTAGAGTGAGTCGAAAAGCTTAGGTCTAGTTGTACTTACTTGGGAATTTAATCAAGTTGATAATGAATTCAATTAAATTGGGAAGGGGGATTAATTAAATAATTGCTTATTTAATTAATTATCTTCAGACCATTTTTAGGTGTATACAGATATTATATTATATTTTTTTGTATAAATAGGACCAATTTGTGTGGCCCACATTTTTAAACCCCTTGATTTCCACCATTTTCAAAAAAGTACTTATTTTCAAAAATAGATTTAGATCAATACAATTCTTGCTCTTGTTGCATATTCAAATTTTGAGCATAACTATCTTTAGTTTCTAATCCAAGATTAGACTTTCTTGATTTCATAAAAAATGGCCACTTAAGAGCCCCTTTTAATCTCCCATCTTTGTGCACTTACCATTTGTTTGTGATTTTATGTCATGCCCTCTTCCAAGACTTAGTGGTTCTACCTGTAACATTTTTGTGTAATTATAGAACTAATTACACTTTTAGAGAGTCATGGTAGAGTGCTTTCTAGGTGTGTCTATATGTAGATGTGTATAAATGATTAAAAGAATTCATGAGTAGTTGTATAAATCGGTTTTCATATTTTATTAAATGTGCATACTTGTATTTATTTTCTTAATTGGAGGTCACATAGGTCTAGTTAGATTAGGTAAAATTTAATAATCTTACTGATAAGTTTTAGGGATTTATTATCCTTTGGGTATGTTGATTAAGGGTTTGAAGTGCAATACTTCATTATCTTTAGTTATCCTATCAAATAACATTAAAGAAATTATAAAGTCCCACATAAATGAGAAATTTTTTGTGTTCAATGTGTAAGATAAGCATAAATATTCATGAATGAGGGACAAAAGAAGTAAGCATAATGAATGATAGTATGACCTAGGGAAAATTTGAGTTTAAAACTAAGGTGATACCCTTCTCGTAAGTCTCAAGATGAGTTTCAAACCCTAAGGGAAGGATAAACACATGAAATAATATAAATGAAAATAACTATAACGTATGTACAAGGTATGTAGAAGTAATCAAGAATGAGATCATAAAATGTGAGGAAATGAAGTATGCAATGTAGGAAAATGGAGTCTAGCCTAAGCATGTAAACTAGAAACCATTTCCAAACACATACATTAGAGAAAAAAAATTAGGCCTAATTCAAACCCTTGGGAGAGATGAGAATTTGTGCTTTGGACTATTCTCTTTTTGAATTGGTTGATAGGATGTGATTAGAAATAAAAAAATGCAAGAACTACAATAAACGATGCAAATTTGGCAATATTCAACATGAATAGACAAGTAAAGAAATCGCAATCAACTAAGACGTACAAAAGTAAAAATTAGATACAGAGATGAACTTGTGTCTAAAATCACGGCTCAAAATGGTTGGTCATTGTAGCTAGGTTCCCTAGTCTTGATAGGTATCCAAGTCCAAAACAAGGGTCAAACTGGTCTTAGGAGACTCCAAACTGACTTTTGGTCAAGCTTTAGGACAAACCAACTAGAATATGGCACCAAGTGTCCTATTCCAGGTGGACAATGGCACTAGGTGCCCTAGTCTAGGTGGATAATATCGCTAAGTGCCCTAGTCTAGGTGAACAATGGCATTAAGTGCCCTAGTACTAAGGACATTGGCACTTTTTGTCACTATCCAATGTTTTTCTAATAAAATTTCCTACAAAATTTTATTTCTTCAAACTTTGACTAAGACTTGTTTTTGAAGTTGAATAAGGGGGAGATGGTGGTGTTGGGCTGTATAGGGGCCTACTTAAGTAAAACCCAGGGTAGGTATTAACCTCCACTATAGAAATGATGATTAGAAAGAGATCTTACCCTCATAGGGAAGAGGCTAAAGCTAACATTGAATGATTATACCTTTTATTGATGATGTGATTCTCTTTAGATAGGTCCTCCAAGTATTGATCCAACGATGTGATAAATCATAAAATAATCCACCATGAAAACATGCTTGAAGATAGCTTTTTGTAGCTTGATTCTCCTTGTAATGAGATCTACTCTTGAGGAAGAATATGATGAGTAAATGATATGCTCTTTCTAGCCAAATCATGGTAGAACAATTGAAAGCAACCTTGCACAAACTCTATAGAATATGTGTGATCATCATTGATATAAAAGGAATACTCCCTCAAGCTCTTCCTTTCTTCCTCTATATTATCACGTGCAAAAAGAATGAATGTTATATGAAAAAATATAGCAACCCAAGTGGAGTTATGACATTCTAATTTTACCTCATTTTTTGGTTGTAGTGTATAGTTTTATTCAAAGTCTACAAATGAAACAATTATACCAAGAATAAATATGTCCTTGTGTAACTTGATTTGCAAGTCTAACCATTGAGCTCTATTAGAGAATGCCCACAATTCATTATATTTGGGTCCTCCACTCTTTCAAACCTTCCAATGACTCTGACTAGAGTTTTTCTATTTATTTCTAATGCTTGACTTGTCTTTCTGATGAGGCAAGATTTCTTTGTTTGATCGCTTACTATTGTTGATGTAATGACATGTCGTGTGACATCACTATCTTTGGTGCATAAGGTGAAACCTACACTCTTATATGCACTCATTAGATTATTTACAATGTAATTTTCACTTGAATCATTTGTAATATATGGAAAATTGGGAGTTAGGGTTTTACTTAGTAAATCCACTAAATAGCCCAATTAACCAAATTACATTGAAAGAGGGTTGAACCCAATAGATCTAGGTCCGATCCTAAAGGAAAAGAGAATGTGATTTTGATTGGATTCAACTACTTAGGGTTAATTATCCTCTTTCTTAATTGAATTTGTAATATAATTGTGAAATTAGGGCAAAAACATGAATTATTGAAGTAAACTGACATAACCAATAAGCTATAGATATCCCATTGAGCCACAAACTTGGATCTAGGCAAAAGGAGATGTCTAGAATCTGTTCTTAGAAGTTCAGCCTGATTTTTCAAGATGAGGTAGCACAGGTCCACACTAGTCCTCTGAATTTTCCACCATCAAAAGTTGAACCTATTTGTCACTGTCGACTCTACCAAAATTACCAAGTACAACTCCACACCTATTTTCAGCACACAGAAAGAAGGAGAAATACGTTGGGAATATGGGTTTTCCTTGGGTCAAACTCCAATTTTGAAATTAACCATGAAATTGAATTGACAAATGTAATGAAAGATTGCAATAAAGTACTTTCCTTTTGAGGGAAAGACTAAATATGAAATGTAATGCTTGAAACCACAATGTTTACCTTGATGAAGTTTTGTTTTTCTTCACACAAAGCTTTTAGGGTTTCATGTAGGATGTCTTCATAAAACATTGATCATGAATCCATCTTTAATGCTTGGTCTTGACTTCACTTTTGCTTCAATACTTGGTGAATAACTGATGGCTTGCTCACTTGGATTTGCTAGAGTGTGATTGAGATCTTGATTTTGGTTCATTAGCTTAGGAATTCAAATGAGAGGAGTAGACCTCCTTTTATACGTGTCTACTCAAAAATTCAATTCAATTTTTGGAGTAGGCCGACACAAGATCCAAATTCCCACTCATTTGTGATTACCGTTATGAAAATGGGGAGAGAATTGGGAAGACAATGAAAATGTAGGGTAGATGGGTGGTGTGATAAAAATCAGCATTGCAATTAGGCCTTGGAAACTGAAATGCCAAAGTGAAGCCTAGATGAGGACAAAATTGTAGGTGAGTACAATTTAGGACGCTAAAACATCCAATATTCTTAGGCCAAGAATCTTCATAATGGGCCTAAATTTTAGGTTTCTCATCATTTTAGCAAATAGTTGACATCTTCCAATTTTATTTAACTTCTCAAAAAAGATTCTTCATATCAGTATATATTCGATAAGTACGCTTTGGGATCTTATCAACCATTAATTTCAAAACATTCTCATCAATATTAATTTAAAACTTAGGATTTTGTATGAAAAATTCTAGGTGTTCTCAATAGTAAAGTTACCTCAATATGAAGAGTTTATTTGATATTGAAATAAGATTGGATAGATGATGTACTTCAACTCAAGATGGAAAAGATGTTGTACCTTCAACTTTATATGGAAAAGATGGTACCTTCAACTTGAGATATGAAAGATGGTGTGTCTCCAACTTGAGATGTGAAAGATGATGTACCTTCAACTTGAGATTAGAAAGATGGTGTGCCTCTAACTTGTTATGTGAAAGTTGACATACCTTCAATTTGAGATTCAAAAGATGGAATGCCTCCATTTTGGTATGTGAAAGTTGACATACCTTCAATTTGAGATTCAAAAGATGGAATGCCTCCAAATTCAAGATTCAATTTTCTCATTTCATGAAGGTTTTGCATTCATTTTCTTTGTACTACCAAATCCTTCTCTCTTATCATGAGAGGATGTTTCAATTTTGTCTTAAATAGAAAATAATGATATGTCTTCTTCTATAGTTTTTCAATTTTCTACTTTCATGAATTTACCTCATTCCTTCGCTTTTTTCCACATTCTTAGCTTCATGTTCATCCAATGTTAGATTTTTTGGTCATTTCCTTGGCATGATGATGAATTCTATATGTATCATGAATAATACATAGAGTTTAGTTCTATCATGGTACAATTGAGAAAAGAAATCTCATACACAAATCTCAAACTAATTCTAAAACTACCATTATAGCCTTCAAAACCACTTCAAACACCTTTTGAAAATAATTGAAATCATTTATACTCAAAATATCAAATGCTAAAGGGTAAAAGTACAAAATGGTGTCACACTTTAGGCCAAATTATCAACACAAGTGAATTTCAGTATTTCTAATTAAAAATTAATTTTGATCAAGCATATGGTCTATCTAGATTCATTCTAGCTAAGTTAAATACATGCCACAACTTTTCCAATTGTAAATGTCTGCTAAATGCATATTCTATACCACTTTGGCTCCAATTACCAAAAAAACTAAATTGTTTCTAGAAAACTTGATGTTCCAACGACTTCTACTCTTATAAATAATACTTTTAAAAATATATGAATATACCCTTTTGTAGATCTTTAAGAAAACTTTCCAAAATATATATCTTTTAATATTTAAATTAGTCTTTTATATTTTATATTTTATATTTTATATTTATATTTAATATTTTATATTTTATATTTTATATTTTGTTTTTATTGAAAGCAAGTCATCAACACTAACATATAAGGTTGATTGTCTTTTCAAAGAAAAATACTAAAATTTAAGAAAAAATACTGCAATAGAGAAAAGAATCTATGTCAACAAGATATAATTATTTCCTATGTTGGACAAATAATTAATACAAAAGGTGATGCCAAAAGGAAAGAGTTAATTTTTTGTATACATATATTTTTTGATTTATTTCAAAATGTATATTTATAAAAATAGTGAAAAAATATATCCATGCACTTAAGTTTTAAGGTATCAATATGCACAAAAAATTGAAGGAAAAAAGATAACACTTACTATATAAAGTGTGACGCCTCGTGTTTTTCAGCATTTTATCAACAACTAAATTTTAGTGTTTGTTTTATTAAAAAATATATTCTGATAATTTCTATTTTTATTTTTAAATTACAAACATCAAATACACTAAAATATATACATTTTACTAGTTTACATAATTTCAAAATTCAAAATATATATGTCACTTACTTTTGTTTCATTCAAAAAGCTGAATCAACATTGGTCATTTCCTTTATAAAAGTGTCACATTGCTTTGTACTTTTACTATAAAACACATAACAAACATGGGACAATCATAATAACCTATGATTTAAGTGACTAAATCAGAGATTACTTTAGTGGCGAATATTCGCCAATGTTAAATTTTTCACATCGGCGACCTAGGAAATGGCGAATATTTTTTACCGACTAGGGGTGGTCATGTCGCCAGAATATTATCAAATTCACAGCCCGATCGCAATATGTTTTATGTAATTAAATATTTTTATGTGTGGATTTCGCCAATACAATATACAATGGGCGCACGGTAAATTTAATTTTTTCGCCTACACTCTTTGAGGTTGCCTTAATAGACGACCATAATTCACCTATAGGCATATGAAGATTTGTTGGCCAAGAGGACCCAATTTGCCTAGCATTTTGCTGACGCATGTCTCCATTCACCCCAATTTTCGCCAACTATATTGTATTTTCCAATAATTTGGATGACCCATAATCACCTCGAAAATTACATAAGTCGTGTTATAGTTAAGCGGGATTCCTCAAATATTTGTATACCATATAAAATTCCTGTGGAATTCACCATATAAGGATTGGTACAAATACATTCAAAGATCAGATCTATCTCTACACAATCTGGTGGATTCTAGGCTCTTAATTCGGATCAATAGAAAAGTTTTAGACCAAGGAAAATCATTATTATTGACTGCATTGGCGACTGCTAGTGACCTAAAGGTGAGTGATCATATTTTGATAGTGTTATAATATTATTCTGAATTTATATATATATCTATTTGCAGTGTTGATTTCATTCTTATTCAGTGGGGACCCATCAATGCCAAGTGGTCAGCCGGGAGATTCGGACCTCAGACATCTAGATTGTAGGTCGTAGGGCCAATGAAACACATATTATACTTTATTGTCTATTATTACTTCTTCGACAAATTGATATTTTTTTTGCAGCCTTTATTTTGTTGTAGATATCGAACAGGAAGAAGGGTAGGAAATCTGAATGTGGGGAAGGCCATGAGAGGCCAACAAAATGTAGAACTTTGTCTTCCTACTTTGGCTTTGGAAAAGATTGTGGTGAAAATCGGGAAGGTACATCATCACAAGTACAAGTACAAAATTCACAACTTACACTGCATGTTGAAGACAACAACGAACCTGATATCTCAGATCAAGATGATCTTGAAGAAGATTATCTAGTACATACTTGGTGCAAGAGCACCCTTCCAAGCTCTCCCTCCTTTTTTTTTTGTTGTTACTATGCTTCTTATGAAGCCATTGTATATAAAATAATGAGCCATCTGCTCATAGGTCCTAGTTAGGGGCCTAGAGGAGATCTTAGGGGTCATAAGTCAAGATTGATATTTTCTTGAAAATGGAGGGTTTGTGTGTCTTTCTAGTGTTTAGGGGTCCTTCATAACATGGTGGTTTCCTTAGGTTGGCCCAATGTGGGTTTAGGAGTCATGAAAAGCAACATTGAGAAAGTTGCTCAAAAGTTGCATGACAACTTTTAAAAGTTGTCAAGCAACTTTTCCGCCAGGAGGTCTAAATCCTTAGTTTGGCATGGAAAACCCTAATATGGGCACATAGACCAAGGAAAAGGTGGTATAAGTATTTTCAAACCCTAATTGGATGGGTTGGATGTCAGAGATTGTATGGCTCAAGCAAACTGAATTGACTGTGACTCTTTTGTTGGCTACCAGTCAGTTTGAATGAAGCTACCGAGCAAGTTAATGGATTGATTTGCATGAAAAACTATGTGAAATGTCTTCTATGGTTTAAATACTTCCATTTTGAATGATTATATTAGCTTTTTATTTACCGATTGAGTGTGTTTGTAAATAGTTTGTAAATTGCAGTCTCACTGTCCAGTTTTGGACTGGTTTGTGCAAATGAAGTCTTAACTCCATTCCCCATTGTGGAATCACCATGAAACCATGAGGAATGGATGTGAAGACCCTTTACTATAGTCCCAAGCAAGAATAGCCCTTGAAAATGCAAGGAAGCCATTTGAAGACCCATTCCTAGGCGAGACTAGACAATGCCCAGTTAGGAATGGTTGTTGGTGCAGAGGTCTTGGAGAGCAAGGTTGGTTAGTGGAGAGTGCATCCTTTGGAGGAAGTGCAGAGGGGTGAGTGAAGCATCATTGGTGTGAAGGAGGAGCCTCCACCAATCCTAACAAGGTGGCTAAAACCCAAAACACTCACTGTGACCCAGACAAACCCTAGAAACCCTCACAAAACCCTTAAAAAAAACCCAAAATTTGCCCTAGGCACTGTACGGCCACTTGGAGGCCCAAAACCCAAAAAATCCTTGAGCCCTTGCCAAATGAATGGTATTCCATTTTGGGAGTTTGGGTATTTTGTGCATCATTTGTGAGAGGAATCCCTAAAGGACCGGGTAGGAGGCCTAATTGGTCCTAATCCTTGTAGCCCTATTTGAAGGCAAAAACCCAAATTAGCGAAATTGGTAAGGGGTTAGAATCTTGAAACCTCTTGGGGGCATATGAATAGGTGGAAAGACCATGAAATAAACCTGATACAACCTTGCTAAGACCTTGGAAGGTGTGGAACAAGCTTAGCCCTTATTAGCCATAGTAAGGGGTTTTGAGTCTCATGAGTAGGTGAGACCTTAGGAGCAGAATTGCAACTCATTGGTGGGTGGATTGGGCAAGGTTAGGGGATTCCTCAAGAAAAGGAAGTCCTAGAGACCCTAGGGTGTTTAGAGAACACCAGGTGATCCAAGGAAAGGATCCAAGAGCATAGACTAGGCTAGTTTATCCCTAACCCCATCCCATCAATACCCAAGTTAGACGGAATGATATAATTGACTTGGGTGATAATGCCATAGATGATAATGCATGAAAGGGGAAAAGAAAATCCAAATAAAAAATGGATCAACTAACATCAAAAAAGGATCGGGAGTGGGATATATTAGTGAGGAATTTTCAAATTAATTGGGCATCAAAGTATCCATTCATTAAACCAATGGAGAATCTAATTGAAGGCGAGCCTCCAATAGAATGCAGGTGTAAGATTTGCACTTGGAAACAAAACAAGGAAATAAGGTTGCAACTAGAATTTGACACCATAGAAAAGCATATGGGTAAAGTTTATAAAAAATAAATGATAGACAGACTTGAAAAATCAGTGATAACATGGAAAAAAAAGGAGGAATGTAAGCATGTGAGGAATGTGGAAGAGTATTATTTTCATGAGAAAATACAAACAAATCCTGTTGAAGTTAAAGGTTCTATTGAAGCTAGTTTTGGAAAAGCAATGCAAATAGAACAACTAGGAAAAGATGTTAAGTTAAGTGGTATTTTCAATATTTTGAGCAGAGGACATGCTATGACAGATTTCCCATCAATTAGTGCTTTATTACACTTTTTGAAAGTTCCTAACTATCCTAATAGTCACTGGTCAGTAAATAGTGGATGGGAATGAGCAAATTGTCTTGTTGAGGTTGAAAAAGAAGATGTAAAGGAAAAAATAAGAGAGTCAAACTTTATTGCATTTTCTTTAGACGAATTTACAACAGTAGATAATACCTTGTGGGTATGCATGCATGTTTATACTGTACAGAATCATGCCCGCCAACCTCATCTACTATTTGTTGCTAAAATGAAGGAAAGTGCAACAATGGATAATTTATTTCAACTAGTAAAGAGATGTTTAATTGAATATGGAGGTATGGATGACATGAGGATTGCCAAAAAAATGGTGTGTGCTGGAGCAGATGGAGCTTCAGTAATGCAAGGTCATAGGAATGGTCTTTGTAAAAAGATTGAAATTTCTTTTGCACCCTACATTACTACAATTCGTTGTATGGCTCACAAAATGAATCTAGCTTTTGGAATTGTGAGCAAGTATGCTCTAGTAAAAAAATTAAAATTTTAGTCAGAGAACTCTACTCACACTTTTTTCGAAGTCCCAAGCGATTTATGGAATTTCAACACTTTGCTGATGGAATAACTGATGGGAAAAAGCTTCTCAATGTTAGGATTCCCATAGATACTGAGAGGGGGGGGTGAATCAGTATCTAACCGGTGAATAGAATTTCTTAACTTAAAACATGTAGAACATATTATAATAGTGTACCGGTATGCAAGAAATAATGCAATAAACAGAACTAAAAGCAACCACATGAAAAACACACCATAACACAATGATTTAATGAGGAAACCTGGTGTGGGAAAAACCTCAGTGGGATTTGTGACCCACAATATTCACTTACTGGCCAATAAGAGAATATTACTGCTACAAAAGGGGCCTGCACATGAAGGAAGGCCAACTGCCTAGAGCTCACTGCTCAATGGGAAGTCTCAATGACTTACAATAATGGATTAAATAAATCCAGTATCTTGTACTACTTCAGAATAGCATCTATAATGCCAGATCCAGTACTAGTTTCTACTCTGCTTCTTACATAAACCCTTAACCTATAATTCGCATAATAGGTCTGCCTTATTTTGCCTAAATACAATCTTCTTACTTACTTTAAAAGTTCTACAATGATCTCTCTTATATAAGAGTCATTTTACAATGATTCCATGTTGGCTTTACAAAGATTTTACAATAATAAACAAAATATAATATAACAAAAATCTTGTCGACCTCTATGCCGATATGCTTCCTTTCTCTATCGGTGTCAGTGGTCTAAGTGTCGGTGTAGAGTCTGATCTTGCTAGTGCTGATGTAATGCCTTGTCGGTGCCATAGGATTGTAAGGTTGCCATCAATGACAAAACCTTCAATCACCTACAATATCTCATTGGAGTGTGCATATGCCAACAATCTCCCCCTTTGGCATTGATGGCAACACTCATGAGAAAATTCAAAAGTGAATCCAAAACTGTAATCCAAAAATGTTTCCAAAAATATGTTACCAAAAATATAAGAGCTCCCCCTAAGCAGATAAGTCTTCTGCTGATTATTTTCTCATACTACTACTCCCCCTTTGGCATAAATGACAGGTTGCCAAGATGTTAGCAGAGTTGTAGTCTCACTCAACCTTGTAACTGGGTGGTTACAATTTGAAAAAGATCTGCCAAAATCAAGTTTATACTTTCCATAAACTTCTTGTTGTCCTTTATTGTCATCTATGTTCTTTTAACTGTACAGGTGAGGTGTTGCATATGCTCTGCCGGTGTTCTCTATCCTTGTACTAGTGCCTCAGATATTTCCTTCCGTAATGATGCTAGATAGTCCAATCTTGGATTTAGTCTTAGTCTCAAATACTTTGCCTTATTTACTATTCTCTCCTTTTCTCTTTCTAACTTAAGTAATTCATCCTCAAAACTTGTTATCCTTTGCTCAAAAATTGATAATGTATCAGGTGAGTTAACAAAATTGTTTGCAAGTTTATTGATTTAATCCTGTACCTTGCTCATTTTCTTATCTATGTCTACTGTCAAAAAGTTTGTCTTGCAAGTATCTTTGTACAGAGTTTTAAATTCCTTTAATAAGTTACATAGTTCCGGTAGAAGTGTGTCAAATTCCCTAGTACACTTCTTTATCTGATCTTCAAAGAATTTTTGCTTTTCAATTTCTACCTTACCCTTCAATGTCTCTTCCTTTATTTTCTCAATAGTCACTATGTTCTCAATGATGTATTTACACAAAGTATCAAGTTGTCTTAAAGAATCCTTATTGTCTATGTTACAGTTAGGAGCTATTACCTTCAAAATTGGGATTGTGTCATCTATAGCTTTGTAAGCCTATGAACTACAATTTGTTATCTTTTTGATGGAGTCCAAAAGTACTTCAGTTACATTTGTTGATTTGTAACCTATTGAGGAGGAACCAACATTCTGAATTCTGTCAGTGGAGGAAGTAACCAAGCTTGCAATGACCTCTGGTAGGTTGTTCTGTGTTTCCATTTCTTTAAGAAATGGTTTTTGATCTTCTCCTATTGCCGATGGCACTGTTTCCATGTGAACCTGTTCCTGTTCCGAAGCCTGTTGCTCTGTGTTATCAACTTCAACTTTCCTTTCAGTATTGTCAATGATGTCAGTTGTCAGTGGCTCACTAGCCATATCTATCTTGCCAATTGATTCTTTGTCTATCACAATGTTGAACTTTTGTGTATCAACATCAACTGTGTATAGTACCTCAGGATTAGGATTTGTATCCTCTGTGTCCATACTCTCATCTGCTAGTTGATCTTCAGTAGTTGTTACTGGTGATGTAATTTGAGGTGGTGGGGATAAGTTATCTTTTACTTTGATACTCAGAGGTCCACCAACCTTTCCTTTTCCTTTGTCTCTCTCCTTCTGGTATACCTTTATTGGTTTGGGGTTCTTATACTCTTCTTGTTTTTCTTTTTCAACAAGAAATATGTCCCATGCATTTTTTGTTTCCTCTATTACTTCATTCACTCTTCCAACCATTAATGCAATATGTCGGTGTGCAATAGAGAATACTGACCGGTTGGCTTCTGCAATTAAGTTATCTATCTCCTTAGGTGAGTTTACTGGATAAACAGCAAGTAACTTTTCAATTTTGATTTTCTTATCAAGCTCTACAACAGCTTGTCTTCTTGCTTCCAGTCTTTTGAACAGTTCATCTGGTAGATCATCTATTACTTCCATTAAGAACTTCTTATAGAATCCATGTGTAAAATAACACTATTTTCAACTTGTTCTTTGTCATCTGCTGACAGTGTATCATAGACCTTTCCTATGTTTTTGAGTTTCCCTTCCTCTGTGATTTCATATAGCAATTTGTCAAGATGGGCCATGTTTTGTTTAGTCTTCTTCCTCTTTTGTGTCAACTTTTTCTTTGGTGTTGTCTTTCTAACCGGAGACCTCACTGCCTATTGTTTTTGTCTAGTCCTTCTAGGAGAAGGTGTGGATGTCAGTGAAGGATCTCGTTTCCTTACAACCCTTTTGAAAGTTGCAGCCATGTCACTCTCTGAAGAAGTAGCTACCGGTGATAGGTGAGTCTCAGGCTGTAGAGTTCCTAACTCATCCTTAGTGATACTGGTTTATTTTAATACATCTTCTTTAATAGCCTTAGCCTATCTAGAACCTCTTCTCACAACTGCTTCAACCTTTTTCACTCTCTTCTTAGATTGAATTTGTTTTTCTATGGTCTCAGCACTACCAAATACTTCTTCATTTGGTTCATTTGGTGCTTCCAGAAGTGCTTTAGTATAAGTTTCAATTATATGATCATCAGTCTCATAACCCATCTCTATTACCCAAATTGTTCTTGGGATGACTGCTTCCATCCAAATCTCATCCTTTTTTATTACAAAACATATATCATCTTTGTATTTGTTGACAATTTTCTGTGATAGTCTGATTCTTTTGTTCATCCTAACCTTTAGTGCTTGAAAATAGTCATGAATGTTCTTTTCTTTGTTCTCACCCATGTTGTTGAATAGGTCTGTTAATTGTTTTCCTACTGGTATATCAAATCCAAGGTTCTTATGGCCAATACTGGGAATCTGTTTAGTTATGTGTAGCATCAAGCATACAAGTAGATTTCTAAATCTAAATTTTCCTTTCTTATCCTTCTTGATTTTTCCTAAGTTATCAATTAACTCATCTTTTAACCATTCACATACATCAATTTTCACATTGTCTTTAACCATGTCATAAGCACTTTTAATGCATAAACTGGAAACTGAGTTAAGTCTGTTTGCATGAGTTTCTTTGTACCCTAAAATCATGCTAGCAAATCTCACATTTATATCAGTCACATCATTAACCCTCAGAGACCTTCTGCCTGATGTTGCACCAGTTAAGTTCATTACTAGGTCATTGGAGACCTTCTTAGTCTTGTCTGGTCTATTACCGGTGGAAGGTAACCCTATTACTTCTTTCACAGCTTCCTTTGTTATTTTGTGTATTGAATCAAGCCAAAAGAATGAACCATGTACCCTGCTTAAAACTATCCTAATCACCTCCTTGGGAAATTCAGGAATGCAGAGGATTTCAGTGAATCCTAGGGTTTCAACTATTTTATGTTCTGCTTTTACATTACCGGAATTGTCACATATAATAGTCTTATACATTCTTTTAATTTCTTCATCTTCTAATTCCTCTATGTTGCAATGAATATATATTCGGGGATCTTCTGCGAAAACAACTCCCTTTGGAATTTGGGAAAAAGCACCTACATTGTCATCTTTCTTAGCTACCTCAGGAACTAGCTGAAATACTGGCCTAGGGCATTTTATAACCTCAACTACTATAGGGTTTACTATGAATTCAAGTGCAGAGGAGGATGCCATGATGATAAATACCTTTTTCTACCTTTGGACGGATTGATTGCCGAAGTGCTTTGCCTCTTTGCTCGAAATCCCTTAGCTCTACAATTTTCGCACTCTTCAAATGTTTGAAATCTTGATGAAGTGAAATGGAGCCAAAACCACAAATTTATAATGTTTATTTGTGATCTACTACATTTAATGTGTGTCAGTTAAGTAGTCACTTAACATTGTCTGCCGGTATAGAAGTAATTTCCAACTTCTCACCATTAACCGAGGGAATTATAGCATATGTCTCATTGATTTCCAAACCCTCAAGAAAATTTTCTTCAATTTGATGAAGAGCTTCCTACCGGTGGAGTATTACTTGGTCCTGCCGGTGAAGCATCACTCTGTCCTGCCGATGAAGTGTTGATTGGTTCTACCGGTGGAGAAGTATTCCCAACAATATTTAGGTCTGACTTTCTAATCCATTGTTTTGAGAATTCTTGTTTAACTTCTTGAACTTTTTCTTTACCTTTCAAGCTAGAACTTTTGTTGTCTGTCGGTGATCCTTTACTTCTATAGAATTTTGCAATATGCCCAATCTTGTTACATGCATAACAAGTCACACTATTCTTCTGAATAGCTTTCCCATAACCTATGTCGGTTTGTGTTCTGCATTGATTAGATAGGTGTCCAGATCTTCCACAAACATAACATCTCACATTCATTCTACAATTTTCAGAGTTGTGACCAACTTTGTTGCATTTTGAACATTGACCGGTGGGTGTGTTGATATTCTGATAATTTCTAGATCTACATTCATTTTCTCTATGACCATACTTGTTACAGTTAAAGAATTTTCCATTGAATTAATAAGCATTAGGTTGCCTTACCGGTTTGCTATGATACTGTGTATTTGCAGTACCGGAGCTTTCACCAACTTCAAAGCCAATTCCAGAAGTGTCACCTTTAGGTTTTTTATTCTTCAACAAGTTACCAAGTTCCTCTGATCTTTTCTTGAATTTCTCTTTATGTTGATTTGTAGTATCTAGTTCTCTTTCTAAGACTTCTTTCTGCCTCATCAGTTCATTGGAGTCATTCTGAGTGTGCATCAAATCTGTCTTCAACAAATCATTTTCATAACTAAGTCTTGTGTTTTCATTTGTAGCATCACTTAGTCTTCTAGTCAAATCTTCTTCATTCTTCTTTCTATCTTCAATTTCTTTACAAAATCTCATAGTCATATCCTGCATCTCATTCTTTGTTGTCATGTTCTCTTGTTTCAGCTTGTTTATCATATTATTAAGAGTTTCTTTTTCATCATTCTCATTTTCATCTTTTCACAAAGTTCTCTTCTCTTGTTTCTTGAAATGGTAATATTTTCTTGAAGTGCCTAAATGATATCCTGGGCTGCCTTTAGATCATCTTCTAGTTTGATATTTTTCAGTTTCTCTACATCATAGTCTGAAAGAGCTGCTTCTAGTTGCTTCATCAAATTTTCCATATCTACCAGTGTCAAGATCTTCCTCAAGCTATTAGGCTTCTGAAAATAGAGGACCAAGCTCTGATACCAATTGTTAGGATTCCCACAGATACTGAGAGGGGGGAGTGAATCAGTATCTAACTGGTGAATAAAATTTCTTAACTTAAAACATGTAGAACATATTATAATAGTGTATCGATATGCAAGAAATAATGCAATAAACAGAATTAAAAGCAACCACATGAAAAACACACCATAACACAATAATTTAACAAGGAAACTCAGTGTGGAAAAAACCTCAGTGGGATTTGTGACCCACAATATTCACTTACTAGCCAATAAGAGAATATTACTGCTATGAAAGGGGCCTGCACATGCAAGAAGGCCAACTGCCTAGAGCTCACTGCTCAATGGGAAGTCTCACTGACTTACAATGATGGATTATATAAATCTAGTATCTTGTACTGCTTCAGAATAGCATCTATAATGCCAGATTCAATACCAATTTCCGCTCTGCTTCTTACATAAACCATTAACCTATAATTCGCATAATATATATGCCTTATTTCACCTAAATACAATCTTCTTACTTACTTTAAAAGTTCTACAATGATCTCTCTTATATAAGAGTCATTTTACAATGATGCCAAGTTGGCTTTACAAAGATTTTACAATAATAAAGAAAATATAATATAACAAAAATCCTGTTGGCCTCTGTGTCGGTATGCTTCCTTTCTCTACTGGTGTCGGTGGTCTGAGTGTCAGTGTAGAGTCTGATCTTGCTAGTGCCAGTGTAATGCCTTGCTGGTGCCATAGGAATGTAAGGTTGCCATCAATGACAAAACCTTCAATCACCTACAATGTCTCATTGGAGTGTGCATATGCCAACACTCAAGGATAATGATACTAAATGGATCTCTTTGGATGGTCCAGCGCATCGAGTTTTTTCAGAATATCCATCCTTGATTGAGCTATTTGACACAACTCATGATGAATCACAACAACCAAAATTTCCCAACCTTCTTCAGAGGTTAAGTAATCTAGAGATACTCTTAACTTTAGAATCTCTTTTGCCCATGCTAGAGGAAATGAGGAATATTATGAAGGTTACCCAAAAAAGAGCTATGTCTATTGTAGATTATGCTACACTACGTAAGTTGACATGCATGGCCCTCGACAATCTCTATCGAAATCAACCAACACAATCTAATGAAAAAATTGTTAAGTGACGGACACTCACAGATTTGAACAATCCTGATAACTTTTTACAAATCAGTGCAAATGGGGAGGTATGTGCCAATGTATGGGAAGTTGAGATACCAATGCACTTCTATGCCATGGTCGACCCCGAGGAACCAGGAAGCAACTAGCAAGAGTTACAAGGGAAGATTTCGACAAGATTGTTGAGTCTGTAACTACTTTTGTGAAGAAAATTGCCTATGATCTTTCCTCACATATTAGAAGTAGATTCCCTCCTGGCAACCTACTTGAAGTCATGTCTATTGTGTTTCCTCAATATTGGAGCCTCAATAGTGCAGCTGATTTTCAAAGTAAGCGACTAACTTTGATAAAATAATTTTGCATATCCAGAGAATTGAATGGAGTAACTATAATGGAATATTAGATGAAACTCATCTTAGAGAGAAATCATCTTGTTTTGCATACACTATGAGGGAACAATATGGCAGAATGGAGAACCCCCACAAAGAGGGATCAGTAACAAGGCTTTGGAAAAATCTAGGTGAGAACTTAGTGTTGTGTGATTCAATACCAGAATATTTCAAGCTTTTTGATTTATGTCTTACCATGTTATTGGGTTTGGTGGAAGATGAGAGATTTTTCAGTGCTTTGGGTTTCCTAAAATCAAAGCTAAGAAACAAACTAGACAAAAATTTAGAAAATTGCTTGACGCTCTATACATCTAGGTATGATGTCCACACTTTTCCTTACGATAGGGCACTGAAAATATGGAGGTCCAAATTTGAAAAAAGAGGTTTGGGAAACACTTCAAACCAAAGTGCCAGTGGGACTATTGACTCATGTACTGGACCTACTGGTAGCATTGAGATGCAGTTCGGTGAAGGTATTCAAAATCAAAGTGAAGAAAAAACATACAAGAATCAAGAAAGCTCTGAATTTGATGAGGAGGAATGGCAATTGTAAGAGATTGGTATTTATTAATCTTATTATGTTTCTCATCATTCATACTACAAAAGAATAATATTATGGTTGATAACTTGATGATATTTTATGAGTCTATCAACTTTTTGCAATTAGAATTTAATATTGATTTGTAATTGTATTTTTCAACTTTCTATTTCCATATTTAAAATAGCATAATAAAAGACCATAGTGTGTTTATTGATACAGAGATGTTTATTTAGACATGTGGACAACTTACATTTTCATTAATTCTTTCAAAATATAGTCATATGATACAATTCATTCAATACACCACTCTGTTTGATTCTCCATACAAAAGTCAATACAAAGTTTCAGAACCCTTTGCAAATGACCCTGAATTCCATTTTATAGAAACAAGGGAGAAACAACAACTTTAGGTCGATTTGCAACATGTGAAGACTCAACATCAAAATCAATTACTAAGGAACTAAACATTGAATATATCATCCCGATTGCCATTAGTATTACAAACTCATCACAAATTTACATGGCCATCACAGGTCAAATTAGCAATTTAGCAATTTAACAACTCCTCCATGTCTCCTGTTCAAAAAATAGAGTTCAAAATGAAATATTAATTCAAGCCATGACAAATTTAATATAGATAATAGTAGTGCACAAAACCTAGAAATTAGAAATAGAGAAATGCAGAAATGTTAAAACTTGGGAGAATTTGAGAATACAAATTTACAGGCTGAAGGTTTGCACTGTGCATCATAGATTCATAGGTTGGATTAGCAATAGAGAGTGTTGGTTTTTTCTTGTTCATAAAATAGAGTTATTTCAAGTGATGCCAAATTCCAAACAGAAAAAACATAAAACCTTGAAATTAAGAGTAAAAGCATAAAACTATGCAATACATACTATGATTATTGAGATTTTTGTGCTAGTTTTTGTAGGGTGCTCCACTCTTCGTCTAATGGAAGGTCAATATTCTTTAAACTATGGAAATCCAACTACAACTTCGTCAATGATCCATATTTAGAAGAGTGACTTGACATCACTGTTTCACCCAATACCGCATTCAAAGTTGTAAATGGTTTGATGAATTCCAGAAAGCTTTGGGGAGTTGTGTTCTTAGGAAACAAGTCTAAATCAAACTTCATTTTTTCCTCCATGTTTTTTTTCTAAGCTTCTTTTCCAATGAATTTATTTGATGGGTCAATGGACTTTGGCAAACCAAGTTTAATCAAAGTAGTCATCTTTTCTTGTAGCTTCAATATCTTTTTGCCACCTTTATCCATAACTTCTAATGTTTCTCTTAGTTTTTGGCATTTTTGAAGGATAGATGATGTCTTAACTGTGGCATCAATGTGGTTGTTAATTCCCTTGGATGCCAAATAGTTGTCACTAGTACTATAGACTACTTGCAAAATCCGTTTTGCCATATCCTCTTTTGAATAAACATTTATGCTCTTCTCAATGTGCCCTTTGATTTTGCAATAAATTAATCTCAGACTTTCATTCAATTCAAACCATTCACACAACTTGTCACTCCTCTGCATTATTTGCCCATAAATGTTTTCTTATCTATACTTCATTGTATTTTTCATATTATCTTTCAATTTATCCTCCGAAGTTTTAATTTTACCATTTGTATTATGCAAGTCTTCTTTCATTTGTGCAATTTTTTATCTTCTTCCTCTACTTCCTCTTCCAAATGTTTTTCTTTTTCCTTCTCATGATCCAATTGGTCCTGTATTTTTTTATTTCGGCAGCAAAAAACTCATAACTTTTGTATAATTTGTGTAAACTGGCTCTTTCATCATCAAATTTTTTACTACTTCTAACCAGTTTTTCCCTTAGTTCCTTCAATTTTGCCTCCATCTTTTCCTGCTTTGCAATTTCTATTGCAGAGCCTGAATTTTTTATCCTTTTCTATAAATTATTACACTTGTTATCTATTGCTTTCCTCTTTGATTTTTTGTTTGCCAGGTCTACCTGTAACTTTTCTATTTGTTTCTCCAGCTTATTTTTTTCTCTCTCCACCTTTAGTTGTGAAGTGTAGACCAGTTCATTAGTCCTTTTTGACACACTAATTTTGTCCACATTTTGTACTTTGGAAAAATCCATTTGGAGGGTGCTAACTTGAAATTCGGAGGGATCTATCTGATTGTGTGGTGGATTTTTATCTTTATTTGGGGGCATAACAACCATGAACTCCATCATATCTTTGTGTGGGTCATATGTTGGAAATACCATGTTCCTTGCAGGTTGTTCCTTTAAAGCTTTTGTCAGGGTAACCCTCTGCAATACTCTCTTTTTTTCTTTATTTGCATTCGTTGTGTGTTCAAATTTTTCATAGTAATCATGAAATTGAAAATATGGGCTTGCTAAAGCAAATGAATGTTTGAAAGGTGAAATAGAAAAGGCTCTAGTTCCACCTATGCCTATGGTTTTAACTAATTCATTATGAGGAGTACCAACAACCATTCTTGATTCTATCCCGCTGTCACTTGCATGTGTAGTTTCTATGGTCTTTTGAGGGGTCTGTTCTAAAGTAGAAATGATAGTTTTGTAGTGGCAGTGACACTTGATATAAGATTCTGAATAGTATGAGTATCTACCACTAGTGGCCTCTTCCGAGAGATATTTTGTTTTTGCACTTGTTAAACACCAAGACAACTAGTATTAGTAGTAGTACCCATGCGAACCCCACCAATTGTAGTGGCACTTGACTGCACATTAATAGGAATACTATCCCTAGATTCCCCACCAGTGGCAGTGGCACTTGATTCACCACCAATGGGAATACCATGATGTGGTGGTGGTTGTAGATTTGAACCTCTAACAAATGCAGGTGGAGCAGGAGGGTAATGAGTAGTACCTTTTCGTGATGAATCGAACAAATCAAGTCCAATGACTGGTTTAACATGAGCTTTTGATTTTGAATCTGATGGAAGTTGTACCTCAAGTGGAAACCAAATGCCTTTTCCTCTGGGACCTAGACCACCACCTTCAAAACCCATTTTTCCACAATGTTTACCCCTTTGCTATATTTATTTTTCATGGACTCATTGACTCTACCAAATATTGTAGGGACTGTAGTAGTTGTTGGAGTGGCCTCAACCTCATGCTCATTTTCATCATCACTCTTGTCATATGTTGTTGTGGGATGCTTCATATTCCACAATCTGCTAAACTCTACATCCTTGTTGATGGACTCAAATTTTGCACTGGTCTTTTGTTCACCGAGATTCTTCCTCATAGTCCAAAAATCATTTATTTTGGTTTGAGTCCAAAATCTGTCTTTACATTGTTGCAGAATTATTTTGGGAATAGATTTGTTAGATGGATTAGCATATTTTTGGTAGGAATTGTAGGACCTCCTTTTCTGGATGCCCTACTCTATTGTCCTCTGTGTGTGCAATGTCATAATTTGTGTTGACAATTCTTCTGTTGAAATGTTATTGTCAGTGGCAATTTTCTCCATCTCTTTTTTTACCTCATTCTAGGAGTCCATGTTTGTAAGCTTATCTAGAAATGGTTTACTTTCATGTTGACATAACGCTGAAGAGTTCCCATTTTTCTTAAGCCTTGCTTGAACTACACCGATTGGATCATACTGCCAGAGACCCTCATCACCAAAGCTAAAAATTGTCAAAAAATCATGTGTCACATTGAATTCTTTTCTCTTAAATAAGAACCCTCCACATGAGAAAGGAAAGGAAGGAAATATGCTCTTCTTTTGCTGACCATGAAAGTGCCTATCTGTGCTCTCCAACTATCGTACATATTCCAATGTAAATACCCTCTCTGTCATATGTATTGGAAGTGTGTAGGGTTTTACTGTTGATCCGTAAAACCTTTACACAGTGTATTCTTCCATGAAGAACCAATCAACCAATTGTATTTGGATTCCAAGTTGAATGCAATCTCTACAAGACACGGGCAATCTAGGCATTGGAGTGCTTGTAATTTCATTATACATTGGTGCCAAAAAGAAGTCTACAAAATGGTTGTAGTTCTTTCTGTTATCATGCATTCTTATCTTAGGTGTCCATTCATATATTGGACACTTTTTTCCTATTTTGAGTCTTCTCATCAATCTTATAGTTCACAATGTGAAGATTGTTCATCTCGAATATTGCACGATACTTGGATAGAAGAAGATAACACAAGTAGGATGAGAACCTAAATGTCTTACAGGAACCTTTTTTGATCATTAGTAATTGTTTTTGCATGGATTGAACAATGTGCTCAATAAAATTATATCTTACTAGATGACTTACACAATGGATATCAAAAATAATTTCAAGAAGGCTAGCACCCACTTCCCTATCATTTTCCAATCCCACGCAAAATGTCAGCAACGAAATAGTATCCTAAACCCATGGAACAAAAATGTTATAATCATAAGGAGGCTTATGATTCCAATCCAACAAAGTACCACGCATTATTAGAGCTCTGATAAATGAATCTCTATGACTTGGATCGAGACTCTCATAATTCTCTATCAGCTTTCCTAGGTCAATGTGGACGTTTTAGTTTTGTGCTTCAAACCCTAGGTTCAACAAATGAGCAAATTCTCCCTTGGTTATGGATAGAATTTCCTCTTTTTTATTTTTATTGACAATTTCTTTTTTCTCTTCATCATAATTTTCGGCGCAAACCATGAAAAATTTAGGGCAAGGGAATACTTCAGGTAACACCATGCTTCCCAATCCAACATCCCACGATGCAATATTTATTTATTCTTTCTTTTAACATTGTGTTGAAAACAGTAAATTTTGCCCTATTTGGATCTACCGCCTTATTAGACAATGCATATCTAATTTCTATGATACGCTTTTTAGTATGGATAGCAAGGTCATAAATTTCATGGTATTCATCAGTGAAACCTAGTGTTTTAACCAGTTCAGTTAGGTATTTTTTTTATTCACTTGGCTTTTGGTTGAACTACTGCTTTCCAGTTTCCCCATCGTTGTTACTGTTAATAATTCAAAATAATGCTAGATACAAGCCTGAAAATGCTAACCCTCAAATTGAACCACGAGATTCAAAAAAATTAAAAACGCGGGATGTAGGTGTTCTAGATTTTACTCGAAATTTTTATTTCACTAGATTGGCACAAACAAACTTTTTTGCATTCCTCAATCTAGTAGTCATTTCTGAATCTCTCTCAATTTACTAGTTTGTCCATGAAATGAAATACGATTATGAGACACTTATTTTGAAAACACTGAAAAGTTCAAAAGTAATACCTAAAGGGCAAAATTTCTAGAATCCTGTTGTAATTTTATAAATTATTATTAATATCTTTTCGTCACCGAAGGACAAAACATTCATTGCTTCAATCTAAATTCCAAAGACAGTGGACACATAACCAAACTCGAGTCACTTTTTTGAACTTTTTTTTAAGTCTTCTTAATCCTTTTCAACTTTCGCCCAAGATAGAGATTAATTATAGTTAATTAAATGTAAAACGTTCAATTCCGGGTCAAGTTCTCAAAATTGTGTTTACTTCCCACATTTGGGCCGAAATCCACCCTAAGTCGTTGATCTATACTCATCCAATAGATGATGGTATTTGTTGTCAGTTGTCATGGGTCCCAAGACTTTTGTCATTTTTCGGCCATGTCACTAGACTCAAGTCACTTTTCCAAACTATTTTTGAAGTCTTTTTAATCCTTTTCAACTTCCGCCCGAAATAGAGATTTTTAGACTTAATTATAGTTAATTAAATGTAAAACATTCAATTCTGAGCGAAATTCTCACAAATGTGTTTACTTCCCACAATTGAGTCGAAATCCACATTAAGTCATTGATTTGTGCTCATCCAACGGACGATGGTATCTGTTGTCAGTTGCTGTGGGTCCTAGGACTTATGCCATTTTTTGGCCATGTCAATAGACACGAGTCACTTTTCAGGAATGGTTTTGAAGACTTTTTAATCCTTTTCAACTTCTGCTCGAAATAGAGCTTATTACAGTTAATTAAGTATACAATTACAAATTTAGAATTTAACTATACTTAATTAAATGTCTATCGTTTATGGAAGTCTTCCGTTAGAATTTTACAAAAAATGTTTATCGTTCCCACATTTGGCCCGAAATACACCTCACGTCATTGATCTGTTCTCATCAAATGGGTGACAGTATCCTTTGTCAGTTGTTGTGGGTCCCATTATACATAGGATTTCTGTCACCCAAATGCCACATCACCTAACACTTCATCGTCCCATGGGTCATAACCTTTCTTTCCTGTCGGTGTTCAATGACACGTGTTTTCGGTGAAAGTTTCAAAAAAATTTAGAGATCCCACATTCGGCCCAAAATACACCTTAAGTCGTTGATCCATGCTCATCCAATGGACGACAGTGTTTGTTGTCAGTTTTTGTCCATCCCATTATCAATAGCATTTGAATATGAATTAAATATATAATTTAAATATGTAATTTCAAAACTTGCATGATATTCTTTTTTTTTATCGATAATTTTTGTATTGTATTACTTGAAAATAAAATATTATAAAAATGCAAATATATGTGGTATAGTAAAACCACCAGAGTTCTACCACCGCAAAAAACACCCCCAGGGGCCAAAACCACCATTCCCAACAAAAAATAAAACCCTACTACATGCAAAAACCCCAGAATTCCAATTCGGCATACCAAAATTTTTAGCAGACATCCCCTCATACATACAAAGTTGGGGAGAAAATGGAAATGAAACAAAAAGATACAAATAGACAATACCAAACACCACTGGCCATAACAAGATTAACCCAGAAATGGCATGTACTCCAAGTCATCATAGAAATTTGAGAGCTACTTCATTGCTTGGGTAGTCTTGGATCTCGACCACAACTCTCGACCCACCTCTGCACATGCCTTTTCATGAAGGAACGTTAAAATCTCATCACACCACATCAACCTTGTGAACATTTTGAAGGCCTTCCACCCATGCCAAGCAAGAGCTCTGCATCGTGCCTTCAAATCATCATCAGCCCATCGAATGAGTGGTAGCAGTGCCACCGAACCAACCACCCCTACCTTAGGAACAATGCCCACCTTTGGGACCACACAAGCACACACACTATCTAGATTTAACAGGTAGTTTGAATCAATTACAACTCTCAGGGCATTTTTTACCTTGTCCACCTCGTCCTCAAATTAGAAACCCCAAGCGGCAATCAATGAATATGCCTCCATGTTTGTCCTGTAGCAATGACCTACATGGACAATTTCCTCTCCCAACAACATTTTCACACTCTCGTACAACCGCTCATCCTTAAACAAGAACAAACCTTTCAGCCTCATGTTCGTAAATTGTCTAAGAAATGGGACTAATTTCTTATTAGTGTGGAAGGAGAAATTGTCTTGCATGCTGCTTAAGAAACCCAAGGCAATGCTGCAAGTGCAGACAATATGATACCAAGACTTTCAACCCACCCAAGATTCAAACACCTCTCATTCAATTATAATTTTTGACATCCAACGACGGCGGTAGTCGGCATTAATCACAAACTGTGTCATCATTCCTCTGCATGTACTAGTTCAACCGCATAATTCGTTCACACAGGCTAGCATTAAAGCCGCCTAAAGGCTAAATATTAACCATTCACTTTCAATGATATGCATACCATAAGGCAATATCACTGCATATTTGTTGATAGTTCCTGTGGGTCCCATTATACATAGGATTTATGCCACCCAAACACCACGTCACCTGACACTTCATCATCCCATGGGCCATAGCCTTTATTTTGTGTTGGTGTTCAATGACACATATTTTCGGTGTTCAATGTACATGTACCTAGTTAGTTGGATTTTATTTTTATATTGAAATTATGCAAAAAAAATTACAAGTAAGTTGGACTTTTAATTCACTTGTTTTTCGCGAGATAAACATCTTTGTTTTTACGTTTATAATCAATGATAATCAATGTACAAATAATTAATGAAATGAACTTGATTTTTTCTATATATATTAAATATAGAGGAAGAAACATTACATAAAAAAGATCACAGTATTATATTTATTTCCATTGTTTAACAAAATATTGAAATAACGTAGCTTATAGACAAAAAAACGTATGAGCTAAGATATTGCAATTCTTATCGGATGCTATCACTTGCAGCCAATCCCTGGCATTATGTTTTTTCAAATACTTCTTTGTCAAGCACTTCAAATATCTTTTAGAAAAGGTCATCTCAGAAGTGACATTGAGTTTGATCTTTAACTTTAGAGAATAAATTAGAATAGATCTACTATTTTTTATGGTGAAAATTAAATCTTATATCCACACAAATTAATAACTATTTAAGCTATTTCAAAACATAATGATTATGCTAAGTATCTGCCATGTCATGATGGCAGCAACAAATAATAAAATGAAATAGAAACCATTTTTATATCCATAAGAGGCAAACTGAAACGAACTAGAATCTACAAAGTTATCATTAATATATATGTTTCACAAATTTATAATTTTTACATGTCGGAGTCCCCCAAAAAATTTAAAGCCAAAATGAGTGAGGTTACGAGAAAATAGCCAAAAAAGCAAAAGTACTAGGGGGTCAAGGCTAGGGCACAGGCAGTGGACACATTCATGGTTTACCCTAAGAATCTTGCCCTCCCTCTATGTAGAATTATTCAGACATTATAAGTTGTGAAAATTCTTCAAGCCAACTGTAGTCTGGAAAGTCATCCAGGAGAAACCATTTTCAGAGAATGTCCCTACCAATCCATTCCCATTTCCTATGATGCATCAACTGCTCTGCATTCAAGTTCAAAAGAAATAATTGCCTAGTCATTGTTTGGTCAGGGAGGAGAAGCTTGGTCAATTCATTCGCCCAAGGGATCCCCACCCCTACTTCTGCAAAGATGACAATAGTAACATTGTCTCCAAGGAAGTCTTCTTTAAACACCTTCCTTAATAGCAACAACATATCCACCTTATCTCCTCTGAGGTCCAAAATAGATGCCAAGAACCAGGATGTAACATCCATGTTAACACGGTATCTATTTTCATTATGCAGAAACTCTCTGCCTAGAACCATCCTCACAACCTCATTAGTGAATGTCCCAACCTCCTTACAGATTGATTAGAGGGTTGGGTCTCTAACGGAGCCCAAAAAGGCCCTCTGGTCCTCCACAGAAATGCTTCTCAAGTGGATAGGAGTGTCCATCTTGAGAAATCATAATACCAAATTATATAGCCTGAGCCTATAGACCTAAACCAGAGGCATAATTTAACTACTGTGAGCTCTGACGATTTATCTACCAAAGGCTAATTGAAAATGAAAGAAGAAGAGATCGTCTATAAATAGTTGAATCTCTTGATTGTAATAATTCCTTCTTTAATCGTATTAATTTTTTTAAATCTTTTTAAATCTTTCGTATATCTCTGCAAATCTTTCCCCTAATTTCAAGCTCTCCCCACTTGATCTACTTCCCTATCCTAACCTATGATACTTGATATTCTGAAGGCTCTTCTCCTTCTGCCTGCATAGGGGATGCAATATCGGTGATTACTTCACTAGATCCAGTTCTAGACAAATGATGAATTATTTTGGCGTTCTTTTCTTTCCTTGGCTCCTCCATAATAGCTTGTTGCAATGAAATTTTAGGCAGCACCACCTTTTTCTTCTTATTAAAAGTGAAGTTTAACAATTGTGGTGTCCCTTCATTTGTATCTCCTCCTTCGGTGGTTATTTGTGTCATCATTATTCCTACTTCTTGTGATGATTCCTCCTCCTGTTGTTGTTCTCGTTCTACATTTTGTGTATCAAAAGGAGCTTGGGCTTTTTCTTGGGTAGGAGGCACTGGTGTGGTGAGTTGCTATTGTGAAGGCATGTGTTGGATGAGCTTTACATGTAGAGCATTATTAACATCAAGTTATTATCGATATTCTTCCAATCTCCGCTCACTTGCTCGTTCAAGTCTTTGGTCGGCTCCTGTCCTTATTGCTCTGTTTCTCCACCTGCAATGTCTTTTAACAAGTTTTCCACATCTTGTGGAGTGAGAACAAGTCTTTCATTGTTCTCTTCATCTTGTGCATGTCCCACTTCCCCCCCTTCACCTTGTTGTTGTTGCTACAGAGCCTGATCATCGGTGTCCATGGGGGTTACCTGCGTAAGTTCTAAAACTTTTTGTATGATGGGCCCCCTTCATTTCTCTTCACTTGAAGGAGTCATTATTTTCCTCTTTTGGGGCTTTTCCTTCTTTGGTGTTGGCTCAACCTCCTCTTGATCTAAATCTGATTCCATAATATGAATAATCATCATCTCCTTTATGGGAGTCATTATAGGTGTGGGAACTTGTGAAACAATAGAAGGTGGGGTGATCATTTTTGTAACCACAGGTGGAGGTGTTGTTGTCACAGCTACTGCAACTGATGTAGTTGATGTGGTGGTGGGAATCATTATTACAGAAGTAGTGGTTGTGGTAGTGGGAGTAGTGGTGGTCGTGGTGGTAGTAGCACTAGAGGGTTGAGCCTCTGGAGTAGGGTGCTCTGCTATTGCTAAAACACCTTCAATAGCGGGCCTGACAGGATGAATTTTTTCTTGTGGTGTGGCCCCTAGGCTGGCAGTAATCCCCAAACTCACCTATTTTGTCAAGTACTTAGCTTCTTTCATTCTTTCATCCAACCTTTTCTTTAGTTCTTGTAGCGTCCTAAAATTGTGACACTTGCAATTTCGACT
Source organism: Cryptomeria japonica (assembly GCF_030272615.1). Lineage (NCBI taxonomy): Eukaryota > Viridiplantae > Streptophyta > Pinopsida > Cupressales > Cupressaceae > Cryptomeria > Cryptomeria japonica. The sequence continues at coordinate 579,838,167 of NC_081414.1, read as the reverse complement.
GCATTTCGGTCTTCATGATGGTGACGCAACACGGAACCTGAATGGAGACCCCGAAACTTGTCCACGACACCAAAAACTGCATTTTCAAGCACCCTGGCCTGAACCTCCTTTGCACCCTGCTGTCCCGGGAGGTGGGACCAGAGCACCCAGCGCCCTGGTCCTTCGGGACCAGGGCGCCCAGCGCCCTGGTCCCTAGCCCTATTTTGGGCCCGATCTCCTATGGGACTTCAGGTCTTTTTGTTTGCAAATTGGAAATTAACTTTCCTGGTTGGCCTAAGGTCGGGAAAATCAGTCTATCAACCCTAATTGGCAAGTATATAAATGGCATTTTCCTCTTTCATTCGATATGATGGAAAAAAGTGTGGAAACTATACTCAAGCATTCAAGCATTCAAGCATTCATTCCAAGTCTCCATTCAAGGCTAAGTGTTGCATTCAAGACAAGGATTCAACCATTGAAGAGGAGATCACATACTACATGCTACATACAACATACAACAATACAACAAACAACAACATCTATACCTTCACATATAAGGATACAAACATCCTTACAACAAGGTATTAGTACTTGTTTTACATTATAGACATTTACATTTACAACATTGCTCATTTCTTGGTTAATTCCAAAACCAGGGTTTGACCTAAAGGCAAACCCCTAATCCCTAACCCACCAATCGTCTTTGCTTTTCTGTGTGTAGGTTGCAGGTACGCGGCTGAAATTGAAGATCTGGAATCCTTGTGCAGAGACGAACAGATCCACCTTCGTTTCGCAGATTTTTTGAAGGACCGTGGCGCCGGGTGCCATCGTCCCGACAACTTTCACTCAAATTTGCAGGACAGCACCGTATCGACATTTTACTGCTAATTCCAGGTCCGCAGCTTCATCCTATATCCCTATCTTAGTTTATAAGCGAATCTTTGTCAATTTCTATGCATTCCTAGCTTAATTCTCCTATGCACATTCTTTACAAAAGAGGGTAGCCTTGCTGTCATAACCCTTGAAACTCATTTAGCATCCAATCTTGCATTGCATGGGATTGGATCTTGTGGGTTTCAACCCCTCTTTTGAATGTAAAGTCCCTCCTAAGTGAAAACCATCAACCCTAGAGTGACTCTCCCTTCTCTCTCCTCGGAGTTGGAAGAGGGGAAAGCAACTAGGGTTCGATCGCGATTTTCCGCTTTACAGTTCTTATGTGGTTAAAGGGGCTTCATCTTCTTCCTCTGGTTATGTGGATGTGTTACTCCTTGAATCTGACCATATCCTCCTTGTATATTCTTTGTGTACCTTGGATTGAGGATTTCCAGTTGAGATATTATTTCTTTTCCCTTTGGAAGTAGCTGGTTTAATTCTGAGACCCAACCACTTCTTCATTCTATCTATTACTGGTCAAGAGATGGTATCAATATCTACAACTTCTTGTTGCGACCACCTGATTTGGAGAAGCACTCTCTTATCTACTCTTGTTTCTTTGTACATGGGATCCAGCAAAATGCTATCATCATGTAGCTGCTTGGGTAAGTTGGTCTCAATCCTAAAATCTCTTATTTGAGGAACAATGAGGTGATGATAAAATTTCTCCCTTCCCTCAAATCTATCCTAGAGATTAGCCCAAAAATCCTTCAGGGTAGGTTGATGTTCGTCATATACTTTAGGCATCTATCCTTTTAATTTATTGTATGGATCATAAAATTGGCAAGCATAATTAAAAGGTTTCAACTGTAACTCTTGCAATTCTTGTTCAGTAGTTTTTGCCATATGAATCTTAGGACATGAAAAAAATGATAAATTCAAAGGGAAACCTTCACCTGTGACCCCCGTCTTATGCCTTGCGGACAACAAATTCTGCAAATGCACCATTTGTCTTGCATATTTCAATAAAATTATCCTATCTAGGCAACAAAAATGGTTCTCCAATGAACCCACTCACCCTCAGATAGGTAGATTGGGATTTCTGTATGAACTTGCACCCCCATTTCTTTACTAACTCCATAGCCTCTTTGCTTAGTCTGAATCCAGTATCCCCTAATAATCTTATAATAATGGGAAACAAAAATACATCATTTATTCTCTTATAATGAAATCAGGCCTCTTTTAGTGGTAACTAGGTATAGTACTCCCATACTACATTATGTCCTTCTTCTCCTAATGTGCCCTTAGACTGCAGCCTTGGAAATTGGCATGAACTTGCTGCCACCCAAACAACATAGGACGTGAAGAAAAAGTCCCTTGCATTGCGTACCTCCTTCAACTGGTCCCTTATGTTATCTGACAAAATTTGGGCCTAGTCGTAGTATTGCCACCCATCCAAAATTGTTAACATGAATGAGAACATCCATGGCTGAAAGTGTCGACAGGTAGGTTTGCTGAAGGCCTTGCTGAGTATTATGATTAAACATCTTTGTGGTTCTTTAAAATCCTACCTCAAAATATCCTTTGCCTTTAAGCCAGTTTTCCTTTCTTCTTCAAGCCATTCTTCATTCATCCTTTTTTTACACTGGTTCACATTTTGGTTCCATTCCCTTTCTCCATCTTCCTCTCCCTCTACTAATACTTCCTTCCTAGTGGGAATCTAGAAGATTAGGGCTAACATATTTGGAGACAAGTCAATCACCACTTTCTGAATCAACACACTGCCTAGTGTTAGGGTTGTAGAATTGTGCAATCTGCATTACAAACTCAGGGGTTTGTACTGATTGTGGGAACACGGTTGCCTCTACCAGGCCGGATCTTTTAATCCACCTATATTTTGCACTGAGCCCAAGCTTCTCCGATTGTTTTTCGATGTCTTTGACGTCAATATTCCCGATCTCTGTGTCTATAACCCATTGGCTTGCATCTTATAGCTTTGAGACATATGTTCGGCCTTGATATTAGCACTTCATCATGATCGAAAACTTTTCAAGATCCTTTGTATTTTGGGAAGATTCCATGAAACACAGCTAAACCTATGAAACCAACCAAACAAGCATCAAAAACAACTCAAAGAAACAACATTACAAAAATAGCTCACTTCAGGACTTCGGAATCTCGGGGTCCCAAGGTGAGAAAACAAAGAAAACTACAAAAAATAGCCGGGAGTTCAGTAACCCAAGGTCCCGGGCTCACCAACCACACAAAAAGAACCACTTCAGGAACTTGGGAACCTGGGTTTCCAAAGTGTTCCAACAACGGAGAAGAAACAAACCCGGGACTTTGGGATTCTGAAGTTCTAGGGAAGGACTCAACAGGAAACGTGGAACTTCAGAAACCCAAAGTCCCAGAAAACTACAAAGATGAAGCCAAAAGGAAGGTTCAGGATCCCAGGACTGTGGGGTTCCGAACCAAATAGACAGGAAAAAGAAAAAGAAATCTGGGAACTCAAGAATCCAAGGTTCTGAATTGGTTCAAACAAAGATCCAAAAAATCCAAAACCACCACTTCGGGACCTCGACAACCCAGGTTTTCAAAGTAGTGCAAACGAACAAATGACCCCCATTTCGATAACTTGAGAACCCAAGTTTCCAAAGTGGGCAAAAGAAAACAACCAAGGAAATGACTTATCATTTCAGGAACTCAGGGACCTAAGTTTTCGAAATGATAAGACGATGAAAAAAAACCCTAACTTAGAATTTCGGGAACCCGAGTTTCCGAGGTTAGGGAAAAACTTAAAAAAACAAGAACAACATGCAAAAACAATCAAAATCTATGGAACCTAAACTAAACCAAACAAAAATCTACCTAAGACACAAAAATCTGTACAAAGGAGGTGAGAAATCCACCTACCTAGCACGAAAAATGGAGACAGTGCTGAATCGAGCATGTGGGAGTTCGAGATAGCGAGGTTAGAGATCTAGATTCGCAAGAGTGAATACACAAATGAGATTCAAAATGACCTCATATCCTATTTATACCCTAATTCAACACTGCAATAAATGCACTTCGAGAACTTGGGAATCCGGGTTTCCAAAGTGGCATCACAGACAACGAGCTCGGAAACTCAGGAACCCGAGTTTCCAAAGAATAGACCAGAAGAATAACTCGGGAGTTCAGGAACCCAAACTTCCAAGGTGAAAACCAAAAGGAAAAAAAAACACTTCGGGAACTCGGGAACCCAAACTTCCGAAGTGATACGTCGAACAGAGACAAAAACAAACTCGAGAGTTTGGGAACCTGAACTTCCGAATAGGAAAATAGAAAAATGACTTGGAATTTCATAAACTTGAACCTCCAAGGCCAAACAAACAAACTGTTGTGCTTATCAAGTCTAATACTTGCCGCTGCAACACAAACACTAAATAGATCATTACAAGCATGGTTAGAAAATAATAAGAAAATAAAGGTGAACCATGACAAAGCGACCTATCGCCCCCTAAGAGATGCGAGTATGGATTTGCTCTCAGATCTGGATTTAAGCAATCTCAATGACTTGACTACACCTAGATGGAGGATTTGAAATGATAATGATATGCAAAGATGAGATTGATTATGCTAAATTGATCCAAGAGACTAAATGATGTAATTAAGCTAGAAAAGAGATTGATTAAGCTACATGATTCAACAATTATGCTAGAAAATGATTAAATGAAGCTAATGCAATTGCCTATAACAATGATGCTCAAATGATATGCCTATAGTAACAATGCCTAAATTGATAATGAGATGGGATCCTTTTTGCTCCAAAATGGGAGATATTTATACGATTTCCAAGGCCAGGGGTGAGGTGGCAGGAATTAATGGTCAAGATTGAGTCTGAAGATATCAAGGGTGAAATTGGAGGAGGTTGGACAAGTGTCAAGGAGCTTTTCTCATAAAAGGGCAAGTGTCGAAGAGAGAAGACATGTGGCCAAAGTGCCATGTGTCTCAAGAAGAAAATATCCACACCATAGGAGGTTAGGATAAGGAGATTAGAATGTGCAAGATAGGAGTTGGTAACTTGGTTAAACCCAAGGTTAGGTGGAATGGGTTAGGCTAGAGGGATGGTTAGGCTAGGTGGTTAGAAGTTAGGAGGTATGTGGGTAATTGAAATTTAAAAATTCAAATAATAGGAAAAGACTAATTAATTCTCAACAACTCATAAATTGATTTGTTTTAATTAATTAGAGGATTAGAAGAATTGATTTAAATGGGGGGAAGATTAATTAATTTGAATTAGGGGACTATTGAAATGAACCTATTAAATAAATCCTTAGATTTATTAATAAGTAGATGAAAGGGAGAATTTAATCAAATTGCCTAATGAATTTAATTAAATTAGGAAGGGGGATTAATTAAATAATTGCTTATTTAATTAATTATCTTCAGACCATTTTTAGGTGTATACATTTTGCCCCTGTTTGAATCGAGGTGTGATGACACGTTGATTCAAAGAATAATCTCATTTTGATGATGATGTTGGTGCGATAGGATCCCCCAACTATTTATTGATAAATTGTGATACATTGATGCCCCTCGGGAGATCAATTGAGATAATTGACCTTTGGAGTTTTTGGATCTTTGCAAAATTGATATCCCGATTAGAAGTGATTCGATGTATGCAACTGTGGTTGATGAAAGCGCGAGTTCTATGATCACGGTGATGTAGTTTTTTATTATTGATAAAGCTTGATTGATTAGATTGATAAGATCAAGAGGTAGTTTGGTTTCAAGAATGACACCTCTTGTATAAGACAAAGATGATCAAAGCATCTGGTTTCAGGAACAATATATTCTGTATAAGACAAAGATCAGAACGTCTGGTTCCAAGAAAGATACATCTTGTATAAGACATGATATAATAGATTAGATCGATTGATATAATTGATAAGGTTGATTGGATAAAGAACTAACAATTTGTTGATATTAAGTTGCAAGAAGATTCAGATATGCTGATGTTGGTTCTATTGAGGGGGGAGTATAAGTTTTTTGTTGGGTTGATAATAATTGGATAGAGATGAGTCATCAGTTTAATTGCATATACACCTATGAAGATACTTTGATAATTCCTGCGATAGATTTGACCTTGGATAAAATGAGCATGTGGGATCCCATGCAAGAAAGAAATGCAAACTAAAATGCAAAGCTATGACTGAACCAGTCACTGGGTTATTGCATTTTGTCATCATTGAGCTTTTTAAAATGTGGGAAGTAAGTGCAAACATTGATGGTATAATTAAACCATGATGACCTAAGCACAACTTTCTTGGATTTTGATATTGCAAGTTAGCACAAACATTGAGGTATAATTGAACCGAGATGACCTGAGTGTTGCTTGCGTAAAACAAACAGTATTAATCATTTCTATACGCAAATCGGAAATGTCTTTGATGATACTCGGATGATCATGTCCCGAGACAAATTTGCACATATTAATGATTAATTTACAGATAGCAGACAAGAAAAATATCATGTTCCTTCCTTGTTCCTCTAGTCAAAGACATCCTGGAGTCACTCAAAAATCATGATAGCGAAAAATCAAGATAGAAAAGTTGAACAATCATGCTAAAATCATTATCCAAAAGATATCATCCATTGAAAAGTGTGTGATGTGCTTAGACTGACTTTGTGATAGTTTGATGGTTGATACTTTGATCTTGTGTTCAACATTGGATGTGTCTAAGTTTTCGTTGGATAAGAGTTGCCTAATTGTTGTTCTTCATGCTTGATTAAGCTCAAAATGATCAAAAAATTTGCCCTCTGCTAGGTGCAGGATTTTGCCCCAAGCCTAGAAACAAATTCATTACGATACACCCAATGATACAAACCATGGTGAGAAGCCACCCAGGATGCATGTGTATGTACAAAGGCTTTATTATGGATATGAATAGCGCTGATGGAAAAGAATGCAAGCGGAAGGATGCATGAACTAATAGATGAAAGAGCTAGTTGACAGATAGCACCTATTTGCCAAGTTTTCACCATTTGTTTTTATTGCACTTTTTCTTATATTTGATTTTTTTTGGATTTTCTGCTTTTTCACTTTTTTCTTTGATTTTCGGTTTTTTCACTTTTGGGGGATTTTTCTGCTTTTTCACTTTTGGGGGGATTTTTATGCTTTTTCAGACATAAAACTTCTTCAGATGCATGCTATTAATGGGCTCTTCGAGTTGATCCCCATCCTATGTTGATAGTTGATATGCTCCTAAGCCAAATACTATTGTGACCACAAACGGACCTAACCAGTTGGTTCAAACTTTCCTTTCTTTTCTTGATCTGCCTGGTTGCATGGATTTTCCTTTAGTACTAGTTATCCAACTTGAAAGACTCGTGGTTTGAGCCTATGATTATAACTTCGGCACATTATTTGTTGATATACCTTTAAATGATCAAAGGCATTTTGTCTTCATTCATGGATCAATTCTAACTCCTGCAATCTAGAGACTCATTGTTCTTCATCTAGGATAAGACCTTTTAATGATACTCGTAGAGAAGGTATCTCTACTTCTATTGGTAGTATTGCTTCTGATCCATAAACAAGAGAGAAAGGTGTGGCACCTGTTGGTGTGTGGATACTGGTATGGTAGACCCATAGAGCAGGGTTCAATTGAATATGCCAATCTCTTCCAGCATCATTCACTATCTTTTTGAGGATTTTCATAATAGTTTTGTTTGATGCTTCTTCTTGCCCAATCCCTTGTGGATAGTAGGGTGTGGAAAATTTGTGTTGGATCTTGAATTTCTCACATAGTTCTTGTACATCCCGATTCTTGAACAGTCGCCCATTATCACTGATAATGGTCATGGGTATTCCATAGCGATAGATGATGTAGTTCAAAATAAATGCAGCAATTTGTTTTCCTGTGATATTTGTGAGAGGTATTGCCTCAATCCATTTTGTGAAATATTTTGTAGCTACAAGGATGAATTTGTGACCATTAGATGAAGAAGGATTTATCTTTCCTACTAAATCAAGACCCCATTGACAAAAAGGCCAAGATGTTGCCAAAGCATGAAGTTCTTGTGATGGTGCATGAATAAAATTTCCATGAATCTGACATTGTTTGCATGTTCTAGCTATCTGAAAAGAAAATTGTTCCATAGTTGGCCAATAATAGCCCATGAGTATGAGTTTTTTGAAAGGGTAAGACCACTTGAATGAGTGCCACAAATGTCATTATGGACTTCATATAAGGCCTTCTCAGATTCTTCTTCTTCAAGACATCTCAAGAGAGTTCCATCTAGACCTCATTTAAATAGAGTATCCGCGACAAGAGTATAATGGGAGGATTGGCGAATAAAGTTTCTCTTTTGATTTTTCAATAAGTCAAGAGGGAGGATATTATCTTTTAGGTATGTGTAAGTTTGACCATAATGGGAGGAATCATGCCCAATCAGGTGACAGATAGTTTGGGAATTAGGACAATTATGAGCAGGGTAAAACAACTCTTCTACCAGGAATTTGTAATGTTGTTGATTTTCCTATGTCTAAAGGAGAGAAGCAAGTGTAGCCATGGTGTCTGTTGTTTTGTTGTCATTCCTTGGAATCTGCTGAAAAGTTATTTCTACAAAGTATTTCTTGATATCAGCAACCATCTTTTTATAAGGCATTAACTTTTTGTCCTTTGTTTGATAATCGTCATTGATTTGATTGATGACGATTTGGGAGTCTCCAAAGACTTGAAGTTGTGTAATGTTATATTTTATAGCCATTTTGATGCTTGTAACCAAAGCTTCATATTCTCTTGTATTGTTGGTGCGTGGAAAGCTTAATTTGTATGCTTTTGGATTTGTATGACCTTGTGGTGTGATCAATAGAATACCTTCTCCTAATCCATGTTGTGTATATGAACCATCAAAGTATAATTGCCATGTTTTTATTGTGACTATTAGGATATCAGCGTCAGGAAATTCAATCTGCAAAGGACAAATATCCTGAAGCGGTGCCTCAGCTAGTTGGTCTGCAATGACTTGCCCCTTGATAGATTTTTTGTCAACATACTCAATATCAAACTCACTCAGGATCGTGATCCATTTTGCTAGTCGTCCTGTTAATGTTGCCTTGCTAAGTAAATACTTTAATGGATCAATTTTAGCTATCAACTTGATGGAGTGAGATAGTAGATAGTGTCTTAATTTTTGAGAAGCAAAAACTACCGCCAAGCATGCTTTTTCTATTGGTGAATAGTGGATCTTGTATCCCACTAATGTTCTGTTGATGTAGTAGATGGCTCGTTCTTTTTCTTCATTATCCTATTGTGCAAGTAGAACTCCTAACGATACTTCAGTGGTCGATACATAGAGTAATAACAGCTTTCCCGGAATTGGCAACATTAGGATGGGTGGTTGCATGAGATATGCCTTGATCTTGTTGAATGCCTATTCACATTGATGGTCCCACTTGAAATGAACATTTTTGTTCAATAGATGAGTAAATGGTTGAAATTTATCTACCAGTTGAGCAACAAATCTTCTGATTGACTGGAGTCTTCCATGGAGTGATCTAAGTTGACTTATATTCTTGGGAGATGCCATTTCCATGATTGCTTTGACCTTAGCTGGATCTACTTAGATACCTCTAGCTAAAACAATCTATCCCAATAGCTTTCCTAAAGTGACACCAAAGGCACATTTCTTAGGATTGAGTTATAGCTTATACTGTTCTAAGCTATCAAAGATCTTTTCTAGTATTCCTATATGGTCTTCTTTGTTGTATGATTTTGCCAAGATGTCATCCACATAATCTTCTATGAATGTATGCATCATGTCATGGAATATCATTGTCATAGCTCTCTGATATGTAGCACCTACGTTCTTTAGTCCAAAAGGCATGATGTTCTAGTAGAAAGTACCCCACGGGCATGTGAGAGTTATCTTTTCTTGATCTTAAGGTGATATTTAATCTGATTGTATCCGGAGAAACCATCCATTAGAGAGAACATGGAGTGTCCAACAGTTAAATCTACAATGATGTCAATGTTAGGCAAAGGAAAGTCATCTTTTGGACATGCATTATTAAGATCTCTGAAGTCTGTACATATTCTAATACTTTTATTTGGTTTTAAAATAGGAAAGATGTTGGATACCCATTGAGGATAAGCTACAGGTCTGATGAATCCTACATCCAGTAATTTCTTTAATTCTTCTTTGACCAGAAGAGCAATATGTGGATGCATTTTCCTTAATTTTTGTTTAACTGGTTTGGCTCTTGGATGGACATTTAAGTGATGTATAATAAGCTCTGGATCTAACCCCGGCATGTCTGCATATGACCAGGCAAAAATTGATTTGCCATCATTTGAAGAATTCTATATATTGTTGCATTTCTTCTTTTGACAGAGAAGTTGTTGGATGTAGCATCTTTGGTTGCTCTATTGTCCCAATGTTAACTGCCTCTATTGATTTGATCAAAATGGATGACCTTTCTTGATAATGTACAGGTAAAGTGTCAAATCTCCCATCTTCTGGTACCTCGAGGAGGTTTTCACCGTTAAATGCATCCTTTATTTTTACTTTTTCCTAATCTAATGTTGCCAAGAAATGGTTTTCAGCATTAGACCTGATATTGTTTTCTTCATTTTCCTTTTTGTGACTGGGATATTTGGCATCCACTTGAGTGGAAGATGTGTTGCTTAAATTCCTAGTGAGAGTTGTTGCAGGTTCAATTGCATTAAGATATACATATATGGCATGGTCATTCGGAAAGGTATCAATGGCAGTATGTCCTTCATTTTCCCAATCAATAAGTTCAGGGTGGATTAGAGGTAGGGGTCATTAGGTTGAGATGTTCCGAGAGTATCAAGGGTCATGATGGATGTGTCAAAGTTTTTGATATGTATGTTGATGTCTAGAACGGTACTCTCATCAGAATGACCTCACACAAGAAGCTCCTGATCATCCTCGATTAAGTCCAAGTCAGCTGAATGCGATTCTAATTCAAGTAAACTAGTTCCTAACATTTTCCCTGCATACGTGTGAACTACATTGACTCCTACATATTCTTCAAAGCAATTTTCTTTAGCTAATTCTTTAGAGTGATAAGAATCCCATTCCCATTCATTAGAATCGGTCTCACTTGCAGCCTGCAATCTACAGATTTGTTCATATAGTATTTGATTTGTTTCTTCATCTTTTCTTGTTATATCTTTTCTTCTTTCATATTCCACCTCTTCGGGACTGAGATTGAGTTTTGTCAACCTTTCTATGAGCTCTCCTTGATTAGTACTGGGTTCATCTTTGTTTTGATTGAGATTTAAGGCTACTTGGGAAGTGCTTTTAGTTTGTTTTTCTTGTTGATTTGAAGCTTGCTTCTTTTCCCATTTCATGTTTGCTTGTGGTTGTTGCTTAGTTGATGTTTCTTCTCTTTCAATTACCAGTTGTTCTTATCTATTTTTGTATTCCTCTTGTTGTTGGCTAAAACATGTGTTTTCTGGTAAAATAACTTGTCCATATCCTAAGCCTGTTTTGTCTGTAGCCTATTGAGTGTAAGGTTGGATAGGTTCTGATATACCTTCTTTTCTTTTCCCCATAGGACATGTTCCAATGTATCCCATCTTTCTGAGAATGTTGAATCCTTTCCCATACTTTTCTATAGGTGTGCGGACATTGTTGATCTTTTGTTGAACTTCTTCATCTTTGTATAGCCATTATAGCACATCTTTCTCTTTTGTTTCCTCTGATAAGGTCCCAGCACTAACAAATTCTCCATCAAATATCAGAAGATGTTTTACAATTGGTTGTTTAGAGTTTGATGGTTTTCCAAAGGATTTAGGAGAAAGTGGTAATTGTGATATTGAATATTCTCCATGTTCCCTTGATCTCTTAGCTGCATTTTTTTTCCATACTTGACAAAATTGAGGCAAATGATTTTTCTTTAGATTGTGTGTTTGAAGATGATGCCTCCCTGTTATGAGGAACAATGACTTCTTGAGCTGGTTTGAGATTACTACAATATTGAAATGGATTTGAATCTGTTTTGATCGTGATTTCCTGCCCATTGTAGGGAAACTTTAAGCACTGATGATATGTGGATGGAACAGCTTGTATGTCATGGATCTAGGGTCTTCCCAAGAGTATGTTGTATGATAAGTCCAAGTCTAGAACTTGGCATGTTGTGCCTTTCTGCAAAGGTCCCGCTCTTATGGGTAATATCACAATTCCTTTAGAGGAACGTTCTTCTTCATCATAGGCTTTAATGGTGATCTTTTTCTGGGGATCAACTGCATCTTCTAAATAACCTAGAGCACGGACTAGACTCAAAGAGCAAATGTTTAAGCCAGCTCCTCCATCTATTAGGACACATTTAACTTGTGTCTTATGAATGATGACTTCGATATGTAAGGGATCATTATGGGGATGTTGCAAGGACATGTCATCTTCTTCAGTGAATGATAAGAAGTGAGGGGTTGTGAGGTGTCCCACCATGGTTTGGAATTGATCTATATCCAGATCTGTAAACATTGTTGTACCTACTAATGCTCGTTCAAGAATTTCTTTGTGTGCAGTTGAAAGCTTTAAAAGTTCTAAGATGGATATTTGTGCGGGTGTTTTCTGTAATTGATCCACTAGATTGTATTGTTTGATAGTGGATGGCATGTTTGTTGTAGGACCCAACAAAACAGCTTTATCTTTGCTTCTTGTGATAGCATGAGTAGGTTCTTAATTTTATTTTTCTTTAACTACAATCACATTTACCACATTATTATATGTATGAGTGTAGTTTACCTTCGATTTACCCTTACCATTATTTGTTGTTGATGATTCACCCTTCTCATAGTTTGGAAGTGGAGTTTTAAAAGATGTATGAGATTCATTTGTCATATGTCCATCCATAGTTATTACTCCAATATCAATCAAATCTTGGGTGACATGTTTCAACCACTGACAATTATCTGTGTGATATCCCTTGTTTCGATGGAAATCGTAATAATGGTTATCATTCCACCAAGGTTGTTTTACTTGAGGTTCGTAGTTCCTTTCTTCTAGTAAAGTGATCAATTTGTTTGCAAGAAGTGTCTTTAGTGCTGAATCAAGGGGTTCGCCAATGTTTGTAAAAAAAATTCGAAAGAAAATTTTGATAGTTGCTTCTTGGTGATTGTTGTTTTGTTGAGCTGTTGTTGAGTGATTGGATAAATTAAAAACCGGTTGCTTTAGTTTCACATTGTTGTTATCCACTATTCCATCATTGACAACATTACGATTTCTATTCCAAAATTTTGGCTTATCATTGTGGTTGTTGTTAGTGTTGTTAGGAGGATGAACTCCTTCTTTGTATATTTTCAAATCACCCTTCTTTATCATGGCTTCCTCCATTCTGATTCCATTATCAATCATATTTCTGAAACTTTGATTTCCTTGCATTTTTAGATGATAACTCATTTGGTCATTTAGGTTGTCAATGAATATGTCTATTTTTGCATACTCTGGCACTGTACGAGGATATCATGAAGCTAACCATCTCCATCTTTGTAAAAATGTCATGCAAGGTTCTCCACTCTTTTGTTTGGCATTACATAGGTCTAGCATTGTTACTTCATGTTGTATGTTGTAAAGAGTATTGTGAAACAAACTTATCCACCAATTCTGAGAATGATCTGACTCCAGGTGGAAGTTTGGAGAACCATTCCATAGCTAGTCCAGTTAATCTTTTTGGAAATAATCTCATCAAGTAGGTATCCTCATGTGCAAACTTCATACTCAATGTGCAAAATTCTCGTATATGATCTTGAGGGTCAGTGCTTCCATCATATTTTTTGTATCTAGGAGTTTCAAAACCTATAGTAAATGGTATCATGTTTAGATTTATGTTGAATGGATAAGGACAGATTTCTTGAAGTGAGTATCTTCTAACATTTCCTCTCTACATATCTTGAATTTGTGTTTGCAGTGTTTGTATTTGTTGTGTGAGTTTTATGATAGGATTATCAACATGATTTGTTCTTGCATAACCATGATTTTGCATTCTAGGGGGATCTTGGTCTCTTCTTGTATCATCTCTACCCCTTCTTGTATCTTCATTGGATTGACCATTATTCAGAATTTCTACGTCATCTCTTTTGGGAATGTAAGTTTCCTCATTAGTTTTGGTCTTACTAGGAATTGACGTGTCATTCATTTTGAGACCAAAAATATCCTCATATTGTTTGATATTAGGGGATGGTCACTTTTCTTTTGTGTCAATTTGTTCACATCAAAATATTGGGGGAGTGTAGCACCAATTCTTGCTAACATTAGAAAGTATTTTTCTTTGTCTCCCTCCAATATTTTCTCCATAAATTTATCGAATTGAGGATCTTTTTTTATGTCTCTGACATGTTGTTCTGTTATTTTCTCTTCAACTTATATTTCATTTTCATGTTCCATGGTTCTATGATCTTCAGTTATTTCCAATGTCTCGATTTTTGTCTCTGCGGTCTTTCGTCTCTGAGCCCTAGTTAAAACGGGCATACACATGTGTTAGATATTGCACTAGGATTCAATTGTCCAAAAAAAATTTTGATAAGTGATCAACTATCAATGTGATAGAGTGATATGACACGAAAAGATGATTCAAGTGTTTAAAAGTTTGCAAGTTTTTCGATCTTCGGTTTTGGAGTGCAATGATGATGATTTTGATAAAAACCAAGTCCAATAGGAACGATATATCCTATGATGTGGGACAAGGTTATCCTAACCAAACGTTGCAGTTTCATGATAGAGGATGATAGATCCTGATGAGAAACTATGTTTTGAGTGATCATTTTATCAAAGAGGTTGATGATGCACTTTGAGATGTTTAGATCTTGAACTTGTTGAAGGTGAATACTTGAAAATTTTGAGGTGTCTATTTCTAGAGTTTGATTTGACAGATGATAACTTGACCAAGAGAACCAAGAAGACAATCTAAGCACAACATGACAGATAACAGGTGTTTATGCTCACTGTAAACTAACCAAGCAAGTATGATAGATCTGAAAAAATATATGCAAGAAGACAGTTTTGGACAGATAGAGACATAAATTAGTATGACAGATTACATAGCCTTGAACAACAATTGAGACAGGCTCATACGACAAACCAGAAATCTCACACAAGAGAAGACATAAACTCATACGAGCTTTCTCATATAACTTGATGACAAATGATGATACAAAACTCCCTACTAAAATGGTTCGTATGACAATTCTCACTGGACCGGACGATAAAAGATGACATAAAATTTTCTACTAAACTAGCTCGTACGACAATTCTCACTGGATCGGACGATAAAAGATGACATAATTTTTTCTGTTAAACTGGTTCGTATGACAATCCTCATTGAACCAGATGATAAACTAGATGCCTTGTACGATAGAGGACAGAACAGAGACAAAACTTTGTTTGGAAAGATTTTTGATCAATGAAGTTTGATGCTTTTCTTTTGTTTTCCAGTTTTTAGATATCTAATTTTCTATTTTAGGGATGAAGACACAGCAAACACGTGATATGTTAAGTGACCTCAAGCACAATATGCTACCTAAGGAAGTTGGCTAAGAGAGAAAACCTTTGCTTGCAAATTTAGGTACACACCCAATAGCTAATCAAAATACGGTCATTGAGTCTCACGCGATGGATTCTCAACGTTGTATTATTCGACTCCAAATGCTAATGGGGGCACGATATGGCAAGTGTCTTGGGAGAGTTACTATCTCTCTTGCACAAAGATTATCCCCCTTTCGGAGGTGAATCAGGTAGCTTCTAATTTAATTGGAACTAGTAAGGGATCAGCTCAGTGCGTCGGGATATAAACTCAATTAAGAGGTCTCCAAGCCTTGAAAACCAATGTTTGATATACCCAAAGGTACCAAGGAGAGCTATTCCTGAGCACTGTCATTGACTTGATTTTCATCAAATCATGTTTATTTTATAATGGGTTGGAGTACTTGGCATTAGTTGTTCCCACTTGGGTTGTTCCCCTCTCACAGGCCTTAATGGCTTTGGCCTTATAGGCTCCTTGGGAGGGCATGCCCGCTAAAGATATGCACTAATGAAAGCAAAGGATGAGTCTGGATTTATGATCACCTAAGAAAGGTGAGAGAATACTTGCCTATCATCAAAACACATAATACATGTTTGTTCATTTCCATTAGCAAAAACAAGTGTGCCTAGAAAATTTAAAGAAGGCATAAAGTTTGATTGAGTCCTCCCAGGCAACTTGCAAAATAGATACATTAGTAGTCATGATGTTTGGATGAAATGAAGCTTTGACAAGTGTAATCTTCGACAATCATCCCACAAAAACCAGTTAGGATGGCCAAAAACTCACAAACAGATCATGGTTAGAATTAGTAATAATCAAATTGAAGCATGAAAACCCTAAAATGCAATCTGTTTTGAAAACACAGAAACAGAATTTCAAATGACAATTCTCACCTAATCGTACGACAATTCTCTCTGCTCGTATGAGGACACAAAGGAACTCGTACGAGGAAAAAAGGGAAATCGTACGAAATTTTGAATCAGACTCAGCAATAAATCTACTAAATTATAATTTTGATGATGTTAAGAGGCCAAAAATGAGCTTTTCGGCCCACGGTGGGTGCCAAAATGTCGTGCCTGTGAAGTGTGATACCTGCAACTGCAACACAAACACTCAATAGATCATTACAATCATGGTTAGTAGATAATAAGCAAATAAGGGTGAACCATGACAAAGTGACCTATCACCTCCAATAGATGTGAGTATGGATTTGCTCTCAGGTCTGGATAAGCAATCCCAGTGACTTGACTACACCTAGACGGAGGATTTGAAATGATAATGATATGTAAAGATGAGATTGATTATGCTAAATTGATCCAAGAGACTAATTAAGCTAATGATATGCATGATTAAGCTATGATGATGATGATGCAATTAAGCTAGAAAAGATATTGATTAAGCTACATGATTCAATAATTATGCTAGAAAATGATCAAATTAAGCTAATGCAATTGCCTATAACAATGATGCACAAATGATATGCCTAAAGTGGTAATGAGATGGGATCCTTTTTGCTCCAAAATGGGGGATATTCATAGGATTTCCAAGGGCAGGGGTGAGGTGGTAGGAATTAATGGTTAAGATTGAGTCTGAAGATGGGTAAGTGCACAAAGATGGTGGTCGAAAACAGGGGTTATAAGTGGACACTTTTTTTCTGAAATCAGGTGAACCTGAAATTGGAGGCAAAATTTGAAAGTCATCCAGTCAAGATATGGAGATAATCAAACAACAAATATTGTATTACTCTGAATCTAGTTTCCAAAATACTAAACTTTTTCAAAATTGGATAAGATTAAGGGGGTCAAATCCTTCCCGCACAAAAAATAGACCCTAATTTTTTCAGAGATACATAACATAGTGTCTGACGTGTGCATCAAAAAATTCATAGTTAGATTTAGTATTTTGACAAATCTTTTGGTGAAAAGTGTAGGTCCCAGGGACAACTGAGAGGGGGGGGTGAATCAGTTGTCTAATAAATTCAAACCAAAATCTTATTAACCAACTCAATGCTTAATACCGATAAGATAGTTAAATGTGCCGGTAAACAATGTTAACAGGAAATGTTGTACTGGTAAGAATTAATGCATGAAACATAAGCACAAACTCAACCACAACACATGACACAAATATTTGTACGTGGAAACCCTATAAGGGGAAAAACCATGGTGGGAAACCTTACCCACAATCAAATGATACTACTGCAAATAGTAAGTGTACAAAGAGGGGTCTGCACATGCAGAAAGGCCAACAGCCTAGAGCTCACTGCTCAAACACAAATGGGAGTCACACTGACTACAGTTGGATGGTTAAATCCAATGACAATGTACTGCACAAAATAGCATCTTCATATGCTGGATTCAGTACTGGTGTAATGCTGATATGCTTCTACAAAAACCTAACTTCACCTTCAAATGATGTCTTCGTGTATATCTCTGCTTGATCTCACATATATCCTTCCTTAAAT
This sequence comes from Cryptomeria japonica, assembly GCF_030272615.1. NCBI lineage: Eukaryota > Viridiplantae > Streptophyta > Pinopsida > Cupressales > Cupressaceae > Cryptomeria > Cryptomeria japonica. Next base: position 579,820,312 of record NC_081414.1, on the reverse strand, counting down.
CTTTTTCGCATTCCACATTTGATCTTACAAATAAGATCTTACATTTATACCATACCCTAAGACCAATTTTAGTAGGTCGGCTCTACAAGATATTACAATAAAACATTTTACAAATAATACAATATCCGATGCAATAACCAATTGAACATGTCAGCTTAATGCTTTTATAACAATAATAAATCATCTCCATAGCATGCCATGCTGATCTAGAAAAGATAAACCTGCTGATGTAACCCTAGATAACCTGGACCTATTTGCCGGTAAAAGCAAATAAGAATATACCAATGATATTACTTCAAGGAAAAGTGTCCACATGATGTCTTCGACATTACCAAGTGTCTTCCATGTCATTGTAGGTACCGGTGAGCATTATATCCTGTTAGTTAACCATATACTGGTAATTGTTTGAACAGTTTACTGATTGTTGGTGAATGTTGCTGGATCTCCAAAGTAGGTGTATTTAGCAGGTGTTGACATCAATGACAAAATCATACCAAAATACCAACAATCTCCCCCTTTGGCATTGATGGCAACACAAGATGGAAAAACCATCAAAGTGCCAAAATAGAAATGCCAAGTACAAAAACCAATTCTCCCCCTGGGAGTAATAAGTGTTTATACAAAGATTTATTTACAATACCAATCTCTCCTCAAAAAGATAATGCATTTTTCCATATATTTTTCCTTAATGTTTTTCCATATATCTCTCCCCCTTTGACATCAAATGCCAAAGTCACAAAAGGTCAATTTCAGACAAAATACCAACCGATCCAATATACCAACTACTCCCCCTGAGAAGTAGCTTCCTCATCAAATACCGAAATAAAAGATTTGTCCATTTAATTCTATCGGTTGATGACAATCATCAATTGTCTAAGTCTCTACCGATGGAGGTAAGACTCCGAGCTGATCTCTGAGATACTCAAAAGTTTCCTTAGGCAAAGGTTTTGTAAAAATATCTGCAAGCTATTCTTTAGTATTCACATAAACCAATTTTATTTCCTTTTCTTCAACTTTTTCCCTTAGAAAATTCAGTTTCATAGAAACATGTTTTGTTTTAGAATGTAATACTGGATTCTTAGACCTTACCCACAATCAGATGATACTATTGCAGATAGTAAGTGTACAAAGAGGGGTCTGCACATGCAGAAAGGCCAACAGCCTAGAGCTCACTGCTCAAACACAAATGGGAGTCACACTGACTACAGTTGGATGGTTAAATCCAATGAGAATGTACTGCACAAAATAGCATCTTCATATGGTGGATTCAGTACCAGTGTAATGCTGATATGCTTCTACAAAAACCTAACTTCACCTTCAAATGATGTCTTCATGTCTATCTCTGCTTGATCTCACATATATCCTTCCTTAAATCTTTTTTGCATTCCACATTTGATCTTACAAATAAGATCTTACATTTATACCATACCCTAAGACCAATTTTAGTCGGTCAGCTCTACAAGATATTACAATAAAACATTTTACAAATAATACAATATCCGATGCAATAACCAATTGAACATGTCGGCTTAACGCTTTTATAACAATAATAAATCATCTCCATAGCGTGCCATGCTGATCTGGAAAAGATAAACCTATCGGTGTAACCCTAGATAACCTGGACCTATTTGCCGGTAAAAGCAAATAAGAATATACCAATGATATTACTTCAAGGAAAAGTGTCCACGTGATGTCTTCGACATTACCAAGTGTCTTCCATGTCATTGCAGGTACTGGTGAACATTATATCTTGTCAGTTAACCATATACCGGTGATTGTTTGAACAGTTTACTGATTGCCAGTGAATGTTGCTGGATCTCCAAAGTAGGTGTATTTAGCAGGTGTTGACATCAATGACAAAACCATACCAAAATACCAACAATCTCCCCCTTTGGCATTGATGGCAACACAAGATGGAAAAACCATCAAAGTGCCAAAATAGAAATGCCAAGTACAAAAACAAATTCTCCCCCTGGGAGTAATATGTGTTTATACAAAGATTTATTTACAATACCAATCTCTCCTCAAAAAGATAATGCATTTTTCCATATATTTTTCCTTAATGTTTTTCCATATATCTCTCCCCCTTTGACATCAAATGCCAAAGTCACAAAAGGTCAATTTCATACAAAATACCAACCGATTCAATATACCAACTACTCCCCCTGAGAAGTAGCTTCCTCATCAAATACCGGAATAAAATATTTGTCCATTTAATTATACCAGTTGATGACAATCATCAATTGTCTAATTCTCTACCGGTGGAGGTAAGACTCTGAGCTGATCTCTGAGATACTCAAAAGTTTCCTTAGGCAAAGGTTTTGTAAAAATATCTGTAAGCTGTTCTTTAGTATTCACATAAACCAATTTTATTTCCTTTTCTTCAACTTTTTCCCTTAGAAAATTCAGTTTCATAGAAACATGTTTTGTTTTAGAATGTAATAATGGATTCTTAGACCTTACCCACAATCATATGATACTACTACAGATAGTAAGTGTACAAAGAGGGGTCTGCACATGCAGAAAGGCCAACAGCCTAGAGCTCACTGCTCAAACACAAATGGGAGTCACACTGACTACAGTTGGATGGTTAAATCCAATGAGAATGTACTACACAAAATAGCATCTTCATATGTTGGATTCAGTACCGGTGTAATGTTGATATGCTTCTACAAAAACCTAACTTCACCTTCAAATGATGTCTTCATGTATATCTCTACTTGATCTCACATATATCCTTCCTTAAATCTTTTTCACATTCCACATTTGATCTTACAAATAAGATCTTACATTTATACCATACCCTAAGACCAATTTTAGTAGGTCGGCTCTACAAGATATTACAATAAAACATTTTACAAATAATACAATATCCGATGCAATAACCGATTGAACATGTCGGCTTAATGCTTTTATAACAATAATAAATCATCTCCATAGCGTGCCATGCTGATCTGGAAAAGATAAACCTGTCGGTGTAACCCTAGATAACCTGGACCTATTTGCCAGTAAAAGAAAATAAGAATATACCAATGATATTACTTCAAGGAAAAGTGTCCACATGATGTCTTCGACATTACCAAGTGTCTTCCATGTCATTGCAGGTACTAGTGAACATTATATCCTGTCGGTTAACCATATACCGGTGATTGTTTGAACAGTTTACTGATTGCCGATGAATGTTGTTGGATCTCCAAAGTAGGTGTATTTAGCAAGTGTTGACATCAATGACAAAATCATACCAAAATACCAACAATCTCCCCCTTTGGCATTGATGGCAACACAAGACGGAAAAACCATCAAAGTGCCAAAATAGAAATGCCAAGTACAAAAACCAATTCTCCCCCTGGGAGTAATATGTGTTTATACAAAGATTTATTTACAATACCAATCTCTCCTCAAAAAGATAATGCATTTTTCCATATATTTTTCCTTAATGTTTTTCCATATATCTCTCCCCCTTTGACATCAAATGCCAAAGTCACAAAAGGTCAAGTTCATACAAAATACCAACCAATTCAATATACCAACTACTCCCCTTGAGAAGTAGCTTCCTCATCAAATACCAGAATAAAAGATTTGTCCATTTAATTATGTCGGTTGATGACAATCATCAACTGTCTAAGTCTCTACCGGTGGAGGTAAGACTCCGAGTTGATCTCTAAGATACTCAAAAGTTTCCTTAGGCAAAGGTTTTGTAAAAATATCTGCAAGTTGTTCTTTAGTATTCACATAAACTAGATTTATTTCCTTTTCTTCAACTTTTTCCCTTAGAAAATTCAGTTTGATAGAAACATGTTTTGTTTTAGAATGTAATACTGGATTCTTAGACCTTACCCACAATCAGATGATACTACTGCAGATAGTAAGTGTACAAAGAGGGGTCTGCACATGCAAAAAGGCCAACAGCCTAGAGCTCATTGCTCAAACACAAATGGGAGTCACACTGACTATAGTTGGATGGTTAAATCCAATGAGAATGTACTGCACAAAATAGCATCTTCATATGCTGGATTCAGTACCGGTGTAATGCTGATATGCTTCTACAAAAACCTAACTTCACCTTCAAATGATGTCTTTGTGTATATCTCTGCTTGATCTCACATATATCCTTCCTTAAATCTTTTTCACATTCCACATTTGATCTTACAAATAAGATCTTACATTTATACCATACCCTAAGACCAATTTTAGTAGGTCAGCTCTACAAGATATTACAATAAAACATTTTACAAATAATACAATATCCGATGCAATAACCGATTGAACATGTTGGCTTAATGCTTTTATAACAATAATAAATCATCTCCATAGTGTGCCATGATGATCTGGAAAAGATAAACCTACCGGTGTAACCCTAGATAACCTGGACCTATTTGCCGGTAAAAGCAAAAAAGAATATACCAATGATATTACTTCAAGGAAAAGTGTCCACATGATGTCTTCGACATTACCAAGTGTCTTCCATGTCATTGTAGGTACCAGTGAACATTATATCCTGCCGGTTAACCATATACCGGTGATTGTTTGAACAGTTTACTGATTGTCGGTGAATGTTGCTGGATCTCCAAAGTAGGTGTATTTAGCAGGTGTTGACATCAATGACAAAACCATACCAAAATACCAACAAAAAGATAGTTAAGAGTGAGCACTAGAAGATGTGTATTTTTTTTTAATTTTTTGTGGAGTAATTTTTTATTTTATTTTTCCAATCAAGCACATCCTAAAAATTAGGTACATGTTCATGTGCACAATAATATATAAAGTTTGTTAAATTTGGATAGGTATATCAAAAGTTATTAAAAAAAAGGTGCATGTATGTCTGTGAGAACTATGGAGACACTAGTAAAAGAAATTTAATAATAATATGTTATTGTTGTTCAAATTTAAAAACAATTATATGGTTAGAAAGCTTAGAAGATGGGTGAAAATATGGTGGCAATTTTAGAAATACCCACTTGATGAAGTGTAAACCTGATGATGACAAAGTTGAGAAACCAAGTTGATAAAATAAAACACGTCAAAAAGGAGGGAAATAGAGGGAAATCAAACTTCCAAACTGTAGCTTTGTCATCCAGGCCTATTTCCAGGCCTAAACAGTCAAAAGCGCGTACGGGGTACCTATGGTATAAAAAGCACGTACAGGGTACTTATGGTGTAAGAAGCGCGTACGCTCTATCTTAACTATAAAAAGCGCGTACACGCTATTTTTACTATAAAAAATGCATATGCGCTATTTTTACTATAAATAGCACGTACACGCTTTTTATATTTAAATTTTGGGAGTGTGTATAGTATGATATTGTATATATAATATGTGTATATACATATAATATATAATTTATATATAATATAAAAATATATAATATATAATAATATATAGTATTTATATATATATGTATATATATATATAATATATTAAGTATATATATACACACATATGTGTGTATGTATGTGTATTATCTCCCTCTCTCCCCCTCTCAAGCGCGTACAATTTGCCTCTCTTTCTCTCCCTCTCCCTCTCTCTCTTTCTCTCTCTCTCCATCCCTCCCCCCCTCTCTCTCTCACTCCCCCTCTCTCTCTCACTCCCTCTCATATAGATGAGGTGATAAGAAGATTGACAAGGTGGTCATTTTTTTTTTTAAAGAAGATAGGATATAAAGTAGAAGGTTTGAAGAAGATGAATGTATTGGTTTCTTTGGATCATGTGGATGTATTGGTTGGATAATCTTTATGGGTTGTATTGTGTACTAAGGGGTCATATGGTGTCTTATGACCCCTTAGGTGTTGTTATGGGTCATATGGTGTTCTATGATCCCTTAGGACACCATATGACCCCTTAGGACTCCATATGGTGTCATTATGGGTCGTATGGTGTTCTATGACCCCTTAGGACACCATATGATCCCTTAGGTGTTATTAGAGGTCATATTGTTTCCTAAGAGGTCATATGGTGTCCTATGACCCCTTAGGACACCATATGACCCCTTAAGACACTATACGACCCATAACGACATCATATGGTGTCTTAAGGGGTCATAGGATGCCATATGACCCCTCAGGACACCATACGACCCATAACAACACCATATGATGTCCTAAAGGGTCATATGGTGTTCTATGACCCCTTAGGACACTATTTGGTGTCATTATAGGTCCTATGGTGTGCTAAGGGATCATATAGTGTCCTATGACCCCTTAGATGTTGTTAGGGGTTATACTATGATCTAAGGGTCATATGGTGTCCTATGACCCCTTAGGACACCATATGGTTTCGTTATGTGTCTTATGGTGTCTTATGACCCCTAGGATACCTTATGACCCCTTAGGACACCATATGGTGTTGTTATGGGTCATATGGTGTCCTAAGGAGTCATATGGTGTCCTATGACCCCTTAGGACACATACATGGATCCCTAGGATAACATATGACCCCTAGGAATACCATATGACCCTAGAGAGGGAGAGAGGGGGAGGAGAGGGAGGGAATGGGAGAGAGATGTTGGCATATGTGCAGAAGTGTGATGACATGATGATATTGTATGTTGTCATTGATGTCAATATGCTAAAGTATGAACCAGTATATTGAAGTAAGCAACCTGGCAAGTGAACCGGTATGATGATACAAGTAAACTGGTATGATGGTACAAGAGAAGCGGTATGATGAAGTGTGAACCCGTATGATGGAGTGAACCGGTATATGCAAAAAGTGAACCGGTATATGGAAAGCTTGTATTGGGGTCTTTGGTTGATTCATTCCAAGTCTGTGTGATTCAACCGACGACATCCTATGATGGATTAGCATTGAAATGAAGATCAAATCATGTTGCCACATCAGTATTGTTCATGTGAAGGATTTTCTTGAGGATCTTGCATGAAGAAGATTGATCCTATCTACCTCGAGAATGTGTGAAGTCTTAGTAAACAGTGGAGAGCACCTGATGGGTTATCAACTTCCAGAAGCAGAAAAGAACAAACGATGGAGAATGTCTTGAGATTTGTTCAAGATCATTTTACACTATGCAATGTGATTGAACAGTGAGGATTGGACCGACTATATTTTTAACCTAAATGTTTAGGGTTTAGGAATTATGCCACCAACCTATCTATTTCCTATAAGGTCGATGATGATTTACATTGTGAAGTTGTTGGCAAATGTTATGTGTGTATCCAAGTGAAGAGATACTTGATTCTTGCCAGACCGGAGAAGTGTGTTGATACCTACAGAGTGTGATTGCAGAAGCAAAGGAACTAAAATGGATCTGTCTTGGCATTGAGTCTTGTTATCAGATCAGTGTATTACCTGTTGACTTCTAACCATTTCAACAATTGGAAAATCCCTTAAACTGGTTAGCTTTAACAGGCTTTCTGTAAATCCTTTAACAGGGTGACTCAAACTCATTAAGTTCTTCAAATCCTCTTGCGAGGTAACCTTTAGCGAGGTTCTAACTTTTAGCTGGGTATTTAGCCATGCCTTAACCAGGTGATCCCTAGCAAGATCGGTTCCTAGCAGAACCTATTGTAAAGTCATTAACCGGACTAGGCTCCTAATAGACTTCAGAAGAGTTCAAAGAACAACTTATGGGTATTCATCCCCACCATGATTTTTCCCAATTGGTTTTCCATGTGAAAAATCAGTGTGTCATGTGTGATGCTTTTTCATGTTATGATTAATGTTTTTTGTTAAGTGGTAATGCATGTTGATCCAGTGGTCTTTATATTTCTGATGTATTACTTGTTTATGCATATGGGTGAAGTGGAAAGGAGATATTAGGTTTTGTGAAGATCTAAGTGTTACCTGTTTATGTGTTTCACAGTCTCACTATGTTTTACCGGTAGTGCCCTATTTTAGATCGATGATACTGTTTACCAGTTAGTGCAGTCTTTGCAGTCAAAGTGGTTTAAGGAAGTTTTTGTCTATACTGATTCACCCCCCCTCTCAGTATCTATTGAGTACTTACTGTTCATCATTATTCATCAATTGGTATCAGAGTGTCCTCCAGGTCCTCTGTGTTGTAAGCTTAACCACTTGAGGAAAAGATCCTATTCTAATGATGAAGAGGGAAGGTCCTAAGTTTAACAGAGATAACTTTAAGATAAGGAAGGACAGAATGAAGATATACATAAAAAGCATAGGTGCTCAACACTAAAGCTATGTTGAGAATACTTATGTTGTCCCTACCGGTACTCTCACCAATGATCAAAGAAGAGAAATTCAGGAGAATGGGCAAGTAATGGAAGCTCTTATCAACAGCCTATCTGATGTTGAGTTTATAGATGTTCAGGAAAAAGACAATCCCAAAGATGTATGGGATACTCTAGAGTCTATCTATGGCAATGATGAGCATGTGAAACAAGGTAAGGAAGAAAGCCTTAGAGGAAAGTTTGAAGGCATGCGGATGGTTGAAGGAGACACCATTCAACAATATGGGATAAGGATTAAAATTGTTGTTGGAGACATCAAGAGTGCGGGAGGTACAATGGATGATTCCACCATTATTAGAAAATTTTTGAGAACCTTATTACCATTCTATGCAATAAGGGTTGCTGCTATTTAGAAGTTGAGATCTATTGACAAGACAAAGGTGTCCCTTGATTCTATCATTGCTAAGTTGACCGCTTATGAGCTAAACAGTTATGATGGCAGTGTTCAAAAGGTTGATTCAGCTTTTAAAGCATTTGTTGCACTATCTAGAAAGCGTAAAGAAGCTAGTACCAGCTATGAACCTAGACAAATTAGAGATATGGATGATGAGGAGATCCTGATGGAATTTGAAGCTCTTTTGGCCAAGAGACTTCCTAAGGGAACTAGAAAATACAGAGGTAAGATCCCTTTAAAATTCTTTTCTTGCAATAAGATTGGACACATTGTTGTAAAAAATCCTAATGGTGATAATAAGGACAAACCAGAGAGGTTCAAAAAGTTCAAAGGAGGAAATAGGAGAAACAGTCTTGTTGCAGTTGATGAAGGTGTCACTGATGATGAATCAGAAGATGAAGAAAGTGAAGACATAGTATTTATAGTTGTTAAGGAAGATGTGTCAGACAAGAAGGCTCTTGTCTCCCGCTTTGATAATTCCAATGAGTGGATTATTGATAGTGGTTTCTCTCACCACATGACTGGTGACTAGAGAAAGTTTCTGTCTCTGGAAGAGTATGATGGATGTGTAGTCTGATTTGGTAATGATGCACCTTGTATGGTAAAAGGAAAAGGGTCTATTTCCCTAAATGGAAAAAGCAGTGTTGATAATGTGTATTGGGTAGAAGGTCTCAAGCATAACCTTTTGAGTGTTGCTCAGTTGAATGATAATGGACTCACTCTGAAATTCAAAGATGGAATGTGCAAAATAAAAGGAAAGAGTGGTGAGCTGATGGCCACTAGTATGCAGACCAAAGGCAACTTATTTCAGTTAAATGCAAAAATCAGTCAATGTCTAATGGCTAAGTTTGATGATAATTGGATATGGCATAGGAGACTCTTCCATGTAAATTTTGATAATATTGTGAGGGCCAGTAAGATCAAGGCAGTTAGAGGACTGCCTGTGCTGAACAAACCAGAGAATCCTTTGTGCAGAGAATGTCAACTAGGGAAAATGTCTTCCTCAACCTTCAAAGGTAAATCTTTCACAACAGATAATTTACTTGATCTTGTGCATACTGATTTGTGTGGTCCTATGAAAACTAGGAGTGTTCAAGGAGATAGGTACTTTATGATTCTTACTGATGATTGCTCAAGAATGATGTGGGTCACATTCTTGAAAGACAAGTCTGAAGCTATTGGAAAGTTCAAAGCCTTCAAAGCACTAGTTGAAAAGGAAAGTGGTAAGAGGATCAAATGTCTTAGAACCGATCAAGGAGGTGAGTTAAGTACTATGAAGAGAATGGCATCAAGAGGCAACTGTCTGCCCCCCGAACTCCACAGCAGAATGGCCTAGCAGAAAGGAAAAACCAGACTGTAGTTGAAGCAGCCAGAATCATGTTGATTCAAGGGAAGGTTGCTCACACTTTTTGGAGAGAATCGGTGAGCACTGCAATCTACACTATGAACCGGGTACTCATCAAGAAAGGTAAGGATAAAACACCTTATGAGTATTGGACCGGTAAGAATCCTGTAGTAAGCTACTTTAGAGTGGTTGGTAGCAAGTGTTATATCAAGAGGAGTGAACACCAGAGCAAGTTTGATGCAAAATGTGTTGAGGGAATATTCCTAGGATATTCCACCAAGAGAAAATTTCTCAAGTGTTTTACCAATAGGACTCAGAGAATTATCGAAAGTATCAATGTTAGAGTTGATGAAACCTCTAAGAAACCTGAGGAAACCAACAATGAGCAAGTGGTAGATGAACCGGTTGTAACCTTATGGGAACCAGTTGCAAAACAACCAAGTACCAGTAACAGTGCTCCTACATTGGTAGATGTTGATGCTGATGAAGATGAGGATGAAGAGGAAAAGCAAGAGGAAATAGTTAAGATCATTCCTAGGTATGTAAAGTTGAATCATGGTCCAAAGCAGATCATAGGAGATAAGGATGCAGGAATTCTTACAAGAAGAAAGGTCAGAGAAAGCTCTTGCATGATCTCTGAATTTGAGCCTAAAAAATTTAAAGAGGCACATAAAGATGAAGACTAGATCAAGGCTATGGAAGAGGAACTTGACCAGATAGAAAAGAATGGTATATGGTCTTTGGTACCTAGACCTGAGCACAAAAATGTTATTGGCACCAAATGGGTTTTTAGAAACAAGTTGAATGAAGATGGCATAGTGGTAAGAACAAAGCTAGACTGGTATGTAAGGGATATGCTCAAGAAGAAGGAGAAGACTATGGAGAAACTTTTACTCCAGTAGCTAGATTGGAAGGAGTTTGAATGCTTCTTGCATATGCAGCCTTCAAGGGATTCAAAGTGTATCAGATGTATTTGAAATATGCATTCCTGAATGGAATACGTGAAGAGGAAGTGTATATAGAGCAACCAAATGGGTTTTTCCTATCAGAAGACAGTGATATGGTGTGTAGGCTACATAAAGCCTTATATGGATTGAAGCAGGCACCTAGAGCATGGTATGAACGTTTACAGTCCCATCTTGTGAAGATTGGATTTGAAAGAACAAGTGAAGATAGAAATATCTATCTGAAGTCAGAAGGAGATCAGATTCTGATCTATGAAGTATTTGTTGATGACATAATTTTTGGTGGAGATGACAAGATGAGCCATGCATTTGTAGATGAAATGAAGAAGGAATTTGAGATGTCACTAATCGGAGAGATCAAGTTCTTCATTGGACTACAGATACAACAAATGAAAGATGGTATCTTTATCAAGTTCAATCCAAGTATGTCAAAGAGGTGTTGAAGACCTTTGGCATGGAAGACATCAAACCGGTTGGTACACTAATGGTGACCGGTTGTAAATTATCAAAAGAAGATGACTCAGCATTGGTGAATGACAAGGAATACTGATCAATGATTGGTAAGTTGCACTATGTAGTACATAGCAGGTCAGACATAGCACATGCAGTGGGCATTGTTGTATGTTTTCAGAAAAGTCCAAGAGAATCCCACTTGGTAGCAGTCAAGTGGATTCTTAGATATCTAAAGGGAACTGTAGACTATGGATTGTGGTATCCATACAGTAATGATTTCAACCTCAAAGTGTTTACAGATGTCGATTGGGCTGGTAATGTGGACGACCGAAAGAGCACCACCGGTGGTGCGTTCTTTCTTGGTGGTAGACTAGTTTCATGGATGAGTAAGAAGCAGAGTTGTATCTCTCCATCTATAGCAGAAGCAAAGTATGTAGCAGCATTTATGAACTGTACTCAGACAATTTGGATGAAGCATATACTAAGTGGTTTCAAAGTTCCTGTATCTGAACCAGTGAGCATATTTTGTGATAACACAAGTGCAATTAATATTTCCAAGAATCAAGTATTGCATGCTAGAACCAAGCACTTTGAGCTCAAGTATCATTTCTTGAGGGAGAAAGTTCAGAACAAAGAGGCGGTATTGGAACATGTTTCCAGTAAGGAGCAGTTAGCAGACATATTCACCAAACCTCTACCGAAGGCTACATTTACCTATTTAAGAGGTGAATTAGGGGTGTTGCCCCTTCAAGAGGTGAACTAAAGGTATGTGCTCCACATGAGTCAGGTATAGCATTGTCAAATATTTTCAGGATTAATGTGTTGAAGGGTGCTACTCCCCAGGGGGAGCAGCATAGTGGAACATGTATGTTTGTGCCTCCACTTTGGCATTATTGTCAAAGAGGGAGAAGATGTGAAGCGGAGAAGATATCTGTAGTATTGGGGAGAAGATGTGAAGCGGAGAGATATCTTTGTATATTGCCACCAATGCCAAAGGGGGAGATTGTTGGCATATGTGCAGAAGTGTGATGACATGATGATATTGTATGTTGTCATTGATGTCAATATGTTGAAGTATGAACCGGTATATTGAAGTAAGCAACCTGGAAAGTGAATCAATATGATGATACAAGTAAACTGGTATGATGGTACAAGTGAAGCGGTATGATGAAGTGTGAACCAGTATGATGGAATGAACCGGTATATGGAAAGTTTGTATCAGGGTTTCTGGTTGATGCATTCCAAGTCTGTGTGATTTGACCGACAACATCCTGTGGTGGGTTAGCATTGAAATGAAGATCAAATCATGTTGCCACGTCATCCTTATGCATGTGAAGGATTTTCTTGAGGATCTTACATGAAGAAGATTGATCCTGTCTACCTCGGGAATGTGCAAAGTCTTAGTAAATGGTGGAGAGCGCGTGATAGGTTATCAGCTTCCAGAAGCGGCAAAGAACGAACGATGGAGAATGTATTGAGATTTGTTCAAGATTATTTTACACTATGCAATGTGATTGAATGGTCAGGATTGGACCAATTGTATTGATAACCTAAATGTTCAGGGTTTAGGGTTTATGCCACCGACCTATCTGTTTCCTATAAGGTCGATGATGATTTGCATTGTCAAGTTGTTGGCAAATGTTATGTGTGTATCCAAGTGAAGGGATACTTGATTCTTGCCAGACTAGAGAAGTGTGTTGATACCTGCAGAGTGTGATTGCAGAAGCAAAGGAACTAAAATGGATATGTCTTGGCATTGAGTGATGTTATCAGATCAGTGTATTACCTGTTGACTTCTAACCATTTCAGCAGTTGGAAATTCCCATAATCGGGTAGCTTTAACGGGATTTCTATAAATCCTTTAACAGGGTGACTCAAATTCATTGAGTTCTTCAAATCCTCTTGCGAGGTAACCTTTAGCGAGGTTCTAACCTTTAGCCGGGTATTTAGCCATCCCTTAACCGGGTGATCCCTAGCAGGATCAGTTCCTAGTAGAAACAATTGTAAAGTCCTTAACCGGACTAGGCTCCTAACAAAGCGGAGTTTAGAAGATTTCAAAGAACAACTTGTGGGTATTCATCCCCACCGTGGTTTTTCCCAGTTGGGTTTCCACGTGAAAAATCAGTGTGTCATGTGTGATACTTTTTCATGTGATGATTAGTGTTTTCTGTTAAGTGGTAATGCATGTTGATCCAGTGGTCTTTATATTTTTGATGTATTACTTGTTTATGCATATGGGTGAAGTGGAAAGGAGAGATTAGGTTTTGTGAAGATCTAAGTGTTACCGGTTTATGTGTTTCACAGTCTCACTGTGTTTTACTGGTAGTGCCCTATTTTAGATCAATGATGTTGTTTACCAGTTAGTGTAGTCTTTGCAGTCAAAGTGGTTTAAGGAATTTTTTGTCTATACTGATTCACCCCCCCCCCCTCTCAGTATTTGTTAAGTACTTATTGTTCATCATTATTCATCAAGAGATACACCTAAGAGAGGAGGAGAGTGAGATAAAGACTGAGAGGGGGAGACAAGAGATAAATGAGAGAGAGAGAGGGGGGGAGATAGAGATGGAGAAAGGGAAAGGGAGGGGGAGAGACAGATGGAGAGAGAGAGAGAGAGGGAAATAGAGGGAGAGATGGAGATAGAGAGCGACATAGAGAAGGGGACTCAGAGAGAGAGAGAGAGAGAGAGAGAGAGAGAGAGAGAGAGAGAGGGATTGGGAGAGAAAGAGAGACCTAAGAGGTGGAGGGAGGGAAGGTGAGAGAGAGAGAAAGAGAGGGTGAGAGATAGAGGGACTCTAAGTGAGAGGGAGGAAGGGATGGAAGGAGAGTACAAGAGACTAGAGAGAGAGAGGTGTGAAGAGAGAGAGAGAGTGAGAAAGAGAGGTAATGAGAGAGGGAGAGAGGGAGGGGGAGGAGAGAGGGAGATAATGAGAGAGAGATACACCTAAGAGGAGAGAGTGAGATACAGAGAAAGAGGATGAGATGGAGAGACTTCAGAGAGAGAGAGAGAGAGAGACTTAAGTGAAAAATAGAAATGGAGGGGGGGAGGTAGGGAGAGAGTGGGAAAGAGATACACTTGACAAAGGAGGAGAGTGAGATAGAGAGATAGAGGCAGAGAGGGAGAGAGACTAGAGAGAGAGAGAGAGAGAGAGAGAGAGAGAGAGAGAGAGAGAGAGAGAGAGAGATGGAGAGAGAGAGAGATGGAGCAAGAGGGGGAGAGTTAGAGGGAAAGAAATACTTGAAAAAGTAAGAGAAAGGGAGGGGGAGGGAGAGGGATAGAATGAGAGAGAGAGACACTAAAGAGAGGGGGAGAGAGTGAGAGAGAGATATTTGAGAGAGGGAGAGAAAGAGAGGGATAGATGAAATAGAGAAAAAGGGTTAGGGAGATGAGAAAGAGAGGGAGAGATACCCAAGAGAGGGAAGAAAGTAGAGAGGGAGATGTGTAAGAGACAAAAAGGTAGGGGTTAAGGAAGAGAGAGGGGGAATGTAGGGAAGAGACGAGAGAGATAATGCTGATATAAGCATGTTGATTACTGAAATTTATAAGAATAATTAAAAAACTAGAATCTGCATTATAACTCTTAGAGATCTGGAACCACTCTCAAACATCCTGAAAATATATACATAAAATATAACTTAAAGTATAAGAAAGATAAAAGACAAAGAGAAATGTCACTTATAAGAAAGATAAAAGAAAAAGAGAAATGTTATATTTTATGTATATATCCTACCGAAAAACCTAAGGGAATGCTAAATGAATTCCATTTTATTGACAGACAAACTCGTATGCGGTTTAAAAACTAAAACCACGTACGGGGTTTTTAGTTTCTAAACCACGTACGCGGTTTTAGTTTTTATACTGCGTACAGGGTTCTTAGTTTCTAAACTGCGTACGCAGTTTTAGTTTTTAAACCATGTACGTGGTTAGTATACTTTAAACCCCATACATGATTTAGCTTTGGTTAGGCTTGGCAAAATGAGCCTAAATGCATAAAGGGTTCTTTAAATTTGAAATACCCCATGCACGTTTTGTTGTTTTTCATGTTTTTTGGGGGGTGTGTCCACTTTTTTGACCACCATCTTTGTGCACTTACCCAGATATCAAGGGTGAAATTGGAGGAGGTTGGAGAAGAGGTTGGAGGAAGAGACACTTGTCGTCTCTGTGGTGACAAGTGTCAAGGAGCTTTGCTCATAAAAGGGCAAGTGTCCAAGAGAGGAGACATGTGGCCAAAGTACCATGTGTCTCAAGAAGAAAATATCCACACCGTAGGAGGTTAGGATAAGGAGGTTAGAATGTGAAAGATAGGAGTTGGTAACTTGGTTAAACCCAAGGTTAGGTGGAATGGGTTAGGTTAGAGGGATGGTTAGGTTAGGTGGTTAGAAGTTAGGAGGTATGTGGGTAATTTGAATTTTAAAATTCAAATAATAGGAAAAGACTAATTAATTCTCAACAACTCATAAATTGATTTGTTTTAATTAATTAGGGGATTAGAAGAATTGATTTTAATGGGGGAGAAGATTAATTAATTTGAATTAATTAATCAAAGGGGACTATTGAAATGAACCTATTAAATAAATCCTTAGATTTATTAATAAGTAGATGAAAGGGATAATTTAATCAAATTGCCTAATGAATTCAATTAAATTAGGAAGGGGGATTAATTATATAATTTCTTATTTAATTAATTATCTTTAGACCATTTTTAGGCGTATACACAAACAAAAGACAAAAACGAACTCGGGAACCCGGGTTTCTGAAGCAAAAAATGGAACAAGCAAAGACCCACCTTGGGAACCCGGGTTTCTGAAGTGAGGAAAACAATAGCCAAAAAGCCAAAGGGGAAAAACTAACAGAAAAAAGAGAAGAGGGGACCCGTATTTTTGTGAAATGAAAATGATGGGGCTAGATATGCAGGGCATAAATTTTCTAAAAAATGAGAAGGAGACCCATTAACAATAACAGCAGGTGAAGCAGTAGAGATAAGCTGCCAAATTAGACTTATGACTTAACCCAAAAATTTGAAGGCATGAAGAAATTTCTTCAGAAAGCACCAATCCACCCTATCATAAGCCTTAGCAATGTCCAACTTTATCAAGAAACCTAGAGATTTAGCCCCTATCAACAAATGAGCATTCTCATGAACAACGATGATGGAATCAAGGATTTGTCTCCCTAGGACAAAGCCATTCTATTGAAGAGAGATCAGAAACGGCAAAATCTGCAATAGTCGCAATGTGAGAACTTTGGAAATGATTTTGTAAAATGAATTTCGGTCTGAAAGCCTCCAAAGAGTTAGCTCCATGCATTTTAGAAATGAGAACAATGAAGGTTGCATTCAATTCCTTAAGCAAAGACCTGGCTCCAAAAAACTCTTTAATAGCATTAGAGACATCAATATCCATAATATCCCAAAAGTGCTGAAAGAAGAACATAGGAAAACCGTCGGGGCCAAGGGCCTTATTTCCATTAAAGAAGAAGACATCAGCTTTGATTTCCTCATTTGAGGGAATAGTAGCCAAGTTGTGATTCTGATCTTCGGAAAGCACCTTAGGAATAACATCTGCTAGAATACCTTGGGCATCCAAATCCAACAAAGGATCTGCCTTTAACAACTCCCTAAAAAACTCAATCGCAGCTTCACTAATTTCCTCTTCCTTCTCTATCCTTCTACCATTTCTGACAAGGTGATCAATTTTATTGGTTGCTCTATGTTTAAGAGTAGTAACATGAAAAAATATTGTGTTTCTATCGTGATCATTAAGCCATAAATACCTTGACCTCTATCTCCAAAAGATCTCTTCACAGGCAATGATACTATGGTATTTAGTCAAGACATCACTTTTCTTCATAAAATTATCACCCACATATCCTTATTTTTGTATATTATCCCGAATGAGGTTCAACTCCACCTGAAGAGCTGATTTCTGCAAGAAAATATCCTCAAAGATCTCCTTATTCCATTTTTTAACCATTTCCTTAACAAACCTCAGCTTTTTAGCTATACGAAACATAGTTATACCATCAATTTGAACACTCCACCACTCCTTCACACTATTATACAAGATAGGATGGGATAACCACATCTTCTCAAATCTAAAAGGAAACTTTCTACGTTGCCCCCCTTTGGGTTCAGCCATAAGGCTGATAGGGTAATGATTCGAGCCAACTCTAATCATACAATTCAAAGAACAAGAGTAATGTTGAAGCCAATCAATAGAAATTAATGCCCGGTCCAATATAACTTGAATCAACTCAGCCCCAACTTTGCGATTTGACCAAGTGAAAGAAGCCTCAATCAAGTCAAGATCAATAAGGCACTGATCATTGATAAAATCAGCCAAATCCTTTTTGCTATCAAGTTGTATTTGAGAACCACCAAATTTCTTAGTCTCTTGGAGAGGAGTATTGAAATCTCCTGTAACCAGCCAAGGGGTGTTAGGATGGTTATAGTGAAGAGAAGAAAGTCTGGCCCAAAATTTTCTTCTAGAGACTTTGTTAGGCACATAAATATTAGATAAAATCCAAGAAAAACCATCCCTAGTGTGTTTAAACAATGTAGCCACATGGTTGTCATCATGACAAAGAGGAACACCTTGAATAAAATGAAAATTCCACAAAGTGATAGCTCCTCCAAAAGCCCCATCAGAGATACTCCCTTGAGACTCACAAAATTTGAAAAACTTAATTTTCTCCACCCTTTCTTTAGATATTTTAGTCTCTTGAATAAGAAAAAATTTTGTTTTATGATCCCTAGCCAAATTATGAACTATGTCATGTTTATGACAACTATTCATACCTCTAATATTCTAGGATAAAATCTTCATTTCTTACCGAGAGAGTTAAAAAGACTTTTGTGGATAGTCTTTTGTGATTCATTCGCAATGTTTTGTATGCACTCCTACTCTCTTTGCAACCTATTAGATTTCCTACCCGCACTCCAAGAAGGCCCACAATCCACTCTAACTCTATTTCGAGTAGTGACACCAGCACGAGGTATCTGTTGTATTTTCTTCTTCTTCTTTTCAACTTTAGTGTAGTTCATCTCATCATCAAACTCAATCTGCTCTAGACTTCTATTCTCTTTTTCCTTAGGGAATTGCATCGAATCCGAAATGACCATATTCTTGTCCAAGTCAGAATGACCTCCATTAGAATTTTGAGATGAAGAATCACCTAGAATGGTGGTCTTAATAAATCCTGAAAGAATATTTCCAAAAGAAGAACCCAAAACCGGTGAAGATTGATGGTCCTTAAAAGTAAAGGTAAGGTTCACCCCTTCCCCTTCAATCTCACTTCTCCTGATACTAGGAGAAATGCACCTGGAACCAACATCGTTTAGGTTCATTTCTCCCTCCTCTAGATCATCTTCCATATATTCCTCCTCAGTATCATCCATCTCAACAACTCTGACAATATTTTCTTCTTCCCCCTATATCATGGAAATACATCGATCATCTTCCTGGTCCTTCTCCTTTGTGTCACTATTCTACACTTTCTGTATATTTTTAGTACCATTTTCCTCCTGACCTTTCTCCTTAGTGCCCTTAATATGCTCAAAGTGATGAGCATCCCCTCTAACATTGCTATCTTGTTGGACCTCATTAGGATTGTTAGACAACTTGTTATCTTCTCTAGCATTAATATCCACATGGACCTCATTAGGCCTTTCAGGCTTGTTATTGTCCTTACTACCCTGATCCCCATTCAACATTTTCTTAGGCTTCTAAACCCTAGGGCCTTTATTACCATTTTCCTCTTTCTTATTGTTCTGAGGGCATCTCTTTGCCCAATGTCTAGCCTTCTTGCATAAGAAGCAGACAAAAGGTAGCAGTTCATATTCAATGACCTAGCACAACGATCCCAGCTTCGAAACAAGATCAACTGAAGAAGGAAGATCCTTGGATCTGCTAACCCCCACGCAAATCCTAGCATAAACCATTCTTTTCTGAGCAATTGTCATGGGATCAATCGAAAGCAGCTCCCCAAACACTCCAACAATACCCTTAAAGATATCTTCATGCCAATATTCTAAAGGGAGCCTCGGGAGTTTCACCCATACAAGAACTGTTTCAAAAAAGGCATCTGACATATCCAAATTAGGAGCCCATTTCTTTAGGGTTAGGGAAGATCTTCCCATAGCCCATGGTCCTCCACAAAGGATCGTTGGGATATCTTCATCACAAGAGAACACAAAGGAGAAAAAACCTTGCGAAAGAGAAGAGATATCACCCTGTCCTTTGAGATTCTATCTATGATTCGCAAATACCCTTACCATGTCAATGTTGGGTCTGGGCCCAAAAAATTTCCCAACAAGGGTAAGCCCCATAATAGCAATATTATGGTCTATCACTTGATCCGGAATCAAAAGAGTCACTTTACCACTATCCTTATCACAGATGACAGAAATAGGGGGCAAGGAAGACTTCCCAGTGGGTTTGACTCTAAACAAAGATGCCTAGAGATTCTCCATAGTGCCAGCAAGAAAAGTGCACTCAGTAGCCCCCTTGAAAGGAAGAACGAGATAGTTTTGGATGCTATAAGGACTATTTTGATTGAAGGGAATGTTCTGAAGATCTATTCCAAAGAATTTGTTAGCATTGTTGTTTACACATTCAATCGAGTACATATTAAAGGTGATACTGGTAAGACTCCTTATGAGCTATGGTTTAGTCATGTTCCTACTATCAGATATTTCATAATTTTTGGTAGCAAGTGTTATATCAAGAGAGATGAGGATATAGGAAAGTTTGATGCTAGAAGTGATGAAGGAATTTTCTTGGGATGCTCAACAAAGAGAAAAGTCTACCGATGCTACAATAAGAGATTGAGAAAGATAGTGGAAAGTGCAAATGTGAAGGTTGATGAGATCTATGGAAAAGATATCAGAGCTTGCAGATATGATGATGGTTAGCACATTGTTCTAAATCCTATTCAGAGTAAAGAATTAAAGCAGGCTGATCTGGTAGAGACTGTTAATCCATATGTTGTTGTTGTCAGTGGAGAGGTGCAAGAACCTGAAAATCATAATAATCAGAAGACCCTGAGGTATGTAAGATTGAATCATTCTGAAACTCAAATTATTGGTGATAAAAATATAGGTGTGATGACTAGAAGAAGGCTAGTTGTTGAAGAGGTATGTTTGATTTCTAAAATTGAACCTAAAGATGTTGTTGAAGCTTGCAAAGATGAAGATTGGATGAGGGCTATGGAAGAAGAGTTAAATCAGATTGAAAAGAATAACACATGGGAGCTTGTGCCTAGACCTAAAGATAAGAATGTTATTGGTACTAAATGGGTATTCAGGATCAAATTGAATGAAGTCGATGAAGTTGTCAGAAATAAAGCAAGACGGGTATGCAAAGGATATTCATAGAAAGAAGGAATTGGTTATGAGGAGACTTTTTCTCTAGTAGCTAGAGTTGAAGTTGTTAGATTGTTTCTTGCATGTGCTTCTTATAAAGATTTAAAGGTATATCAGATGGATGTCAAGTTTTCTTTTTTAAATGGTGATCTTGAGGAAGAAGTCTACATTGAGAAACCTGATGGATTTTCATTATAAGATGATGGGGACATGGTATGTAAATGGAAGAAAGCTCTTTATGGATTGAAACAAGCCCCTAGAGCCTAGTATGCTAGATTGGATAAGTATTTGCTGAAATTGGGATTTAATAAAGGTACTGCTAACAGTAATCTGTATTTTAAGATTGAGAATGATAACATCATGATTGTTGAAGTCTTTGTTGATGATATTATCTTTGGAGGAGATGATGAATTGGGTATGAATTTTGTCGGTGATATGAACAAATAATTTGAGATGTCTATGATAGGAGAGATGAATTTTTTCTTAGGTTTGTAGATTTCATAGACTAGAAAAGGTATTTTTATATCTCAAACTAAATATGTGAAGGAATTGCTAAAGATGTTTGGGTTAGATGACTCAAAACTGATTGGAACTCCTATGGTGACTGGTTGCAAATTATCTAAAAATAATAAATCTCTGAAAGCTAATCAGTATTTGTATAGATTTGTGGTTGGTGGACTACTATATCTAACTCAAACTAGACCGAACATTATGCATGTTGTGTGAATGGCTACTAGATATCGAGTTGATCCGAAAGAGAATCATGTCACTATTGTAAAGAGGATATTTAGATACTTGAAGGGGACTGTGGATTATGGTTTATGGTTTATGGTATTTGAGGAATGAGGATTTCATTTTATGTTCTTACATTGACGTGATTGGGTTGCTGATGTTGATGACCAAAAGAGTACCTCCAGTGGTGCTTTCTTTTTGGGTAAGAAATTGGTTTCATGGGCTAGTAAGAAATAGGATTAAGTGTCCTTATCTATTGTTGAAGTTGAGTACATTGTTGTTGTTGGTAGTTGCACTTAGGTAGTTTGGATGAAGAAAATGTTCAAGGATATCAGAGTTATATATGATGATCCTACTGTCATATATTGTGATAATTCTAGTGCTATTAATATGTCAAAGAACCCAGTGCAACATCTTCATGACTAGTCAAACAACCATAAAATTACTCATTATAAGAGCTCATAAAAGAAACAATAAAAACTAAATACAAAGAGGACTATGTGTGTGTGTGTGTACATATACATATACATATACATATACATATATGTATATGTATATGTATATGTATATGTATATGTATATGTATATGTATATACATATATGCATGCATATATATACATATATATACATACATATACATATATATACATACATATATACATATATATACATACATATACATACATATACATATACATATACATATATATATGTGTGTGTGTCTCTATATAGAGAGAGAGAGACAACGCTTTTTAAAAGACTCGAACCCTTACGAATGAAACATCAATCGCATTTTTAAGAAGAGGAGCAAATTCAAATTGCCCATGAACATGACAGCATATTTGTCCTTTGATTAACAACAAACTACAATCTAGAATATGCCTCTTCATGCTTATCTACTAAAGTTTGTTTTGTCCCTCTACTTTCAATTTTGTGTAAATCATTTACCTTTGTGTAAAAACACATTTATTCTCTTTTTCACTTGAAAGTAAGAATTTCATCTTTGAGCACTAACTCATCTTGTTTGCAAGTAAAATAATACATTTACTTGACATTTCAACCTCCAAAATTTAAATTTCTTCTTAATTTAATTTAGACATGTTAACCCTCAAAGCCTCTCTGTGATCAATTTGACATTCAGTTAAACAATTGGCTTGTAACCCATTTGCATTTATTTTATTTTACTTGCTCATTTCACAATGTTAGCAAATCATTTTTTCACATTTCATTCATATTTCTATTTCTCGTGGCTTCTATGAATTTCTCTAATTAAAATTCATCATTCTCATTATCAATCAAATGCAATGTCCTACATATGCCATGACTGGGCATTTTCTATCTTTGCATATTGGAAAATCCCTCCTAACGCCTTTTCATGTAGCAGATACTAAGCATCATTGAAAACCTTCATTTTGCATGTTTTGAGCTTCACTCTTCATTTTGCCCATCTCACCAATGACTAGGATAAGTACTAAATATAGCTAGGGTTCATATAATTACATGCATGTAAATTTGGTGGAAAATAAATCTAGGCTGATGTATGTGTTGCTATTTAAGTCAATTTAATCTTGAATTTTGAATATTAAAACAAACTTTATTAGGTTTGTTAGAAAAAACATTTCATGGGTATGTATTCAAAGGGAAATATTTATTTAATGCTTTAAAACCATTAATTCCCCTCCCCCCCCATGGCAAACAATAACAACATTTACAAAAGGTTCAAAACATTTTTCAAATTTAACAATATAGTGAAACTACCAATTGAATTTCTCCAAAAGTAAAACAATGGAATCATCACAAGTGCAAACAACATCGAAAAACTGCAAAATTTTGTAGAGGCCTCTTACTTAATTTTGATCTTCTCCATTGTAGTACCCCTACCCTGTTCAAACCCTTTTTGACCTCGTTGACCAAGGTTGACTTTTTAGTGGCTTGTGTGGGTGGTTGATTTATTGTGATTGTGAAGCTTTATTCTTGTATTATGCTTTGGAGTGTGATTGGTGAATTTGATTATGCATTATTTCTCATTGAGGGATAGATATTGATTAGGTGTTATTGCTTATTGATGACTAGTTATAAACTCTACTTCTGCATTGTACTTTATAAATGATAAATGTTAAGTTTATTTATGTGTTACTAATGATGGACTAACACATTTACTTTATGTGCGAGTTATTTTGTATATATGTTGTCGTGTTGTGTGGAAGTTTATGGGGTACGATGAGATGATTTTCAATCACTCATTTCGGTGAGACACGGAACATCACGATTCTCCTTCACTGGTGTGTTTACCATGTTTATGTATATATATGTATGCATGATTCGGTGATGCAGGAATTTGCAGGTACAAGGTACCAACTCCATCTGGCTCCACAGGTCTGAGCGTACCTCATTAACCTAATGGAACTAGAGAAGGTAGTTCTAAGGCCCTAATGTCATCCCTAGCCTTGCTCATTGTGAGTGGCGTCAGTCTTTTGTCTACCCTATCGGTTCGCCAAGTAGGCCACTTTTCCGACGTTGGTATGTGGGTCATGTTCTATTTTGGTTTCAGTTGAGTGTTACATGATATGCCTTTTGTTATTGTTATATTATCCTTTAGTGTATTTTATGTGAAATTAATTATTATACCTTAAGTGAATTAATAGTTAACATGTATTATTTTACATATTTAAATAAGGGATAGAAAAAAAAATAAGACCATTGTTTTTATTATAAATTGATAAATCAAAATTCTATCAAGCTAGAACATTAGAGTATTTGTTTAATACCATATGGTGGAATTAAATAAGTGTTATGCATTTTAGAACAGAAAAATAAACTTTTTGAAAATAAATATCTTCTTTCATTGACTTTTGTGTTGAAAATAAAATAAAAGAATAAGAGGAATTTGTTTATTTATATCATGTTAATGTTTTTTTTGTTTTTTTTTGTTATCATGTTAATGTTTTGATTTAAGGGAGATTTTAAATTTTATTAAATAATATTTTCAATTATTTTATTAAAAAAAATGAATTTTGCCGTAAATGAGATTTTTTGTGGAAATTGCTTTATATTGAAAAAAAATTTGAAAAGACGGGGATTATTCTTCTCATCCTGGAGAGCTGGATATGGGGGTTTGGTGGAAGCTCCAGTATCTGGAGCTCTTCTAAAATTTCTTTCCAGGAAAGCTATGGAAGGTTGGATTTTTGAAAACCCTTGTTTGTTTGTTGTATCTGTGGTTTGTTTCTGGCTTTCTCTCTCTATTTGGGAAGAAAGTAGAGATGGAGAATCTGATTTTGCTTGCTATTCTTTCATGTATGTTTGTATTGTTTTATGTGAATTTGGTAAGAGGGGTTTTGTTAATTTGCCAAATTTTGGGAGCAAAAATGGGGGTTTGTTGTTTTATTTAGCTTGGTAGTGAGTTTGTTTTAAAACAAATTGGTATGGAACCTCGGGAAGATATTTCTCTTTGATGAATTTGTTGTTTTAATACAGCTCTTGTTTGCTTCTCTGTATTTTACCAAAAAACAATAATACCCCTGTATTTCTGAGAGTAGAAATTTAAAGAGAATGAATTTTTATTTTTTTTTAAACAATATGTTGTGTATGTGCATATATATCTCTGTGAACAGAGATTATAAAAAAATTAATCTCCTCCCCAAACCATGAAAATGTTAAATATTGGTTTGAAGTAAACGCAAATTAGTTGTGCAAATGAAATTTATATTGTTAGCCATCAATTACGTTTAGTCGATATGACTTTGAATTGGAAAGATTATTTTGATTTATATATTGAATTCAGTTTTCAAAAGTATTTTAAATGTTTATTTGATTATCTTCATGATTTGGGGAGGGGAGGCATTGTGCATCCCCAAATCATGAAATGAAAACAATTAAACACGCAGGCAATAAAAAATAAATAAAGGGTAGACAATGTTTGTCTCCTATGCAATGCATAATATTATATTTTTTAAAAATTCGATGTGTGTGTGTGTGTGTGTGTGTGATTTGTAATTATTGATTTGTTAATGGTAATTTTTAATTTGTAATTTTTATTTGGAATATGATGTTAGAGGAAATTTGGTTTTTAAAAAGAAATAACAGTTTATTAATTAATGTGTGTGTGTGTGTGTGTGTGTGTGTGTGTGTGTGTGTGTGTGTGTGTGTGTGTGTGTGTGTGTGTGTGTGTGTGTGAATATATATTTCACTATATATAGATTCATATATGTGTATATATTTATACTATGTATTTTGAATTTACTATATGAAGAAAATGTTAAATATTGATTTGAAGTAAACGCAAATTAGTTGTGCAAATGAAATTTATATTGTTAGCCATCAATTACGTTTAGTCGATATGACTTTGAATTGGAAAGATTATTTTGATTTATATATCGAATTTAGTTTTCAAAAATATTTTAAATGTTTATTTCATTATCTTGAAATTCGAAATTCAAATGGTATTTGTTATAGCCAAATTGGCTTAAATTGAAATGATTATATATTTGTTTTTAAATGATGGTTTAATTAGGCTACAAGTTGTTGTTACTCTTTTTAAGGTGTGTGGTTTAAAATCAAGTATTGAGCAAAGATATTTGGGGTGTATGTTTACTTGGATCCTTTTGATGTGTTATTCCCTAATGTAGATTTTATTATCACGAAAGAGTCAGTTATTGAAATAGCTACAATTAGTGGACATTGTCTTTAAAAGTATATCTTGAGTGATTGTTATGATTCCTTAACATGGATGAATTTAGAGTGCAAGTGTATTCGTTTGAGTTTTACTCTGCTTGGTAGATTTTCAATGTTGATTCGTAAGAGTCATTTTTGTGTCATGATGGCATGTTGTTGAATGTAAGTTTTTCGTGCAAGTGAATTTGGTAAATTTTTGGTTGTGGTTGTAATTGTTTGATTTTGATTTTTGGTCTTTTAATTAGGTTTGGGTTTCAAACATTAATCAAGATTAATTTTTCTCCACTCGTCGTTGAGTGCTAGTACAGACGCAGGATGCAGTGGGAAGGCCTGGAATGGCAAACCAACTACCTTGTCCTCACAAAAGGTTTGTTGCATCCACATGACACATGGATGGGGGGTCAGAGGTTTGAGAGAGGCTACTAGGGTAACCCAGCATGGGGTTCCAGGCCTATGGAGGCTTGCCAAGGTAACCCATACCAACTATGCGATGACACTTCCCTTATGTTCACTAGTGTGTAGTCATGTGTTGACTTTTCTTGGACCACTCTTGTGAGATTCATATATGTATTCTTATGTTGTGTGTGAGTAGATAATGTACATGTGAGACCATGTGATGTTTTGTTGTGGCTTGATTGAGGACCTTAGTACTATCTCCTAGCACAGAGGGGTGGTTCCTTTTTGGGCCACATGGTTGGATGGTAATGCCACTTTCCATTGGGTATTTTGTTCATGCCTTCTTGCGATGAATTAGCTTTGCAGGTGCTCCAGATGTTTCTCTTGGATTCATTTCATTTCATTGTACCAGTTGGATCATGTTTGTGTCCTTAGATCATATTTGTATATCTTGGAACCTTATGTGGTCGGTTGTATCATTTGTTTATGTACGCCTTGATGGCAGGATGTAACTGATGTAAACTTAATGTATTTTTCATCTTTTATTTATTAGAATGGTCTTGCACTTGAAGCAGACGCGGAGATGTAGCCCATTAGGGGTGAACTCCATTATCAATTTGTGGTGTATGGTGTATGTGTACATCTGGTTCCATTTAATTTTGGATGTATGAATGGTATTATGGTTAAAATGTATAATGTAATTTAGGTGATATTAATCTTAATTGTATGTATGAAGTTATTAATTTAATGCAGTAGTATGGATTATGATGAATGTAGCTTTAGTGACGTAATGTAACTAATGGCAGTTGTATATATTCAATCATGCTTAATTTAATCTCTTATGGAATTTAATTGATATGTTCATGTGTTAATCATTCTATCATGAGTAGGTTTAATCAATCTCATTGTTAATTGGATTAATGCACCTTAATGAATCATTGGATTAATCGAGTAATCTTCATTGGAAACCCTTTAGGAGTTTGTGTTAAGTCTTCCGTTTGTGCAAATTTTATTGCAATGTTTATCTTGTACATTAGTGTGTTCTAATTAATTTTATAAAAAAATTGCCCTTTTCGAGTGTTTGTAGTTGTTTCCTTTAGGGTTTCTTGGTGGGGCATTACACTTTGTATCAAATCTAGGTTTTTCAAACACTAGGATCTCTGGTGTAACTTGTGCCCTTAGTGTGGTGTGCAGTATATAGTCCTTTCATTAGATGCTTGTCTCTATGATGTATGTCTCTGATTGACGCTTGGGATCTTGAAGATCTTAGATTTTCGTGCTTTGTTTCTTCTCTCACTCTTCCTGAAAACTCTAAACGAATGTAACATATGTATTCAGTTTTTTCTCTTCTTGATTGAGGATTAGTGGT
Organism: Cryptomeria japonica; assembly: GCF_030272615.1. NCBI lineage: Eukaryota > Viridiplantae > Streptophyta > Pinopsida > Cupressales > Cupressaceae > Cryptomeria > Cryptomeria japonica. Next base: position 579,792,423 of record NC_081414.1, on the reverse strand, counting down.
TGTTATGTGTTTATGTGTACGGTGTTTTCTTGTAAGATGTATTGGTCCACAATTACTCTTATTTTCAGAGTTAATTGGATGTACCTTCTTAAGTAATATTATATTATTTAGATTAGCTTAATAGGTTGAATAATGTATTGTCTTAAGTCTGAAAGAATGATTGTGCACTTGTGATATACTGGTAATTAAACTTAGTGTCGTAATTATGAGAGCTTGTAGAGAAAATGTTGAGTGTGTATTCATTGTGAATTAGATGTATTTCTTCCATCCTCCTTTCTAGAAAATAAAATATATGTATGTTGTGATATCCTAAAACCCTTATGTAAATCTTGGAGAGATTGGTGTATACTTGAATGTTAGAAGATATCTTGGATGGGTAAAAGGATTATGTTATAGTGGTATAGGAGGGAATTGGATGTGTTTTCGTTAAAAAATTCAGTGTGTGTTTTACATGATCAACTTGAGTAATGACCTGTAAGAATAGTACAATAATGCAATTGCAGTGGGCATATTAAATCCTTTGTATAAATAGAATGTGTAAATGTAGAACGTGTTAGATGTGCCTACATAACCATATATTAGATATTGATAGTTTCATTTTCCTTCTTCTCCTCGTGTTTTGACATTCGATGAATGGTCATAGTTAATGATGTGTTTATATCAATTAAGAGTAATGAGTGTTTTGCTTGAAGTTAGCATGTAAGGAAAGAATGAAATTTTATCATTCTCATCTGGAAATTAAGACATTAGTGGCATTTTTAATGTAAGGAAATATCATGATAAGCCAAATTGTATTCTTTTATATCGATAGTGAAATTTTTTTTTAAATAGTACAATAAGGATGATAGGCATATAGGGAGAAATTTAGTCTTACTTGTGTGAACTTGTTACTTTACGTGCATATGTGTGAAGTAATTGACTATTGAAAATTATCTCCCTTCTCTCTCTATCTAGTTATGAAGATTTAAAGAAATGCTATTAAATGATGTAATTAAAAAAAAATTAAATAGAAATAATTGATTGATTGCGACGTATAGTTTTGAGGCAAGTACTAAGAAATATTTGTTTCATTATGCATTGAAAACCAAAATGTGTTGTTTTTCCTATGAGTGTATCATGTAGTGTGAGTAAGTAAATGGAATACTTTTCGCATATACTCTCTAGGTAGTCCATGTAATTTATATGATTGATAGATCATGAAGGGAAAAAGAAAAAAAGTATTGATTAAGATAATCTTTTGAGATTCTGTTTTTTTTTTTTTTAAGAAATAGAATTCTTAGCTTCGTAAAGCTTTTGTGTAATTGTTAAGAACTATAAGAATATAGTGTTTGGTCAGTGAAAATATAGCAATGATATTGCTTCCTTACCTTATTAGATTTGGGAATTTTAGTATTATGAATAAATGATAATGTTGGGAAGGTGACACTTGTGAATTAAGATTGTGTGGTATTAAAGTAAAGTAGATAGTCTAATAGCCTTAGTGTCTATGGTTCATTCTCTAATGCACTCAGGATGTGTGATCTTGGATGTAGTGTAGCGGTTACTCCCTATGATATGGCTGAAAATGGTCACTTTGTTTTGTGTTTTTATTGCGACAGTGTTTTTACTGTCTTTTGACTTGTGTTTTGTGGCTAAAGGGATAGCATTTTATTTTGAAATTTCTTATGACGAAATGGCCACTAAACTCTTGTTCCTTTTTATTTTAATTTGACACTTGTCATGTTTTCGATTTTGTTGATTTTCAAAATTGTCAGCATTTTTCTTATTTATCATCATGTTTGGAGATCATCATCATTTGGATGATGTTCTTTTGAGATCTCTGGTGGTCATTTTGAATGTTTGTAATAGCTGGCCCTAGCTATGTGTTAAGTGTTATATCTATCATGTTCACTTGAACCTCTGATAGTGTGTTAAGGGAGAACACTGCAGAGAGTGATTCTAGGCTTAATGAGGTAACTAAATAAGTAATGAGATTAGTTAAGAAAAGAAGTGTATCTTCTTTGATGAAATTGGTTTGTAATCATCTGAATTTTAAGATGTAGTAGGAAGAATTGTGAACTAGATTTAATAGATTGGGTGATAAATGTTAGATAAATATTTTTGATCTGTAAACTTATTATTTTGTCGAGTGTTTGAAAAGCCTACATGAGTTCTAATTGAATTAAGTAGACCTTAGATGGTTGAATGTAGGTAATCATATTTGTTTCTTCTTTTGTATGAGGTTGTATCTTGTGTTAGGAGTGATGTTATGGTGTTGTTATTGACATGATTCTGCACCATGAACCTTTATTCGTTTAATGTGTATGCATTATGTACCTTAGAGGTAGTATGAAATATTAGTTACGACTGAATTTTAGAGTTTAATTTGGAAGTATGTTGTGATGAACCTAGTAATGCAGGGAAGTGTGTATAATTAGGTAGACACGTAAATACCACCTTTATGATGCTTATTAATGTAAAATAAATATTTTCATGTTTGGATGGACTAAGTGATGATACTTTAAACAGTATAAAATGTATATTTTTGGATAAGGATTTCTGTAGAATATCTTTTCTTGTATAAATATATGTTGGGATAGTAGTTCCTAGAAGCTGAATAAGATGTTAGTATGTTTAATCTAGGTAACTAAAGATGATGCATCTTGTTGTAACTATTTTAATGTATTGATTTTCGTAATTGAGAAACATAAAAGGAAGTTTTTTCAATGATAACTATTTGATTTAGAAAAGGTAGGGAATGTTTATGTTAAGTTAGATGACTTGGATTTTGATTTCTATACATTAGTATATTGATCTTGTGGATTGCAATTCTCCTTAAGTTGAGTTATGATTTTGGGTTATGATATGTGAGTGTGATGACTTGGTGTCCTTGTGGTTCCATCCTAGCCTTACGACTTCTAGGAGTAAGTCAGACCCTGGGGGGAGAATGTAGTACCCCTACCCTGTTCAGACCCTTTTTTACCTCGTTGATCAAGGTTAACTTATCAGTGGCTTATGTGGGTGGTTGATTTATTGTGATTGTGATGCTTTATTCTTGTATTATGCTTTGGAGTGTGATTAGTGAATTTGATTATGCATTACTGCTCATTAAGGAATAGGTATTGATTAGGCGTTATTGCTTATTGATGAGTAGTTGTAAACTCTACTTTTGCACTATACTTTATAAATAATGAAATGTTAAGTTTATTTATGCATTACTAATGATGGACTAACACATTTACTTTACATGTGAGTTGCTTTATGTATATGTTGTCATGTTGTGTGGAAGTGTATGGGGTGCGAGGAGATTATTTTATGTCACTCATTTCGGTAAGACACGGAACATCACGATTCTCCTTCACTTGTATGTTTACCATGTTTATGTATATATATGTTTGTGTGGTTCCGTGATGCGGGAATTTGCAGGTACAAGGTATCAACTCCACCTGGCTCCACAGGTCTAAGCGTACCTAATTAAACTAATGAAAGTGGAGGAGGTAGTTCTAAGACCTTAATGTCATCCCTAGCCTTGCTCATTGTGAGTGTCGTCGGTCTTCTGTCTACCCTGTCATTCGCCAAGTAGGCCACTTTTTCGACGTTGGTATGTGGGTCATGTTCTATTTTGGTTTTAGTTGAGTGTTGCATGATATGCATTCTGTGATTGTTATATTATCCTTTAGTGTATTTTATGTGAAATTAATTATTATACCTTAAGTGAATTAATAGTTAATGTGTATTATTTTGCATATTTAACTAAGGGAGAGAAGAAAAAAATAAGACCATTGTTTTTATTATAAATTGATAAATCAAAATTCTATCAAGCTAGCAAATTAGAGTATTTTTTTAATACCATATGGTGGAATTAAATATGTGTTATGCATTTAAGAAAAGAAAAATAAACTTTTTGAAAATAAATATTTTCTTTCATTGACTTTTGTGTTGAAAATAAAATAAAAGAATAAGAGGAATTTGTTTATTTATATCATGTTAATGGAGGAATTTGTTTATTTATATCATGTTAATGTTTTGATTTAAGGGATATTTTAATTTTTTATTAAATAAGTTTCGATTGTTTTATTAAAAAGAAATGAATTTTGCCCTAAATGAGATTTTTTGGGGAAATTGCTTTATATTATAATTTTTTTGGAAAAGAGGGGGATTATTCTTCTCATCCTGGAGAGCTGGATATGGGGGTTTGGTGGAAGCTCCGGTATCTGGAGCTCTTCTCAAAATTATGTGGTTTGTTTATGGTTTTCTCTCTCTATTTGGGAAGAAAATAGAGATGGGGAATCTAATTTTGATTGCTATTCTTTCATGTATGTTTGTATTGTTTTATGTAAATATTGGTAAAAGGGGTTTTGTTAATTTGCCCAATTTTGGGAGCAAAAATGAGGGTTTGTTGTTTTATTTAGCTTGGTAGTGAGTTTGTTTTAAAAAAAATTGGTATGGAACTCCACGAAGATATTTCTCTTTGATGAATTTGTTGTTTTAATACAACTCTTGTTTGCTTCTCTGTATTTTACCAAAAAACAATAATACCCCTGTATTTCTCAGAGGAGAAATTTAAAGAGAATGACTTTTTTTTTTAAATAACATGTTGTGTATGTGCATATATATCTTTGTGAACAGAGATTATAATATATATATATATATATATACATACGTGGGGAGGGGAGGCGTTGTGCATCCCCAAACCCCGCGGTTGTGGGGAGAGGGCACCACAACGCGGTGCCTCTCAACCCACCATGGTGGGGAGAGACACCACATAGTGGTGCTCCCTCACCACAGTCATGGTGTTGGGGGGAGAAACCCCTTCCACCACATAGCCGATGGGGGGGTAAACTCCTCCCCAAACCATGGATCATGCAATGAAAACAATGAAACAAGCAGGCAATAAAAAATAAATAAAGCGCAGACAATGTTTGTCTCTTGTGCAATGCATAGTATTATATATTTTTTAAATTTGATTTATATATATGTGTGTGTGTGTGTGTGTGTAATTTGTAATTATTAATTTGTTAGTGGTAATTTTCAATTTGTAATTTTTATTTGGAATATGGTGTTAGAGGAAATTTGGTTTTTAAAAAGAAATATCAATTTAGTAATATATATATATATATATATATATATATATATATATATTTGTGTGTGTGTGTGTGTCTATTTATAATATGTATTTTGAATTTACTATATGAAGAAAATGTTAAATATTGGTTTGATGTAAACGCAAATTAGTTCTACAAATGAAATTTATATTGTTAGCCATCAATTACGTTTAGTCGATATGACTTTGAATTGGAAAGATTATTTTGATTTACATATCGAATTTAGTTTTCAAAAGTATTTTTAATGTTTATTTTATTATCTTGAAATTCGAAATTCAAATGGTATTTGTTATAGCCAAATTGGCTTAAATTGAAATGATTATATATTTGTTTTTAAATGATAATTTAGTTAGGCTACGAGTTGTTGTTACTCTTTTTAAGGTGTGTGGTTTAAAATGAAGTATTAAGCAAAGATATTTGGGGTGTATGTTTACTTGGATCCTTTTGATGCGTTATTCCCTAATGTGGATTTTATTATCATGAAAGAGTCAATTATTGAAATAGATGCAATTACTGGACATTGGCTTTTAAGTATATCTTGAGTGATTGTTATGATTCCTTAACAGGGATGAATTTACAATGCAAGTGTATTCGTTTGAGTTTTACTCTGCTTGGTAGATTTTCGGTGCTGATTCGTAAGAGTCATTTTCGTGTCATGATGGCATGTTGTTGAATTTAAGTTTTCATGCAAGTGGATTTGGTAAAGTTTTGGTTGTGGTTGTAATTGCTTGATTTTGGGTTTTGGTCTTGTCTTGTGGATAGACCAGTTGTTCGTTTCACACATCCATTTGGTTTAACCTTGGTAGAAGGTTTGTTTAATCAAGTTGTTCTTTAGTTTTTCTTTTTGAACTCCTTATGTTAGTTGGCTTTTGTGTTTTGCCTTGGGGTTCTTTGGAGGTTGTGCAGTGTCATAAGGAAGAGTGGCTTTCAAGTGGGGGCCACACTCAAAGAGGTTAGCAAGGTAGCCCATCGAAATTTGTTTTAAGTGATAACTAAATTAATTAACTGGGTTTGGTTTTCAAACATTAATCAAGAATAATTGTGTTCCGCTCATGGTTGAGTGCTAGTTCAGACTCGGGATGCAATGGGAAGGCCTGGAATGGCAAACCAACTACCTTGTACTCACGAAAGGTTTGTTGGGTCCGCATGAGACATGGATGGGGGGTCGAAGGTTCAGGAGAGGCTACCAAGGTAACCCAGGATGGGGGTTGAGGCCTATGGAGGCCTGCCAAGGTAACCCATACCATCTATATGATGACACTCTTCCCTTATGTTCACTAGTGTGTAGTCATGTGTTGACTTTTCTTGGACCACTCTTGTGAGAGTCATATATGTATTCTTATGTCGTGTGTGAGTACCTTATGTACAAGTGAGACCATGTGATGTTTTGTTGTGGCTTGCTTGAGGGCCTTAGTACTATCTCCTAGCACAGAGGAGTGGTTCCTTTTTGGGCCACATGGTCGGGTGGTAGTGCCACTTTCCATTGGGTATTTTGTTCATGCCTTCTTGTGAAGGATTAGCTTCGCAAGTGCTCGAGATGTTTCTCTTGGATTCATTTCATTTCGTTGTACCAGTTGGATCCTCTTTGTGTCCTTGGATAATATTTGTATATCTTGGACCCTTATGTGGTCGGTTGTATCATTTGTTTATGTATGCCTTGATGGCAGGATGTAACTGATGTAAATTTTATGTATTTTTCATCTTTTATTTATTAGAATGGTCTTGCACTTGAAGCAGACCTGGAGACGTAGCCCATTAGGGGTGAATTTCGTTATCAATTTGTGTTGTATGGTGTATGTGTTCATCTGGTTCCATTTAATTTTGGATGTATGAATGGTATTATGGTTAAAATGTATAATGTAATTTAGGTGATATTAATCTTAATTGTATGTATGAAGTTATTAATTTAATGCAGTAGTATGGATTATGATGAATGTAGCTTTAGTGGCGTAATGTAACTAATGGCAGTTGTATATATTCAACCATGCTTAATTTAATCTCTTATGGAATTTAATTACTATGTTCATGTGGTAATCACTCTATCATGAGTAGGTTTAATCAATCTCATTGTTGATTGGATTAATACACCTTAATGAATCATTGGATTAATCGAGTAATCTTCGTTGGAAACCCTTTAAGAGTTTGTGTTAAGTCTTCCGCTTGTGCGACTTCTATTGCAATGTTTATCTTGTACATTAGTGTGTTCTAATTAATTTAAAAACATATATATGTTCCCTTTTTCGAGTGTCTGTAGTTGTTTCCTTTAGGGTTTCTTAGCGGGACATTACAGCCGTGTCACATATTTTGTATAGCAATCTCATTTTCGGTACTTAAAATAGAAAAAACAAACTTTTTTACAAGACCTTATAAACCTACTAAAAAATGAGACAGATTAAAATTGTGATCAAGACTTGCTTGAGAACCATGAAATCTGACATGCACGCTCATGAAAAATTATAAAAAATTTCTACTAACCAAATTTTCATGACAAAATTTGGATTGGAAATTTTTAATGCCCAAATTTTCAGGGTAGCTAGTTGCCAAAAAACTTAAAAATGAGCTTCTATTTTTAATACCCAAAATTTTAGGCTAACAATAAGTTCAATTTTTTGAGAAAAATTTGTAGATTTGTGTCTATGTTCGCATGTTAAAGCCACCAAGCATGACATTGGTGTCACATAGGGCACTCATGCATGAACATGTTGGCAACAACAATGAAGGAAAACTAAGAGGGGGGGTGAGTCAGTTTTCACCAAATCTACAATCTTAACCACAAATACAAATCTAATAAACTGCAGCAATAACAAAGATAAGAAAATTGAAAGCACAACACACAACACCATGATTTTGACATGGAAAACTCGGTTAAGGGAAAAACCACAGTGGAAACCTACCCACAATAAGATTATACTCTGCAGTAGTATGTGAAAATATTACAATGAGGAATGCACTAGCATTCGGGCACACTGCCTAGGTCTCACTACTCAAATATGATAACCTAAAAGGCTACAACCCTTAGGGAAGTCTCACTGACTTACAACAAGATTCAGACTACAATCCGGAAAGAATGAACTACAATAATAGCATCTTCAAATGTCTGATGACAATTTTGGTTAAGCACAATTATCTGCTCTGCAATACCAATCTCTACTCAATCACAATGTTGAAAGATGAATCACTTGTTCCCACATACACCACTCTCTGATAATGCAGACAGAACCTCAATACCTAAATTACATGACAATATCACCTATTTATACAATATATCAACCTTGACAACAAGGTCGGCTAAACCCTCAACTCACAATTATTAAATTACATCACACGATACAAATATCAACCACCGAACCACTATAATGATATGCATGACATAACATGGACCTAAAAAAAAATTCCAAACACGCACCACCACCAGAAATCTCACCAAGATCAACTTCAACACACTACACCACCAAGAAACTGCATAACACAAAGAACATCACCGGATTAGCAAAATCACCAAGAAATCGCACAACGATCAATGTGGATTGTCAAAACAAATAGGACACAGTTAGGAAAAACCAGCAAGCACATTAGGATCAATAGTAACAGTTGCATCAGCACCACTTATCAAATCTTCATCGATCAACATCTGAACCTCAAGAATACTCAAACAACAACAACTGTCACGAAGAAAGATAACTTGCAGCGAACCAAATCATGAACCATATGCAATGAAGATACACAAGACCATCCCAAACAATATCTCGAAAGATCATCTCAAGATGTGATCACACTAAAATATACCAGAGGAAATACTGAACTTTGCAAAACACTGATCAGAAAAACAAACTGCAAAACCAAATCATATGATATTATACTATAAATACTCCATACACCAAACCAAAATCCCAATAAACCAATCTGGAATTACCAGAACAGGAATATGTTGACATCAATGACAACAACATATCCTAGCAGTAGCAATGTCCAACAATCTCCCCCTTTGGCATTGATGGCAACATATGAATGTGAAAAATAATCAATGCAAAGAAAGAAAACATCTCCAACAGAATCCCCCTGAGATAAAGCAGATAAAACAGTTTTTCACATGCTTTTCCTCCCCCTTTGACAGCAATGCCAAAGAACATAAAACCAAACTTACTCTCCCCCATAGATGAATAAATCATGATTCTCTCCATCATAAACAGATAACCAATCCAACAGACTACTCCACCAGAGGAGCAGCACCAACTCATCAATCTGGATAAAGAAATAAGACTGTGAAGTCCACCAGATTGATGCAAATCAATGCATCTACATTCTCATCAGGAGGGGTAGATACCCCTAACTTGTCTCTCAAATAGACAAATGTATCTGTAGGCAAAGGCTAAGTGAAAATATCAGCAATCTGTTCTTTTTTAGATACATACTCCACCTTCACTTCCTCTTCACTGACCTTTTCTCTCAAGAAATGATACTCGATTAATACATGTTTAGTCTTTGAATGTTGCACCGAGTTCTTCAACATATTAATAGCACTGGAATTATCGCAATATATGATAGTAGGCTCATCATATATAAATCTGATATCCTTCAACATTTGCTCCATCCAAACTACCTGAGTGCAGCTACCAGCAGCAGCAATGTACTCAGCTTCAACAGTAGATAAGGACACTGAATCCTATCTCTTACTAGCCCAAGAAACCAATTTCTTACCCAAAAAGAAAGCACCACCCTAGGTACTCTTTCGTTCATTGCCATCACCAGCCCAACCAGCATCAGTGTAAGCACATAACATGAAATTATCATTCCTCAAGTACCACAAACCATAATCCACAGTCCCCTTCAAGTATCTGAATATCCTCTTTACAGCAGTGACATGACTCTCTTTCGGATCAGCTTGATATCTAGCAGCCATGCACACAACATGCATAATGTTTAGTCTAGTCTGAGAAAGATATAACAGCATCAACCATAGATTTGTACAAAGACTGATTAGCTTTTGGAGATTCATCATTTTTAGATAATTTGTAACCAGACACCATAGGAATTCCACCCAGTTTTGAATCATCTAACCCAAACTTCTTCAACAATTCCTTCACATATTTAGTTTGAGATATAAACATACATTTTCTAGTTTGTGAAATCTACAAACCTAAGATAAACTTCATCTCTCCTATCATAGACATCTCAAATTATTTATGCATATGACTGGCAAACTTCATACTCAATTCATCATCTCCTCCAAAGATAATATCATCAACAAAGACTTCAACAATCAAGATGTTATCATTCTCAATCTTAAAATACAGATTAGTGTCAACGGTACCTTTATTAAATCCTAATTTTAGCAAATACTTATCCAATCTAGCATACCAGGATCTAGGGGATTGTTTCAATCCATAAAGAGATTTCTTTAATTTACATACCATGTCCCCATCATCTTATAATGAAAATCCATCAGGTTGCTCAATGTAGACTTCTTCCTCAAGATCACCATTCAAAAAGGCAGACTTGACATCCATCTAATATACCTTGAAATCTTTATAGGCAGCATATGCAAGCAATAGTATAATAGCTTCAAGTCTAGCTACCGGAGCAAAAGTCTCCTCATAATCAATTCCTTCTTTCTATGAATATCCTTTGCATACTGGTCTTGCTTTATTTCTGACAACTTCACCAGCTTCATTCAATTTGCTCATGAATACCCATTTAGTACCAATCACATTCTTATCTTTAGGTCTAGGCACAAGCTCCCATGTGTTATTCTTTTCAATCTGATTTAACTCTTCTTCCATAGCCCTCATCCAATTTTCATCTTTGTAAGCTTCAACAACATCTTTAGGTTCAATTTTAGAAATCAAACATACTTCTTCAGCAGCTAACCTTCTTCTAGTCATCACACCTTTATTTTTATCACCAATAATCTGATTTTCAGAATGATTTAATCTTACATACATCAGAGTCTTCTGATTATCTTGATTTTTCAAGTTCCTGCACCTCTCCATTGGCAGCAGCAACATCTGGATTAACAGACTCTACCAGATCAATCTGCTTCAATTCTTCAGTGTGAATAGGATTTAGAACAGTGTGTTGACCATCATCATATCTACAAGCTCTGATAAATTTTCCATAGATTTTATCAACCTTCACATTTGCACTTTCCACTATCTTTCTTAGTCTCTTATTGTAGCACCAGTAGGCTTTGGTCTTTGTTGAGTATCCCAAGAAAATTCCTTCATCACTTCTAGCATCAAACTTTCTTATATCTTCATCTCTCTTGATATAACATTTGCTACCGGAAATTCTGAAATATCTCACAATAGGAACATGACCAAACCATAGCTCATAAGGAGTCTTACCGGTATCACCTTTTATATAAACTCAACTGAATGTGTAAACAGAAGTGCTAACAGCTTCTCTCCAATAGATCTTCGGAACATTCCCTTCAATCAGCATAGTCCTTGTAGCATCCAAAAGTGTTTTGATCTTCCTTTCAACAACTCCATTCTACTGAGGGGTTCTAGGAGCATATAATTGTCTTCTAATCACATGCTTCTCACAAAATGAATCAAACTCACTGAAACAAAATTCTCCTCCTCTGTCAGACCTTAGACATTTCACCTTCAGTCCTGTATCACTCTCAACCTTTGCTTTGAATATCTTAAATTTATCTAATGCTTCTGATTTCTCCTTCAAAAAGATAACCCACATCATCCTGGAATAATCTTTAATTAGCAACATAAAATATCTATCACCCTACACACTTCTAACATTTGTAGGTCCGCAAAGATCGAGCAATCCATCAGATGTATACAGTTTTCTTTTGAAAGTTCTTGTTTGCTTACCCATTTGACATTCTTTACATACTGGATTAGTAGGCTTAACAATTTTGGGCAAAGCTCTAACAACTTGCATAGAACTGATCTTAATCATTGAATCAAAGTTAACATGACACATTCTCCTATACCACAGCCAACTTTCATCAACTGGGCAATCAAACATTTTTTCTCACCAGCTTTCAAATGAAATATATTACCTTTAGTCTTAGTTCCAAATGCAATCTCTATACCAGAGGCATTTAAGATTTTGCATTTACCATTCTTGAATTGTAAATCATAACCTTTGTCAACCATCTATCCAACACTCAAAAGATTATGCTTCAAATCTTCAACATACAAGACATCATCAGTATTATGCTTACCATCAAAAGAAATAGAACCTCTACCATAGATCACACAGGCTTTGTCATCTCCAAATCTTACTATTCCACAATCATACCTTTCGATACTCACAAATATGCTTTTATCACCACTCATATTATGTGAACAACCATTGTCAATCAGCCATTCATCTTTTTCTTCTACTTTAGCAGTTAAAGCTTTCTCCTCAATAGTGCAACTTGTGGAATCAACAGGTATCGGTCCATCTTCTTTGATAGCAATAAACACAACTTCATCTCCTTTTGATTCTTCATCTGTAACACCTTCATCAGCAACATAATAATAGTTCTTCTGATGCTTATACATTTGGTTATGTTTTTAAGGCTTATCATACTTCTCATGCTTCTCATATCTATCATTTATATCATGCTGATCAAATTTATCATGTCTATCATATTTAGCCATTCTCTCCAGGCATCTAGAAGTAAAATGTCCTACCTTATTGCAAGAGAAACATTTCAAGGGCAATTTTCCATCATACTTACCAGCTCCCTTAGGCAATCTCTGGGCAATCAATGCTTCAAGCTCATCCAATTCGCTTTCTTGCTCTTCCATTTCTCTTCTCTCTCATTCATATCTGGATATTCTGCATTCATCGAGATCATACTACTTCTTTCTGAATACAGATGCTCTAAATGTTGTCTCAGACTTTCCATGTGATTCACCAAATTTGCTCAGTTCAAATGCAGTAATCTTTCCAACCAGCATATCTCTAGTTACTGTAGTCACACTCTGGATCTCATCAATAGCAGCTACCTTATGCTTGTAGGTAGGAAGCAAAGATCTCAACACCTTAGCAACAATTTCGTCTTCTTCAAGGGTTCCACCAGCACATCTGATACTTAGGACAAGGTCATTTACTTTAGCCATGAAAGTGTGTATGTTCTCATCATCTCTCATCTTCAGCATCTCATACTTCCCTTTCAAAATCTACAACTTAGCAACTTTAACTTGTTTATCTCCTTCATACAGGGTTTCAAAATTCTCCCAAATCTCATGTGTGATCTGAAGTCCCATTACATCAATCATCTCTAAAGCAGTCAGGGTGCTCAACAATGCTTCCTTTTCTCTAATGTTATTTCTGTCTTCCTTAATCTCATTAGTAGTAAGTCCAATCTGAGGAACAAAATAGACATTCTTTGTAATCTTCCAGTAATCTTCTCCAAGACATCTCAAGTGCACTTCCATCTGATTCTTCCATATAGCATAGTTACTTCCATCAAATCTCGAACTCTCCTTAAAGATAACACCTCCAGTTGCCATCTGGGATCTCCTCAAACAATTAAGCTTCTTCCAAAGGATCTATCTCTAATAACAATTGTTGGCAACAACAATGAAGAAAAACTGAGAGGGGGGGTTGAATCAATTTTCACCGGATCTACAATCTTAACCACAAATACAGATTTGATAAACTGCAACAATAACAAAGATACGAAAATTGAAAGCACAACACACAACACCAAGATTTTGATGTGGAAAACTCGGTTAAGGGAAAAACCACGGTGGGAACCTACCCACAATAAGATGATACTCTACAGGAGTATATGAAAATATTACAATGGGGAATGCACCAGCATTCAGGCACACTGCCTAGAGCTCACTGTTCAAATATGATAACCCAGAAAGCTACAACCCTCAGGGAAGTCTCACTGACTTACAAAAAAAATTGAACTACAATCCGGAAAGAATGAACTACAATAATAGCATCTCCAAATGCTTGATGACGGTTTCAGTTAAGCACAATTGTCTCCTCTGCAACACCAATCTTTGCTCAATCACAATGTTGAAAGATGAATCACTTGTTCACACATACACCACTCTCTGATAATGCAAACACAACCTCGATACCTAAATTACATGACAATATTACCTATTTATACAATTCATCAACCTTAACAACAAGGTCGGCTAAACCCTCAACTCACAATTACAAAGTTACATCACACAATACAAAGATCAACCATCGAACCAATATAATGATATACATGACATAACATGGACCTAAATCAAATTTCCAAACATGCAACACCATCGAAAATCTCGCCAAGATCAACCGCAACATGCTACACCACCAAGAAAACCACATAACACGAAGAACATCACTGGATCAGTAAAATCACCAAAAACTCGCACAAGGATCAATGCATATCGTCAAAACAAATAGGACACAATTAGGAAACACTAGCAAGCACATTAGAATCAATAGTAATAGCTACATCAACACCACTTATCAAATCTTCATCAATCAACATCTGAACCTCAAGAATACTCAAACAGTAGCAACTGTCACGAAGAAAGATAGCTTGTGGGGCACCAAATCATGAACCATCTGCAACGAAGATACACAAGACCATCCCAAAAAATATCTCAAAAGCTCAACTCAAGATCTAATCACACCAGAATATACCAGAGGAAATACTGAACTCTACAAAACACTTATCAAAAAAACAAACTGCAAAACCGGATCATATGATGTGATCAATTAAGCTTCCCGAATCACCAAAACCAATACAGAAGGATATAATGATACTATAAGTACTCCATACACCAAACCAAAATCTCAATAAACCAATTTGCAATCACCAGAGCAGAAATATGTTGACATCAATGACAACAACATATCCTAGCAGCAGCAATGTCCAACAGAACAAACTCCATCCTTTGTTGAGAGTAAATTCTTAAGGAAACACATTAAAAGAGTTATGAAAGCATCATGTGCCATAACATTACCTTATTGATGCCATGTTTGATCCAATCACACATCAAAGGGCTCCATATGTTAAAGATACATTCTTCAATTGATGGGTATAAACTAGCACTATTATTTTTGTCAATGATATTTAACTAAGGTATGTGGTCAAAATTATTTAAGTGGTAGTTAGAGGAATATAGACACTACATAGAATCTACAAAATTTTGGTTCATCTTCTTGAAGCTTCAATTACAAACATGTCATTCAAAAAGGACGTTATGATTCTCATACCCATGGGGATTGTCAACAATTACTACATTAGCATGAAAGTGAGATATTTATTTTATAGAATATACTAGAATTTAATTTAAGTTACAAGGTAATGTAGAACAATATTCTATACAAAATTTGAGCTAAAGGACTACATGCGTGAGAACTAGAAAGAAATCAAGACTAAAACAAAGTGGTGATTTGCTCTTATTGAGCTTGTACAAGGATTAGGCTATAATTTTAAGAGTCTTTGCATTAAAATGAAATGCTTTTAGGTTGGGTAGTATAGGTTGTTTGGGTTACAAATTATTTTGGAATGGCCCATAGAATGTACAAATCTTTGGTAAATACTATTAAATATGTGTTTTCCCTTATTCTTCATATTTATTCCTTGTTCTTGTGCCTCATTTATCTATTGTGAAAATTTGAGCAATAGTTAGCCAATTTTTCATTTGTTCTTCTAATCACTGACATCGATCAACATCCCTTATAAATGTTAAGTTCATTTCAAGTTTTACCTACACCATAAATATTACTTAAGTCCTTAAAAAGGGGTTTTGCCTCTAAATTCTTCGAAAAGGGTGCAAGACAAAGAAAATGGAGCATTGGATAACATCAAGTTGTTATGAAAACTTGCTAACCCAAAAGGGAAGAACCTCCTACATAGTATAAACAATTTTTTAAATGTCTCTATAAAAATTTGAGGTAATATTGATCAAATTATCAAATATTATCAAGCACCAACAATATTAATGCAACTACTAATGTGTTCCAAGAAACACAATTATTCCTCTATCCTTGGTGTAATAGTTTTATCTAAATCATATGTAGAACTATAAATTGGTCTTCGTGATTCCGTAGAGTGAATGTTCATTAGGTGCAATTGTTTCTTTCATAGTGACCTAATAAGTAATTTTATCAATTTCAAATTAGGATAAGTATCACCGAGTGAATATTCTTACCACATATATAAAGGTGTCCCAACTATATTTGAGTTCATCAACATTGTTCATGTAGTTTTCCTTCTAATGAACATGTATATTTACCTACTTTGGGAAACTTGATTGTTGGCAAAATTACAAAAATTTTAATGGAAATAAACATAGAGTTTAGATGGTAGGGAAATTGTCTTGCTCATCAACAACTTACCCCTGAAAAGGGATAATTCACCTAATACATACAAATTGGAAGCATCTCACCATTCCAATATTAGGGGATCGTGGTGATAATCAACATAAGTAGGAACTAAAACTTCGTCCAAATCTAAAAATGCAACTATTTTAATAATTTTAAATTAATCAAAACATTTTCATGACTAATCAAACAACTAGAAATTTATTCATTATAAGACCTCAATTAAAAGAGGACAATTTTAAGTTACATAAATCACTTAAGGGTAATGTTGGGTTTTTGAAAAGGCCCAAAGCCTTTATAAAGACGGTCAAATATGGCATTACAACCCAACAAACAACAATGCAACAACTAAATAGACCAATAGCACCAAGGCTAAAAATTAATAGTTACCACAACACTAACAACATAGAGACAACCCACTAAAAGGGGTAAAAACATATAGCAAAGGGCTAACTTCACTAAAAAGACTAGTTAAGCAACCTAATACCATATGTATCTAGAGAGCCCTAAACGCTAGTACAACAATGCTTCCCACTGAAATGCTAAAGCATACTTCCTTCTTGATCATTCTACCTTTTGTAAATATCAACCTCAATCAAAAAACTTCATAGAGATACTTAAGAACCTCATTCCAAATTTATCTCTTAGACTTGGATCCTCAATTTTTCTTTGTTTCCTTAACTAAGAAGGTAAACACAAAGAAAAGAAATGACTTAAAGAAAGAAATGGTCTATATATTTAATTGTAAAAGATCATTTACGTATATATGAAAAAATGAAATGAATATTCTTGATCTTGGGTCGTGCTCTACTCCATCTTCAAGCAATGCCACATCTACTATTGGTTCCAAGCTTGGAGCTAACCATTTGCTTTCCTCTATTGGTGCCCTTGAGGTGGTGGTGTTTTTGCCACTCTATTATGGTGAGGTTTCTCAACATGTGTAGTCTCTTGATGTCCCTACCCACACCTCCTCCTCTATGATGACAACTTTTGTGAATGTCATTCGATCTCTAAGTGGCTACCATTCATATATTCATGCTCTCTCTTCTCTAAGAGGTAAATCTTGCCTCGGTCTTCATCCTCCCCTATTGTTGTCTACAAATTGGAGGTGTTAGATAATGAAGCCCACTTCATTCGATATGCTCTCGTATATAGATTCAATAATTTTTGGCCTTCTCTTCTAAAACTAAACATATGGCTTTTGAATTCTTATAGGCCCCTAACCATTGATACGATTCAACTTTATCCTTGTGCTAGGGTTTGTAATAGCATCCTTCCAATCAAAGGATGTCAAGACACAAGTGTTGAAGGGTGGGGTTTGGTTGTGGGGCAAACACTCGCTCTCACATGCCTTGGTTTCCATCCTTCAACCCCAGTATTGAATCCATAATTATTTTGCCTATCCAAGTCAAACTTTCCAATCTACCTCTCCAATTTTGGGAAATGTCTTGTTTTGAATCTATTAGCAATAATTTTGGTCATTTCTTACATGAAGATCCTACAATGGTAAACTACATCCATATTAATTTTCCCACATTCTTGTGGACGTTGACACCTCTAAGGATTTGTCTAGGGACATTGTCTTGCTTGTTAGGGATGGACCATGGACTCAAATACTCGACTATGAGGGTCTCCCCTTTCATTGTAGGAGATGCTTTGCTATAGACACCTAGTTGCAAACTGCCCTAGCTCTCATTGTAAGAAAGGTGTGGTGACTAGGTGGAAAAATGTCCATCATGAGAGTCTTACTATGGGTGATATTTCTATTTTTGAGGATAATTTGGAGGATGTGGACTTGACCCCAAAGGCTACTACTTCAATATTTCCACATGGATTGTCCTCTCTAGGTTCGATTGACCAATTGATGGGTCTATTAGTACCTAGAGTGGTTTCTTAAAAGCTCGTGCTAGTGGATGGATCAATTAAACTTGTGGATCCTCCTTTTCCTTTAGGGAAAGTGGATGCTAGCCCTCCTCCCTCCCCTTGTTATGAGCCTTTGGAGGATTAATTTTTGTGGATTTTGTTTCAAAAAAGGAATAATGGTCTTCCAAAACATACTTGTGCTTCATACACCCAAGTCTTGGATGTTCAAAGCAATAGAAAGAAACCAAAGGTAGTCTAGTTGGCCATCCATGATTGTTGTGGTGGTTGCTCAATTTTGTGTTAGCTCTGTTATTGTTTTGTTGTAACTAGTGTTTGTTTACGTTCTTGTTATTTTCATCTTTTGCCTAGATGTCTTGTGTTGTAATGGATTTCAAAATCCATTGAAAACACACACAACTATTTCAATGTAGGCAAATGATATGTTGTTGATTGGCTATACATATCCTGTTAGATGACAATTTTGTCAAAGGTTCCAAGGTCCCTTCAAAAGCTAATTTACGTTTAATCTAAAAAACTCAAGAAACATATTAGGTGGAGCAACCCCCAATTATAGTTCCTTAAAATGAATTTTGATGGAGCTATAGGAGGCAATCCAAGTGTATCAGGCATTGGGTGTGTCATTAGAGATCATGAAGGTAAAGTTCTCATTGCAAGTTATGCAAGAATAACATATGGTACTAATAATCTGGCAGCAGCTAAAGCATTGCATTTTGGTCTCAAACTAGCCACCTCATTGAAGGCTGATAAACTGATAATTGAGGGGTGATTCAATGAATATTATCTCAGCTACTAAAAAGCTTCAAGTGGGGTCCTTGAGTATTGACTACATTATTCAAGAGGTCAGGGTTCTGCTCAATCAACTCTTTGAATATAGTATTCAGCATTGCTTCAGAGGAGCCAATAAATTAGCAAAACCTGCTAGCAAACAGAGGTTGAAATCTACTAGAAGGAGAAAGAAAAGGTTGTCAGTTGCTCGGTTAAAAGAAGACCCCCAACTATATGCTCAAGCCTTAGAGGATGTCTTTGGGATTTGTTAAAAAATAGAGGGTAATACATTGAGTACACTTGTTCTTGTATTTAAATAAGGCACTGAAACTGCAATGTATTAACCTATGCTAAAAATATGATGATGATTTTTATCACATGTGTGGATTAATGAAGGAATTAATATTTGTTTTGTCGTATCTCTCCACACAAAATTGGAAAATTCATGTGATACACAACTCTCAGCACATACTGTGTTCGCACGTAATGTGGTATGTTTTTCATTATGGGCTCCTCTGTGCATGCATCTTTGTTCTCTTGGGACAAATTGAATGAGCAGCTTCAGAAGTACAACTTCTTTGAGGGTGATGGATGGATTGGGGACATTTTCGCCAGACTTTGACATTCTTCAAGACTCAATTGAGAGGTCATTGCATTCTTCCTTGGTTTATGGTATGAGATTCACATCTCCACCTTCTTTTATCAATTGGTTCAATGCAAATTCAGATCATAGAATGGAACCCAGTTGGTCATCTACTATGATTTGCTTCATGGCTTGTGGGAGTTGCTTATTCATGCTCAAACAAACCCTCATGATTACCCTTAACTAACATGGCAGAAGAATGAGTTGAATGAGAAGTAGGGTAAATTGTGCATCACTTAAGGTGTTTAGAATACTTCCTGTTTGATCTCACAATGAATGGTAACATATTTTAACATAAGTTTTGGACAGTGATTAAAGTGGAAAACCAAGTTAAATTCAGTTTTGAATGGAGATTTTGTTACTGATTTCATCATTAAGTTGCAAACAGAGATAGTCTATTTCCCAGCATTTGCCCCTGTCTCGTTCTATTGGGAACAAGGTCATTTCCAACAAAGCATAAAAAGATTCATGTCCCTTCATCAGAGATTGGGACATTTTGTGAACGAAGTTGTCACATATATGTTTTTTGCAAATTGCTTGTTCTTGGACAAGATTTTGATGATAGTTGCTCCAATTGGGGATATCCAGATAAGTCTTACTTTTACTAGTAGTTATAATCTTCTTGGGTTGATTTTGGTTTCTTTATTAGCTCATGGTAGGAGGGTTTTGAATATTTAGCCTTAGTATACTATTTAATCTAAAAATGGGTAGATCTTGCATTCAGTTGAGGGTGATTTTCCTCCTCCTTGGATTACTCTTATATTCATGTTATTGTAATTTCTTACTTTACTATATCTAATATATTTTAGGCTTCAACCTTTTGCCAAAAAAAAAAAAAAAGCTACAACTCAACCGAGCACAAGTGGTAATACAACTACACAGTCATACATCTAGAAATTTATTTAGCAATTGCTACCTTAGCATGTCTACTTATAAATGTAAGTGTTTTTCTTAAAGCAAGTCATCTTAAATTTCATTACATGTGCAAAGTAAATCAAAGAGTCGACACCTAAAGCAATCCAAACTTGTGGTAAGCTCCTCTTAGGTTTTGTATCCAAAAATACATAGATTTTGCTATCTTACACGTCCTCAATTTATTCTAGCTTCCATGTTCTTTTATAATGTTGTCTACATAAGTTCTTATGTTTCCTAATAGTTGCACATAGATGTTAGTGATTATTTAGTTATTAATCACTCTTGTATTTACAACAACAATATATATCCAACACTCAAGATGCATATTTGACTATATTTATTAACTAATTAAAATCCTAAATCATGTTATGTTCTTAATTTTAATTAAATAATGAATATACTCAAATATGAAACCTTAATGTTGGATAGACAATATGATTTTCCATTGAATGATCACAAAATGATTTTTTTAAGTAATTGAACAAAAAGGATTTTAAATGACGTTGTTGCATGCTTCATCAATTCACCCGAAAGCTACCAACATTAATCGTTAATCTTTAGCCTCACCATGAAATCTCTTCTTATACATGTTACTACACTTTAGTCATTATAGGCAATGCATATTGATTGCATGTATTACTTTCTTTAGGTATGATTGTAAATGTGCATATTGATGATTTGGGATAAGGCTTAATGCCATTGATCAAAGAATGACTACAAGCTTATGAAAGCTACACAACATATATGATACATGATTTCTCATCATTGTTTATGGCAAGCTCTTTCCACTTTTGAAATTAAACAGATTTTTTTCTCATAATTTAAGAGTTCACTTACAATGACAGCATACTTTTATGCATTTGTTAATAATTTAATTGTTTAAATAAACCTAGTTTAATATAATTTTTTAATTGATATAATATATAATTCAAAACATTATTGTAAAATAATGAAACAATTATAATATAAAATATGAAAGTTCAGTAATAGACCCATTCAATTTTTATTAAATTGGTGGGGAGGAGGATTGAAATTATACAGCCATTAAAATTTAATAATATAAAAAGATTATAATTTAATAATTGTTTAGAAAGATAGGTCAAAGCCCATAAAATCATTTACTAAAAAATCCCTTAAATAGTTGAACAGTCCCTACTGAAAAAAATATCTAAACAGCCATATAAAACTTGCTCTAATAATTGAACAAAGCACAATTTATAATGCTATTAGAAAAACAACAGAAAAGCTTTTTTTTTAAATGAATATTATTAAGAAAAAACAAAAGAAAAGATACAGAAAATTGAATTTGTTTATTATTCAACTGTAAAACATACATTGAGAATAGTGAAGATGCATGACCCTTTGAAAAAACCCAGCACAAAACTCCAATGAAAATGCTCAATTCTTGGCCATCGCAGTTCCATTCTTGGTGCGAGCCACAGAAGATGAAAGTGATTGCCTGTAACTGAGTTTGTCCACAAACAAGCCTTTCTAACGGTAATAAAAAAACAAAATGGATCTCTCGACCAAGATTTAACTTAGCTTGAATTCATATAGCTTGAATTCATAATATTACACATGCATTGTGCATACTTTAATTAATTGAATTCATTTTTAACCATACTTGGGCACCACCACCTTAGTCATCATGTTTGGCGTGATATTGCATGGTCGTTTTGATCGAAGAAGAAAGGAATCCTGCTATTTATTTTTCAAAGTTGTCTCTGTCGAAGATAGGATGGATTACCTGTTAAAATATTTATATGTTATCGAGTCTTTGCCTTGTTAACACCCGTTTGTATCTCTTGATCTCAAGGTCAACTATAACAGTTATCCTGTAAAATTTTGAATTGTATCTTACCAAAACTTTGCCTTGTTGACACCTTTTGTATCTCTTGATCACAACGTCAAGAACAGTTTGGTTCGTTTTTCAGCTTATTTTGGCTTTAGGATGTCATGCAGTCTTAGTCTCCGATGTTTTCTTAATAAGTTATTTTCTCTTTAATTCATTCATTTCTGTCAATGAATATTATATATAAATGGGGTTCACGATATTGGGTATGATTGAGAAATGCTTACCTGACCACCATTTATTTTCTCTAAGGAAATTTAAATTTAAATTAACCGTGAGCAACAATGAAACCGTTCGAGAGCTCAAAACCTGACCCTGAGCTCAAACTCACACGACCCAACAATGGAGACTATCCCGAAGGTGATGATGCTAAACTCCATCCCTCCTCGCTTAAATATGTGGAGAATGACCTGCCGGCGGTGTATAAGCCAGGTGGTTCTCAGCCTGCTCTGAAGCTGCTCACAGACTTGAGGATTACAATCGTAGAGGCCTTATTCCCTGATGACCCCTTGCGCCATTTCAAGCGCAAGCCTAAATCCCAGAAATTCATACTAGGTTTACAGGCAGTCTTTCCTGTGCTTGAATGGGGAAGACATTACACGTGGTATAAGTTCAAGGGAGACCTGTTGGCAGGTTTAACAATTGCAAGCCTCTGCATTCCTCAGGTAGCTATTTTCCTGTTATTTTTATTTCTGAAGATTCACCTGTGCTTTAGTTTTAAGTTATACCCAAAAATTTCCTTGCAAATACATGAGATCAGGATAAGCTTGGTCCTTGGTTCCATTTTATCCTTGAAATGCATTTATTCAGGAGCTTCTGCCATCAACATCTAAATCTGCTCTAGAATATTTCGGGTGCATTTCTAGCATTAATATTTAATTGAGATGACTGATTTCTGCTAACCTACAGGATATTGGATATGCCAAATTGGCTCACGTGGAGCCTCAATATGCTCTTTGTAAGTTTCTCTTTCCACTTGCCTTTAAATAAAGTGCTTATAACCTGAGATTGGTTTTGACTTCAGATAATAATTTGTAAGGGAGTAGTTATAATTGCAATCTCTAAGTAGGATTTGTAGTGCAAGTCCCTGATGATTGAGCATTTGTGTTCTCTGATAACATAGGAGGTCTTGTTTGATCTTTGACTTCCCTTGCTTTGACTCTTCCTAATGTA
This sequence comes from Cryptomeria japonica, assembly GCF_030272615.1. NCBI lineage: Eukaryota > Viridiplantae > Streptophyta > Pinopsida > Cupressales > Cupressaceae > Cryptomeria > Cryptomeria japonica. The sequence goes on along the minus strand of NC_081414.1, from coordinate 579,768,806 downwards.
AATGTTTTGTAAAAAATCGATAAATATACAGTGACACATCCATTGTTGAGAATTTAGTTCTGAAAATTTTGTGAAAGAGAAAAATTGTGGAATAGTTTAGGACTTCAGAAATAGAACAGTTCAATAAAAAAATTGAATTGCTTTACAAGCTCTCTTAAATCTAAACTTGCCCATTATACAGGATAACAAAATGTTGATGATTTGTAAGCTTTCAGCAGCTGATTTAATAAACAGCGAAACGGACTATATCTCAAATAAATAGGATTTTAATTGGTTTCAACTTTTGCTTTGTAATGTTGAAAGACACCAGCTTTGTAACCCCCTTGATATATGCTGCTATGGGGAGCTCCAGAGATATTGCAATTGGGCCAGTAGCTGTTGTTTCTCTCTTGTTGGGCACATTGATCAGGAAGGAAATAGATGATATTAATTCAGCTAATTACTACCAACTTCTATTCACATCAACATTTTTCGCTGGCATTTTCCAGGCAATACTTGGAATCTGCAGGTTTGCAAATGCATACATATATTAGTAAATCCAATCTACGATTGTTTATGTACTACCATTATCATCTAATGATACTTCGGTTGGTCAGGCTTGGTTTCCTGGTTGACTTTCTATCCCATGCATCTATTGTTGGCTTCATGGGAGGTGCTGCCATTACAATTTCACTACAACAGCTGAAAGGATTTCTTGGCATAAATAATTTCACCAAGAATGCGGATATGATCTCTGTAATGAAGTCTGTATGGGGTTCTGTTCATCATGGAGTATGTAACTTCACTAGTTCTCGTTTTCTTATGCTTTCTGCTTTGAAATTTGTAAATATCTGCAATTTCTTAAAATTCATTTCATAATTCCTTTGTATTAAGTTTTACCCAGGAGAACTGAGGTGATATAGTACAGCCAAGATTTCAAAAATATTCTAGAAAACCAATTTCTAGTTCATTAATGCTTTCTGCTTTGAAATTTGTAAATGTCTGCAATTTCTTAAAATTCATTTTATGATTCCTTTGTATAAGTTCTACCCAGGAGAATTGAGGTGATATGGTACAGCTGAGATTTCAAAGGTGTTCTAAAAAACTAATTTCTAGTTCATTAAGCTGTTATAGTTTGCAACATTGTATTGTCTTGCAGTGGAACTGGCAGACTATTTTGATTGGAGCATTTTTCCTGATGTTTCTAATGACTGCAAAATTTATTGTAAGTCTCCGACCTCCTCCTGAAGTTTCTTATGGCAATCAAATTTATTGTAGACCCGCATATCCAACACAAGGAAAAAATATCCTGTTTTAGGTAGTTTACATACATCTAAGAAATCTGGCCAGGCCTTCCCATTTATGTGAAAAGGCAAAAATTTGGTTCTGCATGTAGCATTTGTTAATTTAACGAAAAGCACATACAATTTCAACTAAGACACTTTCCTACTATAACCAACTCCAACAGGGTAAGAAAAGCAAGCAACTTTTCTGGGTTCCTGCTGTGGCTCCACTGATCTCAGTCATTTTGTCTACTCTCATTGTTTTTCTTACGCGCGCAGACAAACATGGTGTGAAAATTGTAAGTACATATTCATCTAGTTATGGTGGTTATTGGTTTTCCTAAAAATTGAGGAGGTGGTAAGTAGAAGAGAGGATCAATTTATAGTGCTTGTTTTCAGGTAATGTAGGTTGCTCTCAATATCTAGATTCTCACACTGAAACTTCTGATATTTATCAGGTAGGACATGTTAAAAGAGGAATAAACCCAAGTTCAGCAAATAAAATTGCTTTAAAGAGTGCCCTTCTTCCAAAAGGTGCTAAGATTGGTTTCGTGGCAGCTTTGATTGCTCTGACGGTATGATAAACACTCTATTTTCGTATGAAAGATGGATTTCAAGCCTTCAAGTTTCTTTTTTCTTTCCGTCTTAATGACAGGATTAATTAGTAATAGACGATTAAGCGTGATACTGGGGTATACCTTGTCATGTTGATGTTGATCAAACTGGACTGAAGTCATCTGATTCTGAACCTCAATAAATAAAATTTATTACAAGATCATTAAATAGTAGGTTGTAGGGTCAACTTATACCTTGTGATTAAACTGGACTGACATTATTTGTTAACATGTAAGGACCATTATAGGAAGCTATTGCAATAGGAAGAACATTTGCTGCTTTAAAGGATTATCATTTGGATGGAAACAAAGAAATGATAGCGATGGGGATTATGAATATGGCTGGTTCATTGACTTCGTGCTATGTTGCAACAGGTATTTCTAAATTATTTTTCGTGATAGGTTATTTACATTTTGTAACCTGAAAACGACTTCTAGAATCCATTTCGATATTGAATGTTGTCATGTTTTCTTTGCAGGCTCCTTCTCACGCTCAGCAGTAAACTATAATGCAGGCTGCCACACAGCAGTTTCTAATGTTGTTATGTCAATCATAGTTCTACTTACACTTTTAGTGCTTACACCACTTTTCCACTATACTCCAAATGCAATCTTAGCTTCCATTATCATCTCTGCAGTCATGAGTTTGATTGACATCAAGGCAGCATATCTCATCTGGAAAATTGATAAACTTGATTTTATTGCCTGTATGGGAGCCTTTCTGGGTGTAGTATTTGTCTCCGTTGAAATTGGTCTCTTGATTGCAGTTAAGTAATACTTTATTTCTCACAGCATTATTAACTGGAGGAAATAAAAGGAATGATTATGTATAGTGGGTGTTAAGCATAATAATAACTCAAATAAGGGATTGGAAAAGCAGGGAGGAAAGGCATTTTCATAGGCCTTACCTTCTGCTTACATTCATATAACTTAGCAATGTGTTAGTTGTTTTTATTTACTCTATTCTACTGTTATTTATTATTGAAGTAGGAAGGCTCCTTTAATTTTCATTGCACTGGCTATGAAACAGGTTGCTCTTTCCTTTGCAAAAATTCTTGTACATGTGACAAGGCCCCATACAGCTTTACTTGGGAAAATTCCAGGAACAAATATATTCAGGAACACTGAACAATATCCATCAGCTGCTACTATCCCTGGGATTCTTGTTGTGCGCATTGATGCTTCAATTTACTTTACAAATGCAAATTACATCCGAGAGCGGTAAGATCTGTTTCAATTTTTCCACTTACATTGAATATACATTTTTTATTTTTCTATATAGATAAGGTTTTCTTAATAAATATCAGGCTCTATTTTGAAGCTGATACATGCAGTGGTTCTTCTTGTTCTTTTAACATGGTTATGTTCATCTATTAATAACTCTTTCGTATGAATTAGTAACATTATTTTTATGACATGTTGATTCTTTATACATGAAAGATTTCAAAGATCACGTGTTTGTGACTATATAAGTTGGAATAAATTAGAGAGGGAATGTACTTGCAGAAAAGATTTGGAGTTGGACTCTGAAAACATTGGTCCCTCAAGGGGGTTACTCACCAGTGGGTTGTAGAGAAAGACAAGGGCTTGATATCCTTGGTGCGACTTGCCATCAATCTGGGCTTGTTAGCCCAGATTGATGGCAAGTCGCACCATCTGATGGACTGTCATTATATATAAATATGAGCTCTACGCACTTGTAAATGATATGGACTCACTGTGTATCAAAATTGTTTGTACAATTTATTTTAAACAGTTCACCTTAGACTCGTACATTTGGTGCCTTTGTATGTCTGATTACACGTATTTCTGTTTGTTAGTTATATTGTGAAAGTGAATGTACCTGCCTCCATGGCACTGTCACATGATCAAAGTAAGCACAAACTATAAATTTGCTTTTTATTTGCCTACAAAAATAAAAAGAGAAGAAAAAGGATGATTCTGTCTACTCAAAAAGTGGTATTAAAAATCCATGTGACGCTTAAAAATGCAATGAAAGCCTAATATAAACTGTAAAATAATATAGTGTAAGACACCATAGGTCATGAAGGGTGCTAGTGAAAATATATGCTCTGCATCAATTGGTTGCATTCAATGGATGCAAGGAATTAGATGATGCAGCCCAAATCCTGCAACTTAATCATATGTAATGTCAACCACAACACTATTAACCCAATTTAAAACAGGCACATAAAAGAACTAACAGTTGTTAGCACAAAAGACAAATTACAGCCAACAGAAATCCGCCAAGAGCAGCAACTTAATGATAAAGGTTAGGAGTTTGTAGAATACACGATCAATGACTCTCTTTCATTCACCCATCTATCTAAATATATGTGTGCAAAAAACAAACTGACCACTAATTCAGCACACACACTGTAATCAACTTCCCTAAAGACTCAGCATTCCCTGTATTAAACAAAGGCAACTTCTACTCAACTATGTCGATGTAGCTCACCAAAACAGGGCTATTACAATAGTTTCTCTCTTAAGGAGAACAATCAACAAACTCCTAGAACCTCTCAACCATTTGGCCGACTGGTGTATAGCATCCTCCCCTTCTGAATACCTTGTTCAAAGCTGATTTTATCTAAAATCTGACTCCGTGGAAGCCAAAACACTAAGATGACCCAGAGCTCACTGCTAATAGTTTTGGGTGATTCAAGATTTCCTTTACTTCAAGATGCTCCTGAATCAAATTCCTAAAATAAGAGTTTGTGAGCACAGTGCTCACAAATTTATCCAAAAAATCAGGCCATGGCATTCCCTTCATCCATGTTAAGGTACTACCATAGTTTTTCAAACAGTTTCTTCATCTGTTTCAAAAAACTTGTTGGGCCATAAGCTGTCCTCTGCCTAGCTCTTATAATCTTTCATTTTCTCTTTCCCCTTGCTTGGACATAGTTTGTCCACCTCCTACAAATTGCTCTCTTCTATTTTTCTAGCTTACAGGCTTAGACCCACCTCCACTATAAGTCATTCTAGATTTTCTCATTGCTTGTCCAACCTATTATTGGACTTCTAAACCAACCATCTAAGCCTAAATGCATCATCTTTTCTCTCTTTTCAGTTTTCATCTTCCCTCTACATTTTGGGTATCAAGTTGATTAACCATTCTTTTCATGGCTAATTCTAAGCTAGCATTATTACTTCCTCTTCTCTTGTCTTTATTGCAGCATCAAGCTTCATTGTAGCTTCACCATTTATAAGAGCTTTATTAGCCATTCTTTTCATGGCTAACTCTAAGCTAGCATTCACTACTTCCTCTCCTCTCGTCTTTATTGCAGCATCAAGCTTCATTGTAGCTTCACCATTTATAAGGGCTTTACAAAGTTCTTTCAAATCTTCATCTCCAGCCATCATGAGCTCTTTAAATAGTTCATTTGCTTCACCTTGGAGAGATCCCTCTTGTGCTTTCTTGAGCTCTATTACACCTATACACAAACAATCAAAAACAGAAACTGATTAAAGGGAATCATAAATTCTCATAGGTGCTTCTTCCTTCTTTCATTATACCACTTAATACACTATCAAGAGTCCCTTTTCATCTTCATCTATTATTGTTGACATATCAGATTCTGGCATGTTCACAATATCATGCCCTTCACTTCTTTTTTTACAACGCCATCCTCTCTCAGAAGGACTTCTTCTTTATCACAATTACTAGCTTGATTTCCCTGTTTGTGCTGCTCAAGGCCTTTTTCATTCACACTCTACATATCAGGGAAGTCTTTTAATTTTCCTTCCTTACTACTACCTCATCTCTAATATGGATCGCTTCCACAAGTACAATATCTTGGGCACCTCTAGTGATAGGCTGCATTCTTCTTTATTACTATCTTCTAAATCTTTTCCTCTTCCATGGTACTCATCAATACTTTCCCCTTCTTCAGGGTAATAATGCTTAACATCTTCATCCCATTAATCTTCTCCATCTTCATCTTCTTCAAGTTTTACTTTTGGGTAACGCAGATCTACCCTTCTTCATATCTTCATTGGGAAAAACAACCTGAGTATTAACTAATTTCCTTCAACTCAAACTCTTTGTAAAGTATATTTAAGGGCCTTCCATTCACTAGTAATTCTCTCAACTCTTAATGGGATTTAATCTTTCAATGTTCTAGTAGTTCTATCACTTTGTGATGCAGGGGCACCCTAGGATTTTGTAGGTTTGCATTGACCAGGGGTATGTGTGAAGTTATTTTGTTGGTTCCAAGTGATGATATGGACCATTTGGTTGACAAAGATGATAATATGGCTGCAGAAGTCAGTAGTTGGTTGCAAAAGATGGCAGTTGCTGATGAAGATGCTTGCATGGTTGTGGAAGTGTGGAGATGCTCACAAAGTTCCCAGTTGTTGTAGCAAGTGGTTGTTGGCGAAGACAACATTTGGCTGCAGAAGTGCCAAGAGGCTGAAGTATATTTTTCATTGAAGAAGTTCATGTGGCTGCTGAAATTGAGGAGTTTGTGGCAGAATAAGCGAGTCACTGCTAAAGATGATCTTTTGGCTAACAAAGTAGGTGCTAGGTTGCAAGAGTGAGTGTTGGTTGATGAAGAATTGTAGGAAGTTCATTGATGAAGCATTGTTAGAAGCTGAAAAGGAACCTAAATGGCTATGGAAGTGTTCAAGGAGTTTAATTTTGGTGTTAGTTCATCTTGCATACATGTCTAGTCAACATTTAATGATTTGATCAATGTAATCAAGGAATTAGCCAATATTTTCAAAACTTTGCATTCATTGCCTTGCCCAGTGATGTAAATCTCATGTTGGCCCCTGAAGCTTAGATGATTAACTATTTACCCACCCTAACTCTCCCATTAAAATGCCTAGCAATGTCAAATGGATTTGAGCTAGATTTTAGGAGTTTTCAGAATGACTGCAAGTGCACTAACACTTAATTTGTGCACACTATATCAAGCGCCAACTTTTGGCGAGATTCAATTAGATCATAGGAAAAAACAAGCAAGAGTAGTTTTGAGGCAACTTGAGCAAGCAAGTGTTAATGATATAGCGTTAGTAGCAATCCTTCTAATCAACTGAAACAAATATGTAAATGGCCTATTGGCCTTACATGTTTATTTAATTCAAAGATCAACAAACAGTTTATTGTAGACGCATATATCTGATCATGTACTTAATCGAATTGATTGTTTATTACTTAAGTCATAAACCAATTATAAGTGAATCGGTTTATTAGAAACCATCAAGACTCTTGAGAGTAAAGAGTCACGACTTCTCAGGAAGTCGTTTAGTATCATATATCAATATGATACGATGTCATTAGAACAAAGATCGATCATTAATTAATAGATGCAGCGAATGTAACATGAGTTCAATCAAGTTCCTACAGCAATAAAGATAGAGATGTGGATCAACCATACATTAATCAAATCTGCAGTTCAATCAGAATACATCTAGGATTAGAGACAGTCTGTAATACACGAAAGGATAAATAAATCAAATAATTATCTATGCATACATCCATGATAGATTGAACCACATTCATCATCGGTGGTATACATTCAAGGGAAAGTGAACATTGACTGTTGATTTTCCCAGGTTTTATTGGATGTATTTTAATGTATATATCTGATTCAATCTGATACTTGCATTCTTGGAATTCTATGTTTTCTCAAATTGAATAACATTATACTATATATATTCCTTTGGAGAGGCATGTCCTTGAATGGACATGTCTCTCCTTTAACTATAATAATTTAATCAATATTATAATGTTTCATCAATCGATTATTAATTTAGAATAATATAATAGATTAATATTGAATATTAAATTTTATATGATTAATAATAATATAATAATATAACATAATAATATATTATTATTAATCAACATTTATTATATGTATTCTAAATGATCATTCGACTGAAGCTACAAACATTAACACTCTCTCTTAGCTAGGGAGGATGATCAGACAGAATGTGTAGTGATCTTCCATGTCAACACCTGTGGCCCTCACCATAGCTACACAAAACATATTTAACACTCCCTCTTAGCTAGGGAAGATAAAATCAATGCAAATGCATTAAGTCTAGATTAATTATGGAATAGAGAAAATATTATCTCACTATGATATCAGGAACTATGGTATAAACAAGAATATCAAGGCACATGATATTCACCATAACTCAAAAATATCATCTCATGATATTGGGAGTATTTGCATCAACCATATGTGATAACTCAATGATGAACAATAAGTACCAAACCGGTAATGAGAGGGGGGGGTGAATCAGTACAGTCACAATATCTTCATTCTAACCAATTTGACTGCAAACATTGCAAATGTCTGACAGACAGTAACACCGGTCTGAAACAAAGTGCAACCGGTAAAGCTAAGAATAACTGTGTCAAGCATTAACCGGTTGATCACTTAGCTTTCCACTCAACTTAATACTACACTTCCATTTCACCCTATGCATGAATAGGTAATCTATCATCAGAAATATAATAGCGGCTAGCTCAGCATGATTTACCTTCAGACACAAATCACTTAAATCATCACATGAAAAATACTACACATGACACACAGATTTTTCACATGGAAACCCAACTGGGAAAAACCACAGTGGGGATGAATACCCACAAGCTGCTTTTGAACTCTTTAGAAGTCTACTCTGTTAGGAGCCTAGTCCGATTAGAGACTATTACAACAGGTTCTGCTAGGAAACGATCCTATTAGGGATCACCTGGTTAAGGGATGGCTAAATACCTGGTTAAGAATTAAACCCTGTTAGAGGTTACCTTGTTAGAGGATTTCAAGAACTCAATTAGTTTGAGTCACCCTGTTAAAGGATTTACAGCAAGTTGATTAAAGCTACCCGGTTAAGGGATTTTCCAACTATTGAAGTGGTTAAAGATCAACAGGTATTACAATGATCTGATAATAGCACTCAATGCCTAATGCAGATCCGCTTAAGTTCCTTCCTTCTGCACACACACAATGCAGGAATCAATCCTCTTATCTCATCTGGTCTGGCAAGAATCACGTATCTCTTCACTTGGATACACACACACCATTTGCCAACAACCTCAGCATGAGACACAACATCGACCTTATAGGAAACAAGTAGGTCGGTAGCATAAACCCTAAACCCTAAACATTTAGGTTAAGCAATTCAGGTGGTTCAATCCTGGCCATTGAACACTTTGCATTTGAATACAAAAGCCTTGAACATATCTCAAGACATTCTCCATCGTTCATTCTTCACCGCTTTCATAGCGGCTTGTAACCCATCACACGTTTTCCACCGTTAACAGAGACTTCGCACATTCCCGAGGTAGATAGGATCGATCTCCTTCATGCAAGATCCTTCACGCGCTCAAGCTGACGTGGCAACACGATCTGATCTTTATTACAATGCTAACTCATCACACAATGTCATCAGTTGAGTCACACAAGCTTGGAACACTTCAACCGGAAACCCTGAGATTGAGAATACCAACCGGTAGTCATGCAAAACTTCCATATACCGATTCTCATACCAACATGCCGGTTCACCTTTTCACATATACCAGTTCACAATGTTATACCGATTCTCTTGCCAGTTGCTTACTTCCATATACCGGTTCACTTTTCAGCATATTGACATCAATGACAACATACAATGTCATCATGTCTTCATACCGGTTCACATATGCCAACAATATGATGCTCATCACAGGGGAGTATTTGCATCAACCATAGTCTCAAGGTGTGAATTTGCCTCCATAAGCGATTCTATTCACAAGCTCTTGCATGGATTGCCTCTGTCGGCGATTCTATCCAGAAGCTCTTGTGTGGATTGCCTCAGTCGGCGATTCTATCCATGAGCTCTCACGTGGATTGCCTCAGTCGACGATTATATCCACAAGCTCTTATGTGGATTGCCTCAGTCGGCGATTCTATCCATGAGCTCTCACGTGGATTGCCTCAGTCGGCGATTCTATCCACAAGCTCTTAAGTGGATTGCCTCAGTCGGCGATTCTATCCATGAGCTCTCACGTGGATTGCCTCAGTCGGCGATTCTATCCACAAGCTCTTACGTGGATTGCCTCTATCGGCGATTCTATCCACGAGCTCTCATGTGGATTGCCTCTGTCAGCGATTCTATCCACAAGCTCAAGTTATTGTAAGATCGTCACCTTCCAATAACCTCAAAAATACAAGTGGAAATCATTTGGAAGTCGTCACTTCCTTATGATTTACACAGCGCCCATAAGGCATTAAATGATTTCATTAGTATAATAATCAATTGAATCAAGTTTTACCTCATAAGTGTTTCACCTTCAATAGTGAAAATCCCTCTCAATCATTATGATCGAAATTGTCACAAGTTGACTGAACCATCTGCTCCCTCTGAAGCTCAAGTTCTTGTATCAACCTCTTGTCCTCTTTTGAAATGTCAGACTCCCTTTGCATCTGGTCTCAATCATCAATTCGTTTATAAGCATCAATTTATTTCTCCCTTTAATTCAATTTTATTGGGCTTTTGTCCTGAAGGTATGTCAAAGAGAGATTACAAATAGCTCATAAACTAAATTATCTCGAACAAAAATACCAATGATAGAAGCATACAAGATTTTACTAGCCAATATTATAGCATAAATTACAAACTCAATAATTCATGTGCCTTAATAAAACATGGAATACTTATCTTAAGTTTAAAACATTTCCTTTCATAAGGTGAGCCCATATAAGAAATATCACGCATGAATCATCTCTCATCATAATTCCCTTTGAATGATGTAGAACATTTTCATAATTTTGATCAACACTTTCATTATGATTTGCAACACACAGTCGTTAATAACTTTTGCAATTTACCAAATTTATCCAATCTCTTCAGTGAGATGTTATAAAATCTAATTACAAACATTTCCTCCAAGTTATAGCCAAATCCAACGGTTAAAACAAAAGTTATGACATTTTTCCCAAAGCTGCTAACCCTAGGTAGAGTTTCAAGTGACTTGCACCAAAGTTGTCATATCTTGCACAAAACTGAATCAAATTTGATGAGATAAACATATTTGAAAACTAGAAACACAGATCTTTCCATCCATATATTATAGTCCTCATTTTGAGGCCAACCAAGGGCCGTACAATGGCATATTTCAGGCTGAAAATTCTAGAAAAAACTGAATTCTCCAACCCTCTCCAACCTCCAAATTAAACTTCACAGGCCTGAGCTCTGATACCATGTTGATTTTCCCAGGTTTTATTGGATGTATTTTAATGTATATATCTGATTCAATCTAATACTTGCATTCTTGGAATTCTATGTTTTCTCAAATTGAATAACATTATACTATATATATTCCTTTGGAGAGGCATGTCCTTGAATGGACATGTCTCTCCTTTAACTATAATAATTTAATCAATATTATAATGTTTCATCAATCAATTATTAATTTAGAATAATATAATAGATTAATATTGAATATTAAATTTTATATGATTAATAATAATATAATAATATAACATAATAATATATTATTATTAATCAACATATATTATATGTATTCTAAATGATCATTCGACTGAAGCTACAAACATTAACATTGACTATTATCTGCTTGCTGTCTAGTCACTTTCGTGGGAAAGTTGGAATAGTAATACAGCATAAACTGTATACTCTACTGATAAAATTAAAGAAAACTATATTCCTCAGTCTGATCACAAAATCAACAGCAAGTTGATGAGGTTGTTGTCTTCGACCATGAGCATGAGAAGAAAAAGACAACAAGAACATTTGAAGGAGGTCTATGACAGACAATATTTGCAATGAACAAGAATGTAATGTCCCCATATAAGATCCTTTAAGATTTGGGACTAATTTCCTAAATTTTCAATTGCAATAGGCTCCTTCTATTAAACTTATAAGCTTGGTTAAGGGTAACAATTGATTGGTTTGAAGTTTTAACCAGATTTGCAATGATCACTCTTACATCCAATTTGCCTTAAACAAGGGATCGATCTAGTTGTAAGGATTATATCGATGTATATCTGTTTTGATATGCAAGAATAAGGGATTGTATTATAAGTATATTGATTAAAAAAATGTATATGAGATTTTGAAGTATCTAATGTTCTCTTTTAACTAAGAGTTGAATGACAATGAAGATTATTGATATGATATGTTGGTCAAGAGTACAGCATTGCTCTTTCTGATATCCTCTTATTACGAATGTAATTGCATCTATTTGGTTGAAAGAACATATATTAAAATATCTATTTATACCTACTGCAGTTCCTGAGATTACTTGGTGTATATGCGATGGTACTTGTTACAGAATAGAGAGTATAAGCTGTTCCTAATATCTTCTGCATAATACATGCGAATTACACTACTGCTGATCAACCCAGCCTGAGTGCTTGACTAATGTAGTATTTGTAATGGTGATGATTTTGTTTTAGGCAATCGTTTTTTCAGATGTATGTCTTGATGCTTATGCGATACTAGATCGCTGTCTCTAATCAACTTCTCTATGAACATGCGATTGGAAATCCTCTGAGATTTCCCCTTAATTAAAACCTTATAGTTTTAGAACTAATTACTTAGAACTACCATTTCAAAGGGCTTCTTTCTATTGAAACACTTAATTGCTGACCCAACTTGTATAAGGATGTTGATTCCTATACTCAACAACCTGTATATGTCTTACTTGTGGAACTGTTATGCATATGGAATGTAATTGCAATGAATTACTGATATATATAATAGATTTGAATATGCTGATATGTTTTGAATGTAATATAATCTGATGTATAAGATATGACTTGTCTTTCTCATATGAAGCTTATATTATGCAGATTAATAGTTTATTTCAATATCGATATATGGATCAATTGCTATCTTTGACGACTTCTTGAAATATATACCAAGTATATTGTCCAGTTATCCCTCACGTACCTTCCTATATGAGTCCCCATATATAACTTTCATATACCTTCTGTTAAGAGTTGATCAGAAATAAGTCAGAGTATTAAATATTTTAATCTTTAATTAATTTTTGTTCTCATATAAATGTAATAACCTTTCAATACTGGATTGTCTTTTCGACTTCCTATGAGGACATAAATGTAGTGGCTGTTCAGCTTCTTTGAAAGCTTATGAATAAGCTCAATTCGAATCCAATTGCAGGGAGCTAGAGAGTTCTAGAGTTACAGAGTTACAGGCATACAACTCTTAGGACGATTTTGCAAAGCTATGACATGCATCTCGTCTATTCGAGTTAGCCAATTTATATCAGCTCTCATGAAGTCCACAGGCATACGCTCCTTCACAAGATTGCCTAACTTGTACGGGCTTGGGCATACAACTCTTTTTCACAGAGTTTGCCCAAATTGGATGGATTTTGGGCATACAACTCTCTTTCACAGAGTTTGCCCAAATTGGATAGATTCAAGGGTATACAACTCTCTTTCACAGAGTTTGCCAAAAATTGTATGGTTCTTACATATTTTCAATGAAATGAAATTTTTATATGATTTATTATGTGTTTACAATACCAACAATTCTGCTTTGGGTATTGTCCTCTGAATTGACAGAAATAATTCAGATCAAGAGTTGTGACTCTTCAGTCAATTAAGAGTGCGTCTTCATCGTAATCGTGGCTTTTGGGAAGAAGTGAGAGACTCGCTTAATCATAACAACCCGCAACCCTTTAAAATAGATAATAAGGCATTATAGTAATCGCGCCCTTTTTAACATAATTCTTTTGACCGTTAATGTTACTCTTGCTGAGCGGTAGTAGTCAAGGCATTTACCATTACAATCACTATCTCATGACTCATCGATAGTCTCAGTTGGTATCTCTTTAATTGCTAATCCTTGTTCGCTAGCTTTTTCAATACTATATATTTATACATATATATATAAATTATATATTTATTATTTTAAATATATAAATTATATATTTATTATTTTAAATATATAAATTGTGTTTAAATTAAGTTTTATAATATAATATTAATTTATTTTTATTTGAATATTTCAAGAATATTATTAGTAATAAATACTAATAAATATTAATTAAATAATACTATTTAATAAATAAATAAATTTCAAATAATCATTTGTTGGTAATTATTATATTAATAATAATAATTGTTTCATTTAGGACATATATAATGATCAAGGAGGGTACGTGACAAAGAATACCAAGTTGTGTATAAGAGCGTAGAGACCACATGGTAGAGAAAGAAGAGAGGGGCTGTTAATGGGGCAGTTAGCTTTGAAAATCTTTTGACAAGCCTTCTATAATGTCCTAAAAATCCCCTTACATGTTTTAAAATCTTAGGTCAAGGCCAATCTACTATTGCCTTAATTTTCTCTTCGTCCACACTAACTCCTTGGGCATTGATCTTATGCCCCCAAATACAAAATTTAGGTCATTCCAAATTCATATTTAGATGCTTTAGCAAATAGTGACTATATTGCTCAAGTATCCCCAAAACTTCATCAATATGCCTTTAAGTGATCTTCCCAAGTTTTACTATAAATCAACATATCATCAAAGAACACCAAAAGAAATTTCCTTAACTGTTTACTAAATATGTGGTTCATGCAAGATTGGAATATGGCTGAAGCATTAGTTAGTCGAAATGGTAAATCTAGAAATTCAAAATGTCCAAAATGACACCTATAAGCACTTCTCATTCTTTATCGATTATATCCAAAATGTAAATTGATCTTGGAAAAGCATATTGTGCCATGAAGTTCATCTATTAGTTCATCAACCCTAGGGAAGAAGTATCGGTTCAAACCGGTCTCAGAGAAGTATGTTGCATCATGAAGTTCATCTATAGGTTCATCAACCCTAGGGATCGAGCATCGGTTCTTGATAGTTTTTTTTATTAAGTTCCCTATAATGCACACATCCTCATAGTGCCATCTTTCTTTTCTACCAATACTATGGACAAAGTGAAAGGGTTAGAGCTAAGTGATCTATGCTCCATCTCAAGTAACTCCTCAATTGTTCTCTCAATTTCTTCTTTATATCTCTTTGGGTGGCAATATGGTGCAGTAATGGTGGGCTGTGCTCCCTCCTCTAGTTCGATGGTATGCTCAAAACCCCTCTTAGGAGGTAATCCAGGTGGAATGTTGCTAAAAATTTCCCTATGCTTATCTAAGATAGATTGGATATCAATATGAGTAGTATTTCCTCCTTTGTGTGAAGATTTATCAAGGATTTTACATTGTATGTAATGTCCCCTCCTGGAAGTAAGCATGCTTCCCATAATTAAAGCGTATATATACCACACTTATCATGCCTTCAATCAGATTATTGAAACTAGAGAACAATTAATTATTCGTAATACAATCAATAATTATTATACTTAGGCCCCATCCTTACTTCTTTCCTACCCTACTGGAGTACGGGGATTTACTATCATAGGGCACTTGGAAACCAGTCTATAAGTAGGCTCCCTCAAGGTTTCAGGACTCCATCCATACCCCATCTTGGGCTTACCTATCTTGTGAGGATTTTCTCTGCCTCTCCCTACACACACCAACCTATCCTCTCACAAGCAATAGCGAATGATTAAAGACTAGGCCATTGATATGATAGTCTTTCATGCATTATGAATGTATAAGAAATTAAGCATAAATCTGATCTATTATTATGATCAAATGCAATCTTATTGACAATGCTTCTTTGTATGTATTTATAACAGAATATACAATAACTTGTCTTATATATAGAAATGCAGACATAACCCAACATAAATGAACAAGTATATGATCATAAGCGCGATGCAACAATACCAGTCTGCAGCTCTGCTGTTGATAATATTTTAATCCTGATTTCCTCTTTATACGGACTCCACGTCTTTTATTCTTTTTCTCCTTCGATTATCTCTCAATAACCGAAATGCTGCATATATATCCCTTCAATATGAACGGGAGGTTATGTCTCTCCCAGCGGTCATATCCTTCCTAGAAGTGATGACTCTTTCCTACGTGTCTCTTGCAAATGTCCTTTCAACCTTAACTAATCTTAGTCACTGCTTTTCATGAGTTACGTTTGTGCCTTATCAAATCGGCCAGCATTCTTGCCACTTCAATGTTTATTAATGTAATCATATTAACCATGATTCGTTTCTCTATGAATCGTTGCTTTGTCTATTTGCACTTTGTCTTTTCCTTGATACAAGTCGCATCTGTTGTTTATGTGATTGCTGCAAGTTGTAATCACTGTCCAATCATTTCCTTTGTAAATTGCTGCATACAATGACAACCTTTACTGCTATCTTACTTATTTCTTATTTCTCTTCTTAACCGAATGCCTTAAGAGAATCAATGTGGCACATTTCATATCTTTGTCTTGCTGTTGACAGACAGCTGTAGCGTTTGGAGAAATTGTGAAGTCTTATCTAAAACAATTTCTCGCCTAGGGTTTAGAATTATTCGATGTTGGGTCTCATGTCATAGCGGGGACATGACAATCTGCCCTTCCCGAAATTGCTTGTCCTCAAGCAATGAGAATTCTTTCAGTGTGAGGATCCCTAAACTAACCCTTGAAGATTTGTAATCCTTAGATCCTTCATTTGCATTAAGTCGTAGTTATCTCTTAATCGTAAGGCAAGAACTTATATATTAGGATGAGGATGACACACATCTATGACCTCAAATGCACTATTCTTTCCTGAATAAATTGATATCTCATTTTGGTTCACTCTAGTTATTCTCATATTCTAGATCAACCAAAAATAGAAATCTTATGATGATCGGAATATGTCTATATTAATCATAGACACTCATGGGGTAGACAGACACATCAGGTATGAACCAAACACGGAGCATACACATAAAAACATGAAGTATACACATGGATATATGCAAACACGGAGCATACAAGCCAATACACATATTGTTAGGTCCTTATTGACTAGGATGCATTCATTGTTTTAGCCTTACCCTATAGGCTGGCAGGATCAAGGCTTTGATACCAATTGTAATGTCCCCTACTAGGAGTAAGCGTGTTTCCCATAATTAAACCGTATATCACCACACTTATCATGCCTTCAAATCAGATTATTAAAACTAGAGAACAATTAATTATTCACAATACAATCAATAATTATTATATTTAGGCCCCATCCTTACTTCTTCCTAACCCTAATGGAGGACAGGGATTTATTGTCATAGGGTGCTTGGAAACCAGTCTACAAGTAGACTCCCTCAAGGTTTCAGGTCTCCGTCCATACCCCATCTTGGGCTTACCTGTCTTATGAGGATTTACTCCACCTCTCCCTACACACACCAACCTATCCTCTCGCAGGTAATAGAAAATAATTAAAGACTAGGCCATTGATATAATAGTCTTTCATGCATTATGAATGTATAAGAAATAAAGTATAAATTTGATCTATATTATGATCAAATGCAATCTTGTTGACAAAGCTTCTTTGTATGTATTTATAACAGAATATACAATAACTTGTACTACATTTATATATAGAAATGCAGACATAACACAACATAAAGGAACAAGTATATGATAATAAGCACGATGCAACATACCAGTATGCAGCTCTGCTGTTGATAATATTTTAATCTTGATTTCCTCTTTATACAGACTCCATGTCTTTTATTCTTTTTCTCCTTCGATGATCTCTCAATGACCGATATGCTGCATATATATCCCATCAATATGAATGGGAGGTTATGTCTCTCCCAGTGGTCATATCCTTCCTAGAATTGGTGACTCTTTCCTACATGTCTCTTGCAGATGTCCTTTCAACCTAACTAATATTAATCGCTGCTTTTCATGAGTTATGTTTGTGCCTTATCAAATCGGCCAGCATTCTTGCCACTTCAATGTTTATTAATGCAATCATATTAACCATGATTCTTTTCTCTATAAATCGCTGCTTTGTCTTTGCACTTTGTCTTTTCCTTGATACAAGTTGCATCTGTTGTTTATGTGATTGCTGCAAGTTGTAATCACTATCCAAACATTTCCTTTGTAAATCACTGCATACAATGACAACCTTTACTGCTATCTTACTTATTTCTCTTCTTAACTGAATGTCTTAAGAGAGTCAATGTGGCATATTTAATATCTTTGTCTTGCGGTTGACAGATAACTGTATCGTTTGGAGAAATTGTCAAGTCTTATCTAAAACAATTTCTTGCCTAGGGTTTAGACTTATTCATTGTTGGGTCTGATGTCATAGCGGTGACATGACATTGTGTGACCCATTCTATTTGCCCATGTCTAAATGCTCTCTCCATCCATTTGGATGGCACAACCTTTGGAGATCCATCCAATAGACCTTGTAGAATTACTTCCTTGCAATTGTGTTGGAAACATAGTTCCATATTTTGAAAATCTTGATAATATCTACCTAAAGAATGTAACTATTGAATGCCCTTAACCACATTCATATCACCCATGTTCACCACATAGAAATCTTCACCTATTTGGTGGTTCCCCAAGGTATACTTAGTTGTTGAATTCTTTGTGCAAGGGGTAGTGAATCCATCAACCATGATTACCTTGAAACCTTCAAAGTTTTCAGCCATTAATTTCATCCTCATCACTAGACCTTCATCAATGAAGTTATGTGTAGCACCACTATCAACTAAGACAATCACCTTTTCAACCTTGTAAAACACTATGAATTCTAAAAGGATGGTACTTGGGTACTGTTGACGTGTATTTTGTACACGACCCAACACAGAATAAAATACCCAAGGGTACCTTATCCTCTCTTGAGTAAAGCCTCTGAATGCTGAAGATATCGCGAAAAGGATCAATCAGGGTGACTTCAAGGTTCTTCGCTGTAGGATCTCTACGTGTGGATAAGCACCAGTGGTCGTTGTGAATGTTGTTTCTTCAAGGGGCCTTATGTTTTTGATATGCAGGAACAGGATTTTCCTAAAGCTAACAGGTTCTCAAAAAAATAGCAAAAGATAGGGTTTCAAAAGATGGATACTAATCTAATCCTAAGAATGACTCAATGTAGGCTAGGCTTGGTAAGATTCTACCAATTTCAATATTGCCAAGGATTTACAACTCCACTGAAATTGATGCGATCTTCTAAGGTGATTAGTGATTTTCAAATCATCAAGAATTATAGATACTACCATAAAGATACATATCAATAGTTCAATAATGATTGAAGGTTCAAGCAATCTCAATGTCTCCAGTTGACCACACAAGGCGTCCTTACAATCAGTAAGAGGCTAGTGGTTTGGAACGTGAATCTCACCAAAGATCAAGCACAACACTTAGTCCTTCAAACTTAAATACTACTTCGACTGAGAATGATTCAAGAAAGTAAACAACCATGAAGATAGCCACAAGAATTGCAATAAAACACCATAACTTCAATATTTTATTGATCTCAAAGCCAAAATAGACAACAATTGTTCGAAATTCTTTCTTCACTACTCAACCTTGCTACAAAATAACTTTCTTCTCTCCAAAGCTCTAACTATTATCTATCTCCTTCATATCTAATTTCTAATGACAAAATGAAAATGAGTGAGGGTATATATAGCATCCTCAATTACAATGAACGGCCCAGATCAAAAGAAGATCAACGGCTGAGATTCTGACACCTAAACCCTAATTAGGGTTTGTTACAAAAAGTTCCCCTTTTAGATGAACATTATTAAATGCATAGCCAAATATTTAATTGGCACAAAAATCGAAGAAACATAGACCAATGAAAATTAAGATGCCACATCATCCTATAACAACCTTTCTTCTAGAACCTTGTTCCCTTTCCAATGCTCTTTCTTAGCATATGCAACGAATCTGGACACAATTCCTTCAAAACCTCAGCAATGGGACTCTCAGGAAGATTCTTCATTCATTCCTGCAAGTGAATAACCTGATCAAAGGCAGTGAGAAGAGCAGCTTCCCATCCAGGTTCGAGTTCTTTGATCTTCTCAATTAGGAGCATAGTAGTGAACATTAGATCCCGTTGCTCATCTGTGATGACATTGTTATCTTTGTAAAAGATGACCTTGACTCTCTCTTCCAACTCTTGGAGGTCCACATCCGTCTCAACCTCGATCCGTCTACCAAGAATGGTACACAACACTTCAAACACCTTATCCTGAATTGGATGGATGACACCTTCAACTTGATTGCATTTGGTGCTGATGTCTTCGAAAAGAACTTCTTTCATCTGGAGTAGGGTTGACCACTGAAGTAGGTTATGAGCTCCTCCATCCATTATCTTTTCTTGTGCTAGGATCTTCCTTGGTGTTTGCCTGATTACTTGCAAAACAGGAATGATAACATCTCTAGTGTGAGCGAAAGCGACTACAGTTATCATTAGGTTGTGGACGATCTCAAGGACCTGGATAGCTCGGTGGATTGTTTTAATCATTCTTGTTGTAAATTCAACAGCTACCATGTGAGATTTGTCAATCCAAGAGCTCATAAGCTGAACCAAGCTCGACTCTTTCTGCCTCGCCAATTGATTCAAGGGGAAGTGCTTGCATAGGAGATACTGCTGGATCCTGACGTCCCAAGGGCTGATTGAGATGGCTAAAGTAACCTCTCCAAGCACCAACCTCTCTCTCAAGCTTCCTATTCTTTTCCATTTCTTCTTTAAGTTTGCCCTTAAGTGCTTCAAATGAATCAGTTGCCTCATCCATTGCCTGTTCAGTAGTGAGCGGACCAAGCTCAAATGTTTCTACATCATACTCTTTTGCAAGAATTTCACCTTCATACTTGTCCACTACTGGTGTAGCTATCTGCAATTTCCTGGATCCTGTCTCATCTCTGATCACCTTGGACATCTTGGTGGCCTTCCTCTTTTCTGTTACCTCTTGAGAATTTCCTATAAGGCTCTCTAAGTCAATTACATCTTCTTCATCTTCAATCACAATCACCCTTGTCAGTCTCTCTTTCAACCAATCTGGAATGGCGGATCTCGTCTCTCTAACTTGTATTTCTTTAGGCAATGGTTCATCTTCTCGGAGAGGAGATGTCGCTTCATCATCATTCTTCTCTTCATGTAGCTCATCAACTTGGGGAGATTGACTTGATGAATGTTGAGGTGTTTGTCCCCTCTCTGGCTTATCATTCTTGTATCATGGACTCCATAGATTCATCAATCTCAGGTACCATCTTCTCTTGACCTTCAGCTTGACTTGCCTTCTTTCCATGTCGAGAAGATGAGCCTGATGGGCGATCTTGATTGGCCTCTTGCTTCCTCTTGGAGGGTTCTCTTTTCTCAGGTCTTTCTTTCCTCTTTGCACCTCTAGGATGAGAATTGTCTTCACTTACGCTCGCTCCTCCTTCTTCTGGTCTTTCCTCCAAAGTAAAAGTCATTGGTATGTTCTGCTCTCTTAACTTCTGATGTTGTACATCCACCCATCTGCGAGTACATGACAAAACTGGAGTCATCAAAGCCCTCAAGTCCAAAACCTCAGGTTCATTCCAATCTATCTTCACTGCTTTGTCTTCTCTGTCATAAGATGACTGGAGATGTCTACCGCTATCCTATGCTTGATCAGCTACCCTATAAACTTTACATTTCCTGATAAGATCTAAGGGTAGCCTGGAATGCATCTTTCTTTTAACCTCTAAATCACTTGAGAGATTCATCCAAAAGTCCTCTACCTGAAATTCGTGTTTGTACCTCTTACCAACTGTCTCCTCCATATAACCATGAGGATCAAAATTCTCCCTCGAGGCAAAGAATGTGAATGAATATAAAGCCAATTCCTTCTCTGCATCCTCCAAGGCTTGAGTATTAGGACATACCTGTTGTGACCATTTCACACATCGCCCCATTAAAATGGGGACCCCCTCTTTTTGCTCGTTTTGCCTGTCCTTTTTCTCTGTTTTTTTTAGGTTTTTGGTTTAGTGTGTCAGTTGTCTGGATTAGGGTCAAGCCTTAGGGTTCCCGTTTTGTCGTTTTCAGGCCAGAGTCCAGTCACTCTTGAGAGCTTTTTGAGCTTCCTCTCGCAGGATGCAATTCTGAATAAAGTAAATTCGCCAGAGGCTGAGTAAGTTGGTCTAGTTTCAATTGGATGCAGAGTCCACATTTGTCTAAGTGTGAATGATGAGATTTTGATTTTTTGTCCGATTGAGTAATTTTGACCAAATTTTGAAAATTTTGATAATTGATCCCGGGCATTGGAAATGACTTGTTTTTGCCTTGTGAAGTGATTAAACTCCCAAAATCTTGATATTTTGGCCTGTAGGAGCAAAATCGCTCCTGTCCCTCAGTGAAGGACCGGAGCTTGTTTTTCAAAATCTTACTGTCTCTGCAGGATCAAGACGAATTTCGAATTGGAAGTGATAAAGGGAGGCATGTTCTTTCCGTTGAATATAATTTGAAGAATTTTACAAACACGGAAATGTGCCAGGAGTAAAAATCGCTCCTGTCCCTCAGTGGAGGACCGAAGCTCAAAATCAAACATTGCCTTGTCCTTGCAGGATTTGAACAATTTGACGAGTTGAGGGGATCAAAAGAGATATGTTTCATCAGTTGAATATAATTTGGAAGCGCAAACATGAGGAAAACATGACTTTGAAGCTAAATCGCTCCTGTCCCTCAGCCAGGGACCAGGGCGAAATTCAGGGATAGCTCCTGTCCCTCTCCCAGGGACCAGAGCGAATTTCCTCATGAGGCATGTTTTGGGCAAAGATCAAGCAAGTTTTGAGTTTGAAGCAAGAAAGGAGGATGAAATGAACCCGTTGAAGACAAATTGAAGATTACAAGACATCAATAGGAGACTCAAATTGGCCTAGGCGCTCCTGTCCCTCAGTCAGGGACCAGAGCGATTTTTGCCTTAGGTCAATTTTTCACCAAGTTAGAACGAATTTCATGCCAAGAATAGGTGAAAGGGTCCACATCGGGTCCATTGAAGACAATTTTGGAAATTAGCAAAGTGTGATGGAGCCTAGAGCATCAAATTCGCTCCTGTCCCTCAGCCAGGGACCAGGGCGAAATGTTAATTATCATGCCTTCCACCCAAATTCAAGCCACTCTAAGTCAGGATACAAGCTGGCAAGGACATTTTGAGGTGTCTCGACGAAGAACGAAGTATCAAAGACCGCCAAAGATGAAAGATTTGCACTGAAATGCCCAAGTTCGCTCCTGTCCTTCAGGCAAGGACCAGAGCGAAATATTTAAATGAGGCCAAATTTAAGTTGCCATTCACATTTTAAATGTTTGAAAGGGAGTAAAGAACATCCTTTTGCACTTTGAAGACAATTACAAGTTAATATGATGAACGATTTGCACCAAATGGCCAAATTCGCTCCTGTCCCTCAGTCAAGGACCAGAGCGAAATCTTCATGGAGGCTTAAGTTTTAAATGATAATCACATTTCATACGTTCGAGAGGGATCAAGGGACCTCATTCTACATTGTGAAGGCGATTGCAAAGTGATGAGAACAAAGATGAGCCCAGGATACCAAGAATCGCTCCTGTCCTTCAGCCAGGGACCAGGGCGATATTCATTTCACTAGCCAATTCCTTCAAAAATCATGCCAAGTCATGGACGTACAAGGTTACACAAGTGTCAAAGTGATCTTAAGAAGATGATATGAAAAGAAACCAAACGTTAAAGGGTGATCAAATTGAGCCAAGAAGCTAAATCGCTCCTGTCCTTCAGGCAAGGACCAGGGCGATTTTCACATAATCACTCATTATCCTTCAAGATCACGTCAAAGCCAAGCTACACAAGATCAAAGATATCATTTTGAAGGTGACAAACGAGAAGTTACGGTTAAGAACGAAGAATTTTGGCTAGAACATAGGGATCGCTCCTGTCCCTCACCAAGGGACCAAGGCGATAATCCATTTAAGCATCAAAATGTCTTGTTAAAGACAAGTGAAACAAGCATGGAACGAAAGACTAACGTTGTTTCTCCCTCATGATGAAGATTGAGGATCGAAGATGCAAAGGTCAAGGAGAAAACATAAAGTTCGCTCCTGTCCCTCAGTCAGGGACAAGGGCGATATCCACCTTAGAGGGCACTCATTCACACAATCAAGACGATCAAGCTCGAGGTTCTTAGCAAATATGCCAGTTTCAACGTGAGGATGGAGATTTTGAACGTAAAAAGCAAAAGAATCCAGGCTAAAATGACAATTCGTTCCTGTCCCTCTCCCAGGGACCAGAGCGATGGGGTTTGTATCTTTCCCTCCTCCAAATTTTGGCGCTAAAACAATTTTTAAATTTTATTAAATGCTAGAAAAATCGATAAATCAATTAATAGCATTTAAAAAATTGCGCTTGGATATTTAATTAATTAATTTTGCCTATTTTAAAAATCGAATTAATTAATTGCAAAGGCATTAAATGAATTAATTATTAATTTAATTAAAAATCGAATTTGAGCACTTGGATTTAAATTCTTACAAAGTCGGCCATTGGTTTTTTTATTAAAATTGCTTTTAATTTGCTTTTAATTACCAAGTCGGCCTAGAGGTAAATGAGAGGTGAGCGCCTATAAAGGAAGGGTGAAAACTTCATTTTTTTTTTATCATCATTTGAACCTTCATTCATATGCGATTTTGGAGCGAATTTCATAAAGGAGAAGTGCGAATTTAGCAAGGGAAGTGGTGCGAGCATCATCAAAAGGGGAGTGCGAACCTTGGTTAGGAGTAAGGCGAACTTGCTATCATCACGTCAAAGACCCCCCCCCAAAGGTGGCGAAGTGCTAAGGAGAACATTCGCTTGAGGAAGATCACGTGGGAAAGCTTCCAATTTTGATTTTGCCTAGGCGAATTTCTTTGTTTTGCATTTTAGAGTTAGCTCTCAAGTGAGGTATGGCGAGGTCTTCTCTTGTTTTGAATTTTTGATCGTCATAACCTTAAAATTTTGAATTTTGAAATTTTGAATCTCAGTAGCTCAATCGTCATTTAGGAAATGATAACTCAAGGACTTATCATGAAGTTTCCTAAAATTAATCTAATCTATGTTATACATGGCAAAATCTAGTTCTAATTTTGAAATGTTGTGTAGGTATCAAGATGGCGACTCCCAGGCTCGAAAGATCTACAAGTCGAAAGACTCTTCTCAAGGAAAATCAAGCCAGATCAAGGACGGTCTCATCAAGGACGATCAAGCAAAGATAAGGGCAACCTCCTCCAGTCTAGCGTTGACAAGGCAACCTCTTCCAATCCAGCCTTCCAAGGCGAGGTACATCAATCATCCTGCGAATCAAGGACCGAAGGAGTTAGAACAAGAGCTAATTAAAGATAGCTTCTCAACGACATCAAATCGAATATCTACCAAGCTACAAGTGTCAGACGAGGTGGCATCCTAGTCATCACTCCTCCAGTCGGATTGGTCCACCTCAACAATGTCCAGGTTCAATGTACCCAATTCATGGAAGGTGGCACAAACTCCGATGTACCTACCCTAGCTATCCATTGGTGGAAATTTCTAGAGAGAACATGTGTCCAAGCGATACAATTTTATCATTGGTCAAGCATTAAATGTTATGTAATGGTTGTAACAAACCCTAATTAGGGTTTAGGTGTCATGATCTTGACCGTTGATCTGCTTTTCGATCTGGACCGTTCATTGTAATTGAGGATGCTATTTATACCCTCATTTCATTTCATTTTGAAATCAGAAATTAGAGAGAGTTAGAAATTATTGATGCATTAGAGATTAGAGTTTAGAAGCAATTTACTTTTGTAGCAAGATTGAGTTTTGAGAAAGGAATTCAAACAATTGTTGTACATGATGGCTTTGAGATCAATAAAATATTGAAGTTATGGTGTTTTGTTGCAATTCTCTTGGCTATCTTCATGGTTGTTCATTTTTCTTGAACCATGCTCAATCAAAGTAGTGTGTTAATTCAAAGGACAAAGTGTTGGACTTGATCTTTGGTAGGATTCGTTTTCCAAACCACTAGCTTCTTGCTGATTGTAGGAACGCCTTGCATGGTCGACTGGAGATATTGGAATCACTCAAACCTTCAATCATTGTTGTATCTTAGATATGTACCTTCGTGGTAGTGTCTTTGATCTATGATGTATTGAAAATCATTTGTTACCTTAGAAGATCGCATCAATTTCAATTGAGTTGTTAATTTATGGCAAAATTGAAGTTGGTAGAATCTCACCAAGTCTTGTCCACATCAAGTCATTCTTAGGGTTAGACTAGATTAGATCTCTTGCAAACCCCATCCTTTTGATATTTTTTTGAAAAGCTTGTTTAGTTTAGCAAAATCTTCGGCAACGTAAGGCCCCTTGATGACACAGCAATCACAACAACCACTGGTGCTTATCCACACGTAGAGACCCTACTAAAAAGAACATTGGAGTCATCCTAACTGATCCTTCTTGCGAAATCTTCAGCAGTTAGCGACTTTATTCAAGAGAGGATAAGATGCCTTTGGGTATTTTATTTTGTGTATGATTGTGTACAAAATACACGTCAACAGAATTGGCGCTAGAAGGAGGGCCTGAATATCCGAAGTCCAAAGGTTTTGAAGAAGAATACATTATGAACATGATCATGAATTACGATGGTGTTGCCACATGAGGGATTGAATCAAATAGTGCAACCAAATTTGCAGATAGGCAACACTCAAGAAGATATCGTTTCAGGATTGAATCATCTAGCGTGGAACGTAAGAAGAAGTGAAGTTGAGTATAACAGAGTTAGAATCATCTTGGAACAAGAAGAAGACAGAGCAGAAGAACACCGAAGGGTCGCAGCTAGAGAGCTTCGTAATCAAAGGAACCCACAATAATCTTTGCAAGACTTCACGCTGGATCACATTGGTTCTTTCTCGCCAGAGAAACATCAAAGATTATTGAGATCAACACCAGGCATCAAGAATCTAAGTGAACTTCAGTTTACTTCGAAGGCGAAGCGAGTCAAAAGAGAGGACACTCCTAAGGAATTTGAACTAAGATTGGAAGAATCTCCTGAGTCATCACAAGTTCTTCAAGAACAAGTACAAGCGGCAATCCAATCAAGTATCCAGGCAATTTCTCAAACAAAAGGCCAAGTTAGTTCATCAAGTCCCGTTTCAAATTCTCAAGCCTCGAAGAGTACGATGGCTCACCAGCCTCCGCCTCCTCCTCCTCCTCCTCATGTACTTAATGGAGCGACTTGGCTAATCAACAACCCGTCACCATTGGAATTTGCAGTCTATCATGATATGCCAAAGAATCCAGAGCATTTTTGTTCCAAGTTCAATGTCAATGATTTCCATCGCACAGCAGAGGATCATATCAAGATGTTCGAAGATCATCTTCGTAACAGACAAATCGAATATGGAGATGTAGCATGTAGGCTTTTTCCCTATTCATTGGGAGAAGAGGCATATTTTTGGTTCGTTCACTTGCCTACAGGGTCAATTAGGACTTGGGACGCGATGAAAGATGCATTTATTGCAAAGTTTGGTATACCAACCACACCAGCGGAGTTGTATAGACAATTTGTTGAAGTTCGAAGGAGAGAACATGAACCCATCACTTCTTTCAACAACAGGTTTCACCGCGCATATACGATGCTACGGCATCCTTATCTCATTGCAGATCCAAGGGAAATCTACTATGGAGCTTTAGATCATCTCACTGCTATGTTTGTAAGGACGCATCCGACCCCGAATGATCTAAACGCAGCATATGCAAAAGCTATCAAAGTAAGTAAGCACATGGGACAGAATATCACTGGACCACTATTACACATGGGACCGGCCGCAGCACCAAATCAAATGCAATCAGTTGGAATGGCATTAACTAACCAGACTCCAGTCATGAATCCGATTCCACAAGCAACATATCCGAGCGTACAGCCCGCAAATCAGTTGGTCCTTCACCCCGGAGTTCCAATTTCACAAGCTCCACCCGCACAACCTGTGTACCTGCAAAATGCCACAAGTTCGTCAAGGACACAAGAAGAGAAGGATGAAATGAAAGAGTTGATTGAACAAGTCAAGAAACTATCAACCGAAGTAACTCATCTGAGGAACCAGAATAATCAACTCCAAAGTATGCAGAGGGCCAACCATGGCCAATATACAAACAATCAAAATTTCCAAGGGAATAACAACCAAGGTTTCAGGAATAATTATCAAGGAAATAATAACCAAGGTTTCCAGAGGAGACCATGGAATACGGCTCCCAATAATGGAAATGTGGTGACGCCATTAGATAACCCACCAAATTCTCAGAATCAAGAAAATCCTTCTACCAGCAAAGTGTTTCTAGCAGAGGCGGCCTTGTCCAGTTGGTGTAGACTCCACAATACGAACCAACACTCTGAGCTGCAGTGTCCTGAGTTCAAGATCGCGGCCGACATTTTCCAACAAGAGATGCGTAGCACTGATCCACCTGAAAATCCGCCCACGACAGGATACGAGATGGTCCCAACCACGCAGTACGGTCAAGCCATGATTGTTGAAAGCTGCAAGTATTCCCAAGAGGAGGTTAGTCAAGCACGAAATGGGAGATTCCCACCGGCATCTGCAAATGGACCTATAGAAGATTCAGAGTATTATTTTCCACCATTGAACAACAGTGTCTTGGTAGAAGGGATAAAGGAGGTATTTCACCAATCTTCGGGAGGTGTAAACCAAAGGGTTTATCATAGAAATCAAAGGAATCAAGAACCTCTAACTACATCAATTCCTCCGAACAATTTCTCTACTCCTCCCGATCCCCAAGCCAGTAACAATCCGAAGTATCCCCAGAACACGCAGGAATACAGACAGAGAAATTTTGCATCCCCTATGGGCAATGAAATGAAAAGATTGGCCGCATTGGTGTTAGATGAACTCAAGAAAGTTAAAGTTAGTCTACCACTCTACGAATTACTCAAAGTGTCAGAAATCAAAGATGCAGTTATCAATAGTTTGAGTGAGTCTAGTACCGTAAGGTCAAATGTTCAGGACTCGACCAACAGAGCTCAAGCCACCATCAATGTGACTCAAGGGGAAGCCGCTGACCGGGGACAATCCGAACAAAATGAATGTATGGTCCAGACCATAACCTTCCCAGCTAAAAAGGAAGATATGTTGGAAGGAAAGGTATTACTCAAAAGGGGCGAAACTAAGAAAACTCAGCCTACCATCAAAGAAGGCCTCGCCACTAGCCAGGTTCTTCCAGAAAAGGAAGTTCCAATTAAGAGAGATGTGGTCAAGAAAGGGAAATCCACAAACGAAACAGATCACTCAAAAGAGGAAAATCTGGTAAAGGACGATCATTCAAAGATCAATGAAGTGAAACATCAAGAACCCAGTGGAGATTCTTCAGGCCCTTCTCAAGGAAAAGACGAACCGGCCCCGTTCCTATTATCAATTAGAATTTTTGGAAAATTATTACACAATTGCCTTTATGATTCAGGAGCTTCCAGTAATGTGATGCCCCTGGCTGTCTGTCAAAGACTAGGAATAACTCCCGCTCCTACCAAAAGAAAGGTCACCCAGCTAGACAAGACAGAAGTTCCAGTCATGGGCGAGTTGAACAATATTCACATGCAATTGGCCGCAGACCCGAGAGTTCAAAATTTTATAGACATATCGGTGGTTGATATTCCTGATTCATATGGGATGCTCCTGAGTAGGGATTGGTCACGAAAATTGAATGGATATGTGTCGACTGATTTCGCACACATGTGGCTACCATGGAGAGGAGTCCCGAATCAAATCAAGATCGATAGCACTCCAAGATTGAGACTCATGATAACCGAATACGGGGAAGATAATGAGGTCCTGTTCTTAGAATCTGATCTAGGGACATACAAGCCTAAAGTAGAAGAAATCTTGATGATACAAAACATACAAGATAAAGATGCCCAACAAGAAGTAATGGAATCTACAAAAATTGTCGTTGAAAGTGATCAAGGATCCGACCAAGAAGATGATGGTATGTTTGAAAATTTCAGGAGGTTCGTACATAGAAACATCCAGCAAAGTGTGCAACTGGGTAATTTAGCGTCCATCCGAGATTTGCTTCTTCCAAATTGGTGTAGAATTCACAATGACGTCCATTCAGAACTATCTTGTGCTTTATGCCAGACTGCATTAAAACAAGTATACAAAAGGGTCCCACAGACATTGATCTTAGAAGAAATTCAAGATTCAAAGACCGAGAGTTTTGTGGAAGATGAAACCTTATCCGATACATCAACTGAAAGTCAGGAAGGCCCAGAGGCAGAAAATCAAGAAAATACAATATGGACATTAAGGTTCGACGGATCTAAGTCCAAACAAGGATCCGGAGCTGGTTTCGAATTAATTAGCCCAACAGGAGAAACCTACCTTGCCGCTCACAGATTACAATTTCCTTGCACCAACAATGTAGCCGAATATGAATCTTTGATTCATGGGTTATTGTTAGCTATCAAAAAGAAGGCAAAAATACTACAAGTGTATGGAGATTCAGAAATAGCTATAAGGCAAATCAGGAAGCAATATGTTTGCCATGACAAAAGATTGACCAGATACAGAAACCGAGTCTGGGACCTCATTGAAAGTTTTGAGGCCTTCAACATCAAATCTATATACAGGCATCAGAATCAAGTGGCTAATTCCCTTGCACAAGCCGCCAGTTCATTGATACCATTAGCGATGGAAGGATTGAAGAAGTTCACAGTTGAGTTAACATCAGTCCCTTCGGTCCCGGATAACATCACAAATTTTCAAGTTTTCGAAGACGACAAGCACATATTGGATTTCTTAACCAACACAGATGTCTTCCTAGCCCAGATCATTGACGAAGAAGAGGTGGGAGAAGCAGAATTTGATGCCGAAGGAGTTTTGAATTTAAAGACAAACACTATTCCAAGAGGAATGGTAGAATTAGAAAGAATTTTTGATCCTGACAAATTGAAAGAGAAGAAGAACCATAACATGGAAGGAAACATGTGGGACACAATTAATTTAGGTGATGATATGCAAACTAAGAATGTGTTTATTGGTAAGTCTTGCACAGCAACTGAAAGAAATGGAATCCTAAAAAACATGAGGGATTTCCCAGATGTCATTGCATGGAGTTATGAAGATCTCAAAACCTACGACACTGCAATTATTACTCACACAATCCCTTTGAAGCCAGGAAGCAAGCCATTTAGGCAGAGACAAAGACCGGTTAATCCTTTATTGGAACCCTTGATATACCAAGAAGTGAAGAAGCTGCTCTCAGCCAAGATCATCTTCCCAGTAAGACATTCGACGTGGGTCGCCAACCTGGTTCCTGTCAGAAAGAAAAGTGGAGAGATTAGATTGTGTGTTGATTTCAGAAATCTCAACCGAGCATCAGAAAAGGATAATTATCCTCTACCATCACTAGATGAGGTGTTGCAGATTGTCAATGGGTCACAGATGATGTCTTTTCTAGATGGATACTCAGGTTACAACCAAGTTCTAGTCGAGCCTGAAGATCGACTAAAGACCGCGTTTACCACCAAGTGGGGAACATTTGCATACAAGAGAATGCCTTTTGGACTTATAAATGTCGGGGCCACATTCCAGAGAGCTATGGATATCGCTTTCAGGGACTTAATAGGAAAATGCATTATTATATATATGGATGATATCACCGTTTTCTCCAGGCAAAGAGAAGACCATGTAGATGATTTAAGAAGGGTCTTCCAAAGGTGCAGGAGATATGGTGTATCTCTCAACCCGAAGAAATGCATATTTGGAGTAACAGAAGGAAAACTTTTAGGACATGTTATTTCAGAAAGAGGAATCTCTATCGACCCTGAAAGGGTAAAAGCTATATCCACTATTAATTTGCCGGCTAGCAAGAAGGAACTCAAATCATTTTTCGGCAAGATCAACTTTGTCAGAAAATTCATTACCGGATTTGCCGAGATTGTCCGACCTTTGAATAAGATGTTGAAGAAGGACGCAAAGATTGAATGGTCCCCACAAGCCAAAAGGGCATTCGAGGAGATAAAAACGGCAATTACAGAAGCACCAGTATTGATCAGTCCAGATTATCTCAAGCCCTTCTATTTATATTCCTTCGCTTCTGACTATACTTGCGCCGCCATTCTCACCCAGAGAAGTGAAGAAAGGGATGAGAATCCAATTGCATTCATGAGCACCCCACTGAAAGATGCAGAACTCCAATATCCCAACATCGAAAAACAAGCATACGCACTGGTAAAGGCCGTTAAGAAATTTAGACATTACCTCCTGAGGGCCAAAATTTATGCAATAGTGCCTGATGCAGCAGTCAAGACTCTTCTCATGCAAAACGAATTAGGAGAAAGAAGAGGCAAGTGGGTCGCCATTATTCAAGAATTTGATATTGAAATCCAGCCCATGAAACTTGTGCGAGGACAAGCTCTGGCATAGACATTGGCGATTGATGGACCAGGTTTAGTCCAGCAAATCTATGAATTAGAGGATGTCACACCTGATGAATGGTACAAAGATATTGTGACATACTTACTTAATCACACATGCCCTGCTCGCATGACACCTACACAGAAAAGAGCATTAAGAATGAAATGTCAACATTACATGCTTCAAGGATCTGTTTTATATCGCAGAAATCATGAAGGAGTATATTTGAGGTGTGTTGGCAAAGATGAGGCTAAACAGATAATCGATCATTTCCATTCCAAGTTTGGGACCGGACATGGAGCCAACCTCGCAACAGCACACTAGATCCTAAGGGCAGGATATTACTGGCCTACACTTTTCAAAGATACATTCAATCATATCAGGACTTGCCACACATGCCAAGTCGCAGCTTTTAGAGAAAAGAATCCTGCCATGCCACTGAATCCAGTGATTGAAGCCAGACCATTTGCTAAATGGGGAATGGATTTTATTGGTGTCATCAACCCCTCATCCTCGGCACAACATAAGTATATCATCACAGCTACAGATTATTGTACCAGATGGTCAGAGGCACAGGCGCTCAAAGTTTGCACTACTGAAGTTGTAATCAAATTCCTGGAGGAAAACATAATCACAAGGTTTGGATGTCCTTATGCGTTGGTTTGCGACAATGGTTCGGCATTCACATCATTGAGATTCTCGAATTGGGCTTTTGAATATGGAATAACCCTCAAGTTTTCATCAAATTATTATCCTCAGGGTAATGGGTTAACTGAGTCAACCAACAAGAACCTGCTCAGCGTTATCAAGAAATTGCTAGAAAGAAGCCCGAGAGAATGGCATACCCAATTGAGATTCGCCTTATGGGTAGACAGAATCAGGACCAAGAACGCATTAGGCATTTCACCTTATTTTCTGGTTTATGGCCAAGATCCAGTCTTCCCCATGCAACTCAGGATCCCAACTTTGAGATTTATTCAGGAGTACATGGAAGACACTGATGCTATTCAAGCCCGATTGATGCAGTTAGTGAATCTGGAAGAAAAGAGAGATCAAGCGTTAGAAACTTTTGCGAAACACAAAGGAGTGGTGAAAAGATGGTTCGATCGACAAGCTAGAGTCAAAGCATTCCGGATCTCAGATCTTGTCTTATACTGGGATAAAGCACATGAGAAAAGGGGAGAACATGACAAGTTTGATAAGCTTTGGAAAGGCCCTTATCAAATTTCAGAGATTTTGGGAGAAAATGCATTTAGGTTGAAGACTTTAACTGGAGAAGACATCCCATTGCCTGTCAATGGGAGGTATCTCAAACATTATTTCCAATCCTGAGATGCCCAAGGCCTTCCCTTGTACATAGTTAGTTTAGTTTGCTTTCGATGCTATTCAAGCCCGATTGATGCAGTTAGTGAATCTGGAAGAAAAGAGAGATCAAGCGTTAGAAACTTTTGCGAAACACAAAGGAGTGGTGAAAAGATGGTTCGATCGACAAGCTAGAGTCAAAGCATTCCGGATCTCAGATCTTGTCTTATACTGGGATAAAGCACATGAGAAAAGGGGAGAACATGACAAGTTTGATAAGCTTTGGAAAGGCCCTTATCAAATTTCAGAGATTTTGGGAGAAAATGCATTTAGGTTGAAGACTTTAACTGGAGAAGACATCCCATTGCCTGTCAATGGGAGGTATCTCAAACATTATTTCCAATCCTGAGATGCCCAAGGCCTTCCCTTGTACATAGTTAGTTTAGTTTGCTTTCGTTGTTTTTCGTTTGTTTGCTTTTCTTCTCGCTTTGGTTTGCCTTTTGCTTTGTTTTCGTTCTTAGTTTAGGTGTTTTTGTCTTAGGTTAGTTGTTTTGTCCTAAGGGGTATCCATTTGAAATTGGGTGATTTTGTTATGTAACGCTCTGACTTCCTGCTAGGTTGTTGGTTGCACTTGGACGATCATGAGGTCTTTTGGAATTACAAAGGGAGTTTCTTTTAATAAAGCTTTGAGTCAGGACATATTTGCATTGAAGCAAGATTAGCTTATTGAACTCACGTATTTTGTCTTCCAGTTATTATATCTTTTCACACTTATAATCTCCGAGTTGTTATGGTTTCCAGGCGAAGCTGTGATCCGTGAAAAATCTAAAGTCTGACTTCAGCGCCACCGCAATCCTCAAACCCTAGTGAGCTTCACTGCTCACAAGCCAAAGAATTGACGGGACTAAAAGCAGTATCAAAAGAAAAGATGAGAAAATGAGAAAAGAGAAAAAATCAAAAGAAAATGATGAGCTGAAAAGAAAAACCAAATTGGCTAAAGGGAATCTACGAATAACTCCATCGGGGCTATAGACGCCTGGCCGGCAATGGAGCAATGTTCGTGAGCTTGCGGCGATAACCTCGTCGGGACTATGGACGTCTGACTGGCAACGAGGCTCTATCCAGGATGCTTTTGGAGTCTAGACAAACTACGTAGCTTATCACAGGGGAACCTGGAGATCATGATTGTCTTGTTGAGGGGAATTAACGCATTTGCACACACATGGATAACTGCGGACATGATACTTTGTCTCAATATGATGGTCTCTTCTTGTAAGTGTTTCTTAACTCCTGGTTTTGTTGAGGGAGGTTTTCTGAGTTTTCTTCTAGAAAGATTGATTCCCAAATGTTTTTCAACATTTCTCAGTGGTGTCGCCAGATGTTGTGACCATTTCACACATCGCCCCATTAAAATGGGGACCCCCTCTTTTTGCTCGTTTTGCCTGTCCTTTTTCTCTGTTTTTTTTAGGTTTTTGGTTTAGTGTGTCAGTTGTCTGGATTAGGGTCAAGCCTTAGGGTTCCCGTTTTGTTGTTTTCAGGCCAGAGTCCAGTCACTCTTGAGAGCTTTTTGAGCTTCCTCTCGTAGGATGCAATTCTGAATAAAGTAAATTCGCCAGAGGCTGAGTAAGTTGGTCTAGTTTCAATTGGATGCAGAGTCCACATTTGTCTAAGTGTGAATGATGAGATTTTGATTTTTTGTCCGATTGAGTAATTTTGACCAAATTTTGAAAATTTTGATAACTGATCCCGGGCATTGGAAATGACTTGTTTTTGCCTTGTAAAGTGATTAAACTCCCAAAATCTTGATATTTTGGCCTGTAGGAGCAAAATCACTCCTGTCCCTCAGTGAAGGACCGGAGCTTGTTTTTCAAAATCTTACTGTCTCTGCAGGATCAAGACGAATTTCGAATTGGAAGTGATAAAGGGAGGCATGTTCTTTCCGTTGAATATAATTTGAAGAATTTTACAAACACGGAAATGTGCCAGGAGTAAAAATCACTCCTGTCCCTCAGTGGAGGACCGGAGCTCAAAATCAAACATTGCCTTGTCCTTGCAGGATTTGAACAATTTGACGAGTTGAGGGGATCAAAAGAGATATGTTTCATCAGTTGAATATAATTTGGAAGCGCAAACATGAGGAAAACATGACTTTGAAGCTAAATCGCTCCTGTCCCTCAGCCAGGGACCAGGGCGAAATTCAGGGATAGCTCCTGTCCCTCTCCCAGGGACCAGAGCGAATTTCCTCATGAGGCATGTTTTGGGCAAAGATCAAGCAAGTTTTGAGTTTGAAGCAAGAAAGGAGGATGAAATGAACCCGTTGAAGACAAATTGAAGATTACAAGACATCAATAGGAGACTCAAATTGGCCTAGGCGCTCCTGTCCCTCAGTCAGGGACCAGAGCGATTTTTGCCTTAGGTCAATTTTTCACCAAGTTAGAACGAATTTCATGCCAAGAATAGGTGAAAGGGTCCACATCGGGTCCATTGAAGACAATTTTGGAAATTAGCAAAGTGTGATGGAGCCTAGAGCATCAAATTCGCTCCTGTCCCTCAGCCAGGGACCAGGGCGAAATGTTAATTATCATGCCTTCCACCCAAATTCAAGCCACTCTAAGTCAGGATAAAAGCTGGCAAGGACATTTTGAGGTGTCTCGACGAAGAACGAAGTATCAAAGACCGCCAAAGATGAAAGATTTGCACTGAAATGCCCAAGTTCGCTCCTGTCCTTCAGGCAAGGACCAGAGCGAAATATTTAAATGAGGCCAAATTTAAGTTGCCATTCACATTTTAAATGTTTGAAAGGGAGTAAAGAACATCGTTTTGCACTTTGAAGACAATTACAAGTTAATATGATGAACGATTTGCACCAAATGGCCAAATTTGCTCCTGTCCCTCAGTCAAGGACCAGAGCGAAATCTTCATGGAGGCTTAAGTTTTAAATGATAATCACATTTCATACGTTCGAGAGGGATCAAGGGACCTCATTCTACATTGTGAAGGCGATTGCAAAGTGATGAGAACAAAGATGAGCCCAGGATACCAAGAATCGCTCCTGTCCTTCAGCCAGGGACCAGGGCGATATTCATTTCACTAGCCAATTCCTTCAAAAATCATGCCAAGTCATGGACGTACAAGGTTACACAAGTGTCAAAGTGATCTTAAGAAGATGATATGAAAAGAAACCAAACGTTAAAGGGTGATCAAATTGAGCCAAGAAGCTAAATCGCTCCTGTCCTTCAGGCAAGGACCAGGGCGATTTTCACATAATCACTCATTATCCTTCAAGATCACGTCAAAGCCAAGCTACACAAGATCAAAGATATCATTTTGAAGGTGACAAACGAGAAGTTAAGGTTAAGAACGAAGAATTTTGGCTAGAACATAGGGATCGCTCCTGTCCCTCACCAAGGGACCAGGGCGATAATCCATTTAAGCATCAAAATGTCTTGTTAAAGACAAGTGAAACAAGCATGGAACGAAAGACTAACGTTGTTTCTCCCTCATGATGAAGATTGAGGATCGAAGATGCAAAGGTCAAGGAGAAAACATAAAGTTCGCTCCTGTCCCTCAGTCAGGGACAAGGGCGATATCCACCTTAGAGGGCACTCATTCACACAATCAAGACGATCAAGCTCGAGGTTCTTAGCAAATATGCCAGTTTCAACGTGAGGATGGAGATTTTGAACGTAAAAAGCAAAAGAATCCAGGCTAAAATGACAATTCGTTCCTGTCCCTCTCCCAGGGACCAAAGCGATGGGGTTTGTATCTTTCCCTCCTCCAAATTTTGGCGCTAAAACAATTTTTAAATTTTATTAAATGCTAGAAAAATCGATAAATCAATTAATAGCATTTAAAAAATTGCGCTTGGATATTTAATTAATTAATTTTGCCTATTTTAAAAATCGAATTAATTAATTGCAAAGGCATTAAATGAATTAATTATTAATTTAATTAAAAATCGAATTTGAGCACTTGGATTTAAATTCTTACAAAGTCGGCCATTGGTTTTTTTATTAAAATTGCTTTTAATTTGCTTTTAATTACCAAGTCGGCCTAGAGGTAAATGAGAGGTGAGCGCCTATAAAGGAAGGGTGAAAACTTCATTTTTTTTTTATCATCATTTGAACCTTCATTCATATGCGATTTTGGAGCGAATTTCATAAAGGAGAAGTGCGAATTTAGCAAGGGAAGTGGTGCGAGCATCATCAAAAGGGGAGTGCGAACCTTGGTTAGGAGTAAGGCGAACTTGCTATCATCACGTCAAAGACCCCCCCCCAAAGGTGGCGAAGTGCTAAGGAGAACATTCGCTTGAGGAAGATCACGTGGGAAAGCTTCCAATTTTGATTTTGCCTAGGCGAATTTCTTTGTTTTGCATTTTAGAGTTAGCTCTCAAGTGAGGTATGGCGAGGTCTTCTCTTGTTTTGAATTTTTGATCGTCATAACCTTAAAATTTTGAATTTTGAAATTTTGAATCTCAGTAGCTCAATCGTCATTTAGGAAATGATAACTCAAGGACTTATCATGAAGTTTCCTAAAATTAATCTAATCTATGTTATACATGGCAAAATCTAGTTCTAATTTTGAAATGTTGTGTAGGTATCAAGATGGCGACTCCCAGGCTCGAAAGATCTACAAGTCGAAAGACTCTTCTCAAGGAAAATCAAGCCAGATCAAGGACGGTCTCATCAAGGACGATCAAGCAAAGATAAGGGCAACCTCCTCCAGTCTAGCGTTGACAAGGCAACCTCTTCCAATCCAGCCTTCCAAGGCGAGGTACATCAATCATCCTGCGAATCAAGGACCGAAGGAGTTAGAACAAGAGCTAATTAAAGATAGCTTCTCAACGACATCAAATCGAATATCTACCAAGCTACAAGTGTCAGACGAGGTGGCATCCTAGTCATCACTCCTCCAGTCGGATTGGTCCACCTCAACAATGTCCAGGTTCAATGTACCCAATTCATGGAAGGTGGCACAAACTCCGATGTACCTACCCTAGCTATCCATTGGTGGAAATTTCTAGAGAGAACATGTGTCCAAGCGATACAATTTTATCATTGGTCAAGCATTAAATGTTATGTAATGGTTGTAACAAACCCTAATTAGGGTTTAGGTGTCATGATCTTGACCGTTGATCTGCTTTTCGATCTGGACCGTTCATTGTAATTGAGGATGCTATTTATACCCTCATTTCATTTCATTTTGAAATCAGAAATTAGAGAGAGTTAGAAATTATTGATGCATTAGAGATTAGAGTTTAGAAGCAATTTACTTTTGTAGCAAGATTGAGTTTTGAGAAAGGAATTCAAACAATTGTTGTACATGATGGCTTTGAGATCAATAAAAT
The DNA here is from genome assembly GCF_030272615.1 of Cryptomeria japonica. Classification (NCBI taxonomy): domain Eukaryota; kingdom Viridiplantae; phylum Streptophyta; class Pinopsida; order Cupressales; family Cupressaceae; genus Cryptomeria; species Cryptomeria japonica. The sequence continues at coordinate 579,730,025 of NC_081414.1, read as the reverse complement.
ATTGAAGTTATGGTGTTTTGTTGCAATTCTCTTGGCTATCTTCATGGTTGTTCATTTTTCTTGAACCATGCTCAATCAAAGTAGTGTGTTAATTCAAAGGACAAAGTGTTGGACTTGATCTTTGGTAGGATTCGTTTTCCAAACCACTAGCTTCTTGCTGATTGTAGGAACGCCTTGCATGGTCGACTGGAGATATTGGAATCACTCAAACCTTCAATCATTGTTGTATCTTAGATATGTACCTTCGTGGTAGTGTCTTTGATCTATGATGTATTGAAAATCATTTGTTACCTTAGAAGATCGCATCAATTTCAATTGAGTTGTTAATTTATGGCAAAATTGAAGTTGGTAGAATCTCACCAAGTCTTGTCCACATCAAGTCATTCTTAGGGTTAGACTAGATTAGATCTCTTGCAAACCCCATCCTTTTGATATTTTTTTGAAAAGCTTGTTTAGTTTAGCAAAATCTTCGGCAACGTAAGGCCCCTTGATGACACAGCAATCACAACGACCACTGGTGCTTATCCACACGTAGAGACCCTACTAAAAAGAACATTGGAGTCATCCTAACTGATCCTTCTTGCAAAATCTTCAGCAGTTAGCGACTTTATTCAAGAGAGGATAAGATGCCTTTGGGTATTTTATTCTGTGTATGATTGTGTACAAAATACACGTCAACAATACCTCAACTGAATTCCCCAATATGATGGGCACGGGAACTCCATGTCCATGCTTGTGTCTAGATGCCTTTGCATAAGCTTGCAATTGTCTAGTCACCTCAAGTAGCACTATCCTGTCTGTCGGAAACTCGGCAACATGTAGGGAGGTGAAAGACACCCATGAATTCTGATATATGTAAACTTTTGAAACTGGATGAACCATGCACCATACTTCTTCACAAGTTCTTGTGCATCCAGAGATAGTCAATTTATGAATCCCACCTTGCAATATCCTAGTGATGTTCATCGTGAAGGTGTCATTGACTAACTTGTAGTCACCTCTAGGAGGATGATGCAAATGAACGTAAGAGTCACAAACTCTCACCTCTCCGGGTCCTCTTCCGATCACTCCTCTGTGAGGTAGCCCAGCATATTCGAAACTCCGGATCAGGGCATATATGACATATGAGCTCATGTGGAATGATTTAGTAGGTCTTAGCCTTCTCAACTGCACATCTAGACAATGGCTAATAATTCTAGCCCAATGAATCGTTCCTTTCCCTTGGACAATCACTTGAATGAAGTAGAACATCCACTTTTCGAAGTAGAAGGCCTGAGGAGCCCCTATAACTCGATTGAGAAAAGTTATCAAATCTCTGTACTCCTCCTGGAAGTCGATCCTATGTGATGTGTTGGGAATCTTGCTCAGGCGAGGACGACTTTTGAGCAACCAATTCTTATTGATGAGATTCAGGCAAGTGTCGGGATCATCCTCATACATTGACTTGGCTCCTTCTAAACTTTTGTAAATCATATCTTTATGCTCTGGAAGATGGAGAGCCTCACTTATAGCCTCGTCTGAAAGGTAAGCCAAAGTGTTTCCTTCCTTGGATACGATCGATCTTGATTGTGAGTCATAATGGCGGGCACACTCGATCATCAGCTCATGACACTGGACTGCTGGAGGGAAACCGACCGCCTTGATGATGCCACTTTCAATTATCTTCTTTGCGACAGGTGATGGCTTGCCAATGTAGGGGACCTCTCGAAACTTCTTCACACTGAAGTTTCCCAAGTTGGTATCTCCGATATTGCTCCATTTGGACACGATCCTGGTCTCTAATTCTTCGTTCCTCTGATCTTCCTTCATGAGAGTTGGACGACTAGTAGATGCTCCTGCCTTTGGAGTCGCCATCTTGACACCTACACAATATTTCAAAATTAGTTCTTAAGCATTATATCTTGAAGTGTAGAAATCAAGACTCAAAAGGAAGATTAAAGATATCAATTAGGAAACCTCATGATAAGTCTAGAGTTATCATTTCCTAATTAACCAATCAACACCTAGACTTCTCAAAACAAAAGTTCAAAATTCAAATCTTCAACAATGGTGTCAAGATGATTTCGCCATACCTCCTCTTGAGTACTAACTCTAAGAAATGATGCAAAAATAGGTGAATTTCGCTAGGCAAAATGTAGATCAAAGCTCTCCCTTTAATAAAATGCGCCTCCTTTAGCCTTCACAAGAATCAACTCCACCTCCTTCTAGCCTCCAACACTTGAAAGAAAATCGCTCCAAGCAAACCAGATTTCGCACCTTTAATCAGCCTTCCAAATTCGCACTTGAAGCAATGATTGAATGATTTGAATTGTGAACAAACACCTCCAATATATAGAGCGCTCACCCCTTTGCTCCCTCTAAGCCGACTTGGCAAAAAGAGGTTAAAAAATAAAAAAAATTCCAAAAAGGAGGGGCCGACTTGGCAAAATAAATAAAAATAAGACCTTAAGCGCTCCATATTTAATTTTGATTTAATAAAAAATTAATTTTAAATGCCTCAGTTCGATTTTTAAGGCTTAAAATTAATTTATTAAATGCCAAAATGTCTTTATTTAATGCCAATTTAATTTCAATTTTTTTTTTAAAGGCTTCGAAGTGAGTAATTTTGAGGAATTTGAGGAATATCAATGCTCAAATATGGTAAAAATAAAGAATGCTACTAACTTCGCCCTGGACCCTTGGCAAGGGTCAGGAGCGAACTTTCAATTTAGGCCTTGCATTCCTCATTTTTCTTGTCCAAAACTTCATCTAGGCATTTAAATGGCATTTCTTATTGGAGTTTTGAATTTGATTTCATTTGATCTTTAGGAGGAAAGTGTATTAGGACCTTTTCGCCCTAGACCCTTAGAGAGGGTTAGGAGCGATTTTCCAATTTTGCTCTTAATCCTTCATCTTTTAATTGTCAATTCTCCTTGTGGGGTAAGCAATGATCTCCTTCATCCATTCCATACATGTTTGATTTGTTTTTGTAAGGCAAAATAGGTGCTCCAAAGATTTTCGCTTTGGGCCTCCAATGAGGGTCAGGAGCGACCTTTGCAATTTAGGCTAGGATCGTCAAGTTTTGGAGGTAAATCCTTGTTCATCACGTTTTGGAGGACCCTTCCACCTTAGCACAACCTTGCCTTAGCGCAATCTTGAAGGGAAGTTGTTGGTTTTGTAAATTTCGCCCTGGGCCTTCACTGAGGGTCAGGAGCGACTTTGAGTCTTTTTGCACAACTTCAACTTCAAATTACCTTCAAGGCATAGAATATTACATTCTCCTCCTGTCCAAGCAAGATTTTGTCTTAATTCCACAAACAAAGGAGAGAATCATGAAAAATCGCTCTGGGCCCTCTCTGAGGGTCAGGAGCGATTTTTGCAATTGCCTTCAAAATCCTTACTCTTAACGATCCCTTTTCACTTCAAGGCAAATTAAGCATTATTCCAAACTCGTGCCTTGGCTTAGATTTGTCCAAACTTGGAGAGAAAGGCTCAATATTAGATTTTTCGCCCTTGGCCCTTACTGTGGGTCAGGAGCGATTTTGCAAATTCAAGCTTATCCATCTTTTGTTAGCCCTCCAAATTATCTTCAACAGGCAAAACACACCCTTCCTCATTCATTTCAATCATAAAATCGCTTTGTCCTTGCAAGAAAATTACACATTTGAAAATTTCGCTCTGGACCCTCTCTGAGGGTCAGGAGCGATTTTTGCTATCTGGACCAAAATACTTCACTTTTCATCTCAAAATTTCTTTGCTAAGGAAGATGTCATCTTGTTTCATGCTATGAATAAAAATTCATGTCCAAGAAAGGTCAAAAAATGTGCACACAAAGAAAATTGCTCTGGACCCTCTCTGAGGGTCAGGAGCGATTTTACCTTTCCTGGGCAAAACTCCTTCATCTCATCATCTCTAATCGAGTCTGGATACTTTATCATGTTCACTTCATCCTCCACCATGCCTTTGACATCTCAAATCGACCAAATAAGGCTAGAAATGACCTCCATAAGATTTTTTGCTCAAGGCCCTCTCTGAGGGTCAGGACCGATTTTTCTCTTAGCCTTCAAAATTCATCATTTTCATGCCTTCAAATCTTTAAAAGCATCAAACCACGTTCAATCATCCCTCCTAGAGACCCTGCACAAAACAAATTAGAAAAGTCAGTGACAAATATGCCTTAAATAACATTTTCGCCCTGGACCCTCAGCAAGGGTCAGGAGCGATTTTACCCTTTCTAGCTAAACTATATAAAATTTAAGTCTCCAATCACTTCACAAGGCAGAGTCAGGCCATTTTCGAGGTCAGGAACCAGTTAGCAAGCCCATCAAAAACAAGAAATTGCACTCAGGATAAATTTCGCCCTAGGCCCTGAGCAAGGGTCAGGAGCGATTTCTCCGTTTAAGGCATCATCTTACTTCCAAAATTTAATCAAAACTTACCTAGGCAAGAACACGCAGTTTCACCTTCAAAATGCTAACACTTAGTCAAAATTGGATTTTACCCTAAAAACCCTAACCTAAGACCCATTTGACTTTCCTGAAAGGCTCACCCTATTTCAATCATCTCGATTCTTCGGGAGAACGCTTAACAACTTTCAAAATTTGACTGGACTCAGCTTGCATAACATCCAAAAGAAACCCCTAAGGTTTAGCCCTAGCCCAGATAGACAACTCACTCACTCAAAACCCTAAAAACAGAGAGAAGAACAAGCAAAACAAAAGCGAAACAGAGGGGGTCCCCATTCTAATGGGGCGATGTGTGAAATGGTCACAACAGGTACCCCTAAAAGTGTGGCCAATGTGCCACTTGCAAACTCTTTTTCACCCATCATTGCTTCTATGTGGCAACTTGTCCCTTCTTGGAACATGGATGACACAGCTTCCATGGTTCTCTACAATTAAAACAATAATTCTTTTTTCAAAGCTTGCTCTTGGATTCTTTCACCTTGTTGGATTGAGGAGGTAATGCTTTTGGTTGCAAATTATCCTTGCCAAAGGGTTGCTTATGTGACTCCGCTGGTATATTATTGGGATAGGTCGTGTTTTTTGGTGCGGAGTCTTCCAAATTTAAAGCCCTTTGAATAGCATCTTTTAGAGATGAACATTAAAAAATTCAGATCAATCCCCTCATTGATTCAAAGAATCCTTCAATAAATAAAAACTTGTCTATTTTCAATAATATTAGCACCATGACTAGGATTGTTTGGAATTCTGTTACATATTTTTTCACGGTACCCCGTTGCCTTAATTATGTTAACTCCGTAAACTGCATCTCCAGGTTCTTTCTATCAAACTTTTTCTATGAGTCTTTGTGTGAAGTCAACGTATGTTACAATTAGACGATGCCCCTATGTTATTAACCTAAGATGCCACCATTCTGTTGTTTATAACTAGGCAAGAGGGTTCGGATTGCCCCAAGGCAACATCCGAACCCATATAGGACTGGGTCCTATCCTAAAAGGGTGACGTGCCCCCAAGATAGGACCAGCCCCATAACTCCACACCACATATGTACCACGCCATACTAAATTAACTTGGCGCCAAAATGCATATATTCTATCAAGGCTGACTTGGGGTTATATGGGTTAAATGCTCATATAAATAAAGATCAATTGCAAAACACAAATTACACATTCATTATTCATTTGATCCTATGCGAAATATATGTCTGCCAGTTGCGAGTTAAGGAGGAAGAAATATATGTCTGCCATTGCGAGTTAAGGAGGAATAATCATATGTCTGCCATTGCAAGCTAAAGGAAGTATATTAGATCTGCCATCACAGCGAAATACCTCAGTTACATCAGCGAACTACTTCTGCCAATTAAAGTGTGAAATTCATTCATGTGAAGAGCGAACTGGTGTGAAGGAGGGCAAACTGAAGTTGCAGTCAATCAAAGAACATACTTCATACATTACCAACCTAGGGTTTGGACCTGATTGCTGTTTGAAGGGTTAAAGGTGCAGATGCGACTCCTTGATGCTTGTGAAAGTGCAGTCTTGTGGAAGACATTATCAAACACCTTCAAGTACTTGAGATAAGTGTTGTAACCCTCATATGAACATAATTCATAATCAGATCTGAGGATCTTTTGGCTGGGTTTTTCCTCCTAGGAGGTTTTCCCAGGGTAACCTTGTCTTGTGTTTATTTGTTCCTTTCTTTGTTATGCTTAAATCTGGAAAATAACAAACCCTTCATCTAATCAATTAAAGTAATTAAATTCTGATTTTCTGAGTTTAGATTAATCTGAAAGTGCCTTAATTATGTTAACTCCGTAAACTGCATCTCCAGGTTCTTTCTATCAAACTTTTTCTATGAGTCTTTGCGTGAAGTCAACATATGTTACAATTAGACGATGCCCCTATGTGATTAACCTAAGATGCCACCATCCATGTGCTAGTCCCTCTCAATGTAGAATGGCAAATATCTTCCATCATGGGGCTAAGAGAAAGATAGGTATCTGATTTTTGGATCCATGCTTGTGCAGTGACCTTCCCCAAACCATCAAAAGTTGTTATAGTCATCTTACTTAATCTTTCCTGCAAATCTTTGTTGGGCTCCCTTCTTTCTCCTCCTGAGGTATTTCTTGATCTTGCATTAGAATATTCTCTATATGGAATTTGTCTTCTAGGTCAAGATCAATTCTTTAATATGCCTCTACGCATTCCTCAAGATCATCTGCTGCCATGTTGGCCTCTTCTTCTTCTCGTGACTACTCTCTAGGTAAGAATGTAGGTCATGTTACTCTAGGTGATGATCTCAATGGAGTCCTATTTTTATTCTCAGAATAGTTTGAATTAACATCTATTCCATTAGTTTGGGTAGGCCTAAGAGCATTGATTATATTATTCATATTTTGAAGTGTTTGGAGAAGCAATTATGTTGTTTTCTTTTGTCACTCCATATAAGCCTTCAATTCATTTTTTTGATTTACCTCACACTCATCCATTTCATTACATTTATTTGGGTTGTTACTTGCCTCTAGTTTTATCCTCTCTTTCCAAGGCTTGTTGAGCTCTTTGGTTCAATTGCATATAGTACTTTTTAGATCATCGGGCTGGCAGGATCAATGCTATGATACCAATTGTAACGTCCCTTTTTAGATATTCCTGAATTTTGCCTTGAAACAATAATATTTACTCAAAAAGATAATAGCTTTTATCAAAAGGTTAAGAATTTAAGATAATATTTAGATCAATATATCATAGCACAATTCTCAAAATCAATCATATTGTGAATTCTTTCGAAATACTTACAAATCTGCTGGATTGGAGGTTTTTGTCCCTAACCCGACAGTGGCAATATCAAGGGTTTTCGTCCTTATCCTTTCATGAACTTGGAAGGAAATTTCGTCCTTCCTATTTGCAAGACACTTCCTCAAATTCAAAAATGATTGCTTGATAAATTTGCTAGGTTATTGCTGATTGCTTTTGCTGACTGATATTTCTTGATGGATTGACAATCAATATTTGAATGATGCTTGAATGATTTTATGGATGATTGATGCTTGAATTAATTTTCTTGGATGTCTTTTTCAAATGAAAGGTTCTCCCTTTTATATCTTCAAGTTTGAAGGAATCACACCTCTTCATCATTTCTGTCCTTTGCAAGAATTACACCTTTTCATAATTAATCACTGCCTTGAACTCTAGATTAATCCTAATTGTATGCTTTTGGTAATCGCTGCCCATGATGTTCTTCATTTTAAACTTAATCGGCTCCCTTATTAGAAGTACTGTCATTCTCATTACCTCCGCGTAGATTACAAGGTTAAATACTGTGATCTGATTTTTCAATAAGGCTGCAATCTCCAACTTTGGTGGGGACATGACATACATTGATTATGGGTGATCTCAAATGACATCTAATTAAAATGGTACCAAAAGAAAAGGTACTAGTGCAGTCTCAATTGAACTTGGTGAGGTAAAATCCATTTCTAAAATTCTATTGGTTCGTGCAATTGAAAAAAGATTGTTTTCTATTGGACAAATGCCAGAACAAAGTTATCAAGTGATTTTTGATATAGCTGAGTGCATAATTAGAGAAAAATCCAATAGAAATGTAGTTGTTGCAAAAGCAAGCATGACAAAAGATAAATGTTTCCTCCATGTTTCCCTCAAACAAACTATGCCTTAAGAACTACTAAATGAATGAAAGTTGAATATAAAACCAAAGGTGTGAACATCTAGAATTAGTGGTTTGGTTTTACTTAACAAAATGAAACAGGTTGCAAAATTGCCCTTTATTGAAAATTAGAAAAAAAAGAGCATAAAGAATTTATTGTTGACAAACAACATAGAGCTACTTTTCAATTTGTTGAGACATGGATCAGCTAGGACTCGAACCTAGGACCTTCCATAAGCTGCTGAACTGCTCTACCACTGAGCTACTGGCCCCTCTTGAACCAGTCCAGCATCGGTCCCCGTGTGGCTTATTTCCCACACCAACACCCCACCCCCCGTTAAGCCACACCTCTCGTGTGCTTGGGGCTCCTAGCCTGGACTGGGCTCTGATACCATGTTGAGACATGGACCAGCTAGGACTCGAACCTAGGACCTTCCATACGCTGCTGGAGTGCTCTACCACTGAGCTACTGGCCCCTCTTAGACCAGTCCATCGTCGGTCCGGGTGTGGCTTATTTCCAACACCAACACAATTGGTATATTTGGAAGACTTAAACGAACTCTTGAAATATTGCATACCAATTTTCCTGGTCCACTGGAAACACCATCGACTCAAAGTACTTTCTGGCTTTCATTGATGATTTCTCACACAAAAACTTGGGTATATTGCTTGGCTGCCAAAAAAAATTATTAATAAATCTCTTGAATTTAAGAGACTGGTTGAAAAATAGAGTGGTAACTACATCAAATGATTAGAATACAGTGTTGTTTTGTTAAAACCAGAGTACTATACAAATGAATAAAATCAAGTGTTTCACAATAGGACTAAGCACATAGATATTCAGCACCACTATTTGAGAGAGTTGATTCAACAAGGGCTGCTTGAGCTTGTATACTGCCCTATAGAGGATCCAATAGGTTGGTATATTCATGAAGCCCCTTGCTCTGACCAGTTTCAGAAAAACTTCAAAATTTTCTTCAAGTTCTTCCCAATATTCATTATTGGAAAAAATGAAACATTAATAAACAGTTTTTTTATGTTTAGTTTAGTTATAGTTAATAGGGAGTTGGTTGGCAGTTAGAAATTAGTATCTCATTCGGTTTGCATTTCCTCTTTATAAATGTAAATTTCCTTTATAAAATAGTATATAGAAAAAATTTAGGCCTTGCACATTTTTTGCATTGTATCGATGATCTGCAGATCATATTGTTCATTCTTATTGTTAATTGCTGCTCGTTTCCTTCATACCCAAGCTCATCCATAGAAAACCACGCCATATCAAATTCTTCCATCTGGATGGGAAAAAAATTGCCAAATATTGAAAAGCTTGCCTCAACTTTGCCACCCAGATCTGTCTATTAGCATGCCACGATATTATTTTCCTAGAGCTCGGCGAACGTTTTTAAGCATTCAAAGGCTGCATCGTAGCTAGGCGTATACAAGGCATCTTTTATTGGGGTAACTCATGTTTAAAACTTCAGCAAATAAATTGGACGGTTTAGATACTTTTCCAGCTTGTTAGAATGAACCCATACCTTATACGTTGGATGCTTGAATTCATTGATAAGACAAAATGCTGTGAATATTTTTTTTTTAAAAGTCTCCCGATAGCTGCCAACTAGGCGAATGGCTTTTGTCACACATGACGAGTGAAGATTTAGTACTGGGAGTTTAGACTGTCTCATAGATTAAAATAGGGCCAAAATCACTCATACAAACAAAATCAAAGTTTTGAGCAATTGCTGCAAACGTGGCAAAATCTTAAGAGACGTTATCAACCAAGGCATTTAAACTTGGCTGAGAAAACAACATTGATTTCTAAATAACTTCAATGACTGTTTTTTGTAGATTTAGAATCGAAAAACCTATCCCAACATGAAAGAATCATTTGCAGATAAAACTCTAAACTTCTAAAGTGCTTGAGCTCCTTCAAAACGTTAGGAAAACCTTCCAAGACAACCTAGAATCCCTCATTCATTCGCTTCACAAAAACAAACCAAAAATAAACGAGATCTGCACTGTAACCAAAAAAAACCCTTAATCCATGTAACATTTAATGTTAATGTTCTTTGAATGAAAACTTAAAAGTATTTCCAACCTCCATAACCCACAATCATGTTCTTTCACTGTGCACTGCAAACATCTGAACCGTGAGCCTCAAAACCAAAAATCAAATGCTCTACTCACATATTCTTGCCTCTATCTTTCTCAAACCTTCCAGGAATGAATAATGCATCTCAAGGTTATGAAGTAAAGAAAACATGTTTATGCCACACTGAAGTTTTTTAATGATTTCAAAACTGAATATTGCCTTAATTTAGGAGCTTAAAAAATGAATATCTTAGGGCATGTTCCCATGGGGCTGCTTAGCTTATTTTGGCTAGCAGCGGCTGCTTGATATTTTTAGGGATTATTTGTGAAACCGCTGACCCATGAATATTTATCTTTGCTGTTTATTTTTAAGCAAAACATCTTAAATTTGTATTAATAGAATTAATACTAATTTGTGCATTTAAAATCTGGAAAAAAAAAAGAAATCAAATCTTAAAAAAAAGAGGGAAAGAAAATTGTGGAGCCATGTGGCATTTTTGTTAATAAGCAGCCACTGCTTATTTCCAGCTCCCCCTTTTGTTCCATAGCTTATTTCTAATTCCTAAACAATAGCTGCTCCACCAAAATAGGGAAAGATTCTCAATTATCCCTTTTTTGACAATTTTTAAGTTGCATGGGAACACTTAATTGCTTAAATTTAAGCAAAAAATAGAGTTAAGCAGCGACATGGGAACATGATGTTACTGTTTGAATGTGGATTTAAAGAAGACAAGACGAAAGCTTACAAAATAGCTTACAATAGCTCAATATATTTGGCAGGGATCTTTTGCCTTTTGAAAAATGCCAGAACTGCTGAAAAAGAACCCATAACTTAGAGGTCAATGATGTATTATAAACTAAATCTGCTTCAAGCATGCCATTTGAATTATCTTAATTTTGGCAAATGGTGGATGTAGTAATAGCTTTAAAATAATCGACAACACTCATAGCTACGATCTTTTTTTTAATTTCAAGAGTAATATATTATGGTTCCTCATTTAATTATTAGATCTTGCATATGGTCAAGAAATAACATTTTATAATTTTCTTTGTTTAGAATAGTATTGACATGCAAATATTGATTTTGGCATTTATTAGAAAGTTCATCGTGGATTTAATTTTCACTTGAAAATTGAATCGAAGGGAAATAGAGAATGGTCAAAAGTTACTTAATTGTTATAATTTTGAATTTAAACTATTTTGCGAGTTATTTGTAAATGGTGAATCTTACCAACATGATGAATTGAGGCCAAAAATATATCTTTAGCTAAAACTAAAAGTCAGGTATCTAAATAATGGGAAAGTGACATTGACGCCAATAGATGAAAAAATAAACAAGTAATTAAAAAAGAGAAATAAAGTTGTATTAAAAGTAATTGTTTGGTTTCCAAAGATTTCTAATCATTTAGAAGGTCGTGATGTACATATATATAGTTTTCTCGAATAGGGAATCTAAAACTTTTTCCCTCCAAGCTCAACATATAAGACAAACTTGAGAATTGCATGTGATGATTGTTGGAGTTAATTGTTGAATCTCACAACTCTCAAAAATCACCTACAACCAAAACACTTATCACATGAAGAGATAAAAATCATTGATTGTATTATGCAACCTTAAGAATTGAATTGATCCAAGAAAGCATCATGATTGACCTTTATGTATTGAATAAATTAAATTGGATGATTACAATGTACAATAATAAATCCTTATAAAAGGAAAAGGCAAAAAGAAACCCTAGATAAAACCCTATGTGAGTATTCAATTAGATCAGGACATGTGTCCTCATCTTATGTCACGAGACAAAAAAATGCATGAGCTAATATTAGAAAAGAACTTTATAAATTTAGCTGAAATGTAATAAAATAAAAAATGGACTTAATTGTCCTTAATGGGCTTTCAAGGGTTAATCCTTCTCACAAATTCAAATAGCAAGACTTTGTGGAAACCTCTAGATCTAGGATGGGTAAAGATTAATTTTGATGGTGCAGCTAGGGGTAACCCAAGTCCTTCGAGTGCAGGATGTATTGCAAGAGACGACAAAGGAAAATTGATTGCCAAACGTTTCCAAAATCTAGGAAGGGGTACAAACAATGTTGTGGAGCCTAAAGTTGTTCTCCTTGCTATTCAATTGGTAGGAATATTGGGAATTGCCAATATCCATTTAGAAGGTGATTCACAGATTATTATCCGTGTTATTCTTAAGGGCATAGTTGAACATTGGAAAATTGACAGAGATATCCAATCTATTAGACATCTACTTGCCACCTTTCAAAAGTTTCGGGTGTCCCATATAAGGTGGGATGGAAATCAAGAGGTGGATGCTTGTGCTAATCAAGCTTTTGAAATCCCAAAAGGTATGACATAAATTATTAATGTGGCCCTAGTAGCCAAGTGGTTGAAAAATTTTGATTTCAAATGATTTCAGTTTTGGCAAGGTTGGGTTCGAATTTGAATACGAGGTTGGAATATTCCCCTTGCCTCTTGCCTAGGCTCATGGTCATTGAGAAGGGACGATAGATATAATGTTCTAAGGTGTTCGACCTGTGGGGATTTAATCAAAATCCTTATGTGATCTATGGTGATCCGTGCAACATTGTTGGCTTCGTCACACATGACATTTAGGCGGTGATATCCCTAGTGGGTTTACAAGTTTGGCAGGTGATGGAGGTTTATGGTTGGTTGGTGCTTAGGTTGGCTTAGCACAAAATATTATGTCCATTTAAGGATCTTGTTGATCTGGATATTATGGCTATGGATGAGTGGGATCTTAATTGCAAAGCACTTGCCATTTATTGATCTTGGGTGGCGGACAATACTTTGGATCTTGAGTCTTCGTTAAGAAGATGGTAGAAGCCATTTCAGATTGTCCTCTCTGAAAATCTATGAGACTCAGAAGAAAAGGATTTCATTCTCTACTAAAATGATGGAGGCAAACTTCTCATTAATGACTTCGAAGCTAATGGTGGCATTATGGGGGTCGATAGCGTATGAGAGGCTCTCAAACATCTATAGGTTTGATGATAGAGATTTCTTAATGTGGGTCAAGATCATTCTTGGTGAGGAGTACTTGAAGTCGAAGGAAATAGTTCAGTGGCTGGTGGAGAATTGTGTCCGAGAAGAATGGCAGGGAGGTTTTGAAAGTTTAATGGAAATGGTGTGAGATGGGAAAGGTTTCATTTGCCCAGGTGGTGTGTGGCTTCATGTGAGTATGATGGGCTTCGTCCCAGGTTGGCATGATGGGGATGAAGGACTATCTAAAGGCAATGGAAGCTAGGAGACTCAGGTGGGAGATAGAGAAATGGGACCCTTATGATCAACGGTCTCCTTTTGCATATAGTGCCTCCTCCTCATGATGAAAACGAGGCAAACCAAAGGGTGTGAAAAAGAAGACAGGTCGGTCCCTTTGGATCGGCTTTCCTCCAGAGTCGTGTGTGGAAGATGAGCTACCTAGAATAGTGAACAAACAAGGGGAGTCGTCTTGTGGGAAAGGCAAGACGATTGTGCTAGTAGACTAATAGTTGATAACATGCAGGTGGCTTTTTTATATCATTTTTTGGTAAGATGGTTGTATATACATGATATATATTTATGTATACGTTCAAATGTAAATTTTTGGGGTGGTTATAGATAGATTACCAGGGGAAAGGGATTGGATGTAGTTTTTTGAATTTTGTTGAACTCGAAGGGAGATGATCAAACTCTGTTAATACGTCATATTTGTTGTATTGCTTTTCGATATTAATACAAATAAAACATTTACTAATAAAAAAAATGGACTGAATTGATTAATTGATAATTGATTAATAAATTTTCTTATTTTACTCTAACACCCTCATTTAAGTACAATTTGGGGAGAAGCTAAAAATCGAATGGTAAATGCATGGTTAGGTTTCAACTACAAGACCTGATGAGGTACTCATGTACAAAAAAATAAATCTCCAATACCCATTTGGTAACTATGCCATATTAAAGATGTATACACCAATTTGACATGCTTATCTCCAATACACATTCGTTAATTGTGCCTATTTCAACATAGTTCTTGCCATCTCTTGAACTGTCTAGTTCTTCCTTTCTACTACTCCATTTTTTTGTGGAGTTCTAGGTATAGAATATTGTCTCAAGATTCCATGCTTCACACAATACTCCTCATATATCTCAAAAGTGAATTCTTTGCCTCTTTTCTAACCTGAGACACTTGATTGCTCTACCAATCTCTTTTTAAACTAAAGCCTTAAAAGCCTTGAATTCAACAAATGCATATTTTTTTTCTTTTAGAAAATCAATCCAAGACATCCTAATCATTAGTAAACATAATGAAGTACTTGTCGCATTAAAGAAAGATTTTTTGTTCTCATAGAACCACATAGATCGACATGAACTAAATCCAATGGATTTGCAGTAGAGTGTTCCTTAGTAGGGAACCTGGTCTTTGTTTGTTTTTCTTCATGACATGGTTTTCAACTTGTAGATGGAGATTTTATTTTATTTTAGGAATGTCTCGTACCATTCCTTTTGAACTAATCCTCACCAGATCATCAAAATTAATATGTCTCATTCTTTTATGCCACAACCAAATTTCTTCTCTTTGAATGACAAAATAATTTTGTCCATTTACTTCACTCAAATGATACACATCATTGCTAGTTTTGCTTCCTCCTGCAATCAATTCTCTGGTATCCTTTCTCATTTCACATCCTTTCTCATTAAAACATAGATTGCATCCATTGTCACACATCTGACTAACACTTTGGAGATTATGTTTTAGGCCTTCAAAATATAAGACATTGTCGGTCTTTGTATTTCCATCGTTAAAACTTAATGTACCCTTTTTGACAATTTGAGCAATGCCAAGTGTAACATCTCCTTCTTCATACCTTTTGAGTGTTGGCAACAATGCAACAAACTGAGAGGGGGGGCTGAATCAATTTATTTACAAACTCTACATAACTCAAACTTGAATTCAGATCTAATTATTAACAATGAAAGCATAAACCATCACCACATCAATAACACACATAACACCTAGTTAAGGGAAAAACCACAATGGGAACCTACCCTCAATGAGATGATACCTTGTTAGGAGTAAGTGTAAATATTACAATGGCGAATGCACATGCATTTAGGCACACTGTCTAAAGCTCACTACTCAAATTACAAAACAAGAAGGGCTACAACCCTAAGGAAGGCTCACTACCTTACAAGATTCGAACAACAATCTAGATTACATGAACTTCAAAAATAACATCTCCACATACCATGGTTACAGTTCCGGTTACACTTCCCGAAGGATCATAACACTTGTTCGCACACTTATTCGATCACAAACTCGTAAATACAACGCATACCAAGTAGATACATCTCACAAATGAATATTACATATATTTATACAAATAATCAACCTATATTTCAAGGTCGACTAAACCCTTAATGCAAATTACAAAATACTAACCTCACACGCTACAACAATTCATGCGGACCAAAACAATGTCAGCTAAGACATAGTCTAGACCTAAACCAACACTGCAAACACGCAACACCTCCAACAATTACGCCTCGATCATCCACAACACGCTACAATCACCAAGAATGTCGTATAACACGAAGAACCCCATCAGATCAGGAATATGGTCAATATTGCGCACAACAATCAATGCGGACCATCAACATGGATAGACCCCAATCTAGAAACATCCACAAGCAATGTGAATCACACCAGAAACAACCACAACATAACATCTTACCAGAATCTTCATCATCATTATACCAAACCTCAAGAACATCAACTCAACTAACTGTCAAATTGAAAGATTCACTTGCAGACTTCCAAATCACGAACCATTAGAATTGAGGACACATATGAACGTCTCAAACACTTTGCCAAATCTGTACAACAAGATATTGCAATTCCGGAGCAATGCGGAGCACAAACAAGAATGTTGAATAACACAAACCACTGAATAACATCCTTAATACCAAACCACACAACTCAATCAAATCATCATGCGGAACACTAAAAATTATGTTGAACCAACTAGAGATAAATATCTTTAAACCCATTAAACCGCAACAACTCAACTGTAACACACTGGCCAAACCAACTCATTTAATCTTACTGCAACACTGGAATACACAGAAGAATATGTTGACATCAATGACAACACATAATTCCAGTAAACTCTTCAACAATATCCAACAATATCCCGCTTTGGCATTGATGGCAACATATGAATGTGAAAAACAATCAATGCAAAGAAAGAAATCAATAATCAACAATCTCCCCCTGAGATTATGCACACATCTCAACATAGCTCTCTCTCCCATAGGATTTTTCACATGCTTCTCTCCCCCTTTGACATCAATGCAAAAGGAACATACAACACAAAACCATTGTTGTCACTCTTACCAGATAATCTATCCACCTTTGACACACACACTGACAATTCTAAACAACTGAACCATACACTAACTACTCCCCCTGAGTAGCAGCCTCACTCATCAATCCGGATCCCAATATCTCTGTGAAGTCCACTGGACTAATGCAACTCCATGCATCTTAGTTCTCATCAAGAGGGGCAATCACCCCTAGTTTCTCTTTGAGATACTCAAATGTATCTTTAGGCAAAGGCTTCGTAAAGATATCTGCAATCTGTTCCTTTGTAGATACATACTCCAATCTTACTTCCTTCTCATTCACCTTCTCTCTCAAGAAATGAAACTTGATTGATATATGCTTAGTCTTAGAATGCAACACCGGATTCTTAGAAATATTAATAGCACTTGAATTGTCACAGTATATAGCAGTAGTCTCATCAAAAATAACTCTGATATCCTTCAACATCTGCTTCATCCAAATCACCTAAGTATAGTTGCTAGCAACAACAATGTATTCAGCTTCTGCAGTAGACAAAGATATAGCATTTTGCTTCTTACTCATCCATGAAACCAATCTCTTACCCAAGAAAAATGTACCACCACTTGTACTCTTCCTATCATCAACATCACTTGCCCAATCAGCATCTGTAAAAGCACTCAAAGTGAAATCATCATCTCTAGGATACCACAAACCAAAATCAACTATCCCTTTCAAATATCTAAAGATTCTTTTCATAGCAACAACATGACATTCCTTAGGATCGCCTTGAAATATAGCGATAAGACATACAACATTCATAATATCTGGTCTAGTTTGTGTCAAACACAACAAACTACTAATCATAGATATGTATCTAGTCTGATTTGCTTTCAGAGAATCATCATCTTTTGTCAACTTACATCCGGTTACCATAGATGTACCAACAGGCTTTGCATCATCCAAACCAAACATCTTTAACAATTCCTTCACATACTTAGAGTGAGATATAAATATACCTTTATCCTATTAATTATTTTGCAATCCCAAAAAGAATTTCATCTCACCAATCATAGATATCTCAAACTCATTCTGCATATCATCAACAAACTTCTTGCACAAACCATCATTTCCACCAAAAATAATGTCATCAACAAAAACTTCAACAATCAAAATGTTATCATTATCAATCTTGAAGTATAGATTGCTATCAGCAGTACCTTTATTGAATTCAAGCTTCATGAAATACTTATCCGATCTAGCATACTAGACTCTTGGAGCTTGCTTCAATCCATATACTATTTTTTTCAACCTGCAAACCATATCTTTCTGATCTGTAACTGAAAATAATCCAGTTTCTCAATGTAGACTTCTTCTTCCAGCTCACCATTAAGAAAGGTTGACTTGACATCCATCTAATACACCTTGAAATCTTTGTAAGCAACATAAGAAAGAAATAATCTAATAACTTCAATTCTAGCTATTAGAGAAAAAGTCTCCTCAAAATCAATACCTTCAATCTGAGAATAACCTTTACAAACAAGTCTTGCTTTATTCCTAACAACTTTACCTTGCTCATTCAGCATATTCTGAAACACCCACTTAGTTCCAATTACATTCTTATCCTTAGGTCTAAGAACTAAAGTCCATGCATTATTCTTTTCACTCTGATTCAATTCTTCTTCCATAGCTTTAACCCAACTTTCATCTTTACAAGCTTCATCAACATCCTTAGGTTCAATCTTAGAAATCAAGAAATACTATTCAACAATTCTTCTTCTAGTCATCACACCTCTATTATTATCACCTATAATCTGATTCTCTAAATGATTTAACCTTACATACCAGGGAGTCTTAGGATTTTCATGATTTTTCAGACTCTTGAATTCTTTCTTCTGCACTAGCATCTCCTTCATTCTCAGGGTTTTCCAAAGCAATCTGAACTTGATTTCAGGTCTACACTTGTTTTCCTTTATCTGCATTGACAATCTAATCATCTGAATCATATCCAGAGTATCTGATCTGATACTCATTTCCTTCATCAACCTTCACATTAGCACTTTCAACAATCATCCGCAATCTCTTATTGTAACACCGGTAGGCCTTACTTTTAGTAGAATAACCAAGAAATATTCCTTCATCACTTGTAGCATCAAAATTCCCAAGATCTTCATCTCTTTTGATATAGCATTTACTACCAAAATGTTTGAAATATCTAACGGTAGGATCATGACCAAACCATAACTCATAAGGAGTCTTACCAATATCACCTTTAATATGCACTCGGTTCAAAGTGTATACTACAATACTCACAACTTCTCTCCAATAGATATGTTGAACATTTTCTTCGATCATCATGGTTCTAGTAGCTTCCTAAATTGTCTTGTTCTTCCTCTCCACAATCTCATTCTATTGAGGGGTCCACGGAGCAGACAACTGTCTCTTCACTCCATGCTCTTCGCAAAAGGAATTGAACTCACCGAAAGTAAATTCTCCACTTCTGTCAGATCTCAGACACTTTAGCTTCATACCAGTCTTTGTCTCAACCTTAGCCTTGAAAATATTGAACTTCTCTAATGCTTCAGACTTCTCCTTCAAGAAAGTAACCCATATCATCCTTGAATAGTCATCAATTAGCAACATGAAATACCTGTCACCCTGCAAGCTTCTCACTCTAGAGGGACCACACAAATCAGTATGCAAAAGATCTAATAACCCATTAGAAGTATTTGTTTGCTTTTGAAACAACCTCTTGTCTGCTTCCCTAACTAACATTCCTTACATACCGGATTAGTAGGCTTTATGATCTTAGGTGGATCTCTTACAGCTTGAGTGGAACTTATCTTAACCATGTAGCCAAAATTTACATGACATATCCTTCTATGCCATAAGCAACTTTCATCAACTTGAGAAATTAAACAACTTTTACCACCAACATTCAAGTGAAAGATATTACCTTTAGTTTTTGTACTTGATGCAATCACAGTTCTAGAGCTACTCAAGATCTTGTATTTGCCATTCTTGAATTGCAAGTCATATCCCTTATCAACCATTTGTCCAACACTCAAAAGATTATGCTTTAGACCTTCAACATATAAGACATCATCAGTGTTATGCTTACCATCAAGAGAAATAGAACCTCTACCATAGATTATACCATCTTTGTCATCTCCAAATTTTACTACACCATCATCATACTTTTCCATACTCACAAACTTACTCTTATCACCTGTCATATGATGAGAGCAAATACTGTTAATAAACCATTCATCCTTCCTTTCAACTTTAGAAGCCAAAGCTTTCTCTTCAACAATGCAGCTAGTAGAATTAGTAGTAACCGAATCTTCTTCCTTGATAGCAATGAACACCCATTCATCTCCTAAATTTCCTTTCTCAAATTCATCACCTATCACACCTTCATCAGCAACAAAGTAACACTTCTTTTGATATTTAGGCTTATATGGATTAAATGTCTTCTTAGGATTTCTCTCTTTCCAGACACCTTAAGGAAAAATGCCCTATCGTTTTGCTTGAAAAATATTTAAGAGGCAACTTACCCTCATACTTACCAACACCTTTAGGCAATCTTTTGGCAATCGGGGCTTCAAGATCTTCAAGCTCTCTTTCATCTTCTTCAAGCTCTCTCATCTCCTTCTCATATCTAGATACTCTTGTTGAACTTTCTCCTAGATCATAATTATGCTTCCTGAATATAGTAGCTTTGAATGCATATTCAAATTTAGGAGGGGCTCCACCAAATTCACTCAACTAAAAAGCAACAAGCTTACCAATCAACATGTCTCTAGTCAAATCTATCATAGTCCAGATCTCTTCAATAGCAGTAGCCTTATGCTTGTAAGAAGGAGGCAAGGATCTCGGCACCTTAGCAAGAATCTCAAATTCTTCCAGCACTCCACCGGCACATTTGATGTTCAACACAAGCTCATTCACTTTTTGCATAAAGGAGGTAATGTTATCATCTTCACATCTTTAGCATCTCATACTTTCCATACTTTCCCTTCAAGCTCTGCAACTTAGCAACTTTCACATGACTATCACCTTCATACAAAGTCTCTAACTTCTTCCATATCTCATGAGAAATCTACAAATCCATCACATTAGTCATCTCAGAATTAGACAAGGCACTCAACAATGCTTCCTTAGCTCTAATATTGAATTCAACTTCCTTTATCTCATCCAGAGTGGTAGGACCATTCTGAGGAGCATTATACACATTCTTAGTAATCTTCCAATAGTCTTCATTGATGCATCTCAAATAGCATTCCATCCGGTTCTTCCAGAGAGTGTAATTTGTTCCATCAAACCTTGGACTATCTTTCTTGAAAGCAAAGGTTGCCATCCCAGATCTCCTCAAGTGACCAGGCTTCTTCTAGAGGATCTATCTCTAATTCCAATTGTTGGCAACAATGCAACAAACTGAGAGAGGGGGCGGGGGGTGAATCAGTTTGCTCACAAACTCTACACAACTCAAACTTAAATTCAGATCTGATTATTAACAATGAAAGCATAAACCATCACCACATCAATAACACACATAACACCAAGATTTTTGACATGTAAAACCCGATTAAGGGAAAAACCACGGTGGGAACCTACCCACAATGAGATAATACCCTTTTAGGAGTAAGTGTAAATATTACAATGGGGAATGCACATGCATTCAGGCACACTGCCTAGAGCTCACTACTCAAATTACAAAACAAGAAGGGCTACAACCCTGAGGAAGGCTCATTGCCTTACAAGATTCAGACAACAATCCAGATTACATGAACTATGAAAATAGCATCTCCACATGCCTAGTTAAATTTA
This sequence comes from Cryptomeria japonica, assembly GCF_030272615.1. NCBI lineage: Eukaryota > Viridiplantae > Streptophyta > Pinopsida > Cupressales > Cupressaceae > Cryptomeria > Cryptomeria japonica. The sequence goes on along the minus strand of NC_081414.1, from coordinate 579,708,649 downwards.
TGGTTAAGCATGTTGGAATCAATGAACACTGAGAGGGGGGGGGAGGGGTGAATCAGTGTTTTGCAATCAACAAACTTATTAATCTAACTCTTAAACCACCAGATGCATAAGAATGAAAGTAAAGTGCAAAAACATAAAGCAAACAACCACACAACCATAACACCAAGATTTTTATGTAGAAACCCGAAAAGGGAAAAACCGTGATGGGATTTGAGCCCACCATATTATTATACTATGGCCAAAAGTATGAAAATATTACATAAGGGGAATGCACTTGCATTCAGGCACACTGCCTAGAGCCCACTGCTCAAATTACAAAACAAGAAGGGCTACAACCCTGAGGAAGGCTCATTGCCTTACAAGGTTCGAACAACAATCCAGATTACATGAACTATGAAAATAGCATCTCCACATGCCTGGTTACAGTTTTGGTTAAGCATGTTGGAATCAATGAACACTGAGAGGGGGGGGGGGGGTGGTGAATCAGTGTTTTGCAATTAACAAACTTATTAAGCGAATTCTTAAACCACCAGATGCATAAGAATGAAAGTAAAGTGCAAAAACATAAAGCAAACAACCACATAACCATAACACCAATATTTTTATGTAGAAACCCAGAAAGGGAAAAACCATGATGGGATTTGAGCCCACCATATTATTATACTATGGCCAAAAGTATGAAAATATTACATAAGGGGAATGCACTTGCATTCAGGCACACTGCCTAGAGCTCACTGCTCAAATACAAAAGGGCTACAACCTAGAGGAAGGCCCAATGCCTTATAGAGAATTACAAATAATTACAATAATGAATGAACTAAAGTAAAGCATCTACATATGCCAAAAAATAGTTCTGGTTAGGCTCAGATTAACTTCTGCAACTGTTTTGTCTCTCTGCTCTATTTTCCTGCATTGTCATACATTGGAGCTCCAAAATCTTCAATCACATTCACCAACCTTCACATATTTGCTCATAAAGACTTCTTACACTCATCTCATACATCAAAATGCCCAAATGAATCAGTTTTATATATCTGCATCAACAAAATGAATCATTTACCATGTCGGCTTCCAAAAATCGCATAACATGCAACATGAAACGTGTAACCTTAAGTTGGCTCAATCCATCCACAAATCCATATGTGGACCCCCAAAAAATGATAACAAGCTTTACGCAAGTTGGCCCAATCACCGAAATCAACCCAACAATTCCACATCACACGTTTCACCAAAATAGCTATGTTCTAACTGAATTACCGGATACTGGACCTTCAATCTCGCTTATGAATCAACACCAGATATCAAGATCACAAGATAAGTTGCCTCAAACCTCGAATCATCTACCTTTATCACCGCAACCAAAATTACACCACCAAAATCAAGATGTGCACATTGTACACATGCTCTATTGGTTACTGTGTTCCACCTTCCAGACGTATGCCTTGTGAACAATATGACTTTTGGTAAATCAAATCTATATGCATTGGATGTGATTTCTGAATTGGGTTTCCATCAATGACAACTCCTAAGCATCTCTCATGCATCGATCTTCACCAGAATAGTGTCTCTTGCCAACAATCTCCCCCTTTGGCTTTGATGACAACACTGTGAAAAATGAGCTGTACACTCAAGACTGTAAAACTTCAAAATTCCAAACTCTCCCAAAATTCTCCAAGACTCTGCAAGCTCCCCCTAAAGATTTGCATCATTTTTCACTCTACTCTCTCTCTCTTTGACAACAATGCCAAAGATAGGAATCCGCCAAAACTTATATACAAGGATATGTACAATTGCTCACAAAAATTTGAAAATATCTACAAAAATTGTCCTTAGAGATAGCAAGTGGTTATCCCATGCCTTCTTCAAACTTTCCAAAATGTTGATCATCCCACTGAATAGATAAGCATGCGTCTCTACTCCTCTTTTGTATGTCAGAAGACTCTTATTTAGAGCATCCTTAACATCTTGCATGCTACTCATCAGAGAATCTATCCGAGGAGTGATAAGACTCCTTACTTCTCCTACTCTACCCAAAATTATGTCCTTTTCTTAGTTTAGAATCTTAATCTTATCCAATATGCTTAAAACTTGTGGTTCAAAACTGCTAGCCGGGACTAATTGAGTTGCTATATGACTGAGATATGCTAGCAAGATGGCTTTCATATTCTTTCATTTTCTTGTCAATGTCTATAGTAAACTTCGGCAAAATTAGACATGAGTTGTATATATGACCACCTTCATCTAATGCATCTTGTATACCCTTCATAACGATTATCAAATTGACCCTATCGTTCTCAATCATATTCAAAAATGTTTTCAATCTCATAGCATTAAATTGATTCAAAACTCTAACATTTGTTTCCTTCTCCAACGACTCAAAATGAGAATCCACAACATTCAACATACTTTGAAGCTTACTGGAGAGGTTATCATATGTGTTCGGTTTAAATGATGGCAAAATTTTCTCAAATACCTCTGTTGCCAATGATATTAACTCTTTATCTACGGTATGGGACTTCAGTAAGTCCTCATTAGCTTTAGCTTGTGTGAGAGTTGCTAACTTTAATGCTTGAGTCAGAGATAAGGAACTCAAGTCAATAGGCCCTTGACCAAAATCATCTGAATCAATAGCAACTTGTTTTCCTTTGTCAGTAATAGTGTCTCTTGCCACTGTCATTAGAGCCTGATCATCCTTCTCCTCTCCTTTCTCCTTCCCTACTACCTCTGCACTCACATCCTTTTCACCCTTCTCACCATCATCTGTCTCCTCAATTGCCTTCTTTGAAACAACTTCTATCACTAGAGGATCCTGTACAACTTCATCAAAGTTATCATCTTTAGCATTATTAGGATCATCTGCTACTATGGTTTGTTCATTTGATTTGCTTTTTGGAACGACCTTCTCAGATGTTTGATATTTTTGCTTATTAGGAACAATTGCATGCACTTCTAGAACAGATATATCTTGTGATTTCTCTTTCGATTGAGTGTCATCATGTGCCAGATTCACATCAATTTTGTGATCTATCAAAAATTATCTTAGAATTATTTTGGTCTCTTTAGTCACTTCATCTATTTTGTCGAGCATAAGTTTATTAACCCTCTTCTTGCTTCTGAATCTCTCCTTTGCAAGCTTTAACAATCTAACAACTTCATCTTTAGAAATGACAGAGGATAAGTTAAAGTTAATACACACCTTTTATTCTTTCATCCTCTAAACTTGTTGTATGCCTCCTTGCATCCAAAATGTCATACAGGCTTTTGGGTATCATGGATGACAATTCTATTAATGCCTTACTAAAGTAGTCACCGATGAGGAGGGACCTCAAGGAGATCAGTCCAAACCAGTCAGCAAGAGTAAACATAACGGAAACACACATATATGATGAAGGCAATGCATAACATATATTTATTGCATGAAATTTGATTACATCCAACCGATAACAACCGGGTTACAACATATCGGCACACAAGCCAGGTAGAATAGGTCACACCGGGACCTTGAATTGAAAGATCTATCTTCTAGGCACAGTCTATCTCTGATTGATTCTAATTGATCTTCCCTCGATTGCATTCTAAAGCATGATTATATATATATATATATATATATATATATATATATATATATATATATATATATATATCCAAAGGATCCAGTCGGCCCAAAAGGATCAAAACATGAAGAACAAGACCTAACGTGAAAAATGAACAAGGTCGGCCTCCGCCAAGAGATTCCTCCAAAAAATACAAAGGATAAAACATAGAAGGTCGAACACACGCCAAGAAACATCAAGATCAACGTCCAAGGCTTCACAAGCTTTGGAATGGGTTCCGATAGATCACCAAAATAGGTCTTAGGCAACCGGTAATAAGAAACTGTCATGGAAATCAGTAGTGATATCTTGTCGGAAAGTGATCCAAATGAGATGCAGTTTGGAAGAAAGAAAGTTGTTCAAGTCTTCAAGTAGAATCCAACTCCATAGGATCCGGTGAGCCAAAACAGGGACACACAGAAAGGAACATTGAAACTGCAAACAAAAAACAAAACATAAAAGAAAATGTTTTTTTTTTCTGTTGATGCAAGGTTCCTATGAACTGGGGATGCTCCTGCATCAGACATCTGGGGTTAATGAAAAAGTGAGCCTCTCACTTTGTTGGGGTCATAGGGAAACCAAGGCGGTCTACCTCTGCCTGAGAAATCCAAGATGAATCTTCGACTAGTCTGCTCTTCCACTTCACAAGATATTCTTTATATTGATTGTTCTAGGTACTACTCTCAATCCTACTGTCCAAAATTTCTTCAATCTGATCTGGTTCCTTCTAGGGAAACTGTTTCTCAAGGTCTGCAACATTGTCCTCACTGAATTTTGGTTCATGGTACTCATGAAGATCTGTAATGTTGAATATAGGTAAAATACTTAGACTATTTGGTAGCCCTACTTCATATGCATTTCCAAAACTGAACTTCCTCAAAATCTTATAGGGTCCAAACTTCTTCATCTACAACTTATTATAAGTTCCAACCGGGAATCTTTCTTTTCTCAAATATATCATCACTTCATCGCCAACTTCAAATTTCGTATGTCTCCTCTTCTCATCTGCCTTCTCCTTGTATTTTTTGTTCATGTCTTCCAAATGTTGTTTAACCTGAATATGCAATGTTGCCATGTGATCTACAAATTCTTCTGCTTCCGAACTCTTCCGGTCTTCACTGCTAATGTCTCTCAATTCTGTTATTCCTTTAGGATGTACTCCGGTAAAAATCTCAAAAGGTGTTTTTCCGGTTCTTCTATTCACTGAGTTGTTATAGGCAAACTCTGCTTGTGCAAGGATCAAATCCCAACTTTCAGTTTTGTCTCCCACTCAACATCTCAATAAGTTTCCCAAACTCTGATTAACTACTTATGTTTGTCCATCAGTCTGTGGATGAAAAGTAGAACTGAACTTCAAATCTATCTTCATCTTCTTCCAAAGTGTTCTCCAAAAATAGCCAACAAACTTAGTATCTCTGTCAGAAACTACGCTCTTAGGTAATCCATGCAATCTCACCACTTCCTTGAAAAATAGGTCTGCTACATGCAATGCATTTGATGTCTTCTTACAAGGTATGAAATGAACCATCTTTGAAAATCTATCCACTACCACAAATATAGAATCATTCTCTCTCGGTGTCTTAGGCAATCCAAGTACAAAATCCATGCTTATATCCTCCCAAGGTCTTATCGGTATTGTCAAAGGTTTATACAATCCCACATTTTGACTACTACCTTTTGCAACTTGACAAACTCTACAACTCTGCACATATCTCTTAACATCCTTATGAATCTGGGGCCAAAAGTACTGCTCACTCACTAGTGCAACTGTTTTATCAATGCCAAAACTTCTAGCTAAACCTCCATTATGCTTCTCTTTTATCATGTTCTCTCTCATAGAACTCTTAGGTATGCATAACTGAACTCCCTTTAATAACATCCCATTATGTATGAAATAATCCAACCATTTTCTTCTATCAACCATAACTAGTTCTCTAAATGCTTTCCAAGGTTATGTTAAATTTGGGTCTTCATCATACAAGGTCTTCAAATATTCAAAAGATAATACTATCACTCTAATCTCTGTCAACAAATTCCTTCTCCTACTCAATGCATCAACATCTTTGTTAAATTTCCCACTTCTATGCTTCAACACAAAGGTGTAACTCTGCAAGAATTCTACCCATCTCATATGTCTCTGATTCAACTTACTTTGACTATTCAAATACTGCAAAGCTTGATGATCTATATACAACACAAACTCCTTAGGCAACAAGTAGTGTCTCCTTTTCTTCAAGGCTTGAACTATGGCATAAAATTCCTAATCATACATTGAATATCTGTTCTGGGCATCATTCAATTTCTCACTGAAATATGCTACTACTCTCCCTTCTTGACTCAAAACTACTCCTATTGTTGTTCCACTTGCATCACAATCCACTTGAAAAGCCTTATTGAAATCCGGTAAAGCCAATATAGGCTGCTCAGTCACTTTCCGCTTCAATAATTCAAAACTTTTGTTTGCTTCGGTGGTCCACTTGAATTCCTTCCGATCTCCCCTCATGGTCTCAGTCATAGGGTTACAAACTAAACTAAAATTTCTTATAAACTTCTGGTAAAACATAGCCAATCCATGAAATGATCTTACCTCTCTAATGCTTTCTGGTGTAGGCCACTCAACAATGGCTTTCACTTTCTTAGGTTCCATCCTCAAACCATCCTAAGATATCACAAAGCCCAAATACACTAACTCATCCTTCATGAAAGTGCACTTCTTGATATTGATCAACAAATTTTCTTCTCTCAACCTCTGTAAAACTTGTCTTAACTGCAACAAATGCTCCTCTTTTGTTCTACTGAAAATCAGAATGTCATCCAAATACACAATAACAAACTTACCCAAGAATTTCTTTAATACCTTTCTTCAACAACTCCTGCACTTGTCTATTCAGTTCTTCATTTTCTGTCGGTGTCAATCGATGTGCAGCTTTGTTAGGCAAACTAGCTCTAGGAACCAAGTCCATGCAATGACTAATACTTCTAACAGGTGGCAATCCATCAGGTACATTATTTGAAATGATGTCCTCATATTATATCAACAAATATCTTATCTCTATTGGGTGTTCTCCTTCTGGTTCCTGTCTCTCAGTCTTCTTAGGAATTAAGGCAAAACACACATTCTCATGTTTCATTCCATCCATGAATTTCCTTCCATCTACTACACAGATTTTGGCATTTGTACAGACTTCACTCTTCAAAGGTTCCTCCAAAGGTAACAAGGTTTGCTTCATCCCATTGGCCACAATAGTGTATGTATTCTTTCTCCCATCATGTATTGTCTGTCTATCAAACTGCCAAGGTCTTCCCAACAAAAGATGACAAATATCCATAGGCATAATATCACACAAAACTTCATCATGATAATTCCCAATTTTCAATTTTACTAAACACTGTTCACTTACTAACAACTTATGTTCATCCTAAATCCATGCTATCTGATTATGCTTAGGGTGTTTCAATCTCTCCAATTTCAACTTATTCACCATCTCTTCTGAAACAAGATTATTTGAACTACCACTATCAATAACAACTTTACAATACTTACCGAATAAGTCTTGAACAAGTTCTTCCTTTGCAAGGGTTCTTCATCTCCTCTGGTATGACACAAAGCTCTCCTCATCATCAACAGTTCTCCATCTTTCCATTTATTGTCTAATCCAGTGGGGTTTTCTTCCACCACTACTACTCTTTCGATAGCCTCTATCTTCTTACATTCAAATGCACGATTTCCTTCTCCTCCATATTTAAAGCAGGTTCCTCTAAATGTCCTCTTGTCTTGTCTTTCGAAGTTCTCATTCCGGTAACCATCTGGTTCTCTCCTCTGGTAAAACCTCTATCATCCTTTCGGTATGAATTACCTTCTTTGCTCACTTCCTTGTCCTTGTTCTAATCTATACTGGTTCCTCTTCCTCCTCTACCTGTCTATCTCTGCTCATATCTTTTGTTCAATTTTTCTTCAGCGTTTATTGCATACTAGTAAGCCTCTTCAACACTCCCCTTTTTGATCATACTGAGTTCATCTTGTATAGACATCCGCAATCTATTCAGATATCTTTCAATTTTTTCAACTTCATCATCAACATGTCTGGATCTGATGTTCAACTTGTAAAATGCTTCAGTGTACTCGTTCACACTGGATTCCTTTTATCTCAGATTCTACAATTTTCGGAACAAATCCACTTAATAATTCATCGGGACAAACTTTGATTTTAACTTAACAATCATCCTATCCCATGTCTTAATCTTTTCTTTACCTCTTCTTTGCCTATCAACTTGCAAGTGCTCCCACCAAAGAGATGCATGACCTTTCAACCGGGTACATGCATATTTCACCTTCCTCTCTTCTGCAGTGTTTTCAAAATCAAAATACTTCTCCATCTCCGAGATCCAATCCATCAATTTATCTGAATCTAACTTCCCATCATATTCCGGTGGGGTAAAATGAGGTTTAGTGTTCACTCTACTCAAAACCTTTAAAAACCTTTCTTCATCTGGATCAACTACCGGTAGGTTCACTTGTTCTGTCAGAGCTTCTTCTTCTTCATCTTTGCTCACATCCTCAATATGTCAGCCTCTTCTCTGGGATGTCTCCATGGCTTCTAACCGGGTTGCTATTCCTCACAACATCTCCATCATAGCAGGGTATGCATTCCCACACGCTCCACCATTCCTAGTTCCTCTTCGCGCCATTGATTCATGCTAGTCCTCTGCAATTGCAAGTCGAATCCGCAATCTGCCACCCTACAACAAAATTCAGGACATGCAACCTTCGGAACGAAACTTCACTTTGATACCACTTGAAGTAGTCACCGGTGAGGAGGGACCTCAAGAAGATCGGTCCAAATTGGTCAGCAAGAGTAAATACAATAGAAACATACATATATGATGAAGGCAATGTAGAACAGATAGTTTTATTGCATGAAATTTGATTACATCCAACCGGTAACAACCGGGTTACAACATACCGACACACGGGCTAGTTAGAATAGGTCACATCGGGACCTTGAATCGAAAGATCTATCTTCTAGGCACAATCTGTCTTTGATTGATTCTAATTGATCTTCCCTTGATTGCATTCTAAAGCATGATTACAAATATATATATATATATATATATATATATATATATATATATATATCGATCCAAAGGATCCAGTTGACTCAAAAGGATCAAAACCCAAAGAACAAGACCTAACATGCAAAATGAACAAGGTCGGCCTCCGCCAAGAGATTCCTTCAAAAAATCCAAAGGATAAAACATAGAAGGTCAGCCACATGCCAAGAAACATCGAGATCAATGCCCAAGACTCTGCAAGCTTTAGAATGGGTTCTGATAGATAACCAAAATAGGTCTCAGGCAATCGGTAACAAAGGAACAACTGGTAACAAGAAACTGTCATGGAAACCGGTAGCGATATCTTGTCGAAAAGTGATCCAAATGAGATGTGGTTTGGAAGCAAGAAAGATGATCAAGTCTTCAAGTAGAATCCAACTCCACAGGATCCAGTGAGCCAAAACCGGGACACACAAAAAGGAACACTGAAACTGCAAACATAAAACAAAACATAAAAGAAAATGTTTTTTTTGTTGATGCAAGATTGCTGTGAACCGGGGATGCTCCTGCATCACTTACTATAAATTTCCTTGTAATAAACAACTGCTTCCTCTATACCTCTTTGATTTTTATCATAAAAAAATTCATAGTATATTGGCACATTCTTCAAATTACCATCCTTAAGCACTTCATTAATTATTTCTTTCAAAGTTATTGGGGGCACAACTTCATATTACCTTCAATTTTGTCAGATTTCAGAGCTTCACCTAATTTTGAATTCTTCTTCTTACCCACTCTAGCTCTACTGGATGGCTCAGCTTCATCTCTTGGCTTCTTTGTTAGTTGGGCTCCACCAGATTGAGGCTTCTTCACTACTCTGGCATAAGTAGTTGTCTTCTTTACCTCTTTCACTGCTTCATCAGATCCAGTCTTAATATCCTTAGCAGTGACTGCAACATATTCTCTTTGAGGCTTCTCCTTCTTCCTTTTCTCTGCTCCACCGGATGACTTGGCTTGTAGTTTGGGTGGAGGGATAGTCTTTTGAATAGCGGAGGTAGGTACACACTGGGATTGCCTTGGATTTGATTCCTTGGGAGGAGTGGAGACCAGTTTTGACTTCTTAGGCTTTACCATATCTTCCTCTATTATATTTTTCTCTCTTGCCCTTTGCACAACTTCTTTTGATATACCCATTTGTTCAGCAAGCTCCTCAACTTCCTTTCTGACTTTCCTCTTCGTTGTTGGTTCAATAAATCTATTATGCAAGTCAAGATCCTTCTCTTTATATATACCGAACCTCTCTTCTTTCTCATCCACCAGTTGACTCAACAGGTGTTGAGCATATGCATCAAGTGTATTTGCATCCACCTCATACCCATGGGCATGATCCAAATGGTTCTAGGTTCAACTGCCTCCATGTGACATTGATCCTTGTCTACCATGAAGCAAATTGTTTTCTCATATTTTTCAACAATATCTTTTGGAATCCTCTCTCTTCTTTGCATCATTGCCTGGAATGGTTTGAAGTAACCCCATACAATAGATTTTTGAGCTACAATATCACCCAAACCTTGCAAACCTTCTTTGATTTGGACTGCCACAAGTTTATCATAAGCCCACTGAACCTTTCCTATTCTAGGGATTTCATTTAGAAGGTAAAGTGCTAAGCAAACAATCAAAGAACCAAATTTGAAAACATGTTTCTTATCTTGCTTTATCTTCTTCAAGTTGCTCATTAGCTCACTAAGAAGTACTCCACAAAGATCATACCTTTTGTCTTCCTTAAGCATTTGATAAGTTGCAAATATAGCAGTACCGGATACCGACTTTTGTCTGCTAGATTGGTACACCTTATATCCAGTTACCATTGAGGCAAATCTTACATCATGTTCAATTATATCACTAATTGTCATCGACTGATTGTCATATTGGGATCTAGTAACAGCTGTCACTGTTGTGTTTTGAACTTTCCTCAGATCGGGGATCTCATCGGTTGCATTCAAACAGGTTACCACTTGAATGTATTGCTTCATGATCTTGAGAGGTTTGTCCAGCCATATAAACTCATCGTGGATTCGACTCAAGATGTATCTGACCCATTCAGGTTCATTGAACACTGAAAAATGAACAAACTGGATAAAACCCTTGTCTTGCAATGATTTGAATTCGGGCTTCATATTTCCCATTCTATCCATCATATGCTTGGTGTAAAGTGATAGCATGTCCGCATTCCCAAGCTCTTCGATGTTATAGTGGATATATGCCCTAATATCTTCATTATGTAGCATGCCATATGGGACAGAGGAAAATGCACCTTCCAGATCATCTTCAACAAATTTGAATGGATGTCTCTTAAACACTGGACTTTCTCTCTCTGTAATCTCAACTACCAACGGAGTTGCAACCCCAAATGTAGATGTCATTTCAAAATTAGGGTATAAAAACAATTCGAGCATGAATAAATACCTCTTTAGATTCAACCAGATGCTAGAAATTGCTATCTAATTGCTTCAAGGTCTGTTATTATTGCTCAATCTCGCTCGCCATACTCTTCTTCTCTTTCTCTTCATTCACAATGTGAATAATGAATGATATAAATGCTTTTTTATCCACCGAAAAGCTAAATTTTAAGTTGTAATAAATGCACAACCCTAAAGGCTTTCCAAATACTTCGCATCTTCAAGAATTTATCACTGAATACTCTGATAGGCATGAACTCTTTCGAATATCAATTGCCTAGCTAATCTCCATCTTCTGCAACCATCCTCGGCCAGTTACAAATCTCCAAAAGGGGGTTTTAAAGATCTGCATGAAAAACTTCCCCCTAAGGCATTTGGCCTTAGTTACTAGATGAGGTTCCAACATCGGAATTAGGTGTGGAGCCATTCTAAACATTTGGATCTTCTTTCTTAACCCACATCTTCTTATGTTGCTCTCTAACTTCTTTAACCTTTGCTTTTCCCTTTTCATCTGATCTGTTCTTGTCTACTAGAGCATTCTTGCTTACATTCTTGTTTCTGTAATATTTTGCAATGTGACCTAATTTGTTGCATGTATAGCAAACAACATTTCCTTGCATGGGCCTAAAGTTCATCTATTTTGGTCTCATCCTGCATTGATTAGAAATGTGTCGAAACATTCCACAAGCATAACATCTCTTATTTTGGAAATTATTCATCACTGTTATGCACATGTTTGACTTATGACCAAAGTTGTTGCATATGAAACATTGACCAGTAAAGGTAAGACCATTATTCATCACATTATTGATCATCCCATTATTCATCTTATTTATGCATTGACTTGCCATATGACCGAATTTTCCACAAACAAAATATTTACCATTGAATTTATAGGCATTAGGCTATCTTAGCAGAGGTTTCTTGTCCTTCTGATGATTACTTTGTCTAGAACCGGAGGATTCTCCTATCTCATATCTAAGTCCACGCATGTCTCTCCCATGTATTTGACTTTCCAACATCTCATCTAACCAGGCTCAACTAGCTTTGAATTTTTCTTTGTACTCATTAGCAGTAGAAAGTTCATCTCTCAGAATGATGATCTACCTTTCAAGTTCTTGTCCATCATTCTTGCATTGCACCAATTCAAGTTTCAACGGATCATTCTCGTAGTTCAATGTACAAAATTCATCACATCTATCCTTCAATGACTGAGTCAGATTTTACTCATTCTTTTTCTTGTCTTCAATCTCCTTTGTCAGCTTCATCACAATGGATTGCATCTCATTCTTCAAGACTGCATTCTCTCTAGCAAGCTTCTCACATTCATCTATTTTGTCTTATAGGACTTGATTGTCAATGCTTTATTCTTCTTTCTCCTTAAGTTTATCCATCAGTTCCTTTCTCTTCTCTCTTGATGTGTTGACTTGTTCCTTCAGAGATTCAATGAAATTTTTAGCTGCTTCTAGACTTCTCCTTGGGCTACGCTTCTCTTTCATAGCTATATCAAGATCTTCAAGTGCCACAATAAGTTGCTTCTGCAAACCAGAGTCCATTGATTCAATCTTCTAGATCTTCCTCAATCTGTTAGGCTTCTTCCGAGGAACTAGGCTCTGATACCAATTGTTGGAATCAATGAACACTGAGAGGGGGGGGGGGTGAATCAATGTTTTGCAATTAACAAACTTATTAAGTTGATTCTTAAATCACAAGATGCATAAGATGAAAGTAAAGTGCAGAAACATAAAGCAAACAACCACACAACCATAACACCAAGATTTTTATGTGAAAACCCGAAAGGAGAAAAACCAATGGGATTTGAGCCCACAATATTATTATACTATGGCCAAAAGCATGATAATATTACATAAGGGGAATGTACTTGCATTCAAGGACACTGCCTAAAGCTCACTACTCAAATACAAAAGGCCTACAACTCGGAGGAAGGCTCACTACCTTACAGGCGATTACAAATGATTACAATAATGAATGAACTAAAGTAAAGCATCTACATATGCTAAAAAGCAGTTCCGGTTAGGCTCATATTAACTTCTGCAACTGTTCTATCTCTCTGCTTTATTTTTCTACATTGTCATACATCAGAGCTCCAAAATCTTCAATCACATTCACCAACCTTCTCATATTCGATCATAAAGACTTCTTACACTCATCTCATACATCAAAATGCCCAAATGAATCAGTCTTATATATCCGCATCAACAAAATGAATCATTTACCATGTCGGCTTCCAAAAACTGCATAACACGCAACATGAAACATGTAACCTTAAGTCAGCTCAATCCATCCACAAATCCATATGTGGACCCAAAAAAAATGATAACAAGCTTTACGCAAGTTGGCCCAATCACCGAAATCAACCCAACAATTCCACATCACACGTTTCACCAAAATAGCTATGTTCTAACTGAATTACCAGATATCGGACCTTCAAACTCACTTATGAATCAACACCGGATATCAAGATCACAAGATATGTTGCCTTGAACCTCGAATCAGCTACCTTTATCAATGCAACCAAAATTATACAACCAAAATCAAGATGTGCACATTGTACACATGCTCTACCGGTTAATGTGTTCCACCTTCCAGACTTACGCCTTATGAACAATATGACTTCTATAAATCAAATCTATATACACCAGATGTGATTTATGAATTGGGTTTCCATGATGACAACTCTCTTGCATCGATCTTCACTGGAACAATGTCTCTTGCCAACAAAGCACAGTCTAATCTGCTTTGCCACACACTTCTCTTTACACTTCCAAAGGATCATAACACTTGTTCGCACACTTACGCGATCACACATTCATAGATACAACACAAATACTGAGCAGATACTCTCACAAATGAATATTACATATATTTATACAAATCATCAACCTATATTTCAAGGTCGGCTAAACCCTCAATGCAAATTACAAAATATTAACCTCACACACTACAACAATTCATGCAGACCAAAACAAAATTGGCTAAGACATAGTCTACACTTAAACCAACATCGCAAACACACAACACCTCCAATAATTATGCCTCGATCATCCACAACATGCTACAATCACCAAGAATGTCGCATAATGCGAAGAACACCACCGGATCAGGAAAATGATTAATATCACGCACAACAATCAATGTGGACCATCAACACTGATAAAACCCGATCTAGAAACATCCACAAGCAACGTGAATCACACCAGAAACAACCGCAACATAACATCTTACTAGAATCTTCATCATTATTATACCAAACCTCAAGAACATCAACTCAACTAGCTATCAAACTGAAAGATTCACTTCCAAACTTCCAAATCACGAACCATCAGAATTGAGGACACATATGAATGTCTCAAACACTCTACAAAATTTGCACAACAAGATATTGTAATTCCGGAGCAATGTGGAGCACAAACCAAAATACCAAATAACAAGAACCACTGAATAACATCCTTAATACCAGAACACAGAACTCGATCAAATCATCATGCAAACCACTAAAACTTTTGTTGAACCAACTAGAGATAAATATCTCTAGACCCGTTAAACTGCAACAACTCAACTACAACAACTCAACTACAACACACTGACCAAACCAACTCATTTAATCTGACTACAACACTGTAGTACACAGAAGAATATGTTGACATCAATGACAACACATCATTCCAACAAACTCTTGAACAATATCCAACATTGAGGTCCATGAACTTTATTTTGTCTCTAATCATGTGACTTGAAAAACTACTATTAATTATCCATAAATTCTTCTCATTTTGAGCATGAAGTGTTGTTTGGGATACAAAAGATGTTTCATTCTCTTTCTCTTCTGGTTTCTTTTTCCAAATATTCCTAGAATTATCCTTTTGTCTTATAGAATCGTTCCCTTTGTTTTTTAGTATGAGACTACTCACAAATTGACTTCTACAATTTCGTGCAATGTGACCAAAGTTGTTGCACTTATAAAAATGACATTGAAATCAACCAATGGAGCAAACATATTTTTGTTGACAAAATTATTTCTTCTAACTAGACCTCTTCTACAGTCCATTACCTTATGACCAAAACTATTATAATTAATACAATAGCCAACAAAAAAAATGATTGAACCTGGTATTGAATCCTTGTCCTCTAGGTTCTTGCCTTTTAGATCTTCTATTCTACCTCTAAACTTGAATGAAGCTATTCTCTATCTTCTTTATTTCTTAAGTTGTCACAACTTACTTTGTTTTCATACTTCTGGATCCTTTCCCTTCTTTGTTTACTATTTCTAGTCTTTTGATTGCTCCTTGTCTTTATATTGTTGTTCTTTTGTGAAAACTAAACCAATTTTGTTGTGAGATGATCTCCGACTTCCAATAATTTGATCTAGCATCTATGTGCTCTTCCCAAACTTCATCTTCAGTTGATTATTTTCTTTGTCAAGATCTTTTCTCAATGCAACAATTTTTGCCTCTAGCTTCTCACTGTCCTTCACTCTATTTTGCAGCTTTTTGGTCAATACTTCTTCAATTTGTTTTGCTTCTTATATTTCAATTTTCAACTCAATGATTGTTTTCTCTGCTTTTCCCAACTTCTAAAATAACCTCTCAATTTTTTTCTCTTCCTCAAGCAAACTCCTTTTCAATTCCTTTAAATCAAAGAAAAGTAGTTATTTTATTACATAACCATCATCATTTTCATCAGTGGTTCTCATTCTCATGTTATCATTTGGTGTCTCTAATGCATGAATAGGGCTCTCTTACCTCTAGTCTTTCTTTTCTTTTCTTCTTCATTAGATGATTTAATATCTTCAATCACAAAGAAACTTTTTTTATTCTTGTTAAACCCATTCTTTTGACTTTTACTATTGGACTCCTTGTAAGGACACTTAGCCATAAATATCCTACTTTTTCACAATTAAAACATTTTAAAGGTAACTTACCTTTGTACTTGTCAAAACCTCTTTGTAGTCTCTTGACAAAATTCACAACTTTCAAATTTTATTCATCATCAACATTTGACACATCTTCCTTTGTAGATGCCAAAAAAGCTATCTCTTTTGCAACAAATTTTTCATTTTACAAGCTCATCTCAAAATCATTTAGAGACCCATGCAACTCATCCATTGTAAGCTTGTTCAAATTCTTCACTTCTTCTATTACAACCACTTTTGGAAATAATCTTGATGGTAGAGATCGAAGAACTCTTTTCACAATGCATGGTTCTCTTAGTTCTTCACCCAATCCTCTTATTGAGAAAACTATCTCATCAACCCAAAGCATGAAACCAACAATGTTTTCATCCTCCTTCATCCTCAATCCTTCAAATAGAATTCTGCAAGTTTGAAGCTTTGCTTCCTTAACCTTCTCATCCCCTTCATAGATTGTATGCAGTTTAGTCCACATTTTCTTAGTTGTCTTACATTGCATCACCTTTATATACTCAGAGTTATTCAAACCACAAATGACCACATTTCTATCCTTAGCATTATTTTCATAGGCTTTCTTACCAACCACATCCATTAGGGGATTGTCTCAAAACACATATTTGTCTATCACAGACTACCAAACATCAAAACCTAGAATCATCAAATAGGACTCCATTCTTCCACTTTAATAAACATAAATTGAATCATCAAACAAAGGAGCATAAATTGCAAAAGAACATTCTACAATAACTAAGTGTGCAATCTCAGATCTACCTCAAGTTTCTAATCTTTATCGAAGGAACCTTACCCTAATACCAATTGAAGGGCACACAATATATTGGGAGAAAGGTGAATCAATATATACAATTTTACTTATTCTTCAACATTGATTACCATAAATAACTTCTTCATGCAAATATCATATCTATTATCTTATGTAACTCAATGAAGCACTAAGTAAACAAGTACATATACACAAGAAAAATCGGATTTACATGGAAGTCCCAAGATGGGAAAAACCACAACGAGAATAGTTTCTTAGATCTATGACCCAAATCCAACCTCACAAATAAAAGATCATTTACATAATTTTGTAGGAACCAACCTACCAGAGACACCAATGTTGAACACAGAGTACCACTGAGAGGGGGGTGAATCAGTGGTTCCTAAACTTTTGGACTTTCCAAGCAACTTCAGAATACCAGTTAACCACTTAAGCACTGAAAAATCAAACCGGTAAAGCAAGAAGGAAAGCCAAAGAGATCAATCACACAAATGAAACTCACAACACCAGATGTACGAGGAAATCCCAATGTGGGAAAAACCTCGGTGAGAAAAGCTGCTGGAGACTACTGCTCCAATCCAGCCTCACAGGTAAAACACTGAATTACAAGATTTAGGGCACCGACCTAAGGAGCACCAACCCAAGGAGTACCAACCCCTACACCAAGCACTAACTTGGAGATGTATATTGAAATACAATTTGGATACAGTTAAGGCTTCTTGTTGCAAATGAATTCTGCAACTCTTGATTAAATATCTTACTGCTAGTTGACAGTCTTTTCTCCTCCACTGAATATCACACTACCGGTTGTGAGATTACTCTCTTTGATTCTTGGCCTCTATTATCTCTCTCTCTCTCTCTATTATCTCTCTCTCTCTCTCTCTCTCTCTCTCTCTCTCTCTCTCTCTCTCTCTCTCTCTCTCTCTCTCTCTCTCTCTCTCACAACACACTTTGACACTTATTGGATGTTGTCTGCTCTATCACACCTTGTCAGTTTTGCTTAACTGTGAAACTGCAGTTATACCGGTACTCAATCACTGCCGGTTAAACCCTCTTGCTTTCTCACTTACTCTACAACTTTCTTAGAATAAGTTCTAAGGCTAACAATTCTTCCTTTCACTTAATCTCTCTTTTCTCTTCTTCTTCTCTACAACATCATCTTGGTCTATCTCAAGCTCATCTCTTTATCCTCTGGTTTCCCGCCAAAAAGCAATTCAAATTCGGAGCAGTTAGGGTTTCCTTTTCCCAACACAATCTGCATGAGATCCGATCCAGTCTGTCATGGGTCGATCACCTGTACTCTAGGGATGCATCTATACACGTTTCTCATTACCCAATCCATACTTGCTAAAGATAGCAATCACGTACAAGATTTCCTACTTTGAAATCTATCGACTCATAGAACACTTAGCTATTTCCTTTTCGAGGTCTTCTTGTGATTGGATTTCCTTTGCATTGATCTAGGCGCCCATTACTCCCTGATCTTCCTCTATCATTCTTTCTTCCTCGAGCCGCATCGGTCAGTTACAATCCCATGATTTGTGGCTGTTTCATTTATGTCGACTAACTATTTCACCAACCGTGTCGATGGTGGCTTTACCGACCTCTGCATATTTGCCACCTCGGCTCCACATGGCATCACCATGGTCAATCACTCAGCTCACCGACACATAGTTGGTTCATACTTGAACATTCAACAAACTCATACCAGTACACGCCTTTACCGGTGAGACCTTCTTCTTCTATTAACTGACAATGCATAGTATACCAGTAACACATCTTCACCTCCACTGGTTTGTGATAAATTTAACATTCTGCCTCTTCATCATAAATAGGCAGCCAATCTCCATATCGATTTATTCCTCTACCGGTTGCCACCCAAAAATGTGCAATTTTGGGTATGAACCTCTCGGACTTAGAGCAGAGCTCAAAAACAGTGAACAATGTTTCAACTAATTCTAGAACTCCTAACTGGGGAAATGAAGAAGAAATCTCCAAAATCCTCAACAACATGGAAGTGGCTCCTGTGATAGAAACTGAATGGAAGCAACCAAAATACAGGAATAAGAAAGGATCTACTCCCTCGACTTCTCTACTAAGGAAATCCAGTAGCATAGCTCAAGTTGATGTCGGGTATATTTCCTCATCCCCAAGATGGCCCTCTAACCACAAAGTCAGAGACAAGGAGGCTAGCAAGAACATTGCAGATGGAACCCAAAAAACTCTCAAGGAGCTGGGAATTGGTAAGCAGCTATGAAGATAATCTCTTGGAATATTAGGGGACTCAATAATCCCCATAAACATGATATTATCAGGAATATGATAAGAGATAGTAATCCTGATATTTTTCTAATTCAAGAAACCAAAATGAGTAGAGAGAAAGTTGAATCTTTGAAGTTCTTCAAAAATGGTAATTTTAGTGGTGGCAGTTCTGAAGGTGCTTCAGGAGGCATTGCTACCATCTGGAACCTTAATACTATTAAAGGTCAGGTCATAATTCAGGACAATAATTTCTCTTGTATCAAATTTGAGCATTTAAAAGATGGTACTTCATGGGTTCTTACCAACATTTATGCTCCTAATACCCTAAAGGCTAGAAACTCTTTTTGGAAAAAAATCATTCAGGCTAGGGACAACTTCAAAAATCTTAGTTGGATGGTTATGGGGGACTTCAACACTCCTTTGAGAGAGGAGGAAAAATTTGGAGGTAGTCCTCCTCAATTGGAAAGCAGGATGGCCCTTATGGATTTTATTAATTCTTAGGTTCTCAATGACTTGGAAATACAGGGTTGTAATTACACTTGGACTAATAGAAGAACTGGTAATGACCTTATCCAAGTGCGACTTGATAGGACCCTCATCTCTGATGACTGGTATAGTCAGTATTTCTGTTCTTTGTTAGCCCACATTCGAGTTGGATCTGATCATTTCCCTATCACCTTCATTGTTGACTTAATCAATAGAAAGAGAAACTTTCCCTTCAAATTTGAAAAAATGTGGACCCTCCACCCCCAAAATTAGAAGAAATATTAAAAAATGGTGGAGCTTCCAAGTTGAGGGAACGATTATGTTTAAAGTTGTCAAGAAGCTCAAAAGTGTGAAGGACAATATACGACCCTAGAACAAAACCAGTTTTGGAAATATATTTGAGGCTAAGAGTAAAATTCAGGAAGACCTTAAAGAAATACAAGATCAGATCTAGAAGGATGGTTTCAGTACTATGTCTATTGCTGATGAAAATGAGACTCTCAAAAAATATCATGATATTATTGCCAAAGAGGAAACGTTCTGGAAGCAAAGATCGAGATGCATCTGGCTTAAGGAAGGAGATAGGAATACAAGATTCTTCCATATGTTGACTATCAAGCATAAAGAAGTTAATAGGGTGAACAAGCTAGTTGTGGAGAATGGGGAGCTGGTCAAGGAGGATGAAATAAGGAATGAAGCTAAGAGGTATTTCTCGGACCTCCTCAAGAGGGATCACAGTCTGGATGCTGAAGCCCAATCCTCTTTTCTTCAGAACATTCCTTGTCTCATTGATGCTCAAAAGAATGCCTCCCTCTCCTCCATTCCCTCTAACTTAGAAATTAAAAATGCTATTTTCTCCTTTGATGGTAACAAAGCACCTGGCCCAAACGGCTTCCCAATGTTCTTTTTTCAAGATTTTTGGGAGATTGTTGGAATTGATGTTTCCAATGGGGTTAAGGAATTTTTTGGGGATAGAAAACTCTTGAAAGAAATCAATGGAACTTTTATTGCTCTCATCCCCATGATTCAAGGTGCTGATTCTTTGGACAAATTCAGACCTATTAGCCTCTACAATTCATTTTATAAGATTATCTCCAAGGTCCTTACCTCTAGAATTTTGGCTGTCCTTCCTACCTTAATTAAACACCAGCAAAATGGGTTTGTTCCTGGAAGACAAATTCTTGACTCCATTATTACGGTCCATGAGAACATTCACTCTCTTGTTAGAGCAAAGAAGCAGGGTCTCATCCTAAAGCTATATCTCTCCAAAGCCTATGATAGGGTTGACTGGTCTTTTCTTCAGAAAATCCTCTCTTCTTTTGGGTTCTCTTCTAGAGTTGTCGACCTTTTCTCCCAACTTACCACCTCTGCTACTTTTGTTGTTCTTGTCAATGGTTCTCCTACTTTTTTCCAAGCTTCTAGAGGTCTTAGGCAAGGAGATCCTATCTCCCCCATCCTCTTCATTATTATGGCCGAATGCTTTGGAAGGACCATGGAAAAAATGGTGTTGCAAGGCTCCTTTAAGGGCCTCCAACCATCCTCTGCTGACCTTATCTGCTCCCACCAGCAGTTTGTTGATGACACTATTATTATGGGGGAATCAAGTATTTCAGAAGCTAAAGTTTTGAAGAGCACCCTATGTAAATTTGCCTCTGCTTCGGGTCACCTTATCAACTGGGCTAAAAGTGAAGTCTTTTTCATTAATACTCCAGAGAGAAGACAATAGAGGATTAGTAGAATCTTGGAGTGTAGGATTGCTGATCTTCTTGCTACCTACCTTGGTCTCCCCATGGGAATTGCCCCTCCCGATCCCTTCTGGAGTTCTATAGTGGACAAATTTCATAAAAAACTTGCTAGTTGGAAAGGGGCCCTCTTAAGTCAAGCTGGCAAGCTCCAACTCCTTAAGGCTACTCTTCAAAGTATTCCAATTTATGCTCTTAGTCTTTTCAGAATTCCAGTTAAGTATGTTGAAGCAATTGAGAAAATTCAAAGAAGATTCCTATGGTCTGGGGTTGAGGATAAGCAAAGAATGTCTTTGGTGGCTTGGGACCAGGTCTGTAGGCCGAAAAGAAAAGGAGGTGTGGGCCTCAGGAGGATTCGTACTTTAAATGAAGCTCTCTTATCCAAACAAGTATGGAGAATGTTTCATTCCGATTCTGAATGGTGCAAAATTTGGCAAAATAAGTACTCTCTTCTGTCCTCCTCTCTCTCCTCTTTTATCAATTTGGTTCTCAGTATTAATGGATCCCACATTTGGAATCATGTCTCTAAATGTAAAGAAAGTATAGCTAAAGGAGTGATATGGAAACTTGGAAATGGTAGGAAAGTAAAATTCTGGGAGGATCCCTGGCTTTTTGATAAACCTTTAATGGACTTCAATGAATGGGCCCCCCATGCTCCCTCCTGTATTAGATCTTTTGGCTCCTTAGTTGCTGAGTACTGGGATGGTAATGAATGCTAGAACATTGAAAGTATCCACCCTAGCCTTTCTAAGCTCAAGATCCACCTGTCTGCTGTATGTCTGAATAATGAAGAGGACTCCCTTATTTGGAAACATGATCCCAAAGGAACTTTATCTGTGTCTTCTATGTATTGTGTCCTTCCCCCCCCCCTCCTATTAAACCTTATTGGTCTAAAGCCTGGATCAAGGGTCTTACCCCCAAAATCAATTTTTTCTTCTGGACTATCCTCCAAAATAAGATCTTGACCCTTGACAACCTCAAAGGCAGAGGTTTTGCCCTCCCTAATAGATGTGTGTTGTGCCTTCAAGAGGAAGAGTCTGTGGACCACCTTGCTCTCCACTGTTCCTTCTCAGCCTCTGTTTGGGAAAGCTTCCTCAAGAGCTTCAATATTGCTTGGGTGTTTCCTAATAACATTAGAGATATGTTCTCCTCCTAGAATACTCAATGGACTAACCCTTTTTTGAGATGTTTGTGGCAGCTTTCTCTCCCTCACATCTTGTGGGGTCTATGGAAAGAAAGAAATAACTGAATCTTCATGGATGTCTCCCTCAATCATGATATTGTGTTCCAGAAAATTCAATGGTCTATTCAAGAAAATATAGGAATAGTTGAGGGTCCTTATTATTCGAACAATCCAGTGGATTCAAATATCTTAAGGGTAAGGAATATGAAGATCACTGATGGTCCTAATCTCAACCATGCTAATAGGCTTGAAGCTAAATGGCAAACCCCTCCTCAAGGTTGGCTCAAAGTTAATTTTGACGGTGCTGCCAAAGGTAACCCAGGTCCTTCAGGTTGTGGAGCTATTCTTAGAGATCATAGAGGAATTTGCAAGGAAATGGTTGTTGTCCCTATTGGAACCCAAGCAAACCATAAAGCTAAAGTAATGGCAGCTCTTCAAGGCATCATCTTAGCTAAAAAATGGAAATACCCCTATCTATGGATAGAAGGGGATTCAAATAATATAATAAAGTGCCTTAATGGGACTTCAAAACCTTCTTGGTCGATTCACAACATCATCACCTCTGCTATTGACATTATTAGCACCTTTAAAAATGCCATATCTCCCACATCTACCGAGAGGCCAACGACTTTGCTGACTGGGCTGCCAATGCGGTGGTTAAAAGTGAGACAATTACCACGTGGACGGGTGAAAGCGGACTCCCCGAAGATGTCAGACAAATCATTAGTAATGAGCGATATAGAAGCAATCCAAAGACTCTTGATGGACAGGATAATTATGAAAAGTACTGATGTGAGAACTTCAAGTTATTTTAATATTGAGAAAGTCACTCATTATAACATCAATACCATAAACTCTCATGCTTTCTGGGTAATTGTTATAGCTCCGAAAAGCTCTTAGTTTAATCAGCTCTGTAAGTTTCAAAATTTGGCCGTGAGTAGCGACAACATGGGCAGAAATAGGAGGCGATATGAACCAAGTAGTTGTAAAGAATGGAAACAGAAGGAAGAAGTTTGGGGTATTCTGCAGCAAGGTGGTCTCTCAAACTTCATGGAGAGACTCCACGGCCGAGATGGTATGGTAACCAGTCTTTTCTACAAGAATTGGAAGAAGGGCATATTAAAAATGGGTGATCAAATGGTTGAAATCGACAAAGATTTAATTGCTCAAGCTACGGGCCTCACCAGGGAAGGTTGCAACTTCTACAGAGATAGGAAGGTCAGTAGGGAAGTTATTGAAAGGTACTCGGTAACTGAGAAAGAGAAAAAATGACTGGTAAAGTTGAGCAAAACCTACTACCCGCCTAGGGCTTTTGCCAAACCCTGGCAGGAGATTCTTTTTGTTTTAATGCGATATATCACTCTAGATGGTAGGTTTACGAAAGTTTATGGGTATCACTTTGTTCTGTTAAATCACTTTAGGCACAATGATAAGGTTAATTTCCCTTATTTCCTGCTTTGTTCGATGAATGCATCCCTTAAGGCCTACAAAGAGAATCCTCAGGGTGATACTGCTATGCACCAAGGCCTAATGGTCCTAATTTATGACCATTTAAAGGCCACTCAAATTGCTCGAATGCAGCTCTCTGTGGATTCTAAGGAAGAGATGTATGATTCTGCCTTTTCTGAGGAGGAGGAATCCGATAGTGACTCTTCATCTGATACAGAGGATAGTTTTGATGACTCGGAGTATGAAAGCGGGAAGAAGAGGAAATACAGAAAAACAAGACCCTATTCATCCAAGGGAAAAAAGCCTCAAAGCAAACCCTTGATTAGCATCTCTTCGGAAGGGGAGGATTCAAATGATTCTGAGAAGGAGAACCTTAAAGGACTGTTGAAGAAGAAAACAAAAATCCATACCCAGACCTGGAAAAAGCACAAGAAAAAAGAAGAGACTGGCAAGGAACAAGAAGCTAACAAGCAAGCAAGGAACCTGGAAGCTGAGCATAGCTTGGAAAAGGAGACTATGGAAGAGACTCTCAGGGCTGCCGACACAATTTCCGCCCTCCACATCCCCAAAGATGAACAGGTTACCCCTGGAAAAGTTGCTCCCTCATCTGGCCCTCCTACCGAGGGTTTGCATGGTTTCATGGAAACAATGGAGTGGCTCATTAATGGTTACAAGAAAGCTATGGATGAATACAAAAAAATCTGTACCAGAGTCTTGATTCTAGAAACCATTAATATTGGGGAGGGAAACACAATGGCCGAGTATATTGAGGACTTGAAAAACACCATCGCCAAAGCTGAAGACATCAGAGATGCTTTCAACCCTAGGTTTGAGAAGATTGAAAAGGAGATGCTGGACAGAAAAAGCCTTGCGGACACTAGCGAAAAAACCTTCTCGGACACTGTCACCAAAGTTGATAAAATTAAGGAGTGCCTGAAGAA
Source organism: Cryptomeria japonica (assembly GCF_030272615.1). Taxonomy (NCBI): domain Eukaryota; kingdom Viridiplantae; phylum Streptophyta; class Pinopsida; order Cupressales; family Cupressaceae; genus Cryptomeria; species Cryptomeria japonica. The sequence continues at coordinate 579,683,771 of NC_081414.1, read as the reverse complement.
CATTGTTGAACAGAGCCTAAGTATCTTGAAGATCTCGACCAACAACACCCACACCCTCATCAACAAGATGGATGGCGAAAAGGAAATCCAGGACTTAGAACTAGAAGCTAAAGGAATAGGGGAAGCTCAAGGTCCCAGAACCCGCACTAGAGGCAAGAGGAAGGAAAAGAAACCAAACAAGGATCTGGAAGACCTGAAAGCTGTCGGGGCCACCTATGATGAGCTGGTGACAAAGGCGGAGGATCTGCTAAAGAAAATCGTTGTGTAGCGCATTCCCTGTTTCTTTGCTATTTTTTTGTTAAGCTGTTCTTTCTGTTCGCTAGTCTTTTGGCCAGTCTTTTTGTTTGTGGACTCTATTGTACTATTCTTCTCGATGTTTTTTCTCTTTCTATGATGTAAAGGTTTCGGGTCCTGAAAACCTATTTTTTTAATTAATCAGAACATACTAGCACACACACAGCCTCTATCCCGGTTTCTGCCTTACTGGTAAGCCTTCTGTCTACTCACTCTCATGTGTATTACCATCATATTGGTCACTTCTTCTTTCTTGCTGGTGACCTTGCCAAACCGGTTGACATCAATGAAAACTTAATGCCAAAATGCAACAATCTCCCCCTTTGGCATTGATGTCAACTTATCGCAAGACACTTCATATCGGTACATTTCTCCCCCTTTGACACAATGACAAAGGTTACTGTACACTCCCCATTTGATCCATACCGATCTCCCCCTTTGACCGCTATCAACTCCCCCTGAACCACATAAAGCCTTCCTAGATAGATGACACAACCCCCAACTTGTGTCAGAGGTACTCAAAGGTGTTTACTGGTAATGGTTTGGTGAAAATGTCTGCTACTTTTTCTCGAGTAGGGACATAATCCATCCTCACCTCCTGTCCTTCAACCTTCTCTTTGAGAAAATGATACTTGATAGCAATGTGCTTTGTTCTGGAATGCATTACTGGATTCTTTTCTATGTTGATTGCACTCGAATTGTCACACTGGATGAGAATAGGATCAATGATGTCCATCTGTATGTCTTTGAGAGTCTGCTTCATCCAAAGAATCTGAGAGCAACATGTAACAACAACAATGTATTTAGCTTCAACAGTAGATAGAGAGACCGAGTCCCGCTTCTTGCTATGCCATGAGACCAATTAGTCACTTAGAAAGAATGCACCACCACTTGTGTTCTTTCTATCATCAATGCAACCTGCCCAATCAACATCATTGTATGCTTCCAAGATAAAATCTCCTTGTTTAGGATACCACAATCCATAGCTGAGTGTCCCTTGTAGGTACCTAAAGATTTTGCTTACAACATTCATATGTGACTGTTTAGGTGCAGCTTGGAATCTAGCCACCATGCATACTGCCTGAACTATATCCGGTCTTAAAGCAGTTAGATACAATAAACTGCCTATCATGGATCTGTACAGAGTCTGATCCACCACCAGTGATTCATCATTCTTGCTCAATTTACTGCTTGTAACCATGGGGGTACTTATCGGCTTGCAATCTTCTAGTTGGAATTTCTTCAACATCTCCTTTGCATACTTGATTTGTGAGATAAAGATTCCTTTATCTTGCTGTAATATTTGCAAACCAAGGAAGTACATCAATTCACCAAGCATTAACATCTCAAATTCTGACTGCATCTGATCAGCAAATTCTTTGTAGAGGGTGTCCTTGTTGCCTCCAAAGACAATGTCATCTACATACACAACCACAATGATCATGTGGCTCCCATCTTTCTTTATGTACAAATTTCTATCAACACTTCCCTTTTTGAATCCTTGCTCCTTCAGGTACTGATCTAATCTTGAATACCATGCTCTAGGAGCTTGCTTTAGACCATATAGGGCCTTCTTCAACCGGCACACAAATATCTCATCATTATGCAACAAAAACCCTTCTAGTTGCTCCATGTACACTTCTTCTTCCAAATTTCCATTTAGGAAGGGAGATTTTACATCCATTTGGTATACTTTATAACCCTTGTAGGAAGAGTAGGCTAGAAACATTCTAATTGCTTCTAATCTAGCTACTGGTACAAATGTTTCTTCAAAGTCAATCCCCTCTACCTGAGAGTATCCTTTGCACACTAATCTATCTTTATGCCTAACAATCTTACCTTCTTCATTCATCTTATTCTGATAGACCCATTTTGTGCCAATGATGTTCTTGTCTTCCAGTCTAGGGACTAATTTCCAAGTCTTGTTCTTCTCAATCTGTTGCAGTTCTTCTTCCATGGCATCCATCCATTCTTGTCTTTTTCTGGCCTCATTGAATGTTTTGGGTTCAACTTCAGTCATGAGGCAGAGGTTGACTTGTTCATCATTCCGGGCAAGTCTTCTTCTAGTCTGCACACCATCACTCTTATTTCCTAGAATTTTCTCTTTCGAGTGATTCAGCTGTACATACCAGTTGGGGGCCTTCTTGGATGCTTCCTCTGGTTCAATGTCTGACTAAGCTTCATCATCTTCATCACCGGAGTTATCATACTGGTTGATTTGTGGTTGACATCCTTTGTGCATATCCTCATCAACTTTTACATGCACACTCTCAATGACTCTTCTTAGTCTTTTGTTGTAGCATTTGTAGGCCTTGTTGTTAGATGAGTAACCAAGGAAGATTCCTTCATCACTCCTGGAGTCAAAACTTCCTAGACCATCAATATCTTTCTTGATAAAGCACTTGCTTCCAAATACTTTGAAGTATTTGATTGATGGCTTTCGGTCATACCACAACTCATAAGGTGTCATTCTACTATTTGTTCTTAATTGAACACGGTTCAAAGTATATGCAACAGTATGAACAACTTCCTTCCAATATGTGTTCAGCAATCTGGCCTCATTTAACATGGTTCTGGCCATCTCCTTGACTATCCTATTCTTCCTTTCTACCACACCATTTTGCTGTGGTGTCCTAGGAGTTGAGTATTGCCTTCTAATTCCATGCTTTTCACAATAATCTTCAAACTCATTTGAAGTAAACTCTCCACGCTGGTCTGATCTTAGGCATTTTAACCTGCACCCACTTTCTTTCTCCTCCATCTTCCTAAATATCTTGAATCTTTCAAATTCTTGTGATTTATCTTATAGGAAGGTGACCCATGTCATTCTTGAGTAATCATCAATGAAGAGCATAAAGTATCTTTCACCTGCAAGTGCTCTTGTCCTGGTTGGACCACACAGATCTGTATGCACAATTTCAAGTGGTCTTGAGGTGTTGTGCTCTTTTGTCCTAAAGCTCACTTTAGTTTGCTTACCTTTCACACATTCATCACAAAATGTGCCTACCAGTTTGATGATGGGTGGAATATTCCTCACACACCCCTTTCTTCTTACTGCAACTAGGTTATCAAAGTTTATGTTACCTAATCTTCAGTGCCACATCCAACTTTCATCTACTTGTCCTAACATACATTGGTACTCATAGCACTCCTTCAGATTGTAAACATTTCCATCTGTTCTCTTTCCTTCTGCCACAACTTGACCTATATTGTCTTTCTTTATCTGGCAATCGGTTGAGTTAAAGGTGAATTTATAACCTTTGTCACACATCTGACTCACACTCAACAATTTGTGCTTGAGGCCTTCCACATAATATACATCACGTACCTTCAATTTTCCATCAATACTTAGAGTGCCCTTTCCCTTTATTTTGATGGAAGAGTTGTCTCCAAACCTTACTTAACACCATTCCAGTCTTCAAGTTTGATGAATTTTCTTTTGTCACCAGTCATGTGGTTTGAGCAACCACTATCTACAACCCATAGATTTTTCCTTTTAGCATGTAAGGCAGTCTGTACTATGAGACTTGATTCTGCCTTTTCCTTTTCTTTCTTAACCCATACTAGTTTGGTTTCCTTCTTCTTGTTAGCTGCTATATTGTGCTCAAATTCAGTTACTAGTTCTTGATTAGGATTTGTCTTCTTTTGCTTGATCTTTCGGTTTTTACACAACTTTTCTATGTGTACAAACTCTTGACAGTTATAGCATTTTACATCTCCATATAAGGGAACATCTTTAAAATTATTTTGGGGTACCGGTTTATTCTTCCTACATTCAAAACTCTTATGACCATATCTATTGCAATAATACCAGACAACATTCATATCACAAAGTGCATTAAATGGATTTCTACTTTCATAACTCATACAGGGCTTATTGATTAATCTACAATCAGCCATTTATGCCCAAATTTGTTACACCAGTAACAGTAACCATGAAAGTTTGAAACATACCGGTTAGGTTGCCTTGGTCCTGAATGGGGCTGCCTCATTGAGGGTCTTCCCTTCATGTTGTTGAATCTAGTGAAACCTTCATGGTCAACCCTTGCATTTGTCCTTGAATCTGCATGTTGATACAAGAAGTGTGGCCTCTAGTTCATTGCTGTATATCGATTTGAGTGGTGATTTCCATCAGCATCTACATATGTCTTTTTGTCAGTATCCTCGCATATAGTGAATGTCTTCTTTTCTTCACCTTCAAAAGAAGAGGTGAACTTTATTTCTTTGCCAGATTTATCTTTGTGGGTTGAACTTTGACCTACTTCAAAGCCTAAACCACTAGTGTCTTTGGATTGCTTCTGTTTGCTCAACATCTTGTCTAAGGCCTCGGTCCTGCCTTCATATTGCCTCCTTATTTTTATTTCTTCCTTACTTTCTTCAAGCTCCTTTATGAGCTTCACTATCTCTACTTCCAACTCTTGATGCTCCTTTTCCTTCTTTGTTAGATCGGAGGATGTAGCTTCACATATCCTCTTAATTTCTTCCAGCTGCAATTTCAAGTTAGATATAATTTGACTGGACTCATCCAGGGATTGCTTCAAGAGATCTTGTTCATCTACTGCAACAAGCTTGACCTTTTTGAGTTCTCTTCTTGTTTTGCTCATTTCCTCAAGAGCACTGATAAGTTCACCTTCCAAGTCCACTTCAACCTCAATGTCCTCCTCTTCCTCATCTTCATCAATTGGTTCACCAAGTGCCACGAAGAGATTGAATTTTCTATCATTCTCATGGTAATCATCTTCTGATGCATTTTCTTCATCTGTTGTATCATCCTCAATAGTATATAGACTGTTTTGATTCCAGTAGCCTCTCCTTCCTTGCCGGTAGTTGTTTCTTTTTCTATCTTTTCTAGCAGATTTTCTGAACTCTCTTGACTCATCTCCACCAGTATCTTTGTGAGGACAATTAGCAGCAAAGTCTCTGACCTTCCCACAGTTGAAACATTTAAGTGGTAGCTTTCCTTTATACCGATCGGATCCTCTTTTGAGCTTCCTGACAAAGTTTTCTATTTCTGCATCAGAATCTTCATTGGATTCTTTATAAGTAGCTACTTCTTTCCCCTTTTTGGTGCTATTGAATGCTGCTTCTTTCCTTAAGGAAGTGTCACCGGTTGTTCTCATCTCATAGACTGTCAGTGAGCCAAATAACTCATCCATTGTAAAGGTCTTCAGGTCCTTGGCTTCTTCTATGGAAGACACCTTCGTATCATACTTGAGTGTGAGAGACCTAAGTACCTTCTTGACTAGAGTCTCATCTGCAATCTCTTCACCAAGTCCTCTGATGGTGTTCACAATTTCATCAAATTTGTGAAGATAGTCTGCATCATCTTGATGCTTTCAAGTTGGCCCCTTAGTGCTTGCAGCTTAGCCTCTTTGACTTTTGCATCTCCTTCAAAAACCTCTGCAATTTATCCCAAGTCTCCTTTGCTAAAACACAGTGCATGACTTTGACAAACTCATTATCAAACAACCCACTCAAGATAGCATGTTTGGCCTTTGCATTGTTCTCATATTCCTTTTTGGCATCTGGATCAGTGGGAGGAATACTAGGAACAACATAACCATTCTTGATGGATATCCACACATCAAAACCTAGAGAGGAAATGTAGGTCTCCATTCTTTTGCTCTAGAAGGCATAATTAGAACCATCAAACATGGGGGCTTTTGAGGAAACAAACTCATTTCTTGCCATTGTGTTCAAAGTCCAGAATCTACCCAAGGTTTAATGATAACCAAGAACCTAGGCTCTGATACCAATTGTTGAACACAGAGTACCACTGAGAGGGGGTGAATCAGTGGTTCCTAAACTTTTTGACTTTCAAAGCAACTTCAGAATACTAGTTAACCACTTAAGCACTAAACAATCAAACCAGTAAGCAAGAAGGAAAGCCAAAGAGATCAATCACACAAATGTAACTCACAACACCTGATGTACGAGGAAAACCCAATGTGGGAAAAACCTCGGTGAGAAAAGTTGCTGGAGACTATTGCTCCAATCCAGCCTCACAGGTAAAACACTGAATTACAAGATTTAGGGCACTGACCTAGGGAGCACTAACCCCTTTATGTTTTAGGGCGCCAACCCCTGCACCAAGCACTAACTTGGAGATGTATATTGAAATAAAATTTGGATACAGTTAAGGATTCTTGTTGCAAATGAATTCTGCAACTCTTGATTAAATATCCTACTACCGGTTGACAGTCTTTTCTCCTCCATTGAATCTCACACTACTGGTTGTGAGATTACTCTCTCTGATTCTTGGCCTCTGTTATCTCTCTCTCTCTCTCACACACACACACACACACACACACACACACACACACACAACACACTGTGACACTTCTTGGATGCTGTCTTCTCTATCACACCTTGCCGGTTTTGTTTAACTGTGAAACTGCAGTTATACCGGTACTCAATCACTGCCAATTAAACCCTCTTGCCGGTTTGCTTGCTCACTTACTCTGCAACTTTCTTATAATAAGTTCTAAGGCTAACAATTATTCCTTTCACTTAATCTCTCTTTTCTCTTCTTCTTCTCTGCATCATCATCTTGCTCTGTCTCGAGATCATCTGTTTATCCCCTGGATTCCTACCAAAAAGAAATTCAAATTTGGAGTGGTTAGGGTTTCCTTTTCTCAACACAATCTGCATGAGATGTGATCCAGTCTTTCATGGGTCGATCACTTGTACTCCAGGGATGCATCTATACACGTTTCCCATTACCCAATGCATACTTGCTAAAGATAGCAATCACGTACAAGATTTCCTATTTTGAAATCTAATCGACTCATAGAACACTTAGCTATTTCGTTTTCGAGGTCTTCTTGTGATCGGATTTCCTTTGCATTGATCCAGGCACCAACTACTCCCTGATATTCCTCTATCATTCTTTCTTCCTCGAGCCGCATCGGTCAGTTACAATCTCATGATTTGTGGTTGTTTCATTTATGTCGATGGTGGCTTTACTGACCTCTGCATATTTGCCACCTCGTCTCCACATGGCATCACCATGGTCAATCACTCAGCTCACTGACACACAGTCGGTTTATACTGGAACATTCAGCAAACTTATACCGGTATACGCCTTTACCGGTGATACCTTCTTTTTCTGTTAACCGACAATGCACACTATACCGGTAACACATCTTCACCTCCACTGGTTTGTGATGACTTTAACATTCTGCCTCTTCATCATAAACATGTAGTCAATCTCCAGATTGGTTTATTCCTCTATCGGTTGCCACTCAACATACTAGCACACACACAACCTCTATCCTGGTTTTTGCCTTACTGGTAAGCCTTCCTTCTGTCTGCTCACTCTCATGCGTATTACCATCATATCGGTCACTTCTTCTTTCTTGTTGGTGACCTTGCCAAACCGATTGACATCAATGACAACTTAATGCCAAAATGCCAACAACTAATCCCCTTAAAGTACAATGAGCACCAACCCACTACAGACACCAATCTCAAATGCCTAGGTTTGAGCAACAACTCAAAAGCTAGGACCTCAATTTCAACAATATTAAAGATAAGGTTAGGACCTTTGATACTACTTACTCCTTAATTTAAACTTTTGACACTTACTCTCTCCTCTTAGGATGTTATGTTACATGCGCACTTGACTTAGGAACTCCCCCTCTAATTCATTCTCCTACTCGCTTGATATGAACTTGTATCTTCAGAAAGTACATTATACCACAAAAAATCCTACTCCATAAATTATTCTAGAATACTCATATATATGAGTTTCATTTATGATTATAGTTATGAGTAGACCACATACATAGTTACATAATTTGCAAGTAAGCCATAAGGTTTATTTCATCAATCATGTAGTAGGTCAAGTCCTAATTAGCCCATACCCAACCTAATGCAGTAAAACACCCCACATGATTCTCAAGAAATCTTAAGAAGATCCAAAACATTATCATCATGTAATCACTGACAGATGTGCATGCTTCAATTCTTCTCTAGGTTAGTCATACCAACTGTGCAATGTTTCTAACTCAGAAACTTACACACAACTGCACACAAAGAAACTTGTCATGTGGATCGATATGAGAGTCAAACAAAGCATAGAGAATAATCACCCTTAATTTCTAGCAACCCACACTCAAATAAATTGTTACAACATTTCATAACACAAGCTAGGTCTACTAGCAACATAGTAACAAACTAGTGAACCAAACACTACCTTTCGCCACTATGGAATTTCAAAAATTCTAGATACTAAAAATACTTATCTCGGCATTCTCACCATTCAAACTGTAGGTCATTATGCTTAGTAATTAGAAAATACAAACCTCCTACAGGTTGCCAAAACAAGCTCATTGTTTGGGTAACAATAGAAAATATTCAAGAAAATATTTCCAAACCACTCCTATCAACTTATTTTTAAGCCAATTTCATAGTCATATCAATCAATGTGACTGCATAAGTTCAACCACTACTCAAAATGCTTTGAAATGACATGTCATCACCATAACTATTCACTCTTTTGGATATAGTAGGAACAATCAACATGAACTACTTCATCAAAGAAATTTTTTGCCTGATAGTTTGACATCAATGACAACTTATGTTCAACACTTGGGTTAGAACTCGAAAACCAATTTTTATCCATTATAAACAACTTGAAATCTCTTAAATAAAAACCCTTAAGATCAATACAATAGTCATTAAAAATATTTTTCTTTTCAAAGTCCAAAATGGGTCAAGATTTTGCTAAACTCTTCTAAGAATTCAACATTTGTTATAGAATAAAGAAAATACCATGAACCTTATGGTCTAAATGCTAGTAAATTCAAACACCATCTAACATACCCTTTCGACTTATTTAGAATAAACAAATAACAATGGCTAGAACATAAGCCAAAACCCTTCAAACAAGAAGGTTTTTACATGTTTTAACAAATAACTTGGCCCAAATGCTAGTCATAACCATAATGAGTATAAACTTGATATATTGTAATTGACAACTCTTATATCAAACAATAAACAAACTATAAATGACAGTGCAAACAAAATTTGAATAAAGAACTATAATTGTGCCATATTTCAAGTAATAGACCTTGGTATGAGGAATGCCATTCATATACACATAATAAAATAAATTAAATAATGATATAGATTAATATAAAACATGAAACTTTAACTTCCAATGCCTCAATCAATAGACTTGGTGTGGATATTATTATCAAAATCCATAAGATAATACAAACAACAAAAATTTAAGATAAGTATATGAATAACACAATCATCATGTAATCTTTGATATAACTTAAAATTTTCTTCTATTATTAATTTAATTTATACCTATTACTATTAATTAAATGTATATATTCAATATTAAACACACGATTCTTATTAACAAATACAATTAGAATTATTTAAAAAATAATAAGAAAATGTTACCAAGCAAGCTTGACCTATGAATTTGTTAATGTTTCTTTCAACCATTGTAATCCTTGTGATTAACATCATGGCATCCAAATAATGTTATAAATTTCTAAAATATCTTAACTTTTTTACCAACAATATATGCCATTAGAATTCAAAATCAAATAAAGACAACAATGTAAAATAAATCTCCTTAGATAGATAATAATCCATGTATCAAACGGCTTCCACCAAGACATTTTAAATAAATTAATTGCCATTAACACTATAAACTACATGATAATGAATATGCAAATCTTAACAACCAAATAAATTCTTTGTATGAAAAGATAGAAAGTATTAATGACTAATGGATCAATCTACAAGCCACTAAAAAAGATATCCAAAACAATGGATAAAGAAAGAATAATTAATTCTTATATTATTAACTATTGTCAAACAGTCTGCAATGGTTATGAATACCATGGTGAATAGTCTGGAACAACCGTATAAGGTTGTTGTTATTATTGGTGATGATGCTAAGGCGGCTCAAGGTCGTGAAGGACCCTGCAAAAGGACCCGAGGGAACATGAAGAAAAAGGTGGCTTTTCAGAATTTAGATCATAAAGCTATGAAGGTTGTTGCTGATACCATGAATGCCCTTGAAGTTGAGGTCGTTGAGACCCTCAAAAGCCTAATGTAATTGGGTAGTTTTTTGTTGTTGGTTCTATTTGTGTCTGGGTTTGGTCTTTTTGTTGTCTCTTTGGCTATTGTTTCTTATGCTTATCCTTGCAGCCCATTTTGTTTTGGACGTTTCTTTTTGATTCCATACCTCTTAGAATCATTTTGTAAAGGGTTTCAGGGCCCCTTCAAAACCTATTTTTGCCTTAATCCAAAACTATTGTCAAAATATTTAACATATGATAAGTAATAGCAAAAAAGTAGTTATTTTTGTTAGTTTTTTGTTAATGTGTTGTATTGTTAATGTTGTCTGAGGACTATTTGTGTAGGGGTCAACACTCTTGTTTTTGTTGCTTACTAATATCAAAAACAAAATAGTAGTCATTAGATTGTAGATTTAGCTTAATATCTAATCCTACCAACTCATAAGTGGGTTCTAATGAGTTTAAACTTATCATAGTCTATAGCTATAGGCCAAAAGATTAAAACTTAAAATATTACATATAATATTTTTACATTAAAATTAATATTATTCTATATGTTTCATGATATTTAATCTTTTGTGTGTATATATACATTTATGAAATCCACTATACTTTAGATAATGAAGTCAATGAACTAATTTTGAAACAACAAATATATCCATACACATAAATTTATATTCACAAAAATACAATATCAAGTACATACACATTGATATACAATTAAATACATATACCTTCACATCAAAAAATAAAATTACACATTGATATGTGGTGAAGAAGCACGCTTAAGATTAATGTCATTAAAATAATTCCACTAATAAACAAATACATATAATCATAAAAGACAAACAAGAACAAACACAATACTAATTGCCAACAACCATCTGGACATCACCTAACCCTCATTCTTGATGAATATTGTTTTATATAGAAAGTCTCATTTCACCTATGAGATGAGGATCAAGCTAACATTAGATCACTTATTGAACTTTCATAATGTTAATTATAATTATACTGGAGTAAAAAATAAAAATGAGATAATAAAACTTATGCCTAGACCAAGAATAAGTTCCTACACACATATAATATTGGCAATATAATTAGCAATATTAGACAATTAATCTCCCACAAAGTTCTATCAAGGGAGGTCTATGACATCCCACCCTCCCTCCTTAAGAATGGTATCATCCTCGAGACAAGTAGTAAACTATTGATAAAAATAAAATTATAAGTTTAATGTATCATAAATCAATATCAAATGCTATTAAATAAAGTAAAATAATTTGATTTCATAATTTATTGATCGTACTCTAAGGAATTAATTTGATCACATTGAATGAACACTTGTTGAATGTTAAAATTATACATTTAATGTTGTGTTGTTTTAAAATTTGGAGCAACTTGAATGTTATTTGCTTGACGTTTAATTGAAGATTATATTACTTTAAAACATGAGAAATATTATAAACACTTACATAATAATATAGCATGAAAGACATAGTGAATCATTTCCGAGGAAGGCCACACTTCCAAGAATCATGCAATAGTGTTGAGCACTTCTAGAATTTCAAATGGAGCAACAAACTATGGATCCAACTTTGCAAATTTACCAAATTTAATAAAACTTTTCTATGGTATTATGCCTATAAATACCCTATCACCCACAAAAAAATTGTGAAATGATATATTCAAATCAACATAACTTTTATGTTTTTTTGAAGCTTCCTTCAACCTTTCCTTAATAATTTTAAACTACTCATCATATTCTTGAAGTATTTCTAGCCTGATAACTGCCCTTTTCTCAAGTCCATCCTATCCAAGATGCATTTTGTATATGATGAATACTAAGAGGGGGGGATAAATTAGTATGCCAAAAATCACTGTATTTAAACACTTTACTAGACTACCAGTAAACCGGTAAAACAATTTAGCAGACAAACCGGTTAGCACACATGCAAACCAAATAGAAAATAATGCATTCACCCACAGAAGCACAAACACCATAACACGAGAGATTTTGACGTGGAAACCCAAATGGGAAAAACCATGGTGAGATGGAACTCACAAGTAACTATCTGCAGATTAGGAACCGGACCGGTTAAGGTCATACAATGTTCTTTACCAGAATAGATCCTGTTAGGAATCTCAATCTCTGTTAGGAGATAAGTCCGATTAAAGACTACCTTGCTAGAGGATTTTAGATTCACAGATGTGAACCACCTTGTTAGAGGATTTACAACAGGCTTTTTGGGCCTACCCGGTTAAGGGCTTCAGACTTGTCGAAGATGTGAGTAATCGACAAGTGAGTGATCTAGCAAATAGCACAAATTGCTTGGTTAGATCCTTGATAGCTCATTCCTAATGCATTCCAACATTTCTTCAGTCTTCAACACATTCACACTCTACCTCTTCTCGTAGACCTCAACTTCTCTTCTATGATCTCTCTTGCAAAAAACTCTTCAACCACCTTAAACCCTAGCAACCACCTAAAACCCTAGACATGATGTCCTGATAAAGGAATTTGATTTCATGTCGGTCCAATAGGATTACAATACAATTTCCTAGGTTCAATGCATCTAGACATATTTGGTAACACGACACAAAAAGAACTGCTAGAGTGTCGGTACCGCCAAACAATTGGTGGATGGTAACTCATCACAAAATGCCGGTTGGTAACTCATCACAAAGTATTACCGGTTCATACAAAATATTGGTTTAAGCAAAATACCGGTTGCCGGTTTGACAAAATGAAGACTGGGAAATATGAGTTGTGCCGCTTCATTCCTTCGTACCGCTTGAGATCCTCGAACCGCTTGGGGTCTTCATACTGCTTCAGATCGGTAAACACTTTCTGCAAAACACCGATAGTCTAAAGACTATAATACATCATACCGGTTGGAACAAATACTGGTTGAGCTTTAACTCATACATACAAAAAGTACTCCCCTAAGCATATACACTATCCCTTTTGCAGAAAATACAATGTATACTACTCCTTAACAGAAATAACATGAAAATATACATCAAAACATTCAAAATTTATACTTCTCCCCCTTTGCCAACAATGACAAAAGTATTGCAGACTAACCCCTGTTTCATTAGTATTAAAATAATAAGTGTTTATGATAGTAAAGAGTAAAACTTGTCAAAAACTGATTTAAAGTCCTGCAAAAATTGCTTCATGGATAAGGACCATGAGTCAAGTAGGGAGGTAGCCACCTCTTTCTCTGTCTACATCTAGGAGACCTATTCTTCCATGGCATCTATCGTGCTCATCTCTTGAGTGACTGTTAGGGCATCAAGATTTAGGTAGCATTTCTAGAGAATTTGCAGCCTTGGCAGTAGAACCAGTTGAAGTTCCTGCAAATTTCGTGTCCGGTTGCTTATCTCTGCCTCTAGTCTTGCAGACTGCAGTTGAACTTGGTGAACAGTTTGTCCATATGTGGAAAAGCAATCATATGGCATCTTGAAGGTGCTAATAAATGACTGCATATCAGATTGTAGTTTGTTCTACTGAGTGAGCACATCATCACAGAATAAATGAGGTTGGCAAATCTTGCTGAGTAGAAGATTGCCCTCATTCATTGCATCTCTAATGGCCTTTTGTGCCTTCTGGAAATCAGACCGGAGCTCTGTTAGCTTTTTCACCAGGGCAGTGTCTAGAGCCTTTTGATGTGCCTTCTTGGCATTTTCTTCTACGACCTCTTCCAGGCTTTGTACTTGGTCTTCTACAACTGTGCATGGGAGTTTCAATTGTGCAAGTGAGGAATCGGTACTTGGAAGGTTAGTACCAGGTATCAAACTGGTAAGTGTTTCCACCACAGTTTGGATAACATCTTCCTCCTTTTTCCTCCTTAGAGCATTCAATCGCTCTTGAGCAAGCTTAATGCTCTGCAATAACTCCGATTCATTTGCAGACTGGAGGTCAATAGGACTGGTAGTTGCAGCCAGTTTAGCCTGACTACCGGTTGCCATTGGAGTCTCCACCTGTGTGCTCTTTTCCACTGCTTCCTTGTCCTTGGATTTTTGCTTATCCTCTTTAGCCTTCCTTTGCTCCTTTTCTTCTTTCTGTCTTTTCTCTTCTTCTTGTCTCTTCTCTTCATCTTTTTGCTTCTTCTCTTCTTCATCCTTCTTCTTCTCCTCTTTCTTTTTCTTCTCTTCCTCTTTCTGTTTCTTCTCTTCCTCTTTCCTCTTCTCTTCTTCTTTCTTTTCCTCTTCCTTCTTCTTCCTCTCTTCCTCTTTCCGCTTCTCCTCTTCTTTCTTTTCCTCTTCCTTCTTCTTCCTCTCTTCCTCTTTCCGCTTTTCCTCTTCTTTTCTCTTATCTTCTTCATCTGTCTATTTCTTCTTTTCAACTTCCTGTTGCTTCTTTTCTTCTTCTGCCTTCTTTTCCTGTCCTGTTCCTTCTGATGGTGCATCCTGAGTAACATTTTCACCATCTAAGGCGTCTACATCAATGGGGTCCATTTGTTCTGTGACTGGTTCTTCTTCACTATCATACACCTCATCCGGTTTGCCAGTTTCCGGTTCTCACTCAGCTTTTCTGTTGGCTTCAGCCACTTGATGCATCTTAAGAGCTTCTTGAGCATGAGTATGTATATCTTTGATCACTTCTTGACCCTTTCCTTCCAGTAATAGGATTCTTCTTCTTCTCATGAAGAAGATGCCTTTGTATTTAGTCATAACTTCGAAAAGTTTTGAATTTGATACATTAGGAAAATGTTGAGCAAATATTTTCTCCCTCATTTCCTATTCCTTTTCTCTGGCAATGTGCCATTTATTGTCTAAAGAATTATACAAAGAATCTGATGTCTCAGATCTAATTTATGAAGGCGACCGGTCATTAACACACAAATACTTAATGATTTCCTATTGAACTTCTTCCTTTTCATCATCATTGAAATCATCAAAACAATCAATTAAATCATTCAACACTTTTCTCCTAATATTCTTTATAGTTATTTGACAATGTGTCAAAGGTTTGTAAGAAGAAATATCAATATTTACCGGTGCAGATGATGTCGGTTCATTATTTGTCTTTTTCTTTGTTTGCCTAGTCTTCTTCTTAGGCGGTTCTTCTGACACAGTTTCTTCTGAGTCAGGTGTATTGCTTTTTGTCTTTCGCTTCCTCTCAAAGACTTTTGCAGGTGCCGCTTCCGGTTTCTTCTTAATTGGTGACCGCTTGGTCACTTTGGGACTGGTTGCAGTAACCGATGCTGATGCTGAAGGCACTGCCTTTCGTTTCTTTACTAAGGGTTCTGCAACAGGTGTAACCCTTTCCAAATAAGTGCCGGTTCTCTTTGCCTTAGGGTCAAGGGGTGATGCGATTAGGGTAGAAGCATACCTGTCCAACATATCATACATTACCTCATAGCCCATAGGATCCACTTCTTCCTGCCTAGGCTCAATGACCTCCATTATGCATTCATCCACTTTGATGGTGAAGCAGATGTCTTCCTCATACTTTTTGACTATGTCACCGGATATCCTTATCCTTTGGCTCATCTTGCGTCTGAACTCATCAAAGTATTTGTTCAGTACTTCCGGATAGCCGGTTCCAACCACTTGTAGTCTTTCCTTGATTTGTTTTGTTACTGGTTGGTCAGCAAACCACTGAATATCACCTACTCCTGGAAAGTAAAAGAACAACCCAACCAGTAGTTGTCCGAACTTGAATCTCATTGCATTGTCCTATTTGATTGACTTAAGATTCAACATAAGTTGTCTTTGCATACAGGTGCACAGATCAAACAATTGCATCGTCCTTGATCATCCTGTAAGCGACATTTACCGCTGCAGTAGAGACAAAATTAATTCTGCTGGCAGAGAACGTCCGATAACCTATCACCATACAGGCATACTTGACTAGATCGTCCTTGATTGAGTTGACGGTCATACCACGTGAGTCGCTCACTGGACTGGTGAGCTTGGACATTTCAGTCTTGCTGACCTTCCTTAGGGCTGACACTTCCCCTGTATTGTAGAAATCGGTGATGACATGAATCGCTTCCGGTGTGATATCATGTGTCTGCTCTAGGTACATCTTGTCACCGTGTACCCTTCTTAGAATAATGCGAATGTGATCATCCGAAAATTCTTCAAGAAAGTAAACTGCATTTTGGAGTTTCTTCTTTTCGAGAATGCTGAATTCCGGTTTAATCTTCTTATCATTTCCACAGAATAGTCTTAGCTGGGAATGGATCACAAGAGACCCTAGGTCTTCAATTTTGCAGTCTATGTTATCAGAAATCCCTTCTTCTACTATAACACCAGCTGGTACTTGAGATAGGGCATTATATTTTGACTTACGCTTAATGAAGTCCATAGAATCAACAGTTGCACTAGAACTATAATGAGATGTGGAAGCCATGATAAACGAAAAATTATGAAAAATACCTTCGCAGATTGAAATTTAGGGCTTTACAATTTGAACTTTGCTTGACACTCCTTTGATTGCAGAGATACCGCTTTGCGTTCTACACTCCTCCAACAGATGTTTGCTTCAGATTCTGATAAATTCTTTGATTCGTAGTGTAAATAGCTTTCCTTTGCTCTGCACTTGAAAAAATTCTTCGCTTGAAAAATGATAAGTGAGAAATGATTTGAAAATTCCTTTTAAACAGGTTCTCCACCTACCATAATAAATGCTCCAATATTAGGGTGTAAACCCTAATTTGCCTTTTATCATTTTTGGTCTCTTGTCAACTGACAGGTATCAGATACCAGTTAAGATCTTTTACTGGTGTAAACCAGGGGTTTGAAGTATTTCACCATTTGCTCCCCTAAGCTTTTCTGATGCTTAGTTTGCTGGTTCCGTGGGTTCCACACTAGGTGCAGAAACCGGTTCTTCTTGCAACAATCCTGGTTTCTTTTTCCAGGTTTTGTTCATATCCGCTTGAACCATTTCAATATCAATCTTTCCTTCCGGAGTGACCGGTATGTCATCCGATATGTTCTTTCTTGTTCTGCAAAATTTGGCAATGTGACCCGGTTTGTTGCAATGATAGCAGACCAATCCAAGTGCTCTCCAAGGTCCATTATTCATGTTACCGTTCTTCCTCCTGCATGTTGTAGCAGTGTGACCATGACAATGACAGATCAAACAATTTTCTCTCCATCCGGTTGCCGCTTGATAACCACCGCTTCCTAATTGATGATTAAAGGCATTAAACCGGTTGTGATTCCAGTTCACAAAAGGTTCTAGACCAACTCCCTGAGTCCTTTGAGGATATCTTCAAGTGTAGTTCATAACAGACCTGCATTCAGATGCTCTATGCCCAAACTTGTTGCATGCATAACAGTTACCATTGAAATTATTGGATCTAGGTACATTGTTTATAAAGTAAGGAAAATTATTGTAGGCTTTTCTCCTACACACATTAGCAGTATGTCCTTCTTTAAGACAGTTAAAGCAAACAGGTTTGAACTTTTTCTTACCTTTACCTTTGAATGCCTGTTGCTTCTTCAATGCTTCAGCATTTGCACCAGAGGTCTCACCTTTCTCATGACTGGAGTAACCAAGTCCATCAGTATTCCTGATAGGTTTGACCGATTCAAGCTTTTGCTCTAGCTTAATAATACTCTTGTTGAACTTAGCAAGTATTTCCTTTGACTCGGAGAGTTCTTTGGAAATAGCAGCATTTGTTTCCATCAAATTTGCATTCTCAGAGATGGCCATGTTCAGTTCTCTTTGCATGTCTTCCTTTTCCACTTTTCTCACATGGAGTTGAGCGGTTAGGGCACTGATTTCTTGCTTCAGCTTGGAGATTTCATGATCTTTGTCTTTTGCCAAATCTTCAGCTTTCCTCTGGTTCTCAAGCTCTTGGCACATTCGAATAGTCAATCCTTCCAACTCTTTTCTCAAATTGGAATTGGATTCATTCATCTTTTCTACTTCTTGAATTAGGGCTTCCATGTCTGCATCATCAGAAGAACTATTTTTAGATAGCTCCATCAGTATTTCAGCATGTTCTCTCCTTTTTGCCTGAGAGGCCTTATATTTGACCATAAGATCATCACAGGCTTGCTCAGACTGAGTGAGCCGATGAGTAAGTTCCCTCATAGTGTATTCCCCCACATCTCTTTCCAAGTGGTTAGACTTAAAGAAAGGTTGGCTCTGATACCAATTCATGAATACTAAGAGGGGGGGGGGGGTGAATTAGTATGCCAAAAATCACTGTATTTAAACACTTTACTAGACTACCTGTAAACTGGTAAAACAGTTTAGCAGACAAACTGGTTAGCACACATGCAAACCAAATAGCAAATAATGCATTCACCCATAGAAGCACAAACACCATAACACGAGAGATTTTGACGTGGAAACCCAAATGGGAAAAACCATGGTGAGATGGAACTCACAAGTAACTATCTGCAGAATAGGAACCAGACCGGTTAAGGTCATACAATGTTCTTTACCAGAACAGATCCTGTTAGGAATCTCAATCTCTGTTAGGAGATAAGTCTGATTAAAGACTACCTTGCTAGAGGATTTTAGATTCACAGATGTGAACCACCTTGTTAGAGGATTTACAATAGGCTTTTTGGGCCTACTCGGTTAAGGGCTTCAGACTTGTCAAAGATGTGAGTAATCGACAAGTGAGTGATCTAGCAAATAGCACAGATTGCTTGGTTAGATCCTTGATAGCTCATTCCTAATGCATTCCAGCATTACTTCAGTCTTCAACACATTCACACTTTGCCTCTTCTCACAGACCTCAACTTCTCTTCTATGATCTCTCTTGCAAAAAACTCTTCAACCACCTTAAACCCTAGCAACCACCTAAAACCCTAGACATGATGTCCTTATAAAGGAATCTGATTTCATGTCGTTCTAATAGGATTATAATACAATTTCCTAGGTTCAATGCATCTAGACATATTTGGTAACACGACACAAAAAGAACTGCTAGAGTGTCGGCACTGCCAAACAATCGGTGGATGGTAACTCATCACAAAATGTCGGTTGGTAACTCATCACAGAGTATTACTGGTTCATACAAAATACCGGTTTAAGCAAAACACTAGTTGCCGGTTTGACAAAATGAAGACTGGGAAATATGAGTTGTGTTGCTTCGTTCCTTCGTACCGCTTGAGATCCTCGAACCGCTTGGGGTCTTCATACCGCTTCAGATCGGTAAACACTTTTTGCAAAACACCGATAAGATTATAATACATCATACCGGTTGGAACAAATACTGGTTGAGCTTTAACTCATACATACAAAAAGTGATCTCATAGCAAGTGTGTGTCCATCAATGACAATCACAACATAAGCATAAAAAATGCCAACAGTATATTCTATAATAAATTTCCTTAAAGGATTTTATTTCAATAAATAAATGATAAAAAATATTTTATGCACACTCAAACAAGTGAAGAAAGTCCTCCCATATAGAAGATTCATCCATTAGACGCATTCAAAGCATATCTTTGACAATATAATTAAATTTTTATGTTTGACCATCAATTTTAGGATGACACATATAACTAAGGTTCAATTGTTTTCCAAAGGATACCATTAGGGAAGTATAGAATCAAGAAGTGAACAACTTGTCTCAATAAGAATTATTACATTAATAATTTTGTGTAGCCTTGCCACTCCTTTTACACATTTTGATGCTAAAATTGTTGCATCATCATGCACTTACCAAAAATAAAATGTGGCACTTTGGTTAACTTATTCACAAAAACTATTGCAGTGTCATGTATACCTATTCCTAGGTAAGCAAAAAATAAAATCCACATTGATCATAAAATATTTATGGTTGGAAATGTTATTTAGATAAAATAGACCAACTAGGCATCCATGTTCCACTTCAACCTTTTAATTTTCCAAGTATTTAGCTATGATTTATGTTATATTTTCCCTTATTTTAGGCTAATAAAAGTTTAATTTAAATTAGTGTAGCATCTGTCCACACCTTGATGAGAAAAATACGATGCTCCAAATGCTTCAAATACTTCAAACATAATTATTTGCCACATATTTTTTAGTATCGAGAACATAAATAGGTTCTTAAAATCTCAAAAGTGTATCCATATCAAATGAGTAACCTTATTTTTCTAGGCCCTCTTTAGATAAATTAATTTTTTTTGGATAAATAGGATCTTATTATATTGTTCCAAGATATTTCTTCTCAATTTAGACCATAATATAGATACTATAGCTATGTATCTACATTTTCTCAAAGCATCCACCACATGCTTTATTTTCCCTTAACATAGGTAATATCAAGATCAAAATTACATAAAAAAATATTAGCCATCTTCACTAATGTGTAGTTATTTTTCTTGATTGAAATTTAGATCAAAATACACAGGTATATTTTCAATTTAAATCTTTACCCATGAGGTAATGCCCCCACAACATTAGAGTGTGCATGATAGAAACTAAATTCAAGTCACAAGGCATAATTGTTTTCGTGGTCCTTGAGTTTCAATGACTCATAAGACACAACTCAACCATCTTGAGTCAAAATTCCTACAATCCTTTGGAAGAGGCATCAATCCACACTATGAATTGGCCATTCAAAACAAGAATTACGAGGATAGGGTAGTTCTATGAATAATTTCTTTAGCTAATAAAAAGTAATTCACACTCCTTTAACCATAAAGCTTTTTTCCTACCTTGCAAGGAAGATGTTTAAGAGAAATTTTAACAAAATTATTCACAAACCAATCCCAATATCCTACAAGGCTCATGAAACTCCTCACCTATATTTATATTTTGAGGTGCTAGCTAATTCATGAGAGCTTTGACTTTCATTAAATCCACCACAATCCATTTTGAGGGATTATATGGCACAAATAATGCACTTTTTGGAAACACATATTTTAATATTTTCCCAAATAGTTTATTCTTTCTCAATCTTTGCAACACCATCCTTAGATGTTGTTCATGTTCATAAATGTATTTAGAATATATTAGATTGCAATCAAGAAATATGAAGAATGATCTTTAAAATAATTTTAAAATATTTTATTAATAAAATTCATAAATATTTGAACATAATGGATAGTCTAAAAGGAAGCACAATGAATTCAATTGATCATAGGGTAAAAGCACAAAGTTTAGTTTTGTCACATTTTTGCCAACAAAATAGGCTTAGGTGAAATAATTTCATCCTAACTGATTTTGAGCAAAGATATTTCACCCACAACCATGTGGCATATATAGTTTCAGGTGTAACCCTTTCATCCAAAACTATAAAATATTTTTTTCCTATTGAAAATTTGAATTGCAGTTAACTCTGCATGTAAGGTTTCAAATAAAAAGCTTTTAGTTGAGAAGGTTTTTGACAAAACCCTTTCTCTCAAGATTGTCTATGTGATAGCTTAATCCTTCTTTTGGGACAAATTTAGAAAAAAATAACTTCAACTCTAAATTTTTCCAAAAAAAGGGTACTTTCATGAAAATTTAAAAATATCTTTTGTAGAGCTTCGAGTCTAAAATCCAATTTTTTTGATATTTTAATTAGTTTGTTTATGATTTTAAAAAAAATTATTGTAAGTTTTAGTAATCAAACCTAAGGTTGATTGAAAATCTATAAAATATTTAAACATTTATTTTAAAAAAAATAATATATGACGTTCTAGAGAAGAGAATCCTCTCTGAGAGGGTGCAATTTAAAAAAAACATAAGAAAATTAGTCAAAAGTTGACATCTCATGAAAGCTATGATGTTTGGAGTAAGTTTGACTTTAAAATTATTAAAAAATAAATATTTTACCTACACAAAATTTTAATGTAATCTATCTAAAAAAAATTAGAGAACATAAATGTTTTCCTTTTCTTTTTCAACATCCCATTGACCTCACTTTTTTAAAAAAAAATTTAGCACTTCAAATTATGCTCTTAGATTTATGATAAAATATATCTAACTATTTAAAAATAAAGTAAAAAAGTATAAGCATAAACTACTTTAAGAGTTTTACATTTCATTAGTTTACATTATTTTAAAATTCAAAACATAAATATTACTTTTAAATGGTTGATGTTAAAACTTTGCATATGTGTTATTTGTTTCCTTTGTAAAAGTGTGACACAAATTTGTACTTTTACCCCATGCCCAGTCCTAAATGTAGTTGTTTGAATGCCTTCTTCCTTGATTCTCAATTGGCGATATCCCAACCTTAAGTCAATTTTGGAAAAATGACCACTTCTCCCATGTAATCAAATAAATCATCCAATGAATATTTATTCTTTATGTGGAGATTTGGAGCATCCCACAATGAGACTCCAGGCATTATCAATCAATTTTTGAGAATTTCAATAGGTTGTACCTTTAATTCATGCAAATTAGAAGTGTTCATTTGGTAAGAAGCTATAGGATCTGGTGTTAAATCTAACATGGTATCAACAGAAAAATCAGACTCCCTTTTAGGAGGTATTCTAGGAAGTTCCTCAAGAAAAATATCTTCAAATTATTGCAACAATGGATGATTCATATTTGTAACTTTCTATTTTCCCTTTATAACCTTCAAGCCTTCCAAACCATAAAAAGTAACAGTTGGTTTTTTGTCCATAACTTCATCATATAGAGTCAAAATTGGGCAAACGAGATATTGTCAGAAAGCTTATTTCAACACCGATTTGATTCTACAAATGGTTTTGTTAGATTCTACTCTTGATGTTTTCTATAGGCCATTGAAGACAACCTTCTTTTTTGTGCTTCTAGGGCCATAACTTGGGCAAACAAACTCCATTTTTCGACTTCCACATATCATCGAAAAGATCTCTGAGTAACCTATTCAAATATACTATTAGATTTTCTAGATTTTTCCCTACTAACTTTTATTAAGTCTTTTGTGTTTTTCACCTTATGGTTGATTACTTGGTCATTCTAGTTCTTGGAATCTTTTTGTTTGCAATGGATGGCTTCTCTTGGGTTGTCCTACATCGAATCCTAGTGATTCTTGTCCCATTCATGTGTGTATTGGTTGCATACCCATTTTCAATATACAAGACACACCCTTTTCTTGCAACCCTCTTCAATTGTAAAGTAGAAAGAGTTGTTCACTTTCTAGCTTCCTTGTAATCCTTGAAGAACTATGTGATAGCTTGACTCATCCAAGCAATATAGTTAATTTTTTATTAGTTTATTTTGGTTTCATTCTTGGAAATAAATTTGTTCCTAAGATTAAACCATAACATCTAAAAGTAAAAATTACCACATTTGTGATTATTTTCATCGAGTCTACAATAAGATCTAGCTTAGGAATAACTTCCCTGTTTAGATTCCTTTGATTTGTTCCTAACTCAACACAAAGCCCCATTGACAAGGTTTTAGTTTTATCTTCAATATATAAACTATCTTTGGTGAAATAAAGTAATCAATAGCTCCCAACTCTACCAATAATACAAAACATCATTAATCTTAATTACTAATTCAAGAAGTAACATTTGTACACCCTTTAGTGGGTTATTGACTATCACATAGATTTGATGATTTGGGCTCTGATGACTTTAAGGTTTTTTATGATCTCAAGATAAGTGGTTTTTCTTCCTACAATTGTAACCATCATTAGGTTTTCTTTGTTGATTAGGAACAATATTATCCCTAGTGGTTCATGTTTTTTGTAAAAGTTGTAGGCCTTTGATGGGGAATACTTTTATTAGTTTTATTTTCCTTTGCTATTCTCTACTATTTTTAGATTTGATAAAAAAATATTTTCCCCCACAACCACTCAAATTTTGTTGACTATTTTTATTCTTATACTCTTACCTTGCTTGTAAATGGGCATTATCGTTCTCCTCGTCTCTATAGACTAGCATAATTGCTTTGGTCAAGGTAGTAGACTTAATCATGTTGATGTCATGAATGACTATTTTCTTTTTAAATATAATTAGAATTTCTTGAGTTTTATCTCAAAATCCTTTGTATAGTTAGCATACCTTAATAAGTTCATGAACGTTGACTCATTTTAGGTAGCCATGGAGGTATCCCCATTGGATTGCTTTGGAATGTCCTTATTTTTATTTCCAATGTCTTTTGTCATGTGTGATATCCAATTCTAAGATATTCATAAGAAAATATTTGCATAATATCACCTTTTTGAGAATCCTCATGTTGGATATAAATTAGGAAGCTAGACCACCCTTCCAAAAAAAAAAAGTGCAATACTAAGCCTTTTGTTAATGAAAAAGCATAATTACCTTGATCTTTCCATGTTAATATTTATCCGATGGTTGTTGCTAACTTGAGAGAATGACATTTTAGGTTTTTGAGTGAATCCTTGCCAATTATCTATTACTTGAGATGTTTTAATAATAACTAATCATTGAAAGAAACTATATTCTAGTTGTATTATGATAAGACTCATCACAAGATATTAAACTAACCATGTCATCCCACTAAAAAATCACCTAGTGATTACAAAAATAAATGCCACTCAAAGGGGATAAAATGCCCACAAACCATCAAATTAAACCTTCCCCACACATTGAGATTATCTATTCTAAACAAACCCAACTCCACCTCCATATAAAAAATCACATCACCTTGGAATATGTCGGTACTCAAAAAACTACATATGACAACATGTCACCTATTCTAATAGGCCATATCTACTCACCACATCATCATCCCTAGCCAATCATAAAAATAGATCATATAACCCCAAAGTTGGCATAGTCTAGTTTCTCTCATGGTTTAATTAATAATGTCTTGTCACAACAATATAATTCAAATTCAAAAATATATAAATAGGAGTGCCTTAAATATTTATAAATGGGCAAGCTTAAAATGGGCGACCAACTGGTGGAAATTGACGAAGAGTTAATAGCTAAAGCTATGAGACTCAAAAGGGAGGGCTGCAATTTCTACAGAGATAGGAAGGTCAGCAGGGAAGCCATTGAAAGGTACCCAGTCATAGAGAAAGAGAAGAAAAGACTGGTAAAGTTGAGCAAAACCTATTACCCGCCTAGGGCTTTTGCAAAGCCCTGGCGGGAAATTCTCTTTGTTTTAATGAGGTATATAACTCTAGATGGCAGGTTTACGAAAGTATATGGATATCACTTTGTCCTCTTAAATCATTTTAGGCATAACAATAAGGTGAATTTCCCTTATTTCTTGCTCTGTTCTATGAATGCATCCCTAAAAGCATATAAAGAAAATCCTCAGGGTGACACTGCAATGCACCAAGGACTTATGGTCCTCATTTATGATCATCTAAAGGCCAATAAAATCAATCGAATGCAGCTCTTTGTGGATTCAGAAGAAGAAATGTCTGATTCTGATTTCTCGGAGGAGGAGGATTCAGATAATGATTCCTCGATTGAAAATGAGGAAAGCTCTGACGACTCAGAGTATGAGAGGAGCAAGAAGAGGAAATCAAGACCCTCTTCTTCTAAGAGTAAAAAACCCCAAAGCAAACCCTTGATTAGTATTTCTTCGGAAGAAGAGGACTCTGATTTCCCTAAGGAGAAGAAGAACCCTAAGGGAGTGCTGAAGGAAAAAAGTAAAATCCAAGCCCAACCCAGGAAGAAGCAAAAGAAAACAGAGGAGACTGGTAAAGATCCGGAGGACACAGGCAAGGAACCGGAAGAGGATAAGCAAACAAGAACCCTGGAAGCTGAACAAAGCCTGGAGATGGAGACTATGGAGGAGACCCTCAGGGCCGCTGACACTATTTCTGCCCTCCATATTGCTAAAGATGAACAGATAACCCCTGGTAAAGTTACTCCTTCTCCTGGTCCTCACCCCGAGGCCTTGAAGGGTTTTATGAAAACCATTGATTGATGGGAATAAGAATACTGTGGATGAATACAAAAAACTCTGCAACAGAGTCATGATCCTGGAGACCATTAACATTGGAGAGGGGAACACTATGGCCAATTATATTGAAGATTTGAAGAACACAATTGCCAAAGCGGAAGACATCAGAGATGCCTTTAATCCCTGGTTTGAGAAAATTGAAAAGGAGATACAGGATAGAAAAACCCTGGAGGAAACTAACGAAAAAACGCTCTCGGATACAGTTGCCAAAGTGGACAAGATAGAGGAGTGCCTCAAGAACATTGCGGAGCAGAGTCTCAACATTCTGAAAATCTCAGCCAACAACACCCATACCCTCATCAGCAAGCTCGATGATGAAAAGGAAACCCAGGAAATTGACTTGGATGCAGAAGGAACTGGGGAAACCCAAGGTCCCAGAACTCGCACCCATGGAAAGAGGAAGGAAAAGAAAGTGAATAAGGACCTGGAGGAGCTAAAAGCAGTTGGGGCAACCTATGACGAGCTGGTGACTAAGGCAGAGGATCTGCTGAAGAAAATTACTATGTAGTGTCTCCTTGGGTTCTTTGCTGTTTTTTGTTGTTTAGCTGTTTTTTCTGTTCGCTGGTTTTTTGGACCAGTCGCTTTGTATGAGGACTCTATTTTCTCAGCTTTTTATTTTAACTATGTTGTAATGGTTTCGGGTCCTTAAAACCTATTTTTTATTCAATCAGAACTAACAATCACAAAGGCATTTAATTAAAATAATTGAGCCAATAAGATCATATTCAAGGAACTCCTAATGAGTTGATAACCACAAATGAATTTAGTTATAATAATTGAACCAATAAGTTTCTAGAAAAATCATTCAATATGAACTTTCAAAGAAAGGCAACTAATAATTTCACATAGCCATCCTATACTCCATTAGGGTTTTCTATGCTGAAAAGAAGAAGTGGTAGTGGTAAAGGAAGAAGTGAAAGGGGGAATGACAATTAAATGATTTAAGGTGGAAGTGTGGCTAACTCAAAAAAAAGAAGATGATGATGATGATGAGGATTCAACTAAGCCTATTGAATATTTTTTCACATCCTTAGATGATGAAGACTTAGTCAATGAACCCCTTTGGGAAATGTGGTTAGAGGATTTGAGGTCTACGCTTTCTACATAGAAACAATCATCTTAGTCATCTCCTACATTAGGAAAGCTTCCAAAGAAAATATCAATCATTAAATGGGCTCTACTATGGGTTTCATTGATGGCTCGTGTGAAGATGATGGCATTCCTAACAAGGAGGAAGAAATGTTCCTTGATAATCCCCTTGAGGTTTGGTTGAATGCTCAAAAGGGTGTGTGGGGTCAAAGTCCTCTATAGGATGGCATGTTTAGATAGATGCTAAAGAGGATATTTCTCTTCTTAAGATGTGGTTGGAAGCCCAATGATATGCTCAAATTAATTCAATCTTTGAGTTGCAAGATGTTGTGAGAAAAGTTTCTACTAAGCCTATTCTTGTTGGGACTCGATCGTGTAACCTAGGTAATTCTCTTAAGAGGGGATTTATGTTGTCCCCTTGCAAGAATCCTTTTCCTCTACCCAAGGTGGATTTGAAATATTTTTATGATGCCTTGTCTCCCATTCTAGACTTGTCCATTATTAGTAGTACTACATATGATGTGAATGTTGTGCCTTCCCTTTTTTGTTTGCAATTTCCATCCTAGGTGGATGCCCCCTTTTCTCTTTCTACTATTCAAGGAGTGCCTTCTCTTCCTTTTAGAGTGATATTGGAGTGTAGTGTTGTAGAGAACTTCTCTTTTGAGGATCCTTATACCCTTATTTTAGAACTCCACTCTTTCTCTTACTAATGTGTGGGTGGTTATAAATTTTGTAGGATTGTAGTCTACTCTTATTGGGGTATTCCTTAATCACAAAGTTCAAATATTGATTTTATTTGTACCTGAGTGTTTGCTTACTAGCCCGATTTAGGTCTACTGCGTGTGAAGGATTTTGAGAATAGATTATTTTTATTCTCCTTCAAATCCTTCAAGGACTACTGTTGAGTTCTTTTGAGAGATCTTTTATTTATTGGTAAGGTATTTATTTATTTACAAAGATGGTATTTTGGTTTAAATGCTACCAAGATTAACTCGGTTCCTATTTAGGTTCATCTCCCATAGCTCACTTTAGATATATGGGATGAAAGTATGATGTTATTGGTCAATTTATTATCATTGAGGATGTCACAAAATCTAGAACGAGTTTACTTTATGCTAGATTTTATGTTTGTGTGGTGGGAGCAAAAAATGTTGGGATTGATGTGTCACAACCTTTGCAAGTCCTAACATTGGTCATTTGATTTATCTATATAATATTTAATTTAATTTT
This sequence comes from Cryptomeria japonica, assembly GCF_030272615.1. Classification (NCBI taxonomy): domain Eukaryota; kingdom Viridiplantae; phylum Streptophyta; class Pinopsida; order Cupressales; family Cupressaceae; genus Cryptomeria; species Cryptomeria japonica. Next base: position 579,655,337 of record NC_081414.1, on the reverse strand, counting down.
ATGAGCCTACTAGACAATTTTGTTTAAACTTGCTATTTCATCATCTTGTGGGAGTTGCCATGTTGACTTATCATCCTATTGGGAAGGTGAAATGGAATTTTGTCCTCACATGAGGAAGTAATCATTACACTTAGAGGATCTTAGATTTTATTGTAAGTAGGTGCCATGTGTCCTGTAATGACAAATTTATTAAAGAATATATGATAGCCATTATGACATAACTACCTATGACAACTTATGAGAGCTTTATTATATATTCTATGATAAAATGGAAAAGTGTCAAGAGACACCTTTGCATGGAGAACTTGGGGGCCCAAGTTGTGTAATGACATGCTATCACAAAATCAACTATTGATAGTCAGTTATGATGGATTCTTTTACAACTGTAAGTGTTGTTAGTCATGATTATTTTTATGAAAGCTATAAGATGTGTAATATCATTTGTCATACTTAAATATAACAAATTTTGGTCACCCAACTTTGTAGTTTTGAAAGAGGAGTCAAAGGATGATATACATGTGTCATTTTCATGCTTACAATTGGTTGGAAAAGTGTGCCAAGTGTTTTGGATGATCCCCTTTTTTGTCTTCATCTAGAAGCTTCCTCCTTTGTTGTATTTCTCTATATATGGTTGTCTTGGAGAGAATTATACATGTTATGTTTTTTAGGTGAAGTGTTATGTTATAATTAATCCAGATTATGCATTGTTGATTGCATACTCATATTAAAGAAACTAAGTGTTGATATTGTTTTGTAACTGTTGAGCTCATTGGAAATATAAAGTACTATTATTTTGGAGTGTTTTTTTTCCTCCTAAAAGAGTTTTACCCTCGCATATCATGTGTTCATTGTTGAATATTTTTATCCATGTTTATTATCTCCTTCTAAATATGTTTCTTATTCTATAATAGTTAAGATTTGTAAGAATTTTTACACTATCTCCCCCACTAGATTAGTTTTAGGGAGCCTTTTCCTCACGTTTACTCCTTTCAAAAAATTCATTATGAGATCTCTTAGCTAAACCACTTCCACAATGATATGGGAATTTCTCCTTCTTAAGTAAAGATTTCATGAAAAGGTCTCCAATGATTTCATGAAATCTAAGATGGTGTTGGATTATATTGGGAGCTACCTCTTGGGTAAGGCTTTCAATTTCTTATGCAAGGAACAATATGTGTTCAAAATCCCCTCTTTCAAGAATAATAATTTTGAATGTCCTCAACCTCATTTTAATGGGAAGGTGTTGGAATATATTGGGAAAGACCACTTTTCTAAGGTTGATGAACTCGATGCAGTGATTGTGAGTCCTTCAACTGAATTTTATACTTTGAAAATTGGAAGGGTAGTTCATCCCCATTCTACCTCTCTTATGAGGCCTTTGCTAAAGTTTGGTTCCAAACCAACTTGATTGTTTAGCTTCTAGTATGCTAATTTATGGTTTCTTGTAGTCATGTTATTTTGTTGGTTTTGTTGTTGATTGTTGGTATTTGTCTCACTCCTTGTCAGACATGTTATATTCACATCTTTGACTTTTTTTTGTCTATTTTTTTAATTCCTTCATGAACCTTTTTTTATTGTACTAGAGTTTGGTCCCTTTCAAAATCCCCACTTACCTTAATTAAAACAATTTCATATTGCCATGGAAAAATAGGAGTAAATAAAAAAGAGGTGAAGATTATAGCTCTAGTTCCACTAGTGGAGAAAGAGAAATACATCATAGAGATAATCCTAACATATATTTCTTTTATCGACAAGTATCCAGAGGAATTGGTCAGTAAACCAAGTAATTTTGTGCCTTACTACCATGCAATTAATTCTAAGTCAAATAATGATCAAGTTGACCAAATAGCACATTACCACTTCCATTTTGGTATAGTGCATTCTTTTATTAATGAAATACCTTTCTAGTGCTTTTAATAATTACGTTGATAGAACACAAATCTCCCATCTGGCCAAGTTTTTGGTCCCTATAGTACACCCTTGCTTAAATATTGTAATTACTTGCTCCAAATTATTTGCTCCTATCTTTGGTACTCTCAAAGGGAAGGGTAAATCTAACCTTGATATAAGTATGCATGCTATACAAGATTCATTTGCAATTTAATAGGTACCCCCCTTGGGTCATTTTAGTGCAATACTAATTCTCTAGCTAATGACTAGAAAAAGATCCTTGACTAAGTACCTTTTTCTAAGAGCTTGTTCCCTAAGACCTATTTAAGAGTCATCTTACCTTTCAATAACTCCATTAATTTCTCTCTCTCTCTCTCTCTCTCTCTCTCTCTCTCTCTCTCTCTCACACACACACACACACACACACACACACACACATAATGAATTAAAAAATGATACCTAAGAAACATGGTCAATACTTTCTAGGCATGCAAGGAATTAATATGGTATTCCCATGCAAACTTGTTATTGTCCACATCATTACCAAAACTCTTGCTAATGAAATTATATGGCTTGATTTCTATTAGAACCTAAAGGACCAAATTACCACATGCAACTATGAAATATAGAGGTTACTAGGGTGCTTTGGATAGGCACCGTAGGGAAATAGGGCAGGAATTGGTTACTTTGATTAAGAAAAAGTCGAATGCCCTGTTAATTTTGTTGAATGCCGAACCCCCCGAGGTGAATCCACCCCCGCAATCGGTAGTGTCGGATTTGAATGTTTCCTTAGGGCCTGTTTTATTGGAGGGCTCCAATGAAGTTGCAAGATCAATTCAAATTCCACCTACAGTTGATAGGGGCATGGTGCAAGAACAACAAGATGAAAACGTCCAGCCGATGGATGAGTAAAGCAAAGGGTAAATTCTGTTACCTGTTTTGATGGGCATAATTATGGACATCTGATGGCTCTCCATTTTCAAAATTGCTGAGGATGGCCAGGTTGCAAAATTACAAGCCTATGTGCAATATTAACTATCCCAAGTTAATATTTTTGGAATGTAACGAGATCGAGTCAGTTATGTTGTCCTGTAGCCAATTGGAAAAATTGTTATTTTTGGTCTTGTAAAAATGATATTTCTATCATTTCACTAATTTAGATTTCGTTTGTAATTGAAGCTATAACCAGAGGTTTTCTTTGTTCTGATTCTTTCCTGCCGGTATGCTTGTCGAACCGGATTTTATCCTATTATTATATTAATATATATGTGGCTTGCCACCTTGTTTAAATAAAAAAAATTATCCCTCCATTCTCACCCATATACTCCTCCATCAATATTACTATCTATACCTAGATATAAATCTTAACATAGCCCATATAACTCTTGGATACAAACGAATAACTATTTAAGCCCCCCATTCTCCATAACAAAAAAATTATTATACATTTGTGAAACAGTTTCTAATTTTTGCCTTCTCCCTCCTATTAAATAAAGAGAATTTGCAACTAATTAAGTCTTACATGATTACCTCATGATGAATACATAGAGGAGATTGAATTTTAGTTTTAACCACACTCTTATCAAGATATATGTAACTAGACAAAATCATAAAGTGAAGGACTATAGGTATCTTGATGTCAAATTGAGATAGATGCAACTAGACAAAATCCACATCCACTAATATTTTGATATGATTGGTACTATCTTTGCAAGACTAATAAATATAATTAATGGGACCAATACTTTTGTTAATGAGGCCCAAATAGAAATTAAATCCGAGAGAAATCGTATAGAGTAAAATATTGACAAGTTTGTTGATGGTTCAAACAAAGATGACACTCCAATAATATGAGAAATTTTATAGGAAGCTCGGAAATCGTATATCACTTTGCATAGTCAAACACATTACATGCAAGGAATGATTTCATCCATCCTAATACTTGAGTATTTATGGTCGAGGTTTATGTGATAGTCACAAATCATGATGATCCATATGCAAAAAAAAAAAAAAAAAAGCAGCATTAGATGACCTTTAATCTGCATAGGATATAAGAGAATGTTGAATGAACGTGCCAACACAAACACCAAAAACACTTGCTCCACTACTTCATGAGAACATCCCACAAACACATCATATGAAAACTATGCCAAGTCCCATCCTCACTCCTCTAATCACAAGGATATCCTCGAGTGGCATAGGAAATTGACATGAAAAAGAACAAGCAAAACAAAGAAAAGAATCACCGACCAAACGAATCAACAACCATTTAGATCTTCTTTCCCAAGATAATTGCTTAGATATTTTCTTTAACTATGTTGATGTTTGGATAGGACTTCGATTGTTTGATTTATAGGATGATGATCGATAGGATGCGTGTTCTAGGACCGATGCATCTGTAAAGGCCGGCAATGTGATCAAGGTTTGGGATAAAGTCAATTAGGTTTAGGTTATAAGATAATTTGATAGTTTTTCTGTGATAAAGATGTTGTAATGCGATGCTTGCTTTAGTTTGAAAAGTCACTATCATAGCTAAGAGGCAATTTATTGTGGATGATGATGAGAATGTGCAAGTGTAAATTTATTATGGTAGACAAATAGATATTATGATGACGTTTGGTTGCATGGTGAGATGATATGAATCGAGAGTTGTTTTTGGATATTTTATTGTTTTGGATATTTGAAGTTTCTGATTTTTTTGGATTTTTCAATTTTCTTTTGGATTTTTTAATTTTTAATTTTTAAAAAAAAAATTGATTTTTTTTTTATAATAATTTTTCTAGATTTTTAAGACATATCAAGATCTATTCTTGAAAGAAAGATGTAGTTATTTGCCCCTTATGTCTAGCAAGGCATGTAACATTATGAATGGTTGAAGGAACTGGTGGAATGGAAAGTGAAAGATGGAGGTGGTTTATTATGGAATCATAGCTAATTTGATTTTCAAGGGCTACCTATCAATGAGATAATATGTTTCAACCATATATGACCATATATTTTAATCAAGATCAAGGGATAGATTTAGTTAGGATGGAAATAGGATGTGATTAGGATAAGCAAGATCAAAGGTGGTAATGGATGATGGAAGGAAGGAATGAACAAGTTAAAGGATATGTATTGTAGGGTGTGGATAATGAAAAGTAGATAGGATACATGATGCTTAATTAGTTTCTAAGTAGAGCTAACCATTCATAACGAAGATCATCCAAAACACAAGGACAAGTTGATTCTACAGACCCCACATCTGAAAAATTATCCCGAATAAGAAAATTTTATTATAGATAGATCATGGAGTAAATGGTATCCTAGGGGTTTAAAAAAATAAACTTTAAAAAGGAAAATCCACTTACAAGGAGTATGGAGAAGAGGAAGAAGGAGGTCAAAAAATAATCAACATCTGGCATGGCCCAAGAATAAGATCCTATGGCACCCATTGAAATTATTCCTCTCCCTCCCCTCCTCTCTAATTTTATTTACATTTCCTCCATTACTCCTATTATTCCTAAAAAATATTCCCATGCTACCCCTTATCAATATCCTTCAACAATTCTTTTTAAGGCAACCCTATCTTCCCCACTTCCCCTCCCCTTTCCACCAACATCACCATACAACCAATTTCCTTCACCTTATCCAATTTTACCACTACACATCCTTTCTACATTTTCTTATCAAATGAAAAATTAATACCCATAACTTCCAATATACTTTTCCTATCCTCCATATTATTATTATTATCCATAATTACCCTCTCTTGCTTGTTTATTTCCACCACTTGCTAGCAAATACCACCTTTGGAATTTTTAACTACATGCCATGTCATTATAAAGAACATTTGAGTTGCAACAAATGCGTTGAAACCACCCTCATCCTCATCCCATATTATGTAGATTATTGCTTTTCAAACAATCACCCATCCCCAATTACATTGTTAGTAGCTCATTTTTTTCTTTCACTTTCTATCAAGGCTACCTAATTGGATTAGGCAATCACAGTGAGGTGGGATCTTAGTTTGTATCACAAATAGTGCAAACTGAGGTTCTTGCTTAATATAAGGGTAACAAAAGAAAAATCCCCAAAAGATGCTTTCTATGACCACATGAGTGAGGACCATATATGTTCCCACATAGGATTCATTTCATTTTTCTCATTTCATAACTTTGGTAGGAAAAATAAGGCCAAATATTGTTGATTAAATATTAGATATGAGTGATAAGTGTGAGCATTAAGGATGCAAGAGAACACAACCACACTAAGTTCCTACAAGAAGGCATGAATGTTGTGTACTCCTCTCTCATATCCTATAGAGAAAATTCAGGGAGAATAAAATCTCTTTATTGAAGCACACAAAACCACAATAAAGGAACTAAAGGGTCATATCTCTATTATCTCTAAGAAGTTCACATAAGTAGAGTACATACAAAAAAAAATTGTGAAATCCCAAATAGACATAAAAAAAATTAGGATAGATCTCACAACAACCTAGGAATAAAATATGGCCAAGCTATGGTCATTAATTTTAAGAGCAAACAGGTCGAAGACCTCAAGACACAAATTTCCAAGGAATAAAAGATAATAATAAACTTGACCAATCAACCAAGAATAAAGCTAAGCATCAATTTAGTCAACTCTCCATGTTAACTACTTAAAGAGAAACCCAAATGTAGGAAATTTAAGGCCTCACAAATGAGCGAAAAAGGCTTAGAGAAAAGATTGATGTAACAAATCAAGAGATCCACTAGATTCAAGCCTAAATTGAGCTATTCAAGCTATTGGTATACTTACTTAAGCCTATTTGCATCTTATGCATAGCCTATTGGAAGGAAATTTAGTAATCTATAATTGCTTTCATCTTTCCATTTAGTTATATTGATATGTCTAGACCTTGTACTTAATGGTTCATTAAGAAATCGATGTTGTGGAACATACCTTTTTGCCAAATGTTAACGATGCCTATGTTGTGATCTCACAAATATACAATGTTGATCTACTTAAGATAATTATTGTAGGGACCCTAGGAAGATTCACCATGGCTCAATGGGTTAATGATGTATTGAAAAAAGATAGGATATTGCAAGAGTGCAAGGTTGGTGCATTCAACCAATCAAATGCATGCCTATATGAAGATACTTATAAAGCATGGTATCCCCTCTCTCATTTAATCAAATTTTAAGGTAATATATTAAGGAACATTCTAAGAAATGATAAAAAATAAAAGCATTTATGATTTATAACTCAACACTCTATCCCCTATATATAAAAAATGAGGGAAACGTTGGTTGCCATTGAGCCAATTGCTGACTTGGGGACCTTGGTACAAATCAATAGTTTGTAGTTTACAAAAAATATTATATGAGCATACATTGGAGTTGGAGTGCAAGTATAGGTTGATACAAAGGATAAATATTCCCACAGATAACTATTTGGAAAGGTTCATAGATTTTCTTAGTTGATTTTCGGGACAAGTATCTCCTTTACAAATTTTATTTTTTAGAAAATTTAAAATTTTGAGTGGCGACTTACATCAAATGGATACACTTTTTGGTTCCTATTAATCTATAATTAAAATAATAGACAAATTGAATTCTTCACCACAAGTGGGGGTATAGTTCTACCTCTGTTCTTAATGAATAAGAATTCCTTATAGCATTCATGGGCCTTCTTGCATTGATCAATTTTTTTTATTTTAATATTTGTGTAGTTTTTCAAGGAAGTTAAGTCTTGTCAAACTTGGATAGTCTAATGAAGCTAGTTAATTTAGATCCAATAATTCATGATACTTTTGAAAAAATAAAATAAAGGTTTTTGGGAAAATCCTCAATATCATGACATGTGGTTAGGTTAAAAAATAATAAAAAGAAAATAAGAAATTGTTAGCCCTAAATTATGTCTTTAATTTAAGTTACAACTTAATTGGGGACATGTGGTATGCTCTAAGGGTTTTATAGAAAAGAAAATGGAAAACTCATCTAAAGGTAGAATGAATAATCTAGTATTGCACTAAAGAATTCATCTAGTGACCCACATAAAACAACCTCCCTCTATATCCTAGCTATGCAATATTGATGTTAGTGACTTGCATAATCCTAAAGGGGTTTATAACACTATAATATCATAACGAAGTGCCATCACATATCTTTCAATTTTACCAAAGTAATAAGGTTTGATGTTCATGACTAGTGCTTAATCAATGCTAAGACATGAAGTTTAGTAAGTGTAGAGGCATATGAGGACTTAATAGATTAGGTATAAAAGGTTGCACAAATATATTCAATCAATGAAAATAATAATATAAGAATCAATGTTGTACACACTACTACCTTCTATGAATTTAAATTTTAAATATAAAATTTGGTGGAAAAATATTATGAGATAGCCAAAGAAATTCTATAAATATTGGCCCTTGCATACCTTTTTAAGAGAGGTTTTTGAGTAGCTTAGATAAAAATATTGATGCATTGATTATTTCTCCAAGGAGGATACTTTCTAGAATCAAGCTAAGGAGCTTGATTTGTTAGTTGGATCTAGTCTCTCTTCACTACTAATAGGAGAGCTTTTATATATGTTTCAAACAATCAATATCTTATAATAATTCCATGGGTAGTGAACTTAATAAAATATAACTTATTAGTATATATGTCTTGCATTTTTTTACTATATGTTATTGCATATGCATGTTTTTATCAATTGTTATGTTGTGAAATATGATAATCTCTACTTTGGTTAGAAAGACAATTATTTCTATCTAGCATGAGCCTTTTACTTTAGTTTATTTTGTTTCTCCAGTATGTAACCCTTTTCATCTCCTTTCCACATCATTAGTAGCTCTAGGCTCATCCATTTAATAGAAAGAGAACTAGCCTTCTAATTTTAAAGATTTCTTAGTAGGGATCACCTTCTTTATTGATTCGCATTGCAACCTGCTTCACTTTTCATGTTGTCCTAAATTTATATGAACCATTAGTTCCTAAAATTATTCGATTTAACTGAGGACCAATGTTTTTGAAATCACCATTCTTTTGATATTACAATTTCTTCCAAATTGAAAACTTTTTTTTTAAGTACCACCTTATTCATGTTCCTCTCAAAAAGTTATGTAATTTCAAAAAATAGCATCATTTTTTAAGTCCATATGAGATAGTTATGGTTTTGGACATATCTTATTGAAGTGATACTATAGTTATTGAATTTGAAATAAGCTATTATTGAAGATTCTAAAGTGTTCTTTATTTTACTAATGTCAAGTGAAATTTTTCTTAGGTCCCTTTTTGACTTGTCCCTTAATACCAACAACCAAAAAACTCATGCACAAAGATAAAATCTCATAGCCATATTTATTATATTTTTTTGATAAATTACTTCTTGTATATCTTGATGGTATTGCACCATACACATCAAGTAAGAAAATTTGTAAGTATGGTCCTTAAAAAGTAGAGCTAAGTGGTAGAAGTACCCTTTCAAAATGTAGACAAATTATTTCTTGCTGCATTATTGATACGATGTACATTGAAATGATAATCTTTCTATTCCTATTTTAACATTTAGGTAGAACAAATCCCATAATACTCTACCAAATTTGGTTTTTTGTTGTTGCCACTTCTATAGTTATTTATATGCTATAATCTAAATCCCACTTCCAAATCCTTCTCTCTTCCTCCTTTTATGGGTTTTAATTACCACTCTCCATCCATATCCACCAAAATTGTCTTTCTCTTTTCTCTTTGGGGACTTGAAAAACCATATTATATCCACCTCCAACTGAAATATCTCCACCATTATACTCACTACTTCTTCACTGATGAATACTAAGAGGGGGGGGGGGGGGTTGAATTAGTATGCCCAAAAACTTAACCAAACTCTTAAGCAATTTTACTGCAGACTGGTATAGTAGTTTAAACAACAAACCAGTTAAAACATAGATACAAAAAATAGCAAATAAAACATTCACCCATAGAAGCACAATCACCATAACACAACATATTTTGAAGTGGAAACCCAAATGGGAAAAACCACAATGAGTAAAACTCGCAAGTCAACTATTTGTAGAATAGTAACCAGACCGGTTAAGGCCTTACAATGTTCTTCACCAGAACATATCCTATTAGGAATCCAGATCTCTGTTAGGAGATAAGTCCTATGAAAGACTACCCTGTTAAAGGATTTAAGATCCACAACTGTGAACCACCTTGTTAGAGGATTTACAATAGGCTTGACTGGGCCTACCCAGTTAAGGGTTTCAGACTTGTTGAAGAGATCAGTAATCAACAAGTGAATGATCTAGAAAGTAGCACAGAATGCTTGATTAGATCCTTGACTGCTCCTTGTTAATGCATTGCAACATTACTTCACTCTTCTATCCTTTGCATGTTCAATCTCTATCGCATGATGCTTCTATAACAACTTCACTCTTCAACACACATACACACATTAAAACCCTAGACATGATGTCCTTAAATAGGAAGCTGATTTCATGTCAGTCCAATGAGATTGTATTACAATTTCCTAGGTTCAAAGCATCTAGACACATTTGGTAACATGACACAGAAACATTGCCAAAGTGTCGGTGGATGATAACTCATCACACTATACAAGTTTACCGGTTGAATCACTGCATCAGTGTCGGTGGATGATAACTCATCATACTTTACAATTTTACCGGTTCAACACAATATATCGATTATTGGTTAAGAAACAAAGACTGGTAAACTGGAACATAGTGTTCCGATAAAAAAGATTAACTGCTGCTAGGGGTCCTCATTCCGCTTGAGGTCTTCATACCACTTGATGTCTTCATACCGCTTGAGGTCTTCATATTGCTTGAGGTCTTCATACCGCTTGAGATCTTCAGTCATGCTTTGACCGGTAAGCATCTTTTGCAAAACACCGATAGTCTTCTATAAACAAAGACTATACATACAATGACATATAATACCGACGTGAACAATACAATACATATTACCGGTGGAGAATAACTCATACATAAAATAAGTGTGTGTCCATCAATGACAATCACAACTAAACATGCCAACAACCACCTCAACTAAGTACATACATGATCAAAATGCCAACACTTCACTCTTCCTCTACATCTTGCATGGCAATAGTTTCATCATGATGTATTTATTGTACATCACTCTTTTGTATAATTATTCTACTATATTCACATATAATAAAATCCACATCTACATTCTTTTGCATACAAAATTGCATTCTTAACACATCTTCAAACACCTCATGTTCCATATTCATAACTTCTACTCTTCATACCATTCAAGGGTACTTGTTCTCATTCACCTCAATGTCTTCCAAAGGACAAGTCGATGCTACACTTTTCCCACTTTTCTCTTACACTTATACACACACTAGAATGATCAATATTATGTAAATATTTTTCTATAAGTTCCTCCTTATCCTTTCTTTTTTCATTTGGTACCTCATTAATGTACTCCACATAATGTGCATTCATATGCTCTATTTCTACCTCTTCACTAACATCAATCTATACTAACTCCACCATTATATTCACATATTATTTTTTTATTGTTGTTGCAAAAATTATTTATTCTTCAATTCTCCCTCAATATCTTGTACACTTAACTACTTAACTTTCTTCTCCATGCCATTTGTGCAATATTCAACCTCATCTTCTTTCTTTTGTTAGATAAAAAGTACACATCTCCAAACCTTGCACCATCACCTTAATCTCCTCTCGTCATGCTACTATCAACAATTCTATCATCCTCAAATTCTTTGATTACTACTACTAGATGATTTCTCTTTTGTTCTTCATTGTCCTCTTGCACGAGGACATCCTTTTCTCCTGCTTTACCTTCTTCCATACTTGTAAATAAAATAACATGAGATGTAAGTACCATATTTTCTTCTTCTCTTATAAAACTAACTCAAGATTTTTGTTCCTTAAGAGAATCAAACATCGATCAAGCGTTTATACACACAAATTGTTGACTCTAAACCAACATATTTCCTCGAAACCCCTTTCTCTTCTCTCTATTAATATAAATCTCATAATTGTTTCCAGTGCCACTCTATACCTTTTATAATATATATTTTCACACACACATCCAAAATCACAAATACCTATGCCTTGAATCATAATGAAATTATCACACACTTCCTTGTATAATCAAGATTTTTGTCTCAAATAGTCTACACATGCTCTCTACCCAATAAAGGCACTAGAAGATATAGGATCTCAAAACCTTCTCTAACCTCTCTCTACTTAATGGATGATGTTCCTACATCTTTTACCCAACACTCTTTTGTTGGAGGACACTCAAACACTCTCTTTTAGGACAAACCCTCTTCAACATCATTTATCCTTATTACTCTATGTAATTGTAGATCTTTCTTATGACCATAACAAATCTACTAGAGATTCATGACACACACTAGCAATAAAAATATTCTTTAATACTGCATAATGTCTTCCTCTCATATTTTTTTGTAGTTAGATCAATTATTCACATATTGTATGAAACAAATTTCTAGAGCCTGCAAGACACCTCCTAACAAAAAAACTTACTTTGATATTATTTATTCTAGTCTAAGCAAGGGGGCCCAATGAACAACAATCCTACCTATCATCCACTCACAAAAACATCACACACTAGGCAAAAGCCAAAAATAATGCTATTTTCATTATGTTAAAAGAAACCTTGCCTTAATGAGTTAGAATAGGTTGAAAATGAGCCTAAATTAATAAACATACACAAAAATTGGTAATGGATTGATCTATGCTTAAAATAGATTTAAGCTCCTCAATCTCACCTCTACAAATTTTGTATTTCTTTTAAAAAAACCCTACCATTGCTTCATGTCATTCTATTCCTAATTAACTCGATTTCCCTGCACGGATCATCCTCTTTGTGAAAAATTATTCGAAAACTTATTTTTCCTTTTCCCCTTGATTTCTCCTCTTTCCTAATGATTTTCCAACATTTTCTTAGTTCCAAACCACATACCATTTGCCTATACACCTACCCCAACAATCTATCTTCCTTCTTGATTATTTATTTATGATTTTTCACATTTCTAAGCATGATTTTCACCTAAAAATGACATACCCACATTTTTGTGCATGCCACACACTCAAGAAAATGTTTTAGATTTGTTCTCTTGATTATAAATGCCACATGGAGCATTGAAGAAATGATTCCAACCATTAAACTCTAACTTTTCACCTTCCAAATCAATTTTTCTTTTGTTCAGCCATTTAAAAACAAAATATGGTTTTTCTCAAATTCCTCTTCAAAACATGCAACCCATTTTGATTGGGTAGTGTTGTGACCTATTTCACACATCACCCCATTGCAAATGGGGACCCCCAGTTGTTTGCGTTTTAGGGTTTTGTCTTGGCATTGCAATTTCATAAGTCCATTTCTTTGAGAGTTTGGAGTTTGAGTTTTTGAGAAGTCATCTAGGTCAAAAAAGAAATCATGCTCAAATCAATGTTTGGACATCGTCAAAGTGCTTAGAAGGCCTGAAGGATGAAAAATGTGATTGCTTAGGGTCAATTCTGACACCTTCCTATTTTTGTGGGATTCTGCTTTTTTGCTTTTTCACTTTTTTGATTTTTGGCATTTTGGGACCAATTCGGGAAGCAACTTTTTTTGGCATGCTTTTTTCTTTTTTCAACTTTTTTGAAAGTTGACCTAGGATTGGGTCCCTCAGGTCATGGCAACATTCCTATCTTCAGAATAAAATTTTTATGTCTCCAAGTGTAAAAAGCAGGGTAAAATCTCCAGATAAAATGTTCATCCAGATGTTCTAGATAAACATGCATAATGACAAGCAAACCATGAAGTCTGCCAAGGACAAGTTCAAATGGAGATAGCAATGGAAGAAATTCAAAGTGTTTGGCCAAACATGAAGTTGGCCATGCCAAAGGTGAAGATGGTAGATCATGTGCAAATTTTGCCATGGAGTGGTATACAAAAGTTCAAGTCCGCCTTGCACATGGCAAGACAACCTCAAGGTCCGCCATGCACATGGCAAGACAACCTCAAGGTCTGCCATGCACAATGGCATGCAAGTCATGAAGTTCGCCTTGCACATGGTAAGATAACCTCAAGGTCTAACATGTCAAGATGCAAGGGACATTGCAATGTAAGTGTCAAGTCTGGCATTCACATGGTAAGACAACCTCAAATTCCACCCTAGCATATGCAAAACGACATGCAAGTCATGAAGTCCGCCTTGCACAATGGCATGACAATGTTGAAGTTCACCCAAGGAGATAAGAAAAAAAAAAATATGCGAGACAAGTGTCAAGTCCGCCCAAACATGGCTTAAGAAGTGCAAATTCTGCCTTTCCATTGACTAGAATGACATACCAAACATGAAGTTCGCCATGTCAAGATGCAAGGGGAGATAAAGAGAACATGGCCAAATCCACCAAAGCATAAGGTAAGTTTGATAAGATGTCATTGCAAAGTTCACTAAGGAGAGAGAAATGACATGAAAAAGAGCAAGTTCGCCATGAATAAAATGAAGTTGACCAAGTTTGAGGTCAAGAAAATCAATCCAACACTTAGGATTATTTTCAAAAATAAGTTCAACACTTAGAATTTTTTTCAAAAAAACTCAATTTTCCAACACTTAGAAAAATTTCAAACTCAAGAAGAATCTAGAAGATTCCATGCCAACTCGCTCAAAGATAAAATTAACTTTCCATTTTGGAAGAGTCTAGGTTGGATGAATCTAAGAAAAAAACATGAAGTTGCTACAATCATCGAACTCTTCAACTTTATATCAAGATTAACTTGTCATTTTCAATTAATTCTCTCCAAAGTTCAATGGTGAAAAGGTTTTGTTTCTCAAGGTTATGAAAGATAGATTTTTGAAGGAGAAATTTTGAAGATAAAGTAAATTTTCTAAGTGGAGGAAAGAGATAAAAGTGATTTTTCTGAGTTGAAGGATGTAATTTTGAGAAGATAAAGTGATTTTTTTTGAGTTGAAGACATAATTTTCAGAATTGAAGGCGCATTTTTTGTCAAGAATTCAGTCACAAGTGCAATTTCGAAGGTTCAAAATTTGAATCTGACCGACTTCTTTCATCCTTCTTCTATCTTAATCACTTATTCTCATAAAATTTACTAAGTGCTTGGCCAAATTCTTCCATTTTTAGTCTGATTTTTCATAGAAAGTTAGCTTTTTGACAGGCTGAAAGTAAATTTTTTGAGCAAAAGGTCCAAAAATAAAAGTTAGAATCTTCAATTTTCTCAAAAGTAATGTTAAATTTTTATGCTTATTGTAGGTTGATGACCACCAAAGGAGGACCTTCAAGAAAAATTCAGATGAAGTTCACCAATAAAGGATTGCAGTCAGAGTCAAAGATTAATTCCAAGTGGAAAAATATCACAGACACCAACCTCGAGCACGTGGATTTCAAAGATTTCAAAAGAAGAATGTATGGGCAAGATGGACTATTGCCAACACCTATTGCTCATTAGATGTTGAGAAATGACATTGTCCAAGCAACTGGATTTCCACCAGCTATGGAGTGCGCTGAGCTTATGATTGAATATGCCATACATTATAATGCACAAGAAAGACTAATCATTGCGCTAGATGGGAGAGTAATCATTGCGCTAGATGGGAGAGTATTGGCTCATCTTGGAGAGTTAGCCATTTAGGAAGCATTTGGAATACCAAATTACAACAGGACTTCCTATAAAACTAAGGAAGAAACTAAAAAACTTTATGAAGACTAGCTTGAGCTTTTCACAACAAATGTCAACAAGTTGTGGTTGGAGAAGCCAAGGCCCACCCTCAAGAGAGTGCTAAAAAGATTGCTTCACATTGACTTCAAGGAGGAATATGGTGACATTATTTTGTTACTGAATAGAGTAATGGGTAGCCCTCAGGGTTTGCCATTTGAAACATGGATGTATTATTTCATCAACGAGATCACCTCTAGAGTCAAAATGTTCAATTGGTCTAGGGTAATCAATGACAACCTACATGAACACCTGAAAAATTTGGAAAGGATGAAGTCCTTTTACATGAGCTCCTACATTGTCTACCTACTGGCAAGAAATTATAGATATACAAGACTAATTTACAAGGGCGTAGTTGGCGATGGTGAGAATGAATTTAAGTCCTATGACTATTATCCGCAGCTGCAACTTAGCGAAAAGGCCCACTTCAAACAGGTAAATGATGCCTTTTTGATGTACATCACCAGGACATTGCAGGGAGAAACTCATCAAAGGCTCACTCACAGGAGGCCAAGAGATTGATAAGCAAGTATGGATCCTGGTTTATCCAGTATCCAAGATTCACGCATATAAGAATTCAAGGATTTACTAGATGTCCTTATCGACTTCTGATTTATCCTACCAACAAAATGATCTTTCTCGAAGTCCTTAGACAATTGGAAACATATCAAGGCTTCCAACGAACAAAGCAAAAGATGACCATTTCCCTTTTGTTTTTCATCGGAAACATGTTGTAGTCTTGCCCGACGACATAGGCAGCTAAGAGTGCTAGGTTGGAATTGTAGTAGTATCCATTCACATTTTATCGATCTAGGGCTGATTTCGATCCTCACAACCATATTGGAATGGTGAATGGAGAGAGGTACAGACATAGGATAGACCTGGAAGATTTTTGGGCAAATGCTGCAGATAAGTTTGATATCAGGAGAAGACTATGGTCTAGATTGCCAGTAAGATTGATTAGAACAACTAAGTTTTTTCGTGTGCATGATCAGTTAGAGGATGATGGAGGATACACTTAGCTGCACTTTGATGAGAATTGACCTCTCCCTCTAGTGAAATGGTCAAAAGCTCGCAGATCTAACCACTTTGATGCGTCCAGTTGTCAAATATTCACAATGGTGGGTTGATCAGCGAGTCCAAGTGCTAAAGCAAAGAAATTTGACCCTCACTTATAACTTGATGGGCGAAATGGAATCATATTATTCAAATGCAGGAGTATCCCAAAGTGCTGAGCTGATTAAAAGCACTAATTCTAGGAAAAAGAAGCAGTTGATGATTCTACAAGGTCAAAGGGGAAGAAAATTATGAATGAAGAACCTGCTTAGAAAAAGAAGAGATCAGAGCCATCCCATTCTGCCACATCCAGGAATGTGAATGAGATATTAAGTATTGAGGATGAGTCATTGGCTAAAATAAAGATTCCTTCTCCAATCCATGAGGGAAATATGAAGTCAATTCAACAAGAAGATGAAGAACCCCCATCTCCTACAGGCACGCAGATACTTGAATCAAAAAATGAAATGGATATTCTAGGTGAGGAATTTTCAAGTGGGAATGATTTTCGCTCTTCGAGGAGGTCAGGATATTTCATGTGAAGAAAGTAATCAGGAAGAGGAAGGCATTGGACAACCTACAATTCCTGATTAGTTGAAAATGAAAGCACTAATGAAAGATAAAGAAGAAGATGACACAACCGATTTCTTGGCCAAATTAGGGAAGGTTGCTGCAAAGAAGCCAACCAAAAAGTTTTTCACAATCCAGAGAGATGAAGAAGGCTGTCGTACAGTTCAGATTGATGTACCAAAAGTGGACAAGTCAAATGAAGATATTACTCCTCAGGAGTATGAAATTACCACTATCGACTTAGGACCAACTACAAAGGGTCAAGAGGTTGAGGACTTAGACAATTCAGTTGCTTCCATGAAAGCAAGACTGGACAAAGAGATAAGAAAGAAAAGAGGATACAAGAAAGAAATTGAGCATCTAAAAGAATATATTCAACACTTGACCAAGCCTCTTAATCAGGGCGATACAGTTGCTCCTCCACTTTTGAATTCTTTGTAGGAAATAATCAAAGATTTTGAAGAAGAAAAGATAACAGCCAGAGAGACCAAGGAGTGGATGGTGAGCAAAAGTGAAGAAGCAACCACATTTGTAGAAATAATAATGTTAGCATATGGGCAGACTTCCTTTTTTGTTTTTCAGAATTTTGAACATGGAAGAAGCATGGGATGACCTTCATGATGTCCAGAACAAAATTATCCCATGCCTTAGGGTGTTGAAAGGAATTCCAAAGTAGGAATTGATTGATGGAAAAGCAATCGTAGTAGGAGCTGCATATGATTTCAACACATGACACTGGGCATTGGTTGCATGAAGTGAGGTCCTATAAGAAAAAGTGAAGGCTGATAGTATTTAGGCTGAGGAGTAGATTAAAGAGATTCAAAACAAGATTTTCCTTGTAACTATTGATCTACTTGAGAAGGAGATCATCTAAGAAAATGATATGCAGTTGGAGAATCTAAAGCTCAAAACTTAGAAGATTTTCTTCGCCATCAATGGACCAGTCGTGAAGCAGAATTTGACTAAGGCATCACATTTCTTGTCCATCCAGGATGCCTTCCAAAGATAGGAGTTGGAATGGGAGATTTCTTTTGCCATATGTGCAGATGACTTGGATGGTTTGGAATTCAAGGTCAATATGTTGCCACATGTCACGATGGAGGAAGTCAGCCGATCGTGTCCAGGTTCATTGAACATGCTGCCACTCAGGAGGATAAGGATGCACCTTCCTAGAAGATTACTCCTTGCACCACCTGTTCTTCATGCACTTGTTCTTGATTTTATTTTGGGAAACCCTAATTAGGGTTGTTGTGTCTTGATCCTAGCCCTTGATCTTAGATTGATCTCGGCCTTTCATTTGTTTTCAGATTCTCTATATAAACTCTTATTCTCTCATTTTGTTTTGTGTGGAGAGATTTATGAAATTGTTGCTTAGAGCTATTTTGATAATATAAGTTCATTTGTAGTATGCTTTGAAGCCTTATTGTTATCACATGGTTGCATATTTTCTTCAACAATAGAATAGATTTGCTTATAAAGTTGTTAAATGAATGAAGGATTTGATAGTATAGGTTTGTGAAATAATTGCTCATACTTTCTTTGAATAGATGATTTTTATTCAATGTGTAAAGTTAGCCTGAGCTTATATCGTGGATGCTTAACTTCTACTATGGATGAATATTGTTTGTTGAATGGTATCATTCGTAGTCTAAAAATTTCAAGCACAACCTTAGAAGATTGCACCTACTTTGTTTAGTTGTCCTTAGTGTGACGAAGTAGAGTATTGTTATTGGTTTCACATAATCTCTACCGTCTCTTGAGTTCTTAGGAGTAGCATAAAACTTCTAAACCCTTATCCTTTTATCCTTTTTTTTTGAAATCCAAAATCAAAAATCAAAAAAAAAAAAAAGAGAGCAGTTATTGTTAAATTCATCTAAGTCCTAACTTGTGAATGATATTAGTTGAACGTAATTCCCCCTTGTATTTCAGGATACATAACCAAGGAAACTATCCAACATAAAGTCGCCCGTTCGCACTATAAACCTTGGAGTTGCCATGTGGTCTTTCTTTGCAATCTTGACACACGTAGTGATTTTGTTCAAGAGAGGGTAGAGTGTCCTTGACATTTTATTCTAATGTTTGATGAATGATAAAACGTAAACCAATAGGTAGAAGCATAAAATAGTATGTATGAAAACTTTGCTTGCTTTTGCAGCATTTTTTGATCTCAAGATTTACTAGAGTGATGGTAAAATAACATTTCTTAATGGAGATTTATATGTAACAGCCTGAATCTTTTAGGTACTTGGTTCTGTAGGTTTAGCTTGCAAGCTTAAAATTTTCAAATAGGCCTCTAGGGCATAGTTTCTGAAAATGGTACTTTTTCTTTGTGAAAACTTGCATCAGTGAGCACAGAGCTAATGATCATGGTTTTCTGATGATGACCAAGGTAGCTTACTCTAAATGGTGGATTAAAATCTCTAAACAGGTTATCCACAAGATTTTCGGCAAATGTTTTCTTTCAAAATTCTTCTTAGTGAAAGATTTTATGTCAAATCTGCTGATGAAGTTTTCATCCTTGCATCCTTGTTTGTTGAGGATGTTCTGCTATCAATATATGATGTAGATTACTGAATAATTTAAGATGGTAGATTATGGGGATCTCAATTAACAGTTTGGAAATGATCAGAGATCGTTGATTTGCATGAGCCAAGGAAATTCTAGAGAAA
The DNA here is from genome assembly GCF_030272615.1 of Cryptomeria japonica. Classification (NCBI taxonomy): domain Eukaryota; kingdom Viridiplantae; phylum Streptophyta; class Pinopsida; order Cupressales; family Cupressaceae; genus Cryptomeria; species Cryptomeria japonica. The sequence continues at coordinate 579,635,416 of NC_081414.1, read as the reverse complement.
TTTGATGTGAGTAATTGTAAACCTTTCCATACTCTCACAGAGGCCAATGCAGAATTGAAATCATAGTTGGAGGTTCATAACAGGTCAATCTGAAACTATAACAAATTTTGATTGGAAGCCTCATGCATGCTATGTTTTGCACAACATCAATTAAATTCCAATCAAAACCAACAACACTGAAAAATGGGTAAGCATGTTTTAAGCTATTTAAAATTTTAATGGCACATCAATCCTGCAGTCACCGGGCCAAACCAGGCATGATGGTTCTTCATTGGCCTCAAGAAATTTTATATGGTTTACAAGATAACAAAAGTAGCTGTGCTCTTTGGGCTGGGGTCTAGTTCGATTAGTGAGAGCTTCTTGTAAGTCATGAGATCCAGTCTCTCCCCAATCCACGTGTTACCAGAAGGCATGTCGCATCAACTCACCAATCACCTAGTGACTTGATTCTTACAGACTTAAAAGAAAAAAAAAGTAGTTGTGCTCTCCATAAAGACTGCTATCACTAAAAGCACACAGGCTTGAAACTATCAGTTTGTGAAGAAGAGTGAAAGGAGAAAATGTTCAGAATTTAGCAATAGGTGAATTGTCTGCTAACATCAATAAAGAGCCTAAAAGAGAGAGAACGTTTATCATAGAGAATAGTTGGACCTCCAGAAAAAATCATAGAAGGGCAAGATGTTATGAATTGACTTCATGCTTTGTCTGGCATGTCACCAAGATAACATTCTGTTGTTCTTTGTTGTTTGCATAACTCCACGTATGCAACTTTTTATATGGTATCATTTTAATAAAATAAGGGTATCTGGTTGTGCTGCTAAAGATAGAGCAATCTCCTATTCTGAGTCTTTACTGTAAATCAATTCTACAAATATACTATCTTTTGTAGGCTCCTATTGCTTTGTTGTACAAAATTTGCTTACATACTGGCACATTGTTCTCTGAAAAAAAGAGAGACTAATTATTAATATTCGAATTCGGAACTGGCTATGCACCATGCAGTCATATAAATTGCCAAACGGACACATTTTTCGATGCGCTACTTTATTCTTATATTCCTCACGATTTATATGACTTGCATAGACGCCTCATTCGAATTTTGTCAGACAAGATTGGTCCTTTCACAATTACTTCCCATGCCAACTTGCAAACGCATTCATGTCACTGCTACAATTAAACTCAAAATACTGTATTTCATTGCTAACCACTAGTCTTAAAACAATAACATTTTAGTACTTTGATAATGTATATAAATGTCTTGGAGCAACTGATTAACAGTCAAGACACTAGGAAAAAAATTTATGATTGTGATGTCTGGATTGTATTTTTGCAGTATTTTAAGATGGGTAGATGATGAAGAAGAGAAATTCCAGGAGAAAGGTGAAATGAGACCACGATCTCTAGTCATTGAAATGTCTCGTAAGTTCCATTATAGAGCTCTAAACTTGAAACTTTCATTACTTTACTTTGACTACCTTCTTAACACTAAAACTAAGAATACTGACATCATTCTTCTCTTTTACAAGATCCAAATGTTTCTTGCTTCTCTATTTACAGTTGCTGTATTTATTGCAGCTATAATTAATATAGATACTAGTGGAATCCATGCCCTGGAGGAACTCCATAAAACCCTAAAAAAACGTAACATACAGGTTTAACTCTTCACTCAAAATCTTGATTATCATATTAAACATTACGAGCTTGAAGTGAAACGTAACCTTTGCTTGTTTCTTTCAATGCTAAAAGCCATCTATATACTCTTCCTCATTCTTCGATGCTCTATTGACAGCTAGCACTTGCAAATCCAGTGAAAATTGTACTTGACAAGCTTCATGCATCCAAATTCATTGATGAACTAGGGGAGGAATGGATTTTCCTCACAGTTGCAGAGGCTGTACAAACTTGTTCAGATCGTCTGAAACTTTAATTCTGAAGAAAATACAAGAAGGGGATGCTCATCAACCACTTGTGGGCATCGATGGATGCTGTTCCAGATTGAAAAAGAAGAGTAGAATCTGTCTATATTAAATCTCCTTGTTTCATGCTTAAAATCTTCTCTCTCTTTTTTCATTTTGCTTGTCTACATTTACAATATATCATAAATATGTTTGTGGCAACATAATAAGTGTTCTGATCCTATAACAAAACAGTCCGAAAGCAAACCTGTTCAACAAATCATTGACAGTTCAGCACACTGTAAATATGTTGTAAAAATTGCAGGTAGAGTTTTTTCTTATGTAATTTATTTTCATTGAAATGTTAAAACATCTTTCAGAATGTGGGTCTTTGTCCTTTAAGTTCTAGATGTAATTAGAACTAAAGGAAGGCATGAGTTTCCCATGCTATACATTGCTCATTGCAGCTTCAGATAATTTTAATGAGTTTTTCAACAGGAAATGCATTTTATATTATTTTAAAAATAGAAAAAATTTATATCAATCTTACAACATGGTTATATAAACAACCAGAATAGCTAATATTTGTCTCTTCGCAAGTCAATTCTTTAAATACATTCTTTTGAATTAGAATTAGTCTTTTGATACATCATCTTAGTGAGTAATTTAAAATAAGTTGTGTTCGTAATGGTTAATAAGAGAGTGAAACATAGAACTCCAAATTAAGAAATTCAGTTTTGAATATTGAGGAATCAAATTTGTGATCATAAAAATGATTTAGACCAGTTTTGCATATGTGGATATGAACTAGTGCGATGAATTCAACCAAACTAGATCGGATTTAGATCTTGGTGATGTGCGATGATGATGATATGTTTGGATGAAGTTATTTGCCAACCCCCACACAAAAAATACTAATGTACACTAATTGATGCATAAAAGACAGCATAGTCATCACAGGCCTAAAACACAAGGGAAAACAACATCTGTTTATACAATTTTCATCATTACATTTTCTCTCCACTTTGACTTGCATACAAGTTACTATGAGAATGCATGTCAATATGAAATCAAGCAATCGAAATAGAAAGTAAATATTCTTCAAACACTCCAATGATACAAATTTGTGTAAAGTATCAATTCATGGATGTCAATCATGTGTACTTTCTTCCCCACAAGTTCTCCATCTTGAGAACTTGTAAGCACAAAGGAAAAAACCACAATAAACAACATTTGGCAAGCATCTGAAATGAGCATAATCAAAAGTTATGAAAACTATCTATAGAAAATTAAAATGAGTAGAATTAGAGATTTTTCCTGTCATGAATAGTAGTAAACCTCCAACTAAGTGGAAAGGATTCTAATCAAGTAGCCAAATGTAAGGGACTTTGACCAAACAAATATGGTGCCAAGTAATCCATCTAGATATATGACAAGATTTAACTCTGTAGATAACATGATTAATGGCTTCACTTAAGCATAAGTGTACTCTATTTGGATATCATAATGAAGCTTTGTCCAACTTACTAGAAATGATCATAACTATCACAAATGTATCACTACAACCATAATAATGAAAAATTGCCACTACAATAAACTAGTTCCCCTTTAATAGTAAGGAAAAATGATATCATATACAAGGCATAAGCATGTAAATAATTGTCAAAGATGATATCATATAAGGCACAATATAAAGCATGTAATAGATATCAAGAGATAATATCATGTAACACAACTAATATTTCAAGCACTAGGAATGAGATAAGAATGTAGGCACATAAATGCAATGGGATGATATGCCCCTAAGGTTTTTTCTAGTAGTATGGCAATATGATCAATATTAATATATAAATGTGATTTGTGTTAACATAGAAGAATCAGTCACGTAAGATATCAATATTGGTAATTTAACATGTGTAAATATTTGTATAAGGTATGATACTGAATTCACCAAAAATATGTCAAGTAAAGTCAAACAAGTTGAAGATAGAACAATGCATAACAAATATTGGTAGAAAAAGGGAATAAGAATGATAGGATAAAAGAGTCACAATTTTATAATTTCTCCTTGTAGAACACTAAGATTATAATCTACAACAATAGTGGTGTAAATGAACAATATTATCTGAATCTTTCACTAGCTTCCTCGAGAGTAAATAAATTATAATCACAAGTGTCAAACTAGAAAGTAATAATAAAGGGTCCATCCAATTACAATTAAATTTACCTTAGAGTTCCTTTATATCATTTGGGTTCTTAGAATTAACATGAAGAACCAAGTCACAAAATTGAGATTCTCTAAGGATAATGCCCATATTATAAATTTTCTTTTTCTTTTTTGACATTCTTGACAATTAAATGTATTATGTCAGCTCTTATTTAAATATGTGTCTCAAGATCATGTAGTTTGTGTTCTTTATATGCAACACCATCAATAACACCTTGAAGGGGGCATTAATGTCTTTTGTGTTAAAAACCAATGGATAAGGTGCATATCAACTAAGAGTGTGAATACTATTATATAAGCTCATAATATTGGAACCAGATATGTATACTAATTAGTACCGTGCTTATCAATAATTTTTCTCAAAATTTGCTTCATAGTCTTATTACTAGCTTCTACTTGACTAGTCACATGGGTAGTAAAAAGTAGAAAAATAGTAGATGATAATACTATATGATAAAGTAAATTTAAAACTAAGATTAGTGGATGACAAAAAAATCTAGAACAAGTATTATTCATGATAAGATCATAAATATTAGATGTCATGATGGATCTAAGGGGAATGGTCTCAACCCACCTAGTGAAATACTCTATAGCAACAAATACTAAAAGTGTCTTTTGAAGATGCAAAAACAATATTAACCAACAAATGCAACTCCCATGTAAAAAATGGCCAAGCAGAGGTTAAAGGATGGATCTCATGAGTTGGTTTATGTTCTGGATTACTATGTGTTGGTTTTCCACACACTTTTGAATAAAATCATATGAATGCTTCTTTATTTTACTCCAATAATAACCCATGTGTAAGAATTTTTGAATCAATGACTTAGTGCTAACATGACATCCACATATGCCTCCATGGACCTCTTGAATGATAAAAGGTTTCTCATGATAATCAAAGCATCTAAATGGTAAACCATCATTATGTTGGCAACAATGCAACAAACTGAGAGGGGGGGGGGGGGGGGGCGGTGAATCAATTTGCACCAAAACTTTAGCAACTTAAACTACAAAATAAATATGAAGATTAACAATTAAAGCATGAAACAACACCACATCAATAACACACATAACACCAAGATTTTTGACATGGAAAACCCGGTTAAGGGGAAAACCATGGTGGGAACCTACCCACAATGAGATAATACCCTGTTAGGAGTAAATGTGAATATTACAATGGGAATGCACATGCATTCAGACACACTACCTAGAGCTCACTGCTCAAAATAAGAAACCCAGAAATGCTACAAACTTAAGGGAAGGCTCATTGCCTTACAGGAAGTCTCACTAACTTACAAAAACATTCAGACTACAATCCGGATCATATGAACTATGAAAATAGCAACCAATATGCTTGAGTATAGTTTCAGTTAAGCACACAGTCTGCTCTGCAACACTTCTCTTTTTGTTCACACTTCCAAAAGATCAAATCACTTGTTCACACATCCAAATTGATCATTTACTCACATATACAAAACATACACTCACAGACATACATCTTAGATGATTATTACATATATTTATAAGAGTCATCAACCTATATTTCAAGGTCTGCTAAACCCTTAATACAAATTACAAAATAATATCCTCACATGCTACAACAATACATGCGAACCAAAACAATGTCGACTAAGACATAGTCTGAACCCAAATCAATACCGCAAACACGCAACACCTCCAACAATCATGCCTCGATCATCCACAACACGCTACAACCACCAAAAATATCGCATAACACAAAGAAAATCACTGAACAAGAAAAATCTTCAATAACACGCACAATAATCAATGCGGACCACCAATACACATAAAACATGATCAAAAGACATTCACAAGCAATGTGAACTGCATCACAACAACCACAACAACTTGGATCATCCGAATCATCATCATCTCTCTATCGGAGCTCAAGAATATCAACATAACTGATTGTCAACCTGAAATATTCATTTGTGGATATCCAAATCATGAACCAAGCTAACTAAGGACACACATCAATGTCCATAACACATTCCACACATCCGCAACCAAATATATAGCAATTCCAGATCAATACAAAGCACAAACTAGAGTACCAGATAATACGAACAACTGCATAAAATCCACAATACCAAATCTAATAAATCAATCAAATCATCATACAAACCTCTGCAAATGGGAATTAACCATCTAAAGACAACATACCAAAAACACTTTAAACCGCATTAGCTCATCTGCAATACACAGGCTAAACCAACTCATCCAATCAAACTACAACACTGGAATACACAGAAAATTGTCCAACAATTTCCTCATCAACAATCTCCACATATGTCACATATGTTGACATCAATGACAACACATCAATGGCAACATATCAGTCAATATCCAATAATATCCCCCTTTGGCATTGATGACAACATATGAATGTGAAAAATAATCAATGCAAATAAAGAAATCAACTCATAGCAATTTCCCTCAAATTCACAAGGATCAGCTCCCCCTTTGACAAACAACTCAAATCTCAAAATGCTTTAGGTTTTTTCACATGCTTCTCTCCCCCTTTGACATTAATGACAAAGGCTCAGGAATCAGGCTTCTCTTCCCAAAAATATGAACATCTGAACCACCAACATTGACATTGACTCCTCCTCCCGAGTAGCAGCCACACTCATCAATCTGGAGCATAATGATATCTCTGTGAAGTTCACCGAACTGATGGAAATCCATGCACCTTAGTTCTCATTAGGAGGGGCAATTACCCCTAACTTTTCTTTGAGATACTCAAAAGTATCTTTAGGCAAAGGCTTCGTAAAGACATTTGCAATCTGTTCCTTTGTAGATACATACTCCAATCTGACTTCTTCTCATTCACCTTCTCTCTCAAGAAATGAAACTTGATTGATATATGTTTTGTCTTGGAACACAACACCAAATTCTTTGAAATATTGATAGCACTTGAATTGTCATAATATATAGCAATAGGCCCATCACAAATAACTCCTATATCCTTCAACATCTATTTCATCCAAATTATCTGAGTACAATTGTTAGCAACAACAATGTATTCAGCTTTTGCAATAGGTAAAGAAATAGCATTCCGCTTCTTACTTGCCCAAGAAACCAACTTCTTTCCCAAAAATAATGCACCACCTGTAGTGCTCTTCCGCTCATTGACATCACCTGCCCAATCAACATTTGTAAAAGCACTCAAAGTAAAGTCATCATTTTTAGAATACCATAAACCAAATTCAATTGTTCCTTTCAAATATCTGAATATCTTTTTTATAGCAGTAACATGAGATTCCTTAGGATCGGCTTGAAATCTAGCAACATGACATACACCATTCATTATATTAGATCTAGTCTGAGTCAAATACAACAAATCACCAATCATGGATCTACATCTGGTCTGATTAGCTTTCAGAGAGTCACCATCTTTTGTTAGCTTACAGAATCCTGAAAACCAAATTTCTTGAACAATTCCTTCACATACTTAGATTGAGCTATGAAAATACCTTTATCCAACTAAGTACTTTGCAATACCAGAAAGAATTTCATCTCACCAATCATATACATTTCAAATTCATTTTGCATCTCTTCAAGAAATTTCTTACATAGACAATCATTTCCTCCAAAGATAATGTCATCAACAAAAACTTCAACAATCAAAATATTATTCCGATCAATCTTGAAATAAAGATTACTATCACCAGTACCTTTGTTGAATCCAAGCTTCATCAAATACTTATCCAATCTAGCATACCAGGCTCTAGGGGCTTTCTTCAATCCATGCAATGCTTTTCTCAATTGGCAAACCATGTCTTTTTCATCTATCAGTTGAAATCTATCTGGTTGCTCAATGTAGACTTCTTCTTCCAATTCTCCATTAAGAAAGGCTGATTTGACATCCGTCTGATAAACCTTGAAATCTTTGTGAGCAACATAGGCAAGAAATAATCTAACAACTTCAATTCTAGCCACCAGAGAAAAAGTCTCTTCATAGTCAATTCCTTCCACCTGTGAATAACCTTTACAAACAAGTCTATCTTTATTTCTAGCAACCTCACCTTGTTCATTCAACTTATTTTGGAATACCCATTTAGTTCCAATTACATTTTTATTCTTAGGTCTAGGAACAAGAATCCATGTATTATTTTTCTCAATTTGATTCAATTCTTCTTCCATAGCTTTAATCCAATTTTCATATTTGCAAGCTTCATCAACATTCTTAGGCTCAATCTTAGAAATTAAACAAATTTCTTCAGCAAGTCTTCTTCTAGTCATCACACCTTTATTCTTATCACCAATAATCTAATTTTCTAAATTATTCAACCTTACATACTTGGGAGTTTTAGGATTTTCTTGAATTTCAGGTTCTTGAACTCTTTCTTCTGCTTTAACATTTGCAATTTCTCCTTGATTCTTTGTCTTCTTTGGATCAACTTGAACTTGATTCTGCACTGGCTTCCCTTTATTTGAACTAGCATCCTAATCATCCTAATCATATTCACAAGATCTAATCTATCTTATATTACCTTCATCAACCTTCACATTAGCACTTTCAACCATCTTTCTCAATCTTTTATTTTAACACTGATAGGCCTTACTTTTAGTAGAATAACCAAGAAAGATTCCTTCATCACATCTAGCATCAAACTTTGCAAGATCTTCATCTCTTTTAATATAGCATTTACTACCAAAATTTTTGAAATATCTAACAGTAGGAGCATGACAAAACTATAACTCATAAGGAGTCTTACCAGTATCACCTTTGATATTTATCTGGTTAAGAGTGTATACAACAGTACTCACTGCTTCTCTCCAAATTATATGTGGAACATTTCCTTCAATCATCATGGTTCTAGTAGCTTCTTGAACTGTTCTATTCTTACTCTTCACAACACCATTTAGTTGCGGTGTCCTAGGAGAAAATAACTGTCTCTTAGCTCCATGCTCTTCACAATATGCATTAAACTCACCAAAAGTGAATTCTCCACCTCTATCAGATCTCAGACACTTCAACTTTATTCTAGTTTTAGTTTCAACTCTAGCCTTGAAAATCTTGAACTTCTCCAACGCTTCAGACTTCTCCCTTAAGAAAGTAACCCACACCATTCTTGAATAGTCATTAATCAACAACATGAAATACCTATCACCTTGCAAGCTTCTTACTCCAGAAGGACCACACAGATCAGTATGCACAAGATCCAATAATCAATTAGAATTATATTGTTTTCTATTATAAGTAACTCTTATCTGCTTCCTTAATTGACATTCCTTACATACCAGATTAGAAGGCTTTATTAACTTTGGTAGGTCTCTAACTACTTGAGTAGAACTTATCTTAACCATGCAATCAAAATTTACATGACACATCCTTTTATACCATAACCAACTTTCATCAATTTTAGAAATCAAACAAATTTAACCACCAACATTCAAGTGAAAGATATTACCTTTAGTCTTTGTACCTGATGCAATCTCAGTTCTAGAGTTACTCAAGATCTTATATTTCCCATTCTCGAGTTGTAAGTTATATCCCTTATCAACCATTTAACCAACACTCAAAAGATTATTCTTTAAACCTTCAACATATAACACTTCATCAATATTATGCTTACCATCAAGAGAAATAGAACCTCTATGACATATTACACAAGCTTTGTTATCTCCAAATTTTAATATACCACCATCATACCTTTCCAAGTTCACAAATTCTCTTATCACCTGTCATATGATGAGAGCAACCACTGTCAATTATCCATTCATCTTTCTCCTCAAATTTAGTAGCTAAAGCTTTGTCTTCATTAGTGTAGCTTGTAGAATCCGTAGTTATAGGATCATCTTCCTTGATAGCAATGAACACAAATTCATCTCCTAAATTACCCTTATCTGACTCATCATCTACCACACTATCATCAACAACATAATAACACTTCTTCTGATATTTTGGCTTATATGGCTTAAATGGCTTCTTAGGATTTCTATCTCTTTTCGGACACCTTGATGCAAAATATCCTATTTAATTACATGAAAAACATTTAAGAGGTAACTTCCCTTCATACTTATCGACACCTTTAGGCAATCTTCTAGCAATAAGTGCTTCAAACTCCTCAAGCTCTTTTTCTTCATCTTACATCTCTTTCATCTCTTTCTCATATCTAGATACTCCTGTAGAACTTTCTCCTGGATCACATCTCTTTTTCCTAGAAACTGTAGCTTTGAATGCAAATTTAGTCTTAGGAAGAGGTTCTCCAAACTCACTCAGCTCAAAAGCAGCAAGCTTGCCAACCAACATATCTCTTGTCACAGTTTGGATCTCATCAATAGCAACAACTTTATGCTTGTAAGCAGGAGGCAAGGATCTCAACACTTTAGCAACAATCTCAAACTCTTCAAGGACTCCACCGACACATCTAATTCCATAAAGAAGCTCATTCACTTTATGCATAAAAGAGGTAATATTCTCATCTTCACCCATCTTTAGGTTCTCATACTTTCCTTTCAAACTATACAACTTAGTGGCTTTCACATGACTGTCACCTTCATGCAAGGTCTCCAACTTTACCCAGATCTCATGAGCGGTTTCAAAATCCATTACATTAATTATTTAGAATATGACAAGGCACTCAAAAATGATTCCTTGGCACTAATATTGTATTCTGCTTCCTTCAAATCATCTAGAGTAGAAGGACCATTCTGAGGGACATTATAGAAATTCTTAGTGATCTTCCAATACTCTTCTCCAATGCATCCCAAATATACATGCATCCAATTCCTGGACTCTACTATGAAGAGATTGATGAGTTGAAAAGAATTGAATTATGATTGAATAACCTTGAAAAGATATATGGCAAGCTAGTAGGTGGTGGATCTCCACCAAAAAAGGCCACTATTCCACCAAAGAAACCCCAAGGGGTTGTAATTAATGAAGTGTCAGATGATGAATCCATGGAGGAAGATTCCCTTCCTCCCCCTCCTACCAATGAACAATAGGTGAATGATCCAGACCCCCTAGTACCTTATGATGTATCTGAGGGAGAGGGAGACATAGATGAAGTTTCTAGTGCTTTAATGGCCTTAAGAGGAGATGAAACATAGAAATCACAAGTTGATTTTATTAGATATCGGGAGGAAACACATGGGTATGAGGCTCGGGTGATAGAAGAAGCTATGAATATTGTTGATGATAGGGCAGCTATGTCCATGAGGTTCCTGGATGATGATTAATTCATCGATACTCCAGAATTTAAAGATTTTTTGTTAAAAATAAAAATGAAGGAGTTTGAGGAGCAGAAGCAAATGAACCTCATGAGTGTGGATGAATCCAAACATGAGGAGATCATAGCCCAAACTTTTAAGGAAATGAAGTTTGATTAGGTGCATGTTACTCCTGATGGAGCCAAAGAGATGGTACTAAAAAGGAATATGTTAATTGTGCTAGGATTAATTGTAAAACAAATGTTCTTGCTAGACCAAGTGAGGCAATAGGAAGACCCAATGCTAGTTGTAGAGTTTGAATCAGAAGAAGGGTTAAGTAGAACAAGCTATAACCCCAAGATTGAGATGTTAGCAACATGCGTATGTTCCAAGAAAACCAATAAGCCAAAGCTTGTAAATTTGGTGTAGGAGGCAAAATTAAAAGCCATTTTAAAAACTATAAAAGATACCTATCAATTGGAGGAAGTCATCTTGACCATGCACTCGTCCATGTTTACAAGAGATGTTGTGAAGCATATGCAAAAATGGTTGATTCAGCTTGAACAGGGTCAAATAGAGATGAATGATGAAATAAATAAATTGTATGTTGAAAAGGTTATGTGGAAGAAGGCAGAAGAATGGGATAATAAATAGAGTAAGGCCATTGTCTTATATAAGAATGCACCCCCTAAGCCAGTTGACAATACTAGGGTAGTAGAGATTGAGAAGATGAGAAGAAAATATATGAAAAGGAGATTTAGGATATAAGGGCAACAAATGAAGAAATCTTGTGGAGTGTGCCACAACAAATTCATAATTTTGATCAAATTCTATCACACAGGCTCAAGCTTGTAATTGATAAACTAGGGGATGTGTACAAAGGCTACGAGACTCTGTTGAACATGGTGGAGATGTTCACTGAAAATAAGCCCAACTTGGAGAATTTGTCAAAAAGATGGCAGCCAATATACATTACTTTGGTTACTATATGTAGGGTAACTCAAAGAGATCTTGATTTTTCTCCTCAGCCGAGTGAATGGTGCATACAATCATCGAGGAGATCAAGAATGTCATAAATGAGGAATGCAATGTAAAAACCAAAATTGATTCTTTCCACACATTTCAACACTGGACTATCCCTCCTATCACATATAAAGATAAGCATCTCAGGGATTTCAATGATTGGAAAAGTGACTTTGGATAGATGGTGCAGAGGATCATTGCACATATGAAGGAGGAAAGAGATACCAGTTTTAAGTGCTTTAAGTGTTCCAAGATAGGATTATTACTCTAGACATTAACTATACCAGGTTTGTTGCAAAAGTGTAAACTTTGACAAATAAGAATTAATGGAAGGACCACTTAACAAATATGCCCTTCATTTTGAATTATCAGTGGCCCAACAACTATAAAGTGTACCAATGGGAGTCTACCTATCTAAAGGTTCCATATAATTAAGGACATACGAGGCCAACTGGTGAATATGAAGAATACCCAACTAAAAGTAAAATCTTGCCAGACCCCTTGGTCATGGGTTGTTACTCACATGGATAATATAATGGGTTTACTATATTCATTGGCTATGTTAACATGATGTTTCATTACTTTCATACAGTTGTACTTGCTTAGGCAAGGTTTTGAATGTTTTAATTAATTTTTTTTCTTAATATACAAGTTAGTTATGAAAAGGCACATTGTAATGGCCTAAAGCTTGTTGCTTCTCGCCATTTTGTATATAAGGGAGAAACCAAGGTTGAATCAGAAGAGATACACAAAAAAAAAGGAGAATACTATAATAATTTTGTACATCATTACAATGGTAGAACATAATACAAAAATCCAAAGTTTCTGTGCTTAGTTGTTTGTTAATTGAAAAGAAAAAGTATTGCATGGCTATCTCCAATTTCTTTTTCTTCTTACATGTTTAAATTAATTATCAAGGATAATTCTGATTTATCAAAGCAACTCTTACTGTTTTGTGTGATTTAGTTGATTGGGTCATGTCAGGCAGAATTAAAAATCCATTTGGTTAAACTACAATAGTTTGAAGAAAGTAGTTAGATTAACAAGAAGAGTCATACAATATTGCATTCCTGCATGTTTATACAAGATATAAACACTATTAATGCCAAATAACTTGAATGAAGTCAGAAATTGGATTAAGTAAGTCTGTAACCTTGGATGAAGCACAAATCATTAACATATAGAATTTATTTGAAGTTTTAGTTTTCATTTATTATTTTTGGAGAAGTAAGATAGAGGTAGGAGTAGAAGAATATCAAGTATTCACTTCATGTATTTGTGATGTACTGAGTGAATTTAAAATAAAGAATCAAGAGAATTTATAAATTTGTTAAATTTCAAGGTACACCCACCAAGGTCTTGTAGAGCTTGAAGAGTAGAAGATATCTCCTTATAAGAGAATCTTGTTCATTGGCCAAGTCAGTTATAAAACCTGATCATAGAGACTAGCACACTCTTAGGGTCTTATATTTTTTTGATTTGCGAGCCAACACTTACAACCCCTATGGTAATATGGGTCATAAATATCATAGACAAGATCTACAACACTTCGACCACTCTATGAGGGTAACATAAGAGTCTTACAACATTTGATAAAAAAATTTTATTGAATTTTTTTTATATATTATTATTATTATTATTATCATTATTAACTTATAACCACAAACACACAATGAGAAATAAAAATGCAACTAGTTCACGTAAGGTTCACCAAAATGTAGAGGAGTGGATTTTCTACCCTTGAAGTGATAGACCTCAAGGAGAAAACCAACATTCTCTACCTCACTAAACTAGTGCTTTGGTGAGCCAGGAAGATATCAATTAGCTATCCAAACCTATGAATGGATATTTTTGGATAAAAGATGTAATAAGATTATCTAACTATAAACCTGAAAGAACATGCCACAGAGACTCCCTAACGACCTTTACTTAGCCTCTGTCCAAGGACGTGCATGGCTGGGACGACAATGTGATGCGCTGGCATTCTGTATGGACAAAGTATAGAGGGTCGTACATAGAGTACAAAGGAAAAGTTTTTTGATATATTTCAATGATATCCTTAACAATGCAATTATAATGGAAATAATAGTTTCAATAAAGAATAAAACAAAAGGAAGGATATTCTCACACAAGATCCAGCTATGAAGCCTCCAACAAGATAATTCTCCCTGCTCAATGAAAAACATGCACACAAATTAGAAAAAGAAAATGTTGTGGCTATGTTTAGAGGCCTATTATAGTCAGACCCCCATTTTGATGTTTCCACCTCCATGGACAACCAAGATATTGGATTGGACAAAAGATAAACAAAGAAATGGTGATAAAGATAATGAAAATGATATGATAATGAAGATAAATAAAAAAGAAATGCAACAAGTGAAAGGGAAAGAGACTCCCCTTAAACACCAACAATGTGTAAGTTTTTTGGAGAGAAGATGAGAAAGCTATGACAATGATAATAGCATGAAAATCAAACCATAAATCCAACATGAAGGTGTAGAAAACCTATGAAAAAGATGTAGTAGTCTCCCCCAATTATCAAATGATCAAGAAGTCCTCAAAACAAGCTTGCATGGATAAGATATAGAGCCCAAATAGGAGTCCTAACATCAGTGGCCATGGATAGAGGCATTACGAACTCTTCTAGGCACAAGAATAATTCTCAAATGACCACTTGCAGACTAACATACTCATGGGATGCTAGTGTTGCATGTAGATGCCTCTACAGTGTGCTAGTGTCTGAGAGTCAAATAGTCAATGTGGTCGGGAAAAGGCCAAACCTTGAGTTGACAAGACAATCCATGTAGACAAAAGGACAAAGAGATGAAGAAGGTCTCTAATCATCTTAAAGTGAAAGCACCTATGTGACATAAAATTGCATGGGGTGCAATTTATAATGTTACAAACATGTCATAAAGATCAGATCTGAAAATAGAGTTAAAAAATTATGCAACTCACAAGTGAATTTTATAATCATAAATTAAGGTTTGTGCGAAATTAACCTCTTAATTTATGTAATTCAATTGAAAATGAGATCTAAAAGTGAAAATTTGACTTTTAAAATGCATAAAAAATCAGATTTGAGACTATGAATCAAAATTATGCAATCCACAAATTTAATTTTAGAATCATAAATTAGGGTAAATGTGTGAAACTAACCTATAAATTTATGTAATTAAATTGAATATTAAACTTATGAATGCAAATTTAAAAATGCATAAACAATCAGATTTGAGATCACAAATTAGAAATTAAGGTGCAAGAAGTCGAGTTCACCAAAATGTATTGGTGTAAAATTAGGGTTAGGGTTAAATTAAAATAATAAAACCACTAAATGACCTAATTAACTAACATCTTAAGGAGGAGAGAAATATTATAGATCTAGCCTTGAAGGACCAAGATTCCAGGCATGTTTGATAGGGCTCTATCCTTCTTAAATTGAATTGGATTGAATTGTTGAAGATCAGGGCAAGATAGTAAACTATTGAAGAAATCTGAAAGAAATAGTGAGGTAGAGATGTTGTACAGAGCCACCAACCTGGATCTAAGTAGAAGAAGTTAATTCATATATATTCCTAGAAGTTTGACTTGATTTTTTGGGACCAAGTAGTACCAATTCGCCATGGTCATCCAAATTTCTTGTTGTCAAAAGTTGAACTTGCTCATCTTTGTGAATCCCATCAATCCTCCTAAACACAACTCTGTACCTGCTCTTTCACATAGTGAAAAGGGAAAATATTTTGTGAATAGAGGTTTTCCTTAGGTCAAACCCTAGTTTTAGAATTAACCATGAGATTATATTAAGATACTTTCCTTTTGAGGGAAAGGTTGAGAATAAATGAAACACTAATGATATACCTTTAACAAAGTTTTGTTTATCTCCACCAAGGAATTAAGGTTTCATGTAGATTGTCTTCATAAAACATATAACATGAATGCCATCTCCAATGTTTGAATCTTGACTTCACTTCTACCCCAATGCTTGATAGAAGACTGATTGCTTGCTCACTTGAATTTGCTAGAGTGTAATTGAGATCTTGAATTTTCTAGGTTAGGATTGATTAGGTTTAAAACGAGAGGGGTAGACCTCCTTTTATACTTGCTTGTCAAAAATTAAATTAAAATTTTCAACCTAAGTTGACACGGGATCTAATTTCCCACCCATCAAAGGTGAACATTAAGAGGGGCCAATTTTGGGCCTAATTAGGAGGTCTAGGGCATATGTGCCTTGGTCCTGATTTGGGACCAGGGCATGGCACACCCCGATCCTACAAATTAGGACTCTAAATAGAGGTTCAAGCTATAAATGTGGTGAGAATGGATTTTGTGAGATGAATTAGTGCTACAATTAGGCCTTGGAGGACAAAATGCCAAAGTGAGGGCTAAGTGAGGTCAAAATTATAGGCAAGTACTATTTAGGATGCTACAAACCCCTCTTAGTATATTGTGTGCCCTTCACTTCTTGAGAAGAAAATAATAAATTTAACTTCATTGTTGTATTCTTTAACTTCTTATTCCAAACAAAAAAATGGTAAGGAAAGAGTCACACCTTGGGACAAGTGAGAACAAAGGAGAAGCTAGTTATGCTTCTATAGGTCATGGATGACGAAGATGGATTCTAGCATGAGGAGCTTCTCATCATATGGAATTGTAGCATCCTAAAATTGCACCCCTTGTATTTTTTATCGCATTTGGGTCTTCACCTTGGTGTTTGCACCCCTTGGCCTGTTCAGAGACCTGATTATGCTCATACAAGTCATAAACATCATCCAACTCAAAGTGCACTTCACATGCCACCTTGATCCTTCCCCAAAATAGGACAGGACCAGAGCATGGCACCCTGGTCCTCCCTAATGGGGACCTATTTTGGACCCCCTGGCCTATCTCAAATTTGAGTGGGAAAAAACCTTCCATGTTAGCTCCTGTCAGAAAATTAATTCATTTTCCCTTCAGACAAGTATATAAGAGGATTTCCCCTCTCATTTGATCAATTAGATGACATCCATGAGCAATAATTGAGCATCCAAGAGACCAAGCATTCAAGCAATCAAGAAAAATTGATCATTTTTAGTCTTCCTTCAAGCTTTGGAGAAACAATAGAGTCAAGGTTTAAATCATTGAAGAGGAGATCATAATCCTAATTCATGAAGTCTTAATTCCATGTGGAGGCAATAAAAACTTCACAAGGAGGTATAATAATTTCATCTTCAGTCAATTCAACATCCCCTCAAAGAGGAGGATTTCTACTTTCAGTCATTTCAATTACATTATTTCAACCACTTGGTTAGTTCAAAAACTAGGGTTTGACCTAAAGGCAATCCCCTATCCCCAACACATTTATCTTTCCTTTTGTGTGCAAAAAAATAGTTGTGCAGTTGTAACTCTTGGGATAAGCTTCAGACACAAAGATGGAAAAACCCTTTTCGGCGATCAGAAATCTCAGAGGACCAAGAGGGGGCATCCTGGTCCTTGCACATGGTCCCTACTATTTTTGGCAATTTTCATAGAGTAGCTCTGAATCATCTCATACTTCTCAGATCCAGGTGCATGACACAATCCTGCATTTACAACTCACTATTTTCTCATATTTGTCTTCATTTCTTGTACTTAGTCTTAATTCAACTAGTCAACTTACAAAAGAGGGTCAAACACATTCCATTTTAGTTAATGTACTTAGTATTTAGTCCTATTGTGATTAGTGACTCAGTCAAGTGGATTTCCCCCCTCTTTTGGATGTAAAGGCATCTCCCCATCCAAGCAAAAATAGTTGATTTGGTGATTTCTCCTTCTGTGTTGCAAATTGCCAAGTCACCTAATTTTCCCCTTTACAAGAATTTTCACATTCTATGTTCTCTTCTTTTGAGCCTTGTAATATGCCACCTATTTTGATGCAAAATAATACCCATATAAATGTAATTGGGAGGGTATCTATTGATATTATGGATGATAGATTCAATGATATCTTGTGTTTACCTCACTTTAAAAAAAATATCATTTCCATTTATCAACTCAATCATGGAGTAGGGAAAACTATGGAATTTGTATCAAATACTTAGAGAGAAGAGAGTTCATTTCTACTAGGAGGGTGGATTGAATACATATCATTTATACACCTTTTTAGACTTTGTTCTTAATGATGGATTTGGTTCTTTGGATGATGATCTCACTTCTAGTGTGGACTATGGATCTAAGGAGAAATTTGGTTACTTAAACTTGGGTATTCTCACATGTGATCCAATTCATGAGCCTCACATTCTATCTCATACATCTACTATTTCTTCTAACAATTCTTGTATTTCTACAAATATGGTTACTTGTGATTCAATATAGTAAGATATTAATTATCTCTCAAATACAGTGACTTGGGATGACTACTTGATACTTATTATACATTTATTTTATGAGTCCTACCTTTTTAACTTAGAGGACACTATTCATTACATATATCTTCTCTTTGATAGGGATGATTCTTCTCCATTTTTTGTGAGGGAACACTTTGAACCTCTTCTTCAATATCTACATGGTCCTTCCTCAAAAATTGACATGAGTGAGTATACTTTTGAACAATAGTTTCAGGCATATATACCTTTAGAGAAGATACTTGAGTCTTTTAATAGTGTTCTATATACATCTCCATTAGATTCTAGTTGTCAATTTTAGTAGTGTGAACTAGAATATTTTATTAGGAAGGGGAAAATTTTAGCACCAACATGGGGAAATTTGATAATTTTGAGAGAATTAATACATCATGATATTTATTCCCTAATATTCCTAGCAAGATTGATAAGACATCATACATACACCTTTGGTTTTGTTTCTTTGTAAGAGGAGGAACGTTGTTCGAAAATCATGGACCATCTTCTACATTTAGTTTCAATCATCTACCATTGGTATATATTCTAAATTAATGGTGGGATACATAATATCTCTTCTTCTCTCTTATGGGGTACTTTTCCCTCACATGATGATTTTCCTTCTCATTCTTCTAGGAAGCCTTTTTCTTATATTTTCTCTCTTTCGGGGAAATTTTTTGTCTCACTAGTTTTTCTCCTTTTCTCTAGCTATGGAAGATTGCATTTGTACATGGATTCCTATTATTCCATAGTATTCAATACCTATCATTGAATCCTTACATATTTTCATGTTTTGTTTCCCCTAAGTTAAACTTAAGGGGGTGTTAGTATAAATGGGGGTGTTACATAGCTATGCCACTATTAGGTCCTCTTCTTACCTTATCATTTAAGTTTACTAAGGGTAGACATGTAATACTTATCACTTTATGTCTTTTATCACAAGAGTAAGACACTTGTTATAAATTTTATCTCATCCTATATCTTTCCTTGTGCTAT
Organism: Cryptomeria japonica; assembly: GCF_030272615.1. NCBI lineage: Eukaryota > Viridiplantae > Streptophyta > Pinopsida > Cupressales > Cupressaceae > Cryptomeria > Cryptomeria japonica. The sequence goes on along the minus strand of NC_081414.1, from coordinate 579,615,743 downwards.
ATAAGCAAGGGATCAACTTTATAATCCCATTCATATTCATTGTATATCTATTCTCATAGTATATTTGCATTCATTGATTAGAATAGAAATTTATTATTTTCATATTGATCTTCTAATTCTAGTGCTTTACATTAGGCCTCTAGTTTTGGGTGGCTATCTCCATAGCCAAATCTTATAGCACAAATGTCAAAACATTTCATAATTAATTTATAATCACTAGGATTAGAAATCCTAAGAATAGTTTTCAAATTTGACCTATTGTTCAAAATTCAAAATTTGAAATTACTCTTCATATTTTCCTATCCATTTCAATTATTTACCTTTCCTTTAGGGAGAAGTGATAGGGTTTACTATTTTTTAAAAAATATTTTTTTCTATAGTAACATATTAACCCCAAAATCCTACACACTTCATTAATATATTTAGGTTTTGACCATTCCATCATAGCCTTAATTATTGTCGGGTCCTCTAAAATCCCTTGTACAAAAATAATATGACCTAGGTATTGTACTTCTTCCTAAAAGAATGCACAATTTGACAACTTTCCATAATGATATGCTCCATTAAACACTACAAAACTAATCTTAAGTGGTGCAAGCTCTCTATTTCATTCCTACAATATATTAAAATATCATATAAAAAAATACGTACAAATTTATCTACGAGATCTCTAAAGACACTATTGATTAAATTCATAAAATTAGAAAGTAAATTTGTTAACCCAAATGGTCGCACTATAAATTCATATTTCTTACATCCTGTTATAGAAGTTTTTTTAAAAGAATATCCTTAAATATTAGCCTATGGTAGCCTAATCTTAGATCTATCGTTGAGAATACCAATGTGTCAGATATTTGAGATCAAACAAATTATCAATGCAAAATCAAAACATATTTGTTCTTTATTTATGTTTTATTGTGTATATAATAATAAATAGACAAACTCAATTTATTCCATCACTTTTTAACTAAAATGGCATGTTCTCTCCAAGAAAACATACTTGGGTAGATCAACCACTTAGAAACAAACTCCTATAGTTGAGATTTTAATTCAACCAAATATATTATTTTTGTTATATATGGTGCTTTGGATCAAGGTTATGATCTTGTAATGATATTTATAAAATATTCAAACTCCATATGAGGAGATATCCCAAGTAATTTTTTAGGAAATATATATTGAAAATAAAAAGCAAAATCTATTTTTGATTGAAGATTCTTTCAAATTATTCAATTATTTTATCTTGATATCATATATAACTATAAAATCCATTAAAAAATATGATATTACATAATCAAAATTGTCATTTTTTTCTATATAAAAAAGATGTAACTAACTTAAATATCAACTAAAATAAAATTATACATATTAATATTTTACAAATTTATAATAAAATCGCGAGTTAGTTTTTCCTTTATATACAATTTTTCATTCCATACATAAATACAATATTTTTTGATAAATTACACAATACATAATCAATTATTCACATTTGATAAATATCATAAAATCCATATTTTGGATAAGTACAACTAATGCGACTCTATCAAGATACATGGAGGGAAAGAATAATCCAAGTAGTTTATCTCTAACTATAGATCGGTAGTCCCTTGCACACCTTCCAAATAAAAGTAGCCCTACCACTCAATGAGGGTAGTTCTTTGTAGTAGCTAGATAGTATCATGATATTAAGAGAACCAAGTGTATGAGTACTATACTATCACACATAGTCTACCATGCATCCACTATATACCCTCTCGCTACATAAAATCTAATTGTTTATGCAAACTATTAGATATTCATGAATAACAATACATACAACAAGAATCATTTTCGGTAGTTTTTCATATAATCAAATTCCTAAGCATGAATATGCCTTTCATATGTTCACACACTACTATATATTTGTTTTGGACTAAAAACATGATAATAATTAAATATTATTGAATGCAATGTAACTAAAAATATGTTCAAACTTGCCACAATATATCTTATTTCTCCACATATTTTTCCTTGATATTTATTTCAACTAAACATATATCAGTTTCATTATTATTTATTTTTTCATATTTCATAAAAGAAAATATATTCTAAGTTCATAGCTTTACATCAACTTGTTTACTCAAATAAATTGATATAGATATCTTCACTTGAAATAAATCATTTGGTCGAGTTATAAATAATTGAAATAAAAAGAAAGAAATTATATTAAAGATTATAACTTTAATTTTCTTTGATTGAATTCATATTATAATCAAATAATCATTATTTCAAATAAAAATAATAATTAACTATCAATAATCTATTAATTAATTTATTTCTCATTTCTTTTAATAGCTTAAAATCATCCAACATACAAAATAAAGTATACACAACTAATATTGTTATTGCCAATATTAATACAAAATTATAACAATCATAGTAAATGGTATTGGTTATTATTTTCACTATATAATGTACAAGAAATAATTACATACGAATCTTCTTTTATGCTCGCATGTAGATATGCTCACACTTAACACAAAATGCTAGAGTCAAAATAATAGGATGTAATGCATCTTCTCAACACCTTATTAGGTGAAATGCTTAATTATAGTGGTAAACATTAAACCACATACACATCATACAAACTGGTTTACAAATGAACCCCTTAAGAAAAATTAAACCACATACACATCATACAAACTGGTTTACAAATAAACCCCTCATGACTCCTAAGGTAGGGTAAAATTAATATAAGATTTTACAATTGATATTTTAATTAATGTCAAGATAGTATAAATTATTATAGGCAAATATCTAAAATAATAGACAAACACATTTACACAATAATATTAGCTTCCAAACAAATTAAACAATAACCATGAGTAGTTTAGTAGTTGTATATATACTATAATAGTACTACTAGTCCTTATTATGGTGTCGAGAGTATTTTTAAATATAGGTAGGGCACTCAACCCTACATATGCTGACCAATGATAACTTTTTGACTATTTAAAAAAGTATCAATAGGATAATATAATACCCTACTAGGTTGAATGATCTTTTAAAATATTTAAACAATCATTTTAAGTGTGGTTGTTATATGCAACCAAATCATTCTTATTAATAATGATTACAATGCTCAAATAGGTCAAGGTAACCTTAGACCAATTCATACAACCATTCCTCATTTGTAACTATTACATGTAGTCAATACAAATGAATAATATAAAAACTATTGAAACCAAACTCATGTAGGTTGAATGGCCATCAAAGAAATTTAAATAATTGATACCATTCTTGACTAGTTATTCAATAGAATACAAGAAAGGATTATGTTATTGTTGAGTTGAAATCCAAGTTAAGATTAGTTGCAATGACCTTTCTATTAGATTGCGATTGTTTTATAATAGTTATAAACTTAAATAGTTAACTATGAATACTAAGAATAAATAGTCAATTAATAAAAAATAATACTCTCAATAACTATCAACTAACCGTTATAGTCAAACTTTACATATATTTATAAAAAACATACAACCATGTACTGCCATAAAATGAATTATCAAGACTGACAAACATGATAAATCATCATTTAACTATTAGCTAATAGAAAGGTTAAAATAGGGAATGAGATATAAATATAATATAGTGATCTTTATATATAGATTCTAGTTGCAATTACCAATACAATTGTTTTTTCAACAAATCAACAAAGTGTATTAGATCACCTTAGTAAATACTAGAATATAAACTATATAATCATAAACCAATGCCTCACTCAATATTTTTTCCCAAGTTCACCACAACCTCCTTTTGCCAAAACCAAATCCAACCCCCAAATAATAATACCTTCCAAATTGACGACCTTAAAGGATATCAAACCCATTTATACCATAAACCAACATTACAATAATAATATTGCCCACCATTAACATAGTGGCAAAAATGCCTTCTAGCCAATCTCCATGTCTACCAGCACCCTATTTGTTATGGATTTGAAATATAATCATAATAGCACTCTATTTAATTTCCATTTATTTCCTTCTATTCAATTTAAAGAAACATGTGCATAGGTATACAAGGTAGGCACTCTTGGGCATAAATATGATAGATTAGTTGATGATTGCTATATTTATGTATTTTTAGATTTAATCATAAAAAAATAAAGAATATAACATTTGTAGAGAAAATTTTAGATAGAATAAAAAATATTATATATTATTATAAATATTTAGGTATAAAATTCTTTGATATCATGATTAATAGAGTTAATATCAAAAGCTAAATATATTTATATTTTTAAATATAGCCAATAATTATGTCAATCATACTATTAATTCTTGATATGCTAATGCAAGCACACTCATATTAAATTCAGAAAATGAAAATCCCAAATAGTATTATATATGATTAAAAATAAATAAGGATTATAGTACTCAGTGTGTGATTATATGTCAAGAAAAGATACTAAAACAACACTTACAAACTATTTATGTACATTCAATCAAACACAACACTTGTTAAAATATTATATCCAATGAATATGCACATGACCTATGTGTTGGCCATTTAGAGGAATTGATTATGTGTTGCATTGATGTTTGTCATTGATGGCAACACCGGCTATACTAGCTACTTTGGCTATTTACCGGTATCGTTCTGGCCCCAGTAGGTTGTTTGGTTTCGGGTTGGATTAGATCATGGTGATCCGGTATGCTCCGTTATGTCTTGGCTTAAGGAATTGGCTTATTCATGCTACTCAGATTCATGTTCAGTTAGTTGGTTTTGATCTGGTGATCAGATGCTATCCTGTATGCTGGCAAGCTTGGTTTGTTGTTTTGGTGAGGGTTTCGCCGACAGAGCTTTGATGAAGCTCTTTGATGATATGCATAAGTGGTGTTGGTGTAGCTTCTAGTGGAGATTCAGGATGCTGATGGTGACCGTGTTTGAGAATTGGCTAATTGGGATCATTGCTTTAGCATGTGTGGACTTAAATTGGGTCATGTGCTATTTAGCTTATGGACTAGTTTCTGTAATGTGTTGGAGGATGTTCCTGATGCGTTACCAGTGGGATTTAAGGATTGGTTTACATTGTTTTCAGCCTAAGAATACTTGGTTGATCATTTGATTATGGGTTCAAGTTATGAATTTATTGTGTTATCTTTTAGGTGGCTGACCTAATTGTTTAGGTCTCAGGTTGGTATAAATATGATGTAAGATCTCTTTGTAGATCATGGTAGAAAATAGGAGATCATGTATGGTATGGGATTATGCGAATAATGTTGTAGAGGATTTGGTTGATCATTGGTGATCAAGTTGGGTTTATGTAAGAGGATTAAGTCCTCCGATATTGAGCTTAACCAGAATTGTACTCAGGCATGGGAGATGCTACAATTGCAGTTCAATCTTCATTCTGGATTGTTGTCCGATGTTATATGTAGTCAATGAGACTCATTTTGTGATGAGCAGTGTGCTCTAGGCTATTGGCCTTCCTGCATGTGGAGGCCCCTTATTTTAATATGTATTCATCTGATCAGTGGATAGATATTGTGGGTCTCCAATCCCACCATGATTTTTCCTCTTTGAGGTTTTCCACATTTAAATCTATGGTGTTATGGTGTTCATCTTTGTGATTACATTGTTGCTTATTGTTATATGCTTTTATGTTTACTGGTTTCTAAGTGGTTGTATTAATAAGGTTAAATTTCTTCGTTCCAGTAGAACACTGATTCACCCCCCCCACCCTCTCGGTGTTCTTGGTTTCCAACAATTGGTATCAGAGCCTGGTGGCTCGGAGGAAGTCTAACAGATTGAGGAAGATCCTGATTCTAGAATCTATGGATATTAGTTTAAGGAAGGAACTTCAAGTAGCTCTTGAAGACTATGATGCTGAAAGATTGAGGAACATGAATATGCAAGATGAGTTGATATCTATGAAGGAATTCATTTTTACTCTGTAGGAGAGGTTGTCAACTACCTAAGCTAAAAGGAAGGAACTTTTACAAAACCAAGATGTTGAAGAGAAGGATGCTCTTAAGGAACAGTGTCAGAAGATGAGTCAGGAGAATATGGTCATGAGGAATGAAATGCAAGCCCTAACTATGAGGATGTCAAAGGAGATTGAAGACCAGAAGAAGAAGAAAGAAAATCTTGCTATATCTCTAAAAGACAGATCTATGGAATGTGTCTCACAATAAAATGGTTAATGCATGATTAATATTCAATAAAACCAAAAACTGTTTAAATGAGATATCAAGAAAGATTAAACAAGAACATCATGAGAACAAGACAACATAAATGGAATATACTCATGAAGCTCCCATTGCATGTAACTCTTCCTTGTCCTCCTCGCCTCCATGAACTTTGCTAGCTCCAAAGTTTGACAAATGGAGAGTTGAAGAGAGATGGAATGAATGTGGATTACTCTCCTTGTGCTCAACAAGATAGGTTGGATCAACATTTGGATTTGATTGTGATAGATAGATGAGGATTTGAATTAGAAGAGGATGAGAGGAGAAAAGAGAAACATGATAATGCATGAGAAGTGGATGATTTGTGAGGAGAATAGGCTCCAATTTATAGATTGGAGAAGGCCAATGGAGGGCCAAGATTGATTTGATCATGAAGGGTCGATATTGATTTTAGATAGAAGGCATGGATCAAGGGTAACTTTGGAAAATAAACAGGAATATAAAACTCCTTGGGAAAAGGGAGGAGAAATTTGAATTTCAAATATGAGGAATTAAAAATTCCAAAATAAGGATGCATTGAGGAATTCAAAGAAATTTGAATTTCTTTGAGAGGCTCAATGTTGATGTGACATGAGTGGGATTTAAAAATTGAGGGATAATGATAAGCATGATTATGAGAGATTCTAGAAGGATTAATTAGGTTGAGTGGGATTAGGAAAAGTGATTTTTAGGAATCACATGACTAGGTTAATTAATTAGAATTAATTAACTGAGTGGGTTTAGAGGAAATAATTATTGAAGGGGACTTTAGAAGAATAGGGGAATAATTAATTTATTTGATAGATTAATTATTGGACAATAGTGATAGGATTAATTAAATTTAATTTAATTAACACTAAGAAGAATAAGGATAACACAATTAAGTCAATTAATTATGTTGACAGGCTTAAATTAATTAAATATTGATTTAATTAATTTTAGGTGTCTACATTTTGCCCCTCTTTGATACAACGTCGTTAAACGATGTTATATCAAAGAAAAATAAAACATAGTGGAAGAAAAGGATAAGGATTAGTAGAATGATACCCTAGTCATGAGATGAGGAAGAATGATAAGGAGGAAGGATGACGAGGAAGCAGTGGTATGCCCCCTCGAGAGGACATGTGGGTTCAAAGAACACGGGTGTGCTCTCGAAAGGAATTAGAAGAATAAGTGATGAAATGATGAAGATAATGAAAGAGGGAACTAGGATGGGTTGGAGTGTTGTGAATGAAATGAGACAAAGAATTGATAAATGAATTGGATTTCTTGTTGAGCAAGTATAGAGAGAAAACCTAGATTTGATATTGCCATGGATAGTTTACACCACTGATTATAAGAACCAGGATGATATGAAGATTTGAGGCGTGGATTGATGCTCAGTCAAATAGGAATGCCTTGTGCACAATCATGCAAGTGTTGATAAACACTAATGCAGGATTGCCAGTTTATACAAGGAAGACCTTCAAACACACCATGCCATGAAAAGTATGCCCCATTATACACTAGCCAAGACATACCAAGATATAGGATGATCAAGGCAGTTCTGAACAAGTATATTCCTGGGACACAAAATGAAAACAAAGTGAAAAGCTCAAGCATGCAAACAACATGCACATGACCAACTTACATCTCTTGCCAAGAGTAGGATAGGGATTTGGATAAACTACCAGACTAGGGAAGGAGACATCCCAATAGGCAGGTGATGGATTTGGATGAACTATCAAACATGGGAAGGATTCATCCTAATGGGCAGAGTGATGGATTGATGGATGACAAAAGACAATATGGATGTGCGAGATCTGCAGATGAGAGGATTGTTGCTTGGATTTGATTAGCAAAGTATGGATGGGTGCTTGGATTAGGCACAAGTTAGTGTGAGCTTAGTTTGATGGATTGGAAGAAGGATAACTGATTAGATAGGGTGAAAAATGGGGATGGATGATTGAATAGGATTGGATTGGGGATGGGATTATTGATTGAATTGGAAGAGATGGAGAATATGATTAGATGAGATAGGATTGGATAGGATGGGGTGGATTGGTGGATAGGATTTGATTGACTGGAACCAATGACAAGGGAGAACCAATGGGTTGGTAAGAGGATGGATGAATGGAAGGATGAAGTTATTGTTTGGATAGGAGAAAGATGGATGGAGTGGATGGATATGTATAGTATATGGAGGACTGGAGGGTAGGGTGATGGAGACCCAATGACTATGCTGCAAAGGAGTGAAATCCCCCATACTAGAGGTAGTGTAATTAAGGATGCAAGTATGGTGGATGAAGATGTATGAGGTGGAAGGATAACAAGTAATGGATATAGATGGTAGAGGATTAAGGCTTGAATGATCCAAAGAATGCATGCATATACATTGTTTTGCCTCTTATCTGATCAAGATGAAAGATATGAATGGAGGATTCATTTTGATAGGATGAGGGATATGAGATGAAGGATATGGATAGGATAGTCAAGATCAAAGATAGGAAAGGAGAATGAACTTAGATAAGATGCAGATGGATGGGAGGATTATGTGGATGAATCTTGCCCCCAAGTGTAGAGTGCAAGGGGATGAGGGGATTACACATGATGCTTAGTTGCCAATTTTTCATCATGGTACTTATCCAAGGCGGCACAAGAAGCGGCTTTCACTATTGGATGAAATGATTTTTCTTTGCTTTTTTCTGATTTTTTTGTATTTTTCTTGATTTTTTTTTTTTGTATTTTTCTTGATTTTTGAATTTTTTTTTTTTTTTGGTTTTTTGAAATAGTTTGGATGGATAAGTATGAGGATGAGTAGATGTGGAAGATAGTGGATGTATGAAAGAGGAAGGGAGGACTCAAGCATCTAGTTCCATAGATGGTATCCCTTAGTATTGCTTTGAAGTGGAGGTATGCTCATAGATGTTGGTAACAATAATTGGGGAGATGAAATGGATAGGAGATGGAAGATAAGGATTTGGAAAGGATTGGACTAATGGAATGGGATTGTGAAAAGTTGATGATGGATAATGGATGAGGTTTTGAATAATTTGTGGAAGATCAACTTTGGCACATACCTTGAAGGGTGGTAGAGTAGTGGAGGAGATGATTTTGGATTAGATGGAAGATAAAGTGTGGATTTTGGGAAATGAGGACCCGAAATAGAAGAAGGGGATGATGGAGTTGGGATGGTGGACTTTGGGACATAAGGACCTAAAATGAATTTTGAAGATGGAGGAGTGTTAGATGGAGGATTGGAGGACTTATGAATGGATGGAGCTTTTGGATTAGCAAGTTTGGATGCCAATTTTGATTTTTCTTTGAGATGCATTGCTTCTTTGGGAATCCACATGGTTTTTGAGTTTTTCTTTTGGGGCCTTTGTGGCCTTTTTTATTTTTCTTTCTTTCGGATCACATTTTTCTTTTGAGAATGTCATTTTGAGGGGACATGTTGATCCTTTGATTTTTGTGGATTTTGAGCTTTATGCTTTTTAGATTGGGCATCCAAATTGATTCCAATAGCAATGGGATGGGTACATGAGGATGAATGACTTAAGGATTTTATGGATGGTGGGATGATGGAAGGAGAGTGTTGGGAGGAATTCAATGATGTGTGCCTTTGTTGATCTTTCTTAGGGATAATGGATGGAGGGATGTAAGGACCCAAAATGGATGGAAGGAATGGAGGATTTAGCTTTGGAATATAGGGTCCCAAAATGGATGTGGATGAGGGGGGATAACGGGATTTTGATTTGTAAGAAGGAAATTTAGTTTTAAGAGGAATAGAGGATGTATCAACATCTTGAGCATTAGCTTGAGGACCCTTATTATTTCGGAAACAAGATGCGAGTCCATTTTGAGGGGGATGAGATGTGGAAGGAAGATTAGGATCCTTAGATGGATTGGGAACATGAAATGGATATGAAGGGATACTTTGACCTTGACTAGGAGGGTATCATGAGATGGAGTGGGAGGGGTGATTGGATCATGAGATGGAAGAGGATCATGCGATGGAGGGAGAGGGTTGGATAGAGGAATCATATGATCATGAGAGGAAGTGGAGGGAATGCCATCAAGATGGAGTAGAGGGAGATGCATCATGAGATGGAGAGGATTCTATGCTAGCATGCTTTGGAACAATCTTTTGGCATGTTTGGAGTTGTGGGGATTGTGTGATGGAGGAAGAGATGGAAGATTTGATGTGAGTAGATGGGGAAATGGGGGTATCATGAAGTGCGGAGGATTGGGATTTGTTTTGAGGAGGAGGTGATTGGGGTGGATGGAGGACTTGAGGAGACTTGGCCACTTTTCTTTGAGGTGAGTATTTTGTCTTCTTGGCTAGCATGTCTTGGATAAGATTATGGATGATGGATTTGGAGGATGTGGACAATATGGATTTTGGAGGATTAGGATTAGATGGAGAATTGGGATTAGATGGAGGATTGGGATTGGATGGAGGATTAGGATAATGGATTGGGGAATTAGGATTAATGATTGGAGGACTATGGAGTAAAGGATTTGGATGGGGGGTAGAGGTGATGAATTTGTTGTGAAAGGATGGGGATTGAGATATGGATGGGGGGAGAGATGAAGGTATATATGTAGATGAGGGATAATATGGAGATACGGATGGGGAATAAGATGGATTTGCCTTGTCAAAGGTAGAGGAAGGATAGGATATATGGGATAGATTGGGATTAGGTGCAATGTGTTGAGGTGAGATGGATGAAGGTATGATAGGCGAGTGGGAGATTATGGGATTAATTTGGTAGGCAGGTTCATGAATGTCCATGAGCATCTTCTCATACCAAGCTTTGAAATTCTGGGTAGTCATGTTGAGAGTGAAGGATTAGATTGGAATTGGATGAATATGTTTTGGAGGGGAAAGATTATGAAGATGATTTTAAATGAATATGAGGATTAGGACTTGGCTTGGAATGATGATGGATTAGATTTGATTGGATTTGATTTGATTGGATTAGTCCTTGGATTAGGACTTGATTTGATTGGATTGAATTGGATTAGATTGGATTTGATTTGATTTGATTGGAATGGATTGTATTGGTCCTTGGATTAGGACTTGGTTTGATTGGATTTGGATTGGATGATTGCTTGATAGAGGATTGGATAACTGGATTAGGAAGATGGATGGATTTGATTGATTGGAATTTCAGAGATTTGATTGGATCAGGGGGAGAATGATTATGGAAGAGCGGATAGATAATCGGAGGAACAAAGGGGGAGGCTACCCAAAGTCGAATGAATGATTTGGACAAAAATATTGGTTGAGGGAGGATGATTGTTTGAATGGATGAAAGTGGATTGTGGATTGGAGAATTTCTTGGATAGATAGAAATGGATTAAAGTTTTGATGATGACAAGATGGAATTTAAAAAGAGGGACGATTGATCGGTTGTGGGGAGTGGACTTGGCAAGAGATGTCAAGTAAAGAGAGCACAATGGTCAAAATAAGTTAGAATCAAAAGACACTCATGCTCCTTCACAACATATCCTATGGCGAGAAAAGACAATAGTCAATAGATCCCAATTGGTTTCCTAGCTACGCTTACCCAGAGCAGACACTTAGATTCTTGACCCCACTGGTTCCCCTCAACGACACTCACTTCTCTAAGGTAGCCAAGCATCAATTCCCATGAAACTCCTCATGGCGAACTTTGTGTCTCTACTAAGGGCCATAGAAATATGGGCGGCTTTAGAGATCTGACCTCCTGCACCAATGACTGGAAGGTTTTTGGCCACTATGCACAAGGTGTTTAGTATGGCTTCCCGTTAGGAGCTATCCTTCATAGTTGCACAAGCAAAATTGAGGCCTATAGCCCAACAAAGCACCAAGAACTTAGTAGTCACGCAAGCGTGATTGAGATCTCTAGGATCCTACTAAGCACCCAATGTGAGAGTGAACTCTCAAATAGCCCCAACCATTAATTCTTTCAATCTTAATGGCCTATTTATTATAGTGAGTTAGGAACCCCAGGTCCAGGTGTACTCACTTGGGTCATTCCCCTCTCACTGGCTCTAAGAGAAACTCGGGAGGGCAGGCCTACTAAGGGTAACACAAGCAATATTCCTAGAAAAGACCAAAGGGGTCTAGATTTCTGATTGCCTAGATAGGCGAGAGCGTACTCTCCTACCCTTTGACTCTTCAAGACAAAGAAAACACAAGATTGTTCTACCCCCTAATTAGATCTAGGTGCCTAATAAAAGAAACACAATATTTGCTTGAACCTCCTAGCAACCTGAAAAACCACGTGATTAGTAGTTTGAAAATGAAGTATTCGACAAGCGTCCTGCAAAAGACAAAAGAATGACAAAAAAAAAATTAATTTTTTGGGAATGAGCAGAAAAACAAGAATAAAAACTTTTCTACTAAAGACAAATGTGGATTTGGAGGAAACTTTGATGGGTAATTGGGGTTTGACTAGGTTTTTGATACTTTCTAAGGGATAGGAAAGCATAAAATGGGGATTTTAGAGGTGAGGTGAAGGAATGGAAAAAATTGTCCAAGAGGGACAAAGGAGAAAAAATTGGAGATAGACACTATGGAAAAATTTGGAGGTGATTGGATAAAACTGGAAGAAGTTATGGCAAACCCTAAAAATAGAGAAATGTGAGATTTCAGGCTTCAAAAAGTGGAATTTGGGATAAGGTCCTCAAGGAGGGAAATGTACAAAATGAAATTGTGGGGGATCTAGTGAAGTTTGCAGGAAAACATAGTGAAGATAAAGAAGATATGGCGAAAAATAGGATAAATTGTTTTTTTTTTGGTTCTTTTTGTTTTTTTGATTATTCTTGCAGCTTCGTTGATTAGCAGACAGTCACGCCAATGCGTGAGCGGTCGCGCTAACAGACAGAATATTAGTATAAAACAAATAGCAAAAAAAATGCAAATGTGCTGATTAGTAGGCGCCCGCGCAATAGTCAAAACAACTAGAGTTAGTGCAAACAAATTCAAATTCATAATTTTAACAAAACTCTCGCGCTAATCGCAGAGCGGTCGCGCTGAAGAGACATCTGAAAACAAAAACACAACTAATCTAGTGTATTTTTTTTGACTTTTTTTAATTAGATTTTACAAAATAGAGATAGAAGTGAGAAGAATGAAAGAGAGGAGATAGATGAATTTGCGTGGCGGTCGCGCTGAAGCATAGTGAGGCACCAGAAAAAATTTCAAATTTGACGCGGTCGCACCGAAGCCGCGACAGTCACGCTGATGTAGCAAGCAGTCACGCCAATGTGTGTGTGCTCACGCCGAAGCGTGAACCTGCAAGAAACCTTCACAAAAAACAATTTTTTTGTTAAATTTGGGGCCAGAATGTCTTACAATAAAATGGTTAATGCATGATTAATATTCAATAAAACCAAAAACTGTTTAAATGAGATATCAAGAAAGATTAAACAAGAACATCATGAGAACAAGACAACATAAATGGAATATACTCATGAAGCTCCCATTGCGAGTAACTCTTCCTTGTCCTCCTCGCCTCCACGAACTTTGCTAGCTTCAAAATTTGACTAATGGAGAGTTGGAGAGAGATGGAATGAATGTGGATTGCTATCCTTGTGCTCAACAAGATAGGTTGGATCAATATTTGGATTGGATTGTGATAGATAGATGAGGATTTTAAATCGAAGAGGATGAGAGGAGAAAAGAGCAACATGACAATGCATGAGAAGTGGATGATTTGTGAGGATAGTAGGCTCCAATTTATAGATTGGAGAAGGCCAATGGAGGGCCAAGATTGATTTGATCATGAAGGGTTGAGATTGATTTTAGATAGAAGGCATGGATCAAGGGTGCCTTGGGAAAATAAATAGGAATATAAAATTCCTTGGGAAAAGGGGGGAGAAATTTGAATTTCAAATATGAGGAATTAAAAGTTCCAAAATAAGGATGCATTGAGGGATTCAAAGAAATTTGAATTTCTTTGAGAGGCTCAATGTTTTGATTAAGTAAAAGTAGGTATTTGAAAGGTACCTGAACCTTTTACAAGCTAGGAAAACAGAAATGCTAAAAAAAGTGCCTGATCACTTCAAAAAGACAAAATGAACCCACCGAAAGGGAACAACTTAATACATCATTACATTAAAAACTCAGAACAGATAGCAAAAGGAAAGCACAAAGACAACAAAGAGACAAAACCAAGAACAACAACTAGAACTAAATACTATTCAGAATTTCCTTAGTGTGAACAACTATTTGTTTCATGTTGTTTGCTGAGGTCTTGATATCCTCCAGCTCATGACCATCGATGTCGACCTTATTCTTTGTATTGGCTCTGGTCCTCCTTTCATGACCCTTCTTGTTCACCTACTCTTTATCACCATCCTTCTCTGCATTATTCTTGAACCTGTTGATAAAGATGTTCATGTTGTCCATCGAAGATTTGAGGATTTGGAAATTTTGATCAGCAATCTGCTTGACGTTGTGCTCCAGCCTATCAATTCTGCTGCCAAAATCTTTCAGTTTGTTTTCCATTTCCTTTCTATCTCCCATCTCATTGACCTTTTTTTTTGTTGCTAAGATTTTTCCAACCATACATTCAATAGCTTCCGCATTATGTAGAATGACCACTAACTCTTTAACATGCTCCGCCAGGGGCTTGCCACCAGCTATAATTCTTTCCATGGCCTGTGTATCAATTTTCAAACTATTAATATCCTTCACCATAGTAGCAACGGTCTCACAGAAAGCCTTAATAGTATTTTTGTCACCACTATCACTTTGACCCCCTTTTTCCTCGTTATGCAGACTAGTGGTATTCACGGTCTCCAGATTATCCTTAACCAGGTTACCCTCCCCTTCTTTGTCCTTACTATCGATCCTCTTATTTTCTTCATCCTCCTCCTCAGATTCAACTAGAACATAATTGAAATCAGAATTGCTACCCTTTTTAGTGTTCTTTTTTTGAGCCTTCTTTCCAGAGGATTTCCCTTTCCTCTTTTTAACAGGTTTTTCCTCAAGGGATTCAGTTTCAGAATCCGACATTTTAGATTCCACAATAAGCCTCCTCTTCTTGGCCCTAATCCTCCCTTTTTTTCTAGTTTCTTTCAACTCTCCCTCGGTCTCTGAATCAAAGTTGAAACCACTATCCTTACTTTCTGTAGTCTCATCTCTGGCATTTTTGCCTTTAATAGGTTTTTCAATGCACTTCCCCTTTAGCATTTTATAAACTAAGACCATAAGCCCCTAGTGGAGGGCATGATCACCTTTAGGGTCCTTCTGGATCTCCTTTATAATATGATCTATTGAACATATAAGGTAATAGGGAAGGCTAACCCTTTCTCCATGACGGAAATAGTTGAGAAGGACGAAGTGATGCCCATATGCCCTAGTAAACCTACCATCTAAGGTAATATATTCAATAGAAGCAAATAAGACAAACCTCCATGGCCTGCAAATTCTCTTCGGGGAGTGGTAGGAGTTGTCAATTTTGATCATCTTTCTTCTCTCACCATTCGTAATAGGAAACTTGTTTGCTGCTTTATCTGATATCTCTCTCTCCCTATAAAATTTCATACCCTCGGTAGTCATCCCCATGGCCTCAGCGATAACCTCTTTGTCTACATTCATCATATGTGATCCAATTATAATTTTTCCATTTTTCCAATTCTTCATGAAATAGATGGTGATTGTGGGGTCCTTCCCATTTAGTCATTCCATGAAAACATTGAGACCCCCCTGCTGAAGGATACCCCAGACTTCTTCGTTCTTTCTCCATTCAGAGCAGGAAGTAGGTTCAAATCTTTTCTTGTTACCTCCCATTTTTCCAGCACCTTCCTTGCAATGCCTTCTCTCATTTTGATAACTTTTCCTCTAGTTTTTGTGGTTATTTTGAAAGAGTGCCCATAATTCATGCCAAATAATAATGATATGACACCTATTTAATAGCTCGTTATCTTCAAGCAAACCCTGCATTGAAAAAGGCAGAAAGGTCATTAGAAATAATGATTAAAAGTACCACGTTGCCTTGTATAGCTTTGGTCCTGATTGAGCAAGGATTTCATTTCACTTGCAATCTCCATTTCACCATAACTGGTAATGATGTCTCCTGATTGGCAAGCCAGGTTGGCTACCCAATCAGCGCAAGAGTTGGCCTCCCTGTAAACATGTGTAAAAACACACATTTCAAACTCTTCGCTAAATTTCCTAGTAGCTTTAATAGCATTACTAATCGACCATGATGACGGGAATTTCATATTTAAACAATTGATAATGTTTAAGGAGTCTCCTTCACACCAAACTTTAGTGCAATTGGCTTCTTTGGCAAGGATAATCCCATGATAAGCCACATGGCTTCAGCAACATGATTGGTCTGATTTCCTATAGGAATACATTTTATGATTTTACATATTCCCCATTCATCCCTTAGGACCACTCCACATCCTGCAACCCTTGGGTTTCCCTTAGAGGCCCCATCAAAATTGATTTTCATCAATCCCCTAGGTAGGCTGATCCATATCACTCCCTCTCTAGGATTACTCTGGATGCTCTCTTGAGCTTTTAATCTCCATTTTTTATAGACAAATTGATCCTCCTTAGTGTTAGGATTATCAATACCACCTATAATATTCATATTTTCCACTATACTTCTTATTTTTTCAAACACAATGTTAGCCTTAGTATTGTTTTCTCTAAAAATTCTATCATTTCTCTCTTTCCATATACCCCAGCACATGTGAGGTAAAGCAATTCTCCATAATAAGGTAGTGGTTCTGTTTTTTGAAGGATGATGCCGTGACTTGAAAATCTCCTGAATCGAGTTTGGGAAGCTCCAACTGATATTGAATTGATCCAGACAACTTCCCCAAACATCAGCTGAGAAGGGGCAATGAAAGAGCATATGATTTATTGTCTCCTCATTCTGCTTATAGAGAGTACAGAAACTTGGCATGCTGATACCTCTTTTTCTGATATTCTTTGTAGTAAGAATTTTGTCTTGAAGGGCTATCCAAAAGAAAATGTTGATCTTGGGGGTAAGACCTTTCACCCAAGCTTTAGCCCAGCAAGGACTTTCCATGTTATTATACTGTTGATGATAAAGAGATGCCACAGTAAAAGTACCACTAGCTGTGAGTTTCCAAATTAACTGGTCTTCTTCTTCAATCCTCACCATTGAGTTCATGACTTTGTTCAAACTACCCAAAGACTGATCCACTTGAGATAAGTCTTTCCACTATCCATCTTTCCAATAATCCTCCACCTTGGTTCCAAATCTTTCCTTGCATTGGTTTTGATATCTGCTCCACTCAGGGTTTTCATTTAAAGGGAGTTCCAAAAGCCAAGGGTCCTCCTAGAACTAAATAAGATTCCCTTTCGCCAACTTCCATTTTATGCCTTTGATAATTAAGTCTCTAGTCCTAGAGACATTTTTCCAAATATTGGATCCAATTGGGATAATCTCCGCTTTGAGGAAACTTTGAAGATTCGGACATTAACTTTTATATTTGTTATCCCATATTTTTTTCCACTCTCCTTGATTTCTATATCCTCTCCAAATCTGCTTGGCCATAAGGTATTCATTTATGTCTGTTATTCTTCTAAGGCCTAGACCACCTTTATTCATAGGCTTATAGACCTTCTCCCAAGCTATTAAGTTCATTCTCTTCTTCTCCTCAACCCCTGTCCATAAAAAGGATCTCTGAATTTTTTCAATGGCCTCAACATACTTAGTAGGAATCCTAAACAAACTTATGGCATAGAGAGGGATACTTTGAAGAGTGGTTTTTAGCAATTGAACCTTACCTACTTGACTAAGTAGATCTCCTTTCCATCCAGACAACTTTTTATGGAATTTATCCACCACGACTCCCCAAAAGGTATCCGAAGGATCTTGACCTAAGGGGAGCCCCAAATAGGAAGCAGGCAAGCTACCAATTTGGCCACCCAGAATGTTACTAATTTTAATCCTCCTTCTCTTCGGGGTATTGATAAAATAAATTAATCTTTTAGACCAGTTTATAGCAATATTTCCTATCCGGTAGCCTCTCCATAGTTATCCAAAGCCTTTTTTAGTCTTCTAGCATCCTTCATAGTGGCTTTTCCCATTATTATAGAATCATCAACAAACTGCTGATGAGAGCATATTTGATCTGCCGAAGAAGGATTCAAACCACAAAACTCCCTTTTCTCAACCAACTTTCCAATACATCTCCCCAAACATTCTGCCATGATGATAAAGATCACTGGAGATAGAGGGTCCCCCTGCCTGAGACCTCTTGAAGCTTTAAAGAAAGGAGAGGGGGAGCCATTCATTAACACAGAGAAAGTAGCCGAAGAAACAAGTTGCCTGATAAGGCCAACACTCCTAGGATTAAAACCAAAAGCAGAAAGAACATCCATCATAAAATCCCAATCCACTCTATCATAGGCTTTAGAGAGGTCAAGCTTTAGAAAAAAAACCTTCTTTTTTAGAAAAGTCTAGAGAATGGATATTTTCATGAATAGAGATGAGAGTCCAAAATTTGCCTTCCTAAGACAAAACCACTTTGCTAAGGCAAAATAATGGAAGGAAGCAATTTTAGAATTCTAGAGGTAAGGACCTTAGAGATAATCTTATAGAGAGAGTTGCATAAGCTTATAGGTTTGAAAAGATCCATTGAATCTGCCCCCATCTTTTTGGGTATAAGAGCTATAAAAGTACCATTAACTTCTTTCAAAAGTTTTCTAGCACCAAAAAACTCTTTCACAGCTCTGGTAACGTCATCTCCAATAATATGCCAGTACATTTGGAAGAAGAACATGGGAAAGCTGTCCAAACCTGGGGCCTTGTTGCCCTTAAAGGAATTAACAACTGTCAGAATTTCATCATGAGAAGGAATGGCAGTTAAACGATCATTTTGATCATCCCCCAAAATGGTAGGTATACTATCCAGAAGTTCCCTTTGGGCCTGTATATTCAAATTCTGATCCTTAGCAAGTAAATTAGAGAAAAAATCCATAGCAGCCTTACTCTTGGAATCATCATCTTCAACACATCTACCATTCACTTTAATCTGTACAATTCTATTTATGGCCTTATGTCTTAGGGTGGACATATGGAAGTATTTAGTGTTCCTATCCCCCTCCTTTAACTAGACATTTCTCGATCTTTGTTTCTAGTAGATTTCCTCTTTAGCTATTATTTCATGATATCTCATAAGAATAGCATCTTTAGTGTTGAGTGGGAATTAAAAATTGAGTGATAATGATAAGCATGATTTTGATGTGAAATGAGTAGGAATTAAAAATTGAGGGATAATGATAAGCATGATTTTGAGAGATTCTAGAAGGATTAATTAGGTTGAGTGGGATTAGGAAAAGTGACTTGTAGGAATCACATGACTAGGTTAATTAATTAGAATTAATTAACTGAGTGGGTTTAGAGGAAATAATTATTGGAGGGGACTTTAGAAGAATAGGGGAATAATTAATTTATTTGATAAATTAATTATTGGACAATAGTGATAAGATTATCTAAATTTAATTTAATTAACACTAAGAAGAATAAGGATAACACAATTAAGTCAATTAATTATGTTGATATGCTAAAATTAATTAAATATTGATTTAATTAATTTTAGGTGTCTACAGAATGCATCTGGTTGGTTCATGAGAATGATGTGTTGAGAACTGAATTGGTGCAATCACATAACAATGAGAAAGAATTGGAAAGAATGGTAACAATCCTAAGAGATGATCTGACTATTGCAAATGAATACAAAGATAAGTTCAAGGTTAGTTCTGCTAAGCTTGATGAATTATTGAAGGATCAGAGGGACACTGGAGACACTAGAAGTATTGGATTTGAGTATGGAGAAAGCTTTGGTACTACAAATGGAGATCAGAAGGTCGATCGGAATCAGAGGTCGCCGATAAGGCAACCCAATGCATATAAATTTAATGGTAGATGCTTTGTTTGTAATAAATTTGGTCATATGGGTAGGCATTGTAGAAATAGAGCAAATTAGAATAATAATGTAGTTCTCGATCAGTGTTCAAATTGTAAGAAGTATGGTCATAGGATAGAAGATTGCAGAATGAATATAAAATGTCATGCATGTGGAAAGTTTGGACATATGGCTAATCAATGCAGGTCAAGGAATAGTCAAGGTTACACTAAGGCTATTTAGAAGAACAATGTCACATGTTATGCATGCAACAAAGTAGGACATATTGCTAAATTTTGTAGAAGAAAAGACCCACCAGTAGGAAGTGATAAACCTAATGAGGAGGGAAAGCAAAAGGTTGATGACACTCGAAAGGAGCATGAGAAGAAGTGGGTTATGAAGTCTAAGGCTCAACGGACAAAATCAATTGCCCCATATGTTCATTTGGCTAAAGGATATAACCCAATTACTCAACCGGTAGAGAAGATTGTTCCTGCACTGATAAGAAACTCATCCGGCAACTAAGGCATTTGCCTTAGGAGGAGGCAAATTGATGGCAAATCTTGCATTGCCCTTGGTAGTGGTCTGAAATCCTATTTCAGATCTTCAGAAGTCAATTTGGAGGTTAACTGGAAAAGATTTGTTGGATCTTTGATCTTGGATCTAGTTTGGTTTACGGGTAAGTCACTTTATGAATTATGGTTTGGCAATCCATATAGAGTTAATTATTTCAGAATCTTTGGTAGTAATTGTTATATCAAGAGAGATGATTTCATTGGAAATTTTGATCCTAAATGTGATGGAGGAATATTTCTTGGCTATTCTAATGAAATAAAAGCATATAGATGTTATAACAAGAGATTGAGAGAATTGTGGAGAGTGCTAATGTCAAGGTGGATGAGCAGAATAGAGGTCAAATCAGAATTCATGAGCAAGAACCGACAGTGGAAATGGTGTTAACTGAACCGGTAACACCTTTACTGGAACAAAATGTTGAACTAGTTAATCCAACAGTATCAGAAAATTCAATAGTAACTGAATATTAGGGAAGAGGAACAAAGAATCATAATATTTCTAGGTATGGAAGGATGAATCATTTAGAAGATCAAATATTTGGACAAGAAGAAGGTTGGCAGCTGATGAGGTATGCTTAATTTCTTTAGATGTACTAGCATCAGTTATTGAAGCATGTAAGGACTAATGTTGGATGAAAGCTATGAAAGAGGAATTGGATCAGTTAGATATGGACAACACATGGTCTTGGATGTTACTGGAACTTGGCTTGATTGGTTTGTAATGGATATTCTCAGAAGGAGAAGGAAGGAATTGATTATGTTGAATCCTGCTTCGGTAGCTAGGATTTTTTAGATGTTTTCAAAGACTATCTAGTATGGTTTTTATTTTATGATGACTTTACACTTTGAGCATGTTCAGATGCGGTTTGGGTTAGAGACACAGGTAACCAGATAGGCTCATTCGGTGAAGCTTTCTTTCTTGGAAAGAATCTTGTTTTGTGGATCAACAAGTAACAGTCATGTACTTCTTTATCTACTATTGAAGTTGAGTATGTTGTTGTTGTTGCTACTTGTACACAAGTTCTATAGATGAATCACATGTTAAAGGATATAAGGTTGGATTGTAATGCATCGGTAGTTATTTATTGTAATAACTCTGCTGCTATTGTCATCTGGTATTTCTATCAAGTATAATTTTTTGAAGGAGTTGGTGGAAGCTAATGAGGTCATATTGGTTTGAGGAATCATTTGAGCATTTGAGAGATAGGTTGAGGTTGTTTGCCCCTCTGGTAGAGACTTGAGTGATGCTATTTGATATGAGTCCAGTATGCATTATTAGAGCTATTATTCATTCTAGATTGATGTGGTGATGGTACTACTCTGGGGGAGTAGTTAGTTTTGTGATTCAGTGGTTCATATTTTTGCTTTGATATTTTTGTCAGATTTCTGGCATTGATGTCAAAGGGGGAGAGATATTCATGTGAAAAACATAAGGAGTTATATACATTAGAGGGAGAAATACTAATGTGTAATATAGAGCTTAAGAAAGATATCAGTCTAAGGGGGAGATTATTGGAACAAAGAGGAGGAACAAAATTTTAGATTGGTTGTATCCCACTGGGGGAGTTTGGTTTAGGTCTATGGATGGTTAATTGGTATAGAATCTTATTGTCATA
This sequence comes from Cryptomeria japonica, assembly GCF_030272615.1. NCBI lineage: Eukaryota > Viridiplantae > Streptophyta > Pinopsida > Cupressales > Cupressaceae > Cryptomeria > Cryptomeria japonica. The sequence continues at coordinate 579,593,468 of NC_081414.1, read as the reverse complement.
TCATTTTGTGGGAGATTGTTGGTTGTCTTCCATTGGGGGAAACTTGTTTGGCATTTCTTGGCACTTGGATATTTTTCACATCTAGTGTTGCCATCAATGCCAAAGGGGAAGATTGTTGGCCATTTGGAGGAATTGATTATGTGTTGCATTGATGTTTTTCATTGATGGAAACACCGGCTACACTAGCTGCTTTGGCTATTTAGTGGCATCCTTCTGGTCCCGGTAGGTTGTTTGGTTTCTGGTTGGATTAGATCATGATGATCCGATATGCTCCGATATGTCTTGGCTTAAGGAATTGGCTTATTCATGCTACTTAGATTCATGTTCAGTTAGGTTTTTTTGGTTTGATGATTAGATGCTATCTTGTATGCTGGTAATCTTGGTTTGTTGTTCCGGTGAGGGTTTCACCTGCAGAGCTTTGATGAAGATCTTTGATGATATGCATAAGTGGTGTTGGTGCGGCTTCTAGTGGAGATTCCAGATGTTGATGGTGATTGTGTTTGAGACTTGGCTAATTGGGATCATTGCTTTAGTATGTGTGGACCTATTGGGTCTATCTAGGTTATGGATTGGTTTCTATAACATGTTGGAGGATGCTCTTGATGTGTTACCTATGGGATTTAAGGATTGGTTTACATTGTTTTTAGCCTAAGATGACTTGGTTGATCATTTGATTATGGGTTTAAGTTATGAATTTATTGTGTTATCTTTTAGGTGGCCAACCTAATTATTTAGGTCCCAGGGTGGTATAAATATGATGTAAGATCTCTTTATAGATCATGGTATAAAATAGGAGATCACGTATGGTATGGGATTATGCGAATAATGTTGCAGAGGATTTGGTCGATCATTGGTGATCGAGTTGGGTTTATGTAAGAGGATTAAGTCCTTTGGTATTGAGCTTAACCGGAACTATACTCAGGCATGGGAGATGCTACACTTGCAGTTCAATCTTCACTCTGGATTGTTGTCTGATGTTTTATGTAGTTAGTGTTGGAAAACGCACACTCCAATGAGAAATTGTAGGTGATTGAAGGTATTGTCATCGATGGCAACCTTACAATCATGTGATACTGGCAGGAAGACATAGGCAATGGCACCGACAGAATCTACACCGACATATAGATCACCGACACCAAAAAGATTGATCATCGACACCATGGCCGACAAGAATTTTGTTTAAATGTATTTTTTATTTAATTGTAAAATCTTTTGTAAGCCGACTTGGCGTATTGTAATATGACTCATATATGTATGAGATCATTGTAGATCATTTAAGATAGAAATAATGCAAAGTATGAAAAGAAGATAGTAGACCTAATGTATGAATTACTGGGATAAGGGTTTATGTATATTGCAGAGCTTAAACCGGTACTAAATCTAGCATAGTAGATTTGATCTGAAGTAGTACAAGACATTGGATTAGTATAATCCATTTTGTAAGTTAGTGTGACTTGTTTGTAATTGAGCAGTGAGCTCTAGGCACTTGGCCTTCCTGCATGTGCATGCCCCTATTGTAAGTAGTAATATTCTCTTATTGGCCAGTAAGTGAATATTGTGGGTCACAAATCCTACCGAGGTTTTTCCCACACCGGGTTTCCTCATTAAAATATTGTGTTATGGTGTGTCTCTTATGTTGTGGTTACTATTCTTATTTATTGCATTATTTCTAGTTTATCGGTACATAGTTTTGGTATGCTTTTCATGTTATACGTTAAGAAAATTATTATACCAATCAGATACTAATTCACCCCCCCTCTCAGTATCTTTGGGATTCCTAACAGTCACTGAGACTCCTTTTGTGATGAGCAGTGTGCTCTAGGCTGTTGGCCTTCTTGCATGTGCAAGCCCCCTTATTATAATATTAATTTAGCTAATCAGTGGATGGATATTGTGGGTCTCCAATCCCACCATGGTTTTTACTCTTTGAGGTTTTCCACATTTAAATCTATGGTGTTATGGTGTTCATCTTTGTGATTACATTGTTGCTTATTGTTATATGCTTTTATGTTTACCGGTTTCTAAGTTGTTGTACTAATAAGGTTAAATTTCTCCATTCGAGTAGAACACTGATTCATCCCCCCTCTCAGTGTTCTTGGTTTCCAACACTATGATACATGCAATTATGTGTGTATTCCAAAAAATATGGTACTTTGGCCTCCTATCCCTAATTTATTTCTTTTTGCTAGATGTTGATCTCCCTCTTAAAATGGGAGGGGGAATATATCCATTCATCCAACTTATATCTACAACATAGTAATTAATCCATAGATTTTATTCAAGACATAATCATCAATGGGAAATAATCTATACAACATAATGCCATTAATATATTATTCAATGCATCATATCATCTAATGTTATTTAAACAATATTTAAGAATCAAAACACATAGTCAAGATGATATAATCTACTTCAAGAAGTACAAAAAAGACATAATCATGAAAAAATTCATAGGTCTATAACTAGTTATTCTTACAATAAAGGAAGCACGTCCATCAATGTATCTAATCAGATAATTAATTACTCAAGAAGTTTCATTTTATTTATGTAACCAAAATAGGCTAAGACAAGGAATTCTCTTGTTGGTGCATTAAAACAAATCAAAGTCTACATATTGTCTTAGACAGATTTTAATATCTTGCAAGGGAACAAAATTTAGATTTATAATTTAGTTAACTCATTAATTACTTCCAACTTGGTAAACTTAACACATATTTTGTATAGTTATTGCCACCTTCTTAGATTTAAAAGAATCCAATGTTGGCAATTTGGAGGAATTGATTATGTGTTGCATTGATGTTTGTCATTAATGTCAACACTAGCTTTTTTGTTCTCTACTGGCTTCCGATAGAGTGGTTGGTTTATGATGTTGATCTGGAGATCCTCTCCGATATGCTCTGGTTTGTGGAATTGGTTTGGATTGGTTATTCATGTGTTTCTGATGTGTATCACAATCAGTTGGTTGAAGATTTGATGACTCGAGAGCTATCATTTGTTCTATTAAGCGTTTTGGTCACCGGTAAGGGTTCTATCGACAAAGCTTTGTTGAAGATCTTTTGATGCACATGATAAGTGGTGGTGGCGTGGCTTCTAGATGGCTTTCAGGATGCTGGTGGTTATCTCATTTGTGTTCCTATTGATCAGTGGTGTTGGATTTATGTCTAGACCTAATGCTATCTTATTTGACTAGGTCATGGACTGGTTTATGTAACGTGTTGGTGGATGATCCCAATGCGTTTATGGTTGGATTTATTGTTTGGTTTATGTTGTTTCGGTTTTAGGCTGACTTGGTTTATCATTGGTTTGTGGGATTATGTAATGAATTTATTGTATTATCTTTTAGGTGGTCGTCCTAATTGTTTAGGTCCTCGGTTGGTATAAATTGTTAGGATTCCCAAAGATACTGAGAGGGGGGGGGTGAATCAGTATCTGATTGATATATTAATTTTCTTATCTTATAACATGAAAAACATATTAAAATTGTGTACCAGTAAAGCATAAATAATGCAACAAATAAGAATAAGACCCACAACATGAAAAGCACACCATAACACAATATTTTAATGAGGAAACCTGGTGTGGGAAAAACCTCGGTGGGATTTGTGACCCACAATATTCGCTTACTGGCCAATAAGGGAATATTACTGCTACAATAGGGGCTTGCACATGCAGGAAGGCCAAGTGCCTAGAGCTCACTGCTCAATTACAAAGGAAGCCACATTGACTTACAAAAATGGATTATACTAATCCAATGTCTTGTATTGCTTCAGATTAGCATCTGCTATGCCAGATTCAATACCGGTTTAAGCTCTGCTATATACATAAACCCTTATCCAATAATTCACATATTAGGTTTGCTACCTTTTATTCATATTTCACATCATACCATACACTATCATATCATAAAAGATCTACATTGATCTCATACATATATGAGTCATATTACAATCCGCCATGTCAGCTTACAAGAGATTTTACAATTAATTACAAAATACATTAATACAAAATTGTTGTCGGCTAGGGTGCCGGTAATCTTCCTTTTCAGTGCTGGTGTTCTGTATGCCTGTGTAGAGTTTGCCGGTGCCGGTGCTTGTGTCTGCCTCTCGGTATCACATGATTGTAAGGTTGCCATCAATGACAATACCTTCAATCACATACAATATATCATTGGAGTGTGCATTTTCCAACAATCTCCCCCTTTGGTATTGATGGCAACACTCATGAGAAAAATTCAAGAATGTATCCAAAAATTGAAGTCCAAAAATCTTGCCAAAAACTATACCAGAAATTGTACCAGATGCGTGCTCCCCCTAAGCAGATGATCTCTACTTTTGGATTTTTCTCATCTCTACTACTCCCCCTTTGACATCAATGACAAAGGTTGTCATTCGCTGTCAGTGGAGTCTTGACTGGATTCTTGTAACCGGTGGGTTACAATCTGGAATATATCTATCAAAATTAGTTTTAGGCTTTCACTGAATCTTGTGCTTTCCTGTAATGCCTCTTGGGTTCTCTGAACTGTACCAGTGAGTATGTGCATTTTCTCTTCTGGTGTCTTAAGTCTGGGAACCAGAGCCTCAAAGATTTCTTTTCTCAAAGAAATGAGGTAGTCGAGTTTTGGACCAAGTTTACATTTCAAGCTCTTTGTCTTATCCTTAAATTTTTCTTTGTCCTTCTCTAACTTTCAATTTTCTCTTCTAGATCTCCAATTTTCTTTTCTATCTCCAAAAATGAATCAGATGTACCTATGAAATTGTCAGCAACATTGTTTATTTCAGTTTGAGTTTTGTTGATCTCTGAATCTATATCTTGTGTCAAGATGTCTGTTTTGCAAGTATCCCTGTATATTTTCTTAAAATCCAAAATTGTTTTTCCTAGATCCGGTAACAAGGTGTCCATTTTCTCCTTGTTCTTCTTCACAATTTTCTCAAAGAATTTCTTTTTTTCCTTCATCAATCTCTCTTTAAATGTATCCTCATTTATTTGATCAACTATCAAAATGTTGTTGGTGATGAACTTAGACAATGTGTCTAGTTGACCTAAAGAATCTTTATTATCCACTATGCATTTAGGTGCTACCAATTTAAGAATAGGGATTATATCATCTATAGCCTTATAGGCCTGTGCATTACATTCTATGATCTTCTTTATTGAATCCAATAAGACCTTTGTTACATTTGTAGGTCAGAATTCTGCCATAGAAGTACCAGATGTCTGTCCAACTGTCTTCACAATAGCCATGCTACTGGTTGTAGTAATCACCTTGCTTGATTCGACCTCTGGTAGGTCAGTCTGTGTTTGCATTTCTATAAGTAAAAGTTTTTTAGTTTTAGCCGGTGGCATTGTTTCTGTCTGAACTTGTGTCTCAACCTGTACCTGTACCTGTTCCAGTTTCTCCATCTATGTCTCAGAAGGTTTTTTTGAGCTCTCGATAGCCGGTTTCTCAAGTATAGCCTCTCTATGTACTTCCGGTTTCTCTGTTTGTACCTCTGCACTATCCATTGTCGGTTCTCCTAACTATTTATTAGTTGTATCTACCGGTTTTTCTAATGGTTTACCAGTGGTATCCTCTGTTAGTTGCTCTATCTGAGTAGGTTTTTTTGTGTTTATATTTACAGTTTCATTTACCTCAACCTCAGCATCTGTAGCCAGTGACTCAGTAGTCACATCTGTCTTCTTGTCCTCAGTGGTTTCTCTGTCAACCACAACATTTACTTCTTGAGTATTTATATTCACAGTGTACAAAACTTTAGACTCAGGATTTGTATCCTCTAATGGAGTCTCCATACTCTTAGTAGTTGGTTGACTGTCAGTAGTATCTACCAGTGGAGTATTTGAAGGAGGTGGGATTAAGTTATCAGTTATTTTCAGGCTTGGAGGTCCACCTACCTTACCTTTCCCCTTATCCCTGTCCTTTTGATATACTTTAATAGTCTTTAGTCTAAGTAATTCTTCCTATTTTTCTTTTTCCACAAAGAATATATCCCATGCATTTGTTGTTTCCTTAGAGACTTCTTTTATTCTTCCTGTCATCAGTGCTACATGCCGGTGAGAAGTGGAGAATATTGTTTAGTTTGCTTCACTGATTAGTTTATCTATTTCATCAACTGAGTTGACTAGATGTACTGCAAGTAATTTCTCAATCTTGATTTTCTTGTCCAGCTCAATGATGGCTAACCTTCTAGCTTCTAATCTCCTATACAGATCATTTGGTATTTCATCAAAAATTTCCATCAAAAATTTCTTATATATATCCAAGTGTAAGATTACACTATTCTCTATGCTTTCCTTGTCATCGGTAGATAGTGTGTTACATATTTTGCTAATGTTTTTCAATTTTCCATCTTCAGTTATTTCACTTAGGAGTTTATCCAGTGGAGCAATATCTTGTTTTACCTTCCTTTTCTTCTTAGGAGTCAACTTCTTTTTCACTGGAGGCCTCACTGCCTGTTGCTTTTTCCTTGTTTTCCTGGGTGTAAGTGAGGGTACCGGTGAGGGTTTTCTTTTCCTTTCTACACTTTTAAATACCGCTAGCATATCACTCTCAGAGGAGGTTGCAACTGGTGAAAGATGAGCTTCCGGTTGAAGTCCTTCCAACTCACTTTCCTTTATACCAATTTGTTTCAAAACATCTTCCTTAATTGCTTTTGCTTGTCAGGGTCCTTTCCTTACTGTTTCTTCAACCTTCTTAACCCTTTTTCTAGACTAAATTCCACTCTCAATTGTTTTAGCATTTCCAAAAACTTTCTCAGTGGGTTCCTTTGGTGCTTCAAGGAGGGCTTTTGCATAAGTTTCAATAATATTGTCATCTGCTTCATAGCCCATTTCAGTTACCCAGATAGTTCTAGGGACAACTGCCTCCATCCAGATTTCATCCTTTTTAATTACAAAACAAATTTCTTTCTGATATTTGTCCACGATAGCTTGTGACAGTCTTATTCTAGTTTTCATTCGAGCCTTCAATGCTTGAAAATATTCATTTAAGTTTTTCTCCTAGTTTTCTCCCATGTTGTTTAGTAGATCCAATAGTTGCTTTCCTACCAGAATGTCAAAGTCAAAATCTCTTGCACTAATACTCGGTACTTGTTTAGTTATGTACAACATTAGACAAACAAGCAAATTTCCAAATCTGAATGTTCCTTTCTTATCTCCTTTAATCTTCCCCAGATTGTCTATCAATTCATCTTTAAGCCATTCACACACATCTATTCTAGCATTTTTATTAACCATGTCATATGCACTTTTGATACATAGGCTAGAAACTGAGTTCAACCTATTTGCATGTGTAGCTTTGTAGCCTAAGATCATACTGATAAATTTGACATTGATGTCTTTTACATCGTTTACCCTTAGAGACCTTTTGTCGAATGTTGCACCGATTAGGTTTATCACTGTGTCATTTGAGACCTTCTTTGTTCTGTCAGGTCTCCTATTGGTGGAAGGTAACCCTGTTACTGCCTTAATGAATTCCTTTGTGATTTTATGAATTGAATCCAACCAGAAGAATTCACCATGAACTCTACTTAGCACAATCCTTATAATATCATTGGGAAAATCTGGGATTTCAGTAAAACCTAGGGTTTCCACTATCTTATGTTCGGGGTTGATATTTCCAGATTCATCACAAATCATAGTCCTATACATATTTTTGATCTCATCATCACCTAATTCCTCTATATGATAATGTATATACATCCTAAGGTCTTCAACATATACTACTCCCTTAGGAATTTGAGAAAATGCACCTATGCTATCATCTTTCTTCACTATTTTGGGAACCCGTTTGAATACGGGTCTAGGGTGCTTAACAACCTCAATCACAGTAGGGTTTGCAATAAATTCAGGAGTGGATGAAGAAGCCATAGTTATAAATACCTTAATCTGCCTTAAGGATGAATGCTTTGATGAACTGCTTCACTTTTTTGCTAAGGATGCCTTCGCTGGGGAATTTTCACGCTCTCGAAGGTTTGAATGCTCGGTGAATGAAAAAGGAGCCAAAACACTTTCTTTATAATGTTATTTTCTCCAACTACCACATTTATTGCTTGCCGGTTAAGTCACAACTTAACTCATATGCCGGTATAGAAGTAATTTCAACTTCTCACCATCAACCGAGGGAATAATAGCATGTTTTTCATTTGCTAAACCCCCAAAGGATTTTCCTTCAATTAGATGAAGAGTCTCCTGCCGGTGGAGTGTTACTCTATTCTACCAGTGGAGGAGTATTCCCATCAACATTTTGATCTGACTTTCTAATCCATTGTTTTGAGAATTCTTGCTTTACCTCTTCAACCTTTTCTTTACCTTTCAAACTAGGACCTTTGTTATCTCCCGGTGGGGACTTGCTTCTACAGAATTTTGCAATATGTCCAATCTTGTTACAAGCATAACAAGTCACATTGTTTTTCTGAATAGCTTTCCCATATCCTATGCTGGTATGTGTTTTGCATTGATTAGATAAGTGTCCAAATCTTCAACAAACATAACATCTTACATTCATTATGCAATTTTCTGAATTATGACCAACTTTGTTGCATTTAGAACATTGACCGATGGGTGTATTAGTGTTCTGATAATTTTTAGATCTACACTGATTTGCTCTATGACCATACTTGCTACAGTTAAAGCATTTCCCATTGAATTTGTATGCATTAGGTTGTCTTACTGGTTTGCTATGATCATGATTGTTTGCAGTACCAGAGCTTTCACCAGTTTTAAAGCCAAGGCCATTTGTATCACCATTAGGTTTCTGATTCTTCAGCATGTCAACAAGTTCTTCTGAACTTTTCTTGAATTTCTCCTTGTGTTGATTTGCAGCAGTCAGTTCTTTCTCCAAGATTCCTTTTTGTCTCATGAGTTCAGTTCTGTCATTTTGTGTATGCATCAGATCTGTCTTCGACATATCATTTTCATGACTAAGTCTCATGTTTTCATTTCCAGCATCATTTAGTCCTCTAGCCAAGTCTTCTTCATTCTTCTTCCTGTCTTCAATTTCTTTATAAAACCTCATAGTCATATCTTGCATCTCATTCTTTGTTGCACTGATTTCTTGTCTTAGCTTGTTTACCAAATCATTAAGAGTTTCCTTTTCATCTTCATCATTCTACATCTTTTCACAAAGTTCTCTCCTCTTGTTCCTTGCAATAGTAAAATTATCTTGAAGTCCTCGAATAATATCCTGAGTAGCCTTCAGATCATCTTCAAGTTTGATATTCTTCACCTTTTCTGCATCATAGTCTGAAAGAGTTGTTTCCATCTCTACCGGTGTCAAGAACTTCCTCAAGCTGTTAGGCTTTTGAAATTAGAGGACCAAGCTCTGATACCAATTGTTAGGATTCCCAAAGGTACTAAGAGTGGGGGGGGTGAATCAGTATTTGACTGGTATATTAATTTTCTTATCTTATAACATGAAAAACATATTAAAATTGTGTATCAGTAAAGCAAAAATAATGCAGCAAATAAGAACAAGAACCACAACATGAAAAGCACACCATAACACAATATTTTAATGAGGAAACCTGGTGTGGGAAAAACCTCAGTGGGATATGTGACCCACAATATTCGCTTACTGGCCAATAAGGGGATATTACTGCTACAATAGGGGCCTGCACATGCAGGAAGGCCAAGTGCCTAGAGCTCACTGCTCAATTACAAAGGAAGTCACACCGACTTACAAAAATGGATTATACTAATCCAATGTCTTGTACTGCTTCAGATTAGCATCTGCTATGCCATATTCAGTACCAGTTTAAGCTCTGCTATATACATAAATCCTTATCCAATAATTCGCATATTAGGTCTGCTATCTTCTATTCATATTTCGCATCATACCATACACTATCATATCATAAATGATCTACAATGATCTCATACATATATGAGTCATATTACAATCCACCATGTCATCTTACAAGAGATTTTACAATTAATTACAAAATACATTAATACAAAATTGTTGTCGGCCAGGGTGCCAGTAATCTTCCTTTTTGGTGCCGGTGTTTTGTATGCCTGTGTAGAGTCTGTCAGTGTTGGTGCTTGTGTCTGCATACTGGTATCACATGATTGTAAGGTTGCCATCAATGACAATACCTTCAATCACCTACAATATCTCATTGGAGTGTGCATTTTCCAACATAAATATGATGTAAGATCTCTTTGTAGATCATGTATGGTATGGGTTATGGGATTATTTGTATGCGAATAATGTTGTAATGGTATGGGTTAACTGGAACTGTACTCAGGCATAAGAGACATTATACTTGCAGTTCAGTCTTCATTCCAGATTGTAGTCCGATGTTTTTTGTAGCTAGTGAGACTCCTTTTGTGATGAGAAGTGTGCTCTAGGCTGTTGGATTTCTTGCATGTATAGGCCCCTTATTGTAATATTTATTCATCTGATTAGGAGATAGATATTGTGGGTCTCCAATCCCACCGTGGTTTTTCCTCTTTGAGGTTTTCCATGTATGAATTTGTGGTGTTATGGTGTTCATCTTTGTGGTTACATTGTTGCTTGTTGATATATTCTTTTATGTTTACCAGTTGCTAATTTGTTGTGTTAATAAGGTTAAATTTCTTCATACCGACAGAACACTGAATCACCCCCCTCTCTCAGTGTTCTTGGATTCTAACATCCAATGGCATTCATTTCACCCTCTCATATCTAGATCTACACTTCTATTCTAGGAAATTTGTATAGCTTTTAAATATCTACAACCCTCCAATTATATTTTTAAAATTTCTAACTTATTTATAGTAGAGAAAAGGGTAGAGAAAATAGAGGTGAAATGGGTGTGCCAAAGAGTAGAAGTACACATTTTACTCATATGTAAACTTTGTTAGAGATTGTTGGATATTGGTTGATATGTTGTCATTGATGTCAACATATGGGAAGATTGACGTATGGGGAGAATTGTTCAATAGAGGAATATGTTGAATATGTTCTCTCTGTGTTTCAGTGTTGCAGTCAGATTGAATGAGTTGGTTTAGTCTGTGTGTTGCAGATGAGCTGATGTGGATTAATGGGTTTTGAGATACTTATCTCTAGTTGATTCAATAAAAGTTTTAGAGGTCCGCATGTTGATTTGATCGAGTTATGAGGTCTGGTATTGAGGATGTTATTTAGCTGTTCGTGTTATTCAATATTCTGGTTTGTGCTTCGTATTGCTCCAGAATTGTAATATCCTTAGTTGTGGATGTGTGGGATGTATTCTAGATGTTGATGTGTGTCCTCAGTTCGATTGGTTCATCATTTGGAAACCACAAGTGAATCTTTCAGTCAACAGTCAGTTATGTTGATGTTCTTGAGCTCCAGTAGAGAGATGATGATGATTCTAACTTAATCCGAGTTGTTGCAGTTGTTGTGGTGTAATTCACATTTCTTGTCAATGCTTCTAGATCGTGTTTTATGCGTATTGACGGTCCACATCGATTATTGTGCGTGTTATTGAAGATTTTCCTTGTCTGGTGATGTTCTTCGTGTTATGTGACATTTATGTTGTGGAAGCATGTTGCGGATGATTAAGGCATAATTCTTGGAGGTGTTTCATATTTGCGGTGGTTGTTTAGGTCCAAACTATGTTTTAGCCGACATTGTTTTGGTCTGCATGCATTGTTATAGTGTTTGTAATTATATTTTTGTAATATGTAGTGTGTGTTGGGCCAACCTCTATTTCATGGGTTGATGACTTGTATAAATGAATGTAATAACCATTGAGAAGTATCATGCTATGTGTGAATATTGTATCAATCATTCAGTAGTAGGGAATTTGTGTGAAAGTTATGTGAAGAAGTGTGTTGCAGAGAATATTTGACAGTGAGCTAAACTGGAACCATACTCAGGCATGTGGAGATGCTATTTCATCATTTCACAATTCTCCAGATGTAATCTAAATACTTTTGTAAGTCAGTGAGACTTCATTTAAGGCAATGAGCCTTCCCTAAGGGTTGTAGCCTTTCTGGGTTTCTTGTTTGAGCAATGAGCTCTAGGCAGTGTGCCTGAATGCATGTGCATTCCCCATTGTAATATTTCACTTAATCCTAACAAGCTATTATCTCATTGTGGGTAGGTTCCCATCGTGGTTTTTTCCCTTAACCAAGTTTTCCACGTCAAAATTTTTGGTGTTATGTGTGTTATTGATGTGGTGTTGTTTCATGCTTTAAACTATTAATTATCAGAGATTTGTGGTTTAAGTTTCAGTAAGTTTTTGAGCAAACTGATTCATCCCCCACCCCTCACCCCCCTCTTAGTTTTTTGCATTGATGCCAACAAACTTGTGCATGATACAAGACAAATTTCCATACATGGAAAAGACCTAAATCATGCACTCAACCCAATATAGATTATAAATATTTCATAGGATTGAAAAGATACACAAACATAGAGGCACAATTTTTAGATTAGAATTCATTCAAGTTTCATAATCTACATTAAAGCCATACATCTCCATTTATAGAGGTAAACGGCCTCATATATTTTTTACATGTAATTTCTTAGAAGAACATGTAATGTAGAGTTACCTTAATCCATAATGAGTCATAAATTTATTGGGGTGATTATTCTTATATGTTTGTATGTTCTTAAATTATCCTAAGTTAAAGAAAAGTTTATTTTCCTTTACAATAATGAGAATGAGTATAGAAAAGGGCATGTTGGTGGAACTAAAGTCCTCTCAAATATAGACAAGTCTCTCTGTCTAGTTTATTATTGTTCAAATTAGGTATCCCAGATTTACTTTAAACTATTTGGTAAAGCAATGGATATATTGCACAAAATCTAAGGTTTAACCAAGCAAGACATATTTGAAAAAGGAAGAGCCTTTCCTCTTTCTTAATAGGCATTTGAATTGATTAAATCCCATGCCTAAAAAATTAACATTTAATAAAAATATTTAAAAAAAAGGGGTATTAGAAAGGGTTGGATTACAAACCTAATTTAAAGCATCTTAAGGAGACAAAAGTTTCCATGTGAAATATTTGACATTTTATCTAATTAGTTTTTCAATTATAGGTATATCTGATTTACTTTAAACTATTTGATAAAACAATTGGTATATTGAACAAATATGAAAATTTAAATCATTGTAAAAAGAAAATCTTTTGGTTGTTCTTAAGAGATGTTTGAAATAGAAAGAGCCTTATAAAAAGAAGGCATATTAGGCTAACTTACAAGTCTATGTGAGAATACTTTATAGTCAACTTGATCTCTTATTCAATTTTAAGTATCCCCTAATTAATTTGAAATAGAAAGAGCCTTCCCTTTTTCTTAAGAGGTGTTTTAAACAATTAATACTAAGTGTAAAATTAATAAATAATAAAAAATGTATAAAAATGAGTATGTTAAGGGTTGTTTACAAATGTAACTTAAAGCATCTTATGGAGACTTTAAGACAAAAGTCTCATGACAAAATTTATTCAAATTTAGGTGTCCTATTTAATTGAAACCATTTGATAAAACAATGGGTGTAATGAACGAAAGTCAAAAGCTTAATTGAACGAGACATATTTTAAATATGAAAAATTTGGCTTTTCTTAAAAGATGTTTGAAATTATTAATATATACATAAAAGGAAGTTATGTCAATTTTACAAGCCTAACTTAAACATCTTATAGACACAAGAGTCTATAAAACACTTTATGGGTCACTTCTTGTGTTATTCAAATTCAAATATCTCCTAGTTACTTTAAACTTTGACCAAACAATTCATCTTTTTAATATTTGAAATAGAAATAACCTTTCATTTTTCTTAAGAGGTGTTTGAAACAATTAGTACTATGCGTATAAAATAATATATTATAAATAAAAAAAGAAAAAGAAAAACATGCCAAGGATTGTTTAAAAACCAATTTAAAACATCTCATTGCACTTTGAAACAAAAACCTCTATGAGACAAAATTTATTCATATTTAAATATTTCCTATTTACGCTAAATTATTTGATTAAACAAAAATATATTAACGAAATCCAAAAATTTAATTAATTTGAAATAAGAAGAGCCCATCCTTTCTAAGCACACGCAATGACTCTTTATTTCTTCCTTCATAAGTTTCTCATTATTATTATTATATTCTCGCAGAATAAAAAAATAATGTTTGAAAAAGGGACGGTGCTAATTTAGTCTTATCATTATCTTATTTTGAGTAGACTTTTGATTCGTGTATATCATATTCAGCAAATGAACCTCATTATTGAGCTATAGAAAACAAAAACATTATGAAAAGAATAATTTGATTGCAACCACTATTTATTTTTCTTATATTTATTTATTATTACATTTCTCTAGTCACTCTATTGCAAAGGAAAATTAACATGGGAAAGATTCCAATATTTTAGGAAGACTTTTACGTGTGTATATATATAAGATTCCAATATTTTAGGAAGATTTTTATGTGTATATATATATATATATATATATATATATATATAAAATTTCTTTAATTTCATTGTGGATGTGGAAAATATTTGTAGAATGGTGCATACGTCTACACATTATCAATACATTGAAATATTCGAAGTTTGTGTTTTAGTTTTATTTTAGGTCAATTTCATTGCATGTAAGTTCAATTTTAAGTTGTATAAGATCCATTCAAAATTTTAATGTGTAGAATTTAACTTATTGGTTTTTTTTTCAATAATCATTTGAGGTCAATTTGATACATATTTCTGTGAGTACTTGAAATTTAAAGACATTCATTTGTGCATTTACACACATCTTTGAATCATTTGGAAATCAAGAAACTAGTAAAAAAGGTCACCTTGTTGACATTTTAATTTAGAACTAAAACAAACATAATTGCATTGAAATTAGAGTGTATTTACATTGGGGACATCTCCATGTTTAAAAATGTTGTCTCCATACTCACCTAAGATTGTAAAGTTGATTTAACTAAATGTGACTCATGCTATCGATTTGGTTTTTCAAATATCACTAGCCCATATGCATCCCTAGATATAATTAGTTATTAAAATGAAAAAGATTATAAAAGTGTATAACCATCAATTCATCCTACAAGTTATATGATTGATTATACATATTAGGCCACCTCTGAGAAAATTGAAAATGATCCAACAAGACATGGATTTAACCTACAAAGAAATTAATATTCATATAGTCCCAAGGCAACATACACATCAAGAGAATTAAGTTTTGGGCATTAATGAATCGATTCTATGTTGCATAAAAAATTATTATTCATCATTTTTCCATAGGCTAAGTGTCTTACCCACTCATATTTAATTTTCCAAAATAACATTTCAATTATAAGTTCCTTGTCAAATAGTTGTACTATTATTTATATGCATTTATTTAATTGCCCTAGATTTGTGTAAAAAAGATTTTATTCCCTTAGGTTTTTTGTGAAAATATTTACCCTTACATTGTTAGAATGTTGTCATTGATGTTTTTGTGATTTGACAACATGAGTCTGATATACTCTGGTATGAGTCTGACAAGCTCTGGTATACATTTGGGTCTGGCATATATCTTTTTGGTCGACATTGCTCTGTACTGCCAGATATTCCCGTAAGGTTTTAGAAACAAGTTTTGTATTTGGTCTAATGTCTATATTTGAGATTTTGGATGATAATGTCATGTTGCGACACAATTATGGGTCTAGTAATTGTATGCCTTGTTTACCGACATAGTGCAGTGTGAATTTTTTGGTCCAGTCCTCTCCAGAAACATCAACAATAAAATTAGTTTCGGTGATTCCACTTGTTTCATGGATCGTGTAGAAGTTATTTCTATTTTATCCAACCTCTCCAGTATGCTAAGAACAATTGAGCAGTAGCGTGTAAAGGGTTTTTGGGCTAACCCTTCCTCCAGATGAGCTGACTTGAAAAAGATTCAGTTTGGTATATGTTACCCTCCATATTTTTTCTTGCACTATGTCTCTCGCATCCTCAAATAAGGAGTGTTTTATTTAGTCTGAGCTTGCGTAAGTCTTGGTTTTTGTTTTATTGAAGTTTTTTTTTGAACTGAACCTCTCACTTGAACCTCATCTAAGTTAAAGGTTCAAGTTCAAATGGAGTATGTTGTATCACGACCTTGTTTTTAAAAGAGTTGAAGGTCTTTGTAACAATTGTCATTGAACTAGAACTATTGAACCTTTTAAAAAAGTTCAAGGTTTGGGTTCAAAGTTCAAGGTTCAAAGTTCAAGGTTCAGGTTCAAAGTTTGGGTTCAAAGTTCGGGTTCAAAGTTCGGGTTCAAGTTCAAAGTTCAATGAGTTCGCAGGTTCAATTTCAGAGGTTCAAATTCAGAGTTCAGAGATTCATCAAATTAAACAGATGTAGGTTCAGAGTGTGTGAGTTCAAAATTCAGCAAGTTTAATAATCCAATAACATTGGCATGAGTTGTTCGATGTTTTAAAGAAATAGTATAACATGTTGGTTTACCAAACAAGTTGATAATGGTGATTTGTCTAAGGCTCAATGTCAAGCTTCAATGCAACCTGTAACCACATATTTTCTGAGTTTTTTTGTTTTTACACAGAAAAATTAGTCTCTATGCGGGGGGCATAACTCTCAATTCAACCGTTGGATCTTGATGAATTTTTGATATGTTTTATAAAACCTAGTTTTTTAAATCCTCTCTAGAGATATTTCTAAAATGATGTCTGGCTCGTAAGATATGAATAATAGAGCACAACATTGTCAAAACTGTCAATGACATTCAATGACAGGCACATTAATTGGGAGATACTTGGGTTTTTACTCATATAAATTCAAACACTAAGGAAAGTGGGCAAGTATTTTCACTTATAAGTGAAAAAGTATTCATCGAGGCTAGCAAGGGCAATTATGTATTAAAATAATTGAGCTTTATTTCCCTAAAGGTGAGAATTGTATTCACGGGAAAGTTAAGTGAGAAGGAAATAAATAATCTTTTCAAGAATCAGTTATTGATAATTGAAAGTCTCTTAAAAAAAAGAGGCTATATATATTAATGAAAGGAAAAAGGGGGAGGCTTCTTCTTGGTCTGTTGTAAAAAAAGAGAGGGCAGCGTAGTTTTCTGGACTACACAATTTTATTTTTCAGAAGTGCTCTGTGTATTTGTCAATATTTTCTTTTGGTTACCATGAGCTTTGTTTGTCTTGTAATTACCTTTCATTTCCTTTTCTATTATATCAAACTATGTATATGCATTTGATTATGAAACTTTGATTTTAGAAATAATTTGTATGTTGGAAAGAAATCTTCTGTTAGCTCTTTGTCTCGGTATTCTGATCCCCCTTGTCCTTTGAGGCATGAGAGAGACTCGATTAGAGTCCAAGGCATTTTGATTCTATTGGAAAGGGTATTTTTGTGGGTGTGGGTAATTAAACTGTGTTTTACTTATCTTCATTCACTTCATTATAAATCTGCTATTTGCATCTGTGTCATGGCTATGAGCAGATGTCAGTTGCCTTTACTGCTTTCCAATTTAAAGCATATTCAGAAAATATACATTTTTGTCCAACAAAGGGAGTTGTACCTTTATATCAAAATTCAGAGAGCACTTGCACTCACCATTGCAAGTGACTCAACTGTTGGTTTTTGTTTTTTGTCTTTCAATTTGGGCATTTGGGAGTCATTTTTGGAAGGTATTTAAGAAGGACAAATCTATTAACCAACAATATATGTACAGTTTCTTTGCAAAGGATAGGGATCGTGACCTTTTTTATCATATCATGCGATCTATAGTGAATGTGAAAGTAATTATGTATATGATTGTGAAAGTGATTATGCATAGTGAATGTGAAAGTTATTATGTATAGCAAACATGAAAGTGATTGTGCACCTCAATAGAACTGTATCTCATGCATATGATAGATGCAATCTTCATAGTTCAAATTTTGTAATATTGGCTATAAGCCATCCACCGATAATGAGCCGTTATATTTGGGCAGTGATTCCTCCAATAATGAGCCACCTTGTATTCTATAATATATTGCATAATATTGAGAGTTGATCCTCTTCGTGGTTTTTCCTAGCTTGGGTTTTCCACGTAGAAATTTTGGTGTAGTGTCCCTCATAGACTTATCTTTTGATTTATGCATCGATAGACTTTTTAAAACATATCATTGACATTTTGGTGATTATTTATGACTTTATCTATATGATTTGATGCTATGGATGATGATAGACATTTTCTATTAACTCCTATGGATGATTGATGTATCTTGGATTATTATGATGATGAATTTACTTGATGATCTTATATGTGTTCATTGTTCATGATGGATCATATTTCTATTAGTACTTTGATGATATCTTGGCTATGCTAACCCTATTCCATTATCATGATGATTGAGTTGATGCTATGATGATTGTAATTGTCTTCTAGTGTATTCATGGTAGAGATGATGCCATACTACTCATTATGAGCATGATATGATCTTGCAATTCTCTATCACTTGCCTGGTCATTTATGATATGTATATATTATCATATATGGCGTATCATGGTTATTGGTGGTTGTAGGCTTGCAAGTACTAGACATCGACTCCACCTAGTTTCATAGGTTTGAGCGTATCTCTATCCCAATGGAAATTTGTTGGAGATGACATAAGTTTCCTTCTTTGCACTGTCTTAGTTGACATCCTAGCCAGTCTAGTGTCTCAGTTGAGTTGTCTTGTGGCACCTTGTAGTATGTTGTTTGACCCTTGTGTAGGGTTGCCTTGTGGTGTTGTGAGTATTTGATTATGCGACTAAGTAATAATTGACTTGTATAGTTTATTAATGTTAAATTTAATTTATTATATAGTTTGGTCATTTAATTAGTATTTGAATAATTTATTATTGGGATTTAATATTTATTTGTATTGTTTGACTATAGTATTATGTGCCTTGGTTATTATTTATTTATTAATATTTATTTTGGGTTTTAATACTTGATTGGTTATCTTTTTATTCAATTATTTGATTATTTTACATGGTTGTGACCTTATATTTAATTGTGATATTTATTTTATATAGCCTTTGATTTATTTGATTATTGGGTTTTTATATTTTATTTGCCCATGAGGTTATTTTATTTAAGTGGCTTTTGATTTATTATTTCTTTGTTATAATTTGGTTAATCAATATAATATATTTGTTACTTACCCTTTTATCCCATTGGTTGATTTTGTGGGGGTAACTAGATAATAATATTTTATATTAACTACCTTGAAACCATGCATTGTAGGTACATAATATAGTTTATTGGAATATTTTGATTGGTTGAATTTTTCTATGGTTTTAAATTCAATTTTCTATTTATTGGCCATCCTGTGCATTCACCCAGGTTGGCTTCCAAGAGAGATTTCTATGCGATTGAGGATTTTGGCTTTTTCTCAAGCTTGGATTTTGGTTGTGGACTTTTGGCTCTTCATTGAATTTTATTGATCATAACTTCTATTATTTCTAGGTTGGTTCCATTTTACCATCTGTATATTTTATTCCTGGAGAATAATTGTCTCCTCTGTGTTTGTGTTAATTGATGTGAGAGATTTGGGGAAAATATTTGAGAATGGTGTTTATATAAATATATTTATCAAGTTATTTTGGTGTGATTTGGGGAAATCAATGCATTATGTATTTCTATTACTATTTGGACTATTGTTGTGAATGGTTTCCTCTGCTTATGTTTTCTATGTATTGTCAGATAGCATCTTGTAATGATTGTTGTATGAGGGAGATTTGTTGATTGTCCTTTGGATACTTGTCAATCACTTTGTTGAATATTCATTCCCTTGGAAGCTTCTCTGTGGTTTTCTCTACGTTGATTAGTTTTTATGTATGGTGGGGAGTTGTGACCATGTTTTGATGAAGTAATTTCCTATGATTGATTATTATTGAGTTTTTGGTCAACGAATTTAGTTTTTAGTGACTTTTTATCCCTTTTGGACTTATCTAGGGGTAGTTTTTGAAATAGTGATTTTCCTAAGCCAGTTGCAAGTTTATGTTTTCATTTTCTGAGTTTTTGCTCTTTGATTCAAAAGCACTATAGAATGGTTCATATGTGCCATAGAAAAGGTTAAATGCGCCATTTAATGTGTTGAATGCGTCATTGTATTAGTCAAAAGTGCTAGAGCAGGTGTTAGAAGTGTCATTCTAGTCTTCAAAGGCATTGTAGAATCTGTTGAATGCACTTCAGGATATGTTGAATGCGCTATTCTATTGTAGTTTCATGTTGAGTCTATTTTGACCTTCTGAATTGGTTTTTTTGAGTGCAGACCTATACCAGAGGGTTTTTGATGATGTTTTTGAGTTATTCTAGTATTACTATGGTTTCAGATTTGTTTCTTCAATGTGTTTTGGCTCCAACAAGTTGATCGTGCCTTGTTGTAGAGGTTGTCTTGTTTTCTCCTACAAGTTGATAAGCCTTGTTGTTGAGGGCGATTTCATGTAGATCCAATGAGATGGTTGAGCCTCACTATTGAGGATTTCTTATTATTTATGGCTGTATGAGTTGGTTTATACCCTACTCTTGTTATTTATCATGATGATCATTGTTGAGGCTCCTAGTTTATTTTCTTGGCATTACGACATTGGTATTATTGTTGTGCATGGTTATGTGGATTCTTTATGATGTTTTTATTGAGCCTCCTTGATGTTTCTTATATTTTCCCTAAGGTCTTGGTCCATGGTTAGGGGGAGTGGGCTCTTGCATGTGTAGGACCGGGGTCATGAGAAATAGGCTTTTGAGAGGTTCCTTGTAAGGATTCTTAGGTTCTAGACCTATCATGGAGCCACATGGAGAGTTTTCCTTTAATTAACAAGTGAACTATGATAATTAATTAGTGGGTTGGGTAATTAGGACTCACCTAATAAGATAATAATTGGTTTGTGGCCCCACCTCATGGCCCTTGAGTAGAGACTCAGGATGAGATTGGGAAGACCATAGAGATGGTAAATCAAACTCCCTTGATTGGCTCCAAGGTTGAGATGATTCCACATGTCTATCAGGGTGTGTCTTGGCCCCTTCTATGTGAGGGTAGCATGTGATTACACTCTTTCCCTACATGTGTCCATGATACTTATGCTTTGATTGTTGGTACTCCTTTGGGAGTTTACTGAGTTTTGATTAGCCTTGTGATGTGATTTGGTGTATTCTTATGTGGTTGCCTTTCTTGATTGTGAGTTCTCGTCCTTTGGTTGTTAGGTGTCAACATAGGTCTAGAGTGTTAGTTGGAACCTTGTGTCATCTCCTAGAATGGGGGGTGGTTCCTTATTGGTTCCACATGGTTGGGTGGTTTGATGCCATCTTCCATTGGGATGATCTTCATTGGTTTGTATCATGCGTGGATGTGGATTCATATCTCTTATTAATATGGATGGTTCTTTGGAGCATATTCTATTTTATTGTGATTGTAACTGTGCATTTTTTTATCATGAGAAAGATGTAGTTTCAAAGGAAGGTTATGTATCTTGTACCTTGAGATCATGATGTAATGTAGTAGGTTATGAGTATTGTAACCATTGTAATGATCATTTTGTAATTATATATTCATTATAATTAGAATGTTATATTGAAAGGAATCAATGAATGAGTAACATTATTAGACTATTCTATGTGTACTTATGATTATGGAGAGATAGTTATATGATCATGCTGGTACTCTTTAAAATAAATATATATGAGTAGCTTATAGGGAATGATTTTAAAGGAAATGAAATAAGTTTACCTTAGGATATGATTGCATGGAATTGATGATATTACCATGTTAGATGGTTTTAAAAGGGGATTAGGAATATTTGGTTTGGTGCTCTAAAATGAATCCAAGAGTTAATTGGGATATGTTAGGAAATGCATTGATAGTTATTGATTCACATATTAGAAAGGAATTAATTGATTAGGAACTAAACGTAATGGATGTTAATGGTAACATGGTTTGGATGTGTTATGTGTTATTTTTGTTAAGTAATGGCATTGAGATACCCTAGGAATTGGATAATTGATGTAAGGTTATTTCCACTTGCGTAATATGAAGTTATGGCTATGTTTATGATGTTATATGCATTTTGGTAGGTATTGAATTAATGGACATGTTTAAATGTATCTTGTATGTTGCATTAGTATATGTTTTTTTTTAATAATTATTATCTCTATTTGATAGTTAGATTAGTTATCTTCTCTAGGGTATTTTGGTGGGCATTACATTTGGTGTTAGAGACCATGTTCATACACTGGGTACTCTAGTTTCATATGAGCCCATTACGCATGTTATCACTTAGCGTGGATTAGCCACATGGTTATCCCTGCTAGTTGTATTTTTTTCTTGCTATGGATGCTTTAGTTCTTAGCTTATAGATCCTTTTGTATCTTGGTTAGAAAAGATGCCTGCTAGAGGTAGAGGTTGTGGTCATGGTGGGCTTATGGGTACTCGACAGAATCCTCATCTCAAGGTTTTTGAAGAGTCATGCTATGAGGAGCAGTAATAGGAATAATAGGTTGGTGGTGCAATTTTGTAGTTGGTTAATGTACTTTAGAAACTTCTTGGTCACGTAGAACTGAGATAGGAGGAGAATCAATAGGAGGAGTCTCACCATTTTGGTCATCAGGAGAGAGAGAGTGATCACATTCACCTCATAGGAGAGTTGATGTAGTGCCCGATTAGGATGTGAATGCAACTAGTCACATGAGAGATCTCGTCACCCTACTTTCGATGTATCTAGCAGTGGCATGGAGGCAGATACTTTGCTTTTGGATATGGGCATGTGTCTTTCTATGCATCCATATAGAAGTAACACCAAGGCTAGGTGTGTGATCATGCATCTTCGTGACTTTGCATCTAAATGGTGGCATATGGAGGGAAAAAAGTTGCATTTGGACATTGAGACAATTTATTGGGAGTTGTTTATTGAGTGATTTCATGCCCGATTCTTGTCAGATCATTGGAGGCGGAGAAAAGTAGATAAGTTTCATGATTTGAGGCAATGGAACATGATAGTTGAGCAGTATAAGTGTAAGTTATTTGAACTTAAGAGTATGATGGGATAGCAGATGATGAGCCCATGTTGACTCAACATTTGGTTAGAGCTCTTAGTGACTGCATCAGTTGAGGGGTTTGACTTCTCGAGCCTAAGACTATGGAGGTAGCTATAGAGAAGACACAGTTGGTTGAGGAGAACTTGATGTAATGCCCACCAAAATACCCTAGATTAAATAAGTAAATAACATATTAATGGAGATAAATTTTTTTTAAAGTAACATCTAATGCAACACATAACATCATCTGTGAAGTACATCCACTAACATTTAATTATTATGAACATAAGTTATAAATAAATTAAACTAATTACGCAAGCGAAACAACTTAACATCACTAACTTCTCCCTAGGGTATCTCAATGTCATTACTTATTACAAACATAAGCAACACAAATACTCATAACCATTACAACACTTGGGATTTCCATTACCAATGCAAAAGACACATTTTCCTATCTTCCATGATATGTACATCTCACTAACTTTCGTGCCAACATGGTATGCTATTATTTCAAGCAACCCAATCTATTACTTTAGTCCATTTATCAACCAAATCCAAATGTTCCAATACCCCATATCCATCTCCTAAACTAACATGATCTCATTCCATCTATCAGGATTATCTACTCATAATTCATAAGTTATAACTCATTTCTTAACTGATATAATAAACATACTTCTTTATCCCTTTACTTAAGCATGAACACTATCAACATCGCATTAATCTTTCAACATTCAATTCATTTATTAACTACAAATTTTTTAACATAAATCCATTTCTTTTCAATACAAATATTTGGCATACGTCATATGCAAGTCATTTACTATCTATCTAACATGATATACACTCCATTACTATGCAAATATAATCACTTCCTATTAGCTTCATTCTAGATCACCAATGCCTAATATTCCTAAATTTTTTTACATTCAAATTCTCATATGAACATATATGTTTCCTCTATCATAGTTTACCTATTAGAAATACAATTTATTCTCATTAAAGTTCCTTATTAACATCACAACATACACATAATGATGAACACATAACAATAGACCTAATTACATTATTTCCAATAACTAAGCAACATTCAAATAGCTTGAGATGCATCCATGTCTTATTCTACTACTAGAGTCGTAATCAAATTTCACATTAACTTAAAACAATCTAAATCTTTTCCTTAAGGTTAAATGTTCATCTTGCTAACCACCATTTCATTATTACAATTTAGAAGTTTCCATATATCAAGAATATCAACCTTTCATCAAGGACATACATTCAATATTTGCATTTACATCCATACTACACATACATCTAAATTCATAACATGATCATCCCTTAATCTAGTATCCTAAATGCATTAATGCAAGTATCTTAATTATCTTCTTTCTTCCAATGCATCCTGTATGCATGTAAAATTCATCTTCTAACAATGTATCAATTAGAAATCAAAGGGAAATCACTAATCCCTATCTAATCAAAGAATCTAACAAACAAGACAATGAAATAATGCAATATCAAGAAATAAGAATTATAAATCATTCAAATCAAACTAAAACTCCCTATTCCAAGATTGCATATCGCTTCCATTGCTCTTCTCTTCTCTGTGGTATGATGGCTCTCAGATATTGCGTTGGTAACCTGCAAGTGACACAAAGATTCAAAGTTCGTGATTATTGAAAATGAAGATTGAATGCTCAATTTATAGATTTTTGGAGAAGATTGATTGAAAGGTGGAACAAATTGATCAAGAGGTGGAACTCAGGTGAGCTCACATGAAAATTGATAGTTGAGCTGCTGATTGTATGAGTGAAACTGAATAGATTGAATAGATTAATTGAGTCAACTGATTGAGAAAAAGCTGACTGAAGGAAGAAAAAGAATGATTGGAGGAAATAAAGAGGATGACAAAGAAAGCTTAATTTAGAAAAAGCTAACTGGAAGATGGAAATAGAGACTAGAGAGATAAATGATTTAATTAATTAATTGATTTAATTAATTAATTTAGCATGTGCTTGCATTTAGATTTAGATTTTCAATTTAATCTTTGCATGAGATTTATTCAAATAATTGAACTTATTTAATTCAATTTAGCATTTGAATATATTTAGAACTTGACTTTGATTTTCAATTTGGTTTTTGAAATCATGCACATGTATTTGAATTTGGAAGAAATTAGAAGACTATGAAAATAAATGAAATTAGAATTTGGGGGATTTGGAAATGGAAGAATTAATTAGTTAATTAAATAATTTAAAGAAACTATTTAATTATTTAGAAATGGAATTTAATTAAATAATAAAGATTATTTAAATTAAAAATCACAATTAATTAAAAAATAAATATTTAATTAATATTTAGAAGAGAGTTGAATGATTAAATGATTAGAGATAGAAATTGAATAATTAGTAATTTATTTAAATAATAAAGATTATTTAAATTGGGGAATTAATCAGAATTAATTAAATAATAAATATTTAATTAATATTTAGAAAATGATTAAAATGATTAAACGATGATAGAATAAGAAATAGAATAATTAGTGAAATGATGAGGAAATATGAAATTAGAAGAATTAGATTAATTAAATTAATTAAATAATTAAATAATTATTTAACTAACTAGAGGAATAATTAGTACATGATTAATGAGACATTTTTAGGTGTCTACATTTGCCCCTCTTTGAAACAAAGTTGGAACAACATTGTTTCAAAGAAAACAAAAAATTCTGCCCCAGTATGCCTTGGTACTGTTGTATAGTGTAAATATGCCCCCCTCGAAAAAGATGGTCGAAAAATTCCAAAATTGAGACCATGTTTTCGATATTAGTGTAACGAGCAAGCGTGTAAAATTTCATGCGATTTCGAGATTGTTTGAGTAGGCTACAAGGTGTTTGAAGCTGGCGGGGACCATGGGCATCAAGGTGTTAAAAAAAACCCTAATTTTGTGCTATAAATATAGATTTTTAGGGTTTTATTTACTCATTTGCAATTTGGGAATTCCTTGGTTTTCTCTGCAATTTGTGTGCTTTTGTTTGAGTATTTGATCGTCGTGGTTGGTTATAGAGCTCAATTGCACCTGTTTGACCGAGTATGTTCATATCAGAGACCTCTTGGGACTGGCGGCATGGTAGTTTTCCAATTTTTTCTTGATTTTTTACCTGTTTTATGCTATTTTCCAAAAAAAATTCCATGATCAATTTTTGCATTATGTCACGCAATCGCTTGTCGATGTTTACGCATTCGTTGTTAATGTGTCGCAAATGCTTTTATTGTTACGCATGCATCTTAAATGTTACGTATTAGCTTTAAAGATGCTACATTCATGTATAGCTTTACGCATAAGTATTTATTGTTACGCAAGAGCTCATATCATTACGCATTAGCTTTAAACATCATGCAAGAGTCATAATTGTACCACATTAGTCATAACTATCACGCATTTGTTTCATGTGTAATTTTTTTGTCATGCATTTGAAAATATTTAAGTTTTTTGGGATCCGATATCTGATATTTTGGACATTTTCTCATTGCAAGAGAACATTGGAGTGTTATACTACCGACAGAGTAGACCTAGTGGATTGGATCTTCGTGCGGACTTACCGGATGAGGAGATCGAGCATATCCGACAACTTGGTCTATATCATGTTTTACACTTGCCAGAGGTTACGACCAACAGGGCCATGATTATAGCTTTGATAGAGCGGTGGCACTCTGAGACTTGTTCTTTTCATCTTCCAACTAGTGAGGCATCCATTACCTTAGAGGATCTATGGCATATACTGCATATTCCTATTCATGGTGAGAGAGTTGTATATGACCATGATGATGGCATTGCTGGACTATGTGCACTTTTTCAAGTGTGAGATGTAGGACTTGCAGATCAATGGCCGTTATGACATCCCTTTGGCCCAATTAGACTATGATGACATGACTATTGTATTATGCGGTGTTGTTGATGGTTTATTGATACCTGACAGACGAGGTCATGGGTTTCTAGTTGGATGGGGCAGAGTGCTCCATGATATGATTGTTCATCGTTGATTGTATGCATGGGGTCCTTGTCTTCTAGCCATGTTGTACTATCAGTTGCATGGTATTGTGTATCTTGGATACCGTTCTATCAGTTGTGGTGTGACTTTGCTCCAAACATGGGCGTGGGAGCACATTTCTATTTCTAGGCTTTTCATTCATGTAGATTTGCAGCTTGGTGAGCCTTATGCTTTCAGGTACACAGTAGGTATTAGACACAGGGGTTTAGGTAATACCTTGTATTGGAGACATCAGTTTGACATATTGCAACATTTTATTTGGAGACCATACTTAGATTGCCCTGGTTGGGAGGATGATGCAGTACGCTTGCCTTTCTACCGACAACAGAGATATCTTATTGGTAGGACCTTTGAGACCTAGTGGATCATTGAGATGTATCTTCCAGGGCGGATTCTGAGATAGTTCAGAGAGGTACAGGTGACACCAGTGGTTATTGCTTATTTTGCTCATGTATCAGAGGAGGTATCTGATTGGGGTGTTTGTATACAGCCACATGTTGCTTCTGCTAAGTTTGATTCCTTGCAGCATTTACTTTGGGGTTGGGGTAGAGGTGTAGTGGATCCAGGGACAACGGTGGAGTATGATGCATGGTTTTCTAGGCATAGGCTAGTGCCTTTGACTGATCCTATTGTTTTGATTATAGCACAACAGATTCGCCATCCTAGACAACAGTTGAGGATAGATGCAAGGGAGAGAGCCGGAGGAGGAGGAGAGGGTGGAGCTGAGAGAGGAGGTGAGGATGATGAGGGAGGAGATGAGGGAGATGAGGAAGTAGACATTGGTGGAGACACTGAGTCTATTAGCAGTGAGGATAGTGATGATTCTTCTAAGTCATCGAGTAGCGAGGATGGAGGTGATGATGAGGATATGCCGGAGCTGGAGGATGTTCTTGGTGCAGAGGGTGGGAGAGGACAGGTTGGTGAGGAGGATGAGCTGCAAACTCTTAGAGCGTGGGTCCAGAGTTTGGAGGATGAGGTCGCTAGATGAGATATCAAGCGAGAGACTTATTGTGTAGATTATGGTGCCCTTGAGGCTGCGAGAGATCATCTCTAGAGGGAGAGAGATGAGGCAATGTGGAGATGTCAGATTACCATGGATACCTTTGATCATCTTTTTAGAGCACGTACAAATGCACACAACCAGGCAGATAGGTATTTCATTGCTGCACAGGAGGCTATTTATTATAGATAGGCATATGAGAGAGCCATCCCTGAGGGTCAGAGAGAGCCTAGCTTCAATACGTTTATGGGGAGGAGATCGAGTAGATCTACTTCATGATAGACTAGCAGTGGTGGCCTTATAGGACCATCTCGACATCCTGGGGCAGGATCTAGTGGACAGGATCCACCTGCTGATAGAGGCAGTGTTGGTTGATCATGTTATCTGAGCATTCGGGCTTATTTATTGTATTCACACACATTATCATTTTTGAGTTATATATATATGATATGCGGGTTTTGATAGTGATCTATTTATGTTTTTCTTCTCCATGTATGCTTATATGATGCTATGAGTTTTATGATGCTGCTATTTGATTCAATATGCAATGGTAGTACATGTATGTATTAATGATGTAAATGAAATCTAAATGAATGCAAATGAATTCTATAATGAATGCTTAATGGAATCTATAATGAATGCAAATGAATGCTTAATGAATGCAATGAAATCTATAATGAATGTTTTTTGTATGATAATGGTTGAACCAATTTTAACTCAGATACACCTTGAAGAAATGTTAGTTAGATGATAGAGAGAAAAATTGATGATAGAAAGAATGTTAGAAAGAATGCGATTTAGACAGAAGATGAGAAATCAATGAACTATCAATAAGCAAATGAGATGAGAATGAAATTGAATGAATCATGAACCTGTGTCACATATTTTATTGCATCAATATATATTCATCATTGAGCCTTATTATTGAACAATGAAGCTTAGCACATCAGGGTATAAGGAACCAAGATGCAAAGATATCTCATTGTATAAACAAACACATAGCAGACAAGGAGTGAACCCTCCATTCTAGGAATTATGCTAGGGGTCAAGGTATGTGTGGCATCCAATAGCTGGAAGCTCCTATCATAAACACCCACTAGAGAAATTTCCCTAGAATTTCATTGATTCACACCACAAACAACAAACAAAGAAAAAGATAATGCCCATCATAGCTCCTCTAGTCACTTGTGGACATCCTTGAGTAGCATAGGAACAATATCTGTTGCCTAATGATAAAAGATAAAGAATGACCTGGACAAAATTCAGCAACTATACTAACCTTGTGCCTTCGTTCCCAGTTGCTTGATGTGATGGTTGATACTGTCTGATCTCAGAAAGTTGCGGACCCCATTTAAGACTGACCTGTCTGATTTCGAGTGTATCCTCTTTTGTTTAAGACAAGATAATTATCACATTGATATGGATATGATACGATTGATAAGACATTTTGATTAGTTGATTGCACATGTTTGACTGGATAGTCGTATCCTTTGTTAACTTCGTGCGAAGTGTTTGTTGGATATCTGCTAGGGTATTTGTTTCTCACAAGACATTTTATTGCAAGTTTTTCTGATTGATTGATTTTTGATTTTTAGTTCTTTTCCAAGAGATTTTTCGATGTTTTTGGATTATGTGGATCAATATTTGAATGTTTTTGGATTGTTTTTTTTTAGGATCATTATATGGATGTTTTTGATATATTTTTTTAAGGATTGTATATGGATGTTTTTGATTGTTTTTTCGGTTTTTTAATGTTTTTGAATTTTGAGTTTTTCAATTGTTTTTGGATTTTGAGTTTTTCATTTTTTTGGATTTTGAGTTTTTCAATTGTTTTTGGATTTTGAGTTTTTCATTTTTTTTTGGGATTTTGAGTTTTTCATTTTTTTGGATTTTTTCAGGACTTTATCTGAATGTTTTTGGATGATTTTTTCAGGACTTTATCTGAATGCTTTTGGATGATTTCAGGACTTTGTATGATTTTTTGGATTTTTTCAGTTATGCCCTCAGTGTGCAAACCTGTATGACATGATGATCTGCAGAATGTATGTGGAGACAAATGAATTTTTGACATGACCTATGTGAATGCAATATGTAGGATGAAGATGCATTTCCTATTCAAACAAGGTTGACTATGTTTGTTTTTACATTTGTAATACACCAATTGAAATGGAGGTGCAAAACCTTTCATAGATAAGCGGTCAATCAATCCCTAGGGTCCCTTTGGAACATTCATCTCAACACACTTAGTGACTAGGATTTACAAATGGAGATGTGGAAAACTTCCCCACTGGTTCTTGAAACTTAGATCTTCGTTTGCCCATGTGTGTGCAAATGAGTTAATTCCTTCTCTTATATTCACTAAAGATCCTTAGCATCCTATATGACTAGCTACATGGATTATTCTAACTTCAAAAGCATCCCGAATAGAGCCTTGCTGCCAGCAAGCCTTGAGAGCTCCGACAAGGTTATAGACTGTAATTTCTCAAATATTGCTCCATTGCTAGTGGGCATTTATAGCCCTGATGGAGTTACTTGTATGTTTCCATAGTCAAGCTTTTTATTGGATTTGTATGCGTGATATTTCAGTTATATATCATTTTTTTTTCTTGCCTTGACTTGTAAGTAATGAAACCTACTTGGGTGTGACAATTACAATGTCGCTAAAGTAGAATTTTAGATTTTTCACTAGTCATATGATTAACTAGGTGTCTAGAATGAATTAGAGATTTATTGTGTTTGAGATATAGCAATTGATAGATTGTGGGTTAACAAGTCTCAAATAGTGAAATCACTACCCAACCAGAAGTAAAGCCTCATCACAGGGTAATGTTGAAAATGAATGACCTTAGGACCTCAAGACTTCATGTCCAAATATCTAAGAAAGGAGACGACCCTTGCTTCTCTTGAATGCAAACAGATGATAAACTTGAACAATTGCCTTGTTTTATTGATGCTGCTATATGAAAATGCTGAAACTTTTGAGAATGCAATGCATTTAAAAAAGAAACTATATGTAATGCAATGTTTTAAATGATATGATATGCAATGCATAAAGTAAAACCTAAACTACACAACCCTTAGGTATAATATCGCTTAAGGTGCATTCTGTTCATAGGGTTAGAGAGTGGATCTCCCTCCATGGTAGCCATTATATGCTCCATTGTCTATGACCCTTGTTATAATGAAAGGACCTAGCCAGTTAGGTTCAAATTTCCCTAGCCTTTCTTGTTCTGCTAGGTTCCTTTGATTCTCTTTAAGTACTAGATCTCCTACTTGAAAAGTTTGTGGGCAAACCCATTTATTATAACTCCGTCTCAGTCTGTTTTGATACCCTTGTAGATGGTTCCACGCTATTTGCCTTTTTTCATCAAGGGTTTCGAGTTCTTGTAACCTTGTTACTCTGTAGTCTTCCTCTGATATGATGTTCTATAAGGAGACTCTTAGAGATGGTATTTCTATTTTAATGGGGAGTATCACTTGTGTCCCATAGACCAAGGAATATGGTGTTTCTCCTATAGGTGTGCATACTCCTATTCTATATGCCCATAGAGCGGGATTTAACTAGAGATGCCAGTCCCGTCCTGTGTCAGTGACTACTTTCTTAAGAATTTTCAATATTGTTTTATTTGTAGCCTCTACTTGTCCATTACTTTGTGTATAATACGGCGTGGAAAATCTCACACAACTCTTTCACTTCTTGGTTTTTAAATGGACGTCCATTATCTGTAACAAAGCACATTGGAACTCCGTATCTACATATAATGTAGTTGAGCATGAATTTTGATATCGGCTTTCCAGTGGTGTATGTAAGAGGAATTGCCTCAACCCATTTGGTAAAGTACTCAGTGGCTGTCGAGATGAACTTGTGCCCATTGGAAGAAGTAGGGTTGATTTTACCAACTAGATCTAATCCCCATTGTGAAAATGGCCATGGTGATGTAATGGGTTGAAGATCTTGTGCTGGTGCATGAATGAGGTCTCCATGAATTTGGCATTGTTTACACTTCTATACATATTTGTAAGCGTCTTTTTCCATGGTTGGCCAGTAATAACCCATTCTCAACAATTTCTTTGACAATGGCGGACCATTTTGGTGAGCCCCACAGATTCCATCATGGTCTTCTTTTAAAGTAAGGTGTGCTTCATTTTCATCCAGACATTGGAGAAGAGTTCCATCAAAAACCTTTCTATACAAAGTATCAACTATAATGGTGTATCTAGATGCTTGATGAATAAAGGTCTTCTTTTGATTCCTGGATAGATCTGGTGACATGTATTGAGTATGTAAATATGTATATATTTCATTGTACCAAGGCGATTCTGGACCCACAATTACACATACATATTCTGATAGGGGAGTCTCATATGCAAGTAGCATCAACTATTCTATGATGAACTCAAACTAAGTTTCGTTAGCAGGCATATTGAGAAGAGATCCTATGGTTGCCATTGCATCTGCTGCCTTGTATTGTATCCTTGGGATTTGTTCAAAGGTAATTTTGTTGAAGTGCTCCTTGTAATCTTCAACTAACTTCTTATAAGGCATGATTTTGTCATCCTTCATGTTGTAATCATCATTGACCTGGTTTACAATCAACTGTGAATCACCATAGACCTGTAACTCTTGTATTCTCCATTGTACAACTATACGAAGCCTTATGAGGAGAGCTTCATATTTAGCTATATTGTTTGTGCATTGGAAATTGATCCTAAATGACTTAGGTATAACATCCCCTTGAGGAGTGACGAAGAGAATCCCTGCTCCAGATCCGTGACTTGTATATGACCCATCAAATTATAATTTCCACATTACAGAGGCAGTTAATGTAAACAGGGATTTGTCTGGAAAGTCTATCAGCAACGGGTGACTATCCTGTAAAGGAGCCTATGCTAATTGATCTTCTATAATTTGTCCTTTGATGGCTTTTCTGTCTATGTATTCTATATCAAACTCGCTCAGGATCATAACCCACTTAGCCAATTGCCCGGTCAATGTTACTCTGCTCAATAGATACTTGAGTGGGTCAAAGCATGCAATGAGTTGTACCTTATGAGTCAACATGTAATTTCTGAGCTTTTGGGATGCAAATATTACTACTAAGCATGCTCACTCTATAGGTGTATAATTAAGTTCATAGACGATTAGAGTCCTACTTATATAATAAATGGCTCTTTCTTTTCCATTGTTGTCATGTTGTGCCAATAGAGCTCCTAGAGCTGAGTTTGTTGCTGATATGTATAACAATAGAGGTTTTCCAAGAGTAGGAGATATTAACACTAGTGTGTTCAAAAGATAATCTTTCAGAGCTTGGAAAGCTTCCTGGCATTGTTTTGTCCATTTAAAAGTAACTCCTTTCCTGAGTAAATGCTGGAATAGGTGACACTTATCTGCCAACTCTGCTATGAATCTCCTTATGGATTTCAGTCTTCCTTGTAACCCTCTGAGTTGTTTAAGTGTTGACAAAGGTTGCATATCAATGATTGCCTTGACCTTGGCAGGGTCTATTTCGATTCCTCTATTTGAAACTATAAACCCTAACAATTTACCTGTTGTTATGCCAAACACACACTTCTTTGGGTATAATTTGACATTATACTATTCCAGCTAATCAAATATCTATGTAAGAACTGCAAGGTGACTTTCTCTTGTTTGTGATTTAGCCAATATGTCATCCACGTAATCTTCCATTATGTTGTGGATCATGTCATGAAACAATGTTGTCATGGCTCTTTGGTATGTTGCTCCGACATTTCTGAGACCAAATGGCATCACATTCCAGTAGTATGTTCCTCATGGGAATGTAAAGGCCATTTTATGTTGATCTTCTGGTGCAATTTTAATCTGGTTGTATCCTGAAAACCATCCATTAAGGATATAATCTCATTTCAAGCTGTTAGGTCAACTATCATATCGATATTTGGTAGCGAGAAGTCATCCTTAGGACAAGCTTTATTTAGATCCTAGAAATCCATGCAAATTCTTATGCCTCATGTGGGCTTAGTCATAGGTACCAAGTTGGATATCCATTCTGCGTAGTCAATAGGTCTAATAAAACCTACATCCAACAACTTTTGTAGTTCTATTTTAACCAGTAATGCAATACTTGGATGCATTTATATCAATTTTTGCTTGTAAGGTTTAACTCCTGGTATCAAAGGTAAGTGATGCAACACTAATTCATAGTCTAAGCCTGGCATGTTTGAATAGGACCAATCAAAGTTGATAGGTCATTGCCTGAAAAAATGATTGAATCTATCTTTTTCTTCTTTTCTTAGTGATTTTGCCAGATGGATGTTATGTACAACTTCCCCTTCTGCTATGTTTACTTCTTCTGTTTCCTCTGTAAGTAATGTTGAACTTTCTCTTTCCCTAGGAAGATTACCCAAGTCACTCTTTCCATTATGGGTAGTTTAATCCTTATCTTCTGTTGCAGAAGAACTCTCTTCCCCAAAGTATGTTGTTCTATTCAGGTCTATAACAAACCCTACTTTGTGATCACCTTGTGGAAATCCCTCTCTAACTCCCAGAAATTCTAAAATTGCTGCGTTATTTTCAAACCAATCGAACATTAGTTTTCCTTCTTGCCCCCAATCAATCAAGTGTGAATGTACTAGGGGTAAATCATTACTCCCTTCTTTAGTAGACTCTGATAACATGAAGACTTGATTGTTTGACTGACTTTGTGTATCTTCATCCTGTATAAGCTTTATTTGATACCTTGATATTACACTTTCTGGTGGGCTAGAATCATGGAGTGATAAGAATTTGTAGTCATGAGAGTCTATCTCACTTTCAATATATGTTTCACCATATGAGCTATCATGACTTATTTCTTCTTGTTCCTGCCTTTGATTCTGTTGTAGATTGACTGGTCTTCTTTGGATATTAGTTACCCTTCTTAAGCCTAGTACAAGCCTTTGCAATCTTTCTTCCTCTATTTCATTAGGTTGAGCCTGAGTTGTTTCTCATGGTAGAAGTAGTAACAATAACCATGGATGGGATTCAGGTGGTGGTGGTAAACCTGCATCTATTGCCACATTTGCTTGTACTGTTGTGTCAACAACTGCATCATTTTGTAACTTAGTGGTAGGTTCTTGCAGGAGTTGTCTCATGGATTCTCCATCTGATTTTGCACTAGGTGATGTAGGTACCTGAATACTTGTTTGAGATGAAGATGGGAACGCCTGTGTGGAAAAATCCCTTTTTCGTATGTAATCTGACGGTTTCCTTGGCCGATTTAATATATCAAGGGTACGCTGTCTTGCTTCTGTGATATGTTGTACATGCTTATATCCCAATCCTTGATTCCATGGATTATCATTAGGAACAACAAGTTCTATTCTTCCTTGTTTCTGTAACCCAAGGCCTGTGGTACCATCATATTCATGTCTCTGGAGCATTTTGAATCCATTGCCATACTGATCTGTGGGTATCCTGGGTATCGTCATGTGATCTTCTTCTCTATATATCCAATGGTTAACATATTCATTCAGGGATTCTTCTTGTAAGTCACCCCATCTAATGAAAGAGCATGAGTCTGTGTATCTGACAATTTCTTTTCCTTTGTCTTGTTTTTGCACTGTAGCGTGAGGTTTCCCAAAGGACTTAGGAGAAAGAGACAACTATCTCCCACTTAAATTATTTGCAATAGAGTACTCTCCAAAACCCATATCTTTTATTTGTAAGGAGGATGTTTTAGGCATTTCCTTTTTTGTTTCTGTGATCTTTAATGTTTCCAGTTGTGTAGTGAGAGGTGTGGCTTGATTGATAGGTACCTGATTATCCACACTTTATTTTAGGTAATTGCAATGTTGGAATGGATTTGGATCACCCTTTATGGTGATTTCAATATCATTGTATGGGAATTTGACACACTGTTGAAATGTGGATGGTATTGCTTGCATGGTGTGGATCCATGGGCGGCCCAATAACATGTTATATCCTAGCTCTCTATCCAAGACTTGAAAAGCAACCTCTGTCATTATAGGTCCTACTTGTACATGTAATGTTACAATGCCTTTTGATGGACATTCTTCATCATTGTAAGCCTTGATATTTATCCTCTTGGAAGAATCAATGTGAAGTTCAGAATATCCTAGTGCTTTGACCAGCTTTAAAGTACAAATGTTGAGACCGGCTCCCCCATCTATGAGTATTCTTCTGGTTCTTCTCTTTTGAATGTAAGCTTCCAGATGTAGTGGTTCGTTATGAAGTAGTTTATCACTAGGAATATCTTATTTTGTGAATGCAATACGTGTACCTTGTGTCAGATTTCCCACCATAGACTAGAAGGCATTTTCATCTATATCTTTGTCCACTACTGAATCTTGAAGTGCTTTGTCTAGTATAACTCTATGAGTGGGCAAAATACGCAATAGTTTGAATAATGATATCTATGCTGGAGTTTTCTTAAGTTGCTCAACAACATTGTAAGTCCCTATTGCTGGTGGTTGATTTGGTGGTATCCATTGTAAAGTTACCCTGGATGTGCAAGTAACTACTGCACAGTCTCTATCTCTATGAGTTATGGTGATTGTAGCGACTGTATCATTTGACTTACAAGATTTGTCTATATCATAGGTTGTTTTATCAAGATTAATGTTAAATCCCTCTTCATAGTCTTTATGTGTATGTTTGACATCCATAATGTGTTCTATGAGTTCATCTTCAAACCAACCTGAGTGAGATGGTTGGTCATGCCCCCAGTCTCTGAGACAAAGATTTATATCATCATCGTACTTTGGTGCTTTTGATATCATACAAATTTGGTTATCATCTGTGTGAGTGTTTTGATATTGGTCATCTTGATCAAGTGTTTCTTGTGAATCATTGTTTGCTATATCTCCTGAGCTAATGGCATGAATAGTGTAGTCGTATGAGACCTTTGTGTAGTTAGCTGTATTGTCTTGGGTACCTGATGTGGTAGCTTTCTCTTTGTCATGATTAACAAAAGGATCCTTAAAAGTCGTATTATTTGTGTTTTCTTAGGTTTTATCGGTATCAATTGTGATGTCCCCTTAGTCTATCATATCTTGGACCAAGTTTTTCAATTTGTAGCAACTTGCTATTTTGTGACCTTTAGTCTGATGATAATCGCAAAAATCATTATCATTCCACCATGTGGGTTTGAAAGGACCTGGTTCATATACTTTGACTTCAGGTAAAGTGATCATGTTTGTCTGTATTAACTTTTTGAGCACTGACTCAATAGGTTCTCCTAGTGGTGTATAATTTCTCCTTGGAGCATTTACCCTGGGTATCTTGTGTTCATGTTTTGTGTAGCATTTACATTTGCTGAGGTTGTGTTATTAGATGACTGACTCGTTCCCAAAGATAAAACGGGTTGAGTTTTGTTTATCATTCTGGCATCTACAATACCATCATTGGTCACATTTTTGTTTTTCGACCAAAACTTAGATTTGTCATTGTTGTTGGTGTTGCCATACTTAATAAGACCTTGTTCTACTAGCCCCTTCTCACATTTGAGAGCCTTTTCCGTGATTTGTGTGAATGTGGTTAAACATTGCATTTGTATTGGATATTTAATCTTAGGAATCAAGTTTTCTGTGAACATATCCACTTGTTCTATTTCTGGGATAACTATCTTGCACCTCCTATAGAGAGCCCTCCATCATTGTATGAAGGATGCAAATGTTTCATTCTCATATTGTTTAGCGGCACACAAGTCCATCAAAGTAACTGGGGTGTCAATGATGTGCGAGAAGTTTGAAATAAATTATTCTACTAATTCTCCCCATGATGTGATGGTTGGTGGTAAATGTGAGAACCACTCTAAAGCCAAACCTCCCAGACTTTTAGGAAATAGCCTCATTAAATAAGTATCTTGTGAGGCAACTTCTATACATGCTGTAAAAAAATTCTCTGATATGATCTCTAGGATCACCCTTCCCTCAATATCTATCAAATTTGGGAGTTTCAAAATGTTGTGGGAAAGGTGGCATGTATAATGTGTGATCAAATGGATAAGGACATAGATCCTGCATTGTGTAACTTTTCTTGTCGTTACCTGTTTGCATGGTTGTCATTTGTTGTGTCAAAATATCAGTTTGTGTAAGACATGGACCAACTCTGATACCATGTGAGATTTTGCCAAGATCAAGAGGCAATGAAAAGCACAAATAAGAGAGAACAAAATAGATGATAGAAATAAATTGTATTCTATCAAGATGAAAAATATGATCAACTGGATCATTAAGCATTACATACAATGAATATAAGCCTACTTATATAGGCAAGGCTTATGGATATGTGAGCACACAACATGACATGTGGCTCAATAAGAAACAAGGGTAGGTAGGAAATAGGTGTGGGTAGGTAGGAGAAACAATATAATATTCCACATGAGGTGGATCACCCACTGAATGTGGAGTGTAACAACAAGATCAACAACATAAAAGGTGGAAATTCTCCTACACACACTATCCTAGTGTGGCACAAACACCCAAGTGTCTCATACCCAAACTACTATGAAATGCATGTACCTAAGTAAACTTAAGTAAGGTGTAATAATATCAAAGATGAATAATTATTTACACCAACACCCCCCCTTAAGTGCAACTTAGGGGAATGCACTTAAGTCTACAATGTAGTTAAGCAATGCAAGATGGGTCCCGACTACTAGGCCATGTTAGGTACCCATGTACAAATGCAAATGCATGAAAACCAATGCAATGAAATCTCTCACAAAGTGGGGAAAGAGAGAAAAACCCAATGGGAAAAAACCCTCCCCCAAAAGAGAGGTGAAAAACATACAAGAGAACTCTCATAGAAGAATGTGAGGAACAAAACCCCATGTGAGGAAAAAGTCCCCCCCATATGAGAGAAGAAGAGAAGCTAGGAAGCCCCCCCTCAATGTGGAATCTACACCAATGATAGAAGCTTGATGTATGAAGAAACTGCTCCATGAACGTCGAACAACATTCCTCACCTTAGGAAGAAACAAAACCAAAGATGTATCCATGAAGTCTCCCCAATCATGAAGGGAAGATGTATGGAAAAAACTCATGATGAAAGGAATCTCTGAAAACTACTCAAGTGTCCTCATGTCAATGCTGAAAGATACCCCCTCCAAAGGTGGTAAAATGTGCCACACTGTTGAAAAAGGCACTCCAAGATCTAGTGGAGATGGATGTAGAACATGTCCCAAAGACGAACATGTCTCCTCAAAACATAAAGAGACCTCCTCCAACTGTTGTACATAAGTATCCACAATCATATCAACCTCAAAAGAATGATCATGTAGAGAATGAACAAGAGGGTTAGAGTGTGCCCTCCCAACAATCAAAGAAGGATCATCTTCATCAAAGAGAAGATGAATGTCATCAATGATGTCTCCCAAATCTGCAATGTAGGATTCCATAAATAAACCTGCAATGTCTGTCAAGTAATCATCCCATGAATCTGAAGCTGGAAGACAATGAATATCCTGCTGTACTGAATCACATGAAGGCAAAACTATCACACTATCCACATCATCAGTTGCAATAGGTGATGTGATATGAATACGAGGAGATGAAATACAAGACTCAAGAATGGGTTCATATGTGAGAATCCCCATGTTCAAGTGCCCAAAGTTCTCCTCAAAATCTGAACCATCACAAGAAGTGTGATCATCATGTGTAGAATCATCAAATGTGAAATCATCATCATCAACAAAAACTAAAAAGGAGTATAACCGAGATGCATGATCAACCACCCCAGTCGCAATGATATCTCTAGTCTCCAAGTCTCTAATGAAAACTGACTTAGGTGTGAACTCCACAACTCTCTTAGTTGCGCCATGTGTGATTTGATAGATAGAAAGGAGATTGTTTGTCAAGTGGGTACACACAACACATTATTGAAGGAGTTATCCCCAATGTCAATAGATCCTTTCCCAATCACATCCATGTATGTATGATTGCCCATCAAAATCTATGGCATGGTGCAAGGCTCAAATGTAGAGAGCATAGACTGCAAG
This sequence comes from Cryptomeria japonica, assembly GCF_030272615.1. NCBI lineage: Eukaryota > Viridiplantae > Streptophyta > Pinopsida > Cupressales > Cupressaceae > Cryptomeria > Cryptomeria japonica. Next base: position 579,553,480 of record NC_081414.1, on the reverse strand, counting down.
ATGCCATATGATGAGAAGCCCCTGAATCTAGAAGCCATCTCTTTGAATCATGACTGATAGTAGTGTTATCACTGTTTAAAAAATGGGTTTTCTTTCCCTATAATCGGCTAAGTTTTTGAAATTTTGAGTTAGACACACTATCAACTGCTTCAAGTCTATGTTAGATCCTAAGGGTTTAGGTTTTCAATTTTAAATCGCTCAATGTTTGATCAAAAACCCTTTGGTTTCTATTCCTACGTTACTTTATCCACTTAAGTAATGGGTCTTGGAGTCGTAAGAGGTGTCCCCCCATGTCTTTTGCCTAGGCGGTTATTTGAATTAATTGTAAAAATTCATGCCTTATGTCTTTTCTTCTTAATGTTGTCGGGCCCAGTAAGTTGTGTGCAGCTCTCAGATGGATCTATGGTTTTTGCTATTTTGTTAGGCGAAGTTGTGCATGGTTTAAGATTCATGAAATGGCGAAAGGGAAATGCGTTCTAAATGGTGCATTTGGTCCGATTTAAAATGGCTTCATCTTGTTCAAGATCTAACGGCTGACATTATTTCGCATCTGGAACTTGCAAGTGAAATACCTTTCATGAAATGGCGAAAGCGTCTGGTGGGACCCTACAACGAAGACTTTCCAAGCGACTAAAAGGTGATCAAGTCCAATTTGATTCGACAGTTCGTGTTGTTTCGCAGGATGAAGATGCTTGACAGTTAGCTTTTGTGAAGTAGCGAAATGATGTGGCGCTCCAAGCAGGCAGTCTAGTTGGTCGAGATGGCAAGTAAGATGATGGCACGTGGTAGAGGGTCAATATAGTCAGCAAGTTGGATTTAAGGATTAAACGGTGGGTCCTAGAGGTGAGTCATGTCGCGGGATAAGAAATGACCTGACAGATACAGGTGTCAAGGATGAGGTGGAATCCAGTGTTTTCTCTCAGCAAATGAAAGGTTGACATGTTAGTTTAAAAGGTGACTAGATGCCAGGTGGATGGAGTTTGAGTTAGGGGGCCCACGTTTGCTGAATTCAGTTAATTTGTTAAGCACCGAGCAATTCAAATATAATCTAGTAGCCTGCATGCATTCACAAAGGTAAAGTGCTCATTTTTTATGCCTTGCAAAACAGAGAAAAGGTTTTTGGGCCCTGAAGATGGATAAAGCATGAAGTTAAAAAAAAGATCAACTCTGATTCAATCTGACGGCCCGTGTTGTTTCACAGCTGCGAACCAACCGAAGGATATGCTTTACAAAATAGCGAAAGGAAAAAGGGCTCATCTAGGTGTAATGCTATATGGTGACATGTTCATCGACACGTGGTTTCAGAAGAAGTTGAGGGCCCGCCAAGGTGTAACCGATAGTTATAAGGGAAAGACATGTGGCTGACGTTGAACTAGACTAGAACAACTTTCCAAATCTAATGGTTGATTGCCATGTGGTATTCAGTAACCAATGAAAGAATAGCATAAGTAAAGCAGGCATAAAGGTCTCCCTTAAAGGATGGTCATCTCTGATTTGATCCAATGCTTCGCGTTGTTTCATGGCCCGAAGTTGAAAGTTGTTTAAGCTATGCGAAATAGTGAAAGACCATTGGCCATCAAGATAAAGGCGCGGTTAATGAAGAAGTTAATGGTCTCAGTAAGAGTTAAATGCCGAGTAGTTAAAGTTCCATCTAACGCCTGGTGTGGCTTCATGAAGGAAAAGTGCTCGGAGGATAAAGCCCGCGAAATGGCAAAAAGAGGTAGGGCCTAACGTGAAGGCAAAGCTGTTAAGTCAATGTAAAGGTCAATTAAGTTTCTTTTGATTGGACGGTTGGCATGATTTCATTTAACGAAATTGCCTGAAGGTTATGCTTTGCGAAACAACAAAAGAGAGAAAGGAAAGAATGTGCAGGTATGTTGTGACCTGTTGGAGCGAAAAATTCAAATTCTCTCATGAATTCAATTCTAAAGGGATGACTGAAGCATGCAGATTGAATTCAATGTCACAGTTAAGAGCCTGGGTACCATATATGATCTCGTATCAACCAGATGAAGGTATCATTTTAAAGAATTGTTGGAGAGGAGCAGTTACAGAGCTAATTCCTTCAGATACAGAGCAAGTTCATTAAGTTGTAGAGCAGATTTCTTCAAGCTAAAAACAAGTTTTCTTGTACTCTTGCTTGGTAATTTCTTAGCAATGTGTGTTAATTGAGGTCTTGATTTTGTCATAGAACCAGTTGGGGATAATAGTTTAATTGCTTGCATACTTTGAGATGGCACCTAAGAGGGAATTTTTAGGGAAAGTTAATTACCAGGAAAGGGCCATTTGTGATGATTTTCTTGAGCAGTTGACATTGTCAACTAATCAGGCATCAAAGGTGAAAGAATTAGTGCCAAGAGCTCCTTGTTTGAAAATAGGAGAGGGGTTATATGATAAGGGCAACTAGCTGAGAGATCCACAGGATGGGTTGTTTAGGTTGGGTTTGTTCAAAGTTGGATTTGGCATGAGAAATTCCCCAGCCCTGCAGAATAGCATCTGGGAGTTAGATGTTGGAAAATTGGTAGTTCCAGGAGTATTCATGGATATGGATCTTCTAACTCAGATCACACATAATTATGATCCAGTCATAAGGAGCATTAGGGATATAAATGGGAAAGCCCTCATTGAAATCAATAATGAGGAATTCAGAAGTGCTTTTGGGTTTAATGAGTTTACCAATTTTCTGGAACCCATTAACTTCAAATCATTAGCTTAAGTATACAGTGCACAGAGGAACCACCTTAGAAATAGGCCTCTTAAGGAATTTTTTGTGAAGATAGTTGGGTTGACAGTTGTAGGACCCAACACTGAAGAGCCCTTCTCATTGAGTCTGTTCACCCTTAGGGCTAAGGGAGTGTATTGGTCACTTTGCCAGATTTTGGGAGAGGATGCTGAGGCAAATATGCCTAATCATTACATGCTAATGATTGCTCAGATTTTGAATCCTTCTCTTGCAGTAACCTTTGATTATGCTTCTTTTATTACTGATGCTATCCATGGAGGGTTGATAGGAATAAAGAATGGAAAGGTTGATAGGCCTTTCAGATGGTATTCACTCATGCATCTATTTTTGTTCAAAGGTGGTGATTATTTTGCAAGTGGAATGGACCTTGTAAAAGAGTAGGATGGAGAAAAGATACTAGTGCAACTATGGAGTACAGTGCTGTCATGGGACAGGGATGATGCCAGTTTCTTAAAATTTGATAAATATTTTGCATCAAAGATTAAGACTCTCCTCTGCTCAGAAAACCCAAGAATCCCTAAGGTTCTTTTGGAATTTATTAGACCAAAGGAATTTACAGAAAATATAACAATTGTTCATAATTGGGGTGATATTTACTTATACCCTATTTCCATAGTTTTCAGAATATTTGGTTTTAGAGGCACTCCCTTTTTAGTGCCCTATCAAGTCCCTCTCAAAGTGGGAACTGTAGAAATCCTCAGACAAATTGGTAGTATGCAAGAAGCAGAGCTGATAGGCAGAGGTAAAGGGACTATTTTCCCTACGGTTACTATAGCCCACCAATTTGTAATAACCAAGGGAGGTTGGAATTGTTTTGAGGATTTTCTCAAACCTTATCATTTGTCAACTGCAATATCCAGGTGTGCTGATCTAGAAGATTTCTTTAATGGCATGTTTAGAAAGGGAGAAGTGTGCAGAGGTAGACGCCATCAGTTTCAGTTTCCTGAAGACCTCATTAGAAATGAGTTTGATCTAGATGAGCAAAAGCTGAGGAAGGAAAAATGGGTGGCTTATAAAAAAGCCTTAGATTTTGTACATCAGTTTGATACCGGCTATGACCCATTGTCTGGCTTTTTCCCTTTTGAGGAGAAAATAAAATTTTAATTCTTTGCTTTGAGGATGTAATGCAGACTCTGAAAGAAAAGAGGGAGGTTGTGATAAAAAACAACCTTGAAAAGGCAAGAATGGTTCAAAATAGGGCTGCCCCTACTAGAGAAATCCCTCCTGGTGACTATACATTGCACAAGAAGTCTAATTATAGTGTGCTGATGCCTACAATAGGAGAGCCCTCTACCTCCAAAGGAAAGAGGAAGATACAAGATGTCATTGACATCCAAGAGAGCCCAAAGAAGCAGAGAGTAGGAAAAGAAGTATAATCTGATACACCCTTGTACTCTCCATCCCAATCCCCTATTCATATAGGAGATGAACAGGTAGCAGCTGAGCATCTGATATAGTTAGGTAGCCTGGGAGAAATAGCCTACACATATGATGAAGTGGAAGAAGGAATGCCAGAAGAGCCCCCTGCTGCTGAGATGAACATCACTACCAAAGAGTTTAAGGGCTAGGAGTGGGATCCTGAGATCAAGTAGACCAGTGATGACTTCTTAGCTGACAATAACTTTGTTACATCAGGAGCATTCATGCAATTTGTATGGAAGCAAAATATTGATAAATACAATGAAAGATGTGAGAAGAGAAAAGGTGAGCAGCCTCACAAAGATCCAGCTCTAGTGAAGGAGGAAATAAAGCAAGAATTGATAGATGAGTTTAAAACCATCACTCTCGAGCAAGGAAGAGATATGGTGGTACAATCTGGAGTACTCATTCTCCCTGAGTGGGACATAGCAGATGCCTTGGTATTGGAGGCAGTGAGGAAAGAAACTAAACCCATGGAGGGAATCACTTTTAGCAAAGACAATGCTACATTGGTCATGTGGTCCCTCAAAAGAGATGAAAATAGGAGAAATAAGGACACCCTAGGGTCAAGTTGCCTTGGTGGAATGATAGTAAAAAGAGTGCAAAACATAGGGGTGGTGGAAGCTACTAGCACTGTGCTAGAAACTGCAAAATTTAGTGTTGTAGTAGCAGAAAGAGAAGCTAAGGAAAAAGAAGACCTCCAAGTCAAGTTGGACACAATTTTGAAGGCTTACAACAGTGCTAAGGAAGAGGTAAGAGGTAAAGATAGCATCATTGCTAAGCTGCAAAGCCAATTGACAGGACAATACCATCAAGGTGAGTCTTTAACACTGATGATCTCCTCTTCTCCTACAAGACCTCCACCTACCAGCCCCATCATTGAGTTCCCACCATCTCTAGCACCTTCTAGCTCCCAAATGATTGAGATTACTCCCCAAGAATTGGAGAATTTAAAACAGGCTCAGGCCTTGTATGCAAAGAAGTATGAAGAAAGAGTAAGGGCTACCATCTCAAGTTTTGTGGATACCATGAGTGCCTCACTATTATATAACAACATAAGCAAGATTTTGGATATGTGGAATGAGCTTAATGGAGATAAAGCCATTTTGATGCCTATTTTTGACAAGTGGAAGCCTAGAGAGTAGGACTTGGAGCTCATTTGTGTATCTTATGATGAAGCAGGGGCTGATCCTATCATCAAATCCACTTGTGATACCACCAAAGATCTAGTAAAATTGGCAGAATGGATAGACAATGCTGATAGGAAGATCAACTTGTACAAGAAAGAGTACACTGATCATGTTTTTGAATTGCTCCCAGGAGTTTTTGTTAGCCCAAATCAACTGAAGGACAAACAAGTATGGCTTAAGGAATTAGAGGCCAAACTGTCAGCTAGAATAAAAGGAATTGTTGATTTAGATGATGCTTCCTTTTTTGTTGTAACAATTCAAGAGATAGAGAAAATCAAATCTCATTATGGTTTTCTCAATTCAGAGGTCAACAAGATGAGAAATTCCTGGAAGAGGTTAACCAAGGCAAAGGCAAAAGTGATTAACTTCGCATGGCCAACTAATGATGTGTACAATGAATGGACAAGAAAATATGCCATCTAGGATGTAGAGTAGTTAGAGGGTGCTCCTGAATAGTTAGAAGAGGCTATAACCAGACAACAAGTAGAAGAAGCTGCGGAGGTCGAAAAAGACTTATAACCGTGTTTGTAAAAGATTTTGTAACTTTTTGTTGGGAAGGAATGATTGTAACAAATTCTCCTAGGAAAGTTTGAAGCTATGTGCATCCATATTGTTATAAATGGATACCAGGACTAGTGAAAAGAGGATCGCAAAGAATTGTAAGAAAACACTACAGAAATTTATCTGAGCTTTTCTAAGTTTAATGGAGAACATTCAAAAGTTTCTTGTAATACTTTTTTGAAGAAGAATATTAATATACAGACCATTGGTTTCAAGTAAAACTTTGTGTCATCTTCAAATGTGTTTGCATGTGTTTACTGTTTCATTCTAGATAATCCAGGGTTATTTCATTTGAATAGGGGTTGTAAGGCAACTTTCAGTAGATGTGTTTGCTAGCTTTTCCCTTTAGGAGGGAAATTAAATATGCGGGGATCACTTCTACCAGTAAATTCCTTATGAGATATTTTGAATCTTGATGAGCATAGTTTACTTTGGTATGCATAAATTCTTATATGTGTCAGGCATATATAGCGATCTACAGAAGCCAAACTAATGGGATACATATATATATTTGACTGTGGGAGTATTGTTTGAACTTAGATGACTCTGTGACCTTGGATAAGGCACTGGTATAGATTGAGATTGTCTATTACATGTTTTGTAGGTCAAATACTGAATATGAGTATAATTTTCATTTCCTTTGTTTCAGTTAGTTTCAAGGTGATTAGATCCACTGGTTTTCTGGATTGGTTTGCTGTGGATTTATCTTTTGAAAGTGTGAATTTAGTTCACAAAGGTATACCCGCCTGGACTCTGAGTAGGTCCAAAGCCTAGAAGGTTAAATCAAGCCTTGTCATATGTTGTCCTAAGAGTTTCCTTCCCTTTAATATCTCTTATGCACAGAGTTATCATATAATTATAATAATATTGAAGTGAATCAAATTTTGAAGACAACAAGTAGCACATAGAGATTTTCCTTTTCTTGTCCCAAAAGAGTGAGTCTTCCCACTTGCAGAAGCCATGAATGCTTGCCCTTTTCCTTTTGAATGTGAGGGAGTGGAAGTTGATGAATCATCCTTCTTGTAGACATTAGGCAAATCAATGTTATGCTTTTTGATGATATGTGTGAGCTCATCAATCTTCTTAGAATGGCAACGATGCTCCTCATGACCAAACTTTTTACAATAGGCACAAGTAGGTCTCTCCCTCTTTGGTGAATTATCCCTCTTGGAAGAGGATGTATCTCCTTGTTGTGGAGAGGATGATGCTTTGTCCTTAGGCTTTGATGGCCATTTATTCTTGTTTGAGTTGTCCTTTCCTTGATTTCCTTTGTTCCCTTGATTTGCCACTAATGCTTGAGACTTAGAAGCCTTAAGAATGCCCATTCTTATCAACTTAGTTTGTTCCATTATCAACATTTCATTGAAAGCATCAAATGGAGGCATTGTGTAGCTTGAACCCATTGTCATCCTATGGGTTTGGAAACTAGAAACAAATGCTGCATATTCTTGTGGAAGCTTGCCTATCAAGTTGAATATCAATTGAGTATCCTTTTTATCAATGCCACAATCTTTGAGTTGTGCCCTCAACTCATTTGCCTTAGTGACATAATCTTGTACAGTATCAAAGTTCTTAGGATCTAACATGGTGAGATCACTATCAATTTGATATCCCCTAATCTCATCAACTTGACCATATAAGTCTTGAAACTTTTGCCAAGCATCCTTGATTAGAGTACACTTCTCAATATGAAAAATGAGATCCTTTGATACATAATTTCTTAAGGTACCAATTGCCATGATATTTGTAGTGAGCCAATCCAAGTGATCAACTGGATCAACCTCAGGATCAACGGGAGCAACAATAGTTCCATCAATGTAATGAGTTAGTCCTTTTTCCATAAGTTTAATCCATGCATCAATTTTCCAAGTAGCATAATTATGAGGAGTTAAGAGAGGAAACTTAGAAGAACCCACAACAGCAAAAAGGAACACAAGAGCACAAAAGCACAAGAGACACCCCCCCACATTAACTCAATCAAAGTACCCCCAAAAATGATGATTTTGGCACTTTATATGTAGTGCATGTACAATAGGCCACTTGCAAAACAAGGCTAAGTGGAATTCTGATTTCAATTTAGAACTTCTCAAAATGAGATCTAAGAGACTTCAACAAATACTACTAGTGATCTAAACTAAGATCCAAGCAAAATGCAAGTACCAAATATGCCAAAAATGGACAAATAATGAAAGTACAATTTCTACTTAAAATTACTGCAAACAAATGGCAGATTATGAAAGTAGATGAAAAAATATGCACTTTAAAAAAAAATGGCACTTGAAAACGAGTTTATATGAGCCCAAATGAAGCCTCCAAAGTTGTAAAAGTTGGGATTTCACAATTTCCAAAAAACTGGTATCTGAGAAACAAAAAAATCTTGCACCATTGTACAGATCACGGAATTCTACCCCAAAACAAAAAAAAATTCTCAAAAAAATGAGTCCGGATGAGTGAGATATCGCTATTTGAAAAATGCTTGCAAAATTATAATTTCTGGAAAATTTCCGTTGCAATGTCAAACTTCAAATGCCTCTAGATTTGGCCTCCAAAGTCCGATTTGGATGAAACAAAAGAGAAAACTAACTTTCTTAGACCTCCTCAATCCAATAATGACCTCAGATTTGACCCATCAAGCTTCAATAAAAACCTGCAATAGAAAAATCCAAAATGCAAACCCCAAATAGCATCAAATTTCTCTCAATTAGCAAACCAATGACACTCTAATGGCTTTGATACCATGTAAGACATGGACCAACTCTGAAACCATGTGAGATTTTGCCAGATCAAGAGGCAATGGAAAGCACAAATAAGAGAGAACAAAATAGATGATAGAAATAAACTGTATTCTATCAAGATGAAAAATATGATCAATTGGATCATTAAGCATTACATACAATGAATATAAGCTTGCTTATATAGGCAAGGCTTATGGATATGTGAGCACACAAACATGACATGTGGCTCAATAAGAAACAAGGGTAGGTAGGAAATAGGTGTGGGTAGGTAGGAGAAACAATATAATATTCCACATGAGGTGGATCACCCACTGAATGTGGAGTGTAACAACAAGATCAACACCATAAAAGGTAGAAATTCTCCTACACACACTATCCTGATGTGGCACAAACACCCAAGTGTCTCATACCCAAACTACTATGAAATGCATGTACCTAAGTAAACTTAAGTAAGGTGTAATAATATCAAAAATGAATAATTATTTACACCAACAGTTTGTGTCAAATGTAGACCTTGTGTTTGTGTATGTCCCACAAAAGGATTCATGGTTGCATAGCTAGGAGGTTGTTGGAAGGTACCTAGATTATAACTTTGTGTGTTGTGCGTTCCACTAGGTACTGTGAAATAGGTGATATGCGAACCCATGTTTGGTTGAGTTGTACTTATTATTTGTGTTTGAATAGGTGATGAGACACTTGATATTATTGGTATGTTTTGTGATGGTATACTAGCATTGATCGCCGAGGATGACACACTTGTTTGAAAGTTTGCACTTGTGTTGACATTTGTTTGGATAGGTACATTTTGAGGAAGACTGGAGGTCATTGCTTGTATTTGTGTCATGGGTGTTGTTTGACTGTTGTCTTGACCTAAAGTTTTTCCCAGTGGTAAAATCTCTGTGACATCAAAATCCTCAGGTAGTTTTTCCCCATTTTGTATTAACAACGAAAGATACTTGTCCCTATCGTTATGTATAAGTGCATCTAGGATCATGAGGACATGACTCAATTTCTTCCTTTGTCAAATGCTGTTGTAATTCATTTAGGGTGGACATTGTCTGTGTACCTGAGTGTTGACCTGTTGACATGTCCATATTCCAAGTAGGGTTTATAGACTATGTGTTGTTCGGGTCCATTATTCCTTTCACTTTTTGTGACCTTGTAATGGGCATCTAAAATTGCTTATATGAGGGTGGTTCTATGCTAGACGATGACATAACACTAGACTGCAGACGTAAATATGAGGTATGCAAGGCTATACTAGACCCTCTATTGAGGATTTTGACATGAGACCTTTTGAGCATTTCTATATTTCTCTAATGCAATTCTTTCCATTTCCTGACTAAGTTGTTCAGTGTCGATCTCTCTATCAATTCTATAGGAAATATTAGACTCAATTTTTATCTTGTGTATGACTCCTATATATTGAGGTGCACTTCTTCTTAAGTCCCAAGCTAAGTTAGCTAGACCATTAATGATTTCTCATTGACCGCCATTTGGAACTCGATTAGGTTTCTTGAAGGGGAGAAAACCATCACCTGGGAGACCCATGAAGACACATGCTATGAATCTATAACTGACAATGATTGTAGACATATATGAGGTCTAGATGGTGACATATATGATAATGTAGGACTATGTAACTAATATGGATGATAATGGAAAAGACTTAGGACAATAATGAGGATGTAAGTGGGACTATGCAAAAGACGTAGGACAATAATGAGGACGTAAGTGGGACTATGCAAAAGACGTAGGATGATAATGAGGACATAAGTGGGACTATGGAAGGACTATGTAAAAGACTTCCTAGGGTCACAAGTATGTAAGGACTTTTGAGTTTTGGTTTCAAAATGGACTTTGTTTTTTGTAACTTCATGTGTGGGACAATGTTTTGTAGCTTTCCAAATTTGAGAACAATTGTTGGTAGGTATGTATAGCTGACTGACTCAATTTTCATACAATCTCGGAAAAATCAAAGATACGTGGGATAGGGCCTAAAATAGCCCAAGGGACTGACTCAATACTAGTCTATCAAAACGATACATAAAAAAGAACGGAATACAATCTTAGGCTGGATAGTGGACACCATTCAATGAGGCCCTTACGGAATACCGAGACAAAATGAATAGATAGAGAGTCTGGCAGCACTGGCTCCACTCCATGGCACACACTTCTCAGGCATGCCAGTCTCTCTTACCCCGAGGATTCAAAGATCTTATAGCCAAGGGATTTCTGTATCATAGTGTAAGGTACATGAAGGGTATCTATAGGGTATGATCCGCACTCCAGGAATCACTGAATGTAGGATTTTTGGCAACTAAATTGGTTCGTAGTATTAGGTTTTGAGGGGTCCTGATCTAACGATGGATTCTCAGAGCAAACCACTTAAGACTTTAGTTGAGCTTATTGGTGCAGGAAAGGCCCCCACATACATTGAATTCACTCAACACTCTAGCCGCTTGACCAGTATATTTATATAGCGGCTCAAAAAACCTGCTTGAGAGTACATTGAGAGAGATGATATCCCCAACACATCCCAATTCGAAGTACCTTTGTGGGATGATGAAATCCACAGTCAAATATACCCCTCACTATGTAGAATAAAATAAAAATTGGATGTCATTGTCACCTTCTTCCTTTCTCCCAAGACCGCGAAGGCGGGTGGAAAGTCAGTTAGTGCAACTGTAGGTCCACCCTAGACACAATAAAAATTCTTTACCTTAAGAAAAAGAAAAATGATTTAATCTAATGCAGCCTGATTCACACTAGTTTTATAGCCCAACTTTAGGTGGTAGATACGCATGTGCATGTCTATTTTAAACACCAAATCAAAATATGAAGGCATACATGTCAATTTTAGCCCATGTTCATGCATGTCAATTTTAGCCCATGTTCATTTTAAGCACCAAAAAACCAAGTGTGAGATACATGCATGTCAATTTTAGCCCATGTTCATTTTAAGCACCAACAACGAAGTGTAAGATTATCCAAGCATGTCCATTTTAACTGTTGTTGATTTTAAGCACCAAAAAGTAAAGTGTGAGGTGATGCATGCAAAAATTACTAATCTAACCCTCTCTGCAAATCCACCACAGGTTGTAAACATAAGATTAGTAGTAAAATGAAACTAACAGAAAATAGAAACTCAAAACTTGACAGAAGTGAATGCGTAACAATACCTGCTTGATTGTGTGATACTTATAACTCGAATGTGTGAACCTCACAGAGCGAATGCGTAATTCTAACAAACCTAATGCATGATGATATCTGATTGATTGTGTAGCACTAACAAGTCGATTGCATGACAAATAGGAAGCCAACAACAAAAGTTAAAAACTAAAAAATAAAAGAAAGCTAAACCCGATCAGGAACCTGTAAAACCAATTATGAAGCCCTAGCCAAATCTCTCATCATCCATTCAATATTGATTAGATCATATTTAACTTGATAAGAAATAACTAAGCTATTATATCTATCAAAGGCTAGTTGTTCTTCCAAATCCTGTATCAATTTTCTGCCTGAAGAACCTTTTGATAGCATTTGGCTTCTCTTCTTTGTTGTTTCATTCTTCTTGCACCTGAAATCCTGAACTGTACTTTTCTTGCCATAAATTGTTATAATCAAATCATGAAATAAAAGCAATTTGATCCTAGATTAACCCAATTTGAGACAGAAATAGACAGATGAAATAATAGATGGAATAAAAAATTAGACAACAGTTTTCCCCGTGAATGCGTAATCCGGAAAGGGCGATTGCGTGATCTGAATAGGGCAATTGCATAACCATGTCAGAGCTAATGCGTGACCCCGAGGGATCGAATGCATGATGTTGTCTATGCAATTGCGGGACGATGTAATCACGATTGCGTGACAGAATATCTGTTTTCGAAATCCATGCAAAATCTAAAAAAAAAAGCAAAAATCCGTATGACTTGCAAAAATTACATAGAGAACATAGAAGGTAAGTTAGTTGTGTTTCATGTCAGGTTCACCAAAATGTATGCATGTAAAATTCATCTTCTAACAATGTATCAATTAGAAATCAAAGGGAAATCATGAATCCCTATCTAATCAAAGAATCTAACAAACAAGACAATGAAATAATGTAATATCAAGAAATAAGAATTATAAATCATTCAAATCAAACTAAAACTCTCTATTCCAAGATTGCATATCGCTTCCATTGCTCTTCTCTTCTCTGTGGTATGATGGCTCTCAGATATTGCCCTTGTAACCTGCAAGTGACACAAAGATTCAAAGTTCGTGATTATTGAAAATGGAGATTGAATGCTCAATTTATAGATTTTTGGAGAAGATTGATTGAAAGGTGGAACAAATTGATCAAGAGGTGGAACTCAGGTGAGCTCACATGAAAATTGATAGTTGAGCTGCTGATTGTATGAGTGAAACTGAATAGATTAATTGAGTCAACTGATTGAGAAAAAGATGACTGAAGGAAGAAAAATAATGATTGGAGGAAATAAAGAGGATGATAAAGAAATCTTAATTTAGAAAAAGCTAACTGAAAGATGGAAATAGAGACTGGAGAGATAAACGATTTAATTAATTAATTGATTTAATTAATTAATTTAGCATGTGCTTGCATTTAGATTTAGATTTTCAATTTAATCTTTGCATGAGATTTATTCAAATAATTGAATTTATTTAATTCAATTTAGCATTTGAATATATTTAGAACTTGACTTTGATTTTCAATTTGGTTTTTGAAATCATGCACATGTATTTGAATTTGGAAGAAATTAGAAGAATATGAAAAAAATGAAATTAGAATTTGGAGGATTTGGAAATAGAAGAATTAATTAGTTAATTAAATAATTTAAAGAAACTATTTAATTATTTAGAAATGGAATTTAATTAAATAATAAAGATTATTTAAATTAAAAATCACAATTAATTAAATAATAAATATTTAATTAATATTTAGAAGAGAGTTGGATGATTAAATGATTAGAGATAGAAATCGAATAATTAGTAATTTATTTAAATAATAAAGATTATTTAAATTGGGGAATTAATCAGAATTAATTAAATAATAAATATTTAATTAATATTTAGAAAATGATTAAAATGATTAAACGATGATAGAATAAGAAATAGAATAATTAGTGAAATGATGAGGAAATATGAAATTAGAAGAATTAGATTTATTAAATTAATTAAATAATTAAAGAATTATTTAACTAACTAGAGGAATAATTAGTACATGATCAATGAGACATTTTTGGGTGTCTACACATCCATATGAATAATCATCATTAACCAAGCATGACATTAATCAAAATCCATAATTCTACATCTTATTTCCTTCATTCACTTAAGGTTCTTTCCCCTACTAATTTATACCTCAAATGACAACCATGAAATTTATTTTAAATGTAATGCAATAAACCATAATATAAATCATTTATATTCAAGTATGAACCCATTACAAACTCCCAAGTACATGAAGTCTTATCCTTACAATATAAAAACATATTACTAAATAGCCATGTTTACAAATCATGACATAATCCTAAATTCTATCTACAATCTTCTCATAATTATAATTACAAAATAATACATCATGAGCATAACTCCTCCTAATTACAAGATTCCATCTTCACCATAGAAATTACTACTTTACATAGATCCAAAATAACCATTACATAAATCTTCTACAAGGGACATCCATAATCCATCATTAAGAAGAATCTACATCCATGCATGAAGAATCCAAGGGAACATCCCAATGGATAAAAAGCACCAACAACCTGACCATGTGGAACCAAAGGAACCACCCCCCGTGCTAGGAGATGAGAAAAGGTCCCAACACATGCTCTAAACCTAAGCTGGAACCTATAACCATAGAGACTAACTACACAAGAACTCTCAAGCAATAACCAACCATAACATCACAAGAAGAAACTCTCAGAGGCGTATAAATCAACAAGACAAAAATGAATATAAATAGGGAAATATTACAATCACCAAGGGAACACATGTAGGAGTGGAGTGTCATTACATGTTATCCTCCTGAAAATATTGCCAACACAACCCTTAAAGGCATAAAATAACCCCGATAGACATGTGGAGCCATCTCTACCTATGAGAGAATCAAGGGAGATTTGACTTACTACCGTAGTGGTCTTCCCAAGCTTATCCTAAAACATTCTCCATAGGATCAAGACATGGGGCTCAACTATTCATTATCTTGTTTAATAAATTATGTATCCTTCCCATTATCATTATGTTATCACTTATTTACATCATGGTAAACTCCCAATGTACCTTGGCAGTCTAGACTTCATGCATCCTTACAAGGAACCTCATGCAAGCCTATCTCTCGTGACCCCGGTCATCACAAGGAAGTTCACTCCCCCCAACATGTTTCCAAAATAAAATCTCAACAAGAGACTCATAATCAACATGAAAATATGGATCCATAAGTAACACCATGCAACCATAACTCATGCATGATCATCCAATTGCCATAATTCCAAGTAAATCAATAAGGAGCCTCATAGCAAGTCAATATATCAAAGGCCACAAAAATGCCATCAAAATCTGCCACAAATATGAAATGAAAGCTACAAAAAGGCCTACTCACTTGCTTGATAAAAAAAAACAAAATTCACCACACCATCATGGCTCAACAACATGGAAAAGAGAGAAAGCTTATCAACAAGAAGCTTAGGAAGATAAATAAGCATAAAACCATAGAAATATGTCAAATCAGATCAAAGACCAATCTAGAAATCATCAACAGACCTCAATCAATCCTCTGGTATAGAAATTAGATTGAAAAAATAAGACAAATTGAGCAAAACAATAGAACATCAAAATGGGGTAGAACAACACTTTTGTTGAATCTCATAGTGCATTTACTAAATTGGAACACACATACACCAAATAGAACAATGCATATACCTTAACAGATAGCGTATATACATAATAAAACAACGTATTTATGATCAAACAATGCATTTACCCTATTAGACATCGCATATGCAGAGACAAATAGCGCATATGAAGAGACAGATAGCACATTTATAACAAAAAACAACGCATATACATATTGAAATAGCACATTTACCCTTTCAGCGCATTTACCAAATTTAGACGAGAAAATACAGATATTTGCGACTAGAATTAAAAATCAAAGTCTAAACAAAATAATTAGAAAGATGTACGAATAAGGTTGCCCATAGCATAACAACAAATTGGCATAAACATAATAAATTAATTCAACTAATAGACCAAGTTATGGTAAAGTTTTCACTCACGACAAACACACAAAAAAAAACTCCAAAACTCTTAGAAAACTTAATACCAATGAAAACAACAATCACTAGCTCCTTCACACTCCAAAGAGACTTCCAAACATTGTCTTACCCAAACAAAATACTCATTTGGAGGGAATTTGCAGAGAGAAGAAAAATCACAGAGTTGTGAACGACAATGACAACAAACCCAAAATAATATTTTTAACTCAAAACTATATTAAAATATACATACAACATAGTTTCCCCAAAGATTTATTTCCCAAACAATACAAACTATAGAATATAGATTTATTTAACCCATCTCTTGAAGACAATATGCAAACACGGAGCAAACAAAAAAATAGTAAAACCAAAATACAATAGGGAATAGAACTCCAACCTGCAACTTGTGTTATGGGAAATAGTTGAAGAAAAGCTCTCAAATCCAATCCAAGATGCAAATCAACCAAGCTCTAGCAATCCAAAAGCCAAACCAAATCCAAGAGCCAAAGGAAAAATTTGCAGAAAACTTTCAAGAAGAAGCAACTCGAGAACAAGCTCAAAAACCAAAATAAAAAGCCATTCAATAATCCAAACCCTAGCCTCTACGAGAGCCAATCAAAATATTTCTTTATGGAATATATTTTACCAACCCACCATATAATATAATTTTATTCTCCCATTTCAAATTCATCCAATGGGAGTAAAGGGTAGGTAGAATAAATATAAAATATGTTTATACAAACTAAGTGGGGAATGATATTATTTTATTCCAAGGTATTTATACACCCCAAATACAAATAAAAGTCAAACTATATAAATATATCATAAGCTATAAATAAATAATTCAAATGGGGAAATCAATGAATAAATAATTCAAGGGCTCATAAAATAATTAAATAATTAAATAAATAAATGATAAATATCAAATAAAACATCAAACCTCAATAAAGATTAAACAACAAATATTAAATAAATCTTTAACAACATAAAATAAATAAATATTAATTATAAAATAATTAAATACTCAAAGCCAATAATTAAATAAATTAACAATTACTAACATACTCACAACACTGAGAAGACCAAGCTTACTAACTGACATGGCGAGTTACACCAAGACGCTGACGACTCACAGTGAATAACTTAGACCTAGAGTATGTGAGGGGAACTCATGTCATCTTTGAACCACATATACCATTGTGATTTAAAGACACCCTCAGGCCTGTGGAGCCAGGTGGAGTTGATGTCTGGTACCTACAAAATCCTGCAACCACAAAATGACAATACAACATATACATATATATAAAGCAAGCAAGTGATAGAGAGTCATGACGATATATCCCATTCACAATGAGTGATGTGACATCGTCTCTATCACAAATATAGTCATACAATAGTCAAACACATCTCATAAACATCTCATCATAAGTAATCATGGAATAGGGTTAGCACATCTAGGTATGTGTAGGATCATGGTGTGCCAAAATAGGCCCTTAAGTGGCAATGAAATTTCAAAAAATCAGAGTTATGCAACTTGACATGAAAAATTGAATATGTTATGAACATTATTTTTAAAATGTGTAAGAAGAGAATCTATAGAAAATTGAATGTAGTTTCTAAGCTACTAGTTGCTTTTTGAAAAAAAAAATCCTATTTGATGAAAATTTCAAATTTCAATGCAGTGGTACAAAAATTTAAGGAAAAAGATAAGAAGTAGGTGTATGTCTGACCACCCTAATCACAATCAAATCATAATATTTTATAAGATTTATAATTATAGTATTAGAATCATGTCCAGATGTAACACATATTTTTTTATAAGTAAATAATAATTTATGAATTTTTTACTACAACTTTTCAGAAATTCAGAAACTCCTAGATCTGACCACCCTAACTTGGTCAAAACCTTATGAAATTCAATTTTTTAAATTTTTTCTCTATAGTAGATGAAGCATAGGATGTGACGCATGTTTCAGATTCAAAAAATGTTATGCGGTTTGAAAGTTAAGAGTATTTTTCAATCAGTCTATCAATCAGGACTTTTGTCAGAATTCAATTAGAAAATAAATAATAATTATTTATTAATGTTGAAATAAGACAAGCCTTATATTGTTGGAAAAATGAGAACATCCTTAAAAACCCTTTTCGTTTTATCAATTTTGGCTATAAAAAAAGTCGTCAGCCACCAATGTAAAGTCTGGAAAATCAAGGAATACTGAAAAAACACGTTTTTTCAGTTGACTTTCCAGGCTTTTCACTTCCAAGCCAAATCTCAAAGAAAACCTGAACCAAAAGATGAAGGGAAAAATTAATGTTTTAAAATTGGATATCCGATTAAAATCGGATATCTATTTTTGAAAAAATAAAAAAATATATTTTAGTAAATTGGGCATAACTTTTGCATTTTACATCGACATTTTGATTTTTTACAGGCATTCCAAAGGTAATTAAGATATCTATGATATGGAATAGGTATATTTTCAATTATTTGATTTAAAAAATAATTGTAATTCCTTTAAATTCATCCTTTATTTTTAAAACATAAAAAACTCATGACTTTTTCATATGATTTCCCTATTGCATGATTTTTTGTAACAATCATCTCAAAATAAACTGAATAAGTAATTAATTAATAATAGAAAATTTATGAATTTTATTGAGTTCGATAAATTTTGATAAACCATGTTATCTATGTTTTTTCCTTTATCCACCTCTCTCTCCTAAACCTATCACTCCACCTATTTGTTTCTTCCTCCCTCTCTTCTGTCCATATTTATACATCTCTCTCTAGACCTATATCTCTAACTGTCAATTAATACCTCATTCAATCTCTCAAGCTCTACAAGGTGCTTATATTTCTACCTCTTTATAATTTCCTCCTCTATGTCACTCTCTCTTCCTAAGATCTACTCTATCTGCATTTCCTTCTCATCGCTAGCAACAAAATTCAGAGGGGACGAGGAGAGGCGTAGGGAAATATCAAAAAAAGGAGAGGGGGAGAGAGGTGATAAAGAGAGATTAATTGGGGGGAAGAGAGAGTGAGAGAGAGAGAGAGAGCTATAGGTAATTAGGTGGAAGGTGAAGAGAGAGAGGGAGGGGGTGATTGGGGTGAAGAGAGAAAGAGAGGGAGAGTTTGAGATTATTAGGGGGTAGGAGGAGAGGGGGAGAGGGGAAAGTATCAACAAAGAGAGAAGAGAGATGAGGACATAGGTGAAGAGAGACATAGAGAGTAATTAGGGGGTGGGGAGAGGGAGAGGGAAGCATCTATAAACCCATAGGGAGAGAGGTGATCAAGGGTAATTGAGGGAAATAAATAATGTGAGAGATAGTTGGGTGTAATTATCAGATAAGAAGAGAGGGAGAAGAGTAAGTATAAACAAAAGGAGAGAGGGAGAGATGTGGAGAAAGGTGAAGAGAGTGATAGAGAGAGGATAATTAGTGGGAGTAGAGGGGAAGAGGGAAGTATTATCAAAGAGATGGACTAGAGAGAGGGTAATCAGGGGCCTCTCTCCCCATCTCTCCCCCCTCTTCCTTTGTTGATACTCCCTCCTTCTCTCTCCCCCCTCCCCTTCCCCTAATTACCTTCTCTATAGACCTCTCTCTTTGAACCTCTCTCCTCATCTCTCCCTCTCTCCCTTTGTTGATACTTTCCCACCCCCCTCTCCTCCCAACACCTAATTACCCCCAACTCTCTCTAATTCTCTCTTCCCCAAATGTCATCTCTCTGTCATACCTATCCTTACCTCTAACTTTACCATATGACCCCTTAGGTTTTGTTAGGGGTTATATTGTGTCCTAATGAGTCATATGGTGTCCTATGAACCCTTAGGACACCATATGATGTTGTTAGGGGTCATATGGTGTGCTAAGGGTTCATATTGTGTCTTAAAGGGTCATATGGTGTCTTATGACCTCTTATGACACCATATGACTCCTTAAACACTATATGGTGTTGTTATGGGTTGTATGGTGTCCTAAGGGGTCATATGGTCTCCTATGACCCCTTAGAACACCATATGGTGTTGTTAGGGTTTGTATGATGTGCTAAGGGGTCATACGATATTATATGACTAGTGAGGACACCATATGACCCCTAAGGTGTCGTTAGGCGTCATATTGTGTCCTAAGGGGTCATGTATGGTGTCATATGACTCCTTAGGACACCATATGGTGTCATCATGGATTGTATGGTGTCCTAAGGAGTCATATGGTGTACTATGACCCCTTAGGACACCATATGACCCCTTAGGACAACATATGATCCTTTAGGTGTCATTTGGGGTCATATTATGTCCTAACAGGTCATATGGTGTCCTGTGACCCCTTAGGACATCATATGGTGTTGTTAGGGGTTGTATGGTGTGCTAATGGGTCATATTGTGTCTTAAGGGGTCATAGGATGTCATATAACCACTTAGGACACCATATGACCCATTAGGTGTCGTTAGGGGTTATATTGTGTCCTAAGGGTTCATATGGTGTCCTATGAACCCTTAGGTGTTGTTAGGGGTCATATGTTGGAGATATACCTTGCATTAACTTGACCCTTAGACTGATCGGAGTAACCTAACTTGATGAAACAATTTTGGTGTGACTCTCGCTGATGACCTGATGGAATCAAATTCGATCATCGAGGCAACAAAGACTAGCCAGGATAAACCACATGCAAGTCAATTCAGATCTAATAGTCATCGTATTACCGCATCAGGAAACTGATCAGTAAATAACCATGCGGACTTGGCGACTAAGAATGTGCAAAAAGGAAGCAAGTAAAGACTGTGCAGGTTGAAGTTGATCGAACGACTGTCGCTATACCGTAGGATGAAGATGCACAAACTTTATCTATCATGGCTTGGTGACTAGTAGTGGGACCTGAAAATAAGGCAACTTAAGTCATGTTAACTAGTGAGCAAGTTCGGGTGGATCGAATGGCTATCGCTATACCATAGGATGAAGATGCATGAACTTTATCTATCATGACTTGGTGATCAGTGGTGGGGCCCAACAAAAAGAGAAGCTCAGACAAGTTAACTGGTGAACAAGTTTGTTCTTGATCGATAGTCATCGCTATACCACGATATGTAACCGCTCGATGGTTAACTATCGCGACTTGGCGACTAGTGGTGGGGCCTAACAAAAGTTATGGCGGAGTGTAGAAAAGAGATCGAGGTGCTTTTGGAGATCGGGGTAACTGGAGGTTTTGTTATATCGATACCTGATGAGGTTGTCTTCGATGATCGAGTTGACATCGGGGGATCAAATCTACCGGTTGAAGGCTATCCCGATGGGCCGATAGAGTTGACCGGTTTTTGGAGTCACTTTGGTGGTGTCATCTACCGGTTCATCAGGAGATCGGAATAACATGCACATGGTCTTTCCAATGGCCGATGAAGTAGAGACCGATCGTGGATGTGCGATGGAACCAGAGTTAAAAAAGGTGAATGCTTAGACAACTGAAGATGGTCGCATCGGTGTATGTGAATACGAACCAACTCGACTTTCTGGTGCATGTGGGATATTGTGTTTCTCATGAATGCAGACCGACATAGATGGTTAGACTTTAGACCATTGGTGTAGTGATTCAAAAGAACTATTGACAATCTGATATATGTAGACATTGATAATTATGGTGAAGTGGATAATGTATCATGTGTTGATTGTAGTGTCCAGTTTTCGTACTATTCTTTCCTTACAAGTGGTATCAAAGCTTGGCCTGTTTTGTTATGCCTATTGGGTAGGGTTGGTTTTTTGT
Source organism: Cryptomeria japonica (assembly GCF_030272615.1). Classification (NCBI taxonomy): domain Eukaryota; kingdom Viridiplantae; phylum Streptophyta; class Pinopsida; order Cupressales; family Cupressaceae; genus Cryptomeria; species Cryptomeria japonica. Next base: position 579,531,812 of record NC_081414.1, on the reverse strand, counting down.
GTCAATTCTATTTCAGTGGGAGTCTTGCAGAGTGTCTACTTGTTTGTTTTAAAGGTTAAGATGGAGAGCACCTTAGGGTGCATAGACATGGAGAAGTTTAATGGTTCCAGTTTTGAACTATGGAAACTCAAGATGGAAGACTCGTTGGTCGACTAAGATCTTTGGATTGCTATGACTAAACATAAACCTACAGGCATGAAGCAAGAGGATTGGGATTTAGCTAACTAGAAGGCAAGGGGACTAATCAGGCTATGTCTTGCTGATTCTATTCTATTAAACGTCCATGAGGAGAAAACTGCACATCTTCTCTGGAATAAGTTGGGAGATATTTATCAAGGCAAGTCCTTGGTGAATAAACTTTTCTTGAGGAAGAAGTTGTATTCTCTAAAGATGGATGTAGGAACACCATTGGCAGACCACTTGAATGCATTCAACATGGTTCTTGCACAGTTACCTTTTGTTGGTGTGACCATACAAGAAGAAGAACGTTGGCATGTTTTTTTTGTGTTCATTGCCTGACTCTTGGGATCACTTAGTGATAGCTATCGGTAGTACTACAACCTAGTTCAAGATGGATACTGTGGTTAATACTCTTTTGTCAGAAGAAATGTGAAAGAAGTCTTCTAAGTCAACAAAAGATGCTCTCTTTGTTCAAGGCAAATTGAAGGACAAAGACAAGAAGAAAGGAAAGAAGTCCAAGTCCAAGTCTCAAGAGAGATTGAAATCTCTAGGCAAGAAGTCAAAGATGAAGTGTTGGAATTGTGGGTAGAAAGGGCATATCCGAAAGGATTGCAAGGAGGAGGAGGAGAAGAAGAAGCATTCTGACACTCAATCTTCTCAGAGTGATGCAGATGCATTTGTAGCAGCCCTGGTAGTGCCTACCTCAGATGACACCTAGTTAGTAGATTATGGCACTTCTTTCCACATGACCTCCCATAAGGAGTGGTTCTCAAAGTATGGACCATATGCTGATGGAAAGGTATACTTGGCTAGTGATTCTACATTGGAGATTGTAGGGAGAGGCAGAATCAAAATTTAGTTCCCAGATAGTAGATTGAAGGGGATCAATAGATTTCTTCATATACTAGCTCTGGCAAGGAATCTTCTCTCTGTAAGTAAACTAAATGATGCTGCAGTACAAGTTACTTTTGTATCTGGTGGTTGCAAGATGACTAGGGGTTCCATTGTCTTGGTAAAGGGTGATTGTTTTGGTACACTGTATAAGTTAAATGTTGAACCTATATGTTATAATGTAACCTCTGAAAAGTCAGTTAAGACAAATGTAATGATGCATAATGCTAATTCATTGGAAGCTAAACTTCCTGTTGAGAAAACAATGCTCTGGCATAATTGATTAGGCCACATAGGTGAAAAAGGTTTAAAAGCTGTGAAGAATAAGAATCTAGTTGAAGGTCTGGATGATTGTAGCTTTGAGTTTGATTTCTACGAACACTGCATATATGGAAAACATAACCATGTTTAGTTTTATTTCAGTTCTCATAAGTCTTATGATATTCTAGATTATGTTCACTCTGATGAGTTTGGTCCAATGGATGTACCTTCTTTGTCTAAGTCTAAATACTATGTATATTTTGTAGATTATTATTCAAGAAGGGCATTTGTGTACTTTCTTAAAAGTAATTCAGAAGTGTTCAGTGAGTTTAAGGAGTTTAAGAACCTTGTTGAAAATCAGACTGGGAGAAATATTAAATGTTTAAGAACAGACAATGGTGGTGAATATTGTGGTGCAGATTTCGACAAGTACTGTGTTGATCATGGAATTAAGAGACATAAGACAATACCTTACACTCCACAACAAAATGGAGTTGCTGAAAGGTTGAATAGGTCTCTAATGGAGAAATCAAGAAGCATGTTGAGTGGAGCTAGGCTAGAACAAAAAGTTTGGGCTGAAGCAGTTGCTACAACATGTTACCTGCTGAATCATTCTCCTACTTCAACATTGGTTGAGAAAACACCTATGGAAGCATGGTCTGGTAAGAAACCTTCTTTAAGGAACCTTCATGTTTTTGGTGCAGAGGCATATGCTCATGTGCTTGATGTTAATAGATCTAAGTTGGATAAAAAAGCTGTAAAATGTATCCTCATTGGCTATGGAGTTGGTGTGAAAGGATACAAACTTTGGAATCCAATGACTGGTAAGATTATGTACAATAGAAGTGTGAATTTTCATGAATTGAAACCTATGTCACTAGATCATAATATAGAAAATAAAGGAGAAGCTGAGGTTGAAATTCCTCAAGCCAAAGAAGAGTCTCCAGAGATACCTGAAGATGTGGAGAGTTCAAGCAGTTCTGAAGAAAAACATGGTAATGAGCCTCCTGTTGAACCTCAAGAAGCCTCAACACTAGAGTTGATAAGATCTACTTGAGAGAGATGGAAACCTAACCCCTTAGGACACAATATGACCCCTTAGGACACTATATGACATTGTTAGGGGTCATATTGTATCATAAGAGGTCATAAGGTGTCCTATGATGGCTTAGGACACTATGTGATGTTGTTAGGGGTCATATTGTGTTCTAAGGGGTCATATGGTGTCTTATTATCCCTTAGGACACCATATGGTATCATTATGGGTCATATGGTGTCCTAAGGGGTCATATTGTGTCCTAAAGGTTCCTAAGACATCATATAACCCCTTAGGACACCATATGAGCCCTTAGGACACCATATCATGTCATTATGGGTCTTCATGTTCTAAGGGATCATATGGTGTTATATGATCCCTTAGGATACCATACGACCCCTTGGGACACCATATGGTGTCACAAGGAGTCGTATGGTGTCCTAGGAACCCTTAGCACACTATATGACCCATAAGGTGTCATCAGAGGTCTTATTGTGTCCTAATGGGTCATATGGTGTCGTATGACCCCTTAGGACACCATATGCTTGGGAGACTATATGGTGCTATGGGTCTATGGTGTCCTAAGGGGTCATATGGTGTCCTATGACACCTTAGGACACCATATGACCCCTTAGGATACCATTTGGTCTTTTTATGCGTGGTATGGTGTCCTATGACCCCTTAGGTGTCACTAGGGTTTATTTTGTGTCCTAAGGGGTTGTATTGTGTCCTAAGGGGTCATATGGTGTCCTTTGACCCCTTAGGACACTATATGTCATTGTTAGGGGTCATATTATGTCCTAAGGGGTCATATTGTGTCTTATGACCCCTTAGGACACCACATGGTGTTGCTATGGGTCGTATGGTGTTATAAGGGTCCATATGGTGTTCTATGACCCCTTAGGATACCATTTTTATGTTGTTATGGGTCATATGGTCTCCTAAGAGTTCATATAGAGTCCTGTGACCCCTTAGAACACCATATGGTGTCATTATGCATCGTATGGTGTCCTAAGGGGTCATATGGTGTTCTATGACCCCTTAGGACACCATATGACCCCTTAAGACACCATATGGTGTCATTAAGGATTGTATGGTGTGCTAAGGAGTCATATGGTATCCTATGACCCCTTAGGTATCGTTAGGCATCATTTTGTGTTGTTAGGGGTAATATGGTGTCCTATGACCCCTTAGGACACAATATGATCCCTTAGGACACCATACAATGTTGTTAGGGGTCATATGGTGTATTATGACCCCTTAGGACTCAATATGACCCCTTAGGTGTCGTTAGGGGTCATATTGTGTCCTAACAGGTCATATAGTGTCCTACAACCCCTTAGGACACCATATGGTGTCGTTCAGGGTTGAATGGTGTGCTAAGGGATCATATTGTGTCCTAAAGATTCCTAGGACATCATATAACCTCTCAGGACACCATATGACCCTTTAGGACACCATATCGTGTCGTTATGGGTCTTCTTGTGTTCTAAGGGGTCATACCCCTTAGGACACAATATGACCCCTAATGATATCTAAGGGGTCATATGGTGTTCTAAGGGGTAATATGGTTTTATATGACCCCTTAGGACACCATATGGTGTCGTAAAGGGTCGTATGGTGTTCTAAGGGGGCATATGGTGTTCTATGGGGTCATATGGTTTTGTATGACCCCTTAGGACACTATATGACATTGTTAGGGGTCATATTATGTCCTAAGGGGTCATATTATGTCCTAAGGGGTCATATTGTGTCTTATGACCCCTTAGGACACCACATGGTGTCGTTATGGGTCATATGGTGTTCTAAGGGGTCATATGGTGTTCTATGACCCTCTAGGACACCATATTATGTTTTTATGAGTCGTATGGTCTCCTAAGCAGTCATATGGTGTCCTATAACCCCTTAGGACACCATATGACCTATTACGACACCATATGGTGTCATTATGTGTCATATGGTGTCCTAAGGAGTCATATGGTATTATATGACCCCTTAGGACACCATATGATCCCTTAGGACACCATATGGTGTTGTTAAGGGTTGTATGGTATGCTAAGGGGTCATATGGTGTCCTATGACCCCTTAGTACACCATACAGTGTCCTTAGGGGTCATATGGTGTCCTATGATCCCTTAGGACATAATATGACCCCTTAGGTGTTGTTATGGGTCATATTATGTCCTAATAGGTTATATGGTGTGCTACGACCCCTTAGGACACCGTATGGTGTTGTTAGGGGTTGTATGGTGTGCTAAGGGGTCATATTGTGTTCTAAAGGTTCCTAGGACATCATATAACCCCTTAGGACACCATATGACCCCTTAGGTATTGTTAGGGGTCGTATTGTATCCTAAGGAGTCATATGGTGTCTCATGACACCATATGACTCCTTAGGACACCATATCATGTCGTTATGGGTCTTGTTGTGTTCTAAGGGGTCATATGGTGTTATATGACCCCTTAGGATACCATATGACCCCTTAGGAAACCATATGGTGTTGTAAAGGGTGGTATGGTGTTGTAAGGGGTTGTATGGTGTCCTAAGGGGTCATATGGTGTCCTATGACCCCTTAGGACACTATATGACATTCTTTGGGGTCATATTATGTCCTAAGGGGTAATATTGTGTCTTATGACCCCTTGAGACACCACATGGTATCGTTATGGGTTGTATGGTGTTCTAAGGGGTCATATGGTGTTCTATGACTCTCTAAGACACCATATTATGTTGTTATGGGTTGTATGGTCCTCTAAGGGGTCATATGGTGTCTTATGACCCCTTAGGACATCATATAGTGTCATTATGCATTGTATTATGTCCTAAGGGGTCATATGGTGTTCTATGACCCCTTAGGACACCATATGGTGTCATTAGGGGTCGTATGGTGTGCTAAGGGGTCCTATGGTGTCCTATGACCCCTTCGAACACCATATGACCCCTTAGGTATCGTTAGGTGTCATTTTGTGTCGTTAGGGGTCATATGGTGTCCTATGACCCCTTAAGACATAATATGACCCCGTAAGACACCATATAGTGTCATTAGGGGTCATGTGGTGTCCTATGACCCCTTAGGACATAATATGACCCCTTAGATGTTGTTAGGGGTCATATTGTGTCCTAATGGGTCATATGGTATCCTACGACCCCTTAGGACACCATATGGTGTCGTTAGGGGTTGTATGGTGTGCTAAGGGGTCATATTGTGTCCTAAAGGTTCCTAGGACATCATATAACCCCTTAGGACACCATATGACCCCTTAGGTATCATTAGGGGTCATATTGTGTTCTAAGGGGTCATATGGTGTCTCCTAACACCATATGACTCCTTAGGACACCATATCATGTCGTTATGGGTCTTCTTGTGTTATAAGGGGTCATATGGTGTTATATGACCCCTTAGGATACCATATGACCCCTTAGGACACCATATGGTGTCATAAGGGGTTGTATGGTGTTCTAAGGGGTCATATGGTGTCCTATGACCCCTTAGGACATTATATGACCCCTTAGGTGTCGTCATGGGTTGTATTGTGTCCTAATGGGTCATATGGCATTCTATGACCCCTTAGGACACCATATGACCCCTTGGGACACTATATGTTGCTATGGGTCGTATGGTGTCCTAAGGGGTCATATGGTGTCCTCTGACCCCTTAGGGCACCATATGACACTTTAGGATGCCACATTGTGTCATTAGGGGTCATATGGTGTCCTAAGGGGTCACTTGGTGTCTTAGGACCCCTTAGGACACCATATGGTGTCATTAGGGGTCTTATTGTGTCTTAAGGGGTCATATGGTGTTTTATGACCCCTTAGGACACCATATGACCCCTTAGGAGACCATATGGTGTCGTTAGGGGTCATATTGTGTCCTAAGGGGTCATATGATGTTCTATGACCCCTTAGGACATGATATAACCCATCAGGAGACCATATATACTAAGTTTCAAATAAGGAGAGATATAAGGGTGAAGAGAGATGAAGAACTAAAGAGAGGGAAAATAACTAAAGGACAAGGACATAAATAGAGATATAGATATTAAGGAGCATGAAGTGAGAGGGAGAAAAACTAAAGGAGAAGGATGGATAGAAAGAGGTAGACATATCTAGATATTAAAAAGGAGAGAGGGCGATAGAGATAAAAAATGATGATAAAGGGAGAGGGAGATGAATAGATATAGAGAAAGAGAGAGCTAAAGACAAAGATAAATATATGAAGAGATGGAGAAAAATGGATAGAGAGGGGTAAAGAGGGAGATTAAAAAAGGAAGAGATATAGAAATATAAAGGAAGATAAATTTTTGATACATAGAGAGATATAGATAGTGCAAGAGAGTGAGAAAGGGAGATAGAGATTATAGATAGGGATAGATAGAGAGGGAGAGAGAGAAAGAGGAAGATATACAGATATATAAAGGCACTACAGAGAAGGATGTGGGGAGAGAGCCAAAGATATATAAAGATGGAGCAAATAAAGAGATAAAGGTAGAGAAAGGGAAAGATACTTCAAGAAAGCAATAGAGGAAGAGACAGAGAAGTAGATTAATCATGTATAGAGGAAGATATAGAAACATAGAGGAACATATAAAAAGAGAGATTGATAGGGAAAGAGATGGAGATAGAGATAAATATGGATAGAAAGTGATAGAGAGAGTAAGAAAAATGGAGGGAGAGATGGAGTGAATAAGTGAGATTTAGATATAATGAGATATAAATATACATGAAGACAAATCTATAGGGATATAGAGATAGAGGGGACAAGATAGGGAGAGAAAGGAGGTGATAGAGTAATATATAAGTATAGAGAGGATAAGGTAGAGGAGGGAGATAAATAGAGAGAAGAGAGATTATCAGAGAGAAATATAGAAATAAGGAGTGACAATGATGGAGTGGGAGAGGGAGAGATAGGAATAGAAAGATGGAGATATATGCAGAGATGCATGCAACTTGGGAATTTATTTATCTAGATGGGATGAGAAAATAAGTGACATAAGTAGAGAAGAAAGAGATAGATAAAATATATTATATAAGTATAGATAGACAAGTGATAGAGAAAGGAGGTGATAGGAAAAAAATGAGACTTTGTATGCAAAATTTGTGAGTATTTAAAGTTTTAAAATTGAAGGAATAACTTCAACTATTATAATTCATTTTTGTTATATTATATAATCAAACTACCTCATCCATTTGATAGGTCTCTGAATTACCTTTCCAATGCTTGTAAAAAATCAAAATTTTGATAAGAAACGCAAACGTTATGCCCATTTTACTAAACTATATTATTTATGTTGAGAAAAACGGATATCCAATTTGAAAAAGTATGACATCACAATAGTGACCTGACAATGGTGACATCACAATCATGACATCACAAATCAGATATCCAATATTAACGGATATCCGATTTGGTTTGGTATTACCAAACCAAATCTAAATTTTGACTGACCCAAACAAAAAGTCAAAACGGATTTTGGCATGTTTGGAAAGTTTTAAAACACATTTTTTTTTCCATTGCCACTTTTTGGCCCCCCATGATCTTGCATATACCCATCTAAACATCATCAAGTGGATGATTAATATAATCCATCGACATAGTAAAGAATGTAAAATCCATCATGCATATGAACACATAATATCCAACATCATAATGAGCATATGAAACACAACAGATTCATAATCCAAAACATCAAATAGAAGCCTAATTAAGTCTATCATGAATGATCCAAAAGACAAGTCAAGGAGGGACACTACATCCTCCCCCTCTTGGACTCGACTTACTCCTAGAAGTCACAAGGGTTAACATGATAACAAGCACGTATTAATCAAAAAATTCCTCTAAGCATAGACAATTATAATATTTCTTAACTCAAGGTAAGGTTATGGCAGCAAAATTTTCTTCCTTATGCTTCAATCATTCAAAAAAAATGCATGATACAAGTGATAGCAAGCTACATAACTCTTACTAATAAAAATGAGTAGGCTAAATTGTTAAGATATTTTCAAGGAGACTTCATTTTAACCACACTTGCAACCAAAACTATAATTTTTGTCACTGAGTTAGCATCAATAAGCAAAAACCACTATATTTCACACCGAATAAGCATAGCAACACTCCCTTAACATCTAGTTGCACAAAAATAAGAAGAGAGATATATACATTCTACACAATATGTTACATGCACACACATCTTATATTATTGAAAAATTCATGTCATAGGCCAACATGAGGGAAAGATTCTCAGAAATAAGCCTTTCAAGTCAAATATAATCAAGAAATCACACGATAACCAAAATTATGTAACCCATTTACTTAAAAGAACAAGATTTATGACTTCAAATATCCTAATTTCCACCATGCTTCCACTGTGTTACTCTGATACAAATATTAGGTGCATCCTTCATTAAATCAATTCATTCAAAGGCATCCTCAATCCATTATTTACACATGATATATACACAAGAGATTTTGAAGGCAAGAAATCAACAATTGGTTGTATTTAACTATTCCATATATTACAGACTTCACAATTCCAAAACACTTCTATCTACTATAAAATTCAGCAAGTTTCCAATACATTTCATCTTATTAACACATTACATTTACTCAACTAATATTAACAGTATCTAATTGTTTACCTAGTCTAGTGCACTTCTCTACGGTTTCCTCCCTTGCACACTCTATCAGAGGTTTGAAATGAACATGATAGAGACAACACTTGACAAGTTAAGGGACCATAATACTTTAACATTCAGAATGACCACCACAAACAACAAAGGGAAAGCGAAAAGGAAATATCCTCAAATCCAACCATTAAATCATGAAAAAAAGGAAAAGCCTTTTCGGCGAAATCAATCAAGAATAAAGTATGACAAGTACCACCACCAAAGAAAAAATAAAGAAAGAAGAGATTAGTGGTCAACCCAAGACTGAAGGAATCCCATATCAAATTGACTCCAACAATACCTCACCCAAATCATATAATAATTCAAGTCAAAATAGACAATTCATCCAATCCACATCACGAGGGGACCGATATCAGTCACACCAAAGGGAGTAACTACTACACAACACCCAAGGGTACAATTCCTTGAATGTGTTAGAGAGCGTACATTATATATTAAGTCCATCATCCTATTTATATATCCACATTCCTCAATCACCTTTAATGCAAGGCAATCTTTTACAAAAGTCTGGATAAGTATCCTTTATGAAAAATGACAAATGCTAGGAAGAGATAAAATGACTAATATGCCCATACTCAAACAAGGAATACACTCAGACCATACTTTATTGTTCAAGATATCCTATCTATAAAATGATCACATTTACCAAGTTACCATAGAAGCAGATAGGAGAGTCCTCAATTAATCACTTGATGAAATTTCTATATCATACACCATTTCTCTCAATGCACAACTAGTAACATATAGAAGGTTAGAATGTCCTTCATAAGTCATTAAGCAATTTAGTCAATCATATCTTTAAACAAGAAAATAAGTCTCACTACTTAAGCCAAAATTTAATATCAGTTTCTACTCACATTCACACCTCTTACCAATAGTAATCTCCTAATATACTTCTAGCTATCTAAATTAGGGATATCACAACCCTACTTGCAGAAACTTAGTTTCCTTTTTAACTAATATCACACAAATTAAAAAATATATGCTTTATTCTATTCAAACGCACTTCCTATCATTGCTTAGTTGTAAGCATTCATGTATTTTCAGCATTTAAAGGGAAATTTCCATATAGACTCACAATACAACTTCATAAAATTTATTATCATTTCACCTTACTAGAATCTGTTAAGAAACACTTCTAAAAGTTCAAATTAAGCAGATAGCATCCTTTCTTAATCTATCCATTTGATCAAGCAAAAAATTTCTTCTAACCACACGAATCCTACTCAAGGCTAAGAATTTTATTTTACCAAACCAATGAAGACACATTAGTATCATTTCAATTCCTATATATGCAATGCACCAATCCTTACTTCAATACACATATGATATCATAGTCTTTTAACGTATTAGTTTGTAAAAAAAAGGGACTTCCTACCTTGTTTATGAAGATATATTCTATCTAATCAATTCTTCTTTTTAAAATAGACATCATGGATGCAATTCCTAAATATTAATCTTCAATGCAAATTTATTCTATCCAAACTCCTCTTAACATGTATGCAAAGTCATATCCGTCCATGATTATTCATTCCTTCTACTTAATATCAATAAAATACTAGGTATTTGAATCTTTAATACAAAAGAGAGAAGAGGAACGAAGGGTATTTCCAAACAATCAATACACACACAAAAATTATGTATGATCAAATTGAATTTCCTAGATATGCCAGATGCACCCACTTTTATCCCTTTCTAAGATATACAAATTCAACTTTCCATAAGGTCTCCTAACATTACAAATGCAAATATAAATCCCGAATCCTTTGAAAGGTATAATTTACTCAAACAATCTTTTCTTACATGCAGAATCATAAATATACAAAAACAACCAATAGTTCTATCGGGTACCCATACATCCCTAACTAACTTCCTTACTTTTTACATAGGAGATTAAAATAAGGGAAAAGGCATCATTAAGCTACTATTTTCTTACATATAGATGCATTACTTACAATTTCTTCAAATTCACATCATGATCTATACTAAATTATTCTTATATGCATAATACAAACACTTCATCTTACCATAAGAAGATCAACATTATAGGCTAATCTTATAAACATATCATTAGGTAAGAGAATACACACAATATTTTCTCATTCTTCAACATAATCTTTTATATATACTAAAAACAATCTCTAACCTTCAAGTAAGCACTAGGAATTACAAAGCAAGCAAGACCAGATAGGATCTTATTGATATTCCTCTCATTCTGAAGACATGCATAAAAAATGACCACACATATTGCACAAAATTATGATTTATAGAAGGGATTAGGGAGAAATACAAGGTACGAACATCTAAGATATCCAAGGTTCCAATGAAATTTTCAACACAAATCTCAAAGGGTAACTTAATTCAAGAGAATATTATAACACACTATGCAAGACTAAGAGCAACAACCTTAACCCGAGATCCCAACATTTGCAACATGGGCTCTGATACCAGATGTAATGCCCACCAAAATACCCTACAGAAAATAAGTAACAAACATATTAATGGAGATAATTTTTTTTTAAAAGTAACATCTAATGCAACACATAACATCATCTATGAAGTACATCCACTAACATTTAATCATTATGAACATGAGTTATAAATACATTAAACTAATTACGCAAGCAAAACAACGTAACATCACTAACTTCTCCCTAGGGTATCTCTATTGGCATTGTGTTGTCATTGATGTCAATCAGTATGAGATTTTAATTGGTGAGTAAGTATTGGAGGCTGGTATGGTATGTCAACCGATGAGTAATGTGTTGTTAGTGTGTTGTTGCCAACTGGCAAGCATGTGACCGGTAATAAAGCAAGGTTGAGCTAATGGAGAAAGTGCAAGCAACTGGTATGCAGTTAGATGTCAACCAACAGGACTCCCATTGGATGAAGATGTTATCACAGGATGAAGATATGACCGACAAATTTTGGGCTACTGCAAGTTAGTAAGGTAGACAAAGGGGATGTCTATCTACTGGGTTATGTGCTTGATTCAAGATATGTCTACTCAATTTCAATAAAGTTAGGTTTAGTATATTGGTCAATCTACTCCCACCGGTAAGTGGTAATACTTATCTTATCTCACAATATGCATGGAATGCATCATAACCCTACAAGATAAGATAATCAAGAGATATAAGGTAGGTGGTTGAAGGCACACACCAGATGAACAAAGTGAAACATAATGATGCCTCAGGTGTGTGAAACCAAAAATGTGCACCAGATCAAAAAGAGTAAGCATGATGAGCTACCAGTAAAACTATGAAGTGATGAGTTCGTCACTTTGACAAACCGGTTGAGAGGAGAGCCAGTCAAATGAAGAAGGTAAGTGTTAGAATTTGTAGACATGGATTCACTTTGGGTTACTAATATTAATAGAGATGTCCGTTGATGATTGATGTCTATGATTATCATGCCACCGGTATGATAGGAGGTGTGCATTAGAGACTGGTGACATGTCTATGTCAACCGGTAAGGATGTCAACTAGTAAGCGAGCAAAGAGGCAAAGTGAAGAGCTCTCATGAGATGAAGATGTACATAGTGAATCACCTTGGATATCTATTGTGGATTTGCAAGTTTGGTAAATGGGCAGATATGTTCCAATCGATAGAACATGAGACTGCATGGTTTGAAGGTTAATCGATTAGAGCATAACTGGCAAGGTAAGATGAACTGGTAGTATAAGGTATACACATGTTGTGTGTTGTGGTTGGTACCTAAGCCTGAACTAACACAATGAGGAGAGGTGGATGCCGACAAAGAAGACATGTAGGATCCAGATGACTGACATGCAGTGGTGAAGAGTGTGTCGGTGAGGTGGTTGATGACTAAGTTTGCATTAAATGTCATTGTAGAAATCAAGGTTGATAGCAGAGGTTGGTGACTCAAAATAGATCAAAGGATGACTCTTGGTGAGTTGATCAGTGCAAGATATCTGATCATCTCATCGATATGGAGAAGGAAGCTGCTGGTTCATTTATTATGATTGACAAAAATAAAGGTCAGTGTTTGCTAAAAATAGTAAATGTGTATTGGAAGAAAAGAGATATGGTGGTGTCATCTGGTTTGTTGTAGGTTGTCCATATCGAAGATGAGATTTGATTTGATCTGCTATGGATCAGGGTTGGTGGATTTAACCCTTGCGTGACAAGATTTGATTCTCTATTTTTGGCAGGAAAGCTTGGCTATAAATGTGCGGATCAAAGATCAAAGTGATTGATGTTGTGGTGTTGAATATTCAAGATCAGAGTGTGAGTGTGCAACAAAGATTTAATCAGTCTGAGAGTTCATTGAAGTGACTAAGTGCTTGAAGACAAAACCAGTAAGAGGGGTTTAACCAGTAAACTGTCATAGAGTTGGCAGTCAAGTGAACTGATAGTGGTAGAACTAGTAAGAAGGCATCAGAATGTGAATGAGTGTAGAGTGAGGATCAGAGGAAGCTAGGAAAGGCAGATAGAAGATTGGTAAGGGTTCAAAGAGAGTGAATAGATAACCGATAATGATGAGAAGTAGAGAAACAAAGAAGAGTTAAACCGACAGTGTCTAAACTAGTAGGACTGAAGCAGAGAAGCAGTGAAGAGATAAAACCAACAGAGTGAGGATTATATTGGTAAGTCAAAGGGAGAGTGAAGGGAGATCTGACAGAGCTAATGCAAAGAACATAGAGCATCAGACAAAGGTATGTGTGAGAGTTACAAAGCTCATTTGTAACAGGGTTATTACTATTGTATTGATATATTTCATTGTAATCACTGTGTTGGAGTTTTCTATAGGGGTTGATGCTCCTTGGGTTGGTGCCCTAAATCAACAAGAGTTGGTGCTCCTTGGTTTGGTTCCCTAAATCAGTAGGGGTTGGTTCTACTTGGGTTGGTGCCCTAAATCAGCAGGGGTTGGTGTTGTTGGAATCCATGAACACTAAGAGGGGGGGGGGGGTGGGGTGAATCAGTGTTCTTCTGGTGATATAAGGTTTATCCTTATTATAACATACACATATAAACCGGTAAATGAAGAAACATATAACATGACATAAATAATCTAACCACATGAATGAACACCATAACACACTAAATTTTATAAGTGAAAAACCTCAAAGAGGAAAAACCATGGTGGGATTTGTGACCCACAATATCAATTCACTGGCCATATGAAAACTATTACATAACATGGGGGTCTGCACATGTAGGAAGGCACACTTCCTAGAGCACACTGCTCAACACAAAAGAGTCTCACTAACTACAAGCTTTTGCTGAGATAAAACAATAATGGTGCACTCAAAAATGCATCTACAATGCCAAAAAGAGTTTTGGTTATAGCTCTATTCTGTACTAGTTCATAAACCCTAAACCCTTTTACCAGTATGTCCTTTCCTCCAAGAATGCTTTACAAACCATCTACTGATCATTGCATGATATTAATTTTGCATACAAATGATCTACATACATATCCTTCACATCACATTGTTCTACTTGTCATATTTCAAAATGACCTAATAAACTTGACTTATACACCCTTTACAAACGATATGCCTTATGTAGGCTTACAACATGTTACAAAATATATTCAATGTCGGCTCTATACAATAATTTAAAAATGATTTTATAAATAAAACCTTTCGGATCCCAAACTTATGTCATCTTCATTGAAGTGTTGGATGCCGGTGTCGGTGATGACCCTAATTACTCCAATGTTGGTATCTACCGGTGTATGCCTCCAATGCCGATATCTTCTAGTATATGCCTTCTATAAAATCTTGTTTCCATCAATGACAATGTATGAATCCAATGAGTGTCAATTTCCAACCAACTCCCCCTTTGGCATTGATGGCAACACTCATGTGAAAAATGGATTCCCTGTTGGTTCAACTGAAACTGAAACATGCTCCCCCTGAGCTGATTGACTATGTTTGCAATATAATCTCTGTCTGATATCCTCCCCCTAGGATTATATACATATTTTTCACATACATATCCTCCCCCTTTAGCATCAATGCCAAAGATAGGTGAAAGAATTGTTAGGAATTTGTGCAAAAGAATGAATAATTATAGATTACTTACTGGAGCTTGAGCAATTTCAAGATTTTTGGATAAGATTTTTCTAAGAACTGTATATAGGTATCCTAGTCAGGTTTGAATGTTTTAGACATGGATACAAGTCCACTCAGTAAATTCGCAAGTGATTATTTCATAGTGACTTCTTCTGGTGTGGGCTTTGCAAGCATATCCATGCATTCCGTCTTATGTACACCAAGTGAATCCAATCTTGGACTCACCAAACCTCTGAGACTCCTTTCTCTCTGAATGATCCTATCCCTTTCTTTTTCAAAATAAAAAATTTGGTTCTCCAAAGTCAAAATTTGTCCATCAATAGATGTTGTAAGTGAAGTTAGTCCATCAAAAGAATTAGCAATATTAGAAATCTTTCCTTGTATCTCCTTTATTTTCTTATCTACATTTTCTTTAAGAATCTCTATATTACAATAGAACCTGTAGATGTTAGTACACTATTTCAAAGAATTTTCAATAAGTATAAGTTTCTCTCCAATCTTCCTTTTCTTTGTCTCAATAATCTGGTCAAAAGTGACTTTCTTAGCTAAAGTAAATCTTTCAAGTGCTTGCCAGTCGTAAATCTGTTGTAATGATTGAAAGTTTTTAGAGATGTGCTCTATCAATACCTTAAGCTTGCCAGAAGGGCTTGCTTCATTTTCAATCATACAATCTAGAATCAATATGTGCAAAACTATTATTGACTGATCTATTATTCCTTTGTCTGCAGATCCCTCTTTCATTAGCTTTTGAGCAGTCATCATCATTAGCTCTATGGGGCTCATCGCTGTGATTGATTTATTCTCAACTCGAGAAGTGTCAATTGCCAAAAGTTTTGATGAGGAATCAACTGCCAGTTTAGTACTGGGTGTTTTATCAGTCTCCTTTTCCTTTTCTTTCTTCCCCTTATCCTCTACCGTGTTGGCATTATGTGAACCGGCATGAAGACATAATGATATTGTATGTTGTCATTGATGTCAATATGAGACATGGTGTGAACCAACACATGTGATAAGTGAAGAGAGAGAGGAACCGACATTTGTATGAAACGGTTTATATGCCAAAGTGAAGCGGCATATTTGTTCAAGGTGAACTGACATGTAGTTATGGGAACTGACACATGGAATCATTGTATGACTACCGGTTGGTAGGTAGCTTCCACTTCAATATTTCCAGTTGGAGTACCACAAGTCTATGTGACTCAATCGATGATCATTGTGTGATGAGGTAGCAGTATGATGGAGGATAGATCGTGTTGCCACGCAAGCTTTGTGCGCGTGAAGGATCTTGCATGGAGAAGACTATTCCTATCTACCTCGGGAATGAGCGAAGTCTATCAAATGGTGATAACGTGTGATGGGTTATCAGCCACCATGAAATCGGTGGATAATGGACGACGGAGAATGTCTTGAGATCAATTCAAGATTGTTGCATTTAATGCAGTATGATTCAACGGTCAGGATCAAACCGTTTGAATTGCTTAACCTAACAGGTTTAGGGTTTAGGGTTTTTGCTACCGACCTGTATGTTTCCTATAAGGTCGATGTTGTGTTTCTTTCGGAGGTTGTTGGCAAAAGTTGTGAGTGTGTATCCAAGGGAAGTGATACGTAATTATTGCCAGACCAAAGGAGAGAAGAGATGCCTGCAAAGTGAATGTGCAGAAGGAAAAGAGGAGCCTAAATGGATCTGCATTAGCATTGAGTGCTGTTAACAGATCATTGTAATACCTGTTGATCTCTAACCACTTCAACAATTGTAAAATCCCCTAGTAGGGTAGCCTTAACTGGCTTGATTCAAAATCCCTTAAATCAGGTGGTCTTAACCGACTTGATTCAAATCCCTTAACCGGGTAACTCAAGGCTAATGAGTTCTGAAAAGCTATAGAGCTTAGGAGATCCTTTCAGCTATTGAGTTCTTGAAATCCTCTAACAAGGTGACCCTACCGGGTTTAACCCTTAACTGGGTTTAACCCTTAACCGAGTATCCCTTAACCGGGTGATCCCTAACAGGATCGGTTCCTACCAAAACCTATTGTAATGTCCTTAACCGGATAAGGATCCTAACAGAGCAGACTTCTAAAGAGTTCAAAAAGCAGCTTATGGGTATTCATCCCCATCGTGGTTTTTCCCATTTGGGTTTCCACGTGAAAAATATGTATGTCATATGAAATGCTTTTGTCTTGTGATGCTTTGTTTTACCTGTTAAGCACATGAAGGTTCTATGTTTTATGCCTACCTATAAAACATATTAAACTCACTGTTGTGAAGATCGGACGATTAAGTTTACCTATTTATGCATGAGAATATAATGATACTATAGTATTGAGCTAAGATGAAAGCTTATTGAGTGACCAGTTCATGACTGATTGAGCTGTATTGGATGTTATCGGTTGCACTCTATTTTACCGGTATCCCTGTTTGTTAGTCATTTGGAGTATTTGCTGTCAAACCGGTTTTGGACTGTATTTGTGTTTGTACTGATTCACCCCCCCGTCTCAGTACCAGTTTGGTACTAGTGGTTCATCATTGAGTTATCATACCAGTGTATCCCTTATCTCAACCTTTTTTGCATTGGTGGCTTTGCCACTTAGTGTAGTATCTGTCACTGTCAGTGGATCATTATCCACAATATTGTCTATATTTTGTACATTATTTTGGCATTATAATAGACAATAAGATATTGTTGGCATTTCAATAAGGATATTGAGAAGGTTGTTGATGCTTATGGATATAACTGATTAAGGATGTTTACTATCTTAATATTATTATTTTGTCATTGATGTCAAGAAATTGATTTTCTAATTTAGTATGATGTTGCCATTTCTTAAGAAGTATGATTTGGTGAGTATAAAGATGTCGGTAAAAGACACAGAAAGAATGTGATGAATAAGGGGAGAAATAAGTTATTCAATGGGCAACTATTACCGAGTTAGACAATCATGAGATCATGATGTTTAGATTGTTTTGATATCCTACATATGTTGTTGATTGTAAGGTTAATACTATACTATGTTACCGAGCAAAGAACCTAGTCGGTAAACCCTAAGGTTATCACTATCGGTTAATGAAGGTGGAAGGTCTACCAAGTGAAGTTTAGTATTTACCGAGTTGCAACGAGCTGTAACAAAATGCATTAAATGATTAAAAGCATTATTTAATGAAGGAAGCTGGTGAGCTGGAATTGATTAAATGATTGGTATGCCATGCATGAAGTTTGTTAAGGATCTATGGTAAAGGAAAATTGGTAGGAAGATCTACAACGCAGATTGAACCACAATAACCTTGTGCAAGTTCCAAGAAAGGACTGCAAGTCCCAAGGCAAGGTAAAACATTTTCAGATCGAAGGATAAATTGAACTTGGTCAAGTTTGAAGATCTGATGGCTATGATTGATCATGGGAAATGTGATCAAGGAGATTAAGCGGTTAGCAATTGTTTATAAATAAGGAACTGTTGATAAACAATGTATGTGGGCAAGTGTAAGCATAGGGATGCTACATAGTGATTATTGAGCACAGAAGCTTGAAGACCTATTTGATTAATAGAGTATAGAGCCCAATAGAGGGACAAGATAAGTCCTATGACTAGAATGTATTGAGCAAATAAGAATCTGCTTTAGCATTTTAGATGTGAAGTTGTAGATAGATTTTTATTACTATTATTTTGTGAAGTAATAGAAAATCTCTTAATCGAGTGGTCTTAGCAGTCTTATTTGTAAAACCCTCTAGCAAGGTGACATTCTGATTGAGTGTTTGAAATCCTTTAACAAGGTCACCTCTAACAAGGTGAATATCCTAACAGATCTGAGGGAAATCCCTTAACCGGGTCACATCTATCAATGTGTTTGTAATCTTTAACAGGATTTGCTTTTAACCGAGCATACTCTAGAAGATTATATTTCTTAGTGGGCCCAAAATCCCATAGTGGTTTTTCCCTATTTGGGTTTCCACGTTAAATCTGGTGTTATGAGTGTTATGATGTTTATATGCTTATGAGTTTGCATGTTTAGTAGTTTTGGTTTTATTGCTGAAATATATGTTACCGGGATTGAATCTGTTGTTTTTATGGAAGATTAAGTTTATATGATTCACCCCCCCCTCTCATCTTGTTAGCTTGGCATCTGTACTTAACATTAAGTATCAGAACTATCAATTGGTATTAGAGCTTTGGACTCTGGAAGAAAAAGTTTAAAGGTACTTGAGGAAAAGATCCAAAGATGGGTGAACTCACAATAATGGTTCCCACTTTTGACACTGAGATGAACAATTTTAAAATAATCTTCAACTTCCGACAACTATAACTTTTAAACTATTAAGAATTTGAAGATGATGTAAATTAGTGATTTGTAGAATTTTGTCTGTAGATTCTGTATATATTTTTTTCAAATTTTTTTGAAGGAGTTTTTTTTAATTTTTCCATCGCTCTTAAAAAGTAGTTTTTTACAACAAACTACATTTTTTAAGAGTGATGTGCCTCCCGAAACGCATAAATTTTTTTCTATATATGATAAAAACTCAATTCTTTCAAATTTTGGCTTGTAACATTAATATTCAAGGCTTGCAGTTGGTTTGATAGTGATATGTTCAATATTTTTCATTTTATTAAGTTTTGAAGTCTGACTAGTCATAATTTAGACATAGGTTTACGTTTGAACACATAACTTATTCTATATATATCGAAATTCAATTTTATTTTTTTTGTTAGAAAGAAGACATCAATACCTAGGGCTTAGATATTTTTCAAATTTTTTTTGAATTAGTTTCCTATTTTTCCCAATGCGTTGAATAGAGAAGTTCATGTTCGGTGAAAAACCTATATTTGGTAAGATTAAAAAAACAAGTTCATAATAAACTCAATATGTAATAAAATTATATTCATTGGAAAGTTTGCTTCAAGGACTATAACACTAGATTTTGGGTTGTCAATATCATTCCATTTGAGCCTTCAACCAGAGGTTTCAAGGCCAAAAATCTGCAAAAAAATGTAGAAATCTTCAGAGAAGTGTTAAAAAAGGGGTTCGAACGAAGGGGGGTTCGAGCGAACCCCCCATTTTTAGGGGGGTTTTAATGATGGGGGGTTCGATCGAACCCCCATGCTATAATTGAAAAATGACATAAATGGGCATTAAAGGTGCTTCACTCAAAAGATGGGGTTTGAGAGAAGTGGGGTCTTCGCTCGAACCCCAAAGGGTATTTCATTCGAACACCCCCACTTCGCTCGAACCCCCTGTAAACAAAATTTTCCACTTTCACCAATTTCCTTCGTTGGCAAAAGTGGGAACTAGCTTTGTGAGTTCACCCAGATGTATAAGAGGGATGCACCGAAGGAAAAGATCCAAAGTTTCTCTACATGGCAAAAAAGGATGAAGCTGCACCTATCAGGAGTTGGAGAATATGCTGTATATTATCTGGAGAATGATTTCATTACACCTAGCACCTATCCATTGACAATGGAAGAGATAAAGGCAAAGCAAGAACATATTCAAGCAATGATTGAAATAACATCTGCATTGACTGACTCGAGTTTAATGATCTAGAAGGCTGCAATGATGCCAAGGCAATGTGGAACAAGCTCATATCCATGTATGGCAGTGATAATCATGTTGAAAGAGAAAAAGTGGATAGTCTAAGAGGACAACTTGAATCTATAAGGATGAATGAAGGTGAGAACATAACCCAGTATAGTACAAGACTAAAGGAGATTTTTAATCAAATCAAAGGAGCAGGAGGAACCATTGAAGAAAAGGATGTCACAAGTAAGTTATTGAGAACCCTTCTACTAGCTTATGCAATCCGAGTCTCTGCAATCAATGAATTAAGGTATGTACCCAATATGCTAGTTTCTTTGGATGCTACTATTGGTAACCTACATGCATTTGAGTTAATTAGTTTTGATAACAGTGGGTCTTCAGTAAATAAAGTTGAATCTGCATTTAGTTCTTTTCATCTTGATGAATCTGATGATTACAATGATAGAATGAGTAAGTATTATGAAGGGGATCACAATGGAGGAAGTGAAAGATTTCATAAGAACATGGAAGAAGTACACAAACTATATGAGGAAATTAGAAAGCAAGAAGAGTTTGAAGCACTATTAGCCGGAAGGTTACTGAGAGGCAAAGGTAAGTACAAAGGAAAACTACCTTTGAAATGTTTCAATTGTGATAAGATAGGTCATATGGCTTCTAACTGTCTTGACAAAGATTCTACTGAAAAGAGAGATTACTGAGATGACAGACAGAAAAATAATCAATACAGAGGATACCGAGACTTCAGAAGAAGATATAGAAAGTCATGCCTAATAGCCGATGAGGAATCAAATGATGATAAATCAGATGAAACTGATAAAAAGGAAGTAGTTTATGTGGCTATCAAAGAAGGATCAGATGAAGAAAGGTATAAAGAAAAAGCCCTAATATCTCACATAAATACTAATGATTCTTGGATCATAGATAGTGGATGCTCACATCACATGATAGGTGATAAACTCAAGTTTGTTAAATTAGAAGATTATGATGGAGGTTATGTAAGATTTGGTAATGATGCACCATGTCCGGTAAAAGGTAAAGGATCCATAACACTTCTTGACAATGCTAAATGTAATGATGTTTATTGGGTTGAAGGTTTGGAATACAATTTGTTGAGTGTAGCACAGCTAAACAACATAGGTTACCGAATAGAATTTTAGAAAGGAATTGTCAAAGTTCATGACAAGCATGGAAAGTTAGTTGCTACCGGGACACAAACAAATTTAAGTCATTTCACCTTGAATCAACTCAGAATAATTGTCTTTATGTAAAGATAGATGATACCTGGTTATGGAATAAAAGGTTTTTCCATGTAAATTTTGATAATCTGATCAAAATAAGTAAGAAGCACCGAGTAAGAGGTCTATCGAGTTTGGAAAAGCCTGAGAATGCTATGTGCCGAGGATGCCAGATGGGTAAGATGACAAGATCAAGCTTTACAAGTAAGTCCTACACTTCAAAAGGAATTTTAGATCTTGTGCACACTGATCTTTGTGGTCCTATGAAAGTTCAAAGTTATTATGGTAATAAATATTTCATATTATTTGTGGATGATTATTCAAGGATAATGTCAGTTATGTTTTTAAAAGAAAAATCAGAAGCTTTTCAAATTTTCAAATGGTACAAGGCAAGAGTTGAAAATGAAATAGGAAGACAACTGAAATGTCTTAGATTTGATAGAGGAGGAGAATTCACTTCTGATGAATTTAACTTATTCTGCAATGATCATGGTAGAAAAAGACAAGTCTCTGCACTGAGAACTCCACAGCAAAATGGGATAGCTGAGAGAAGAAACAGATCTATTGTGGATTGTGCCAGAACCCTGATGATTGAAAAGAAAGTGCCACAAACATTTTGGAGAGAAGCAATAAGCACAACAGTTTACACCCTGAACCAAGTACAACTGAAGAAAGGAACTTTGAAGACACCATATGAAATCTGGTATGACAAGAAACCTAATGTAAGTTACTTCAAAATCTTTGGAAGTAGATGCTATGTACACAAAGATGATAGAAATGGAAAGTTTGATCAGAAAAGTGAAGAAGGAACATTTCTTGGTTATTCTTCTAGAAGTAAAGCATTTAAATGTTTGATCAAATCATCTAACAAAATAGTAGAAAGTGCAAACGTGAAAATTGATGAATTTGCAGAAAGAAATGATGAAGGAAACTCCAAAGAACAAGAATATTATGAATAATTTGTCTATGTTCAACCGACAAGTCCTACCGAGAAAGCTGCTAAAGAAAATGAAGCTAATGTCCAGTTACCGAGTGATGAAGAAGATCATATAGAGCCTACTAAGCCTATATTAGCCAAGTATGTCAGAAGGAATCATGCATCAAGTCAAATTCTAGGAGATAAAGATGATCCAGTGATGACAATGAACAAACTAAGACATAACACATGTTTGATATCTGAATTTGAATCGAGGATAGTGAAAGAGGCATTTAACAGTGAAGATTGGATAAATGCTATGACAGAAGAGATTGATCAAATCAAGAAGAATGACACATGGACATTGGTCCCAAGACCGAAGGACAAAAATGTAATCGGTACAAAGTGGATTTTCAGAAACAAGCTGAATGAAAAAGGTGAGGTCATTCGAAATAAAGCAAGACTAGTTTGCAAAGGTTATGCTCAAGAAGAGGGAATTGATTATGGTGAAACTTTTGCACCTGTGGCAAGACTTGAAGGAGTAAGAACATTGTTGGCATATGCTGCTGTCAAAAATTTCAAGGTATATCAAATGGATGTCAAATCTACATTTCTGAATGGTATATTAGAAGAAGAAGTTTATATTGAACAACCTGAAGGATTTGTTGAAGGCAAGAATAAAGATCAGGTATGTAAATTAAACAAAGCTTTATATGGTTTGAAACAAGCACCTAGAGCATGGTATGAAAGATTGCACTCTTATTTGATCAAGATTGGTTTTATAAGGACAAGTGAAAACAACAATATGTACATGAAGAATGATGGAAATGGAATACTGATCTCAACCATATTTGTTGATGATATTATCTTTTGTGGAAATGTCTCTTTATGAAAAAAATTTGGTAATGAAATGTGCAAAGAATTTGAGATGTCATTAATCGGTGAGATAAAGTATTTTATAGGTTTAGAAATACTGCAAATGAAAAATGAGATTTTCATTACTCAATCCAAGCACATAAAGGAAATCTTGAAGAAATTTGGAATGGAGGATTCAAAACCAGTAAGTACTCCTATGACTACCAACTATAAACTATCAAAGAATGATGAATCTGCATCTATTGATGAGACACTTTACCGATCCATGATTAGAAAGCTACAATATGTTGTTCACAACAGGCTAGACATAGCACATGCAGTAGGTATAGTTGCAAGATTTTCTGCAGATCCCAAGGAAACACACATGACAACAATCAAGAGAATTTTCAGATACTTGAAAGGTACTGAGGATTATGGCTTAGTATATCAGAAAGGAAATGATTTTGATTTAAAAGTTTATACTAATGCTGATTGGGCAGGCAACATTGATGACAGAAAAAGCACAAGTGGAGGAGCTTTCTTTTTAGGAGAAAGACTAGTGAGTTGGCTTAGCAAGAAACAAGGATGTGTTTCACAGTCAACAACAGAAGCTGAATATGTTGCTGCAGCATTGAATTGCACCAATATAGCATGGATCAAACAACTATTGGAAGGTATAAATGAGAAAGTTACCGAGCCAGTAACTATATTCTGTGACAATACTAGTGCCATTAACATTTCAAAGAATCCTGTTATGCACTCTAAGACAAAGCACATCTCTATCAAATATCATTATCTTAGAGAAGAAGTTCAAGAGAAGAAAGTGGTGTTGGAGTATGTTAGCACAAAGGAACAAATCATAGATATCTTCACCAAGCCACTACCAAGGGACACTTTTGAGTATCTCAGAAACAAGTTAGGGGTCCTACCCCTATCTTCTACTCACTAATCGAGTTTGGTGAAAGCATCAATTTGATGAATCTACAAAATATTATATGTGGATTGATGCTTATTTACACACTTTAGGATGTTTTCTAAAGGTGTGCAGGAAACAAATACAGGGAATAGGAATTGAAGACATAATGCTCTGACCGAGACTGAGTTGACACATAACAATAAGGAATTCACTTCTCAGCGGAAGAAATCATGTTTAAGCTCTTTTTCTTTTTGGCATTGTTGTCAAAGGGGGAGAAGACTATTGTATGGGGGGGAGAAGTCTGATGATAGGGGGAGAGCATTTAGAATCTCACAACAATCCAAATCAATTAGGTCAAATCAATTGGTTTTGCCATCAATGCCAAAGGGGGAGATTGTTGGCATTATAACAGACAATAAGAGATTGTTGGTATTTCAATAAGGATATTGAGAAGGTTGTTGATGATTATGGATATAACTGATTAAGGATGTTTACTGTCTTAATATTATTATTTTGTCATTGATGTCAAGAAATTGATTTTCTAATTCAGTATGATGTTGCCATATCTTAAGAAGTATGATTTGGTGAGTATAAAGATGTCGGTAAAAGACACAGAAAGAATGTGATGAATAAGGGGAGAAATAAGTTATTCAATGGGAAACTATTACCGAATTAGACAATGATGAGATCACAATGTTTAGATTGTTTTGATATCCTACATATGTTGTTGATTGTAAGGTTAATACTATACTATGTTACCAAGCAAAGAACCTAGTCGATAAACCCTAAGGTTATCGCTATCGGTTAATGAAGGCAGAAGGTCTACCAAGTGAAGTTTAGTATTTACCGAGTTGCAACCGAGCTGTAACAAAATGCATTAAATGATTAAAAGCATTATTTAATGAAGGAAGCTGATGAGTTGGAATTGATTAAATGATTGGTATGCCATGCATGAAGTTTGATAAGGATCTATGGTAAAGGAAAATCGGCAGGAAGATCTACAGTGCAGATTGAACCACAATAACCTTGTGCAAGTTCCAAGAAAGGACTGCAAGTCCCGAGGCAATGTAAAACATTTTCAGATCGAAGGATACATTGAACCTGGTCAAGTTTGAAGATCTGATGGCTATGATTGATCATGGGAAATGTGATCAAGGAGATTAAGTGGTTAGCAATTGTTTATAAATAAGGAACTATTGATAAACAATGTATGCGAGCAAGTGTAAACACAAGGATGTTACATAGTGATTACTGAGCATAGAAGATTGAAGACTTGTTTGATTAACAAAGTATAGAGTCTACCAGAGGGACAAGATAAGTCCTATGACTAGAATGTATTGAGCAAATAAGAATCTGCTTTAGCATTTTAGATGTGAAGTTGCAGATAGATTTTTATTACTGTTATTTTGTGAAGTAACAGAAAATCTCTTAACCGAGTGGACTTAACAGTCTTATTTGTAAAACCCTCTAGCAAGGTGACATTCTGATTGAGTGTTTGAAATCCTTTAACAAGGTCACCTCTAACAAGGTGAAGATCCTAATAGATCTAAGGGAAATCCCTTAACTGGGTCACATCTAGCAATGTGTTTGTAATCTTTAACAGGATTTGCTTTTAACCGAGCATACTCTAGAAGATTATATTTCTTAGTGGGTCCAAAATCCCATAGTGGTTTTTCCCTATTTAGGTTTCCATGTTAAATCTGGTGTTATGAGTGTTATGATGTTTATATGCTTATGAGTTTGCATGTTTAGCAGTTTTGGTTATATTGCTGAAATATATGTTACCGGGATTGAATCTGTTGTTTTTATGGAAGATTAAGTTTATATGATTCACCCCCCCTCTCATCTTGTTAGCTTGGCATCTGTACTTAACATTAAGTATCAGAACTATCACATTACCTATTTTACCTTGCTCAGACTGTAAAAATGTTATCTCTATCTATATAGCCTATACACTCTCATCAATTTTAGGTTTATTTTCTGATTCACTCAAAGTTTGATCTGAACTTCCCAAAATTCCTTTCCCTTTAGATTTGTTTGGAACGGTGGGAGCTGTTGCCTTAGCAAATTATTCTTGAGAAGTAAGGAAATTAGGATTCTTTTGGAAGAATTTAGCTCAACCATCTCTGGTCTCATTTATTATTCCATTTCTACCTATCATCAAGCTTATTTGTCAGGGTTTGCTGCTAAAGATTGTTCTATTTGCAACTTCTATACATCTTTTCATTTCCTCATTATTTATTGTACCACAGATGCCTAAAAGTTCAACTTCTTTAATCTCTCTGTCCCTCTTGATTGCATCTAATCTCCTTGCATTTAACTCATTATACAATGATAAAGGAATTTCCTTCAAAATCTCTACCAAAGGCTTCTTATATATGTCTAAATGTAACAAAATTGTTTCTTCCATTTCATTTTTTTCATTGTCATCTAAATGCTCATAGAAATTTGACACATTCTTCAAAATTCCATCTTTAGTTACCTCATCTATTAACTCTGCACAAGTCATATTACAAGATTCAGTTGCTTTATCACTCTTTTTTTTCTTCTTGTTGGGGGTTGTAGGAGCGGATGGAGCTGGCTTACTCTTCTAAGTAGGTTTCCTTGCCAGAGGTGTGGATGTTGTTGTTACCTTTCTTACTAGCTTCCTCCTTGGTTCCACTTTCTTCTCTTCTACTGGAGGCTTGTCAACTTTCTTCCTGTATAGCCTTTTGAATGCAATGGGTTGTTTATCCTATGCATAAGAGTTAGAAGTGATAGGAGATATGAAAGTCTCAGGCCTCTTTACCTCTAAAGCACTAGCCCCTACCGGTTGATCTATAGGTTTAGATCCAGAAGCTAGTTCTGTATCTATCCTCTGAATTACATTTTGAACAAAGGCAGACATTTTGTCTATTTTCTTCTCCCTCCTTTTCTTGTTGAAACCAATTTTAACTTCAAGTGCCTTCTCCTCTGCAGTACCAAAGTGTTTAGCCTTATCATCCAAAGGAGCATCAATCAACATTTTAGAATATAGTTCCAGAATGTTGTCATCAACTTCATACCCCAATTCAGTGACCCATACTATTCTCGGTTCAACCGCTTCCATGAGGGTCTCATCTGTTTTCACCTTGAAGTAGATTTCAGTGGAGTATTTTTCCACAATGTGTTTGGAGATTCTCTCCCTCATTCTCATATTCTCTTATAAATATTTAAAGAAGCCCCATAACTTCTCATCCATGTTGCTGCCAAGACCGATGATTGCATCTTTAATCTGCATACCTATCGGTATGTTATGAGCCCATCATTTATTTCCCAAACCCAGTATCTCATTCATGAAATACAACATTAAGAAGACAATAAGGTTGCCAATCCGGAATGTTCCTTTCTTGACACCTTTTATTTTGCCAAGATTTATCATTAATTCACTTCTTAACCATTCATACAAATCATACTTTCCATCACTCTTTATCATTTGATATGCAACATGGATACAAGAACTAGCAATAGAGTTCAATTGACTTGACTGTGTTACCTTGTAGCCAATGATCATGCTGGCAAATTTTACATTTGTATCTTTAATGGTGTTGATCCTCATCGACCTTCCAACATGGGTTGCACCAGTGAGCTTTTCAACCTTAGTGTTGGAGATCTTCTTCCCTAGTTCCTGCTCGACTTTGGGTAAGCTGGTGGCTTCCTAAATTGCTTCTTTGGTGATCATGTGAGGCCGGTCAAGCCAGATGAATTCATTATGGACCCTTCTCAGAACATATCTAATCATTTTGTCCTTCAATTCCGGTATGTACAGGATTTTAGTTAACCCTAGGTCTTCAATGATTTGATATTCCAGCTTGATTGTTCTAGAGCTGCCAAGTATCACAAATTGATACATTCCCTTCATTTCCTTAGTACCTAAATCCTCCAAAATGTAGTGAATATAATCCTTGACATCTTCCACATAAACTACACCATCAATAACCCTCAATAATGCGCCAGTAGAGTCTTCCTTCATTGCAATTTGAAGAACTTCCTTGAAAATAGGTCTAAGCCTATCCTTAACTTCAGCAATAGTGGGATTCACAATGAAAGTAGGAGCAGATGATGATCTGGATGCCATTTCAAAGAAATACTTGGATAATAATCGTCGGTTTGAAAGATCTTAAATACTTCTCAGATAACTATTGGAAATATTTTAGAATGCCTTTTCTTGCTTTTGATCACATATGATTCACCTTTGCTTTTCTTTGGTTTGCTTGAGTGCTGGGTGAGTGAAAATGAGTCCATTCTCCCTTTTTATCAGTGAGTAAACCCTAATCCTTCATTGTCATAAATGCTTAGTGGTGTGCCCTACTGGATGTTGGTTTCATAGGTTTATGCCGGATAAACCTCCATCAATGATCAATAAAACTTTCCAGATTTCTTCTGGGGAATATGCAAGATTTGCAATGAATTTGCCAACCCTTAAGGCATCTACCTTAGTTATCGGTTGAATTTCCTGTTGATGCAGGAATGCTCTACTCTACCGGTGGAGTTACTGGTGCAGTTACCAGTGTAGTTGCATCTCCACTTGGTTCTTCAGACTTTCTAACCCATCTCTTAGTGTGATCTTGTTGTAATTAATCTACCTTCTGCTTTCCTTTCTCATTTGCTTTGTCATTGCTAATTGGTGTAGTCTTGCTTCTGCAGTACTTAACAATATGACCTATTTTGTTGCATGCATAACATGTAACATTGTTCTTTTGAATTTCTTTGACATATCTGGTGTCATTCCTTGATCTGCATTGATTATCCAAATGTCCAAACTTTCTACATGCATGACATTTAACATTCATTCTGCAATCTTCTAACTTATGACCATATTTCTTACAATTTGTGCATTGACCGAGAACTGAATTGTAGTTTTGATTTGCTTTATTTCTACATTATTTAGCCATATGCCCAAATTTATTACAAACAAAGCATCTACCATTGAATTTGTAAGGATTAGATTGCGTTACCGATTTCCTCTGGTCTGATGAGTTCTGCATACCGGTTGTATGATCTTTATTTGTAGTACTGGAGCTCACCTTATACAAATCCAAGTCCTCTAGAATCTTCATTGTGCCTTTGTCTTTTCAATAAATCATCCAGTTGTGTAGCACTAATCCTAAATTTTTCTTTATACTCACTTGCAGTAGTCAGATCATCTGTCAGAGTCATTATTTGTCTTTCAAGCTCTTGTTCATTATTCCGGGATTGTACCAAATTAGTTTTCAACATATCATTCTCATGAGCCAATCTACCACATTCTTCATATTTGTTCTTCAGAGATACAACAAGGTTTTCTTCCTTCTTATTTCTATCCTCAATATCTTTTGACATCCTCATAGTCAGGTCTTGCATTTCATTCTTCATGAGCATGTTTTGTTGACTTAGCTTCTGACATTGTTTCTTAAGTGCATTTTTCTCTTCATCATCCTAGTTTTGCAAAAGTTCCTTCCTCCTAGCTTGAGCTGATGATAACCTTATTTGTAGAACAAGAATGAATTCATTAGCAGAATTCAATTCATCTTGCAGCTTTAAGTTCTTCAACCTTTCAGCATCATAATCCTTAAGATCCATCTCAAGTTGCTTCTCCATAGCCATATTCAATGATTCCGGTTTCAAGATCTTCCTCAAGGTGTTAAACTTCCTTTGAGGCACCAGGCTCTGATACCAATTATTGGAATCCAAGAACACTAAGAGGGGGGAGGTGAATCAGTGTTTTGCGAGTGATATAAGATTTTACCTTATTATAACATACACATATAAACTGGTAAATGAAGAAACATATAACATGAAGTAAATAAACCAGCCACACAAGTGAACACCATAACACACTGAATTTTATACATGGAAAACCTCAAAGAGAAAAAACCATGGTGGGATTTGTGACCCACAATATCAATTCACTGGCAATATGAAAGATATTACATAGCATGGGGGCCTCCACATGAAGGAAGGCACACTACCAAGAGCACACTGCTCAACACAAAAGAGTCTCACTGACTACAAGCTTCTACTGAGATAAAACAATAATGGTGAACTCAAAAATGCATCTGCAATGCCAAAAATAGTTCTAGTTATAGCTTTGTTCTGTACCAGTTCATAAACCCTAAACCCTTTTACCGATATCTAATTTCCTCCAACAATGATTTACAAACCATCTACTGATTATTGCATGATATTACTTTTGCATACAAATGATCTACATACATATCCTTCACATCACATTGTTCTACTTCCTTGTCATATTTCAAAATGACCTAATAAACTAACTTATATACCCTTTACAAATGATATGCCTTATGTCAGAATGGAGGGAATAGCGCAACATGAGGGAAATTTGAATTCTGCGAATGGAGGGAACAACACGGTTGGCTCTTCTAGTTCTGCTGCCTCTACAACTCAAGGACAACTTGTCTCTTTGGGATCTATGGTGGATGATGAGGATGGTTAAAAGGATGGGGACCCACAACATTAGGACCCTCCTCTTGTCCTTAAAAATATTGAATATTCTTCGAAATTGGGTCCCGAGATCTTGAACGGTGATTGGGAAAAGAAGACTGAGGTGAAGGTTCTCAAACACTAGAATAGTCTATTTGCAAACAAACCCACTGGTAAATCATCTTTTCCCTCTGTGGAAGATATTTTTGATAGAAAGATAGGAAGACTAGCTATTGTAGTACCAGATGTGGTTATAGACCATAGTATTTCTCTAATGGCTTTTTCTCCTGTGGGAAAATTTGTTGGACCAAGAGCTAATATTGAAGTCGTTAGGTCTTTTGTTAAGAGAAAATGAAGGTTGAAAGGACAGGTTGATGTTTTAGCCCTATCAAGGGGTTTCTTTGTCTTTTCCTTCTCTTGTGGGGAAGATTTGGAAATGGCTCTGAGTAGAGGACCCTGGATGTTTGGGAAATCTTCTTTATCCTTAAGAAAATGGTCTCCAAATATGGAGCCCAATGACTCCTTTTTTGAATTTGCTCTGGTCTGGGTGTGGTTGCCTGGTTTGCCACTTGAATTTGTTGGTATTTTGGTATGGTTTTGTCATTGATGTCAACACCTACTGAAAACAAGCACTTTGGATATCCAACAACATTCACCAACAAACAAGTAAATTGTGCAACAGTTACTGGTATATTGTTCACTGGTACCTGGAATGATATGGAAGACACTTGGTAATGTCGAAGACATCATGTGGACACTTTGTTTTGAAGAATTAATCATTGGTATATTCATATTTGCATATTTGCTTTTATTGGCAAATAGGTCCAGGTTATCTAGGGTTACACCGACAAGTTTATCTTTTCCAGATCAGCATGGCATGCTATGGAGATGATTTATTATTGATGTAAATGCATTAAGATGACATGTTTAATCGATTATTGCATCAGATATTATATTGTTTGTAAAATGATTTTATTGTAATATCTTGTAGAGCCAACCTACTAAAATTGGTCTTAGGGTATGGTATAAATGTAAGATCTTATTTGTAAGATCAAGTGTGGAATGCAAAAAAGAATTGAGTGAAGGTATATGCGAGATCAAGTAGGGATATACATGAAGACATCATTTGAAGGTGAAGTTAGGTTTTTGTAGAAGCATATCAGCATTACACCGATACTGAATCCAACATATGTAGATGCTATTTTGTGCAATACATTCTTATTGGATTTAACCATCCAACTATAGTCTGTGTGACTCCCATTTTGTGATTGAGTAGTGAGCTCTAGGCTATTGGCCTTTCTGCATGTGCAGACCCCATTTATGTACACTTACTATCTGCAGTAGTATCATCTGATTGTGGGTAAGGTTTCCCATTGTGGTTTTTCCCCTTACAGGGTTTCCACATACAAATATTGGTGTTATGTGTTGTGGATGACTTTATGTTTATGTCTCATGCATTAATCCTTACTGGTATAGCAATTTACTATTAACACTGTCTACCGACATACTTAACTGGTTTACCTGTATTAAGCATTAAGTTGGTTAATTAGTTTTTAGTTTGAATTTAATAGACAACTGATTCACTCCCACCCTCTCAGTTGTCTCTGGGACCTAACAATTGGTATTAGAGCCTAGTCCTCTTTTGCAGAAGTTTAACAACTTGAGGAGATCCAATGTCTACTAATTATTTTAGGAAAGATAGTCCTAAACTTGATGGAACCAACTATGGGATATGGAAGATCAGAATGGAGACACATCTGCGTTATATTGGTAAAGACATCTGGGAAGTTACTAAGAATGGTTATACTACTGCTGTATCTGGTCAGACTGCTCCAACTACCTTAGCTAAAGATGAAGAAAATGACTGCAAAGCAAGAGAAGCACTTTTGAGCACATTATCAGATCAACTAATTATGGGATTATTAGATAGGTCTACTGCTAAAGCTATTTGGGATCATTTGGAAACACTGAATGAAGGAGATTCCATAGTCAAAATTACAAAACTTGAAAGCTTCCAAGTTAGGTATGAACATCTAAAAATGGAAGAAGATGAAAGGATTTCTGCTTTTATGGAAAGAGTAAATGAAATTGTTTTGGGTATTAAATGTTGTGGAGGAACCTTGAGTGAAAATGAAATTGTTTCAAAAATCTTAAGAGGTTTGCCACCAGCATATAAAATGAAGGTCACTACTATAAATGAGTTAAGAACAATGCCTAATACATCAGTAACTAGGGATACATTGATTGGAAAACTTTCAGCCTTTGAAATTGAGGAATTTGGTCTTGTTGCTACTATAAAAACTGATTTAGCCTTTAAAGCATCAACATCATCTGCTCCATCATTTGACAAATCAGACTAGAGAGCCTTTTATGCAAGAGAACTTGAAGAATCCAGAAAGGAGAATGAAGAGCTTGAAGAACTTGAAGCACTATTTGCAAGAAAAATGCCAAAAGGTCTAATTGGAAGTAAGTATGAAGGTAAAGCACCCTTTAAATGTTTTAACTGCAATAAGATTGGTCATATGGCTTCAAGATGCCCTGATAGACATGCTAGACTAAGAGAAGAAGCTAGAAGAACATACAAGCCTAATCTTGAATATCAGAGATACAGATTTAAAAAGAACAAAGTTAAATCTTGTTACATTGCTGATGAAGGTGTGACTGATGATTCTGATGAGGGTCCAATAGACAATGGATGGGTTTTTGTTGCTATAACAGAAGATCAACTAGCACCTATTGCTCCACTGGTAGAACAAGCTCTAGCAGCTAAAGTTGAAGCAAAGGATGAATGGATCATTGACTCCGGATGCTCACATCATATGACTGGAGACAAAGGTAAATTCTTGAACTTTCAAGAATACAATGGAGGTTTAGTACGATTTGGAGATGACAAAGCCTATTCAATCAAAGGTAAGGGTTCAATATCTCTTAACAATAAGCATAACACTGACAATGTCTACTATGTTGAAGGATTAAAACATAATCTTTTAAGTGTTGGTCAATTAGTTCAGAAGGGATTTCAATTATAATTTTAAAAATTGAAAATGCAAAATCATGAATAGAACTGGTTTGGAAATTACAACTGGTAATTAGACTAGAGGCAATATCTTTTATTTGAATAACAATGAAAAGGCATTCTTAATTGCACATATAGATGAAAGTTGGTTATGGCATAAGAGACTATGTCATGTAAAATTTGATTGCATGGTAAAAATCAGTACTTCTAAGGCAGTTAGAGATCTACCTAAAATTGTGAAACCTCAGAATACAATTTGTAAGGAATGCCAATTTGGAAAACAAGTTAGAGCTAGTTTCAAAAGTATTCCAGAAAAATCCAATAATGCTCTTGTGCGGGGGAAAAAGTGACACTAAGCAAACATGCCCTAATCTCACTTTCAATCACACACTTGTGGAATACGAAAGAGCCTAGAGGTATCACACAATTGGCTACTTCTTTTTGTGGAAGAGAGAGCCACGAGCTACCTATTAGGATTTCTATTCCTTTGTTGTAATTGAAAGATAAGATGATTCAAGTTCAATTCCTAACCCCAAAGTGCAAGTATGAACTACTAACAAGATTGCAGAATTGAACTTAAATAATGGAAAGCTGTAAGCACAAGGACAAGACAAGAATGAAAATGCGTACCTAGAGTTAAAATCTGAGTGAAAATGTTCGAGACAGGGGCGCGGGCGCCACTGTCCTGATTCTGCACCTGAAACTGCTCTGGAAACTGCTGTTTTGCAACCTGGAAAGCTGTCAAAAATGCTGAAAACTGCTGTCTATCAGGAGGACCAGGGCGCCCAGCGCCCCTGTCCTGGCAGGACCAGGGTGCCCCACGCCCCTGTCCTGGTCTTTTTCTCTGCAATTTGGTGTGAAGTTCTGTCTTGGTCTGCTTCTTTCGGATCTGCAACTTGCGGCATCGTCCGAATTCCGAAACCTGCACTTATATCTGAAAAGGTGTGGTGGGTGGCTATATAGGGTTTTGCCTTAGTCAAACCCCCACTTTGGTGATTTCCACCTCCACGAATAGCCAAGTTGTATTGTAAAAGTAGTGTGTGTGCAGACCTTGTGTGTGTGCAAGATCCTAAAATGAAAGTAAGCAAACTAGAGCAACCTAGAAAGTAAACCCTAATTGCTTGTAAATGATAATGTAAATGCTCCAAATCAAGATGCAAAGAGATCTAAAGCATGAATATAAATGATATAATGAGGCTTATGCAAAGACATGAAAACAACATGAAATCATACCCAACCCCAAGGGAGAGGTACAAGCCAATCTTCAGTCGGTGATCCCTTATTGTTCTTCAATGTCTTCAAAGCCCTAAATGGATGAATGAAATTGATGAATGCTTGATGGATGGATGTTGAATGTTGTTGAAGTCTTCAAAGATCTTCTCTTTCACTACATAGAAGGTCCTTGAAAACCCAAAAATCTTATCCTTTCAAATGAAGAAAGAGAGCTCTTATATATGAAACCCTAGGTCTTAATTTCAACTTTTGGCCGACCTAGAGATTGAATCTCCCACCAATTTCTTGGGGTTAAGCTTTATTTTATGATTGGATCGTGCTCCTAAAATTTTGGGAAAAATGTCCGGGACCATGTGCATGCCGGGCGCCATGGTCCCGACAACTTTTCACCAAATTTTCAGGGCCGTCGGATATGATGATTTTAGAGCGAATCCCCGAAGTTACAGCTGATTTCGAGATGTTTTGACCCCCAAAATCAAGCCCCCAAGTTCAAAATAGGACTTAATTAGGTTTTTTGATTAAATGATGTATTGGAGGAATAAAATGAAAGGGGCACACTTAAATGAAAGGGCCCAACTTTATGATGTGGAAGATGATGAAATAGGACCTTAGACCTAATTAATTTGATTAATTAAGTGCTAAAGGGGAAATGCAATGCAAAATGAAAAATGCACCAAGGCGGGTGCTAAACTAGGTGTGAAATTGTACCACCCTAGAAAGTGCGTACAATTTACGACGCTACATTTAGCCCCCACTTTAGCGGTCATATGAACACTACGTGCATATGCAAGCTAAAGTACAGAAAAGTAAACATTATTTGAAAAAGGATATATCCATAAGTCTGTCGAACGAAGCCCCCAGCGGTATCTGCAGTACACAGTTAGGAACCACAACCTACAAAACCACATGTTAGATCACAAAATCACCTAATGCTTACTAAGGAAGGTGATGAAAATTTGAGGGTAGCTATATGCCCCCCCCTGTTTCGGCTTGCTAATTTTAGTGAGTTGAAACAGGGTATCATGTTTACCACTTCGAATTGTTAAAGAATATTGATGACAAATGCTCACAAGAAGATTTGATATGAGATCAAAAACTAATGGAGAATCATTTGGTAAGAAAGAGGACTAAATCTCAATTCCAACACAACAAAGAGTGTGAGGATTTGAGAGTTCTCTAACGCAAGATGAAGGATGTAAATGGAAACAAAATGCAAAGAGAAGAAAAGAAAGGAAAAAGCAGCATGAACACACACATTGGTGGTCCATGAGAAGAATAGTGAGAGAGAAAACATGGACTTCTCGCCCCTAGATCTTGTCTAGGTGATCCATGGGAAAAAGGGCATGGAAAACTAGCCCCTAGAGTCTGTCTAGGTGATCCATGTAAGGGAGGAGATGAGAAAGTCTAGCCTTATGCCGCTAGTTCCACTCAACCTCGTGCATGCATGTGTAAGGGAGGTTAGAAGCACCTCATAGGAGTCTATGCCCGAGTATGCTACAACCTGTATATGTATAGTACAAAAGCGTGACATCTCACTCTAAGAGTTTGTGCTCTGGTTTCGAGAATAATCACCTTGCATAAAAAAAATGGAAACATCTCGCTCTAAGAGTCTGTGCTCTGGTTCTGAGAATGACCCATTGCTCAAAAAGTGTCATGTTTATGTCATAAGAAAAGTAGAACAAGGATACCTACCTTCATCACAAAAGAAGATACCCCAAAAATGCAACAATGTCGTAGATCCAAGCAAAAGAGTTTTGCACTCTTTAAGCAAGGATAAGATAATTGAAAAGGGATATCTTGTAGTATGTGTAAAGGAGATCCTTAGAGGAGAAGAGATCTTTGTACAAAAGACACCTATCCTCGAGAGAAATTGTCTTAGACAAATATAACATCTTCTAGAATAAGAGAAAGAAGAGAATAAGAATGCAATACTTCCTTCTTTTGCGAGGTGAAAGTGATTCTTAATGAAGGAGGACACTCTTTTTAACCCAATTGGGAGAGTGAATTCATTATGGATGTATTTTACCAAGTGAAAAAGAGGTTGTAGTCAAGGACTTACACCTCTTGTAAGAGAGAATCCTTGAACAAACAACAACAAATGCATACAAGGAATAACATCAAGTAATAAAGTTCACACCATCCACGAAATAGGAAAAAGTGGATCCTTAGATAAGAAATAAGGAAAGATCATTGCCTCCCAAGGATAAGGACAATGAGAAGGACTTACACAATCTTCTAGGGAGAGATTTAGACATAAGCAAAATGTACTACATACTCACATGAGTTCATGCAAGAAAGACATTAGTGTATGTAAAATGCTCCTCACAAGAAGTGGGTAGGATAAGAAAGAGAATACACATCTTCTCCCATATCTAGGAAAAGAGGATTCTAAAGAAAAGATGATCAATATTTCCACACTATTACCCCATAGGAACAAGAGATAACATAGAAACATTAGGCTATTATGTTGCTTCAAAAATCTGATTGCACTTGAAATTGTACCATCATGAATGACAATGAGCCCCTAGTAAATGAGCTACCAATGTCACATAATGATGAGCAACATAATAGCCATTAATGTTATTGAAAGACATGATAGATTGAATGAGGTATTTGAATATGACATGCTGAATGCTCAACTATAAGTGAGATCAAAAACATGTATAAAATGATAAAAATTGAAGAAGAAAAGTCACAAGAAATCTTAGAAGAGGGATGAGTGTAATTTATTAGAGCCTTATCCCTGGAAGAAAGGACTTTATGATGAATAGGAGATAAAGATTCATAAGTTGATTTAGAAACTTGAGGGGATTCATAAAGAGATTTGTTCATCGCCAAGATTTCCTTATGAGGGGAATGAGAGTTGATAGAAGTAGAAGATGATTTAGTTGAAGTGAGATCATCATCACTACTAAATATAGCATTCACATTGAGAGATGGTCTTTTAGATGCTTTGGTGGGCTTAGAAAGATTATATCCAAGTCCAAATGAATATTCATGCATGTTATGCTCTAAAGGAACTTTAATTCCTTGTTCATTTGCGCCACAACCATTTCCACTATAGCCACTCTTAGCCAAAATATGAAAACCACGACCATAATGATTAGCCATTTCAGAAAGAAAAGGTGGTTTTTCATAAGACAAAGAATCAAATTTTTTAGAATTAGAGGTGTGAGGAGAAGAAGTTTGAGAAGCGGCCACAAAATTATTGCTCATAGGTTCAGGTAAGACTGATTGATCTCTAGTTTCTTCCTTCTTTTTAACTTTAAGCTCTCTAAGAGGAACCCTATACTCACCTACAAAGGTGGGATTAAAATCAAGAGATCCCCAATCATCTTCTGCGAGAACCTTCTCAGGATCAAAAGCCTTTTCATGTGTAGATTCAAGTTGAGAAAAATCCTCTTTAGGAACTTCAGACTCATCCAAAGAATTTTGATTATCAGAGGGTAATGATCCATCCATAGGTATCTTGTTTAACGAGTCATCACTAGAAGAGGAAGGCTTAGAAGAACTCCCTTTGGAAGTAGATGTTTGCAAACAAGCTTGAAAATTAGTATCACCTATCAAGGTATATGTCTTATTATTATAAATAAATTTAACTTGTCTATGCAATGTAGAGGGGACAGCTTGCATACTGTGAATCCAAGGTCTCCCTAATAACAAGTTGTATGTTAGATTTCCCGACATAACATGGATAGGAGTAGGCAAAGTAACAGGTCCCACCGTGATGGGTAAGGTGATAATACCTAATGAAGACTTAGCCACATTATCAAAGCCTCGAATGGGATGAGAGTTAGGCTCAATAAGGGATGTATCCACATTCATCTTATGCAATAGATTAATGCTACACACATTAAGGCCAGAACCATTATCTACCAGTGTTCGTCTTATAGCAGTGTCATTTATGATAACCACAATCATCAAGGGATCATATTGATGTTGAATTTCACTAGTAGGCAACTCATCTTGTGTAAACACAATTTGAGCTTTAGGATTCATCACAGAGTTAACCAAAGACACTATATTACTAGATGTATTAGGTGGAGGAACATTCAAATCTTTCAAGGCATCTTGTAACATTCCATGATGAGTGGAAGAAGTTTGAATAAAATCCCAAAGGGATATCTTAGAAGGAGTAGTTTTAAGTTGT
The DNA here is from genome assembly GCF_030272615.1 of Cryptomeria japonica. Lineage (NCBI taxonomy): Eukaryota > Viridiplantae > Streptophyta > Pinopsida > Cupressales > Cupressaceae > Cryptomeria > Cryptomeria japonica. The sequence continues at coordinate 579,492,421 of NC_081414.1, read as the reverse complement.
TCTATGAGATCATATTCGTTACCAAAGACTTGTGAAATACGTGGAACTTGTGGAAGAATTGGTTGGGAAGGAGGAAGTGAAGTTGGGACAACTGGAGGAGGATTAGGTTGCCTATTGTTTCTTGTGTTATAGGTATGGGCAACCGCATGATAACTCTCTCTAGTCAGTTCCTTAGCATACTCATAAGGGCTCTTAGTAGAATAACCTCCTTGCACAGTAATAATAGGTTTCTTAGGAATGCAAAAAGAATCATTAGCATAACCACCTTGAACCACTAAGATAGGCTTATTTAAAGGTTGAGAATTTTGAGAAGGACAAGCACCTTGGACAGTGAAGAGAGGTTTGTTAGGTGTTTCATTCACATGTATCAAATTGATTGAGGATGGTTTGGAGGAATGAACAAAAGTGTTGGAAGAATTGTTGATAGTCTTCTCTTGCACTAAAATCTCATCACGGATTAAATCAATTTTAGGAGAGAGACAAGGGGTAGGCATTGATGTTCTAGTAGGAAGAGTAATACTAGGAAAGGTCATATCATCCTTTATCATCAAAGGATCTACATGGGGAATAAACTCTCTAGGTGAAGGATCAACATTACTCTCTAAAGTCTCACTTTTGAGAGGGAGATCTTTGAAAGAGATGTTAACCATCTTGCTTTGAACTAGGGTATCCTTATGAATAGAACCAAGTTGAGGAGAGGGAGATGCTTTATTTTAAGAGGGAGAATAATTGAGATTCAAGGAAGGAGAGAAACTATCAAGGGAGTTTTCAATCTTGATTTCATCCCCTTTGGCTAGGGGTAGAGAATAATCTATACCTTCTTCTAATGGTTCATCCCAAATGGTGAAGTTGTTGAAAGGAATGTTTTAAGTATTGTTAATTTCGGGAGAGGAGATAACATTGTTTATTAATTCCTCATCCTTAGGAGGGAGAGTATCAATAGATGTGTTAAACTCATCCTCTTTCCTCAAAATATGTTCAATATGATCTTTAGGGGAGAGAGAATTAAGGAAATTGCTTATTATTTCATCTTCTTTCTCCAAGGGATGCTTATGGGTAAGACAAACTTTAGGAGAAGGATAAGCATTTATCATTAATTCATCATCTCTAGTGGGAATTTTCTTGGAAAAGGAAATGCCATCACTAGGAAATGTAGGGATAATGTCATCTTCTTGCACAAAAGGATCCTCATGAAGGGAGTGTTTTTTAGGAGGAACATGAACATATTTCTCCAAAGATTCATGCTTAGAAAGGAGATCTTTGAAAGAAGTGTTCATAACCTCTTGTTGCACTAACATGCCCCCATTGGAAGGACCAACTTTAGGAGAAAATAAGTCAATGTCCATCAATGCATTTTCACTTAGAGAGGCATCATGTAGGGAAGGTGAAGTAGCATTAAGAAAGGTGTTTATGATATCATTCTCTTCTGCTAGGATAGCTAAATAGGAAGGGCACATTTTAGGAGAATTGTCAAGATCACTCTTAAAGTCTTCATCTTTAGAGCATGGGAGAGTCTCAAAGGGATTGGTAGCAACTCTTTTAGGCACTAAAATGTTGTTATAGATGGGGGGAGGTTCTTTAGGAGAAGGAAAAATTGAAACAAGGGAAGCTAACCCATTATCACATCTATGAAATGAATGCATCATGACAACAATTTTCCTCTTTCAAATGATAACACATGCAAAATAGAAGGAAATGTTTAATTTTAACCAATGCAAGCACTTAGAATGTAGATTTAGAGAATGAAATTTATGATTCAAATGAGTTCCTAAATCAGATTTGAAATTAGTTAAGCTATCCACAAGTTCAACTTTGAATTTTAGCAAAAATTTCCTCTAAATTTTTGAATTTTGCAAGAAATTAAAACTTGTAAATACAAATTTGAATTTGAAATAGCATAAACACTCAAATTTGAAAACATAAATCAGAATTAGAGAAGATTGGAATTCACGTCGGGTTCACCAAAATGTGTGGGGGAAAAAGTGACACTAACCAAACATGCCCTAATCTCACTTTCAATCACACACTTGTGGAATACGAAAGAGCCTAGAGGTATCACACAATTGGCTACTTCTTTTTGTGGAAGAGAGAGCCACGGGCTACCTATTAGGATTTCTATTCCTTTGTTGTAATTGAAAGATAAGATGATGCAAGTTCAATTCCTAACCCCAAAGTGCAAGTATGAACTACTAACAAGATTGCAGAATTGAACTTAAATAATGGAAAGCTATAAACACAAGGACAAGACAAGAATGCAAATGCATACCCAGAGTTAAAATCTGAGTGAAAATGTTCGGGATGGGGGCGCGGGCGCCACTGTCTTGATTCTGCACCTGAAACTGCTCCGAAAATTGCTGTTTTGCAACCTGGAAAGCTGTCAAAAATGCTGAAAACTGCTGTCTATCAGGAGGACCAGGGTGCCCAGCGCCCCTGTCCCAGGGACCAGGGCACCCCACGCCCCTGTTCTAGTTTTTTTCTCTGCAATTTGGTGTGAAGTTCTATCTTGGTCTGCTTCTTTCAAATTTGCAACTTGCGGCGTCGTCCGAATTCCGAAACCTGCACTTATATCTGAAAAGGTGTGGTGGGTGGCTATATAGGGTTTTGCCTTAGTCAAACCCCCGCTTTGGTGATTTCCACCTCCACGAATAGCCAAGTTGTATTGTAAAAGTAGTGTGTGTGCAGACCTTGTGTGTGTGCAAGATCCTAAAATGAAAGTAAGCAAACTAGAGCAACCTAGAAAGTAAACCCTAATTGCTTGTAAATGATAATGTAAATGCTCCAAATCAAGATGCAAAGAGATCTAAAACATGAATATAAATGATATAATGAGGCTTATGCAAAGACATGAAAACAACATGAAATCATACCCAACCCCAAGGGAGGGGTAGAAGCCAATCTTCAGTCGGTGATCCCTTATTGTTCTTCAATGTCTTCAAAGCCCTAAATGGATGAATGAAATTGATGAATGCTTGATGGATGGATGTTGAATGTTGTTGAAGTCTTCAAAGATCTGCTCTTTCACTGCATAGAAGGTCCTTGAAAACCCAAAAATCTTATCCTTTCAAATGAAGAAAGAGAGCTCTTATATATGAAACCCTAGGTCTTAATTTCAACTTTTGGCCGATCTAGAGATTGAATCTCCCACTAATTTCTTGGGGTTAAGCTTTATTTTATGATTGGATCGCGCTCCTAAAATTTCAGGAAAAATGTCCGGGACCATGTGCACGCCGGGCGCCATGGTCCCGACAACTTTTCACCAAATTTTCAGGGCCGTCGGATATGATGATTTTATAGTGAATCCCGAAGTTACAGCTGATTTCGAGATGTTTTGACCCCCGAAATCAAGCCCCCAAGTTCAAAATAGGACTTAATTAGGGTTTTTGATTAAATGATGTATTGGAGGAATAAAATGAAAGGGCCCAACTTTATGATGTGGAAGATGATGAAATAGGACCTTAGACCTAATTAATTTGATTAATTAAGTGCTAAAGGGGAAATGCAATGCAAAATGAAAAATGCACCAAGGCGGGTGCTAAACTAGGTGTGAAATTGTACCACCCTAGCAAGTGCGTACAATTTACGACGCTACAGCTCTTGATTTAATTCACACTGATTTATGTGGTCCATCTAGAACTAGAAGCTTACAAGGTGACAGATATTTCATGCTAATTATTGATGATTATTCTAGAATGTGTTGGGTTACTTTTCTCAGAGAGAAATCAAAAGCACTTGGAAAGTTCAAACTATTCAAAGCAATGGTTGAAAATGAAACCGGTAAGAAAATCAAATGTTTAAGATCAAATCAAGGAGGAGAATTCACATCTAAGGACTTTAATACATTCTGTGAAGTGAATGGAATCAGAAGGCAGTTATCAGCACCGCAGACACCACAACAGAATGGAGTTGTTGAAAGGAAAACAAAACTATCTTGGATGCAGCTAGAAGTATGTTATCAAGAGCAAATCTACCACATGTGTATTGGAGAGAGGCAATTAGCACTGTTGTCTATACGTTCAACAAAGTTCACATCAAAGATGAAACTGGTAAGACCCCTCATGAACTATGGTTTGGTAATACTCCTACTCTTAAGTATTTTAGAATTTTTGGAAGTAAATGTTATATTAGAAGAGATGAGTATATTGGCAAATTTGATCCTAGAAGTGATGAAGGAATATTTCTTGGTTATTCATCTAAGAGCAAGGCATATAGATGTTTTAATAAAAGACTACAGAAAATTGTTGAGAGTACAAATGTAAAGATTGATGAACAATTCAGAGGAACTTCAAGGTAAATAGACTTTGAATCGGTAATAGAAATTATGACAAATGAACCTATACTGAATCCACCGGTACAGAATGAAGATCCAATTACTCTGGTATCATTAGAAGATTCCATAGTAATTGAAGAACAACAACAAACTAAGACACCCCGGTATGTAAGATTGAATCATTCTGAAGATCAGATAATTGGAAACAAATTTAAGGGAGTTATGACAAGAGGAATATTGGCAAATAAAGAGGTATGCCTTATTTCTCAAATTGAACCATCATCTATCAATGAGGCATGTGAAGATAAGTTCTGGATTAAAGCTATGGAAGAAGAATTAGGACAAATTGAGAAAAATAATACTTGGACATTAGTTCCCCGGCCTAAAGATAAAAATGTAATTGGAACTAAATGGGTATTTAGAAACAAACTTAATGAAGATGGTAAGGTTGTCAGAAATAAAGGAAGACTAGTGTGTAAGGGATATTCTCAAAAAGAAGGAGTTGATTACAATGAAACCTTTGCACCGGTAGCCAAAATTGAGGCAGTTAGATTATTTTTGGCTTTTGTAGCTCACAAGGATTACAAAGTTTATCAAATGGATATCAAATGTGCATTTTTGAATGGAGATCTTGAAGAAGAAGTATATATTGAACAACCTGATGGATTTTCTTTGACAGATGACAATGATATGGTTTGCAGGTTAAGAAAAGCTCTGTATGGATTGAAACAAGCCCCAAGAGCTTGGTATGCAAGGTTGGATAAGTATCTTTTAAATATTGGTTTTACTAAAGGAAATGTAGATAGCAATTTATACTACAAAATAACTAATGATGACATCTTGATTATTGAAGTATTTGTTGATGATATAATCTTTGAAGGAGAAGATGGATTATGTAAGGAATTTTCTCTTGAAATGCAGCAAGAATTTGAAATGTCTATGATTGGAGAAATAAAATTCTTTTTAGGTTTGCAGATTTCTCAGACTGATAAACGTATATTTTTTAGTCAATCCAAGTACTTGAAAGAATTACTAAAGAAATTTGGGATGGAGAACTCTAAACTGGTAAGCACACCTATGACTACAAATGACAAGTTATCTCAAAGGGATGAATCTACACCCATTAATCTAGCTAGATACAAATCTATGATAGGAGGTTTACTGTATTTGACACAAACCAGGCCTAATATTATGAATGCAGTATGTATTGTTTCTATATTTCAGAGTAATCCTAGGGAAAATCATGAATCAACAGTAAAAAGGATTTTTCGGTACTTACAAGGCACAACAAATCTTGGATTATGGTATCCTAGAGATGAAAATTTTGACCTATGTGCATACACAGATGCAAATTGGGCAGGAGATGTGGATGATAGAAAAAGCACCACAGTAGGAGCATTCTTTCTTGGAAAGAGATTAGTTTCTTGGTTGAGTAAGAAACAGAGTTGTACATCTTTATCAATAGCAGAATCAGAATATGTTGCAACATCAACTAACTGTACATAGGTATTATGGCTTAAGCAAATGTTGAAAGACATAAAGGTAAAATGCAAGGAACCCATTACTATATACTGTGATAACACTGCAACAATTGATATATCTAAGAATCTGGTATTACATTCTAAAACAAAACATGTTTCTATCAAACTGAATTTTCTAAGGGAAAAAGTTGAAGAAAAGGAGATAAAACTAGTTTATGTGAATACTAAAGAACAACTTGTAGAGATTTTCACAAAATCTTTTCCTAAGGAGACTTTTGAGTATCTCAGAGATCAGCTTGGAGTCATACCACCACCGGTAGAGACTTAGACAGTTGATGATTGTCATCAATCGATAGAATTATAAAGACAAATCTTTATTTCGGTATTTGATGAGGAAGCTACTTCTCAGGGGGAGTAGTTGGTATTTTGTATGAACTTTATTTTGGCATTTGATGTCAAAGGGGGAGAGATATCTATGGAAAAACACATGTTGCTCCCAGGGGGATAAATGGAGATTATTGTTTTTGTATTTGACATTTCTGTTTTGGCACTTTGATGGTTTTTCCATCTCGTGTTTCCATCAATGCCAAAGGGGGAGATTGTTGGTATTTTGGTATGGTTTTGTCATTGATGTCAACACCTACTGAAAATAATCACTTTGGAGATCCAACAACATTCACCGACAAACAAGTAAACTGCACAATAGTTACTGGTATATGGTTCACTGGAAGGATATATTGTTCACCGGTACCTAGAATGATATGGAAGACACTTGGTAATGTTGAAGACATCGTGTGGACACTTTGTTTTGAAGAATTAATCATTGGTATATTCATATTTGCATATTTTCATATTGGTATATCAAAGCAATGTTAACATTAGCCTAGTTCAATCACGAAAACTCAATTGCAATGACCAATCCTAATTACATTCAATGAAAACATGAAAACAAGACATTCAAGATTGCAATCTAAGAAAACCAAATGCATATGTCTTCTTCATGTGACTCCATTGTCCTTCTTTGTCCTTCAAACAACTTTGTTTGTGGATCTCACCTACTAGTGCATAAGCATGATGTGAAATCAAGTAGACAAGACGATAGCGCAAGAATACTAGAAGCGTGATTGATTCGACCAGGGACCTTGATTGAAGAAATTCATCCAATTTATAGACAAATTGGAGAGATGACAAGATTAGCATGAAGAGATTCGAATGGAAATTGCAAATCAAGAATGACAAACATGACAAAATTATGACAAATTTCTATGTCAAAATTGATTGATTGACAATTATGACAAATTATGACAAATTTGCTATGTCATTCCCATGAAATTAGGAGAAATATAGGAGAAAATTGAAATTCGATGAATTTAGGAATTAGGAAATTAGAAAATGAGGAAATTAGGAATTAGGAAATTTAGAAAATGAGGAAATTAGGAATTAAGTGAATTAATTAACAATTTTTCATTTATTAATTAATTCACAAAGAGGGAAGAATTAATTAGCCAATTAAATGAACATTTAATTGCGATGAGAAGACTTAGGGTAAATAAATAAATTATTTAACCTAGAGGGAGAAATGACAAACAAGGTTAAATGAATAAATCATGAAACCCTAGAAGATGAATTAGAAATGCAAGGACGACAATTAGGTCTTGACAAAAGATAATTGATGTAGGGTCGATTTGATCATGATTTTGATTGATAAAGGACCAATGCTGATAAATGATTTGATTGATAAATGTACCAATTGACGAGGAACGATGACTACTTGCTCCAAATTGACATGATTGAGAAGGATGATGATCGATGACAAATTGATCGCAAAATGACAAGATTGAAAATAACAACGATCGATGACAAATCAATCGTAAGTCAACAAGATTGAAAATGACAATGATCAATGAAAAATCGATTGCAAAATGACAAGATTGATAAGAGGACAATGATCGATGACAAATAGATTGCAAAATGACAAGATTGAAAAGAGGACAAAACCCTAATTAGGATTGATGATGTCCAAAATGATGACAAATGAGCATGCACATTGATACGTCAGGATAAGATTGACCAAAATCATGACTGAAGATTGTTGTCGACAAGACCAAATTTGAAAGTGAGACAAAAGAAGAATGCAGAAGAAAGGCTCGATGCTTGCAAATGATAAAGACCAAGTGCAAATCATAGGAGAAATGTTAATGCGATGCAAAAACCCTAAAATAAGGCAATGCGCAAATGTTAAAGTACGACTCCGCAAGCGTTGACATTTTTAGACGTCTACATTTTGCCCCTCTTTGAGACAATGTGATATTAAGCGTTGTTTCAAAGAAAAATAATGAAAATGCCCTAGACAATGACAATGACATATGCATGCTCCCTCGAGGAATTGGTCAGAAACATCCAGAAAAGAGGCCAATTGATCGATAATAATGATAGAACATGATAGGAGCAAATAGACTGACAATCAGAGACCAGATGCATGAAGGACAAGAAAAGGAAGATAGAAAAGACCATGACCAACATAGGATGGAAAGAGGGCATGTCCATCTATGTACTGACAAAGATCTATAAATGAGACAAAAAGAGTGAAAATTGCTCATTTGCACTAGCCAAAGAGGAGAATTTGTTGCTCTGGAAAAGGACACTTGCAGAGAGATGGCAAAAATTCCAATGGCAGATCACCTCAGAGAATGTGTATGCACCTACAGATGACTGGACGATGTGGGAGTAGTGGTATGTATTTGAAAAACCCATATTGCCAATTTTATGAATTTGGATTGCTTGCGGGACATTGCGGGGCCCACAGGGAATGCAAAAACTAACTTCTGCGCCTGTGTGAGCACATCCTGTGCTTCTATAGGGTATCCTATGCTTGTGTAGGGTACATAGGCATAGGTTGTTGCTACACAGGTGCAGGACTTAGCACACAAGCGCAGTTGTGCATTGGGAACCCTAATTTGGCCAAAAACAGCATGTGAATGATCCGAAAAGGGGGGATAAGAATAAGATAGGTCAAAATAGATGAGAAACACCCTGATTTGGACATGAAACAAGGAAATGTAGCTCATAGGAGAAAACCCTAAAACTGACAAAATGTGCCCCAATTGTGATGCAGAGTCGACAGTATCCATTGATCATGCGGGAGAACCGACCAGACTGCTTCATGTTACGACATAGACTCAGGAGCATAGATAGAGATACATTAGCAAGACTTGGAATATACTATATCACATTCATGCCCAAGATTAGGACAAACACAGGACTACTCACCGTATTGGCAGAGTGATGGCATTCAGAGACCTCCTCATTCCATCTAGCGACTAGAGAGGCGACTGTGACACTAGAGGATGTATGGCATATCCTCTGCATTCTGATTCATGGAGAGATGATAGAGTATGACCCAGTGATAGGGAGAGATGCTTTGTGCAGATTATTTGAGTGCGGCGCAGATGATCTGGATATCATAGAGAGGGAGATTGGTTGGGAGACCATGGCATCAGAGTATGATCGACGATATGTGGTGATAGCAGTGGTGATAGCATGCCTACTAGCAGGGGACAGACAAGGACATGGATTCCCTATTGGATGGGGAAGAGTGCTAGAGTGGATGGTGATAGAGGGGATGGTGTACACATGGGGACCATGTGTACTTGCTATGCTATATTTTCAGCTGCATCAGATAGCATATCAGGGAGTGCAGAGATTGAGTTGTGGAGTCACACTGTTACAGGTATGGGCATTTGAGCACATAGCCATATGTTGACTGATCACAGAGAGACAGGTATTACCACACTGACCATATGTGTACTACTATGGGGGAGCACTGAGACAGGGTCCATTTGGATACATACTATATTGGCGACACGAGATAGACAGACTGAGAGAGTTCACATGGAGGCCATATCTTGATTGCCCTGGATGGTCAGATGATAGTGATGAGCTATCATATTGCAGATAGGAGAGATACCTAATTGGGCAACCAGTGAATCACCAGAGAGTGATTGAGATGTACCTACCAGAGAGAGTCAGATGATAGTTTGGAGAGAGGCAGGATGTACCTAGAGGGACTACATACTTTGCCCGATCTCATAGAGAGACGAGTCAGTGGGGGAGGATGATTCAACCACACATAGCATATGCTGACTTCAGAGATAGTGGGATTAGAGATCAGATGTGGTGGTCGCTAGGATGACAGAGGAGTATGAGCGATGGTTTGCACAACTACAGCCAGTGCCATTGATAGATCCTGATATTCCGGTATCGAGGAGACATGAGGACTTCCCACTCACTGGAGAGGAGGAGGGAGATGAGGATGAGGAGGATGAGGGTGGTGATGAGGATGAGGGTGGTGATGAGGATGGAGATGATGAGGAGGATGACAACTATGAGCCAGATTCAGCCGATCAGGAGTCATTGTAGGATATACCCATAGAGCCGGGGATAGCTAGGATAGAGGAGATGGAGATGTGCAGGGCGACCATAGCGAGTCAGCATGATCAAATTGCGACATTAGAGAGATAGAATTCCATCTTGAGGACAGAGCATGATTAGTTCAGAGTAGAGATAGCTAGACTTACAGTGGCTCGAGATACAGCAATAGCCCAGGCACAACGAGAAGAACAGAGAGTCACTGAGTATATTGGGTCGATTAGGGATGCCAGTGCACGTGAGATGGCATAGATGTTGGTAGAGACCAGAGAGGAGATACACCATTGGAGGACACTATATGAGAGTGCAGTTCCACTAGAGTAGAGAGCAGCATCATATCGGTCACGGTCGAGGATAGAGAGCAGGCCATGCTCTTGGAGGTCAGTGAGTAGCATGGGGGTGAGTGGACCTAGGAAACCACCATAGCCAGGACCAAGAACAAAAGGGACATCATCCTTGAGATATGGTAGGGATGAGGAGGACAGAGGGAGCACCCAGTGACAGAGGCACATGCCCCTTTCGATAGAGACATATGTAGTTTGACATTTTGTAGTTAGCTTACGGGCCATACTTAGGACAGACAGTCCAATTTTGTACTCCGATATTATTTTGATATATAATATGATATGCATCGATATGATGGGATGTAATATGTTATGACTTATAGTTATTTTCCATGTATGGATGGCTTATGCACTGTTGATGTACCATTGTGGAACATGTATGGATATATTTTTTGTATGTGTTTTTGATGCATTTATAACATGAAATGGATAAAATGCTTGATATGATACTCGATGTGATGTTTGATATAATGCAAATGTACTAACCAATGAATGCAGGATGTACCATATGTGTTTGGGGAAATTGGAGCACTAGACCAAACTAACCATCCGAACTGACGGAAGAAATGTTAGTAAGAAGAAATGAGATAGAGGACAGTTAGAGACGAAGAAAAAACTTGCTTTCACTAATGCACTTTGTAGGTGAGAACCTTTATTTAATGTAGCAAAATGGATGTGTAGCATCATGGCATTGAAGGCTAGAGCTGAAATGCAACCCTTTTTGCAAAAGACAGACACATCATAGACAAACAACAATCACAACAAAAAAGAAAGAGACCATGAACCATCCCAGTCACTCTAAATCACTCAGTGACATCATCAAGCAACATAGGAACATGATCGAAGATAAATCAATAAATGATAAGACTCACTAATTCCAACAAGTCAAACAAACATCTTGATCTTCATTGTCAAAAGTTGAAAGTGCTGATAGGACAATCATGCTATTTGGTTTCAGAGAATGTGGTACCCCGTCTAAGACAGGACACAGTCTGGTTTTGAGTATACCACACCCTGTATAAGACCCATGATAGTGTGCCAAGGATGAGTGATATTGATGTTGATTGATTGATATGACAATTTTAATTAGTTTGAATGTCTGGTTTGATTGAAAAGTTCATTTGTGAATGCGTGATTTCATTAAAGCACAATGTGTGATTGCGTGTCATTGGAGGTATGCTCAGCGATCTGTCTATGCACAAAGGGGATATTTTTTGTTATGTTTTTTCAGGACTTTATTTGACTTTTTTTGGATTATTTCAGGACGTTATTTGATTTTTATGGATTTTTTTAGGACATTATTTGATTTTTTTGGATTATTTCAGGACATTTTTCAATTTTTTATGATTTTTTCAAGACATTTTTTCATTTTTTTTTGGATTATTTTAGGACATTTTTCATTTTTTTATGATTTTGCCCCCAGTGTCTAGCAAGGCAAGGAATATGATAGGTAAATAAATAGGCTTTTTGAAATGATGGTGGATAGAGGGAAGACAAAGGCCTTTTATCATGGAGACAATACGGATGCAATTTTCAAGAGCTATTGCGTGATGGGACAAGAGACTAGATATGACAATGTAAAGTAGTGGCATGAGGGATATGTCAAGAGGTTTTTGAAACCATGTTTAAATTTTGTGTCCATATGTCAGATCAAGATCAAGGAATGAAAAAGAGTGTATGGATAGTGATAAGATATGGATAGGATAAGCAAGACCAAGAATGGATAAGGGACATGGACTGAAGGTCGGGATTGGCTAAGGGATATTGGCAGAAAGTTGCAATAAGATAGGGAATATGGATGAAAGTTTGTAATAAGAAAATGGATAAATGACCAAAAGCTATGATAGACTGAAAGCTGCAACAAGATACATGATGCTCATGAAGATCGTCAGCCTTGTCAAGATCAAAAGGTGGAAAGGGAAACTGGACATGAGGGACAATAGGATATGAAGGGTAATGACAGGGGTTTGATAGGATAGTGAAGGGCGATAAGATATGAAGGAGGAAACCTACCCCCAAGTACGGTATGCAAGAAGTTCATAGATTACACATGATGCCTATTGGCTAGGTTTTCATCACAGTACTTGCCCAAGGCACCTGTTTACCAGGTTTTCACTAGAGGGCGAATTATTTTTGCTTTACTTTTTTCTTTCTTTTTTTTTTCTTTTTTTTCAATTTCTTTTTTTTTTTCAATTTTTTTTGTATTTTGACATTTTAGTCGAAAATGGACACATGATAGGGGATGAAAGAAGGACTCAAACATCTTTTTTTTGGATAGTAGCCTTGAAAAAAATGGACCATAACCTTTAAAAGTATGCTCAAAGACGTTGGTACGATAAGGATATGGAAAAAGAGATGAAACTAAGGCAAGGATTTATGCAAAGGATGGGATCAAAGGGATCGAAGGATGGAAAATACACATTGGATAATGGATAGGGTATTGGAAGAATTGGGCTTCATTGGATGGAAATGAAGGCAAGATCAACATTGGCACACACCTTGAGGGGTGGTGGATTGATGGAGGAAAAGTGGGATTTGGATATGGAGATTTTTATGAAGGAATAGCTTGGGATGTTGGGACATAAGGGCCCAAAATGGATGAAGGAGGTGATGGAGGAACAAATTTGAGAGGTTTGGATGGAGGAATAGCAACTTTGGATGCCAAGTTGGATGTTTCTTTAGGATTTTGTGCTTCAAGGAGACGCTTAGGGATCCACATGGTTTTTGATTTTTCATGCTTTTGTGGTTCCTTGGAGTGCATTGCTTGCACAAGGGATTTAGGAACCCATATATATTTTGAATTTTGTTTTTGAGCAATGGGCCTTTGTGACCTTTTGGATTTTTCTTTTTCTTTATAGATCAATTTGTTCTTTGTTTTGACATGTCGATTATATTGGACATGTTGATCCTTGAATACATGTGGATTGCTAGACTTATGACTTTTATACTTGGCATCCAAATTGCTTGGAGGGGGAAAGGAATACATGGATGGATATGAATGAAATGGACTTCTTTTGGATGGATGAAATTTACTCAAGGATGTGTGCCTTTGCTGACCTTGCATAGAGGACAAAGGGATATAAGGACCTAAGATGGATGGAAGGTATGATGGGGAAGGTGTACGTTTTGATTTTGAAGGAGGGATACCAACGTCTTGAGAAATTTCACTGAGGCCATGACCCTTAATATTTTCTTTAACATGAAGGGATTCTTGCTTATGGACATCTACTCCTTTGCCTTTATGAATATCTTGACATGTAGGATACTCTTTTCTTTGGGAAGAAGACGCGAGTCCATTATGAGGTGGATATGATATGAGAGAAATAATGAGATCTTGAAGTGGATCAGATTGCACCAAAGTGGAAGAACCCATTATGCATGTCGAGGGTTCATGAACATCTTGCACTGACACATTAGAATCATGAGGGGGATTAGGATCATGAGGGGGACTAGGATTGTGTAGTGGACATGGTTCAATGACAGGCTCTTCAAGAGATGGAATGGGAGAAATAATGGGATCATCACAAGAAATGAGATCTTGGAGTGTATATGTAGGATTAAGACAAGGAGATGGAGGAACAAAAGGATCTTGTGGAGGACTTAAAGGAATAATTTGATCTTGACAAGGAGGAAGATCATTGGAATCCTCTTTAAAGTTGCTTTTCTCTGGACTTTTAATGGGATCATCGGAAAGGATGGAAGGGATATCTTGATCTTTCTTAGGAAGTGGAATGTCAATGGGATTTGAAAGGACATTGTGTTCTTGGATAGAATTGACAGGAATAAGTGAATCATTGTGAGTGTCTAGGGAAATGGGATCCTGGTCAACAATTGGATGGGATGATAAGGTTTTAGGATCTTGATCTTGATTTTCTTTAGGACTCATTTCTTCATGCTCTAAATTATCCTCTTGACATGGGGTTGGACTTTGGATATGCATGGAGGATTCTGACAAGGAATCAATGATTTGGCATGAAGGAAATTCACCTTGAACATTTGTGATGGATTCTGGCAAGGAATCAATGCTTGAACATGAGGAAGAGGGACTTTGAATGGGGTCCTCTAAAACAGGTAATGGCAATAAAGTGCATGGTGGCATTGGGTCTTGTATTTCTAAAACATAACAAGGATGTGCAACATGAATTGGATTATCTTGGCAATCACCTATGGATAGCCCTTGGATAATTTCATCCTTGGGTGTATTGTTTGATGAGGACAATATGGAAGGTTCTTGTGAAACTTCTAAAGGTGTAGGGATAGATGCCACTGGAGAGTCAATTTTCTTGCGAGGGGATGAGGCATTGCTAGACATAAGTGTATTATTTTGATCTTCCTTAAAGAACTCACTTGGTAATTTCCTTAAGATAATTGCAATAAAGCCACCTTTCTTTCGAGGTTTTGACATAGTTGTATCTAGAATTTGAACTTGTTTGGCAAGGAGTTGGTTCTGATCTGATGTCATGTTTTGATATTGGACTTGGTTCAATTGTTCTGACATGTTTGAAACTTGGGTTGGTGTGTGCTGCAACCTTTGTTTTTGAATGTTTGGTTGTGGTTGTTGACATTGATATTCCACCATTGGTTGAACCATTTGTGGACATTGTATAGTTGGTTGGACATATTGTTGAAATTGGACCATTGGTTGTATTGGTTGTTTATGTTGAACAATTGGTTGAACCATTGGTTGTATTGGTTGAAAATATGATTGATAGTAAACACCTTCTTGTTCTTGTTGTGGAGGCACATAATGTTGAAATTGATGTTGTCTCCTTTCTTGAAATTGTTTCATCATCTCTATTTGGGAGAGGAGAGCTGTTATGTCTGATAGTTCAAGAAGAGATCTTACATCAATTGGCTCAATCTTTGGATTTTGACCTGGAAATTTTTGAAACTTTTTGGACATTTGTGATCTATTCTTCTCAATGTTTTTCACTCTTTGTTCCAAAATCTCATTTTCTTGAGCTAGTTTCTCCTCTAGTTTTTGTATTTGGAAATTTAAATCATCATGATAAGTTTGATCCAAGTTCTGAGACATGTAGAGATGGGATTGACATGATTGATTGCTCAATTGTGATGACATGGCTTCATAAGAAGGTTGAGATCTCATTTCAACAAACATGTCACTATGCAATGCAACTAATGGGATTGACAAATGCAACCTAAAAGGATGACAATGCAACTTAATGTTTTTGTTGTTTTTCAAGATTTTAACAAACTTTTTGGAATGAAAATCTAAAAAAGAGACCCTTAGGAATTTGAAATGATGTCTAGACCTCAAAGGACAAAAGGACCAGTGACAATAGGACAAATTGACAATGTCTCACCTATATGCTTGGATACTAAGCTATATTTGACCAAATGACATTGATGACAAAAAGACAAAAGTTTGATAAGGTCAAGACTTCCTAACAATAACTTAGGGTTTATCAAAGATTTGCATTACTCAAGTATGACAAAACCTAGTTTTGGCACTATATGCAAAGGGACAATTACTATGCAAATGACCCTAATATGATATGATAATGACCTAATCTTAATGAAGAGACCTAGGGTATGCAAATGTGACCTAATGTTATGAGGACAAAGATGCAAATGCAAATTTATGACAATGTCAACCTAAGACAAAACCTAAGGTTGAATTATGAAATGGTATTACTCTAATGCAAGAGGACACATGCAAATGGATGACCCTTATTGATATGCAAAGGAATATGACCTAGGTGAAACCTAACCTTGGTAGTTGACAATGACTTTGCAAAATACAAACCTAGGATGAACCTAAATCTAAGTGACATGAATGTTGAGACAAGATTTTGAACAATGTTTGACAACCATGTTTGAAGGTGTTTTGAACTTTGTTGAATGAAATACTCTTGTGTTTAACCTTGTTTTGAATCAATTTGTCTTGTTTTTGAAATGAGACACAACTCAACTTTTGACAAGCAAACAAGACAAGATATTTTAACTTAGACTCAAGACAATCATGCTCATTCACACATTTCTTATGGTAGGTAAGGACAGTAAGTACTTGAGAGGTAGACTCGTTATGAGATTCAAGGAGAATACATAGATGCTTGACCCCATGGGCTCCCCTCCACAACACTCACTTCTTAGGGTAGCTAAGCATCAGTCCCCATGGAAATCTCCCCATGGCGAACTTAGTATCTCTTCCAAGTATCCAAACTTGTCCTTCTCAAGCAACTAGAAGGATTTTTGGCCTCTAAATACAAGGTGTTTAATAAGGATTTCTATTAAGCATTACTCCTTGGTGTCACGCAAGCGTAATTGAGACATAGGCCCACCAAGATACCAAACAAATGTAGTCACACAACCATGATTTAGACCGTGAGGTCCTACTTAGATGTTGATATGAGAAAGAGTTCAAGGGTCATCACTTCCCAAGTAACTACAATTCCCACGTAACCCTTCCTTCAAAGATTTCGCCCATCAGGTATTTATTTATAGTGAGTTAGAATGCCAAGGTACTCTGGCTATGCTCACTTTGGGTCATTCCCTTCTCACGATTGTCACTTGCTTGCAAAAGAAAGCAAATGGTCAGGAAGGCAGGCCCTCTAAAGGCAACAAACGATCCGAGCCATGAGAATGGTATCGAAGATCTGGATTTCTGATCACCCTAAGAAGGATGAGAGCATACTCTCCTACTCCAATGTCAAACTCGACAAACAAAGTAAACACATGTTCATTCCATCCTATTTAGCAATCATACTAGGTGCCTAATTATGAATTACAAACACCAAGTTTAGTTGGAGTATAAGGCAACCTGCAAAACCACCAAGTCAGAAGTTTGATTTGTTTAGTCTTTGACTAGTGAACCTACATAAAATGTGTTAGTAGTTTCATTTGTTGTCTTTGTCATGTGTAATGCCAAGGTGCTACATAGAGAATTAGTACCAAAGCAACCAACAATGCAGAAATAGAATGCAAAACAAAAGCAATTTGTAAGTAAAAACAATGCCTTTTACCTCTGTTTCTGGCCTTACACAAGCGCAGAATGCAATAACACAGGAGCAGAATGAAGTAACACAGGCACAAATCTCTTTGACACAAGTGCAAAAGTCCTTGACACAGGCACAAAATGCTCGACATAGGCGCAGATTACTCTTACACAGGCGCAGAAGTTCTCAGAAAGCCCTGCATTACCCCATTTCTTGGGTTTTTCACCTGCAAATCAACTCAAAAGCACTCAAAAGAATGGTTAGGGGGTTAGTTCACATCGGGTTCACCAATTAATGTAGATAGGAAATGTCAAAATCATCAAAGCAATGTTAACATTAGCCTAGTTCAATCACAAAAACTCAATTGCAATGACCAATCCTAATTACATTCAATGAAAACATGAAATCAAGACATTCAAGATTGAAATCTAAGCAAACCAAATGCAGATGTCTTCTTCATGTGACTCCATTGTCCTTCTTTCTCCTTCAAATAGCTTTGTTTGTGGATCTCACCTACTAGTGCATAAGCATGATGTGAAAGCAAGTAGACAAGATGATAGTGCAAGAATACTAGAAGTGTGATTGATTCGACCAGGGACCTTGATTGAAGAAATTCATCCAATTTATAGACAAATTGGAGAGATGACAAGATTAGCATGAAGAGATTTGAATGGAAATTGCAAATCAAGAATGACAAACATGACAAAATTATGACAAATTTCTATGTCAAAATTGATTGATTGACAATTATGACAAATTATGACAAATTTGCTATGTCATTCCCATGAAATTAGATGAATTTAGGAATTAGGAAATTAGAAAATGAGGAAATTAGGAATTAAGTGAATTAATTAACAATTTTTCATCTATTAATTAATTCACAAAGAGGGAAGAATTAATTAGCCGATTAAATGAACATTTAATTGCGATGAGAAGACTTAGGATAAATAAATAAATTATTTAACCTAGAGGGAGAAATGACAAACAAGGTTAAATGAATAAATCATGAAACCCTAGAAGATGAATTAGAAATGCAAGGATGACAATTAGGTCTTTACAAAAGATAATTGATGTAGGGTCGATTTGATCATGATTTTGATTGACAAAGGACCAATGCTGATAAATGATTTGATTGATAAATGCGCCAATTGACAAGGAACGATGACTACTTGCTCCAAATTGACATGATTGAGAAGGACGATGATCAATGACAAATTGATCGCAAAATGACAAGATTGAAAATAACAACGATCAATGACAAATCGATCGCAAGTCGACAAGATTGAAAATGACAACGATCAATGACAAATCGATCGCAAAATGACAAGATTGATAAGAGGACAATGATCGATGACAAATCAATCACAAAATGACAAGATTGAAAAGAGGACAAAACCCTAATTAGGATTGACGATGTCCAAAATGATGACAAATGAGCACGCACATTGATGCGACAGGATAAGATTGACCAAAATCATGACTGAAGATTGTTGTCGACAAGACCAAATTTGAAAGCGAGACAAAAGAAGAATGTGGAAGAAAGAATCGATGCTCAAAAATGATAAAGACCAAGTGTGAATCATAGGAGAAATGTTAATGCGACGCAAAAACCCTAAAATAAGGCAATGCGCAAATGTTAAAGTATGACTCCGCAAGCGTTGACCATTTTTAGATGTCTACACCGACAAATAGGTCCAGGTTATCTAGGGTTACACCAGTAGGTTTATCTTTTCCAGATCAGCATGACATGCTATGGAGATGATTTATTATTGATGTAAATGCATTAAGCCAACATGTTTAATCAGTTATTGCATTGAATATTATATTGTTTGTAAAATGATTTTATTGTAATATCTTGTAGAGCCGACCTACTAAAATTGGTCTTAGGGTATGGTATAAATGTAAGATCTTATTTGTAAGATCAAGTGTGGAATGCGAAAAAGAATTGAGTGAAGGTATATGCGAGATTAAGCATGGATATACACGAAGACATCATTTGAAGGTAAAGTTAGGTTTTTGTAGAAGCATATCAGCATTACATCGGTACTGAATCCAGCATATGTAGATGCTATTTTGTGCAATACATTCTTATTGGATTTAACCATCCAACTGTAGTCAGTGTGACTCCCATTTTGTGATTGAGCAGTGAGCTCTAGGCTGTTGGCCTTTCTGCATGTGCAGACCTCATTTATGTACACTTACTATCTGCAGTAGTATCATCTGATTATGGGTAAGGTTTCCCACCATGGTTTTTCCTCTTACAGGGTTTCCAGGTACAATAATTGGTGTTATGTGTTGTGGATGACTTTATGTTTATGTCTCATGCATTAATCCTTACCGGTATAGCAATTTACTATTAACACTATCTACCAGCATACTTAACTGGCTTACTGGTATTAAGCATTAAGTTGGTTAATTAGTTTTTAGTTTGAATTTAATAGACAACTGATTCACCCCCCCCTCTCAGTTGTCTCCAGGACCTAACAAAATTCTAGTTGGAGGATGTTTTCTCAGGCATCGCTAACTCCTTCTGGGAGCTTGTGGCTATAGATTCTATGACAACAACATGAAAGAGGCTGGTGTATGTGAGGATATGTGTTAATATTTCATAGAATATGGACCTTCCTAGCTCTATTGAAATAAATTCCAAACTAGGGAAGTGGGAACAAGCCATAGAGTTTGAGTCCCTCCCCTTTGTGTGTTTCTCTTGTAAGAAAGCTGGACATTGGGCAAAGGCTTGCCCAAGTAGCCCCAAGAATGCTCAGAAGCATAACAATTATGTTAAATAGATCTGGAAAGAGAAGATTAACAAAAATGAGGAGGGTAGAGCGGAAGGAGGAAGTGGACTTCCTAGTAACCCAAAAGATATAACAAAGGATGATAGGAAAGATAGTCCTTCCAAGGATACTCTTCAGAAGGAAGTTAGAAAGAATGAAGATAATGTATTTGAGGTCAAAACAGTTAATGGATTTGAAGTTTTATAGATTCAGGAGGAAGAGAATGTAAGCATAGAAGAAATTCTTGAAGAGGGTGAGATTGGTGACATAAATGAATCACAACATGAGGCTCTAAAAGATACATAAAAGGAAAGTAATAAAGTTTGCCCAAAGAACTTTGAAGGTCCAGAAGTTATCTTTGAAAAAAAGACCATGTTTGGAACACCTCAAGTTAACCTTAACTCTCTATTTCAAAGTGTTGGCACTGAATCACCCACCTCTTCTCAGAGAATAGGAGAACCTTGGAATAATAAGCAATCTGCATATAAAGATGAAGATGATGAAGAGATAATAGGAGTGGGAAAAAAGCAAAACAAGAAGACGGGTTGTTCTAATGGGTTTAAAACTAGAACCGGGTCTAGGGCAGATATTGGTCTTTCCAAATCCCCGTAGGGACATAAAACCATGAAGTGGCATAGGGACTAGGAGAGCAAACAAAACATAGCTAATGGAAGACAGTGAACCATTCAGGAATCCTACTCCTAGGCTTCCAAATGAAGGTAATTTCCTAGAACATACGAGGCCTAAATGGTCTCCATAAACATGATGTATTAAGGAATTTTATCAGAGATCATAAGCGAGACATCATCCTAGTTCAGGAAACTAAAATGAGTAAGAAAAAGTTGAAAATTAAAATTATTTAAACAAGGGGGTGTTTGTAGTAGTAGCTCAAATGGGGCATCAGGTGGGATGGCCATATTTTGGAATAAGAAAACTATTGATGGAGATCTGATTGATGAAGATGGTAATATCATTTCTATGAGAGTTAAATGTATTGCTGAAGGACAAGAATGGGTGGCTACCAACATTTATTATCCAAATTCTAAAGCTTCTAGGAGTAAGTTTTGGGACAAAATTCAGTAGAAAAGGGGTTTTTTTTCTCAAGACAACTAGCCTTTGATGGGAGATTTCAACACCCCTTTGCAAGAAATTAACAAATTTGGAGGAACTTAAGCTCAACTGGATAGCAGGATTGACCTTATGGACTTCATCAATGCTAATGCCCTGATTGATGCTGATCTTTTTGGAGCTTCTTACGCTTGGTCTAACCGAAGGAATGGAGGAGATCTTATTTAGGTAAGGCTTGATAGATCCCTTATCACTCCTGACTGGGTCCTTAAGTACAGATTTTCTTTGTCTGTTATTAACAAAATAGGATTGGATCATTATCCCATTTCTTTTGTTGCTGATTCTATTAAGGGAAAATGTTGTTTTCCATTTTGGTTTGAAAAAATGTCGAATTCACACCCTTCCTTGGAAAATTTCATTGCTAAATGGTGGAATATTAATGTGGATGGTTCTGCCATGTTTAAAGTTGCTAAAAAATTAAGAAACACCAAAGATAACATTAAGATCTAGAACAAAAAGGTTTTTGGAGATATTTTTGAATCCAAGAGGAAGCTGAAGGAGGAATTAGAACATATTCAAAACTCAATTCAGAAATATGGTTATAAGATGTTCCACAAGGTTAAAGAAGATGAGGTTCTAGCCAAATTACACAACACAATATCAAGAGAAGAAATTTATTGGAGGCAGAGATCTAGGGCTATTTGGTTGGAAGCTGGTGATAGAAACACTAAATTCTTTCATATGACATCTATGAAGCATAAAGCTGCTAGAAGAATCTCTAGATTAATTGTTGAGGACAAAATTCTTCTCAAAGATGATGACATTGGTGATGAAGCTGTTAGGTTCTTCTCTAACCTCCTTACCGGTAGTAAGGATATTGACATTGTTAAGCAACAAGACTTGGTTGATAACATTCCTAAGATTATTGAACCTCATCAGAATAAGATATTATCTACTATCCCTACAACTGATGAAATTAAAAAAGTTGTTTTTTCATTTCAAGGGGATAAGGCTCTGGGCCCGGATGGATTTCCTATGTTTTTCTTTCAGGAATATTGGCATATTGTTGGGGAAGACACAAACAATGCTATCAAAGAATTATTTGGATCTAGAAGAATTCTTAAGGAAATCAATTCTAATTTTATTGCTCTAATTCCTAAGGTGGCTGGAGCTCATTCTATGGGAAAGTTTAGGCCAATAAGTCTTTGTAATTCTTTTGACAAGATTATTTCAAAAGTTTCGACTTCTAGATTGTTGGCTGTTCTCCCCTTTGTTATCTCTGGGGAGCAAAAATGATTTGTCCCAGGTAGGTAGATATTGGATTCTATTATTCTTGTGCATGAGAATATCCACTCTCTTAATGCTGCGAAAAAAGAGGGATTTCTTATAAAGTTGGATATGGGAAAAGCCTATGATAGAGTGGAATGGCAGGTTCTTTTCAGGGTCATGAAGGCCTTTGGATTTGATAAGAAGGTTATTAAAATTACTAGAGAATTGATATCTACTCCAAATTTTTCTATTCTTATTAATGGATCTCTGTCCAGATTTTTTAAATCTTCTAGGGATCTTAGGCAAGGAGACCCTATTTCGCCTATTCTTTTCATTATCTTGGTGGAATGTTTGAGCAGACTGATTTAAAAGTTGAAAATGAATAAAACTATCAAAGGGTTGCAACCCTCTTCTGCTAATATCTCCTGTACACATCAATAGTTTGTTGATGATACAATTTTGTTGGGATATTCTTCTGTTAGTGAAACTGTTACCTTCAAAGGTGCTCTCAGATCTTATTCCCTAGCTACTGGACAACAGGTTAATTGGGAGAAATCTGCTATTTACTTCATCAATACCCCTTTATTGAGGCAGCAAGGGATTGCCAACATAAGTAGCTGTAAGGTGGAGTTGTTCCCCTCTACTTATTTGGGTCTCCCTCTTGGTTTGGCTCCTCCAAACTCTTTCTGAAATGTTTAGTATATCGGTTAAATTTGCTGAAGCTTTAGAAAGAATTCAGAATATATTTCTTTGGTTGAGTGTAGAAGATAAGCAAAGGATAGTATTGGTTGCCTGGGATAAAGTCTATAATCCTAAGAGCAATGGGGGATTAGGTATTAAAGCTCTCAAACCTTTCAACAAAGCCTTGCTTGCTAAATAGATTTGGAGGGCCTTTGGTATTAAGAAAGATTGGAGTAGGGTGTGGTTTGATAAATATATGCATAACCAGCTAATTCATTCTCTTCTCTATTCTGAAGATATCCGTGCTGGTTCTTTTATATGGAATAGTATGATCAAATCTATAAAAGTTGCTAAAGCTGGAGCTAGATGGGTCCTTGGAAAAGGTGATAAAATTAGGTTTTGGGAGGATGTTTGGATTAAAGATGAACCTCTTTTTAACCAGGATTGCAGCCAATTCATTGAAGAATGCAAAAGGAGGTATGGTTCTATGGTTTGTAATTATTGGAAGGAGAATAAATGGGTCAGACTTGATGTAGTTTATGCTGGATTTTCGTTGCTCCAGCAGGATTTGCTGTCCTTTTTTGTTAGTAAAGATTTTGATGATGTGTTCCTATGGAAGAGCAATCCTAGGGGTAATTTTGCTGTTGCCTCTACTTATAAAAAAATTGTTACTCAAGCCTGGAACCCAATATGGACTTAAATTTGGAATAAATTCCTCATTCCTAAAGTTAACATATTTTTTTGGCTTGCAAATCACAACAAGATTCTTACCATTGATAACCTGGCTCGAAGAGGATTCATATTTCCTAATAGGTGTGAGTAATGTCAAAGAGAGGCTGAATCTATGGATCATTTATTTATTCATTGTTCTTTTACCTAGGAAATCTGGAGTAAAGTTTGGTTGCAATGGAAAGTTGATTGAGTTATGCACAATAGTCTTAAGGAAGTCATCTTGCAATGGATCTTCCCTACCAAACTTCCTCTCATTAAGACCCTCTGGTCCTTTGTCCTTCCTATGACCTATTGGCATAAATGGAAGGAGAGAAACAATAGAATTTTCAGGGAGGCTAAGTGTTCTTCTCGGGTGGTTTTTGAAAAAAATTGTAGGGCTATTAAAGAAAACATCAATACCATTCACAAAAACAACAAGAAATGTAGCTATTTTAACATGACTGATAATGAGAAAAGCATCCTTACTAAATGGAATTTGATACAGGTCTACAAATCTGATATGAAGAGCAAGAGAGATAATGTTGTTTGGAGGTTCTCTTTTCATGATTGGGTTAAGGTGAACTTTGATGGTGCAGCTAAAGGTAATCTTGGGAAGGCTGGAGGGGAAGGAGTCATTAGAAATTCTTATGGTTTTTGTGTTGCTGCAATTGCCTCTCCCTTTGAATTTAAAACAATCATGTGGCAGAAGCTCTGACAATGTTAAAATGTCTCCAGCTTGCTCAGAGTTTTAATTTTTAAAAAATATGGCTGGAAGGGGACTCTCTCAATATTATTCAATCTATCAAAGGTATTAGTTCCCCCTCTTGGAACATTCATAATATCATTGATAATGCTAAAAAATTGTTAGATGCCTATGATAGTGTGATTATTACCCATACCCTTAGGGAAGGTAACAGGGTAGCTGATTTATTAGCTAATGAGGGGGTCATTTTAGAGGAAGATACTAAGTATATCGAAGAAGTTTCATGTAAGAATGGATTCCATGAGCAATTATTATTTGATAGAGTCCATGGTACATTTTAATTTCATTATTACCTTTCTGGGTTTGAATCTCAATGACAAATAATGGAGTGATGTGGAGTGCCAGTTGATTGTCTATTTAAGGCATTGTGATAATGAGCATTGGTGTGACAGGCCTAATCATATTAAGTGCTGGTTTATATTGAATGTCTTAAAAGACTATTCAAATAACAAGAAAATCACCTTGTTTTTCGATTCCAACGTCTTGTTTCTTTAGCATTTGGTTATTTCATGCTCTGTTGAGGGTTTCAACTTGAATAGCCATTACATTATGGGGGGAAATCTTAATCGTAATGAGCCTTCTAGCTGTGATAACTAGAAAAGCGAAAGGAAAATATGGAAAAGGTTGCACAGATATGGATTCACTGATTACATGGAGAAACTGGATGGGAGTAAGAAGTCTATGTCACATGGTTTTGCCAAGGGCTAGAGCAATAATAAAGTTACTCTGTTTGGCCAGACATGGAAGATGGATGAAGATTTGGTGGCGGAGGTTACAGTATTGTAGAAGGCATCAAATTCTACATAGACCGCAAGTTCTCGATGGAAGCTACCAAGAATTTTCCTAAAAATGCTGAAGAAAGGGCTCGGCTTTCTAAGAAGGATAATGTGTCCTACTACCTCCCTCACTAGGTAAAATCTTTTTGGCAGAAAATGTTGAAAGTTTTAATGGAATACCTTGTAGTTGATGGAAGGTTTTTGAAGGTTTACAATTACCATTTTGTCATCCTTAACCATTTTCGCCATGGCTCAAAGATTTCATTGCCCTTCTATTTAGCTTCTTCCCTTAATGATAGCCTAGCCAACCATGCCAAGAAACCTAAATCCTACCCCATTTCTCACCAAGGCCTTATTTTGTTAATTTATGAGCATTTGAAAGGTAAAGCTAGGGCTAATAGGGATGACCCCTTTGTGGAGAATGCCCACATTTTTTAGGGTCATGATGGCTCTGATTCTAATGAAGATTCTTTTAATCTTCCTCTATATAAGAAATTAGGGGTTAGTGATGAAGCTAAAGAAGAAATAGAAGAGAATGCTAGTTCTAAGAAGGAATAGGGGAAGGAGGTAGATGAAGAGGCAGAGAATGAGTAGGAGATGGAGGTTGAGGGAAAGTAAGGGGATGAGCAGAGAAAAGAGGATGTTGAAGAGCTAGAAGCGAAGAATAACCCTTATGTCTCAAATAGAAGGAATGATGTTCAGTACAACATGGAGGAGGGAAACCCTAGGTCTGTGGGCTCTGCTCTGGTTATGGAGAATGCGGATTCCATTCTGAATGCTGCCATAAATAGTGCCCTAGAAATGTTCAATTTTCAAAAATGGGTGATTGATAACACCTCCAGTATTCAAAATAAATAGAGAGACCTGGATTATAAAATTGAGAACTTGATTAAGGATACCAACACTAAAGGTAAAGAGGATGTTGCGAAGGATACTACTGAGGCAGAGGATGAAGAAGAAATTCTGGACTAGCCAGAAAAATATATGATTGAGGGAGATTTAAAGTATCTTGAAGATGTGGTGAGAATCATCAAAGAAAAGGGAGAGGTTGATAATGATCTGATAAACAACCAGATTACAAAAATTGAGAAGGCCTTGAAGAAATTCATGGAGCATAGTCTGGTGGTGTTGAAGGTGACTTCTCAAAACATGAATGCTTTGGTTGCTTGTCTGGAGAAGAATGAGTAGAATAAAGATATAGTGATCATTGATGATGAGCCGACCTCTAGTTCTGTTCTTAACTCCTCTAGACGCAGAACTAGACAAAGTACTAGTGAGCTGGAGTTGAAGACCAAAGACACCCAACAGATGTAGGAAAATAAAGATCTGAAAGAGGCAGCTAATGTGATGATGATGCTGGTTAAGGATGTGGAAGAGTCTATAAAGATTTTTATTTCATATGTAATCTAGTTTTAGGTTGCCAATTTCTCGTTGGCCTTGTGTTGTTCTTTCCCTTGGTTGCTATTTTTTTTGTTGTTCTTTTGCAGCATTTCTATCTTTGTTTTGTTCTTTCTAGTTTCTCTTTTTCTTATCTCCTTGTTATGTAAGCAGGTTTCGGGTCCCTTAAAACATGATTTTCCTTTATAAAAAATGATATGCCTTATGTCAGCTTATAACACATTACAAAAGATATCCAATGTTGGCTCTATATAATAATTACAAAATGATTTTATAAATAAAACCTTTCGGATCCCAAACTGATGTCAGCTTCACTGAAGTGCTAGATGTTGGTGTTGGTGCCGATGTTGATGATGACCCTAATTACTCCAATATCAGTATCTATTGATGTATGTCTCTAATGTCGGTATCTACCGGTATATGCCTTCTATAGAATCTTGTTTCCATCAATGACAACATATGAATCCAATGAGTGTCAATTTCCAATAGGTTCTCCTTGGGTTGGTGTCGTAATTTAGTAGGGGTTGGTGCCCTAAATCATTGTAATACAATTGTTTATTGTGAGGCTGGATTGGAGCACTAGACTCTAGCAACATTTCTCACCAAGGTTTTTCCCATATTGGGTTTTCCTCATATATCTGGTGTTGTGTGATGTATCCTTCTGTGTGCTTGCATAATGTTCTCTTCCCTTATCTCACCAATATTTCTTCTTGGTCTTTGATATGTTAACCGGTATTCACATTTAGCATTAAAAGGGTTAATATTGGAAACCATTGATTCACCCCCCCTCTCAATAGCATCTTGTGTTCTACAATCTCAACAACATTACTTATTACCATTATAAGAAGCACAACTACTCATAACCATTACAACACTTAGGGTTTCCATTACCAATGAAAAAGACACATTTTCCTAACTTCCATGATATGTATCTCACTAACTTTCATGCCAACATAGTATGCTATTATTTCAAGAAACCCAATACATTACTTTAGTCCATTTATCAACCAAATCCAAATGTTCCAATACCCCATATCCATCTCCTAAACTAATATGATCTCATTCCATCTATTAGGATTATCTACTCATAATGCATAAGCTATAACTCATTTCTTAACCAACATAATAAACATATTTCTTTATCCCTTTACTTAAGAATGAACACTATCAACATCACATTAATCTTTGAACATTAAATTCATTTATTAATTACAAAACATCTAACATAAATCCATTTCTTTTCAATACAAATATTTGGCATACGTCATGTGCAAGTCATTTACTATCTATTTAACATGATATGCATTCCATTACTATGCAAATGTAATTACTTCCTATTAGCTTCATTCTAGATCACCAATACCTAATATTCCTAAGTTCTTTTACATTCAAATTCTCACATGAACATATATGTTTCCTCTATCATAGTATACCTATTAAAAATGCAATATATTTTGATTAAAGTTCCTTATTAACATCACAACATACACATAATGATGAACATATAACAATAGACCTAATTACATTATTTCCAATAACTAAGCAATATTCAAATACCTTGAGATGCATTCATGTATTATTCTACTACTAGAGTCACAATCAAATTTCACATTAACTTAAAACAATCTAAATATTTTCCTTAAGGTTAACCATTCATCTTACCAACTGCCCTTTCATTCTTACAATCTAGAAGTATCCATATATCAAGAATATCAACCTTTCATTAAGCACATACATTTAATATTTGCATATACATCTATACTAGATATACATCTAAATTCCTAACATGAGCATCCATTGATCTAGTATCCTAAATGCATTAATGCAAGTATCTTAATTCTTTTATTTCTTCCAATGCATCCATATGAATAATCATCATTAACTAGGCATAACGTTAATCAACATCCATAATTCTACATCTTATTTCCTTCATTCACTTAAGGTTCTTTCACCTACTAATTTATACCTCAAATGACAACCATGGAATTTATTATAAATCTAATGCAATAAACCATAATATAAATAATTTCTATTCAAGTATGAACCCCTTACAAAATCACAACTACATGAAGTCTTATCCTTACAATATACAAACATATCACTAAACATCTCATAGTCACATTTATAAATCATTACATAATCCTAAATTCTATCTACAATTTTCTCATAATTACAATTACAAAATAATACATCATGAGCATAGCTCCTCCTAATTACAAGATTCCACCTTCAATATAAAAATTACTACTTTACATAGATCCAAAATAACCATTACATAAATCTTCTACAAGGTACATTCATAATCCATCATGAAGAAGAATCCACATCCATGCATGACGAATCCAAGGGAACATCCCAATGGCTAAAAAGCACCAACCACCCACCATGCTAGGAGATGAAACAAGGTCCCAACACATGCTCTAAACCTAAGCTGGCACCTATAACCAAAGAGACTAACTACATAAGAACTCTCCTGCAACAACCAACCACAACATCACAAGGAGAAACTCCTAGAGGCATCTAAATCAACAAGACAAAAATGCATATCAATAGGGAAAGATTACAATCACCAAGGGAACACATGTAGGATTGGAGTGTCATCAGATGCTATCCTCCCCAAAATATTGCCAACACAACCCTACAAGGCATAATATAACCCCGATAGACTTGTGGAGCCATCTCTACCCATGAGAGAATGAAGGGAGATTTGACTTACCATCGCAGTGGTCTTCCCAAGCTTATCCTAAAACATCCTACCTAGGATCAAGAGATGGATCTCAACTATTCACTATCTTGTTTAATAAATTATTTACCCTTCCCATTAATTATCATTATGTTGTCACTTGTTTACATCGTGGTAAACTCCCAATGTGCCCTAGCGGTCTAGACTTCATGCATCCTTACAAGGAACCTCATGAAAGCCTATCACAAGGAAGCCCACTCCCCCCTAACATTTTTCCAAAATAAAATATCAACAAGAGGCTCATAATCAACATGAAAATATGGATCCATAAGTAACACCATGTAGCCATAACTCATGCATGATCATCAAATTGCCATAATGCCAAGTAAATCAATAAGGAGCCTCATAGCAAGTGAATATATCAAGGGCCACAAAAAGGCCATCAAAATTTGCCACAAATATGAAATGAAAGATACACCAAGGCCTACTCACTTGCTAGATCAAAAAGAACAGAATTCACCACACCATCATGACTCAACAAAATGGAAAAGAGAGCATACTTATCAACAATAAGTTTATGAATATAAATGAGTATAAAACCATAGAAATATGTCAAATCAAATCAAAGACCAATCTGGAAATCATCAATATACGTCAATCAAGTCTCTGGTACAAAAATCAGATCAGAAAAATAACTCAAATTGAGCAAAACAAACTAAAAGATCAAAACAGGGTAGAACAACGCTATTGTTGAATCTGGTAGCACATTTACTAAATTGAACAATTATTACACCAAATAGAAAAATGCATATACCTTAACATATAACACATATACATAATAAAACATCACATTTACGATCAAACAATGCATTTTCCCTATCAAACAATGCATATGCAAAGAGAAATAGCGCATATGAAGAGACAAATAGCACATTTACAACCAAAAACAATGCATATACATATTAAAATAGCGCATTTACCCTTTCAACACATTTACCAAATTCAGACAGGAAAATACAAAAAATTATGACAAGAATTAAAAATCAAAGTCTGAATGAAATACCCTGAAACATGTACAAATAAGGTTGCCCAGAGTATAAGAACAAATGGGCATAAACACAATAAATCAATTCAACCAGTAGGCCAAGTTATCATAAAGTTTGCACACACAACAAACACAAAAAAACAACTCCAAAACTCTTACAAATCTTAATACCAATGAAAACAACAATCACTAGCTCCTTCACACTCCAAAGAGACTTCCAAACACAATCTTACCCAAACAAAAGACTCATCTGGAGGGAATTTACAGAGAGAAGAAAAATCACAGCAAACCCAAAATAATATTTTCAACCCAAAACTATATTAAAATCTACATATGACATAGTTTCCCCAAAGATTTATTTCCCAAACTATACAAACTATAGAATATAGATTTATTTAACCCATCTCTCGAAGGCAATATGCAGACATGGAGAAAATAGAATACCAGTAAAATCAAAATACAATAGAGAATAGAACTCCAACCTGCAACCCATGTTATGGGAAATAGCTGAAGAAAAGATCCCAAATCCAATCCAACATGCAAATCAACCAAGGTCCAACAATCTAAAAGCCAAACCAAATCCAAGAGCCAAAGGAAAAATTTGCAGAAATTTTTTAGTAAGAAGCAAGCTAAGAGCAAGCTCGAAAAGCAAAATAAAAAGCCATTCAATAATCCAAACCCTAGCCTCTACGTGAAGCAATCAAAATATTTTGTTTTGGAATATATTTTACTAGCCCACCATATAATATAATTTTATTCTCCCATTTCAAATTCATCCAATGGGAATAAAGGGTAGGCAGAAAAAATATAAAATATGTTTATAAAAACTAAGTGGGGAATGATATTATTTTATTCCAAGGTATTTATACACCCCAAATACAAATAAAAGTCAAACTATATAAATAAATCATAAGCTATAAATAAATAATTCAAATGGGAAAATCAATGAATAAATAATTCAAGGGCTCATAAAATAGTTGAATAACCAAATAAAATATTAAACATTAAATACTAAATAAATAATTTAACCATAAGAAATAAATAAATAAATAAACGATTAAATATCAAATAAAAGATCAAACCTCAATAAAGATTAAAAGACAAATATTAAATAAATCTTTAAAAACATAAAATAAATAAATATTAATCGTCAAATAATTAAATAAATCAATAATTACTAACATACTCACAACACTGAGAAGACCAAGCTTACTGACATGGCAAATTACGCCAAGACGCTGATGACTCACAGTGATCAACTTAGACCTAGAGTATGTGAAGGGAACTCAAGTCATCTCTGAACCACATATACCATTGGGATTTAAAGACACACTCAGACCCATGGAGCTAGGTGGAGTCAATGTCTGCTACCTACATAATCCCGCAACCACAAAATGACAATACAACATATACATATATATAAAGAAAGCAAGTGATAAAGGTCGCGACATCACATCTCGCTCACAATGAGTGATGTGACATCATCTTTATCACAAAGATAGTCATACAATAGTCAAACATGTCTCATAAATGCCTCATCATAAGTAATCATGGAATAGAGTTAGTACATCTAGACATCATCAAGTGCATGATTAATATAATCCATCGATATGGTAAAGAATGTAAAATCCATCAAGCATATGAACACATAATATCCAACATCATAATGAGAATCTTAAACACAATAGATTCATAATACAAAATGTCAAATAGAAGCCAAATTAAGTCTATCATGAATGATAGAAAAGACAAGTCGAGGAGGGACACGACACCTAACTTTAGCTTTGGGAGGTGCACCGGGTGTGTAGATGGTTAGTGCTCCAGTCTCAGGATCAGTTTTGAGAGGTGCACAACCGCAGTCTTCAGGTGTTGCTAGGAGTTATCCTTCTTCTTTTTGGAATAGTCATCGGTTCTAGAAGAAGTATCCTCAGAGTTAGAAATTCATTCGTGGTGTTAGGTCACAACAGGATAGAGATCATGGTAGGAAACATGATAGGCGATCTTTTCCTTCTTAGCCAACTCAAAGTTCTCAGCATGTTTCTAGCAAAGGTAGTGTTTAGAAGCCCAATGTGCCTCCAGTGAGAAAAGGTTTTGGTAGGAGAGATTGCTTCTCTTATGGTCAGCTAGGTCATATTGCTATTAAGTGTCCTTGTTTGCATTTGATGCTCCGGTGATGCTCCAGTGAAGATTGGTGATGCTTGATACATGTAGATTGTTAGGAGTTATCATTGATGGCAACTTAATCAGTTATCTTGATCAGATATGAAGATTTAGCTAACTGGTGATCTGGAGTATGTTTTATGTAATCAGTCTACCTAGTAACTCTCTGTTTACATTTCCTGAGGTTGATCTCACTTTTGGTGAAGTAGATTCTATGTTCGATGATCATGATTGATTGGTAGAGTATCTGGAGATAATAATCTCGCTAATTAACCCTCCGGTATCTAGTATCTGGTAGAACAACAAAGCAGGTTCTTCTTCATATTTATTGATGTAGCGTGTATCCGGATTCTATCTATTAATTTTGGTGATACTGGTGATTGGTAATGTGTTCGAGGTGATTGGAAAGACCTATACAAAGTGTGTGATCATGTGTTTTAGGTTCGGTGCAAAGTTTTGATAAGGATTAAAGCCGACTTGCAGCTACAGGTTTTATATTTTCCTATCTCATGAAGCCGACATGAAGGAAATTTATTTTAGTGTATGCGGATATATAAGACCAATTTGGTTAATTATTTTTGGGTATGACGATGGTGTGGAAAACCTTTTTGTAGCATTTGAGCGCAGTTTCACTTTTGCATTTTTTATCTCAGTTGATCCGATGAGCAGAACAAAACAGTCAAGCAGATCAGTGACATCGGATCATTTGCTCTTAACTAGAACTGATTCCTACCATATTCAGATACTATTTACTGGTTCATTTCTTATTGTAATCTTTTGTAAACATTTGTAAGATAGTGTGCCTTCCTCTAGGGTTGTAGCCCTATTTTGTATTGAGCATTGAGCTCTAGGGAATGTGCCTGAATGCAAGTGCATTCCCCATTTGTAATATTGTTTTTCTACTTTCCATAGTGGAATAATATTGTGCATTCAAATCCCACCATGGTTTTTCCCATTTGGGTTTCCACATAAAAAATCTTGGTGTTATGATTTTGTGGTTGGTTGTTTTGTGTTTTTGCATTTTAGTTTCATGCTTATGCTTCCAGTGGTTTAAAGTTAAATAAAAAAAATTGTTAACTGGTAGAACACTGATTCACACCCCCCAGTGTTCCTTGATTCCAACAATTATTATCAAAGCTTAGCTCCTCTGAGGAAGCTTAACCACTTGAGGAAGGTCCGGGAGATTGAATCAATAGATTCTTGTTTTTAGAGACAACTTAGTGTGGCACTTGAGGATCTTGATGCAACAAGGAGTGAAATCAATACCTTAAAGAGAAACCTAAATGTTGTTGATGACTTCATTAATGACTTGAAGGATCAAGTGAACACTTCAAGAGACAAAATGAAGGAATTTATGGACCAGCTGAAGGAGAAAGAGGATCAAATCATGGAAAATCAGGGCAAAGCTGATGAATGTGACAAACTTGTAAGAGAGAATTTTGCCTTGAAGAATAAAATACAATCCATTGTGATGAAGCTCACTAAGGAGATTGAACAACAAAAGAAGAATGAATAAATATTAACTCAATCATTGAAGGAAAGAGCAGATGAATGCTTCAGGATTACCTATGAAAATGATTAGTTGAAGTTTGAGTTGACATAATCACGGAATAATGGTCAAGAAATTGAGAGATAGATTGTTGCCCTAAGAGATGAAATTGCTATTGTAAATGAATACAAAGACAGATTCAATGCTAGCTCAACAAGGCTTGATGAGATGATGGAAACTCAGAGACATGGAAGGACATACGAGGACTTGGATTTGAGAAAGGAGAATCCTCTGAATCTAGACAAAACAATGCCAAACCTAATCAAAAGAAGAACAAGAATCCTCCGGTAAGACAACCTAATGCCTATAAATTCAATGGTAGATGTTTTAATTGCAATAAATTTGGTCATATGGAAAATCAGTGCAGAAGTAGGATGAATAATGGAATGAACAATATGAACAATGGTCCTACCTTACCGGTCAGTATTTCATATGTAATAATTTTGGTCACAAGTCAAATATGTGCAGAGAAGTAATGAATAATTTTTAAAATAAGAGATGCTATGCTTGTAGGATGTTTAGAAATATTTATAACTAGTGCAGGATGTTTGTCATGCATGGAATAAAACTGGTCACATTGCAAAATATTGCAGAAGCAAAAGTAATGGTCCAGTGAATCAAAGTAAATCATATGAGAAAGGGCAGTGAAAATGGAGGAAATTAGAGATCAGCATAATAAAATGTGGGTGAAGAAGGAAGATTCTGCTACAAGAAATAGCTCCTCACCTGAATCCGATGATGGAACTTCATCCGATAACTAGGGCTTTTTGCCTTAGGGGGAACTTTTCATGTAGATTCTAAAAACCCCCTCTTCAGAGATCTATAATCATTTCCAGAAGGTTGCAGAAGGCTTAAATTATATATGCAGATGTTATCCAGAAGATTAAGTGAAGATTTGATGCTCCGATAAGCGACTCCATGAAAATCAAGGTAACCAGTTGCAATATTTATTGCAATCTAGAATTAGGTTTTCAAAGGTTAAAAAGACATTTCAAAGCTTTATTTTTCAGAATGCGATCAAGAGAAAAGTGAAGAGCAGTAGAGCAAAGTAATTTGGTGATCTAAACAGTGATTACAATGATCCAAAAGTGAATTCCTGTGCCCGGTTGTGAATTGAGGTATTTATCCATTTCAAGCTATCAGATTTTGTAAAACCTAAGTTCTCAATGGCATCAGTATCCGAAATTGCTACCATGCTAGTTGTGGAAATCAAGGATAGGGCTTGACCCGTTTTCAAAAAACATTCTTTCAAATCATTCGAGGATGATCTAGAAGGAGTGTTTTCTTTTGTACCCTATGACATTATTCATAATGAGGACATTAGGGAATATATCCACTATGATCTTGAAGAACTCGACAACACTGATGTGTAGACCCTGTACAACAATCATCTCATGGATAGCTTGGGGAATCTCAAGCCGAAATATCAGTATTTGCAGGTCAAAGGTTTCTCTTAGTTTATACACTTTTTGACATTTTATGAGAAAGAATGGAACTGGTATGTACCTAGTAGAAGTCACGATGAATTTATGTGGTTGGATAAGCCTTAAAGGATCACTAAGAAAGCAATCCAGCCCGTGACTTGTCTAAGCACATCCGATGAATTTACTAGCTTAAGGAAAATATCAAACAACACTATGATTGCTGCCACCAGTTCTCAATTTGATAGCAGAGTGATGACAATCAATGATATCCTAGAACATGACGTCAAGTTTGCATCAATGGTGGTTGGATATAAAGTATACCAGTCAAGCAGACAAAACTCCATCTCCGATACAACAATATACTCTGCATATTAGATGTTGAAGGAAGATAAGAGGTATGATTTATGTATGATTCTCTTGAATGAGTTGCTGATTAATTTGAAGAAAATTAAACATGACAAAAAGAACACCTTTAAGTTTGGCACCCTTATTATCTGTTTGTCTCTATATTTCATAAATAAAATCCCTGGTGTTCAAGCGAAGGTTCAATGGTCCTATGACAAACCATCTTCTATGCAAATCAAGGAAGGGATTATGGGGATTGGTGATGGTACAATGAGGATATCCACTCTGTGGGGTTATTTCAAAAAATTTCAAGCCACAATGAAAAGTAGAGAAAGAATCCCAAAAGAGATAGTGGAGAAGTATGAGAAAACAATCTTCTTCATGGTTGATAAAGACCAATGTCTAATGGAAGTCGTTGCGCCAAGGACTGTGTGGATTCTTCCAATGGGTTATGAAGTTGATGCTTCTAGCCTTGATGCCTATGCTCAACATATGTTGAGTCAGCTGGTTGAAAAGAAAGAAGAAAGATCCAACACTTTCAGGGAAAAAGACCTAAGTCAACATCAGAAGTTCTCCAAACTCACCCAAAAAAGAAAGATTAGAAAGGAGGTAGAAGCAGTGGTAGAAAAGATGGGTTTGACTAAAGAGGCAGTGGAAAGAGCCAGAGCTCAAAATATCTTGAGAGAAGAGGATGTGATTAAACCTCAACCCACTCCAACACCTTCATCCTCCATGCAGCCAAAGCCTAGTAAATTTGCACTTGTATTTGGTGTGAAGAAACTGATACCTCCACCTAAGCCCAAACTAGTAGTATTTGCTGGTGGAGTGGAGAAGAGGAGAAAAGAGAAGCCTACAAGGAAATATACTGTTGTTGAGGAAGAGGTAGAATCAAATGAGGAGGTTAAGGAAGTCAAGAAAACCACCACCTATTCTCAGGTAGTAAGGAAACCATCCGGTGATGCCCATCCATCAAAGAAGGCTAAGAATCAAGGAGAGTCATCCGAAAGAGCCAGAGGGAGAAAAAGGCAAAAATCAGAGATTGAAGAAGCTTTAGAATCTGGCAATGTCAAGATAATTCCTCCTAAGTCCTTAGAAGATTTATAGAATGAAATCAGTAAAGATGACAACTTGAAAGATCTTGCTTTATACTATGAGAATGCAAATGATAATGAAAGAAGAGAATTAGAAGAAGTAGTTGCTCATTATATGAATAAATTCAGTAGATTCTTAACTAAGTTATCATCTGAGTTACAAAAGGACTTGTATAGTATTTTGGATGCTAGGAGACATACCATCTACCAGAAGGATGAGGAGATGTAGGAATATGTTTTGGTTAACTCATGTCTAGTTGCTTCTAGAGAAGAAATCAATAGAATATTAAAATTGACAAAAGATAACTTTAAGAGCAAAAAGAGAATAAGAAGAATTATGCTGGGTAAAATAGATGAGGTAGCTCAAGAGTCCGAGAAAATAATAAAGGAATTTATGACTGAACTAAATTTTGAAGTGAATAAAGGGACTGATACTCAACCTAAAGAGAACATTCCTAAAGATATTTGGACACTTGGATTTGGTATTTTGGTTATTGGTCTAATTGGGTTGACATATTTGCTGTTACCGGCAAATTGGTCTAGGTTATGGATCGGCATGCATTATCTATTCTAGATCAACATGACATCTTATGGAAATGATTTAATTAATTGAATATTGTTGTAATTGTATTGAGCTGACATGATGCATCGCATCTTGACTTATTTGTAACTGGTTTAATTGTAATATTCTTGGTAAGCTAACCTACACATTTGGTCTTAGGTTTTGGTATATATGTAAGATCTCATTTGTGAGATGATGTAAGTAAGAAGAAGAGGGACAATATATGGTTATGGTATTGTAACATAGCATGTGCGAATATTGAAGATTATATGAGAAGACCATAGAGAAGGTTCAAGGAAGGTTTGAAGGTGATTATCAGAGCTTAACCGGTATTGAATCCAGCATTATAGATGCTACTTTGAGTAGTACATTATCATTGGATTTAATCATCCAATTGTAGTCAGTGTGACTCCTATTTTGTGATGGAGCAGTGAGCTCTAGGTGGTTGGCCTTTCTGCATGTGCAAACCCCATTTATATACACATACTATCTGCCATAGTGTCATTTGATTGTGGGTAAGGTTTTCCACCATGGTTTTCCCCTTATAGGGTTTCCATGTTGTTAGTGAACGAATTTGTCTTTTCTTAACATGATCAATTTTAAACTCTGTTGCCTTCTTTTAAAGACAAGTGTTTCACTAAACAGTTGGGTAAGTGTTGTATAAACCACTTCCCTCTGAATTTTCCATAGGTACAACTCCCTATTTTAGTTATTCAAGGAATGATTTTAATTAGTTTAATTTGAGTAGTAGCTTTTACCCCGAAAACATGTAAGGCTACCTACCTCATTCTTGAATGAGAGGCCAATATATCACACATGTTTCTAAAAAGAAGAAAACAATCTTTCCTATCTTTTCAATACAAGAGATGAAAGTAACTGAATCAAAGTTTAGTACACCATTTCCACAGGTTTAATAAAGAATGAATAGATTAAAGAAACCAAATCTGTTCTCAAACATGAATCTTTTCTAAAAGCAAACAAACACTCAAAGGAAGGAATACCAGAAGAATAGTAATTTTCTGCAATGGAAAGATCATTACTGTTATTTGATTAGATAAGCATATGCAAAGATATGTGTCTACACAGATTCAAAACCTATAGATTTTCCTTCTCCCAAGAACAGTATGATCTTTGTATATATATATTCTTATGCAACAAAGGCACGATAAAACATGTATAAATATTTTTCCATTCCAGATTTAGCAGTCTGATTCTTCCTTCTACAAAATAGAGGGAAAAACAAAAACTAACCAAAATTGGTCACCAAATCCAACCCCTATTTTATCTGTCTTTCCTTAATTTATAGATTTTAGAACAGGGGAGGTCTCCCTGAAAACTCGACCTCCCCCAAAATAGTTATGAAACCAACAAGATGTATTCTAGGACAGATGTCCCGAAGTCTTTGCATAAACATGAGAAATTACAAAAATAAAGGAAACCGGGCCTGAACCAATGCATTATGTCACTTTTCCATCATCATCATCCTCTCTGCTTTCAAGGGCGTCATGGGTAGTTGTGAGTTCTTGAATAATAGATTGGTTCGGTACTTTCATCGCGTTGAGCTTTGCCTTCACCGCCTCCTTATTCCACCAGTGCTTCACCATCTTTTCGGCGTGTTTCGGCAACTGATCATTTCCAATAAAAGTCATTGACTCAATCCTAGCCACCCTTGTTATATCTTCTAGGGTGAAATTACCCTTGGCCTTGATTTTCTCCATGTTTATCTAGAAAGCCCTTATTGCATCCTATGTGTTCAACCCACAAATTCCCAATATCTAATCATGGTCAGGGTTAACCACCTTGTTATCTTTAACTACACTACACTGGAGATCTTGGAGCTCGTAAATAGAGGTCTTAGCATCGGAGATCATAGACTTGAAGGTAAGAACTCATCACATTATGGTTTTCTTCAGCATAAAGAGCTGACATTCATCCGCTACCAATTTGATTGAGTGTTCCGTCAAAAACCTGCAAACTCCATATTTGTCTATTTTGGCAAACAAGGGCAAGATATTCTGCCATTTGTGTTCCTCCTTCTCCCATGGTACAAGATGATTTTGAACTTTAGTGATAAGACTCTGTATCTCATCGCATAACCTCCGGGAGTAGGTGATGTACTTCTCCCTGTCCTTGATTATTCCTTCAATCCATTTCTCCATGGCTTCTGCAATAATCTTGGCCTGTTGAACTTGGCTCATTAACTTTTTATTTTTTGGCAAAGTTGGGTCAAAGTTCTCTATAGCATGAGATATTGGGAGTGCCCCAAAGCAACCAATACTGTCGATGAATTGGGCAAGAACATTTATGTGTCGCTTTATCTCTCTCTTTTTTCGCCCATCTTTCTCTGATCTGGTGAGCATTTTCTTTGCCGATACCTAGAAGAAATGATTGTCTGTGTCTCTACTCATATTTCCTAGTTCCACCTTCATGATCTCGAAATCATTAGGGCTAGCCTCCTTGTTTTCATCCTTGGGTTTGTACGAGGTGATTTCAGCAACCCATTTTCTAATTCCCTCATCATTGTCTAGGCGGGTGGCAGTCTTGAACCTTTTCGGCTTAGGACTCTTCTTTGTGTACTTAATGACCATTTCCTGAATAGGAATAGTCATGGGAAGAAAACTCTACTTTTTGTTCACTGAAGTGGTCAACCACTTAGGGGTTGCACTGGAGTTGGTTGTTCCTTTGATCACTTTGGAAGGTGGCGTCATAGCCATAGTCACCGTATGAGAATCTAGGGCATTAGCAACATCGCTATCCAAGCCTTCAACTTCAAATATC
Organism: Cryptomeria japonica; assembly: GCF_030272615.1. Lineage (NCBI taxonomy): Eukaryota > Viridiplantae > Streptophyta > Pinopsida > Cupressales > Cupressaceae > Cryptomeria > Cryptomeria japonica. The sequence goes on along the minus strand of NC_081414.1, from coordinate 579,451,865 downwards.
AGGGCATTAAGAATCTTATCTTTCACCCCTATATCCTTTGCTTCATCCATCTTTCTTTGAGTGGCACTTTGGCACCGGGTATGCCAAGGAGTACAAAAATCCAAAGCTAAATTACACCTATGTCTGAGTTGCAGTGGCTTGTTATCCTTACCTGAACGAATAGACATAGAAGAATTGTTAGAAAGACACTTTGGTGAACATAGAGGGTCCTTATTACTTCTCACAGAATTAGACTTAATGCCTAATTTCGTTGCTTTCTTATTGGCAACCCACACCCTAGTCCTTTACAAAACTCCTTTGGTCCTTAAGTATATATCATCTTTCTCTTCCTCATCCCAGTCAATTGGAGGCATTTCAATTTTTGCACGGGCTAAGTATCCTGGTTTGAAAAGCTCTAGATAGTCCTCTTCGAGCCCCTTACTATCCAACTTTATCTGCAATGAAATGACTTGTTCTAACACCAACCTCATGTTTCCCCTTTTGAACACCTCGAGTTCTAGTACAATCTACCCACAAATCCTCTAGTTGAGGCATTTGGAGGTATGGCATTAAACCAAGACTTTGGGAAAAACCCTTATTATCGAAATCTTTCCTTTCAGGATACAGGGAAAAATTGAAATTCCTGAGATCTGCTCCAATACTCAAAGCGTCAGACATCGAACTGCAGGACAACACACCCAATTGGATGGGAAAATTACCCTCCCATTTATCCATGGGTTGTGTGTTTTTGATTACAGAGGTCAGTTGTCTACATATCTCTGCCAGAACAAAGCAATCTGAACAAAAGTGAGGGAGCTTGAAGGGCTCCTCTTCAAAGTTGCATACCCTTATGTAACATAAGCATGGAAATTGGATATAAAAACTACCAAACCTCTTTATCAATGTTTGTGCATCCTCAGAGATTCTTTTGGGTTTCCTATTCTTCAATTCATGACACAAGTCACCCAGAAAAGCATTGTGCACCCTTCTAAAATCGTGTAAGGCCTTATCCTTTTCTAGCATGGGATAGAACTCATATACAGAAACGTCCTCCTCAGTGAGCTATTTTGGTATTCCAACCAACTCCGCAACACATGCCAAACAATACAAGAGATACAAAGACATAAAGAAGCTCTATTTGAACTATTTAGCCATACTCAGTTGTTCTCTCATTGAATGAGCAATCAATTCATCCCAATCCAAATACTGCTTTCCTTCCAAAACTAGCTGCACGTAGAAAAAAATCCAATCGTCAAAGCTATAAGCTTCAGTGGATCCTCTGGCCCGGTGCAACAAAAGAATAACATCATGAATGTGAGACAACATGTGATTCTTATTAGGATTCTTGGGTAACCTAGAACCACCTCTTTGAGGAACCTTCAAGCAGAATTTTGCTACATTGTTACGGTGTCCGTTTCTGTCCGCGTTGAACTCGGTGATTGACTGAGTAGGGGAAACATTGGAGAACTGGTAATCAGGTATCTTGAAGACTGAGGATATTACTTCATGATTGAAGGAAAGAAGGGTTTCACCATTGTCTCTCCTAATGGTCTCTGACATTGGGTCGTATCTAGCGATACATTCCTAAATCAATTCTGGGCAAGGAATGGCTGGGGGAAAAGCTGTTGCTTCTATGAGACTGCTACTCAAAATATCCACACCAAAAGATTTGTCAATTCCCTTGAACACCCTCTCTTTCAACACCTCAATATTTTCCCCTTTTAGGTCAGTATCGCTAACTATGGGCTCAGTGGATGCCAGGCTAAAAACATTCCCAAACAAATGTAGTGTGGACTTCATAATTCAAAGCAATAAGCCTAAACTGGTTGTAGCAAAACTTTATATGAAAGAGTAAATGCAAGCAAAAACTACTAGAGAGAACAAGAAAATGGCTTAGCTTCATAGTTGAACAACCAGACGATGACTAGCAGCAAACAAGACTCCTATCTAGGAAAAACAAAAATGCAGCAGTGAGGAACAAATGCAGAGCACTAATAATCCTTCATACCTTATTAGTGAGGGAAATGATACGAAAACATTAAATGCAATAATTCCAATTTTTAGTCTGAGTGTGTTAAGTTTGTGGATTGGACATTGCACACATGCATTGAATGTATGGCAACATTTTTGAAGTAACCGCCAGTTCTCAAAATGATTACTTACTTCGAAAAGCCAGGAATTGATGTCACTTAAAACATGGTTCAACTTCCACATATTTGGTAATGAATGCACCATCAAATCATTAAAACCCATGGGACCCACCAACTTCGTACACATATGAACATCCTGAACAGACTTCATGGGCATTCAAGTAGTTCAAGATGTACGTCGTGCTCAAGGAAAAAATCTTGCCGAGAAAATTAATTATACCAAGTTGCCAACCATTTGTGCTATATTGAACATGTTGAACATGTTTGAACCTCTTGAACTTGGTTCAATGAGTTTAAAACCCAGAGAGAAATAAAGTAACATATTGCCGAACAAGAAACTTTTAGAGAGCCGCTGCAAGATACTTAAAGAAAATATTAGTATGAAAGACTTCCCTGAACACCTAAGAACCTATGGAACCTAAATGAACCTGTTGAACTCAGTTCAAGAAGGTTCAACTTGTTCACATATTTCAACTAATTACTAAAACTCGACATTTGTGACTGAAAGAGGATTTACAGATGTACTAAGGACTTGAACCGAGGTGTCACAAGAAAGATAAGGACTCTGAATGGAAGTTTTATAGGATGACTCACTCTTGTCATGAGGAATAAATGAGAGAACTCCCAAACTCTAGTTTTGCATGATCAAAAACAAAAAGGGGAAAGAAGAAGGAGACTCGCAACTAACGAACACCTAAGCTATTATATACAAAAACTCTCGACCACAGGACTTACAATTTGTAGAGTTTGAGATCTTGCCCGTTGTAGGTATAGGGCATAATCGCTCCATCGGTGTAGCTCAGTTTGAAAGCATTTTGTCCCATTGCTTTGTAGATCTTGAAAGGGCCTTTCCATAATGAATCAAACTTACCATGAGCACCCTTTGGCTCTTTCCTTTTATCCCATAACAACACTTCATCTCCTACTAGGAAACCTCTTGGCCGAGCCCTCATGTCAAAAATCCTCTTCACTTAGCTCTGATGCACTGTGATTCTGTCCACCAGCAACTCCCTCTCTTCCTCCAACTTTTTCAGGTACATAACTCTTTTCTCTAAAGCATTCTGAAAGAAAGAATCTTCCACTACTATTTGTAGCTTGGCTGCTGATAACTCTAGAGGTAAAGAAAGTTTTACACCAACCCCATACAAAAGTTCAAAAGGTGCCATTCCAATGGCCCTCTTGGGCATGGTTCTATCTACCCACAAAGCTTCATATCCCTTCTTATGCCAATTTCAAGCATTTTCGTCAACCAACTTTTTCATGATGGCTATCAGGTTCTTGTTGTTGGACTCTGCCAGTCCATTACCCTGTGGAAAGTAATAAGAGGAATGTGAGAGAGTAATTTGATGCTCATAGAAAAACATAGTTAACTCCTCAAAAGAGAAATATGATGCATTATCTGCAGCAATCTTTTGGGGAACCCCAAAGCGAACTAGGATGTTATCCTTGAGAAAACTACACACAACTTCTGAGTTTGCCTTTTTGGTAGGAATGGCTTCCACCCACTTGGTAAAGTAGTCAGTTGCTGTCAAAATGTACATATGACCAGCACTAGAATGAGGGTTTATTGGCCCTATGAAATCAATGCCCCACTTTTTGAAAGGTTCATCTATCGACTACCATAGGCCTTAAAGGCAGGGCCGCTAAATGTGGCTTCCTAGAAAAGAGTTGGCATTTCTCACACTCCTTAACATAAATATATGCATCCTTAAACATGCCTGGACAATAAAAACAATTCCTCAAAATTTTGAAAGCAGTAACAGATGATGAGAAGTGTCCCCCACAGGCTTCACCATGGTAAATTTCTAGAAGTTTTTGCTATTGAGGTTTATCTACACACCTTAGGTATGTTCCATCCAAACCTTTTTTGTACAAAACATCCTGCCAAATTACATACTTAGCAGCCTTTAACTTAAGATTCCTTTACTCTTTTGCTGACAAATGACTTGGGCAACTGCCATAAGTTAGGTAATAAGCCACATCAGAGAACCAGGTATCCTGCAATCCAACAAAAAGAGTTAATGGCAATTCTGCTTCTGTTTCCATCTCATTTTCTGCTATTAACCTACATAAGCCTTGTCCTTTGAGTATCTTCATAGGGTGAATATCTAAATCATATTCTTGAATTTTTGTTACCCAAGTTGCTCTTTTATTGAGTCTGACCTCTTACTGAGTTAAAATGCTTTTCACCGCAGAATCTGGAACAAAAACCAAAGAGTGAGAGTGCAGAATATAATACCGAAACTGTTTCATAGCCTTGACTACAACAAAGGTGTGTTTCTCCAAGACTGAGTACTTAAGCTCATGCTTCTTGAGTAGAATACTCATGAGTGCTATAGGTGCTTCGACCCCATATTCATCCAACTGTAACAGTATTTCAGACATCGTATGCTCTGATGCATAACAATACAAAATGAAGTCTTTTATGAAATCTGGGTTAATGAGAGTAGGCGCATTTGCAACTGAACCCTTGATTCTTTCGAAAACTTCTTTGGCCTCTTTAGTACATTTGAAAGGATGTTGTTCACTCAACAATCTGATGATGTGTTTTGTAGTTTCTGCAAACTTCGGAATGAATCTCCTTAAGAAATTCACTTAACCAAAGAACGACCTTACTCCAGTTTGGTTTGAAGGTAAACTGAGACGTTGAATTGCATTAACTCTCTCAGGATCAATCTTGACTCCTTCCTTTGAGACAATATGTCCTAGCAATTTGCCCTCTGTGACATAGAAAACTGATTTCTTTGGGTTCAGGGAGATTTCGTGCTCTCGACAACACTGCAAAATTTCCCTCAGATCCTTGAGATGGTTCTTCCTCTCTTTAGAAAATACCGTCAGGTCATCTAGGTAAACAACAATAATTCTATCTCGAAAATCCTTAAAAGAGGAATCCATAGCTCTTTGAAAGGTGGCTCCAGCATTTATTAAACCAAAAGGCATATGATTATATGTGAATGTTCCCCATAGAGTGATGAATGTCGTCTTGTGTTGTTCATGCTCTACAACACTAATTTGATTGTAACCAGAAAAACTGTCTAACATCGACATCGTTTCTGACCCGGATACCATCTGCAGAATGTGGTCCATATTGGGTAAAGCATAGTTGTCCTTCAAACTTGCCTGATTCAAATTACAGAAATTGACACAAATACAAATCTCCCCATTCTTCTTCCTTACGGGCACAATGTTGGCTACCCAGGTAGAATGATGAATTGGATATATGATTCTGGCCTTAAGCATTTTATTAACCTCTTTAAAAATTGCATCCGCCATTATGGGGTTGAAATTCCTCAATTTTTGTCTAAAAGGAGAGACGCTTGGCTTCAATGGAATCTGATGTTGAAAATACCTGTCTCTAAACTCCTTCAGGTCATTGTAGGACCAAGCAAAAACATCAATGTATTGTTTCAGCAATGTGCCAAGTATTCTCTTTTCTTCCATAGAACAACACTTGCCAATTGTTATCTCTTTTGGGTTAGACTCATCGCCCAAATTTATTTTCTCCCAAATTCCTTTCCCATCATCCTTGGGGACTTTCTTGCCTATAAATGCATCGTCTCCGATGAAAAACCTCTCCAGAGTCACTAGCCCTTTCGGAATTTTGTTGCCTTTGAGCTGGATAAAACTATTCGTGGGATCAACATCCGGGTCAGGACTAAAATCCTTGCAGTTACTTTTAGAACCTTCAAAATATGATTGGGAGAATGACTGAACACATTCCAGAAAATATTTGATCTGAGCATCTACATCAAACACTTGCCAATGATCTACATTATCAGGGACACTAGGCCTGTAAATCATTTCAATCCTATATGAATTATCCTTAAAGTCTGGATGCAGTAAAAAAAGTGAAGCTGAAATATCCAACAAATCTGCCCTACTATTTTGTTCCCTCGGAATGGCTTCAATCGAGAAAGCATCAAAGAATTCTAACTCATCCCAAACCCTATTTCTATAATGTCTCAATCTGTCATTCTTAACTGTATAAACATTTCTCACTTGTCTTACGATCAACTCTGCATCACCTTTAACTTTGAGCAATTTGATACCTTTACATCTGGCCTCATTTAATCCTAATAATAATGCCTCATACTCTGCAGTATTATTAGTATTCTTAAAATCCAACTTGAAAGAAAACAAAAAAATATTACCAGTGGGTGACAACAAAACTACCCCTGCTCCAGAGCCGGAGTTGGCGCAACTTCCATCGAATTCCATTTGCCACAACCTGCCAAGTTTGTCAACAACTTCTTCCGGATCCCTTTCGCCAGGTGCAAGGATGAGATAGTTTCCAAACTCGTATTCTTGAAACAAAATTTGGGCTTTGGGATTATCCGAAGGAAAAACAGTCTACTTATTTTTCGGCTCAGGTTCAAGCTTGATTTCCTGTTTTCCAAGAGGAATAATAGCTTCAAACCAATCCATCTTGATTTCGCCTCCAAGGTCTTTACAAAAAGTTCTACTCAAGAGCATCCCATAACTTGCGGGAATGTCAGCAACCAGGATAGTTAATTTTACTCTTTTATCAGGGCATGCTGCTAGCACTACCTAGACGTCTTTTACTAGTCCAATAAGAGGAACCTATTTCCCATCCATCGAAAAGCATCTCCCAAATGTTTTCGTGAGAGTCAAACCTAGAGACCTAGCCACAGGTGAAGGCATTATGTTGTCTGATGCTCCTGAATCTATTATGCAATTGCTAAGCTTCTGACCATTCAGGAGAAGGGATATATAGAAAGGTTTAGGTTTCAGAATCTCAACCTCAAGCCCATTTTTAGCATCATGAAAAGCATAGGGATCGACCAAGTTAGCTAATGGGCATAGGACAGATGAAGATTTTCCAGCAGCAATCAAATCACTATTCTCCACACATCCGGGCCCCAAGGACTCCGAAGAAGAGTCTCCCTTAACATATTTGACCAACTTATCTAGTTCTTTTGGATTCAATTTCAAATACTCAGTAGAGGGAAGTTGAATAGTAGAAGCTTTACAAAACTCAATGATGTCAAAGGAGGAGGAAGAGGAAAATCTATTGTTATCTTCATGATTCTTTTGCAAAATCCTAACCTCAGGGGTCTTTGAAAAGCTATTATTTGGGAGATCTTTACCTTTGAAATTGCCTCTAGAAGGGTTCACAAAAGAGGAAGATTGGGAAGTTTGTTGATTCCTTGTTAGAATCACACATGCAGGACCTTCAAGGGTCACCAAAATGTTACTACATCTTTCTAAATCTGACTCATATTCGAGGTAGAATGTTCCAGAGTCACCAGGTACCTCTTGAATTTTTTCTACTTCAGTGAACTCACCTAATTCATCTTTTTTGTTTTGCATGTGAACATGTCTTATCATATCGAGACAAGAACCCCCATCATCATCTATGGTAAGATGGAATGAACACATGACACCCTTATCAGGAGGTGCCTCTATTTGTAATCTTTGTGGAGCAGCAGGTAATTGCAACGGTCATCCATAGTTATACTGATTTGGAGTTTTCCTGCTTATATCCTGGTAAGGCTACGGATAGGAACTTCTAGGCTTTGGTATTTGCCTCTTCAAAGCAATCATATCATTGACAAGCCATTGAACAACTGGGTCAGTGGAAGAGGTAGATGCCTGAGGTTGACCCTGAGGGGTTTGTACATCTTTCCTCCATTTCCCGACTGTTATCAGATCATCTTCAAGTTGTATAGCTTCATTTTGTACAGTCTCTAGATCAGTCGGCCTACTTCTTCTAAGGTGAAAACCCATGCCAGGAGGCATGGAATTTATGAAGAAACATTGTTGATTATCCACGATTGGCCTTTTGGCTTGAGGAATTTTATGGATAATCTTATTATACCTAGCTACATAGTCCCTCATTGGCTCATGAATTTCCATTTGCATTTGCGTGAGCTAAGCCAGTAATAAATTTTCATCATCAGCACTTTTGAACCTTTTCTCAAAAGCGGTTTTCATTGTTTGCCAGTCAGTTATGGATCCTGCTTGCAGATGACTGAACGATTCTGCTGCCCCGTCAATAAGAGTTTGGGCAAAAAGCCTAATGGCCACATCTTCATATTGGACTGCTAGAATCCCAGTCGCTACATTAAAAGAATCCAAGTGCTCTTCAATTGAGACTTTTCCATCTCCATTATATTTAGGTAGGACATCCCTTGCCCCTTTTCGAAGTGGATTATGAGCTGCGAGAGCAAGAGGTCCAACAGAAGCACCCCATGGTTGGGCCATAATAAACATAGGATAAATGGTTACTAGAGGAGGAGCTTGAACTCTAGTAAGTGTTAGTGCTTGCCAAGGGTTTGAAGAAGAAGGTATAGGAGTAACTCTAACAGGAGAGGAAGGTCTACTTTTAGCGTTTCTTTTGGGAGTAAAGTTTGTGGCGAATGACAACCCTTGTAATTCTTCAAAACAATTATCAATTATTCCTTCTCTCCTTTGCGATCTAGTATATGGACGAGAATCCAATGTTATCACCCTTAGGAAACCTAAGCCCTTTTAAGCAAATTTCAATCTCAACATTTTTCTTGAATTATAGAACTGTGTCTCTGCTAAAACAAACTCTATGAATTTGTTGATTATAGGTTTAATTTTGTCATGTCCTTGGCATGCTGGTCTATTGAATGTTCGGTTTTCCTCTGTTTCTCCCTAGCAGAGTCACCAAAAATCTGTTAGTGAACGGATTTGTCTTTTCTTAACATGATCAATTTTAAACTCTGTCGCCTTCTTTTAAAGACAAGTGTTTCACTAAACAGTTGGGTAAGTGTTGTATAAACCACTTCCCTTTGAATTTTCCATAGGTACAGCTCCCTATTTCAGTTATTCAATGAATGATTTTAATTAGTTTAATTTGAGTAGTAGTTTTTAATTCGAAAGCATATAAGGCTACCTACCTCATTCTTGGATGAGAGGCCAATATTTCACACATGTTTCTAAAAAGAAGAAAACAATATTTCCTATCTTTTCAATACAAGAGATGAAAGTAACTGAATCAAAGTTCAGTACACCATTTCCACAGGTTTACTAAAGAATGAATAGATTAAAACAACCAAATTTGTTCTCAAACACAAATCTTTTCTAAAAGAAAATGAACACTCGAAGGAAGGAATACCAGAAGAATAGTAATTTTCTGCAATGGAAAGATCATTACTGTTATTTGATTAGATAAGCATATGCAAAGATATGTGTCTACACAGATTCAAAACCTACAGATTTTCCTTCTCCCAAGAACAGTATGATCTTTGTATATATATATTCTTATGCGAAAAAGGCACGATAATACATGTATAAATCTTTTTCCATTCTAGATTTAGCAGTCTGATTCTTCCTTCTACAAAATAGAAAATTCACAAAACAGAGGGAAAAACAAAAGCTAACCAAAATTGGTCACCAAATATAACCCCTATTCTATCTGTCTTTCCTTAATTTATAGTTTTTAGAATAGGGGAGGTCTCCCTGAAAACTCGACCTCCCAAAAAATAATTATGAAACCAACAAGATGTATTCTAGGACAGATGTCCCGAAGTCTTTGCATAAACATGAGAAATTACAAAAATAAAGGAAACCGGGCCTGAACTAATGCATTATGTTGCTTTTCCATCATCATCATCCTCTCTACTTTTGTGGACATCATGGGCGGTTGTGAGTTCTTGAATAATAGATTGGTTTGGTACTTTCATCGCGTTGAGCTTTGCCTTTGCCGCCTCCTTATTCCACCAGGGCTTCACCATCTTTTCGGCGTGTTTCGGCAACTGATCATTTCCAATAAAAGTCATGGACTCAATCCTAGCCACCCTTGTTATATCTTCCAAGGTGAAATTACCCTTGGCCTTGATTTTCTCCATGTTTATCCAGAAAGCCTTGATTGCATCCTGTGTGTTCAACCCGCAAATTCCCAATAGCCAATCATCGTCAGGGTTAACCACCTTGTTATCTTTAACTATACTGCACTGGAGATCTTGGAGCTCATAAACAAAGGTCTTAGCGTCAAAGATCATAGACTTGAAGGTAAGAACTTGCCACATTATGGTTTTCTTCAGCACAAAGAGTTGACATTCATCCACTACCAGTTTGATTGACTGTTCCATCAAAAACCTGCAAACTCCATATTCGTCTATTTTGGCAAACAAGGGCAAGATATTCTGCCATTTGTGTTCCTCCTTCTCCCACGATACAAGATGATTTTGAACTTCAGTGATAAGACTCTGTATCTTATCGCATAACCTCTAGGAGTCGGTGATGTACTTCTCCCCATCCTTGATTATTCTCTCAATCCATTTTTCCATAGCTTCTGTAATACTCTTGGCCCGTTGAATTTGGCTCATTAAATTTTTATTTTCTGGAAAAGTTCAGTCAAAGTTCTCTGTAGCATGAGATATTGGGAGTGCCCCAAAGCAACCAATACTATCGATGAACTAGGCAAGAACATTTATGTGTCACTTTAGCTCTCTCTTTTTTCGCCCATTTTTCTTTGATCTGGTGAGCATTTTCTTTGCCGGTACCTGGAAGAAATGATTGTCTCTGTCTCTACTCATATTTCCCAGTTCCACCTTCATGATCTCAAAATCATCAGGGCTAGCCTCCTTGTTTTCATCCTTGGGTTTGTACGAGGTGATTTCAGCAACTCATTTTCTAATTCCCTCATCATTGTCTAGGCGGGTGGCAGTCTTGAACCTTTTTGGCTTAGGACTCTTCTTTGTGTACTTAATGACCATTTCTTGAATAGGAATAGTCATGGGAAGAAAACTCTGCTTTTTGTTCACCGAAGTGGTCAACCACTTAGGGGTTGCACTGGAGCTAGTTGTTCCTTTGATCACTTTGGAAGGTGGCGTCATAGCCACAGTCACCATATGAGAATCTAGGGCATTAGCAACATCGCTATCCAAGTCTTCAACTTCAAATATCAGGGCATTAAGAATCTTATCTTTCACCCCTATATCCTTTGCTTCATCCATCTTTCTTTGAGCGGCACTTTGGCACCGGGTATGCTGAGGAGTACAGAAAGCCAAAGCTAAATTACACCTATGTCTGAGCTGTGATGGCTTGTTACCCTTACCTACACGAATAGGCATAGAAGAATTGTTAGAAAGATGCTTTGGTGAACATAGAGGGTCCTTATTACTTCTCGTAGAATTAGACTTAATGCCTAATTTCGCTGCTTTCTTATTGGCAACCCACACCACAGTCCTTTACAAAACTCCTTTGGTCCTTAAGTATATATCATCTTTCTCTTCCTCATCCCAGTCAATTGGAGGCATTTCAATTTTTGCACCGGCTAAGTATCCTAGTTTGAAAAGCTCTAGATAGTCCTCTTGGAGCCCCTTACTATCCAACTTTATCTGCAATGAAATGACAAGTTCTAACACCAACCTCATGTTTCCCCTTTTGAACACCTCAAGTTCATCAGTACAATCTTCCTAGAAATCCTCTAGTTGACTCATTGGGAGGTATGGCATTAGACCAAGACTTTGGGAAAAACCCTTATTATCGAAACCTTTCCTTTCAGGATACAGGGAAAAATTGAAATTCATGATATCTACTCCAATACTCAAAGCATCGGACATCAAAATGCAGGACAACACACCAAATTGGATGGGAAAATGACCCTCCCATTTTTCCCTAGGTTGTGCCTTTTTGATTACAGAGGTCAGTTGTCTACATATCTCTGCTAGAACAAAGCAATCTGAACAAAAGTGAGGGAGCTTGAAAGACTCCTCTTGAAAGCCACCTACCCTTATGTAATAGAAGCGTGGAAACTGGATATAAAAACTACCAAACCTCTTTATCAATGTCTGTGCATCCTCAGAGATTATTTTGGCTTTCCTATTCTTCAATTCATGACACAAGTCACCCAGAAAAGCATTGTGCACCTTTCTGAAATCTTGTAAGGCCTTATCCTTTTCCAGCATGGGATGGAACTCATATATAGAAACGTCCTCCTCAATAAGCTGTTTTGGTATTCCAACCAACTCCTTAACACACACCAAACAATACAAGAGATACGAAGACATAAAGAAGTTTTGTTTGAACTATTTAGCCATACTTAGTTGTTCTCTCATTGAATCAACAATCAATTCAGCCCAATCCAAATACTACATTCCTTCCAAAACTAGTTGCACGTAGCAATAAATCCAGTCGTCGAAGCTATAAGCTTCAGTGGATCCTCTGGCCCGATGCAACAAAAGCATAACATCATGAATGTGATGCTACAATGATTCTTATTAGGTTTCTTGGGTAACCTAGAACCACCTCTTTGAGGAACCTTCAAGCAGAATTTTGCTACATTGTTACGGTGTCTGGTTCTATCCGTGTTGAACTCAGTGATTGACTAAGCAGGGGAAAAGTGGAGAACTGGTAATCAAGTATCTTGAAGACTAAGGAAATTACTTCACAATTTATGGCAAGAAGGGTTTCACCATTGTCTCTCCTAATGGTCTCAGACACTGGGTCGTATCTAGCGATACATTCCTGAATCAAATCTAGGCAAGGAATGGCTGGGGGAAAAGCTGTCGCTTCTATGAGATGGCTACTCAAAATGTCAACACCAAAAGATTTGTCAATTCCCTTGAACACCCTCTCTTTCAACACCTCAATATTTTCCCCTTTTAGGTCAGTATCGCTAACTATGGGCTCAGTGGATGCCAGGCTAAAAACATTCCCAAACAAATGTAGTGTGGACTTCATAATTCAAAGCAATAAGCCTAAACTGGTTGCAACAAAACTTTCTATGAGAGAGAAAATGCAAGCAAAAACTACTGGAGAGAACAAGAAAAGGACTCACCTTCATAGTTGAACAACCAGACGATGACTAGCAGCAAACAAGACTCCTATCTAGGAAAAACAAAAACGCAGCAGCGAGGAACAAATGCAGAGCACTAATAATCCTTCATACCTTATTAGTGAGGGCAATGATACAGAAACATTAAATGCAATAATTCCAATTTTTCAGTCTGAGTGTATTAAGTTTGTGGATTGGACATCGCACACATGCATTGAATGCATGGCGGTGTTTTTGAAGTATCCACCAGTTCCCAAAATGATTACTTACTTTGAAAAGCTAGGAATCGACATCACTTAAAACATTGTTCAACTTCCACATATTTGGTAATGAATGAACCATCAAATCATTAAAACCTGTGGGACCCACCAACTTTGTACACATATGAACATCCTGAATAGACTTCATGGGCGTTCAAGTAGTTCAAGATGTATGCTGTGCTCAAGGAGAAAATCTTGTCAAGAAAATTAATTATACCAAGCTGCTGACCATTTGTGCTATATTGAACATGTTGAACATGTTTGAACCTCTTGAACTTGGTTCAATGAGTTCAAAACTTGGAGAGAAATAAAGTAACATATTGCTGAACAAGAAACTTTTAGAGAGTCGCTGCAAGATACTTAAAGAAAATATTAGTATGAAAGACTTCCCTGAACACCTAAGAACCTATGGAACCTAAATGAACCTGTTGAACTCGGTTCAAGATGGTTCAGCTTGTTCACAGATTTCAACTAATTACTAAAACTCGACATTTGTGACTGAAAGAGGATTTATAAACATACTAAGGACTTGAACCGAGGTGTCACAAGAAAGATAAGGACTCTGAATGGAAGTTTTATAGGATGACTCACTCTTGTCATGAGGAATAAATGATGCAGTAACACATGTACAAATATCTATGTTATGTGTTGTGTATTTTGTTTCTCTTTCTATTATATGCATTAAGTTTCACCGATATTAATATTAACTGTTAATGTGTTAACCGACATTAATTTTTGGTTTACTGATATTAAGTATCAAGTTTGATTAAGCTATATTTGGGTTGAAATTGATAGACAATTGATTTAGCCCCCCCCTCTCATTTGCCTCTGAGTCCTAACAATTGGTATTAGAGTTAAGTCCTCTTTTTGCAGAAGTTTAACAACTTGAGGAGATTCTATGGCAACTAACTTTTTTAGGAAGGACAGTCCGAAACTTAATGGAACTAACTATGGTATATGGAAGATCGGAATGGAGACACATCTGAATTGCATTGGAAAAGACATATGGGATGTTACAAAGAATGGCTATGTTGGTCCTACACCGAATCAACCTAATCCACCAACATTGGGTAAAGATCATTGCAAAGCAAGAGAAGCACTCTTGAGCACCTTGTCGGATCAGCAAATCATGGGATTATCAGACCGATCTACTACTAAAGCTATTTGGGATAAATTGGAGACATTGAATGAAGGAGACACCACTATCAAAAATGCAAAACTGGAATGCTTCTGGGTCAGGTATGAAAATCTAAAAATGGAAGAAGATGAAATATTTTTTTCTTTTATGGAAAGGGTAAATGAAATTGTTTTGGGAATACAATGTTGTGGAGGTTCCTTGAGTGAAGATGAAATTATTTCTAAAGTTTTGAGAGAATTGCCACTGGCATACAAAATAAAATTCACTGCTATTAATAAGTTGAGAACAATGCCTAATACATCAGTATCTAGAGATACCTTAGTTGGAAAACTTTCAGCATTTGAGCTTGAGGAATTTCGTCCTGTTGCTACAATTAAGACAAATTTAGCCTTCAAAGCATCATCATCATCATCTCACAAATCTAATTGGAAAGCACTTTACGCAAGAGAACTTGAAGATATCAGGAGGGAAAATGAATAATTGGAAGAACTTGAAGCACGATTTGCAAGGAAAATGCCAAAAGGTCCTATTGGAAGTAAGTATGAAGGTAAAGCACCATTTAAATGTTTTAACTCCAATAAAGTTGGTCATATGGCATCTAGATGTCCTAATAGACATGCAAGATTAAGAGAAGAAGCTAAAAGAACATATAAGTCTAACCCTAAATATCAGAGATATAGATTTAAGAAGAATAGAGACAAATCATGTTACTATGCTAATGAAGGAGTTACTGGTGATTCTAATTAAGAACTGACAGACAATGGATGGGATTTTGTTGCAATAAAATAAGATCATCTGACACCTATTGTTCCACCGGTAGAGGAGGCCCTGATAGCTAAAATTGAAGAAAAGGATGAATGGATTATAGATTCCGGACGTTCACATCATATAACTGGTGACAAAAGTAAATTCTTATATTTTCAGGAATACAATGGAGGTCTAGTAAGATTTGGGGATGACAAAGCTTGTTTGATCAGAGGAAAAGGCACTATATCTTTTGATGGTAAGCACAATACTGACAACATTTATTATGTTGAAGGTTTGAAGCATAATCTTTTGAGTGTTGTTCAATTAGTTGAAAAGGGATTTTAGTTACAATTCAAAAATGGTAGATGCAAAATCCGAATAGAACTGGTTTGAATATTACAGCCAGTAATGAGACTAGAGGTAATATCTTTCATTTGAATAACAGTGAAAAGACATGCTTGATTTCACATATTGATGAAAGTTGGTTATGGCATAAAAGACTTTGTCATGGGATTTTTGATTGCATTATAAAGATTAGTTCATCTAAGGTAGTAAGGGATTTACCTAAGATTGTAAAACCTCATAATCAGGTATGTAGGGAATGTCAAATGGGAAAGCAAGTTAGAACAACTTTTAAGAGTTTCTAAGAAATCCAATAATGTTCTTGATTTAATTCATACTGACTTGTGTGGTCCGACAAGAACAAGAAGTGTACATGGAGATAGATACTTTATACTAATCATTGATGATTATTCTAGAATGTGTTGGGTTACCTTTCTCAGGGAGAAATTAGAAGCTTTTGGGAAATTCAAATTATTCAAGTCAATGGTAGAGAATAAAAATGATAAGAAAATCAAATGTTTAAGATTAGATCAAGGAGGTGAATTTACATCTAAGGATTTTAATACATTTTGTGAATTGAATGGAATTAGAAGACAACTATTAGCACCCCGGACACCTCAGCAAAATGGAGTTGTGGAAAGGAAGAACAAAACTATTCTGGATGTAGCTAGAAGCAAATCTACCTCATGTGTACTGGAGAGAAGCAGTGAATACAATAGTTTACACTTTCAACATAGTTCACATCAAAGGTGAAACCAGTAAGACACCTTATGAATTATGGTTTGGTAACACTCCTACTCTTAAATACTTCAAAATGTTTGGAAGCAAATGCTACATTAGGAGAGATGAGTATATTGGGAAATTTGAGCCTAGAAGTGATGAAGGAATATTTCTTGGTTATTCATCTAAGAGAAAGGCATATAGATGTTTTAATAAAAGATTGAAAAAAATCATTGAGAGTGCAAATGTGAAGATAGATGAACACTTTAGAGGAAATTCAAGGTCTATGGATTCTAAACCGGTAGTTGAGATGATCATAAATGAACCTATATAGAGTGCACTGGTATAGAATGTGGATCCAGTCACACTGACATCATCAGAGAATTCCACAGTGATTGAAGAATAACAACAAGTGAACACACCTAGGTATGCAAGATTGAATCACTCTGAAAGTTAGATAATTGGGAATAAGTATCAAGGAGTTATGACAAGAGGAAGACTGACAAATGAAGAGGTATGTTTAATTTCTCAAACTGAAACATCATTTGTTATTGAGGCATGTGAAGATATACATTGGATTAAAGCTATGGAAGATGAATTGGAACAAATTGAAAAGAACAATATATGGACATTGGTTCCTCGACCTAAAGACAAAAATATAATTGGAACTAAATGGGTATTCAGAAATAAACTTAATGGAGATGGTAAGGTAATCAGAAACAAAGCAAGATTAGTGTGTAAAGGATATTCACAAAAAGAGGGAATTGACTACAATGAAACCTTTGCACTGGTATCTAGAATTGAGGTAGTTCAATTATTTCTTGCATTTGCAACACACAATGACTATAAAGTATATCAAATGGATAAAAAATGGGCATTTCTGAAAGGTGATCTTGAAGAGGAAGTTTACATTGAACAACCTGATGGATTTTCATTGACAAATGATAAAGATATGGTTTGCAGATTAAGGAAAGCTTTATATGGATTGAAGCAAGCTCCTAGAGCTTGGTATGCTAGATTGGACAAATATCTTTTGAAGCTTGGTTACACTAAAGGTAATGATGACAACAAATTATATTTCAAAGTGCCTAATGAAGACATCTTGGTTATTGAATTTTTTGTTGATGACATCATTTTTGGAGGAGAAGATGGATTGTGTAAAGACTTTGCTAATAAGATGCAAGAAGAATTTGAAATGTCTATGATTGGGGACATAAAATTCTTTTTAGGATTGCAGATTTCATAAACGGATAAAGGTATATTCATATGTCAAACAAAGTATTTGAAGGAACTACTGAAGAAATTTGGTATGGAAAACTCTAAACCAGTAAGTACTCCTATGACTACAAATGATAAATTGACATTG
Organism: Cryptomeria japonica; assembly: GCF_030272615.1. Lineage (NCBI taxonomy): Eukaryota > Viridiplantae > Streptophyta > Pinopsida > Cupressales > Cupressaceae > Cryptomeria > Cryptomeria japonica. The sequence continues at coordinate 579,434,392 of NC_081414.1, read as the reverse complement.
AAGGATGATTCAGCTCCTATTAATCTGACAAGATACAAATCTATGATTGGAGGTTTACTATATTTGACAGAAACAAGACCTGATATAATGAATGCAGTATGTATTGTTTCAAGATTTCAGATTAATCCTAGAGAAAATCATGAATCAACAGTGAAAAGGATTTTCCGTTATCTACAAGGCACAACAAATCTTGGTTTATGGTATCCTAAAGATGAAATTTTTGATTTATGTGCATACACTGATGCAAATTGGGAAGGAGATGTAGATGACAGAAAGAGCACCACCGACAAGGCATTCTTTCTTGGCAGTAGATTGATTTCATGGTTGAGCAAGAAACAAAGTTATACATCATTATGAACTAACAAAATCAAAATATGTTGCAACAACAACTAATTGTACTAAGGTATTATGGATTAAGCAAATGTTGAAGGACATAAAGGTAAAATGCAAAGAACCTATAATCATTTACTATGATAATTCAACAACAATTGATATATCTAAGAATTTGGTATTTGAATCTAAAACTAAACATGTTTCTATCAAATATAATTTTCAGAAAGAGAATGTTGAAGCAAAAGAAGTGAGATTGGTTTATGTGAATACTAAAGAGAAGATTGCAGATATCTTTACTAAGCCTTTGCCTAAGGAAACTTTTGAATATCTCAGAGAGCAGCTTGGGGTTATACCCTCACTGGTAGAGACTTAGATAGCTGATGATTGGCATCAAACCAACAAAATTAACAGAGAAACCTTTTTTCGGCTTTGATGGAGGAGAGCTACTTCTCAGGGGGAGTAGTTAGTTATAACAATTGGTTATTGTAATTGGTTCTATGAATTGGTCGTATTGGGTATTTATATTGCTTTGGCATTTGATGTCAAACGGGGAGAGATATCTATGGAAAAACATACATTATCCTTTGGGGAGAGATTATTCATTAGGGGAGTGATATATACTCTCGGCATTTGTATTTTGATTTCTAGTATTGATCTATTCTAAAGATTGTTGGTTTTTGGTTTTTGGCATTTTGTTTTGGCACTTAGATGTTTTTCCATCTTGTGTTTCCATTAATGCCAAAGGGGGAGATTTTTGGTATTATGGATGTGTTGCATTGGTTTTTTCATTGATGTCAACACTTATCAACACTTATCCTTCTAGAGATCTTTGGTTATGTTGAACCAGCACATTATGTTCACCGACAAGTTTAGTGACTTATGCATAGTCACCAGTATATCATTCATCGACAGGTTATATTGTTCATCAGAATTGAAGATGACTTGTTATCATCTAGAGATCACTTGGTTATGTCAAAGACATGGTTTGGAAACTTGGATTTGGTATTTTGGTTATTGGTCTAATCGGGTTGACATATTTGTTGTTACTGGCAAATTGGTCTAGGCTATGGACCGGCATGCATTATCTATTCCAGATCAACATGACACATTATGGAGATGATTTAATTAATTGGATATTGTTGTAATTGTATTGAGCCAACATGATGCATCACATCTTGACTTATTTGTAATTGGTTTAAATGTAATATTCTTGGTAAACTGACCTACAAATTTGGTCTTAGGTTTTGGTATATATGTAAGATCTCATTTGTGAGATGATGTAAGTAAGGAGAAGAGGGATGGTATATGGTTATGGTATTGTAACATGGTATGTGCGAATATTGAAGATTATATGAGAAGACCATAGAGAAGGTTTAAGGAATGTTTGAAGGTGATTATTAGAGATTAACCGGTACTGAATCCAACATTATAGATGCTACTTTGAGTAATACATTATCATTGGATTTAATAATCCAATTGTAGTCAATGTGAATCCTATTTTGTGATTGAGCAGTGAGCTTTAGGTGGTTGGCCTTTCTGCATGTGCAGACCCCATTTGTATACACATACTATCTGCACTAGTATCATTTGATTGTGGGTAAGGTTTCCCACCGTGGTTTTTCCCCTTACAGGGTTTCCACATACAAATCTTTCTGTTATGTGTTGTGGATGTTGTTTCTCTTTCTATCATATGTATTAAGTTTCACTGGTACTAATATTAATTGTTAATCTGTTAACCGACATTAAGTTTGGTTTACCGGTATTAAGTATCAAGTTTGATTAAGTTATATTTGGGTTGAAATTAATAGACAAATGATTCACCCCCCCCTCTCAGTTGCCTCCAGGTCCTAACATAGAGGAGGCACTAGATGAAGGTGGAGTTTTCAAGTCATGTCTATTTTTACCTAAATTTATAGTAGACATTGATTGACAGATTAGGGATATTGAGGGTAAGCTTGCTAGTATAGGACATTCTTTTGCACCTCAATCACTCCATCCTAACACCCTTGAGGCAAAATTTTTTGGATTCACTGATGAAATAAAGGGTTTGTATCATGATAAGGATAGGATGTTGAGTAGAGTTGGGGAATTGAGAAGCTTAATCACTCACTGTATGGATACTCTGCTAGGAGCTCAGTAGGATGAAATCAATGCTCTAAATAAATCTATGCCATGTGATCTTCCAAGTTTGGAGATTCATGCATTCATGTACAATGGCTTGATTAGTGTTTTAGGATGTTTTTGAGAGGATGGACACAATATTTTGATTCCTTGAAGGTGACTTACTTAGACATCTTCAAGTTCTCGTGATTCATTCATTGATTTATACATAATCATTTTGGTGGATTCCCACCCCTTTCCATTGATGTCAAAGGGGGAGAGAGAGCACAATGAAAAATGGTGTATGAAGTTCAGGGGGAGTCAGATCTTTTTGATGGTTTTGCAGTTTTCTGACATTTTCCACCTATGTTGCCATCAATGCCAAAGGGGGAGATTGTTGGCATTTGATGCTCTTATGATGCTCTGGTGAAGATTGGTGATGTTTGATACATGTAGATTCTTAGGAGTTGTCATTGATGTCAACTCATTCAATTGTCTTGATCAGGTATGAAGATTTGGCTAACTAGTGATCTAGAGTATGTTTTCTGTAATCAGTCTACTCAGTAACTCTTTGTTTGCAGATCTTGAGGTTGATCTTACTTCCGGTGAAGTAGATTATCTGTTTGGTGATTATGATTGATTGGTAAAGTATTTAGAGAAAATAATCTTGCTAGTTAAGCCTCTGGTATTGATTCTGGTATGTGATTGAAGATCTGGTATCCGGTAGACCAACAAAGCATGCTATTCTTCATCTATTTGTATGTAGTGTGTATCCAGATTCTCTCAGTTAATTCTGATGATTCTGATGATTGGTAACATGTTCGAGGTGATTGGAAAGACCTATAGGAAGCATGTGATCACATGTTTTAGGTCTGGTGCAAATTTTTGATAAGGATTAAAGAAGACTTATAGCTACACATTTCATATTTTCCTATCTCATGAAGCCGACATGAAGGAAATTGATTTTAGTGTATGCGGATATATACAATAGATTTGGTGTGGAAAACCTTTTTGTAGCATTTGAGCACAGTTTCACTTGTGCATTTTTTGTCTTAGTTGATCCGGTGAGCAGAACAAAGCAGAACAAAGCAATCAAGCAAATCAATTATAGCAGATCATTTGTACTTAACTGGAACTGATTCCTGGCATATTCAGATGCTATTTACCAATTCATTTCTTATGGTAATCTTTTGTAAATAGTTGTAAGGTAGTGTGCCATCCTTCAAGGTTGTAGCCCTATTTTTGTATTGAGCAGTGAGCTCTAGGAAGTGTGCCTAAATGCAAGTGCATTCCCCCTTTGTATATTTTTTTGCTACAGACCATAGTAGAATAATATTGTGGGTTCAAATGCCCCTGTGGTTTTTTTCATTTGGGTTTCCACATAAAAAATATTGGCATTATGATTTTGTGGTTGGTTGTTTTGTGTTTCTGCATTTCAATTTCATGCTTATGCTTCTGGTGGTTTAAAGTTAAATCAGAAAATTTATTAATTGATATAACATTGACTCACCCCCCCTCTCAGTGTTCCTTGATTCCAACAATCCCTAAAGGTCTATGTAGATATCAGGACAAAGACCACCCTCTTAATATTCCTTGATTCCAACAATCCTTAGAGGTTTATGTAGATATAAGGACAGAGACCAGCTACTTCCGAGCCCATAGTATGTGATGCAAGGAGATTCCATCATGTATTTGCGATAGTTGATAACTATTAGGCTGAGAACCAGGCTAACAATATTATTTGATTTAGGTGTTTCATATTCTTTTATTTCTCCATCATTAGTAGAGTTATGCAGGCTTGCTATGGCAAAGCAAGATGATAGGTGGTAGGTTGAGTTAGCTATGGGGTCCAAGGTGGCAGTGGATTCCATTGTGCATGATTATGTGTTGGATTTGGGAGTTTGTACCACCTCAGTGGATCTTCGTGTTCTCTCTTTGGGTTCCTATGTTGTTGTGCTAGGCATGGATTGTCTTGAGCCTCATCGGGATAGTATTGATTTCTATGGAAAGAAGGTGTAGTGCCTTGATGATAGTGGGAAGAATGTGTGTTAGCATTTGATCATTTGTACTATACCGGTAATGTGTGTTTTCTTGATGCAAATGGTATATGTTTGTTGTGCATAATGATTAGATTTATGTATGATGACTATTTTGTATGTTGTCATTGATTGGCAACTATGTTTCTTTAAGTCATCTAAGTCCTACAGTTAAACCGACTAGACTTATCCGGTAAAGGAGAAACAATTTTTATCAGAACCAGTAATTAGGACTTCAACCGGTAAATGAAAGACAATGTTACATTTTGACAACCGGTACATGAGAATCATTAATATTGAGATGATGTGGTTTTGCAGCAGCATTGAAGACTATCAGATAAAGATATGTTTGTGACTACACGTGTTGAATTGATCAGGTGAACGAGATTTGTTTGACAAAACATATTAGTTGATGGAGACTTAACTAGTAGTGATGAAAATCACTAAGATCGGTAAAATGACACATAATTGAATTTGTTATGTCAAAGGCCGACATAACTAAAGCATGTAATGCAAGATTGTCTAGATGCATTGAACCTAGGAAATTGTAATAAGGTTCTAAGCTGACCTTATGATAATTTTAATTGTGTGATGAGGTATGAAAATATATTTATACATGAGCTTGATAGCATGATAGGAGATGAGCGAATTATGTATTTTTGATAGTGCGAAGATCGGAGAAGTTGAGAGATGAAGTGTTTGTAATTTTGTAATTTTCTAAAGTAGATCTTATCAGACACATAAGGTGTTATACTCAGATCATTTTGTACTTTTTGACTTCCTAACAGTTGCAACAAGAAAATCTTTTTACAAGGTCACTCCTAATAGTTCTAATCATTAAATCCTCTTACCAGGTGACACATTAACTTGTGTTTGCAAATCCCAGTAACCTGGGTAGCTCCTAGTAGGGTTGGTCCTCACAGGCTTTATTGTATAGCTATTAACTAGTCTTAGACATTTTTAACAAGGTGTGCCCCTAATCGAGTGTTGTAGACCTTAACTGGTCAAATCTCTATACTATAGATAGAGGATCTTGTGGGTACTAACTCCCACCGTGGTTTTTCCCATTTTGGTTTTCCATGTATAAACTCTTGTGTGATGTGGTTTATGCTTTGTGTGGTGATTGCATATTTGGTGTTATTTCTTACAGGAATATTGAGTCTTAAATTGGTGAAATTGATATTCAGATTTTTTATTTTTTTTACTATCACTGATTCACCCCCCCTCTCAGTGCATTATAAGTTCATCAAATGGTATCAGAGCTTTACTTCCTTAAGTCTTAACCTCTTGGAAGGGATCTCTAATCCTAAGGCAAATATGGGTGAAGGAATGAGCTATAGAGAGATGGCTAAAGAACTTGTTGATACTAAGGAAGAGCTAGAAATCCTAAGAGGCAAGTATAAGACATCAATAGCTAAAGGAAGGAGTTGACTGAACAATATTTGGAGATCTCTGACAACAACTCCTCAGATGAAGCAAACATTGATGCACTGGTTGAAGAAGTGGATAAGTTGAAATGTATTCAATAACCTATTTCTCTTTGTAAGATTTCCACTATGGAATTGAAGCATTTTGTGCTTCAGGGTTATTAGTTGTTTACAAAAAGAGTGGATGATTTGGATGAAGGAGGTAATCATGATGATCTCTTTCGTCATCATCCCATCCTCTAGGATTTTTTCAGATGTGTTCCCTAGTGATATTCTGAGTATAATGCCTAAGCACAACATTGAATTTTGGATAGATTTGGTTCCATGAGAAGAGCCTATATCTAAGGCTCCCTATTAAATGACTACCAAGGATTTGAGCGAGTTGAGGTTGCAGCTGGAGGAGTTTCTAGCTAAGGGATTCATTCACCATAGTGTTTCTCCATGGGGTGCACCTGTGTTGCTTGTGAAGAAGGATGGATCTTTTCATTTATGCATTGATTATAGACAGTTGAATAAGGTGATGGTGAAGAATCTTTATCGGCCTTTGTCGAGGATAGATGACCTCTTTGATAAGATTAAGGATTCTAAGGTCTTCTATAAGATAGATCTTAAGTCCAGGTATCACCATTTGAGCATTCACGAGGATGATATTCATTGTACAATATTCCATACACGATATGGACATTACAAGTTTACAGTGGTAGCTTTTGGTCTCACTAATGCTCCATCAGTTTTCATGAGCTTGATGAATTGAGTTTTCAGGACTTATCTTGACAGGTTTGTGCTTGTATTCTTGGATGATATATTGGTTTATTTGAGATCAGTGGAAGAGAATGAGAAGCACATGAGGCAAGTGTTGCAGTGCCTTTGAGAGAATCAGTTGTATGCCAATATGGTGAAGTGCGAGTTCTTCTAGTAAGAGGTTAAGTACCTTGGCTATATGATTTCAGATGAGGGCATCACAGTGGGTCCCTTTAAGATTCAGGCTATGGTGGATTGGCCAGCATCCACTAATGTGGGCAAGGTTCGTAGCTTCATGGGGCTTGTAGGTTATTATCGCAGGTTTGTTGAGGGTTTTTCAAAGATAGCCCATCCTATCACTTCTCTTCAAAGGAAAGGGAAAAGTTTGTATGGTCGAATTAGTGTGAGACAACTTTTAGAATCCTTAAGGAGTGTTCGACTAGTGCACCTATTTTAGCAGTGCCATATCCTTTGGGTGATTTTGTGGTGTGCACATATGCTTCTTTGGAGGGTCTAGGAGTAGTACTTATGTAGGAGAGTAGAGTGATTAATTTTAAAATATTAATATTCTTTATATTATAATATTAAATAGATGCAAGTATTGAATTTTAAAATTTAAATAATAGATAAATACTTATTTTATATTTATTTTAATACATATATTTCTATTAAGCACATGGTGTAGGAGAAAAGGGGAAGGCCAAGACACTTGGCATAATAGAAGAAGTTATTATAAGCATATTTTATGACAAGTGGAAGTTACAATATTTATTTCATTTGGAAAGAATACATTTTATGTTAGCAAAGTTTATGACATGGGAGTTACAACTTTATTGCATGACATGAATATCTCTATTCATAGTATTTTTTATGACAAGAAAAAAGAAATTTCAAATTCAAATTCTAGGAAATAATGGACAAGTGTTAACCCCACTATGACAAGCCATAAATAATATGTCATAGAATATGACAATAATAGTTTTGCATGAAATTATTTTGGGAAAAGAATCTCTAAAACATTAATTTCTTTTGAATTGGGAAATGACTCTCTTTTTCTATATAATGAATGCTAGATTTTATAAAATGGAGGTCATTGTTATGTGACAAGTTAGTCTTTGAAATCCTTAAGAAATTATTTTTGAATTATTCTAGTTGTGTTGGAGAAATTTTGTAAACATATTTTATCAGATTTCAAGAAGAAGTTGAAGGAGGACAACTAGAAACAGGTGCTTGATTCAACAACAAGGTTTCAATATTGTAGGTCTATTTTCCTATCTTCTCCTTCTTTTCACTCAATAGATACTTGTGTATTTCTTTCAAAAAAAAATGGAAAAAGAGGGGGGTTTTTCTTGCATGCATGCATAAATTTATTAGGGGAAAATTTAGAGGATAAATGTAGTTTAAGGGTTTTAGATATTTTTGCTTAAATCTAAAAGTGGATTTCAAATATGTTAGGATAAACAATGTAGAAGTTTCCTCTTTATTTTTAGATTGAGTTAGGAAAAAATAAAAAGTACTTTGTTTATCTTCATCAAATTTTAATATAGCAAGATAGTATTTTCAAGAAAAATGAATAATTAAATGTGCTTATAGTTTATTCCCATTTTTGCATGAAACCGTTTTTTCCTTACATTTTATCCAATTATTTACTATCTTAATGGTTTTTTTTAACAAAGAGGTTATTTAAATTTATTAAAATTTATTTAATATTAATTTATATTTTAAGTATTGTTTTAAATTATTAAAATTTATTTAAATTAATTTTATTTTAAAGATGTTTTTAAATAATTAAAAAGGAAAATATTTACATTATCAAAATTATATTATAATTTAAGTTGTTGCATTATTAAAATTAATAATTTAAGATAATGCAAAAGATTTTATTTAAATAAATGATGTAATAATTTGATTATTAAAATATCAAAAAAACTAAAGTTATATTTAATCAAACTTAATTTTTTTATTGGTCCTCTTAATGGAATGGAAATTTAAACCTTCTTCTCAAACATATGTTTTCTTAAAAGTTTATTATCTCTTTATGATGAGAAATGGATCCTTTTGGATTAAAACAAACTTACTTTTCAATGGACTCAATGGTGAACTAACATATATAGATTCAAATGAAAAATTAAACATTAAGAGATCCATTACCTTGAATTAATTTTTTTTAGGATGTTGATATATAGTTAAATCTTTTTATAAAATAAATTAATTTGATTTAAGATAAAAAAGGAAAAGGGAAATGATATTGCACCAATTATACACCTTGGAATGAACTTATTCAAAAGTATTGGTTCTTTCTTAGCAAATATCACTAGTTAGTCTCAAACAAATGCTAATAATAAATAGATCCCCTTCAAGACATTTAACAGTTTTCAAACATTAGACATCAAAAATACCTTTTAGTATACTTCATTTAGTACAAGTATTAAAGATTAAAAGGATTTACCTTCCAAGTTAATATGTTTAGATTCATAGTTTCCTTTTCATGTATTTTAGGAAATATAAATTAATGTTTGGTTAAAGTTTCCCTCAATTCAAGAAGTTGCGCTCATTAGCAACATTGTCACCTAAGACCTTCTTTTGCGGAAAACACAAAGTCATTGTGAAGTTGTGCATAACTTTGGAACTAAACCTTGTGATGTTAACCAACTTCTTCTCAAGGTCCAACACTTGCACCTATAGCTTAGCCAATTCCTCCATAATGGCAATAAATTTGACACAATTTTGACCCACTTTAGCCAGGTAGATATTTTCATCCGAGATCTCATCTTCAGATAATCACATAGCTTCAGTTACATCCAAGGATCTCTTAGAGGTAGTATTCTTCCCTGAACATTCCTCCACATATTCTTCCATCACTTCCACCACATCAAGATCCTCAATTGAGTCATTGGTGTCCATATCATCCTTAGATTTACTCTCAGTCTTACCAACCAACCTGTTGGATCTATAGGAATTAATGTCTCCCCCACCTCTATCCTCCCCTTTGCTTCTCAATTTCTTCAATCTGAGGTTGGAGCTTCATGTTTTTTGTAGGCATGGGCCCTTTACCTTTTTTTATTGGGAGAAGGTGTGGTGTGTTAGGAATCCAATAGATGCTGAGAGGGGGGGGGGGGGGGGGTGAATCAGTATCTAACCGATATATAGAATTTCTTGACTTAAAACATGTAGAACATAATATAACAGTGTACCGATATGCAAGAAATAATGCAATAAACAGAATCAAGAACATCCACATGAAAAGCACACCATAACACAAGGTTTTAACGAGGAAACCTCGGTGGGATTTGTGACCCACAATATTTACTCATTGGCCAATAAGAGAATATTACTTACAATAGGGGCCTGCACATGTAGGAAGGCCAACTGCCTAGAGCTCATAGCTCAATGGGAAGTCTCAATAACTTACAATGAGGATTATACAAATCCAATATCTTGTACTGCTTTACAATAGCATCTTCAATGCTTGATCTAGTACCGGTTGCTACTTTACAGCTTACATAAACCCCTTAACCTATATTTCGCATAATAGGTCTTCCTAATATTTTTCCTTAATGCTTACATCTCATCTCTCAAATGTCTACAATGATCTCTTTTATATTTAAGAGTCATTTTACAATTTTCCAGGTCGGCTTACAAAGTTTTTCAATAATAAACAAAATATAATATAACAAAATCCTGTCGGCCTCTGTGCCGATATACTTCCTTTCTTCTGTGCTGATGCCGATGTCCTGAGTGCCGGTGTGGAGTGTGATCTGTTGATGCCGGTATAATACCTTTTCCAGTGCCATAGGATTGCAAGGTTGCCATCAATGACAAAACCTTCAATCACATACAATGTCTCATTGGAGTGTGCATATGCCAACAATCTCCCCCTTTGGCATTGATGACAACACTCATGAGAAATTTCAAAAGATGTATCCAAAAAATGGGAAGTCCAAAAATGTTACCAAAAATGTGTGAGCTCCCCCTGAGCATATGATTCTTGTGATTTGAATTTTCTCATCCCACTACTCCCCCTTTGGCATCAATGACAAAGGTTGTCAAGATGTCAGTAGAGTTTGTAGTTTCAACCTTGTAACTGGGTGGTTACAATTTGAAAAAGATCTCCCAAAATCAAGTTTATACTATCCATAAAATTTTTGCTATCCTTTATTGTTGTCTCTGTTCTCTTCACTATACCGATGAGATGGTGTAAATGTTATGCCGGTGTTTTCTTTCCCTGTATTAGTGCCTCAGATACTTCCTTCCATAGTGATGCTAGATAGTCCAATCTTGGACTTAGTTTTGATCTCAAATGCTTTGCCTTATTCACTATTCTTTCTTTCTCTCTTTCCAATTTAAGTAATTCTTCTTCAAAATTTGTTATCTTTTCCTCAAAAACTGATAGTGTATCAGGTGAGTTGACAAAACTATTTGCAATTTTATTGATCTCATCATGTACCTTGCTCATCTTCTTGTCTATATCTATAGTCAAAAAGTTTGTTTTACATGTATCTTTGTACAAATTTTTGTACTCTTTCAATAAATTACATAATTCTGGTAGAAGTGTGTCAAAATCTCTGTTACACTTCTTTATTTGCTCATCAAAGAATTTCTGTTTTTCAACTTCTACTTCATCCTTCAATGACTCTTCCTTTATTTTCTCAATGTTTTCTGTGATATATTTACACAGTGTATCAAGTTGTCCTAAAGAATCTTTATTGTCTATATTACAGTTAGGAGCAATTACCTTTAAATTTGGTATGGTATCATCGATTGCCTTGTAAGCTTGTGAGCTGCAGTCGGTTATCTTCTTTATTGAATCTAATAGTACCTCAGTCACATTAGTTGATTTGTAGCCTGATGATGAATCAACAATCTGAGTACCGGTGGAAGTAACCAAGCTTGTATTGACCTTTGGTAGGTCTGTTTGTGTCTGCATTCTTTAAGCAATGGTTTTTCTACTTCACTAGTTGTCGGTGGTACTATTTCTTTATGTACCTATTTCGGTTGCTGTTGTTCTAGTTCTGGAGCCTTTTTCTCTATTTTTTTCTCTATTTTTTGTATTGCCTCAGTCTGAGTCTGAGTCTCTACCTTTTGCTCATTGTCTTCTGCCAGTTTCTCTAGTGTGTTATCAGTTTCCTTAGCTACTAGAGGCTCACTAGCCATATCAGTCTTATCAGTTGTATCTTTGTCTACCACAATGTTGATATTGTGAGTATCAACATCCACAGTATATAAGACTTCAGGATTAGGATTATCATCCTCTACATCCATACTCTCAGCTGCCGATTGATCTTCTGTAGCTGTTGTTTTTACCGGTAGAGTAGTTAGAGGAGGTGGGGGTAAGTTGTCTCTAACCTTGATACTAGGTGGTCCACCAACTTTAACTTTACCCTTGTCTCTATCTTTCTGATAAAATTTTATGGGTTTGGGGTTCATGTACTCTTCTTGTTTTTCTTTCTCAACTAGGAATATATCCCATCCATTTTCTATCTCCTTAGTCACATCATTAATTCTTCCAACCATTAAAGCAACATGCTGGTGTGTAGTAGAAAATACTGTCCTGTTGGCTTGAGCAATTAGGTCATCAATTTCTTTGGGTGAGTTTACCGGATATACAACAAGTAGCTTTTCAATCTTTATTTTCTTGTCTAGTTCTATTACTGCTTGTCTTCTTGCTTCTATTCTTTTAAATAGTTCATCTGGAATTTCATTGACCACTTCCATCAAAAACTTCTTATACATATCCATATGCAATATAACACTATTTTCAACTTGTTCTTTTTCATCAGCTATTAAGGTGTTATATATTTTCTCTATGTTCTTCAATTTACATTCCTCTGTAATTTCAATTAGTAGTATATCAAGAGGGGCTAATTCTTTGTTTGTCCTTTTCTTCTTTTTGGGTGTCAGTTTCTTCTTCTTTGGTGTAGCCTTTCTTACCAGAGATCTCACTACTTGTTGTTTTTGTCTTGTCCTCCTAGGTGAGGGTGTGGTTGCCGATGAGGGATCTCTTTTTCTTACAACTCTTTTGAAAGTTGTAGGCATGTCACCCTCCAAAGAAGTACCTACCGGTGATAGGTGAGTTTCAAGTTGTGGAGCTACTAACTCATCCTCTGTTATACCGGTTTTCTTCAACACATCTTCTTTGATGGCTTTTGCTTGTCTAGAACCTTTCCTTACAACTGGCTCAACCTTTTTCACTCTTTTCTTTGATTGTATTTGGCTTTCAATAGTTTCTGCACTACCAAATACTTCTTCCTTAGGTTCTCTAGGGGCTTCCAGAAGTGCTTTAGCATATGTTTCAATTATATGATCATCTATTTCATAGCCCATCTCGGTTACCCAAACTATCCTAGGGATGACTGCTTCCATTGAGATTTCATCTTTCTTGATTACAAAGCATATTTCATCTTTGTATTTGTCGACAATCTTTTGTGATAACCTGATTCTTTTCTTCATTTTGGCCTTTAATGCTTGAAAGAAGTCATGAATATTGTTTTCCTTGTCTTCTCCCATGTTATTGAATTGTTTTGTTAACTGTTTGCCTACCGGTATATCATATCCAAGTTCTTTGTAGCCTATACCGGGAACCTATTTTGTGATATGTAGCATCAGACATACTAATAGATTTCCAAACCTGAAATTTCCTTTCTTGTCCTTCTTAATCTTTCCAAGGTTGTCAATTAATTCATCCTTTAACCACTCACATATATCAATCTTTGCATTATCTATGACCATATCATAAGAACTCTTAATGCATAAACTTGAAACTGAATTGAGTCTATTTGCATGAGTAGTTTTATACCCTAATATCATGCTAATAAATCTCACATTAATGTCAGTTACATCATTAACTCTTAGGGACCTCTTGTCGAATGTTGCACCAATTAGGTTTGTAACTAGGTCATTAGATACCTTCTTGGTTTTATTTGGCCTTTTGTCGGTGATTGGTAACCCTGTGAAAACTTTCATAGCTTCCTTAGTGATTTTGTGGATTGCATCTAGCTAGAAAAATTCACCATGTACCCTACTTAAGACTATCCTAATCACATCCTTGGGGAATTCAGGAATGCTAAGGATCTCTGTAAATCCTAGGGTCTCAATGATCTTGTGTTCATCTTTTACATTGGTGGTTTTATCACATATCACAGTTTTAAACATGGTTTTAATCTCTTCATCTCCTAGTTCCTCAATGTTGCAGTGGATGTACATTCTGGGGTCTTCAGCATAAACAACTCCCATAGGAATTTGAGAAAAAGCACCTAAGGTATCATCTTTCTTTGCTACCTCAGGAACTAATTGAAATATGGGCCTAGGTATTTTTATCACTTCAAAAATAGTAGGGTTTTCTATATATTCAATTGCAGAGGTGGATGCCATGATTAAATACCTTTTACTGCCTTTAGGATGGATGATTGCTTGGAGTGTTCTTGCTTTTTGCTCGAAATGCCTTAGCTCAGAAACTTCGCGCTCTTCGTAGGTTTGAAATATCGGTAAAATGAAATGGAGCCAAAACCTTGATTTTATAGTGTCTTTTTGCCATCTACCACATTAGTTACATGCCAGTTAAGTATTCACTTAACATTGTTTGCCGGTAATAAGTAATTTCCAACTTCTTATCTCTAACCGAGGGAATAATAGCACATGTGTCAATAGATTGCCAAACCCTCAAAGAAATTTTCTTCAATTAGATGAAGAACTTCCTATCGGTGGAGCACTACTCTGTCCTTCTAGTGAAGCATCACTCTATTCTATTGGTGAAGCATTGGTTTGTTCTATCGGTGGAGGAGTATTCCTAATAATTAGATCAGCTTTTCTAATCCATTGTTTTGAGAATTCTTGCTTAACCTCTTCAACTTTTTCTTTACCTTTCAAGCTAGAACTTTTGTTGTCTACCGGTGTTCCTTTACTTCTACAAAATTTAGCAATATGCCCAATCTTGTTACATGCATAACAAGTTACATTATTCTTCTGAATAGCTTTCCCATAACCTATGTTGGTTTGTGTTCTGCATTGATTAGATAAATGTCCAAATCTTCCACAAACATAACATCTCACATTCATCCTACAGTTTTCAGAGTTGTGACCTACTTTGTTGCATTTAGAACATTGACCGGTGGGTGTGTTGATATTCTGATAATTTCTAGATCTACATTCATTTGCTCTATGACCATACTTATTACAGTTAAAGCATTTTCCATTGAATTTATAAGCATTAGGTTGTCTTACCGATTTGCTGTGATCCTGAGTATTTGCAGTACCAGAGCTTTCACCAACTTCAAAGCCAATTCCAGAAGTGTCTCCTTTAGGTTTTTGATTCTTCAGCAAGGTGCCAAGTTCCTCTGAGCTTTTCTTGAATTTTTCTTTATGTTGATTTGCAGTTTCTAGTTCTCTTTCTAAGACTTCTTTTTGTCTCATCAGTTCATTTGAGTCATTCTGAGTATGCATCAGATCTGTCTTCAACATGTCATTTTCATAGCTAAGTCTTGTGTTCTCATTTACTACATCACTTAGTCTTCTGGTAAATTCTTCTTCATTCTTCTTCCTATCCTCAATCTCTTTGCAAAATCTCATAGTCATATCCTGCATCTCATTCTTTGTTGTCATGTTCTCTTGTTTCAACTTGCTTATCATATCATTAAGTGATTCCTTTTCATCATTCTCATTTTGCAATTTTTCACAAAGTTATCTTCTCTTATTTCTTGTAATAGTAAAATTTTCTTGAAGTGCCTGAATGATATCCTGAGCTGCCCTAAAATCATCTTCTAGTTTGATATTTTTCAATTTCTCTACATCATAGTCTGAAAGAGCTCCTTCCAGTTGCTTCATCAGATTTTCCATCTTTACCGGTGTCAAGATCTTTCTCAAGCTATTAGGCTTCTGAAAATAGAGGACCAAGCTCTGATACCAATTCTTAGGAATCCCACAGATATTGAGAGGGGGGGGTGAATCAGTATCTAACCGGTATATAGAATTTCTTGAGTTAAAACATGCAGAACATAATATAATAGTGTACTGGTATGCAAGAAAAAATGCAATAAATAGAATCAAGAACATCCACATGAAAAGCACACCATAACACAAGGTTTTAACGAGGAAACCCAGTGTGGGAAAAACCTCGGTGGGATTTGTGACCCACAATATTCACTCACTGGCCAATAAGAGAATATTACTTACAATAGGGGCCTGCACATGCAGGAAGGCCAACTGCCTAGAGCTCACTGCTCAATGGGAAGTCTCACTAACTTACAATGAGGATTATACAAATCCAATATCTTGTACTGCTTTACAATAAGATCTTCAATGCCTAATCCAGTACCGGTTGCTGCTCTGCTGCTTACATAAACCCCTTAACCTATATTTTGCATAATAGGTCTACCTAATATTTTTCCTTAATGCTTACATCTCATCTCTCAAATGTCTACAATGATCTCTTTTATTATTAAGAGTCATTTTACAATTTTCCAAGTCAGCTTACAAAGTTTTTCAATAATAAACAAAATATAATATAACAAAATCCTATCGGCCTCTGTGCTGGTATACTTCCTTTCTTCTATGCCGGTGTGGAGTGTGATCTGCTGATGCCAGTATAATACCTTTGCCGGTGCCATAGGATTGCAAGGTTACCATCAATGACAAAACCTTCAATCACATACAATGTCTCATTGGAGTGTGCATATGCCAACATGGTGGCCAACTACTTTGGGGTCCTAGAGGCTGCTAAGTGGAGGCCAAAAGTGGAAGGAGTGGCTTTGGCATTGTTAGGGGTGGTTGAGATGGAGGTTAGGGTGGCAAAAGGATTTTTATTGATAGATTTGCAAGCATCTAGGATTATCAGTCATTTCTTGTTGCTTTTACCTGGTCAGTCAAGGATAGTTTTAGCTAGAGGGGATTCAGAGTGCATAGGGACTTTCATAACAGAGATGGCTTTAGGAGGGCATAAAGAAAATTAGAATTGATAAAGTCTATGGATACGACCTTGGTGAAGTGAGATGGCTTCTTATCAGAGTTATTAGTGGCCTCCATAGATTCTTTGATAGAACTCTCAAGGGAATTGGGCAAGAAGAATGGAAAGAAAATCAAGGCATTGTGATGGAAGTGGTTCAATAGAGGAAGATGATAATAATTGTAATATTTAAACCTACCTTCAAGAGTAAAAAAATTCATGATAATGAGGCATACCTAGTCTCTAGGGGTTGGGAGCATTTATTGGTCGAAGCCACTATGCAGTTTGAAAGGTTTTTCCCCATCCTTGAAGAATACGGCTAGGCTTTCATTGTCCTTGAAGCAACTTTGTTTTCTCCAATTTTGCCCTGTAGTGAGAAGACTAGTGGTTTTGGAAATCATGTCCTCATTAACTTCAAAGGAGGTACCCCCAAATTTTACTTGACTATTATCCTAGGAAGCATCAAATAGGATGTATAGATTTTTATCATATCCATCCATTCTCACAAGGTAATTAGAAACCCCACCCTCATAGCATTGTTGACTCTTAATTATACCTTAAATGTGAAAAACCTTAAGGGAAATTCAGTGATGGGGGACCTATTGCGTGAAACTCACTAAATGACCTCTGGGATTAAGAAGCCAACTCTTCATACAATTGGGGGAGAAAAGGGGAAGGAGAAAACTTAAAGCAAAATGGTCTACACTATTTAGGCAATGCGTCTAAACATTTGGGAAAAGCATTAACAACATATAAACCTAGAAACGTATGGTTTTAAATCCCACTCAACAATCTACATGCTCAGAACCATTTGAGAGAATAATTCAACACAACACTCATTCAACATAAAATGATATTAACTATTCATTCAACAGATAACAAGTCTCAAAACATAGTTTAATCCGTGAAGTCTCACAACAAATATCATAGAAGTTATTCAACTTGAAACCAACACAGAAGTTAATATATTAAGCTTCAAATAAAACCATCACAAAGGCCATAGGCACAATTTGATCTGTCTATCATTCACCAAATTAAATCAACATAAAGGCTTCTTCAAATGAACCAATGTATAGAAAAAACCCTCTAAAAGTCTAAACCTCACTAAGCAAGGAAAAGAAAGCATAAATAGAGCCCACGACTCCTAACTAATAGCTTGCAACATCAACAACATCCTAGCAACTACTTCTGACAAGAAAACCTGGCATGGTGCATAGCGGGACACTACCTAGCAAAATAACCTTCAAAGTTGTTATCTCCACCACGTCATGGCAATCTCTACACCTACCCAATAAGAAAATCACAATGAAAATCGCATCTTAGTTCACAAACCACCATGGAAGACATGTGGTAGCTCGAGGGACATCCAAAGATGAGCGTAGAAAGAGAACCAAATCGGGAAGCACCAAGTGTCCTTATCCTCGCACGATGAAAGGTGGGGACAAGAAATGTACCAAGTTATTAAAACCTAGCCATGCAGAAACTCCGCGTTCTCCCTACTTTGAATGAAAAACACGAGCATGTAGAGGCAACATCGAAATGCCACTTGGCTCACATGCTGGCAAATAGGAAAAAGGTCAAAGGAAAAGAAGAACGTTGCCACTTGATCAAAATGCTACCTGCAAGAAATACCAAAATAATATTAACATTTCTTGGTGACTAAATGGGGAATTTTGCCTGCAGAATGCTAGAACCCAAAATTGTTGGTTCAGAGACTAGACTTCATGTCAGAATGGGGCAAAGCAAATCGAATACCTACTACAATGGAAACCATTCATATTTGGAGGGCAACACCTATGCTTCCAGACTCTGGTAGTGTTGATCTAAACAAATTACTTCTTCGAATGACAAGTTTGTTGGTTCATCATGGACCAGTTTTAAGAGTGCATAAAGTTGGGCCAGGGGATGTAGGAGATGCTCAATCTCCACTACCGAGATAGAATTATTCAAGCATTGTAGGAAGGTCCTATCCTTCTATATTTTCTCTATCTGGTTCAACACTTGTTCAATCCCTTACATGGAACCATCTGCAGGAAAAGGAGAAGGCGGACCCAAGGAAACAAGCCTCTCTATGTGTTGCTTGATATCTAGAACCAAAATTTGCAAAGGTTCAAGGGTTGTTGAGATATGCATGATCACCTTGTGTTGGTTGATGAAGATATTAGTTTTCCTAATTAATTACTCGTAGTCTGTAACCCCTTTTTCTCTCAACTCTTCATCTTGAGCAGCGTACAACATCTGAATTAAAACCTGGGCTATGGGGAGTTTAGGACCAATAAAAACCATAGAGTTGTTAATGAGAGCACTCGCTTTAGCATGGGTTGTAGTGAAGCACATCTCTTAGAGATCTTAGCATGGTTTGCAGTGAAGGGAAATACTACTTAATTCTTTCCTAATGGGAAACGTACAATTCTACCAAAAATGGAGAAAAATCATGATGAACCTCCAAGGGGGGAGAAATGATTGATAGTCATAAGATTTCTTCATCCTTTGTTGTTATTTCATGCTGTAGCTCCCTACACTTGTCTAGTTCAAGGACCACTTGACTTTCCAGAGCGATGATTTTGGCACTTCCATCTTGCACAACTTGTTGAAGTCATGACACAAGATCTCATTCTTGCTGCAATAAATCTTCCATATCTAGTAATTTCTTTTCCACTTGCTCCAGGCTACTCCCTTTTTCACGCAACTTTGTTTCAAACCTTTCTTTCTCCTCCAAAAGCTTGACTTGTGCCTCACTCAATTGCTGATCCCACTCTTCTTTTAGGTAGATCTCCTCATGCAGCTGTGTATGCATTTGGGTAGCGTCTCTGGAAGTTGCCTTTAGTTGTTGTATTTCTTGCTCCTTCTCCTACAATTCCTTCAAGGACACATTCCTCGTTGCCTCCTTCCCTTTCAGTTGAGAACTCACATTATTCAGGGTAGACTACAACTTTCCTTTTTTAGAGTTAGCTTATGTCAACAATCCCTACAAGCGGTTGATTTTTGCATTGCTAGCTTTATCTTCCCTTCTCTATTGGTCCAAATATTCTTGGAGATTCTCATTCTTCGCTTTCACTTTCTCTAGGTGATGGCTCTTCTTGATGAAATCAGAAGATACAACCTTCAAAGTTTCTTCCATCATCTCAACTTTATCAGATGTCATTGCATTCAGAAGGTTGACCCCGACAACATGCAAGGTGTAATCATTGGGTCTCATTT
This sequence comes from Cryptomeria japonica, assembly GCF_030272615.1. Taxonomy (NCBI): domain Eukaryota; kingdom Viridiplantae; phylum Streptophyta; class Pinopsida; order Cupressales; family Cupressaceae; genus Cryptomeria; species Cryptomeria japonica. Next base: position 579,414,617 of record NC_081414.1, on the reverse strand, counting down.
GGGCCTCCGGCTTGTTGACCTTGGAAAACATGGTCGTAAAGAAAAGACTATCATTTTCCTCACTGAAATGTGTCTGTATATGAGGATAGGTTGGCTTGGCACCATCTTTCTCCTTTCTTTTACCGGTTTTGCCAATACATGCAGTCTTGGAATAGGTAACCTGTTGTTGATAAGCATTTGGGTTTGCAATAGATTGGCCTACAAATGCTGCACTAGGAGGAATTGCAAAGGGGAATAGGGCCAGTAAAAGAGGTCTAAATGGGATGTGCAAGCATGGTTGGAGAAAATAATGGGACAAAAGGAGAGGCTCCTGAGGAAAATGGATCAGTAGGTGTTGCCCCAATATTTGGGGGAGGAGTGGAATCTCCAAAAATAAGCCTATGCGAGACAGCGGCTGCATCGGGCATTTGCAAGGAAAACATTGCAGGGATAAAATTGGAGGCGGGGAGTGAAACGGGGACCTACAAAAATGCAACTTCAGGGTCTGTCGGAGTCCTGGTGGGTGCTAAAGTGAGAGCAGTGGGAATTTGGGTAGGCACGGGTGCAAGATGGGGAGCAACAGACACAACTTGAGCAAAAAGAAAGGGCAAAGAAGGGTGTACTTGATATGTGGAAGTCACCAACCGTTGCGAGACTGAGGGACCCTCTGGGACCTAAGAAGATGAACCCTTCTTTGCATAACCTAGATATTTCTTCTTATTGGAAGGGGAGTCAGGTGCTTGCTTCTCCGTCGATCTCTTGGTAATTTGGGAATGGGGTCTTTGAACTAAACCGGTGAGAGGAAGAAGAATATTAGGGTTGGTGTCTTGCTCTTTGATAATTATAACCACTACCTCTGGCTGTTGGCCCACCTCGGGAGATGAGTCATCACGTGGGAACTCATCGCCTATCTCTTCATATGACTTATTTTGTTGACACCATTCAATCTTAAAATGCTTGTCAAAAGGAGTGTTCCCAATATTATCTCTAGGTTGGCTCACTTCCTGACGGTACATTTATAAATCCTCCATCTTTTTCCTAGGCCATGAATCTAGCATTGTTGCTTCTACCATACTCTAGGGAATGGGCTTCATTGGATTGTACTTTTGCACGATAGAGTAGAAACTCAACCACGAGGGTCGTTTTAAAATAGGAAAATCATTGAGACCCACATAGAGATTTGGGTCATCCACTTGTGGGTTAGTGCACTCTTCCCATGAGCTTTGTGGTTCATGCTTAACTTCATTCTTCCTCTTAGATAGGCACCCATCTGGGTCATAAATCCACATATCATCAATCACTACTAAGCCAAGTTGCACCAGCTTGGATATCAGGACATTTTCAGTGATACTCCTTTGGACGAGAGTAATGGGGCCAATGGCTTTATGGTCCTCTGTAATTGATGTATCATGCTTTCCCACCCTATAGCTCTTTCAATCTACACCAATTGCTGTGAAATTTCAAGGGCGGGGGTTCTTTCAATGATATAGGTACGTAGGTGGAAAGGCTCTTCAGAGAAGCCATTCACTTGAACAAAGGAAAAGTTGCTACCTATAAACTAGTCACAAGGAGGGCGCTCATTATACATCCAATTCATTTGTATCTGAGAAAAGCGAGCAAGGGGTTTCTCAGGGATCAAACCAAGGTCTTTAAGGACCAGAGTTAAGAAATAGTCAGAAAACTGGTAGGCATCAAAAGAAGCCAGCAAGAGGGGTGTCCAGGCTGATACAGACATTCTATTCCTGACTCATCAAAAGTAGCCAATCACATGAATTTGCTGAAAAATGCTTCATTTTGGTGCAAGAAAAGGTGAACTAAGACTGAGGCAAACCTGAACTGCTAAAAATGCTGGAACTTAGCTAGTTGTTTTACCATCTCTCTAGCTATAAAGATAGAGAAATCAAAATGAAATGACCCCTTCTGCTTTCGACATTTCAACAAGAAGCCCATCATGGGAGAAATGATCTCCCGGTCACTGTTGCGACCGCATAGCCATGCAAGAGTTGAGGAAATATCCTTGAGGTCATCATGCCGCAAGTTACTATAAGACAAAGGGAGCCTAGGAGTTCCAGTAGATGGACTTCAATTCACCGTGCTATGATAGAAAGAGATAATATCTCTTCTATTGCTCCAATATTCCTCCATGGCATTTTTCAGAGAACACCTTTGTCGAGTAAAAAATGAGACAACACATCATGTCCCTCAGAGCTTCTGGGGTTATGAATATTTTCAAAAAAGAGCCCTTAATTGAACAAGAAGTGGGGTCAAACCTATTAGCACACGCAACCACAAACTCTGGACAATGCGGGACCATGGGGACCATAAACTGTGGAGCGCCACTATTCCAGAAATTAATTGTTGTATATTGCGGCTTCATTTTGTGTTTTATCATTTTGTTGCAAGCAGCCTCTCTAAGGTTCTTGGGCTACTTGTGAAGTTCTAGCTCAACAACATTCTCTAGAGAATCTATCACCGCATTCGGGTTGTGGGTGGTCTTCTTCGATTTAGCTTTCGTCCTTTGGTATTCTAGCTTTGGGGGAATGGCATGGGAAGAATATGAGAGCTCTCCAAATACATCAATCCACAATCTTTCTTGGATGGAACCTGAGGAGGCTACTTCCATCTCCATCTTCCATAGGAGAAATTCTCTTTCTAACACTTCTCAAGCTTCTCGGCGCTCTAGGTTCTAAAATGAACAATATGACGAGCACCTAGTGACTTTCTTCCTTAAATGCATCACATGCCTAGATCTTCATAAAAGAAGGCGATTAATGATGAGTGCCCATTTGCATGTATGTTGGTTCATTTCCCAACTGCAATTATTTTTTAAAAAAGGAGGAGTGTGGCTGTCTGAGATTCTGAAGGGAACACCTATTCAACCCATCCTTAATTAGAGCCACTTGAGATGATTTTCTTGTGTGGACAAATCTCCCCATTAAGGAGAGTATCAGCAACTAGTAGGGCTCACACAAGTTATAGAAGACTTGTGGGCATTGTGGCTTAAACACCATGTACCACTACATACATGTGGCATCTGAGGACATTTCTTCTCTTTTTGAGGCATAGGGCAAGACGTTTTCCACCTTTGAACCAAACTTTGCCTTCTTGTTGCAAATTGATGAGGGAAAATAGATGTGTAAAAAATAAGGAGCGTTGGCCTTTTACTTCAATTATCATCCAGAGCTGAAAATCCACTATAAATATGTCTTTTCAAGCATTCCTTTTGCACAGTATCTAGCTTCAACGATGAAGTTTCTTAGAGAAATGGATACTCCCGTCAGGCTCACTAGTAGTAAGGCCTAGGTCGCTTTCTTAGGGAACATTTTGGATTGATGACTACAAAGGATGTGACGATGCAAAAATCCCTTGATGATTACTGCCATTAAATGGGTACTCCGCGAGGATTTTATCGATGATGTAGATAGATACCATGTGAACACGGATATCTGCTCGCATTTTGTAGCTTTGTTACTAGATATCGGGATGACTGGATACTTGACCTCGAAGCTAGCCAAAGCTCTCTTTTCCCTAGATTATTTGGGTGGCTTGGAAGACGTGGTGGTGTATTATGTCCCTTTTAGAGGCTTGCCTCTGGCCTCAGATTTATGGCATTTCATCAACTCTGGAGAGGAAGTGACATGGCACACGCTTATTGGTGGTCTGAAGACTATGTCCCTGTCATCACATCGCTTGTGAGTGGATCTTTCTATAAAGTTCCTCCTCCGGGTCCATCTGGTAGTGCCCATACCAGCTAGTACTGAATGGTATACTGAGTTTCGGGACTACATATTTCCATGGATTTTGATGCCGCATGTCCAACCCAATCTAGTGCTTGTATCAATAACTCAGGAGCCTGGGGACAATTTTGACCATGAGTGGTCAGAGGGGGAAGACGCCGAAGATGAAGCTAATGAATCTAATTTTCATATGGATGAGGAGGAAGACAAAGAAGATTTGTGAAATAGCACCACCCTATCTTCAGAGAACTTTGTCTTTTTCTTCCTCTTCAAAACTAGGCCACAGGCCTCATGATATATTGTAATATAAAGATAACTATAATATAAATATTTATTTGATCAAGGAGTATCTTGTGATTTAATTTTACCTCGGGGAGCATGGAGAAACATAATTAGATAAATAAGGCACACAAAAGCACTATTTACATTATGTGCATTAGAGAAAATCTACTAATGAAAAGGTTTAAGGTGGAACCCGTTGACCGAGATCCTGAGAGAATATCCTTGCATATCTTCAAGATCAAAATAATTGAAACCTTTGCAATTTACAATGCGGAAGGGTTCCTCCCATAACCCATCAAATTTGGCATGCTAACTGGGCTTGGCCGCCCTTTCATTATATTTCAAGACAAGGTTGCCTTGTTTGAATTTCGGGTTAGAAATTTTCTTATTGTCAAACCACTTCTTGATAATTTGCTGACAATTTTGAAGAGATGCAAATGTTGCTTCCCTTGCCTCTTCTAGTTCCATAATTTCCACCAATCTCACTTCCATGGGATCATTCTCTGCCACCTTGATAGACTTGAGTAATTGTAAGGCAGGGATTTCTAGAGACACAAGGAACAATGCATCTTTACCATAGACCAGCTTATATGGAGAATTCTTTAAGACCTATTTGGGTGTTATTTAGTCGACCTATAATGTGCTCCTCAAGTGGTGAAGCCATTCCCTTTTGTGCTCAGAGCCCATCCTTTTAATGAGCCTGATGAGATTCTTGTTAGTGGACTTGACTAGGCCATTTCCTTGTGGATAGTAGTTTGAGGAGGTTTTTAGGTAAATACCTTTACTGAGAGTGAATTGGGTGATTCACGAGCCTATGAATGCTCACACATTATTCGATATTAAGGTCTTTGGTGGACCATATTGGCACACTAAGTCCTCTAGAAACATTTATATCTCGGTCTCTGATGAATTCCTTAGGGGAACAACTTTGGACCATCTAGTGAAGTATTTGGTCATAGTTAAGATCCACTTGTGTCTAGCCGAGCTTAGAGGGTTGATCATCCCTATAAAGTTGAGACCCCACTGAGCAATGGGTTCCTCCACCATTATAGGCCTAAGCGGCATTTCCACCTTTCTACACCAGCCAATGTAGTATTGGCATTCTTTGCACCCTCTTACCAAGGTGTGCACATCTTTAAACATGGAGGGTCACAAATATCGAGCGCGGGTGATCTTGATGATGGTAGTTTGTGCTGAAATGTGATCTCCTAATGAATCATAAATAAATTCATGTAGAATCTTACTATCTTGCCTTTGGCTCACGTAGCAGAGAAAGACTCCATCAAAATTTGTTTTAAAAATTACCCCATCCACCAAGCAGAAACCGTTGTTCTGTAGTCTATAAAATCTCCTCTTTTTGGGAGGGAGGCCTTTAGGAAAAATCCCAGTCTTCATAAAATATTTCTATCTCGGCTTCTTGGGGTTCAAACTCCTGGGCTATGTATTCACACAAGCCTTTGCCATAGATTATCTTGGTGGGCCTAACATCAATATTGTACTCAAGGATTTTGGTAATCCAATACCCCCTCTTCTCTGTAATGTCACCTTCCATGATATATTCTCTGGCTGAAGGATGAGTGACATACATGGTAGTCTTATTACAGGCAATGAAGTGCCTAAACTTTTTAAGGCCCTTGACTATGGCCAAAGCTTTCTTTTCAATGAAATTATACTTAGCCTTATATTCCTTCAGAGTCTTGGAATGGAAAGCTATGAGTTGCTCACCCCTTTTGTCTGTATCTTTCTAGGTTAGGACCACAACAATGTTGTAATGGTTAGAGAAAACATACATTATAAAATACTTAGACATATCAGGGTTGGATAGAACAGGGGTTGACTAGATAATATCCTTAATCTTATCGAAAGCCTCTTTAGCTTCAGGAGTCCATTTAAAATGTGTTTCCTTCTTAAGCACTAGAGTGATAGGCCTCACCATCCTGACAAAGTCTGAGATAAAGTGGCTAAGTTAATCTTACCTAGGAAGGACTAGATGCCCTTTTTGTTAACAAGAAGAGGAAGCTCCTTTATTGCCTTCACTTAATTAGGATTGATGGAGACTCCTTCCTTTGATACTATGTGCCCTATTAATTTTCCTTGCGGGACCCCAAAAATACATTTCTTTGGGTTTAAAGAGATGCCAAACTCCAGACACTTCTGGAACACTAGCTCAAGATGATTGAAATGATCTTCTTTGTGTTTTGAAAACATGGTCGATCCATCCAAATATATGAGGATGATTTTTTTAATGAGCTCCTTGAAGGCCAAATCCATATCTCTTTGAAAAGTTGCACCGACATTTGACAATCCAAACAACATTTTCTAATAAGCGAATGTTCCCCATTTGGTCGTGAAGGTTGTGTAATGTTGATCTTCTAGCTTCACCAATACTTGGTTATAACTTGAGAAACCATCTAACATTGAGAACATCTCTTACCCTTCTACCATGATTAACAACTGTTCCATTGGTGGCAAAGGATAATGGTCTTTTAGAGATGCTTGGTTCAGATCCCAGAAATCAACACAAAGTTAGATATCTCCATTCTTTTTCCTGACTAGCACCAAATTAGATACCCATGTACTATGCTTGATGGGGTAGATGATCTTTGATTCTATCAACTTCTTCAATTCCTGAGCCATAAGGAACTCAATTTTTGGATTGATAGGTCTTTGCTTCTACCGGACCGACTTGGCCCCATCAGTGAGCTCAATGGTGTGCTGAATGATGCTAGGATTATACCCTTTCAAATATTAATATGACCATGCTAGTATACCTACATACTCATGACAATATCGAGCCAATCTCTTTTGGTCTTCTGAAGGAACTTCTTTTTCGACCTTGAGTATTATCCCATCTCCTACCGATATTTCAGCATAATCCCCTTTATTAGCCGTAAGTTTTTGCCTGTCATTTTTGACATCATCATGGTTGAACAAATTTTCTAGGGTGATTAATCCATTTGGGAGTTTGTTGGATTTGAGTGGAATGATCTAATCCCCATAAGCTTCTTTTACCTTAGGTTGTATTTGATCTGCAAACACCCCCGAGTTTTGAATGAACAAGGTGATCTGCTCATCGCTTTTGAAAACTTGCTAGTGGGTGTCAATGTTAGAAATAGTTGGTTGAACGACCACATAGACTGCCTGGGGATTGGAGAGTAGGTCCACAACAAGATCAAATTGTGATCCAATAGTAACCATCCGATCAGCGGAAGCATGTCTTTCAAGGAATCCTCTAGATCTTGAAAGCATCAAAACTTTTGATTAGATCCCATGTCCTATGGTGATAGGATCTCATATGGATGTGTTTAGTTCTAGAGATTCCTCAAACCTAGTGCACAATTAGCTCAGAATTACTGACAACTTTCAATTGCTTTATACTCATCCTTTCTACCAAGCTCAAGCCTTGGATCAGTCCTTTATATTCTGCTTCATTGTTAGAGAAAGCAAACTGGAGATGAAAAGACTTCAGGATCCATTCACCCAAAGGTGAAGTAAGGAAAATCCCAACCTGTGAACCTATTTTGCATCTTGCACCATCAAAGTTTAGGGTCTAGAGCGTAGAAGACAACTCTTGTTTTGTCAATGGTTCTTTGGTAAGTTTTGGAATGACTTGATTTTCATCGAAAATGCAGTAAGTACCAAGACTTGTGGCATGGTAGTTGGAGTATGGATTGAAATCTATGAATTCATTGAGAAAGATCTCTTGATCTGGTAGAATATCCCTGGTTACTTCTTCATCCTCGAGAAGCTCTATGGTTTTCCTTTCTTCATTAGAGATGGAGGTATGAGTTGGTTCAAAATTGAGCATAGCTTGATCCGCTACGTGTTTGGCATGAAGGGGTTCTGAAATGATTTTGAGTTTGGCACCATGTTGGGTTCGAAGGATAAGGTGGGACCAATCTAAGGATAGTTAACCTCCTATTTTGGTAGTGAAGTCTCAAGAAAGGCAAAGGCCAAAAACAAGTGAGATGCCAATAACTACCACTTCTTGAGGTATGGTGACACTAGGACACACAAACAACGTCACTAGAAGGTTTTTTATAAGACCCATGGTTTGGACCTTATTCCCATCTAGTTGCATAACACCCCTATTTAAAGGCTCATATTTGATATTCAAAACCTCAACAATTTGCTTAGGCATGACGATGGTGCTAGCACCATAATCTATCATAGAATTGTGCAAAAGCTTATCCCCAGCTATGAGGGTCAAATAGAAAGAATTTTTTTTAGTCTTACCTTCCAATTGGGATTTAGGAGGTATGGATTCATTTGTCAACATGGTTGGTGAGTGTGATCTATCTGTAGAGGGCTGAAATCTTTCTTCACTGATCTGTGGAGCCTTGGCGGTATTTCCGCTTGCAGTTTTACCCACCTCAGACAAACTTTCTTTCAACTGATTCTTTTGTTGTGGGATACTAAGGAGATCCCATAAAGAGACATTGGTCAGGGATTTCTTCATCTACTCCACCATGTTCAACACTGATGGCACCGATGCCTTTGTCTCTCTTGGCTTATAAGGGATAGAATCCTTTCTCGGGTATGTGATATCAACTGCAGGTTGCTTAGGAGCTTTATCTGTGGCCAATCTCCCCTGCATGCTTATATTCTCCCCCCTGAAGTGAATTTTTGAGCAGATATTGTAATTTGATTAAACTTGAGGAGCCCCCAAGTTTTATGTGGCTACGCCATTTGTGAGCACGACATCCTTGTCCTCCATCCAAGAGAATAGTGTGTGGTCCGGATCTATCTCCGATTCTTGTTGCATTGACATACCTTGCATCTGGGCAATGAGAGACACATTATCCATGCCAAGGGATGTTTAAACCAAATCATTTGGAACCACGCCTAGGTTTTATTGATCTGCAATTTTTTGTTGCAGATTCTGTCTTAGACAATCTTTTGGGGCATGGGAGTTGTTACATGGAAAACACCAAGAATCAGTATCATCCACTAGATTATTTTGTCCCACTGTCAACTCTTTACCGATGTTAGGATATACGATTTACAAAGGATTGGGTATCGAAACTATCTAGCCACTTGGTTGACTTGGGGAAGTTCAGTTGTTTACATACTGGTTCTATTGATATGTGGGTCTATTCCCTTGGAAATTTTGTTGAAAAGGGGGTCTAGCAAGTGGGATTTGAGACCTTTTCAGACTGACGATCTCATTCGAGAAAGTTCTCAACAAATTTTTCATATCGTTGACCTCCACAGCCAAAGACGAGGGTGGAGGAAAATGTGCTTTTTGGGGTCCGGGGTACATGTACATAGATTGAGGAGAAAATGTACTAGGAACAAATGGTTCAGGGGCCTGACTTGATAGCTTGGGAAAGACTGACATGAGTGGTCGTGGCACAAGCTTCCCAGCATTGATCAGATTATTTTCTGCTTGGACTGCTAATTCAAATGCTTGTGGGAGGGTATTGCCTCGTAGAGATTGAATCATCACTGATATATCAGAGTTGAAGGCCTTCAGTTAAAAGACAAATGCCATATCCACAGGATGATGGGCAGACAATGATATTCTTTGCTAAGTCCTTTGGAACCTTAAATTGAATTCTGTCACTGCTTCTTGAGGGGGTCCCTTTATTGTAATCAATTGGTGCATCAAGGATGACCTATCAGGCTTGTTGAAGAATCTTTGAAAGAAGTGGTCACCCAGCTGATCCCAATCGGCTATAGTATTTGGACCTAGGGATATGTACCAATCTAGAGCTCTCCCTTTAAAAGATGCCATGAGCAATCTCAAAACTATATTTTGCTCGGTGATACCATGGACAATGCAAACATTCGCTATATCATGTAGGTGTTCCCCAGGGTTCTTGTGACATTCTTCGATGAATTTAGGGATGACCTTTAGCGTGGCGGAAGGAATCGACCCCCATACTACAGGTGGAATGGGAGGGATGAGAGGGATGAGAGGGCTTCCATTGTTCCATGTCACAATATTTCTAGGAGGAATCTGCGCCATTATTATAGGAACGACTGTAGGGAAGATATGTGGGTTTTGGGAATAAGAGGTTACAATGGAATGGATGTTTACCAAGGGTGGAAGGAGTAAACTGGGATTTAAAGCTGTCTAACTCCTAGTAACGGGCCTATGGTTCATAAACTATCTCAGGCTTATTCAAAATTTGGGTCCCATTAGGCGTGCTAGAAAAAGAACTGTTGACTCTTATTTTTACCTTAAACGTGAACAACCTTATGGGAAATTCAGTGATGGGGGACCTATTGCACGAAACTCACTGAATGACCTCCAGGTTTAAGAAGCCAACTCTTCATACGATTGGGGGAGAAAAGGGGAAGGAGAAAACTTAAAGAAAAATGGTCTACACTATTTAGGCAATGGGCCAAAACATTTTGGAAAAGCATTAACAACATATAAAACCTAGAAACGTATGGTTTTAAAGACCATTCAACAATCTACATGCTCAGAACCATTCGAGAGAATAATTCAACACAACACTCATTCAACATAAAATGATATTAACTATTCATTCAATAGATAACAAGTCTCAAAATAGAGTGTAATCCATGAAGTCTCACAACAAATATCATAGAAGTTATCCAACTTGAAAACAATACAGAAGTTAATATATTAAGCTTCAAATAAAACCATCACAAAGGCCATAGACACAATCTGATCTATCTATCATTCACCAAATTAAATCAACATAAAGGCTTCTTCAAATGAACCAAACTCTAGAAAAAACCCTCTAAAAGTCTGAATCTCACTAAGCAAGGAAAAGAAAGCATAATTAGAGCCCACAACTCCTAACTAACATCTTGTGGTATCAACAACATCCTAGCAACCACTTTTGACAAGAAAACCTGGTGTGGCACACAATGGGATACTATCCAACAAAACAACCTTCAAAGTTGTTATCTCCACCATGTCATGGAGATCTCTACACCTACCCAACAAGAAAACCATGATGCAAACTTCATCCTGGTTCATGAACCACCATGGAAGACATGTGACATCTCGGGACACATCCGAAGACGAGCACAGAAAGAGAACCAAATCAGGTAGCATGGAAGAACCAAGTGTCCTTATCCTCGCATGATGAAAGGTGGGGCTGAGAAATGTACCAAGTTATAAAAACCTAGCCACGTGGTAGCTCCATGTTCTCCCTACTTTGAACAAAAAATGCAATCACCTAGAAGCAACACCAAAATGCCACCTGGCTCACACGCTGGCAAACAGGAAAATGGCCGAAGTCAAAAAGAATGCTGCCACTTGATCAAAATGTCACTTGTGAGAAATCCCAAAATAATATTAACAAGCATATGTGCCACACAATCTCAATTTTTCTTGAATTTGGAGTAAGAGTTGGGCTCAACTCTAACTCTATCCCCACCCATAATCTCGACAATCTTGTAACAAGCTCTAAGTTGACAAAGACAAGAGTATTTTGTGATAGAAACAACCGTTATGAACAAAATAAGACAATAGCAAGTTTTCCTGTAGTGACTAGGATGCATGCCCAAGAAAGGGAAATAATTACAAGTTAGCCTCCACCATAAACACTAGACATGCCAAGTGCCTCCCATAGTACATAAAATGATGCAAAGGAAGGCATCATCAATTTTGGTAATAGCTTTCCTTGCAGTGAGATTGAGTTTGATGTGTTAGGAATTTAAATATTGAATCTGGGGAGATATTATAAGTACCCTTGTCATCATGAACCCATAAAGTCTATGAAATTATAGAGCCCCAGATGAAATCCATGCAATCATGAGAGGGGATGGGTTGCTAGATCATCCATTCAAGCTGATGTGGCCAACATCTAGTGTGAAAGATTTGCCAACCCCTAACACCAACTATATTAAAATTACAATTAATCCATCTAGTTAGCCACCCACTCAACCACCTTGGCCATGTTGAGATGAAGAAAAAGAAAACCTTCTATAAAAGTGGTAGTATGTGTGCGAAGTGGTAGATCATCTAGAAGGGGCACTGCCCCAAATCTTCGTACAAGACCTAGTAACGAAAAGACCCTTATTATAAAGGGCTAGATGCCACATCATATACCAATTCAACCTTTTGGGCTTCCCACTAGGGAGAGTTAGACTCCAACATCTCCATGGGGTCTTACTTGTGATATCATAGGACACCTACTTCTAGGTTGACTGAGGGTTCCACATTAGCTACCAAATCTTATAGAAATCCCTCCAATAGCTATTCTTGCCAAGTTTGAATTTTGTATTGTTGAAGAGAGTAGGTCGACCATGATTAGCCCAAAAAAAGAAAACACTAGCGTACTTGTTCATATTCTTCCATTGATAAAAAAACATTCAACTTGCAACCAATCCAAAGAAGTCCCTAAAGGACAAGGCACCACAAGACACAACATCAACAAGGGTACAAAGTGCAAAGATTAACTATATTAAGCCTTCCCATTATAACAATAGCTATTTAACAATTCCTCATTGATGTCAACGCTAGCTGTTATGGTTGTTTACCAACTTTTAGTAGAAGGATTGGATTGGGAAGATTATCAGTTGATTATCATCGATATGATCTAGATGATGGAATAATTTTATATGAATGGTTCATATGCTTCTGAAGTATGTTTCAGTCATTTGGTATTGACTTGATGATTGGATGCTATCTTATGTTCTAGTAAGCCTTCTTTATAAGTCTGATAAGGGTTACACCAGTAGAGCTTTATTGAATATCTTTGGTGAAACACATAAGTGATGTTGGTGCAACTTCTAGAAGGGATTTAGGATGCTTATGTTGATTATGTTCATGCCTCGAGCATTTGGTGTCATTGCTTTGGCATGTGTGGATCTAATTTAGGTTTGGTGCTATCTATGTTATGGATCAGTTTTCATGTAACGTGTTGGTGGATCCTCTAATACGCTTCCAGGATGTTTTATTGATTGGATGATGTTTGTTTGGCCTTAGGCCGACATATTTTATGATTTTATTTCAGGATTATGTAATGGATCTATTGAATTATCATTTGGGTGGCCGACCTAATTGGTTAGGTCCTAGGTTGGTATAAATAAATGTAAGATCTCATTGTAGATCATGGGCAAGGAGCAAATAATATAATAATCATTTGGTCAGAGGATATGGTTGATCATAGGTGATCAAGTTGGATTTATTTAAGAGGTTTTAGACCTCCGATATTGAGCTTAACTGGAACTGTAATCTGGCATGTTTGATGCTATCATAGGTAGTTATTCTTTCTAGATTATTGTCCAAATATTTTGAGGTGGTTGGCCTCTTCTGTAGTCAGTGAGACACCATTGTGATGAGTAGTGTGCTCTACAAAGTGTTCCTTCCTACATGTGTAGGCCCCTATTGTAATCATATACTTTCTACAGAAGTATCATCTGATTGTGGGTAGGGTTTCCCACCATGGTTTTTCCCTTTACCGAATTTTCCATGTATAAATCATGGTGTTATGTGTTGTAGTTGCATGATATTGATTCTCTAGTTTTCAATTATGCTTTAATGCCTAATCAGTTATTCTGGTAAAAGGTTTTAAGTGCTTTAATTCACACAATCTGTTAACAACTGATTCACTCCCCCCTCTCAGTTGTTCAACAGTTATCCTAACAAGAACTTCCTTTTATCTCCAGTTATATGATGTGAAAATCCACTGTCAATTACCCATTCATCCTTGTCTTCAATCTTAGCAAAAAGGACCTTCTCTTCAGGTACCAGATCATCTTCCTTGATAGCCAAAAATGCACATTCCTTTCCATTGTCGGATCCACTAGCTGAATCTTGTGTCGGTTCATCATCAGAATTAGTCACACCTTCCTCATCTGCATAGTAGCATGATTTGTCTATCTTTCTCTTGTACTTATGCTTGTTTTGATAATCATGGTTAGGCCTACAAGATATTCTAGTTCTTTCTTCAAATCTTGAATTCCTTTCAAGACATCTAGATGCAAAATGACCTATCTTATTACATGGAAAGCATTTAAAAGGTGATTTTCCTTCATACTTACTTCTTGTTGGTCCTTTAGGTACTCTTCTAGCAAATAAGGCTTCAAGTTGCTCAAATTCTTCATCTTATTTCTTCATATCCTCTAGTTCATTTGCATATAAACATTTCTAATAACTCTTGTCGGTAGATTATGTAGATGCATGAAAAGCAGGTTCAGATTTAACAGCTCCAGAAGGTCCAAATTTTTCAAGCTCATAAGGAGATAACTTCCCAACCAAGGTATCCCTATTAACAGAGGTGTTTGCCATAGTTCTGAACTCATTAATTATAGTAGCCTTCATCTTATATGTCAGTGGCAAAGCTCTCAGTACTTTAGAAACTATTTCATCTTCGCTCAAAGATCCACCACAACATTGAATTCCCAAAACAATCTCATTAACTCTCTCCATAAAAGCAATAATCCTTTCATCTTCTTCCATATTTAGTTCTTCATACCTCACCTGATAACCATCAAGCTTAGCAATTTAAATAGTAGGGTCACCTTCATTCAAAGTCTCCAATTTGTCCCATATAGCCTTTGCAGTTGATTTTTCAGTTAGTCCCATTATTTGCTAATCAGAAAGTGCACACAAAAGGGCTTCTCTAGCTCTACAATTAGTCTCAAGCTCTTTATCCAAACCTGTCAGAGGTCGATTTCCAAATTCTGGATTGATGTAACACCATTCTAAGTGATCTCCCAAATTTCATTTCCAAGAGATCTTAAGTGAGTCTCCATTTGAATCTTCCATACCCTGTAATTTGTTCCATCAAGCCTAGGAATTTCTCTCCGAAAAAAAGTTGTAGATGTACTTGATGAACTTGAACTTCTAGATGCCATAGGATCTTCCTCGAGCAGTTAAGCTTCTGTAGAGAGGAACAAGCTTTGATTCCAATTGTTAGACAACTCAAATAACCAAAGGACAACTAAGAGTGGGGGGTGAATTAGTTGTCATCGGATTACAGAACTCTACGAATTCAAAACCTTATTACCAGAATAGATAAACCCAATACTAGAATGCATAGACCAAACACTGGGATAATAGATATAGAAATTAAACATAAACATAAATGATAGAATAGTTACCATCCGTCCATAACACATGACACCAAGATTTGTACGTGGAAAACCCAGTAAAGGAAAAAACCAAGGTGGGAAGCCTACCCACAGTCAGATAATACTTTTGTAGTAAGTATGTGATTACAATATAAGGGGCATGCACATGTAGGAAGGCCAATAGCCTAGAGCACATTGCTCATCACAAAAAGGAGTCTCACTGACTACCAAAACATCAGACTACAATTCAGAAAGAAAAGTGAACTGTAAAGATAACATCTCCTATGCCTGAGTATAATTCTGGTTAAGATCAATACCGGAGGCCTTAAACCTCTCTTACAAACCCAATTTAATCACCTATAATCGACCAAACCTTCTGCATATGATTACAACATTATTCTCATGTACATCATCCCATAACCTTTTTGTATGATCTAAAAAGAGATCTTACATCATATTTATACCAACCCGAGACCTAAACAATTAGGTCAGCGACCAAAAAAGATATTACAATAAGTTCAAAATATAAATCCACAATCCACTGATCAACCAAATCATCTTAGGTTGAAAACAATGTAAACCAATCCTTAAATCCCGCTGGTAACGCATCAGGAACATCCTCCAACACATTACATAAACCGGTCCATAACCTAGATAACATTGGGCCCAAAATAGGCCACCATAAACCAAATCCAACACCATTGATGAATTGGAACACAAACAAGATAACCAACAGCATCCTGAAAGCTAGCTAGAAGCTGCACCAGCACCACTTATCACATGCATCAAAAGATCTTGAACAAAGCTCTGCCAATAAAACCCTTACCAATGACCAAAAGGCTTACTAGAATAAATGATAGCTCCCGAGTCATCAAATCCTGAACCATCTGATCGTGATACACATCTCAATAGCATGATTGATAGGTCTAAATCAATTCCACAAACCAAAGCATACTAGATCATACCAGATCAATATCATAAACCAACCACTCTACCGGAACCAACCGGAAACCGGTAAGCAACCAAAACAATTGGTGTTGCCATCAATGAGAAAACATCAATACAACACATAATAAATTCCTCCAAATTACCAACAAAACCATCAAAACAAATACGCGATTAGGAAACACCAACAAGCACGTTACAACCATCCACAATAGTTGCACCAACACCACTTAATCAAATCTTCATCAATCAAAACCCTAATACTTAAGAACACTTAATAATAGCAGCTCAGACAAGAAAGATAACTTGCACAACACCAAATAATGAACCATTTGAATTGAAGATACACAGAAACATCCCAAATATTTTCCCAAATCTGCAACACAAGATATAATCATTCTGGAGCACAACGGATCAAACACTAGAGTACTGCAACATTGAACACTGAAAAACTGAATCTTATACCAGAATCCACAACTCAATCAAATCACCACTTAGCATCATAAAATCAATATGGAATGAAGTATCTCTAGTTGATTTAGTATATCAAACAAATAAACCAACCATATCAACTCACTACAAACACATGAATATGTTGACATCAATGACAACAACATATCCTAGAAGTGGTAATATAAAACATTCAAAGCATTCCCCAGCACCCATGGTTCATCCCCCAACGTTCCTAGTCCAAAGGACAGCGTTTTGGGGTGATTATGTGGCATTTTTGGAAAAAGAGTCAAAAATCAAGTAAAATGGACACAAAAGGCTAAGATACTTACTCAAATTTGCATAGGGAGCCAACCAAAACTCAAACTTGACTCAAAGGAACTGGAGAACTCAAAATTCAATGAGGACATTCACAAAAATAAGTAACAAACTCTCTAATAAAAGTTGTTTACGAGAAACCTTCTCCCATAGTGTTCATATTGACATTTAGAGCACCTAGTACCAAAGGAGAGACACACAAACTCTGTAACTCCTCAAAAGAGCAATCACAAGGCTGCATAAGGCTCAAAAGAATCCTTGGAATCATTTAGATGGTTTGTCCCTTACAATGCATAATCATAGTGATATAAAGAGCTTTCTGTCAAGATACAGGAAGCCAAAAACCACACAATAACAATCTAAAACAAAGGAGACTCAAGGGACACAATTATTAGAAGGTAATTAACTCCCAAATAGAATCAATAATACCTTCATGACACAAGAAAGAGAAAACCATGAAATACAAAAGGAGGTACCATTTCCAGCAAACAATTTTCAATCAAAGAAAACAATCAAATAAACTTATTTTCTAGATTCCCTTCCCAAATCTCTTTCCAATGCTAAATTAAATCCTTCAAATGCAATCCCCATTTCCCCAAAATAATTTCAAACAACATTTAGCAAAAATTGCATAGTCACGGAGAAAACACTACTTTTCCAGAAATCAAATTCAAAGGTAAATGAACCAACCTACAATTGCAATCGAAAAGGGTTGAAAATCTGAAGAAGAGAAATCAACAAGCAATCCAAATCGAAAACCAATTCCAAACTCTATCGGATGATTAACCTGACAACAATTGGAGAATAAAATTTAAATAAAAATTAATCTCAAAACTATAGTGCAAAACCGACCAATCAGAAAATTCCAAAGAACAATATATTTTACCTATCTTGTATAGTTTCGAGAAATATATTATTCACCAATATTATTACCTACCAATTTAAAATCAACCAACCACATGCAAGGGTAGGTAAACTTTATAATATATTCAATTACCAATAAATAATAATTGTATAAACACATTAAATAACAATCCATTATCCAATAAAAATCAAATAAATGAATTAAATGAATAAAGCCAAATAAATAGGGATTCTCAAATAAAATATAAAATCAAATCATTAATAAATAATAAATAATAAATGAATTAATAAAATCAATAAATCAAAACTCAATTAATAAATTATCAATTAAATAGAACAAAGGAATGATAAATAATTAAATAAATCAATAATAAATAAATCATTAAATAAATAGTAAATAAACCATTAAACAATATATTAAAATAAATCAATAATAAATCAATTAAATTAATCTCAATTGATTAAATACAATTCTCACAATAAATAATCATCCATTAATAAAATAATCAAATTCATATCTAATAATCATATTGTAGGATAAATTAATTCAAACCTTAATTAATAACATTATTCCATAAATTAATTAGAAATCATACGCTCACATAATCAAGTGACTCGATAAGGGAAACATCGACACTAGACTCTACCACTGACTTGTGTCATGTCGCAAACTGACAAGGTGTACAGCTAAGCCTAGAGTGAGTGAAAGAAACCCATGTAATCTCCAACAACTTGCCATTGGGATAGGACATGCTCATACCTTTGAAGCCAAGTGGAGTCAATGTCTGGTGCTTGCAATCTTTCAACCACAATGCAATACATATATAACATATATCCATCATAATAAACAACAATGTGAAAAGAGTATCACAACACCTTATTATGCTCGCAATGAGTGCTACAGTATCGTCCCTTTCACGAAGATAGTCACACATCAATCACATCAATACATTGAATGAAATCATAATTACCAAGTAGGGGTTATAAGAAGCAAAACATCATAACTCATGTAATCCACATAGAAATGTCAAATGCATATAATCCATCAATATAAATCCATCCATCAAATAATTTAGAAATTATCACCCATCATATGAATCATCAAATAGCATATGCTTATATAAAGCATTTAGCAATAACATTATCATAGAAATAGAGTCATAAGTAGTCACCAAAACATCCACCATAAGCATCAAAAACATAAATAGAATCATAAGTATCGATCAAAATACCACCAATAAGTCTAACTAGGTCTATCATAACACCAAAAGAAGATATGAATCTAGGAGAGGCACTACATCCTTCCCCTTGTCCTAGGCTTACTCCTAGAAGCCTCAAACAAGTGAGGAAATAACTCTCTCATCCATGTTGCATCCTCCCAAAAAGATGAAAAATCATCACTTGGGTCCCATTAGACCCTTTCCTGCTCCATGACGTGACCCTTGAGGATCAACTCCTGATGTGGAAGAGCGTGTGCAGTTTCCAAAGAAGGTTGCTTGACCATGACCTGAAGTCTCTATGGGCACACCTTGATGCTCAACCTGACAATTATCCACTACGAAAAATATGTGATGAGATCTTCTTACATCACCAATGGTGGTTTCTGAAGCTGTTGGCCTCTGAGTTGATAACTAAGTAGATTGTTGACGACAATTCATTGCGTAATGTCCTTGCTAACCACAACTAAATTGACTCCCTCTATTGAAACCACAGGGAATTGGACATGCACTGGATTACTGGAAACTGTCCCTATAAGATAACTACAGAGAACTCTATGTCAGTCGATTGGTGTGAAAGTGGATAGAACGCTTCCTACTACACTCTTTATATGCCAATGACCTCTGTCTGCGAGCAACATTTTATCCCTGAGAGTTCTTCTTCTGTTGGGAACGTTCATCCTTGGATGATGAAGGATGACTCCTAGCAAATCTTGAACCCTATGACTGAGCACCTCTCGCATCTGCTCTTGCAACTAGAGCACTAACAATCTGCACACTTTTGGTGCCTCATGAAGATAAGGATAGCTTATCCTTAACCAATCATGCCTTCCACACAACTACCTCCATAGATGGGTTCAAAAACCCAAATATCGCCACTAATGTGGTCATTAAGACCTCTCACAAAATATTGTACAAGCATCGCATCATCATCTACTATCCCTGAGTATTCCTTGAGCTCATAGAATCCATGCTCATACTTATCAACTATCATGTTCTGCTTCCTTAAATCATGGAACTCATTAGCCCTACACTGCCTCCAAAGATCTGACAAGAATCAGGCATGAAACTACTTAAGGAACAACTCCCAAGAAATCATTGCAATATCCAAATGCAACTTTTGCTCCTCCATGTCCTACCATGTCAAAAAAAAGTCTCAAAGATGCACGATCACACACCAAGCCTTGGTGTTACTACTATATGGATGCATAGCAAAAAACTTGTCCAAATCAAGAAGCTAAGTCTCCACAGCCATGCCACTACTAGAACCATCAAAAGTAGAGGGACGAGATCTCAAAAGATCTCTCATATGACTAGCCGCAATTGCATCCTAATCAGGCACTAGATCAACTCTCCTACGAGGTGAATGTGAATGCTCCCTCACTCACTCTTGATGAACCTCTCTATCCAAAGGACTAGAATGACTAGATCCCTCCTGCTGATTCTCCTCCTATCGGTTCTCCTATTATCCCGATCCTAAATGGTCAAGAAGATTTTGAAGTGAATTGACCAATTGAGGAATCCCATTGCCACCTTGTGTTCCTTCCTCATGCTGATCCTATTGCAGCTCCTCATGATGTGACTCTTCAAAAACCTTAGGATGAGGATTCCATTGAGTACCCATATGACCACTGCGGCTACGACCACAACCTCTACCTCTAGCAAGCATCTTATCTAACCAAGACAAAAAAATAAACTATAAGCTAAATCTAGGGCAACAATGCACAAGAAATAACAAGCAAGGATAAACCACTAGGATATCCCATGCTAAGTGCTAATACACACAATGGGCTCAAATGAAACTAGAGTACCTAGTGTATGAACATGGGCTCTGATACCAGATATAATGCCCACCAAAATACCCTAGAGAAATAATCTAAAATCTACTAACAAATGGAATTAATTTTTTTTTAAACATCCATTACTTTTGTATTGTCACTAACATACATTAATGCAACATTAACTATTTACAAGATCACATTAAACAAACATGAACATAACCATAGATCCATATTATGGAAGAGGAATTAAATATAATCATTAACATATCACTAACCAATATTATGCAATATATCCATTCCCTAGGGTATCTCAATGTCACTACTTGACATAATTCTATCATTCAACTAATCATTTACTTTTCATGCAACTAGGATAAATATAACACATATGCATAAATCTTGAACATTGTATTTTCTTATGTCCATTTTGAAACACTAACCAAATGTTCCTATTACTCATACTTACATTTATCATAATACATCATAGATTTATTTAAATATTTCATCTTGATAAGTCCTATTTACTTAGATAAGAATTATAACAATAATTATTGTTCTTTCCAACATTCATTCCATAAGATTACATATCACAATTCCATTTCATGAATTCAAATGCAACACAGGTACATATATGCTAACTCTTTTCTTTTCCACATAGATCTCATAATCTCTTATTACATAATAAATACTCAATACATCAAAGAGTGATCATTGATTACTTCTCCTAACCACTACATCCTATCCTATTACAGTATCATCTAAAAATACACGAAGATACATAATACAAAGATACATCATCGCCTTTACATATACAAATCATCATGATACAATGTTTCCTTATGCAAGTACATATAAATCAGCTCCAAGAGAATATCCACATAATGAAGAATCCAAGAATCCATATCCACACACTCAAGCATCCAATGAAAAGCATCCCAATGGAAGAAAGCATTCAACCACCCGACCATGTGGAACCAATAGGAACCAACCCCCAAGATAAAATTTAACTCCATTTATTAGTAGATTTTAGATTATTCCTCTAGGGTATTTTGGCAGACATTTCACACTACAGCCGATCAACAATTAATTAGAAAATGGGCAAGTCAAATTTTCCCTAGGCTTGTCAAACTTAAACCCTACCAAGGTTTTTGAGAAACCCTAATCGAAGGAGGACTCAGAGGATAAAAGTAAATAAAATCAGAATTTTTTTGACACTCCTAACAATACCTTAACTTCTCCTCTTATTCCTCTGATTGAGCGTGGTGAAGTGGAAATGCACCCTTTCTCCACTTGATTTAATTTTCTCCTTTGATGGGGATTTGTGGATTTATCTCCACTACACAACAAGATATGTGTTGGATTCAAATGATGGATATCCAAGAGATAGATTGTGTGAGGTAACATATGGGCATTATGATGGTATGATTGATGATTCTAAGACTCAAATGGGTAGCATGAAATTTCATAAAAGATGGATGGATTGTGAAGTAAGGAGACTCCAATTTATAGATTGGAGGAGACCAAAATGGAGGTCCAAGATTTATTTTCAATTGAGGGCTAGGATTGAAATAAAATGGGAGAGGATTGAGAGGACAAGATGTGGGATCCAAGAGATTTTCCATAAAGGCATTTTTGTCTCCACACCCCTCAAGGTATATGGGGAAGAGAAAAGGAATATTAAATTCCTTTGGGGAAGGGAGGAGGAATTAAAATTCCAAAATAAGAGATGTGTGGGGAGACTAAATGAGAAAAGGAATGAAAAATTCCTTGGGAAGAGGAGCATGGGAATGTGCAAAGATTTGACATTCCTGGGAAGAGACAAAATGGGTAGAATTTAAGGTTTGGAAGGTGAAGGGGACAAGCCATTTATGGCAAAGGGTTGACTCATTCCTAATCTTGGATATTAAAACTGATTAAGGGTAAAGATTGGGTGGGTTAATGAGGGATTAGAGTGCAAGTGGGAAAGTTAGGAGGATGTCACATGAGGATAGATAATGAGTGGAGGAATTTAAAATTGAGGAAACTGATAAGCATGATTAGAGGGTGATTAATTAGGCTAGATGATAAGATTAAGAAAGGTGATTTGTAGGAATCACATGGTTATCTTAGTTAATTAAAGTTAATTAACTAATAGAGGTTTAGAAGGAAGCATGATTGGGAAGACTTTAGAAGAATGGGGAAATAATTAATTTTGACAAATTAATTATAGGAATATAGTGACAAGATTAATTAAATTTGCTTTAATTAATCCTAAGATAAAGGGGATCACCATAATTAAATTAATTAATTATGTGGAAAGGCTTAAATTAATTTTATATGTCTACAGTGTGTGTGTGTGTATACATGATAATATGTTGAAACTATAAAGATTCAGTCAACTACTAAGAGTGGGGGTGAATCAGTAGTTGGAAAATTAATTGAATTTTCAACAAAATTATTTTCAACTTAGAATCAACTCACAAAGTTTACCTATTTAGTCACTTTAACAAATCTGTAGTTGCTCTGTTAAACCTTATCGGCTGACCTAATACTTCAGTGATATAATGTAACAGATCTGAAACATAAATATCATTTGACCAAAACCTTAAATCACTTCACTAATACAAATAATAACATATTTCAAATCATTTCCAATCATTTAAATATATCTATGTATATTTACCAATCATTCATATCAACCATACCAAAAACACATCCATAAAATCATTCACCACTTGACACAGTGATTTTTCACGTGGAAACCCAAATGGGAAAAACCACGGTGGGGATGAATACCCACAAGTATTCTTTGAACTTTTCTAAAGTTCATCTTGTTAGGAGCCAAGCCTGGTTAGAAGCTTATACAAGAATGTTTTGTTAGGAACAAATTTAGTTAAGGACCACCTGATTAAGGGTTTGACTACAAATACCCTATTAAAGGTAATACCATGTTAAAGGTAACCTCAGTCGAGGATTTCAAATCCAAACTAATGGATCACCTAATTAGAGGATTTCAACAACAAGCCTATTAGAGATTACCCTATGAGGGCATTTCAAACTGTTGTAATGGTTAGAGAACAATAGGTTATTTGACTAATCTAGAAATAGCACTTCCTTGCTAAATAATATCCTTTACCGCTCCTATCTGCCTTCACATCATTCTGCAGACACACCTCCTGGTTCGGCAACAATCAATTTCACACTTTATCAAATTTGTCAATGACTCATTCAATCAATCCATCGACCTTATAAATAAATACATTAGGTCGGTAACACAATACAAACACTAAAGTTCTCATAGAGATTACAAACACATCAGTTCAATCTTGATCATTAGATTACATTGCAACAACATTACATTCTTCTAGGAATCTACAAGCACTCCTAGATCATCGCACTTTGAATCTTGTAACACATCACACATTTGTCACTTTATACTATGCATTTGATCATTCCCAAGATAAATGGTTATCTTTACGCGGAAAAACCTTCTAGAAATTCATCATGTGCAACATGATTTCATGACATCTTCATCACCGATCATCATCCGATCATAAATCATCACAACCAATTTCCAAGCTTCATCGGTTAGGGTTTTGCTTCTCAACTGGATAGGGTTATTGGTTGATCTTCACTGCTTCATTACTGGTTTCTTTATTGCTTCATTACCGGTTGCTATACTGCTTCATTATCGATTGTTATTGACATCAATAACAACACTTTCTAATATACTTCTTCAATGCAATCTTCATGCAATGCCAACATTCTCCCCCTTTTGCATTGACGGTGATACAAATATCACTACTAATCGATTGTCATGATTGAGAGTAAAACATATACACTCTATCAGATGATTCAGGTACAGGAATCCTACTTTATATTTTTCTACATATACTATCCTTCAACTATATCTTCATATCTTTAGTTGGTAATTGGTTTGCAATCGGTCTTCTCTCCTTAACATATACTTTTCTCCCCCTTTGACAGCAATGCCAAAGTGAAGGTAAACCATTTTGTTTCTTATCCATGCTTCACCAATCTGCAATGAGTTGCTCTCCCTGTGGAGTAGCTCCATTCTTCACCAATCCTTCTTCAAGATTTTTAATAGGCTCTGGGTTTGATGTCTTCCATATCTGCTTAATTGACTTAATGTAGGGGTACAACCCCTAAATCACCTCTGAGATATGCAAATGTAGCCTTAGGTAGAGGTTTGGTAAAAATATTTGCTAGTTGTTCTTTAGTAGAAATATGCTCCAGTGATACATCTTTTCTTTGAACTTTCTCTCTTAGGAAATGATACTTCAACTCTATATGCTTTGTCCTAGCATGCAACACTGGGTTCTTAAAAACATTTATAGCACTTGTGTTATCATAGAAAATTATTACCGGTTCTGATATCTTCTGCTTGAAACCTTTCAATATGTGTTTCATCCAGATTGCTTGTGTACAATTCATGTAAGCTGAAACATACTCAATTTCTTCTATTGATTGAGAGATACACCTATGTTTCTTGTTGCTCCATGACACTAATTTGTCTCCAAGAAGAAATGCTCCTCCAATTGTACTTTTCTTGTCATCAATATTATCTGCCCAATCCGAATTGGTATAGACTTTTAAGTCAAAGTCTCCTACATATGGATACTATAATCCATAATCTATTGTGACTTTCAAGTATCTGAAAATTCTTTTGGTTGCAATCATGTGTGACTCCTTCAAATTTTTCAAAAATCTAGCAACCAATCCTACTGCATGAGCAATGTCTGGTCTACTGTGGACAACATAATGTAGCTTACCTATCATGGTTCTATATTCCTTTTCATCAACTAGTGCAGAATCATCTTCCTTTGAGAATTTACAACCTGTAACCATTGGTGTTCCAATTGGTTTACAATCTCCCATTCCAAAAGTTTTCAACACTTCCTTCACATACTTGGATTGTGTAATAAAAATTCCTTCCTTCATTTATTGGATTTGCAAACCTATGAAATTTTTTATCTCACCTACCAGTGACATCTCAAATTCATTCTTCATTTCATTAGAAAAATCATGACATGACATACCTCACTTACTAGTATTTTATCTCCTTATGTCTTGAGATATATGTTACTATCTTCACTGGTTCTTTGAAAACCTATCGTGACTAAGTGAGAGTGCAATATTTCATACCATGCTCTTAGTGCTTGTTTCAATCCATATTGTGCCTTATGTAGCTTGCACACCATATCCTTTTCTTCAGTTAATGCATAACCATCTAGTTGTTCTATGTATACTTCTTCTTCTAATATTCCATTTAAGAATGTTGATTTAATATCCATCTGATATACCTTAAATCCTCTGTATGCTACAAATGCAAGTAGAATCCTTACTCCTTCCAGTCTTGCTACTGGTACAAATGTCTCACCATAATCTTCACCTTCCTGTTGTGCATATCTCTTGCATGCCAGTCTGGCTTTATTCCTCACCACTGCTCCATCTTCATTCAATTTGTTTCTGAATACCCACTTTGTGCCTATTACATTCTTGTTTTCTAGTCTAGGTACCAATGACCATGTATCATTCTTCTCTATCTGATGAAGTTCTTCTTCCATTGCCTTGATCTAGTTTTCATCTACAAAGGCTTCTTTTGTTGTTCTAGGCTCAATAGTGGAGATCATACAAGATTTTTCTCTTATCCTTCTTCTAGGTAACACACTTGCATTTTTGTCTCCAATAATCTGATCGGGGTTGTGATTGAGTCTGACATACCTTGGAATAACATGATCTTGGTTTTTAGGTTCTTCTTCTTCTTCACTTTCTTCATCTTCTGCTGGACCTTCTTGTTCTGGTTGAACTGGGGCTTCTATGTTCAGTCCTCCAACTTTTGGCTTTACCAGTTTTGGTTCCAAAAACAGTGTGTGGTTCTTCTTCTTCCTTCTTCTTGTTGGTTTCTTTAGATTTTTTAGGAAATTTATCTACTCGGACATTGGCGCTTTCAATGATCTTCTTAGTCTGGTTGTTGTAGCACTTGTAAGATTTTCTCTTGGTGGAGTAGCCAAGAAATATGCCTTCATCACTTTTGGCATCAAACTTTCCAATATAATCACTTCTTTTAATAAAACATCTGCTACCAAAAATTTTCAAGTAACTGGCATTCAGTGATCTACCATACCAGTAGCCATAGGGTGGTTTGTCCTTACCTCTTTTGACCAGTATATGGTTCATTGTATAAATAGTTGTGCTATCTCCAAAATGTCTTAGCTACACCTCCTTGGATTAACATAGTCCTATTAGCTTCAACCATTGAATGGTTGTTCCTTTCTACAATACCATTCTATTGTGGTGTCCTTGGTGCAGATGGCTACCTCTTGATCCCATTATTTTTACAGTATCTAGTGAATTCCTTTGAAGTAAATTCACCACCTTGATCAGTTCTTAAACATTTTAGCTTCCTTCCACTTTCATTCTCAACCAAATCTGAATGCTTTAAATTTGTTGAATGCTTTTGTCTTGTCTTTCAGGAATGTTACCCACATCATCCTTGAGCAGTCATCGGTAAATATCATGAAGTACCAATCTCCTTGAATACTCCTAGTCTTCATTGGTCTACATAGGTTAGTATGAACCAAATCTAGCAAATGTTCAGCTGAGAAAGATTTTCTCTTGAAGGTTGAGGATATCATTTTTCCTAACTAACATTCCTTGCACAAAGCATTCATTGATTTGTCCAACTGTGGAAATCCTCTTACTGATTTTGTCTTGCTGACTCATACAATGTTATCAAAATTCACATGGAAAAACCTCTGATGCTAAAGACAACTATCTTCTATTTTTGTAATCAAACAATTGTTGACTTTAGAGTTTAAGTGAAAAAGATTACCTCTGGTTTTTTTGCCTCTTGCAATTAGTTCACCTTTGCTTCCAAAGATCTTGCAAACTCCATTCTTGAATTCTAACAGGTAGCCTTTGTCATTGAGTTGAGTGACACTCAAAAGATTGTGTTTCAGATCTTCAACCCAGTAGACATCATCTGCACTACTCTTACCATTCAGGGAAATGGATCCTTTTCCTTTCACCATGCAGGGAGAGTTATTCCCAAATCTGACAACACCTCCCTCTAATTCATCCAATGTTAGAAAATTTCTCTGGTCACCAATCATGTGGTGTGAACAGCCACTATCTATAATCCAGTCATCTAAGTTATCCAAGTGAGATACCAATGCCTTTTGATATGATATGTCTTCTTTGATAGCAACAAAGACAATGTCCTCATTTGTATCTACCTCGGATTCTTCATCTGTAATACCTTCATCCACTGCAATGAGATAATTTCTTTTTCCCTTTCCTTTAAACTTCCTATATTTCTCTCATTTTTCCTCATTATCTACATTAGGATAGTTAGCAGCAATATGTCCTATCTAGTTACATGCAAAACATTTTAGTGGCAATTTACCTTTATACTTACTAGTACCTCTGGGTAGTCATTTGGCCAACAATGCTTCGAGTTCCATCAAGTTATCTTCATCATCTACCTCTTTCTTGGATCTAGATTCATGACTGTAACTTACTTCTCTACTTTTCCTTACCGGTGGGGTTGAGACTGAGGCTTTAAATGTATATTCTGACCTTTGAACACTTCCATCAAAACCATTTAATTCAAATGCAAAAAATTTACCAATGATAGAGTCAAGAGTTACCTTTGTCTTGTCAATATATTTGAGTTCTTGAATGGCTGCAACTCTAATAGCATGGACTAGTAGAAGGGTTCTCAATACCTTGCTAAACATAGTGACATCATCCACTGTACCTCCAGCACTTTTGATTTCTCCAATTATCTCCTTGATTCATTGACCATACTATTGAATGTTTTCTCCTTCAACCATTCCCATATCATCAATTTTTCCTATGAGACTATCTTCCTTGGCTATCTTGACATGCTCATCACCACCATAAATTTCTTTTAGTTTCTTCCAAACTTCATGTGCAATCTCCAATCCATGAGCATCAACATATTCTAAATCTGACAAGGTACCGATGATAGCTTCCAATGCTTGGTTGTACTCCTGTTGCTCCTTCTTCTGATCATCTGTCAGAGTTCCACTAGGAAAGTTATACTTAGTAACAACATGATCCTAATGCTGACTTCCTAAGCTCTTGATGTAAATCTTCATCCTATCACTCCAGATTTTGTAGTTATGTCTATTCAACTTCAAACCCTCTCTCTTCATCATTTTCTCTTGGATCTTTTCCTCAAGCTATTAGGCTTCTAATCAAGAGGACCTAGAATGTTCTGATACCAATTTATAATATGATGAATCTATAAAGATCCAGTCAACTACTAAGAGGGGGGGTGAATCAGTAGTTGGAAAATTAACTGAATTTTCACCAAACTTATCTTCAACTTAGAAACTCACAAAGTTTATCTGTTTAGTCACTTTAACAAATCTATTGCTTCTCTGTTACACCTTACCAGTTGACCTAATACTTCAGTGATATAATGTAACAGATCTGAAACCTAAATATCATTTTACCAAAACCTTAAATCACTTCACTAATACCAATAATAACATATTTCAGATCATTTCCAATCACTTAAATATGTCTGTAGATTTACCAATCATTCATATCAACCATACCAAAAACACATCCATAAAATCATTCACCACTTGACACAGTGATTTTTCACGTGGAAACCCAAATGGGAAAAACCACGGTGGGGATGAATACCCACAAGTATTCTTTGAACTTTTCTGAAGTTCGCCCTATTAGGAGCCAAGCCTGATTAGAAGCTTATACAAGAATGTCCTGTTAGGAATAGATTTGGTTAAGGACCACCCAGTTAAGGGATTGACTACAAATACCCTGTTAAAGGTAACCTTAGTGGAGGATTTCAAATTCAAGCTAATGGATCACCTGATTAGAGGATTTCAACAATAAGCCTATTAGAGCTTACCTTGTGAGGGGATTTCAAACTATTGTAATGGTTAGAGAATAACAAGTTCTTTGACTGATCTGGAAATAACACTTCCTTGCTGAATCAGATCCTTTAGGGCTCCTATTTTCCTTCACATCATTCTACAGACACACCTCCTAGTTTGGAAACAATCAATTTCACACTTTATCAAATTTTCCAATGAATCATCCAATCAATCCATCAACCTTATAAACAAATACATTAGGTTGGTAACACAATACAAACACATTGGTTCAATCTTGACCGTTAGATTACATTGCAACAACTTTACATTGATATAGGCATCTACAACCACTCCTAGATCATCACACTTTGAATCTTGTAGCACATCACATGTTTGTCACTTCATACTATGCATTTGATCATTCCCAAGATAAACGGTTATCTTTACATGCCAAAACCTTCTAGAAACTCATCGCGTGCAACATGCTTTCATGGCATCTTCATCAATGATCATAAATCATCACAACCGATCTCCAAGATTCATCGGTTAGGGTTCTGTTTCTCAATTGGATAGGGTTACCGATTGATCTTCACTACTTCATTACCGGTTTCTTTACTGCTTCATTACCAGTTGCTATACTTCTTTATTACCAGTTGCTATTGACATCAATGACAACACTTACTAATATACTTCTTCAATGTAATCTTCATGCAATGCTAACAATACACACACACATATGTATATGTATATGTATCTTTCTTATAGGCTCAAAAAAGATGTTAAACAACAAAATCAAGGAACAAAACCTATACCATTGAGTAGTTCTTAGAGCCTTCTTCCCAACGAGTATAAGAAGTCCAAAATATCACCATTAGGCAAATATTAAATAGACAACTGACAAGATAACACAAGATACACCATGTGAGAACCCTCATGAGGGAAAAAAAAAACCTCCAAAAGCATCCATACTCCATATTAATCAGCCAAAAATCAATACAAAGCACTTATAGAGTTACAATGAATAACCTTGAACCATCAAGCCCTCCAACACAACACCATGTGTCAAAGAATGAATACAAACATCCTATGCCATGCTACACAAATGCAATCCTCCAAAGGAATCAATAGAATAATAACCCAAACCACCAGCCAACCTTAACCACTAAACATGTGCTTTCTTTTATAGACAAAGGCTCATGTGAATACAACTAGTGGTAAAGTAAAACCATGTGCTCACAACTAACCCTTGACCCCAAATTTAATATTGGGCACAATACATCATAGTGATCGTAAAAAATATTCTAAAGGAATCTCTACATATTATACGTCCATGTACAACATCACATAATAAATTAAATATTTCAATTATAAACATTATTATGCAAGGTGTACAACACATTATTTTTCAACATTCCCAACCCCTCTTTTATTCCCTTTAGTTTAAGTGGAACCAAGGGTCACCCAAGGATATTTGGATAAATTTGAAGTGTACATGTTTCTCCCATTATTGTCCTTCTACCTTTTCATCCCTTTTGTTCCAATAGAACTAGAG
This sequence comes from Cryptomeria japonica, assembly GCF_030272615.1. Lineage (NCBI taxonomy): Eukaryota > Viridiplantae > Streptophyta > Pinopsida > Cupressales > Cupressaceae > Cryptomeria > Cryptomeria japonica. Next base: position 579,383,615 of record NC_081414.1, on the reverse strand, counting down.
GTCCCCAAACATATTTTGACCAATTCTAAATGTCCATGTTCCTCCCTTGTTCCCCATATTCCTTTTTTTCCCTTGGTTTCAAAAGAACTAGAGGTCCAATAGGGATATTTGGACAGAGTCCAAATGTGTATCTTCCTAAAATTTTATTCATTCCCATTTTTATCGCTTTTCTTTTGGCAAAAATAGGAGTACCCCAAGGATATTTAAACAAAATGCACTTAATTTACACATTTTAATCCTTAAATCACCATTAATGTTGCAACGACTCTCACAACTACAAAATCTTAATTCATGGAGCTACAAGAGGGTTTTAAATTCCTTTTTCATAAATTTAAGGGAACAATATACATGCTAATTTATTGTATTGGAGACTCATTTTTGTTAGAGGATCATCCCTATTTTTGTTTGTTAGTATATTTTGTTGGGGATTTTTCACTTCTCCCACAAATTCATCAATATTGGGGCATGGCTATGGTGTTAAGAACTTTTTGTCATGCCTTAAACTCAAGATTTAAAGTAGAAATGTCAACATATGATTAGTTATGCATGAAACTAGGTTTTCTTTCCCATTCATGTGCCCTATCTTCTAGCACCCAACAAATAAATAAATACACCTTTGTTCTCATTATAAGATTTCTTCCCTTAGTTCTCTATAGATATTCATGCATTTTTACACTCATGCTACTATAACTCACCTTATTCCTCTTCATCAATAGTATATATTTATTTCTAACTCCTATTTGTTCATTTGTACTGTTGGCCATATGATGGAATTGATTATGTGTTGCATTGATGTTTTGTCATTGATGTCAACACTTGTTGTTTTGGTTGTTTACTGGCTTCTGGTAGGAGGATTGGATTGGGAAGATAATCAGTTGATTGCCACCTATATGATCTAGTTGATGGAATATGTTTGTATGGATGGTTCATATGCTTCTGAAGTATGTTCCAGTCAGTTGGTATTGACTTGATGATCAAATGCTATCTTAGGTTCTAGTAAGCTTGCTTTATTGGTTTGGAAAGGGTTTCATCGGCAGAGCTTTATTGAAGATCATTGATGTAATGCATAAGTGGTGTTGGTGTAGCTTCTAGAAAGGATTTAGGATGTTGATGGTGACTGTGTTCATGCCTCGACTGATTGGTGTCATTGGTCTGGCATGTGTGGATCTAATTTAGGTCTCGTGCTATCTAGGTTATGGACCGGTTTGCATGAAACGTGTTGGTGGATCCTTCGATGCACTTCTGGGATGTTTCATTGATTATATGTTGTTTGTTTGTCCTTAGGCTGACATGTATTATGATTTTATTTCAGAATTATGTAACGAATCTATTGTATTATCATTTGAGTGGCCAACCTAATTGGTTAGGTTTCGGGTTGGTATAAATGTATGTAAGATCTCATTGTAGATCAAGTGTGCATATATCGATATGGGCAGGGAGTGAATAATGTAATAATCATTTGTGAAGAGGATTTGGTCGATCATAGGTGATCGAGTTGGGTTTATGTAAGAGGTTTTACACCTCCGGTATTGACATTAACGGGAACTGTAATCTGGCATGTTTGATGCTATCACCGACAACTCTTCTCTCTAGATTGCAATCCAAACATCTTGAGGTGGTTGACATATCTGTAGTTAGTGAGACTCCATTGTGATGAGAAGTGCGCTCTAGGCATTGTGCCTTCCTACATGTGTAGGCCCCTATTGTAATCATATACTTGTTGCAGAAGTATCATCTGACTGTGGGTAGGGTTTCCCATCGTGTTTTTTTCCTTATTGAGGTTTTCCACATACAAATCATGGTGTTATGTTTTATGGTTGCATGGTATTGATTCCCTAGTTTTCATTTATGATTTATTGCTTAATCAGTTATACTGGTATAAGGTTTTAAGTGCTTTAATTCACATAATCTGTTAACAACTGATTCACCCCCCCCTCCCTCTCTCAATTGTTCATCGGTTATCCTAACAATTGGTATCAGAGCCTGGTCCTCTTTTTGTAGAAGCTTATCCGCTTGAGGAAGATCCTATGGCAACTAATATTTCAACTCATGTTTTTCAGAAGGACATTCCTAGGCTTGATGGAACAAACTATGGAGTATGGAAGATTCAGATGGAGACTCATTTAAGATGCATTGGAAAAGAAATTCAGGAAATAACTCAAAATGGTTACACTCCTGATAATCTGGCATCTGGCTTTCCTGTACTGACAGACTTGGATAACAACATTTAGAATGATTGCAGAGCTAGAGAAGCCCTCTTAAGCACATTATCAGATCAGCAAATCATGGGACTACCAGACAACTCATCGGCAAAAGATATATGGGACAAGTTGGAGACTCTGAATGAAGGTGATCCTATTGTTAAAATTGCAAAACTTGAATGTTACTGGGTAAGATATGAAATCTTGAAGATGGAGGAAGATGAAATAATTTATGGATTCATGGAAAGGGTTAATGAAATTATATTGGGAATTTAGTGTTATGGTGGATCTTGAGCGAGGAAGAGATTGTTTCAAAAGTATTAAGGGTTTTTCCACTAGAATATAAGATGAAAGTAACTGCATTTAATGACTAAGAACCATGCCTAATTCTTCTGTCAATAGAGATACTCTTATTGAGAATATATCTTCTTTTTAGCTTGAATAATTTGGTCCCCCTAGAGCTACAAAGGTTGATACTACATTTAAGGCATCTACATCATCAATTGGAAAGAAAGATTGGAAAGTTTTGTATGCAAAGGAATTGGAAGAGGCTAGGAAAGAAGATGAAGAGCTTGAGAAACTTGAAGCCCTATTTGCTAGAAGGATACCTAGAGGTCCATCAGGAAGTAAGTATGAAGGAAAATCTCCTTTCAAATGTTTTGCATGTAATAATATAGGTCATTTTGCATCTAGATGTCTTGAAAGGAATTCAAAATTGGAAGAAAGAGCAAGAAGATATTTTAATCCTAACCCTAAATATCAGATCAAGCATAAGTACAGGAAATACAAAAACAAATCATGCTACTATGTTGATGAGGAAGGATTAACCGATAACTCAGAAGAAAAACCGGCAAGAGATTCAACTAGTGGATCCAACAATAGAAAAGACTAGGTATTTTATGCTATGAAGGAAGATGATCTGGAACCAGTTATAAAGAATGAGGGAAAAGCCCTCGCAAAAAAATTTGAATTCACGGATGAATGGGTAATAGACAGTGGATCTTCTCATCATATGATAGGTGAAAAAGGAAGGTTTATAACCCTGCAAGAATTTGATGGTGGTCAAGTTAGATTATGTAATAACAAGGCATGCATGATCAAAGGAAGAGGAACCATTTCATTGGATGGTAAGAATAACAATGATAATGTCTATTATGTTAAAGGTTTGAAGCATAATCTTTTGAGAGTAGGACAGTTGGTAGATAGAGGATTTCAATTACAATTCAAGGATGGAAAGTGCAAAATCATTAGTAAATCAGGTTTGGAGATTGCAACCAGTACACAGACAAAAGGTAACATCTTTCATTTGAACTCTAGTGAAAAGACATGTTTAATTGCACATATTGATGAAAGTTGGCTATGGCATAAGAGGTTGTGTCATGTAAATTTTGATTACATTGTAAAGATCAGTTCAACTTGATAGTCCTGATACTTAATATAAGTATAGATCCAATAGCCAACAAGATGAGAGGGGGGGGGGGGTGAATCATACAAACTTAATCTTCCATTAAAACATCAGATTCAACCTCAGTAACATATATATCAGTAATATAACCAAAACTTGTTAAACATGCAAACTCAAAAGCATATAAACACCATAAACCTCATAACACCAGATTTAATGTGGAAACCCAAATAGGGAAAAACCACTATGGGATTTCAGACTCACTAAGAAATATACTCTTCTAGAGTATGCTCGGTTAAAAGAAAATCTTGTTAAAGATTACAAACACATTGCTAGATGTGACCTAGTTAAGGGATTTCCCTCAGATCTGTTAAGATCTTCACCTTGTTAGAAGTGACCTTGTTAAAGGATTTCAAACACTCATTCAGACTGTCACCTTGCTAGAGGGTTTTACAAATAAGATTGTTAAGTCCACTCGGTTAAGAGATTTTCTGTCACTTTCTCAAAATAATAGTAATAAAAATCTATCTGCAACTTCACATCTAAAATGCTAAAGCAGATTCCTATTTGTTCAATATAATCTAGACATAGAACTAATCTTGTCTATCTCCTAGGCTTCTATACTCTATTATTCTAATAGGTCTTCAAGCTTCTGAGATCAGTAATCACTATGTAGCATCCCTGTGCATACACTTGCCCACATACCTTGTTTATCAACAGTTTCCTATTTATAAACAATTAGGTAACCGCTTAATCTCCTTGATCACATTCCCATGATCAATCATAGCCATCAGATCTTCAATCTTGTCTAGGTTCAATGCATCTTTTGATCTGAAAACATTTTACCCTACCTTGGAACTTGTATACATTTCTTGGAACTTGTGCTAGGGTATTGCGGTTCAATCTGAGCTATAGATCTTCATGCCGACTTTCCATTGCCTTAGATTCGTTAACAAACTTCATCCACGACTCACCAATCATTTAATCAGTTCTAGCTCATCGGCTTCCTTCATTAAATAACGCATGCAAACATTTAATGCATTCTGTTATAGCTCGGTTACAACTCGGTTATAACTCAGTGAATACTAAACTTCACTCGATAGACATTCTGTCTTCATTAACCAATAGCGATAACCTTAGGGTTTACCGACTAGGTTCTTTGCTTGGTAACATAGTATAGTATTAACCTTTACAATTTACAACATATGTATGATGTTAAAACAATCTAAACATCATGATCTCATCATTGTCTGACTCGGTAATAGTTTCCCATTGAATACCTTATTCATCCCCTTATTCATCATATTCTTTCCTATGTCTTTTACCGACATCTTTATATTCTTTAAATCATACTTCTCAAGATATGGCAACATCATACTGAGTTAGAAAATCAATTTCTTGACATCAATGACAAAATAATAATATCAAGATAGTAAACATCTTTAATCAATTATATCCATAATCATCAACAACCTTCTCAATATCCTTATGAAATGCCAACAATCTTTCATTGTCTGTTATAATGCAATATTGCCAACAATCTCCCCCTTTGGCATTAATGGAAAAACCAATTGATTTGACCTTAAAAATATTCGGATTGCTATGATTCTAAAAAGCTGAAATGCTCTCCCCCATACATTAGACTTCTCCTCTTTTATTCAGTCTTCTTTCCAATTTATAGTCTGCTCAGTTTTCTCCCTCGATATTAGTCTTCTCCCTCTTTGACAACAATGCCAAAAAGTAAAGAACTAAAACATAATTTCTTTCTGTATGAATTGATTTCCTATTGTTGTGTATCAATTGAGTCTCGGTCAGAGCATTTTGTCTTTGATTCCTGTAATAATTCCTGTACACCTTTAGAAAACATCCTAAAGTGTGTCATGCAGCATCAACTCCTAAAAGATATTCAATAGAGTCATCGGATTGATGCTTTCACCGAACTCAGTCAGTGAGTAGAAGATAGGGGTAGGACCCCTAACTTACTTTTGAGATATTCAAAAGTGTCCCTTGGTAGTGGCTTGCTGAAGATATCTGCTATTTGTTCCTTTGCGCTAACATACTCCAACACCACTTTCTTCTCTTGAGCTTCTTCTCTAAGATAATGATATTTGATAGAGATGTGCTTTGTCTTAGAGTGCATAACAGGATTTTTTGAAATATTAATGGCGCTAGTATTGTCAGAGAATATAGTTACTGGCTCGGTAACTTTCTCATTTATACCTTCCAACAGTTGTTTGATCCATGCAATGTTGGTACAATTTAGTGCTGCAGCAACGTATTCAGCTTCTGTTGTTGACTGTGAAACACATCCTTGTTTCTTGCTAAGCCAACTCACTAGTCTTTCTCTTAAAAAGAAAGCTCCTCCACTTGTGCTTTTTCTGTCATCAATGTTGCCTACCCAATCAGCATTAGTATAAACTTATAAATCAAAATCATTTCCTTTCTGATATACTAAGCCATAATCCTTAGTGCCTTTCAAGTATCTAAAAATTCTTTTGATTGCTTGTTGTTCACCAAAAGTGATAACCCAAGAACACCTGCAAATCTATCTATGAGATAGCCAATCTCAATCAATGAAACACTTCAGGGCTTGGACAAAATAACATAGGATCCTAATGATCCTCCTGCACTTCAGGTTCTGCTAGACCTAGGGGGGGACACCCTTTTGATGCATTGAATACAACAATCACAAACATAAGACTGCATCAACAATGAGCAGACAAACCATTCCACAAACTCACCAAATTAGGTAACATGTATAGATGGGTTGGATTTTATACAAATAATAGGTGAAATAGAGCTTTGGAAGGATAGAACATTAACCCCTAAACATAAAGGGAAATAGATTTATCTTTTAAATTGTTTGATCTGAAAACATCCCCAAACTTGCAAGACCAGTGCCTTATCTAAGGGCAACAGAGTCATACATGAAACTGTAAACGAAAGCATGTACTGCAAATCCACCTTCATCATTAAATATCTCTACATTAATGCCTTACAAAATTGCATTACTTAGCTCACTCACAAAATCATCAGATCCGAAAATATATATCCCATTATCTATGATCTATTACAGAATTTAAATTCTTCCTTGAAGAATGCCTACAAACAACCACAACAATTTCCTTGAAATTGACAAACTTCAGCCTCCTTGAGGCTTCAATTTATAACAAAGAGATATACATTCAGAGACAAATTCTGTGTGAATTTGTGCATGCCTTATATACACAAGAACCTGCAAAAAAACATCTACAGCAAGAATCAAACTCTATTCTCTGGAAAAGGACATTGCCCTGTACAATTTTGAAAAGAACTCAGAATTGGGAATAAGAAGGAGAGGGAAGAAAATCAAATCTGCAACTGAAATTGCCAAGTATCTCCTCTCTAATTGAATTTCACTCTCGTGGAAACTACTCTCAAAATATCCCACATTTGTCAAAACTAACTGCCTGACTGGATTCCTCATTCCGAGAGCTTTCCGGTGATATATAACACTTCATATTTTGGCCAAAAATACAGCCCTGGGCGAATTAATCCTTCCAATGTGCACATCATTTAAATTTTTGAATTATTCATATAGTTGAAACTATATCATTAACATGATTTTAATTTTAATTTTTGCCTCCCCTTTGGTCCTGATGCTTTGCCATGTGGTGGTCTCTGATTGGTCAATGGAGTTGACTGGATGCCACCTCACCGGGACCTGAACTGCAATCTTCCTTTCGCCATTTTGCGGCCTTTATCCGGCGTGCATCTCCACTCCAAGAAATTGCGCAAGCCCTCGATCTTCATCAAACCTACATGTTCTTTAACCTTGCTCATTTTCGCCATTTCACGTTTCGACATTTTGCAGACCTTAACCGGCGAGCAACTTTCCTTCGCGAAGCAATGTGGATCGTTTGATCTCCTGAAACATGCATGATCTTTACCTCTTTTCGATTTTTCACAAGGTTTCATTGGCGGGCATCTCCGGGCTCTGAAATCACGTGCTTCGTTGGATCCTCTACAACCTGCTCACTAGTTAAGCCAACCCTTCTCTACAAAATTCGCATGTTTGCCTCGAGAAGCATCCCTACGTGGGGTCCACCTTGGGCCCCATAGGCACCATCTATCAAAAGTCTAGAGGCTTTGACATTATAGATGTGTTTTTTTTTGCTTATAAATACCAAAAAATTACCCTCCATAGCCAATGTGGGATAATGCGTTTTGCCCAGAAACTGCATTTTTTTGAATATTTTCATGCCCAAACTGGCAATACCTTTTCTTTGGAGTTTTTTAAACCTCAGACTAAACACCTTCTTCATTTCTCCCATGCTATACATCTGCAGAGAGGACATTGGCAACATTGGCAATTGATTTGCATAAAGATTTTAACTGTTTTACTTACCCTTTTCCATTGCGCAGGGGAGGAAATGCTTTGCTTGAAATTTGAAAGCCCAATTTACCATGCCACATGAGGGAGAATGCTATTATATTTGGCATTATTCCATGTTTCAATGGCCTCCAAACTATCCACGCAGGAGATGATTAAAGTTCTATTTCTATTTGCATTCACTTGGGAGCTCAGTGCTCCTCCAAACACACACAGGAGGAAGGACTGATTTCATTTGATGTTTAAAATTCTTCAAAATTACATTTTGTTTCTGCAACTCACCCATCACATGGACTTTGGGAAGATGGATTTACACCATCCAATATGCATTTGATTTGAGCTATTGCTGCCCTTCTCCAGCCATCACGTGGGAGGAGGATGCAATTTCAAAAAGTTTCAGAAACCTCTACAACCTCACTGCTCACAGACCACGAAAAGGGGAGGGAAATGGTATGGCACATGGAGTTTAGAATGCTGGCAAGGGCGTGGAGTTGCTCTTTACTTCTAATTGCATTTGTTTGAAAAACTCTGCAGTGTTTCCTCCACATGGGATTTTGACATTTCCTGAAGTTGAAAACCCATTCAACTTCCTTTTGCTGCTCACGTTGGGGAGCCTTAGCATTTGCATACATTTAAAAATTTCAGAAGCCTTCTTCAAAGACAATGCTATCTGCCATTGCTTGGGTTTTAATGACTTGAGGAAATTCTTCCATGAGATTTTGCTGCTGAAGCTCCTCTGCTCTGAATTTGAGACACATGTATGACAATATTTGTTCCCTGAGTTCTAGTGGAAGATCATTCCTAAATCCAACATTTGATGTTGCACATATTCCTTTTTTTAAAATGCCTCTCCTCCAAATACAATGATTAATTTGCTTTGAATTTCATTGTCCTGTCTAAACTGCCAGGTGCACCTTTTTTTAAATGTCTCTTCTCTATCGCTGAAGGAGGATTTGGCATTAAAATCACCAAAATGAATTTGCGTGGAGTTCTACAGTCTTCTCAACTCTTATGACATGTCTCATGATCAAAATCCGCATTTCAACATTATGAAATTCTCCCAGTGAACCAAGTCACCAGTAAAATAACACTGCACAGGCATGAGCCAGGTCGGGCCCCAAATGGGTCTGACTAAAAAAATTTTCATTTTCATGCAACTAACCTCTAGAATATCTCAGGGACCTCAAACATACCTCTGGAAATGATCGGCATCATTTTCAAATCATCGGACTGAATTTTGCAACCTTCATGCAATTACGCCACATTTTCGCATTTAATCGCGAAGACGTAATTTTCAATGTGGTCAAAACACTTTTCTGGAGCTCACCATCTGACAGACATGTACTGTGATATGCAAGCATGAAATCTACCAAATGGTTTCTCAAGATGAGTCTCGAGCCAAGAGATATTAATTGGCGAAAATGGCCAACTAGCTTTGTCGACACTGCGGACCTGATGAAGTCAATGTTCTAGCAACACATGATGCCTTTCTCAAAAATATCAAATGACCTCCGTAGACCCTCAAATTTGAAAAACAGGTACCTTTAAGTGCATACTAAAACTTGGAAATGTCAGTTCAATCACAAGACTGACAGGATGCAAATGGTGCACTCACAAAAATGGCTACATTAACTGATACGGCACTAAAAGTATGTATAACTGAAAACGATGGCTAAATGAACCTTTTGGAAAACAGATCAAACAGATTAGTAGAGGCTTGAAACTTGAAACATAGCTCATCATTTATATCAACATTAGCCCGAAAAAAACATTATGTCATAGCACTCACTGAGGCAACTTTTACACTTGTGCAAAACAGGGCTCCAACTAGCTGTCGAAACAGGGACTAGTCAAACCACACAAACTGCAAACGGATTTGGATTCAAAAACTGAGCAAATGGATTCGTTAGGACTTGAAATTTTGCAGGATTCCTCACATTTATGCATAAAATTGAATCCATTTTTAATTTCTTCATGACAATCAACAGGGCAAAAGATGTAATCGCTCAAATTAGGCTACTTAATAAAATCTGCATTTGTGCCTAAAATGCACTTTCAGCTCACCCCTCAAAATGGGTACCTGATAAACTTCTCCAAACTAAATTCTTAAAGTTGTACATCACTACATAGGCCAAATGAAAGGTGTAGGACAAGAATCCTAAGCCTTAGCGCTTGAAAATCAACTGGCTCCACTTTACCCTTTTGCAAACTAGGCCATTCAAACTGACTTATTTTAATCATTTGGAAATGGAGGGCAAAATTTTGAAATGGGCCTCTAAAGTTGACTCAAATTTAATGAGTCCCAACAGTGGCTCTGACTGGGGATGGTTGATTGCAAGATCAACACAAGAAAGCAGACCACCCAAAAATGGATCATTCTTCTCTTTTCTTCTCTTCTCAAAAATTGGGCTTCCTTATTCTACCCAAACAGTAGGGCACTTTATTGAAAAGCACACAACTGAAGCAAAGTGACTATACAATAGATACAAACATTCTTAAAACTGAATATAAGTTGCTCAAACAATCTTAACATTTACCTCTGTCAAAAATCTAATTCTCATTACTTGATATCCTGATCCAAACAAAGGCGCCTTCCAATAACGACTGAGCATAATCATTATAATCAACTTCTTTTGTCTCATTACTGTAATAGCCGGTGTGCATACCTCTTGTCTGATTCTGAACTTTGTAATCACACACTACTTCAACACAAGTAAAAACATGGGACAATTCACCATAGAGGCCTTCCCACAAGTTGCTATACCTTTCACTATCCCACTCAACTTTATCATTTTCAAGAACATCATCATGCTGAACTTCAAAAATAAAACATTCATTTTCAACATTGTAATTCTTATCAACACATGCCTTATTATGATTTAAATTCATAGAATGAGGGGCATTACTAATCAACTGATGCAAACAAGGAACATGAACATTACAATCCGGATGTGATACTTCACTATGCTGATCACACTCTATACTCTCCTTGTTTATCAAACTCAAAACTTCTGCATTCTCAAGATCCCATTCATGGAAAAAAATGCATACCTCTGGCTGAAGCAAATCCTCAGCTAAGTCTTCCTCTTTCAGGCTTACATTTGCCTGAAACACTTCCATTTGTGGTCTGAAATAATCATCACATAACCCATGCCTCTTGTCTTCATCATGAAGTAAATCCTTACAACACATGATACTACTATTCAAAACTTCATCAGCATTACAAATTTGTTCGGCACAAGGGGAAACTTCATCTTTTTCATCAATGAAATCAACACCATGGATATTTGTATCAAAAGAAAAGAACTCCAAATCTGATTCAAGCATACTATCAACATTCACATCCTCATCATGGTACTTGAAATTCTGAAAGCATTCAAATGTGGGTTCATTTAAATCTGAAAATAGAACATTATCAACACTGTCACATACATTCTTATCTTCAAAAACACTTTCATTTTCAGATTCATAACTAAGGTACATAACTTGGTCTTCTATTATATCATCTTCACAAGATGAATAATAAGAATTCTCATAACCATTATCAGCTGCATAACTGGCATTCATTTGCTGATCAAAAGAAAGCGAAACACTTGTGACAAGATCGTTCTCATTTTGAAATTGATCTTCATTGTTCATTTGCATACCTTCAAGGTGCTAGGAATAGAACTCATTGTCCTCATAATCAGCAACACCACTCCATTCTGAAACACATTATCAACATCATTCACAATTTCAGATTTATCAGACTTAACCAAAATCTGATTTTCATCATATTGCACAACTTCACTTACATAGTCAACAACATTTGGTGATCCTTCAGTATTTGGTATTTGAACATCAAATACATTAGCAACATTTAAAGATCGATGGTCATCATTACCATAATTTTCATTATTGTTAACCTTAGGAGATGCATGATTAACTTGATAATTTGCAGTCACATAGTTAGCATAACCGGCATACAAATCAAATGGTACATATCCCTTGTATATATCAATCTTCGTATCAGCATTATCACAACAATGCACACTAATCATTCCATCATTACTGTGAGAGGCAACCGGCATTAACAATAGAGGATCTTGACTCTCGTTCAAATTTGAAGCATATGTATCAACAAAACCATTCGGAATTGTAGAGCTTGATGCACCTAAACAAGGAATGATAGGTTGAGCTTCACATGGTATTTCACCATTGAAGGCATTTTGATAAGAAACTACACCAGACACAAATCTCTTGGCTATCCCAAATTTTAAATTATTTTTGATGTCCCTAGTTGTGTTAAAAGCTTCATACAAGGTTTTGGGTTCTTTGTTCCTCAATAGGAAACCCATCTTCTTACCAAAAGAACTCATATAAATATCCAGGCATACTTTATCTTTAAACTTATACTTTCTAGAAATTTTAGTCAATGCTTGTGAAAATCTGATGTTAAATGTTGGTACCAATTCATCTTCCCTGATTTGTATATAAGTGAATTCTTTCAACAAGTCATAATCACTCACCTTCTCATTGAATTGATCCATGAAATCTGAAATCAATTCTTCCCATGAGGTAATAGAATTCACTGGCAAAAAAGAAAACCAATCTTTTGCATCCTCTTTTAGTGACTGAACAAACAATTTCATGCATATATCTTCCTGACAAATTTCAAATTCTCCTATCAAATCTGAAACTCTTTTCACATGTTGACATGCTAATTCTGATTTTTTCCCACTGAATATAGGCAAATACTTTCTGATTTCTGTGGGTATGGGATTTGGGTAACTCGGATTACCTTCAAAGTTTAGAGCAGCATAATACTTCATGCTAAAACTCTCTCTATTACATGGTTTTTTTGGTTTACTAGGCATGGTCATATGTGGAAATACACAAGGCTGAAAAACTTCACTGCTCATTTTTTCGTACTTCCACAAATGATTATACAATCTTGGATAAAAAACCTCAAGCACATATCCTTATTCAAATCTATTCATTAACATTGCTTGACATAAGGTTCTTCCACATTTGCATACTACGGAAGATAACATACACTAAATATTTTAGCAACATAGATATGCAAACTAATTTGAAAACTTCTCTTTCCCTCTTTACTAGTGTTGTTCACTAGATGGGAAAACGAAATTACACATTCTAATTTTTAGAACACATATCTTTGCATTTGAAACCTCTAAAAAATACCTGAAGATTTGCAGCTGTAAAACTTGTAGATCTGGAGATTTACTTCACTTTTAGCATGGTCTTTTACATCAGAGTCGCTACCTCTTGCACAGAGGATATTTTGAATAGCAGAATGCCACTCAACACTTATTTAATTCTATGTTTCTCTTTCAATCTTGCTACAATCAACACTCTTCTAGGCTATTTAATACTGGTATGAACCACAGAGTCACCACCCAATAAGGAATTTGGGGAAAAAAAAAACACACACACAGCTACAAGAACTTCTTACAACTCTCAACAATATAAATTCACTGATATTCCTTCATAAAATATGATATGAAACACATATCATTCTGCAGATCCAGAACAAGGAACACTTTCTACCTCATAAATTCACTTTCACACTCTATGCATACACAATGGACAGACTGGCTGGATATGAAATTGATATAATGAAAGATACATTCTACTTTTGACCTCATCAATCAAACATTGAAATCCATTAATTCCCCATAAGAGTCACCATTTTTGTTGTTCACCAAAAGTGATAACCCAAGAACACCTGCAAATCTATCTATGAGATAGCCAATCTCAATCAATGAAACACTTCAGGGCTTGGACAACATAACATAGGATCCTAATGATCCTCTTGCACTTCAGGTTCTGCTAGACCTAGGGGGGGGACACCCTTTTGATGCATTGAATACAACAATCACAAACATAAGACTGCATCAACAATGAGCAGACAAACCATTCCACAAGCTCACCAAATTAGGTAACACATACAGATGGGTTGGATCTTATACAAATAATAGGTGAAATAGAGCTTTGGAAGGATAGAACATTAACCCCTAAACATAAAGGGAAATAGATTTATCTTTTAAATTGTTTGATCTGAAAACATCCCCAAACTTGCAAGACCAGTGCCTTATCTAAGGGCAACAGAGTCATACATGAAACTGTAAATGAAAGAATGTATTGCAAATCCACCTTCATCATTAAATATCTCTACATTAATGCCTTACAAAATTGCATTACTTAGCTCACTCACAAAATCATCAGATCCGAAAACATATATCCCATTATCTATGATCTATTACAGAATTTAAATTCTTCCTTGAAGAATGCCTGCAAACAACCACAACAAGTTCCTTTAAATTGACAAACTTCAGCCTCCTTGAGGCTTCAATTTATAACAAAGAGATATACATTCAGAGACAAATTCTGTGTGAATTTGTGCATGCCTTACATACACAAGAACCTGCAGCAAAACATCTACAACAAGAATCAAACTCTATTCTCTGGAAAAGGACATTGTCCTGTACAAATTTGAAAAGAACACAGAATTGGAAGCCATGAAAATATGGAGCCATTCTCCAAATTTCTAGAAACCCTACAAAATGAGAAGAATTGGGAATAAGGAGAGGGAAGAAAATCAAATCTGCAACTGAAATGGCCAAGTATCTCCTCTCTAACTGAATTTCACTCCCATGAAAACTACTCTTGAAATATCCCACATTTGTCAAAATTAATAGCCTTACCAGATTCCTCATTCCGAGAGCTCTCCGACGATATATAACACTTCATATTATGACCAAAAATACAACCCTGGGCGAATTAATCCTTCGAATGTGCACATCATTTAAATTTTTGAATTATTCATATAGTTGAAACTATATCATTAACATGATTTTAATTTTAATTTTTGCCTCCCCTTTGGTCTTGACGCTTTTCCACATGGTGGTCTCTGATTGGTCAACGGAGTTGATTGGATGCCACCTCATCGAGACCCGGACTGCAATCTTCCTTTTGCCATTTTGCGGCCTTTATCTGTTGTGCATCTCCACTCCAAGAAATCGCGCGAGCCCACGATCTTCATCAAACCCGCATGTTCTTTAACCTTGCTCATTTTTGCCATTTCACGTTTCACCATTTTGTGGACCTTAACCGGCTAGCAACTTTCCTTCGTGAAGCAGCACAGATCGTCCGATCTCCCGAAACATGCATGAACTTTACCTCTTTTCGTTGTTCTGCAGGGTTTAACTGGTGGGCATCTTTGGGCTCTGAAATCACGTGCTTTGTTGGATCCTCTGCAACTTGCTCACTGGTTAAGATGACACTTCTCTGCAAAATTCACCTATTTGCCTCGAGAAGTGTGCCTACGTGGGGTCCACATGGTCGCTGCTCAGTCACCTCCTCCGTTGCCTCGAGATCTATGCCCACGTGTGGGCCCACCTTGGGCACCCATAGGCTCCATCTGTCAAAAGCCCAGAGGCTTTGACATTATAGATGTGTTTGTTTTTGCTTATAAATACCAAAAAATTACCCTCCACAACGAATGTGGGATAATGCATTTTGCCCAGAAATTGCATTTTTTTGAAGATTTTCATGCCCAAACTGGCAATACCTTTGCTTTGGAGTTTTTTAAACCTAAGACTAAACGCCTTCTTCATTTCTTCCATGCTATACATCTACAAAGAGGACATTGGCAACATTGGCAATTGATTTGCATAAAGATTTTAATTGTTTTACTTACCCTTTTCCATTGCGCAGGGGAGGAAATGCTTTGCTTGAAATTTGAAAGCCCAATTTACCATGCCACATGAGGGAGAATGCTATTATATTTGGCATTATTCCATGTTTCAATGGCCTCCAAACTATCCACGCAGGGGATGATTAAAGTTCTATTTCTGTTTGCATTCACTTGGGAGCTCAATGCTCCTCCAAACACGTACAGGAGGGACAACTGATTTCATTTGCTGTTTAAACTTCTTCAAAGTTACATTTTATTTCTGCAACTCACCCATCACGTGGAATTTGGGAAGATGGCTTTACACCATCCAATATGCATTTGATTTGAGCTACTGTTGCCCTTCCTAGCCATCACATGGGAGGAGGATAATTTCAAAAAGTTTCAGAAACCTCTACAACCTCACTGCTCATAGACCACGGAAAGGGGAGGGAAATGCTATGGCACATGGAGTTTACAATGCTGGCAAGGGCGTGGAGCTGCTCTTTACTTCTAATTACATTTGTTTGAAAAACTCTGCAGTGTTTCCTCCACATGGGATTTGCCATTTGCTGAAGTTGAAAACCCATTCAACTTCCTTTTGCTGCTCACATGGGGGAGCCTTAGCATTTGCATACATTTAAAAATTTCAGAGGCCTTCTTCAAAGACAACACTATTTGCCATTGCTTGGGTTTTAATGACTTGAGGAAATTCTTCCATGAGATTTTGCTGTTGAAGCTCCTTTGCTCTGAATTTGAGACACATGTATGACAATATTTGTTCCCTGAGTTCTAGTGGAAGATCATTCCTAAATCCAACGTTTGATGCTGCACATATTCCTTTTTTTAAAATGCCTCTCCTCCAAATACAATGATTAATTTTCTTTGAATTTCATTGTCCTCTCTAAACTGCTAGGTGCACCTTTTTTAAAATGTCTCTTCTCTATCGTTGAAGGAGGATTTGGCATTAAAATCACCAATCTGAATTTGTGTGGAGTTCTACAGTCTTCTCGACTCTTATGACATGTCTCGATCAAAATCCGCATTTCAACATTATGAAATTCTCCCAGTGAACCTAGTCACCAGTAAAATAACACTGCACAGGCATGAGCCAGGTCGGGCCCCAAAGTGGGTCCGACTAAAAAAAAAATTCATTTTCATGCAACTAACCTCTAGAATATCTCAGGGACCTCAAACATACCTCTGGAAATGATCAACGTTGTTTTCAGATCATTGAACTGAATTCTACAACCTTCATGCGATTATGCCACATTTTCGCATTTAATTGCGAAGACGTAATTTTCAATGTGGTCAAAACACTTTTCTGGAGCTCACCATCTGACAGGCGTGTACTTTGATATGCAAGCATGAAATCTAACAAATGGTTTCTCAAGATGAGTCTTGAGCAAAGAGATATTAATTGGTGAAAATGGCCAACTGGCTTTGTCGACACTGTGGACCTGATGAAGTCAATGTTCTAGCAACACATGATGCCTTTCTTAAAAATATCAAATGACCTTCGTAGACCCTCAAATTTTAAACATAGGTACCTTTAAGTACATAATAAAACTTGGAAATCTCAGTTCAATCACAAGACTGATAGGATGCAAATGGTACACTCACAAAAATGGCTACATTAACTGATATGGCACTGAAAGTACATATAACTGAAAACGATGGCTAAATGAACCTTTTGGAAAACCAATCAAATGGATTAGCAGAGGCTTGAAACTTGAAACATAGCTCATAATTTATATCAACCTTAGCCCGGAAAAAAAATTATGTCATGACACTCACTGAGGCAACTTTTACACTTGTGCAAAACAGGGCTCCAACTAGTTGTCGAAACAGGGACTAGTCACACCACACAAACTGCAAACAGATTTGGCTTCAAAAACTGAGCAAATGGATTTGTTAGGACTTGAAAATTTGTAGGCTTACTCAAATTTATGCATATAATTGAATCCATTTTGAATTTCTTCATGAAAATCAACAGGGCAAAAGATGTAATCGCTCAAAGTAGGCTACTCAATAAAATCTACATTTGTGCCTAAAATGCACTTTCAGCTCACTCCTCGAAATGGGTACCTGATAAATTTCTCCAAACTGAATTATGAAATTTGCACATCACTGCATAGGCCAAATGAAAGGTGTGGGACAAGAATCTCGAGCCTTACCCCTTGAAAATCAACTAGCTCCATTTTACCCTCTCGCAAACTAGGCCATTCAAACTAACTTATTTTAATCATTTGGAAATGCAGGGCAAAATTTTGAAATGGGCCTCTAAACTTGACTCAAATTCAATGAGTCCCAACATTTCTGTCATATGTGTTTCCTTAGGATCTGCAGAGAATCTTGCAACTATACCTACTGCATGTGTTATGTCTAGTCTGTTGTGAACAACATATTGTAGCTTTCCAATCATGGATCGGTAAAGTGTCTCATCAACAGATGCAAATTTATCATTCTTTGATAATTTATAGTTGGTAGTCATAGGAGTACTTACTGGTTTTGAATCCTCCATTCCAAATTTCTTCAAGATTTCCTTTATGTACTTGGATTTAGTAATGAAAATCTCATTTTTCATTTGCAGTATCTGTAAACCTATAAAATACTTTATCTCACCGATTAATGACATCTCAAATTCTTTGCTCATTTCATTTCCAAAGTTCTTGCATAAAGAGTCATTTCCAAAAAATATAATATCATCAACAAATATGGCTGAGATTAGTATTCCATTTTCATCATTCTTCATGTACATGTTGTTGTTCTCACTTGTCCTTATAAAACCAATCTTAATCAAATAAGTGTGCAATCTTTCATACCATGCTCTAGGTGCTTGTTTCAGACCATATAAAGCTTTGTTCAATTTACATACCTGATTTTTATTATTGTATTCAACAAATCCTTCAGGTTGTGTTATCACTGTTTAAGAAATGGGTTTTTGTTCCCATAATTGGCTAAGTTTTTGAAATTTTGAGTGAGACACACTATCAACTGCTTCTAGTTTCTGTTAGGTCTTAAGGGTTTAGGGTTTTAATTTTAAATCGCTCAATGTTTGATAAAAAACCCTCTGGTTTTTATTCCTGCGTTACTTTATCCACTTAAGTAATGGGTCTTGGGGTCATATGAGGTGTCCCCCAATGTAATTTGCCTAGGCGGTTGTTGAATTAATCATAAAAATCTATGCCGTATGTTTTTTCTTCCTAATGTTGTCGGGCCCAGTAAGTTACACATAGCTCTGAGATAGATCTATGGTTTTTTCTATTTCGTTAGGTGAAGTTGCATGTGGTTTAAGGCTCGCAAAATGGCAAAAGGGAAAAGCATGTTAATTGGTGCACATTTGGTCCAATTTAAAAGGGCTCCATCTCATTCAAGATCTAATGGCTGGCGTTATTTCTTAGCCAAAAATTGCAAGTGAAATACCTTTCGCGAAATGGCGAAAAGGTTTGGTGAGACCCTGCAGCAAGGACTTTTCAAGCGGCTAAAAGGTGATTAGGTTCAAGAGAGATCGACAGTTCGCACTATTTCGTGGCTGGTAGATGCTCGAAGGTTATGCCTGGTGAAATAGTGAAAAGGTTTTCGGTCCACGAAAAAGGGAGTTTTTAATAAGAGCATAACAGATGCACAAGTTCCATTTGATCTGACGGTCAGTGCAGCTTCATAGGAGAAAGATGCTCGATAGTTAGCCTTCGCGAAGTAGCAAAATGACGTGGCGCTCCAAGCAGGCAATCCAGTTGGTCAAGATGGTGAGTAAGATGATGGCACGTGGTAGAAGATCAAAATAGTCAGCAAGTCGGAAATAAGGATTAAAAGGTGGGTCCCAGAGGTGAGTCATGCCACGGGTTAAGAAGTGACCTGGCAGATGCAGGTGGCAAAGGGTAAGGTGGAATCCCATGTTTTCTCTCAGCAAATGAAAGGTTGACATGTCAATTTGAAAGTGACTAGATGCCAGGTGGATGGAGTTGAGTCAGAGGGCCCACGTCTGCCGAATTTAATTAAGTTGTTAAGCATTGAGCAAGTCAAATATAATCTAACAGCCCGTGTGAGTTCGCAATGGTAAAGTGCTCGTGTTTTAAAACCGGCGAAACAACGAAAAGGTTTTGAGGCCCCAGGGACAAATAAAAGCATGAAGTTAAATGAGGATCAACTCCGATTCAATCTAACGGCCCGCATTGTTTCATGGCTGCAAACCAACTAAGGGATATGCTTCGCGAAATGGCAAAAGGAGGAGAAGATTCATCCATGTGTAATGCTAGATGGTGACGTGTTGATTGACACATGGTTTCAGAAGAAATTGAGGGCCCACCAAGGTGTAACCGGCGGTTATAAAGGAAAGATGTGTGGCTGACTTTGAACTAAACTCGAAGAGTTTTCCAAAGCTAATGGTTGAGTGCCACGTGGTATTCGGTAACCAATGAAAGAGTGGCATAAGTGAAGCAAGCATAAAGGTCTCCCTTAAAGGATGAGCATCTCTGATATGATCCAATGCTCCACGTTCTTTCGTGGCCCAAAGTTGAAAGAAGGTTAAGTTATGCGAAATAGAGAAAAACTGTTAGCCGTCAAGATAAGAGGCGCGGTTAATGAAGAAGTTGACGGTCCCAGTAAGAGTTAAATGCTGAGTAGTTAAAGTTCCATCTAACGCCTAGTGTAGCTTCACGAAAGAAAAGTGCTCAGAGGATAAAGCCCACGAAATGGCAAAAAGGAGGTGGGGCCCAGTGCTGAGGCAAAGCTGTTAAGTCTGTGTCAAGACCGATCAAGTTTCAGTTGATCAGACGGTTGGTGTGATTTCGTTTGACGAAATTGCTTGAAGGTTATGCTCTGCGAAATTGAGAAAGAGCGGAAGGAAAAAATGTGTAGACATGTTGTGACCCGTTAGAGCAAAAATTTCAAATTTTTTCATGAATTCAATTATGAAGGGACGACCGAAGCATGCAGTATCAATGTCGCAGTTAAGAGCCTAAGTACCATATATGATCTCATATCAATTAAATGAAAGTATCATTCTAAAGAATTGTTGTAGAGAAAGCGATTGCAGAGCTATTATTCTTCAAATATAGAGCAAATTCATTCAGTTGCAGAGTGGATCCCTTCAAGCTAAAAATAGGTTTTCTTGTACTCTTGTGTAGCAATTTCTTAGCATTGTGTTTTAATTGAGGTCTTGATTTGTCACAGAACTAGTTGGGGGTAACAATTAAATTGCTTGCATATTTTAAGATGGCATGTAAAAGAGAATTCTTAGGAAAAGTTAATTACCAGGAAAGGGCCATTTGTGATGATTTTTTTGAATAGTTGACATTGTCAACTAATCAGGCATCAAAGGTGAAAGAATTAGTACCAAGAGCTCCTCGTTTGAAAATAGGAGAAGGGTTATATGATAAGGGTAACTGGTTGAGAGACCCATAGGTTGGGTTGTCTAGGTTGGGGTTGTTCAAAGTTGAATTCGGCATGAGAAATTCTCCAGCCCCGTAGAATAGCATCTGGGAGTTAGATGTGGGAAAATTGGTAGTTCCAGGAGTGTTCATGGATATGGATCTCTTGACTCAGATTCCACACAATTATGATCCAGTCACAAGGAGCATTAGGGATATAAATGGGAAAGACCTCATTGAAATAAATAATGAGGAATTTAGAAGTGCTTTTGGGCTTAATGAGTTTACTAATTTTCTAGAACCTATTAATTTCAAATCATTAGCTCAAGTATACAGTGCATAGAGGAATCACCTTAGAAATGGGCCTCTTAAGGAATTCTTTATGAAGATAGGTGGGTTGATAGTTGTAGGACCGAACACTGAAGAGCCCTTCTCATTGAATCTGTTGACACTTAGGGCTAAGGGATTGTATTGGTCACTTTGCCGGATTTTAGGAGAGGATGCTGAGGCAAATATGCCCAATCATTACATGCTAATGATTTCTTAGATTTTGAATCCTTCTCTTGTAGTAACCTTTGATTATGCCTCCTTTATCACTGATGCTATCCATGAAGGAGTGATAGGAATAAAGAATGGGAAAGTGGATAGGCCTTTTGGATGGTATTCCCTCCACATGCATCTATTTTTATTCAAAGGTGGTGATTATTTTGCATGTGGAATGGATCTTATAAAAGAGAAAGATGGAGAAAAGATGCTAGTGCAATTATGGAGTACAGTTTTGTCATGGGACAGAGATGATACTAGTTTTTTAAAGTTTGATAAATGTTTTGCGTCAAAGATTAGGACTCTCCTCTATTCAGAAAATCCAAGAGTCCCCAAGGTTCTTTTGGAATTTATTAGACCAAAAGAATTTGAAGAAAAAATAAAAAATTGTCCATAATTGGGGTGATATTTACTTATACCCTGTCTCCATAGTTTTCAGAGTATTTGGTTTCAGAGGCACTCCATTTTTATTTCCCTATTAGGTCCCTCTCAAAGTTGGAACTGTTTTGAGGATTTTCTTAAACCTTATCATTTGTCAACTGCAGTGTCCAGGTGTGCCAATCCCAAAGATTTCTTCAATGGCATGTTTAGAAAGAGGGCAATATGTAGAGGTAGGCCCCATCAATTTCAGTTTCTTGAAGACCTCATTAGAAATGAGTTTGATCTAGATGAGTAGGAGTTGAGGAAGGAAAAGTGGGTGGCTTATAAAAAGGCCTTAGAATTTGTACATCAGTTTGATACCAGCTATGATCCATTGTCTAGCTTTCACCCTTTTGAGGAGAAAATAAAGTTCCTAATTCTTTGCTTTGAGGATGTAATGCAAACTTTAAAATAAAAGAGGGAGGTTGTGATTAAAAACAACCCTAAAAAAGCAAGAATGGTTCTAAGTAGGTCTGTCTCCACTAGAACAATCCCTCCTTGTGACTATACGTTGCACAAGAAGTCTAATTATAGTGTGTTGATGCCTACAACAGGGGAGCCCTCTACCTCTAAATGAAAGAGGAAGATACAAGATGTCACTGACATCCAAGATAGCCCAAAGAAGCAGAGAGTAGGAAAAGAAATACAATCTGATAAACCCTTGTACTCTCCATCTCAATCCCCTATTCACATAGGAGAAGAACAGGTAGCAGCTGAACAACTTATATAGTTAGGTAGTCTGGGAGAAATAGCTTACACATATGATGAAGTAGAAGAGGGAATGCTAGAAGAGCCCCTTGCTACTGAGATGAACATCACTACCAATGAGTTTAAAGGCCAAGAGTGGGATCCTGAGATCAAGCAGGCCAGTGAGGACTTCTTGGCTGACAACAACTTTGTTACATCTGGAGCATTTATGCAATTTGTGTGGAAATAGAACATTGACAAATACAATGCAAGGTGTGAAAAGAGAAAAGGTGAACAACCTCTTAAAGATCTAGCTGTGGTTGAGGAGGAAATAAAGCAAGAAATGATAGATGAGTTTAATACCATCACTCCTGAGCAGGGAAGAGATATGGTGGCACAAGTTGGAGTACTCATTCTCCTTGAGTGGGACATAGCAAATGCCTTGGTATTAGAGGCAGTGAGAAAAGAAACCAAACCCATGGAGGGAATTACTTTTAGCAAAGACAATGCTGCACTAGTCATGTGGTCTTTTAAGAGAGATGAGAATAAGAGAAGTAAAGACACCCCAAGGTCAAGTTACCTTGGTGGAATGATAGTGAAAAGAGTGCAGAACACAAGGGTAGTGGAAGCTGCTAGCACTATGCTCGAGACTACAAATTTTAGTGTTGCAATAGCAGAAAGGGAGGCTAAGGAAAAGGCAGACCTCCAAGTTAAGTTGGAGACAATTTTGAAAGCTTACAATAGTGCTAAGGAAGAGGTAAGGGGTAAAGATAGCATCATTGCTAAGCTGCAAAGCCAGTTGACAGGACGGTACCATCAAGGTGAGTCTTCAACACTGATGATCTCCTCTTCTCCTGCAAGGCCTCCACCTAATAGCCCCATTATTGAGTTCCCACCATCTCCAACACCTTCTAGTTCTCAAATGGTTGAAATCACTCCACAAGAATTGGAGAATTTAAAACAGGCCTAGGCCTTGTATGCAAATAAATATGAAGAAAGAGTAAGGGCTACCATTTCAATTTTTGCAGACACCATCAGGGCGTCACTATTATACAACAACATCAGCAAGATTTTGGATATGTGGAATGAGCTTAATGGAGATAAGGCCATTTTGATGCCTATTTTTGACAAGTGGAAGCCTATAGAGCAGGATTTGGAGCTTATTTGTGTATCTTATGATTAAGCAGGGGTTGATCCTATCATCAAATCCACTTGTGACATCACCAAGGACCTAGTAAAATTGGCAGAAGGGGTGGACAATGCTGACAGGAAGATCAATTTGTACAAAAAGGAGTACACTGATTAGGTTTTTGAATTGCTCCCGGGAGTTTTTGTTAGCCCAAATCAATTGAAGGATAAACAAGTCTGGCTTAAGGAATTAGAGGCCAAATTGTTAGCTAGAATAAAAGGAATTGTTGACTTAGATGATGCTTCCCTTTTTGTTGTAACAATTCAGGAGATAGAGAGAATCAAATCTCATTATGGTTTTCTCAATTCAAAGGTCAACAAGATGAGAAATTCCTGGAAAAGGTTAACCAAGGCAAAGGCAAAAGTGATTAACTTCGTGTTGCCAACTGATGATGTGTACAATGAGTGGACAAGAAAATATGCCATTCAGGATGCAAAACAGTTAGAAGAGGTTACAACGGGACAACAAGTAGAAGAAGCCACAGATGTTGAAAAGGACTTGTAACCATTTTTGTAAAGGGTTTTATAACTTCTTCTTGAGAAGCAATAATTGTAACAAATTTTCCTAGGAAAGTCCGAAGCTATGTGCATCCATATTGTTATAAATGGATACCAGGACTAGTGGAAAAAGGATCGCAAAGAATTGTAAGAAAACGCTATAGAAATTTATCTGAGCTTTTCCAAGTTTTAATGTAGAATATTCAAAGGTTTCTTGTAATACTTTTTTGAAGAAAATATCAATATATAGACCATTGGTTTTGAGTAAAAAAAATTTTGTTGTCTTCAAATGTGTTTGCAAGTGTTTACTATTTCATTCTAAATAATCAAGGGTTATTTCATTTGAATAGGGGTTGTAAGGCAATCTTCAGTAGATATGTTTCTTATCTTCTCTCTTCAGGAGGGGAATTAAATATGTAGGAATCACTTCTACCAGTAAATTCTCTGTAGGATACTTTGAATCTTGATGAGCGTAGTTTGATGTGGTATGAATAAATCCTTGTGTGTGTCAGGCATATATAGGGATCAGTAGAAGCCAAGGCAATGGGATGTGTAGAGATATTTTTATTGGGGAAGTATTGTCTGAATTTAGATGACTTTGTGTCCTTGGATAAGGCACTCATATAGATCAAGGTTGTTTATTACATATTTTGTAGGTCAAATACCAAATATGAGTACAATTTTCATTCCTTTGTTTCAGTAAGTTTTAAGGTGATTAGATCCACTGGTTTTCTGGACTGGTTTGCTGTGGATTTATCTTTTAAAAGTGTGAATTTAGTTCACAAAGGTATACCCGCCTGGACTTAGAGTAGGTCCGAAGTGTAGAAGGTTAAATCAAACCTTGTCATATGTTGTCCTAGAACTTTCCTTCTCTTTAATATCTCTTCTGCACAGAGTTATCATATTATTATAAGGATGTTGAAGTGAATCAAATTTTGAGAACAACAAAAGTGACAACTCTGCTGGGGAGTAAATGAATTGTTAAAAGTCTCTGGTTAAGAAAGATTTAATTCATATTGTGGTGACTCGGATGGGATAAGTCACATTAGGAATCCAGAAGTAGATTTTTGTGCTTAAATCTATAAAGAAAATCATTGTGCTTTGTGGAATTGCAACATTTCATTCTAAGCTTGTTTTCATAAATCCCATAAGTCTTGTGGGTGGCGACTCTATTATCTTGGAACCAGTCCTTGTGAAATACAAATCATTTTAAAAGGAAAACAAGCGCAATGCAAGGAGGAAAAAACACTAGATCATTCATGAAGAAGCATCCTCGTGAAACTTTGCAAGATGGTTTGCCAGAATAGTCACGAAGAGGTCAGAAAAGATTAGTGCTACATGAACCATCAAATGCTGCTTGGGTACAAAAGAATAATAATACCGATAAGATACCTCATCGACCTCTTTATGCAAAATCTAATTCTTCTTCTAGAGATTCTGAACATGATATACTAGGTTTCCATTCTGGATTGTTTGGGAATATTGATAATGCACATGCTTTAAATCAGGATTTATCCCATGTTAGTGTCTTTGTAAGAGATAGGACTAGTTCAAACACAATTAGACACTCTGTGCCTAGAACAATCGATGGAAACATTAGTTTGATTGACATAGATCAAGTCAATTTATCTGACTCTCAGGAGAATTTCCCCAATGAAGACAAAGTGTCACAAGAGATTGAAGATTTGAATAGGAGAGTTCACTATTTAATTTCCCTAAGAGCCCAAAAGGAAGCAAATAAGGAGAAGGAAATCAAAGCTAAATTAATGAAGAGAGATAGGCTTCTTAGACAAATAGATGATCTTGAAGTGCTAGCTAAGGAAAAAGAAAAGAGTGATGAGGAAGGCCCTGTAATCAGAGAAATTCTGATCACCGAAGCCAAGCAAGCATATAGGTCAGTAGTCCAACCAAACAGGGAAGTATTTAGTGATTCTCAGCTTGCTAGGACTAATGTGGATAAAGGAAAGCAGAAATGTGTGGACAATGGAACTGGATCCAAAACCACTGAAGAAATTTCTCATAGGCTATCAACACATGAGAGAGAGATGGAAAGAATGAGGAAAGAAAAAGAGGATTTACAAATGGAGTTAGAGAAAGCTGAGTTGGAAGCAACCAATCAGGAAGTCAAAAGAAAAATTAGTTATCTAAAAGCTCCCCCTATCATGTTTCCATCAGAAGATCTTAATAAGCCTAATCCTAAACAAATTTCCCTTTCCCCAGTCAAAATTCAAACTACAGTGCCTGCTAATATAGCATCAGTGAGTCAAATCCCTATGGACAGCCAACAAACCCAAATATCTCAGTCTCCAATTCCAAAAGTTAGAATGACTATGGGAAACAATAATGTTATTCCCCCTTTTCAAAGGAGACCTATCAATTTAGAGCAATATAGACAATTGTTTTTTGATGGGATCCCAGGATATCCCAACCATGTTCCTACTGAATTAAGGGACAGACTCCATAAATTTGCTGGAAACAATGCAATTAGTGCTGAGGAACATCTAAAATCTTTTGGGGACCTAATAAATTATTATGAGATAGTGGATGAGGATGTCATCATGGAACTGCTTGTTCAATCCCTGGTTGGTGATGCAAGAGATTGGTACAGAGGTCTTCCAGTTAATAGCATTGGGTCATGGGAAGATTTTAAAAATTGTTTTCAAGAGCAATATGGTGATAAAACAAATGTGAGCTTTATGCTCAATGAATTTAATAACATCAGAAAGTCTGACAATGAAATGGTCACTGATTTTAATGCTAGATTTTAAAAGGCTATGCATAGATTGTATCAAGTGATGAGGTTAGATGATAACATGTGTCTGAATACCTATTACAATGCATTTGATTCTAAGATGGCCTATATCCTGAGGGATAAAAATCCACATAACTTGAGAGATGCTTTTAGAATTGCCATTAATGTAGAAAGTAATAGAAAAGCATCCGAGAAGTTAGGAAGAAGAACAAATGGTAGGTTATGGCAAGAAACGAAATAGCAACCTAGGAAAGTTGCTAAGGAGGAAGACAAGATAGAGAAGCTGGTCACTTCTATGAAGGATCTGACTGCCAAGGTAAACAAAAATGATAAACCTCATTATAACTGGCAGGATAGGCCCCCTAGGTTGCATGACATGCCTTATAATACCAACTGGAAAGATGGCAAACCCCAGAATGAGAAGCCTAAAATTGCCCAAAATTAGGACACTCCAGATCCCTTGAAAGGGAAAAATGTCCATAATATAGAAAATACTCCCTAGTGTATTGCTTGTGATGGACCACATTCTCCTCATCAGTGTGCAGTGGCTCAGGCTCTTGAAGAATCCATGAGACAAGAAGCTGAGCCTGACATCAACATGTTTGAGACTATTATAGAAAGTGATAAGGAATCTATACAAAGTGAATACAGTGATGTGCTAGATAATGAAAGGTTTGTTCAAGGACAACTAACCTTGGATTGGCATCCTAAATTGAATGTGGTAACAATTGAGGATGAAGAAGTTCATCTTAGAAGGCCTAGTGAGGAAGAAGTTAAAAGCCTCACCAAAGCTACCATTGCCAAAGCAAAACACAATTATAACTTAAGAAGCACCAAGAAGGACACTGATCAGGGTGAACCTAGTTCCATGTTCATAAAAGAGATCACCCAAAAGGGGGCAGCAAGTAGTGTTGCTACTGTTCCTAAAATTGGTCAAGAAAAGAAGAAACAGGTTAAAGATGTACTCAAGAGTAGAGATGATAAAAATACCAGTGATATACAAGGAGTTGCCACAGTAAAAGGGGCAAGTCAATTCAAGGCAGAAAGAGTTAGAGCTAATACTGAAGTAAGCAATAGTTCTACATTTGACATGGCTCAAGCTCTTACACAAATGAAGGTCACTGTCCCATTAGTAGAATTACTGAAAATTAAAGAACATAGGGATGCAACTTTGTCTTTGTTTTCTAGTATATCTAACAGTGACATGGTCCTACCCATTGGTTTAGCTAGAATTGGAAAGGATCAAGAACTCCAAACCCCAGAGGTTTATGTTGGAACCACTATCACTCAAGAGCCTTCACAGGTAGATCCTTTTTTTGTTTCTTTATTAGTAAATAACCGGTTGATAAACAACTGCATGATAGATTCAGGAGCTGGTGCCAATGTTATGCCTTATGGTCTTATGAACGAATTAGGACTGTTAGTAGCCACTGTGTATGGAAAATTCTATGCTATGGATAATAGGGATGTACCTGTGATAGGTACAATGAGAGATGTTTAAGTAAAAATAGCAACATTCCCTGAGGCAACTTATAAAATGGATGTTATTGTTACTGATACCAAGCCCCATTATGGTATGTTGTTATCCAGGAAATGGGCAGTAGCAGTAGGAGGAAATGTTCAACTGGATTTATCTTATGCCACCATTCCAATCAATGGAAATCAGGTCAAGTTGTACAGAGAGCCACGTGCTCCTAGGGTGATTGAAAGTGTAGACCCTAATATGCTCAATTGTATGATTGATGTAGATCTTGATAATTTTAGACTTCAACCAATTTTGCCTCAATTGAAGAATACTGACCCCATTGTGGTTGAATTAGAATCACAACAATATGGTTTATGGTAGATGTATTTTGATGGAACTTTCTCCAAAGAAGGATCTGGGGCAGGTGTTCTTTTTGTATCCCCATCAAGTATAACTTTTAAGTATTCTTTCTTATTGGCTTTCCAATGCACAAATAATATTGCAGAGTATGAAGCTCTATTGTTGGGGCTTGAGGTTGCAAAAAAGCATGGAATCTAGCTATTGACAGTGTTAGGGGATTCAGAATTGGTTGTCTCTCAAGTAAGATCCAAATATGCATCCAAGAATGATAGATTAAAGAGATATAAACATGCAGTTTGGGATGTTATTGAGCATTTTAGTGCATTTTCTATTAATTGGATAGAGCGATCAAAGAATATTATGGCAGATTTCCTAGCTAATGTTGCCTTGAAAAATGATGACGCAACACTAACCGGTATTTCCACTGTGGAAATAAAATCTAGGCCTGCTATCCCTAATAATGTGTACAATTGGCAAGTTTTTGCTGATGATGAAGATATTCTTAGGTTCATCCAATGTGTTGATATTTATGATGGATAGAAGATTGATTGCAATGCTTTGGTGGAGGTGGTTGACAATAAGGAAATAGTGTTCGGAAATGACTTGGTCCAGTTGGAAACCAATGAAATACCTAAAGGGTTGGTAGAGCTGGAAAGCATGTTCAGTTACAATGACAGTCATTTACATCAACAGTCTACCACCAAGTTGGAAGAATTATAGGAGGTAAACCTGGGGACTGAATCATCCCCTAAGTTAGTATACATTGGGAAGAAATTACCCCCTCATGTCAGGACTAATCTTATTAATTTTTTGAAAAAATATAAACATGTTTTTGCTTGGTCTTATGAAGACCTAAAGGTGTATAGACAAGATCTTTTTCAGCATGAAGTTCCTCTGCTTCCAGATGCTAAGCCTTTCATACAAAAACACAGACCTATTAATCCCCTATTGGAAACTAAGATGCAACAAGCGCTGACTAAGCTAAGAGAAGGTGGGATTATCAAACCCATAAGGCATTCTTCATGGGTCTCCAATATGGTCCCAGTAAGAAAGAAAAATGGGGACATTAGATTGTGTGTGGATTTTAGAGATTTAAATGTTGCTTCTTTAAAGGACAATTACTCTTCTCCCAATATGGAAGCTATGTCGCAGAGAGTAACAAGTTGTGATCTTTTATCCATGATGGATGGTTTTTCAGGATACAATCAAGTGTTAGTGAGGGAATCTGAACAGTTTAAAACTGCTTTCACTACTCCATGGGGAACATATGTCTATGTGAGAATGCCATTTGGATTGAAAAATGCTAGAGCTACATTTCAGAGAGCCATGGATGTAGCCTTCAAAGAATTCATTAATATCATCATGGTGGTTTATCAAGATGATCTAACCTATTTCTCCAAAAGGGCTGATGGTCATTGTGGACATTTGGAAAAGGTGTTCAATAGAGCCTTAGAATTTGGTGTGTCATTAAATCCCAAGAAATGTCATTTTGGGGTCACTGAAGGAAAACTATTGGGACACATTGTTTCTAAGGAAGGAGTAAGGATAGACCCTGAAAGAATTGAAGAAATAAACAAAGTGTCTGAATCAAAGAATGTTAAAGGTATTCAATCCTTTCTAGGCAAAGTAAATTTTGTTAGGAGATTCATTGCAAACTTTGCAGAAATAGTGAAGCCCATTGTCAAGTTGCTTAAGAAGGATACCAAATTTTGTTGGGATCAAGAAGCCTCTGAGGCTTTTGTTAAAATTAAAAGGGCCATTCAGGAAGCACCAATGTTGAAGTCTCCTGATTACAGTAAGCCCTTCTCTCTGTTCTCTTTTGCTTCATATCATATAGTAGTTGCAGTATTGTTACAAAAGGATAATGAGGGATATGAACATCCCATAGCTTTCTACAACAAGTCTTTGCAAGCAGCAGAATTAAAATATGAAACCATGGAGAAACAAGCTTATGCTTTGGTTAAAGCTGTCAAGGCTTTTAGGCCTTATCTGGTAAATGCAAATATCATTGCTTATGTCCCACATGCTGTAGTTAAGGATATCTTGTCCCAGTCTGAGGTTATAGGGAAAATATGCAGATGGATTAATCGAATCCAAGAATTTGACTTGGAAATAAAGATCACCAAATTGGTAAGAGGTTTGGGTCTGGCTAAGCTCATGACTGAGTCTAATCTTCTGAATGTTGAAGTCAAAAGTATTTTAGTCACTAGTATTGAAAGGCAACCTTGGTATTTAGAGATTGTCTGATTTTTGAGAGATGCTGCATTCTCAGAAGGAATGACACATAATCAGAGAAGAACTCTAAAACTCAAGTCACAAAATAATGTTCTCATTCAAGGTGATCTATTTTGGAGAAAAAGAGATGGAGAATTGCTAATGTGTTTGGATGAATTCCAGACTAAACGGGTATTGACTGAAATGAATGATGGAGTATGTGGGGGTCATTACTCTACTAAGACAACTGCTGGTAAGATAATCAAGGCTAGATACTATTGGCCTACTTTATTCAAATATGTTCATGCACATGTCCAGAAATGTGACCCATGTCAAAAAATTTCATCCAAGCTGAAGTATGAAGGAGCTTTGCCCCTAAATCCAGTCATAGTGGAAGCCCCTTTTGTCCAGTGGGGCATTGATTTTATAGGAGAGATTGTTGAGAAATTAGGAAGAGGTCATAGATGGATCATAGTAGCCATCGACTATTTTACTAAATGGATTGAAGCTATTCCTACAAGAAGAGCTACAAGTAAGGTTGTCATTGATTTCCTGATGGATAATGTAATAACCAGATTTGGAATACCTGTAAAATTGGTGATGGATAATGCCATGAGTTTCAGGTCAGAAGAGTTTATAGGATTTTGTACCAGTCATGGAATACTCATGTCTTACTCTTCACCCTATCACCCTCAGGGGAATGGGCAAGCAGAATCCAGCAATAAAAGCCTCTTGAACATCATCAAGAAAATCCTGGAAGAAAATAAGAGATATTGGGATCAAAAATTGAAGTTAGCTTTGTGGGCAGATAGAATAACAGTTAAGAAGACCATTGGAATGTTACCTTTTGAACTGGTTTATGGTACACAAGTCAGATTGCCAGTAAATAATCTTCTTCTAGTTTATAAATTCTTGCAAGATGAGGACATGGAGTTATCTAAACCAATGGAAAACAGAATGATCCAAATTGTGGAGGTGGAAGAGCTCAGAACTTTAGCTCATAAGAGAAATCAAAAGATCCAATTGCAATCCAAATACCTTTTTGATAAAAGGACATCATTAAGGAAGTTTTGAATTGATGATATTGTTCTTTAGTGGAATGCAAGAGGATGAGACAAAGGGAAGCATAAAAAATTTGATTCATTGTGGATTGGCCCTTTTGTGGCCTGTGATCTAAATGGAAAGGATTCTTCTTTTGTGAAAAATATGAATGATGAAGTACAGGAATTTCCAGTGCATGGACAATTCCTGAAACATTATTTCTCTTGATGTCCATGCATAGTAGGTCCTTTGTTTGTATATATTTTGTTTCCTTCATGTTGTTTTGTTTGGGTCTATGTTTTGGTCTGTTCTCTAGAGTTTTGAGTTTTCTTGTGTTGACCTTGCGATCAACCATCCCAGTCAAAGCCGTTGTTATCACTATTTAAGAAATGGATTTTCTGTTCCCATAATTGGCTAAGTTTTTGAAATTTTGAGTCAGACACACTATCAATTGCTTCTAGTTTGTGTTAGGTCTTAAGGGTTTAGGGTTTTAATTTTAAATCACTCAATGTCTAATTAAAAACCCTCTGGTTTTTATTCCTATGTTACTTTATCCACTTAAGTAATGGGTCTTGGAGTCGTATGAGGTGTCCCCCCATGTAATTTGCCTAGGTGGTTGTTGAATTAATCATAAAAATCTATGCCTTATGTCTTTTCTTCCTAATGTTGTTGAGCCCAGTAAGTTGCACGTAGCTCTCAGATAGATCTATGGTTTTTTCTATTTCGTTAGGCAAAGTTGCCCATGGTTTAAGGCTCACAAAATGGTGAAAGGGAAAAGTGTGTTAATTGGTGCGCATTTGGTCTGGTTTAAAAGGGCTCCATCTCATTTAGGATCTAACAGCTGGTGTTATTTCACAGCCAAAACTTGCAAGTGAAATACCTTTCACAAAATGGCGAAAAGGTTTGGCGGGACCCTGCAGTGAGGACTTTTCAAGCGGCTAAAAGCTAATCAAGTTCAAGAGAGATCGACAGTTCACGTTGTTTCATGGCTGGTAGATGCTCGAAGGTTATGCCCTGCGAAATAGCGAAAAAGTTTTCGGTCAACGAAAAGGGAGTTTTAATAAGAGCATAACAGATGTACAAGTTTCATTTGATCTGACGGTCAGTGCAGCTTCACAGGAGAAAGATGCTCGATAGTTAGCCTTTGCGAAGTAGCAAAATGATGTGGTGCTCCAAGCAAGCAGTCCAGTTGGTCAAGATGGTGAGTAAGATGATGGCACATGGTAGAAGATCAAAATAGTCAGCAAGTCAGATCTAAGGATTAAAAGGTGGGTCCCAGAGGTGAGTCATGTTGCGGGTTAAGAAGTGACCTGGCAGATGCAGGTGGCAAAGGGTAAGGTGGAATCCCATGTTTTCTCTCGGCAAATGAAAGGTTGACATGTCAGTTTGAAAGTGACTAGATAGGTGGATGGAGTTGAGTTAGAGGGCCCATGTCTGCTGAATTTAGTTAAGTTGTTAAGCATCGAGCAAGTCAAATATAATCTAATGGCCCGTGTGAGTTCGCAATTGTAAAGTGCTCATGTTTTAAAACCAGTGAAATAGCGAAAAGGTTTTGAGTCCCCAAGGATAGATAAAAGCATGAAGTTAAAAGAGGATCAACTCTGATTCAATCTGATGGCTTGCGTTGTTTCGTGGCTGTGAACCAACTGAGGGATATGCTTTGCAAAATGGCGAAAGGAGGAGAAGATTTGTCTAGGTGTAATGCTAGATGGTGACATGTTGATTGACACATGCTATCAGAAGAAATTGATGGCCCACCAAGGTGTAACCGGTGGTTATAAAGGAAAGACGCGTGGCTGACTTTGAACTAAACTCGAAGAGTTTTCCAAAGATAATGGTTGAGTGCCACATGGTATTCAATAACCAATGAAAGAGTGGCGTAAGTGAAGCAAGCATAAAGGTCTCCCTTAAATGATGAGCATCTCCAATTTGATCCAATGCTTCGCATTGTTTCGTGGCCCAAAGTTGAAAGAAGGTTCAGTTATGCGAAATAGCGAAAAACCGTTAGTCATCAAGATAAGAGGCACGGTTAATGAAGAAGTTGATAGTCCTCATAAGAGTTAAATGCTGAGCAGTTAAAGTTCCATCTAACACCTAACGCAGCTTCGTGAAAGAAAAGTGCTAAGAGGATAAAGACTGCAAAATGGCAAAAAGGAGGTGGGGCCCAGTGCTGAGGCAAAGCTATTAAGTCTGTGTAAAGACCAATCAAGTTTCATTTGATTGAACGGTTGGCATGATTTCATTTGATGAAATTGCTAAAAGGATATGCTCTGCGAAATGACAAAAGAGCGGAAGGAAAAAATGTGCAGATATGTTGTGACCCATTGGAGCAAAAATTTTGAATTCTTTCATGAATTCAATTCTGAAGGGACGGTCGAAGCATGCGGTAGCAATGTCACAGCTAAGAGCCTAAGTACCATATATGATCTCATATCAATCGAATGAAAGTATCATTGTAAAGAATTGTTGTAGAGAAAGTGATTGTAGAGCTATTATTCTTCAAATATAGAGCAAATTCATTCAGTTGCAGAGAGAATTCCTTCAAGCTAAAAATAGGTTTTCTTGTACTCTTGTGTTGCAATTTCTTAGCATTGTGTTTTAATTGAGGTCTTGATTTGTCACAGAACCAGTTGGGGGTAACAGTTAAATTGCTTGCATATTTTAAGATGGCACCTAAGAGAGAATTCTCAGGAAAAGTTAATTACCAGGAAAGGACCATCTGTGATGATTTTCTTGAATAGTTCACATTGTCAACTAATCAGGCGTCAAAGGTGAAAGAATTAGTACCAAGAGCTCCTCATTTGAAAATAGGAGAA
Organism: Cryptomeria japonica; assembly: GCF_030272615.1. Classification (NCBI taxonomy): domain Eukaryota; kingdom Viridiplantae; phylum Streptophyta; class Pinopsida; order Cupressales; family Cupressaceae; genus Cryptomeria; species Cryptomeria japonica. The sequence goes on along the minus strand of NC_081414.1, from coordinate 579,348,606 downwards.
GGGTTATATGATAAGGGTAACTGGTTGAGAGATCCACAGGTTGGGTTGTCTAGGTTGGGGTTGTTCAAAGTTGGATTCGGCATGAGAAATTCCACAGCCCCATAGAATAGCATCTGGGAGTTAGATGTGGGAAAATTGGTAGTTCCAGGAGTGTTCATGGATATGGATCTCTTGACTCAGATTGCACATAATTATGATCCAGTCACAAGGAGCATTAGGGATATAAATGGGAAATCCCTCATTGAAATAAATAATGAGGAATTCAAAAGTGTTTTTGGGCTTAATGAGTTTACTAATTTTCTAGAACCTATTAATTTCAAATCATTAGCTCAAGTATACAGTGCATAGAGGAATCACCTTAGAAATGGGCCTCTTAAGGAATTCTTTGTGAAGATAGGTGGGTTGACAGTTGTAGGACCCAACACTGAAGAGCCCTTCTCATTAAATCTATTGACCCTTAGGGCTAAGGGATTGTATTGGTCACTTTGCCCGATTTTAGGAAAGGATGCTGAGGCAAATTTGCCCAATCATTACATTCTAATGATTGCTCAGATTTTGAATCCTTCTCTTGCAGTAACCTTTGATTATGCCTCCTTTATCACTGGTGCTATCCATGAAGGATTGATAGGAATAAAGAATGGGAAAGTGGATAGGCCTTTTGGATGGTATTCCCTCCTCATGCATCTATTTTTATTCAAAGGTGGTGATTATTTTGCAAGTGGAATGGATCTTGTAAAAGAGAAAGATGGAGAAAAGATGCCAGTGCAATTATGGAGTACAGTGTTGTCATGGTATAGAGATGATGCTAGTTTCTTAAAGTTTGATCAATGTTTTGCATCAAAGATTAGGACTCTCCTTTATTCAGAAAATCCAAGAGTCCCCAAGGTTCTTTTGGAATTTATTAGACCAAAAGAATTTGCAGAAAATATAAAAATTGTCCATAATTGGGGTGATATTTACTTATACCCTGTTTCCACAGTTTTCAGAGTATTTGGTTTCAAAGGCACTCCATTTTTATTGCCCTATCAGGTCCCTCTCAATGTGGGAACTACAAAAATCCTTAGACAAATTGGTAGTGTGCAAGAGGCAGAGCTAACAGGCAGGGGTAAAGGGACTATTTTCCCTACAGTTACTATAGCCCACCAATTTGTAATAACCAAGGGAGGTTGGAACTATTTTGAGGATTTTCTTAAACCTTATGATTTGTCAACTACAGTGTCCAGGTCTATCGATCCCGAAGATTTCTTCAATGGCATGTTTAGGAAGAGGGCAATATGCAAAGAGAGGCCCCATCAATTTTAGTTTCCTGAAGACCTCATTAGAAATGAGTTTGATCTGGATGAGCAAGAGCTAAGGAAGGAAAAGTGGGTGGCTTATAAAAAGGCCTTAGACTTTGTACATTAGTTTGATACCAGGCATGACCCATTGTCTAGCTTTCACCCTTTTGAGGAGAAAATAAAGTTCCTAATTCTTTGCTTTGATGATGTAATGCAGACTTTAAAAGAAAAGAGGGAGGTTGTAATTAAAAACAACCTTGAAAAAGAAAGAATGGTTCTAAGTAGGTCTACCTCCACTAGAGCAATCCCTCCTTGTTACTATACGTTGCACAAGAAGTCTAATTATAGTGTGTTGATGCCTACAACAAGGGAGCCCTCTACCTCTAAAGGAAAGAGGAAGATACAAGATGTCACTGACATCCAAGATAGCACAAAGAAGCAAAGAGTAGGAAAAGAAATACAATCTGATACACTCTTGTACTCTCCATCTCAATCCCCTATTCACATAGGAGATGAACAGGCAGTAGCTGAACAATTGATACAGTTAGGCTGTCTAGGAGAAATAGCTTACACATATGATGAAGTAGAAGAGGGAATGCCAAAAAGCCCCTTACTGCTGAGATGAACATCACTACCAATGAGTTTAAGGGCTAGGAGTGGGATCCTGAGATCAAGCAAGCTAGTGAAGACTTCTTGGTTGACAACAACTTTGTTACATCTAGAGCATTCTTGCAATTTGTCTAGAAATAGAGCATTGACAAATACAATGCAAGGTGTGAAAAGAGAAAAGGTGAACAACCTCTTAAAGATCCAGCTGTGGTTGAGGAGGAAATAAAGCAAGAAATGATAGATGAGTTTAAGACCATCACTCCTGAGCAAGGAAGAGATATTGTAGCACAAAATGGAGTACTCATTCTCCCTGAGTGGGACATAGCAGATGCCTTGCTATTGGAGGTAGTGAGAAACAAAACCAAACCCATGGAGGGAATTACTTTTAGCAAAGACAATGTTGCACTAGTCATGTGGTCTCTTAAGAGAGATGAGAATAAGAGAAGTAAAGACACCCCAGGGTCAAGTTAGCTTGGTGGAATGATAGTGAAAAGAGTGCAGAACACAGGGGTATTGGAAGCTGCTAGCACTGTGCTAGAGACTGCAAATTTTAGTGTTGCAGTAGTAGAAAGGGAGGCTAAGGTAAAGGCAAACCTCCAAGTTAAGTTGGAGACAATTTTGAAAGCTTACAACAATGCTAAGGAAGAGGTAAGGGGTAAAGATAGCATCATTTCTAAGCTGCAAAGCTAGTTGACAAGACAGTACCATCAAGGTGAGTCTTCAACACTGATGATCTCCTCTTATCCTGCAAGGCCTCCACCTACCAGCCCCATTATTGAGTTCCCACCATCTCCAACATCTTCTAGTTCTCAAATGGTTGAAATCACTCCCCAAGAATTGGAGAATTTAAAACAGGCCCAGGCCTTGTATGCAAATAAGTATGAAGAAAGAGTAAGGGCTACCATTTCAATTTTTGCAAACACCATGGGTGCCTCACTATTATACAACAATATCAACAATATTTTGGATATGTGGAATGAGTTTAACGCAGATAAGGCCATTTTGATGCCTATTTTTGACAAGTGGAAGCCTAGACAGTAGGATTTGGAGCTTATTTGTGTATCTTACGATGAAGCAGGGGTTGATCCTATCATCAAATCCACTTGTGACATCACCAAAGACCTAGTAAAATTGGCAGAAGGGGTGGACAATGCTGACAAGAAGATCAATTTGTACAAAAAGGAGTACACTGATTAGGTTTTTGAATTGCTCCCAGAAGTTTTTGTCAGCCCAAATCAATTGAAGGATAAACAAGTCTAGCTTAAGGAATTAGAGGCCAAATTGTCAGCTAGAATAAAAGGAATTGTTGACTTAGATGATGCTTACTTTTTTGTTGTAACAATTCAAGAGATAGAGAGAATCAAATCTCATTATGGTTTTCTCAATTCAGAGGTCAACAAGATGAGAAATTCCTAGAAAAAGTTAACCAAGGCAAAGGCAAAAGTGATTAACTTCGCGTGGCTGACTGATGATGTGTACAATAAGTGGACAATAAAATATGCCATTCAGGATGTAGAATAGTTAGAAGAGGCTACAACTGGATAACAAGTAGAAGAAGCCACGGAGGTTGAAAAGGACTTGTAACCATTTTTGTAACTTCTTTTTGAGAAGCAATAATTGTAACAAATTTTCCTAGGAAAGTCTGAAGCTATGTGCATCCATATTGTTATAAATGGATACCAGGACTAGTGGAAAATGTTGGCATATGGACACTCCAATGAGACATTGTGTGTGATTGAAGGTTTTGTCATTGATGGAAAACTTGCAATCCTATGGCACCGGCAAGACATTCTACTGGCAAAGCATTATTCAAGCAAGATAGTGCATCGGCATCAACAAGACCACTCTACACCAGTACCGACACCGACACAGAAGAAAAGATGTATACTAGCACAGAGGCTGACAGGATTTTTGATATGTAATATTTTGATTATTACTGCAAGATGACTTGGCAAATTGTAAAATCACTCTTGTATATAAAAGAGATCATTATAGACATTTGTGGATATAGGTAAGGTAGCATAAAGAAAATTATTAGATAGACCTAATGTGCAAATTATAGGTCAAGGGTATATGTAAAGAACAAAGAAAGAACCGGTATTGAATCTGGCATTCAAGATGCTATTATAAAGTAGTACAGAATATTGGATTAGCATAATCCTCATTGTAAGTTAGTGTGACTTCTCACTGAGCAGTGTGCTCTAGGGAGTTGGCCTTCCTGCATGTGTAGACCCCTATTGTAAGTAATATTCTCTTATTGGCCAATAAGTGAATATTGTGGGTAACAAATCCCACTGAGGTTTTTCCCACACTGGTTTTCCTTGTTAAACATCTTGTGTTATGGTGTTCTTTTCATGTGGATGTTTTCAATTCTATTTATTACATTAATTCTTGCATACCGGTACACTGTTACTTTATGTTCTGCATGTTTTGTCTTAAGAAAATTTCATTACCGATTAGATACTAATTCACCCCCTCCCCCTCTCAGTATCTGTGGGAACCCTAACAATTGGTATCAGAGCATGGTCCTCTATTTTTAGTAGCCTAACAGCTTGAGGAAGATCTTGACACCAGTAAATATGGAAAATCTAATGAAGCAACTTGAAGGAGCTCTTACTGACTATGATACAGAGAAGTTGAAAAATATCAAATTAGAAGATGATTTAAAAGCATCTCAGGATATCATTCATGCACTTCAAGAAAATCTTACTATGACAAGAAATAAGAGAAGAGAACTTTGTGAAAAATTGCAAAATGAGAATGATGAAAAGAAATCACTTAATGATATGATAAGCAAGTTGAAACAAGAGATCATGACAACAAAAAATGAAATGCAGGATATGACTTTGATATTTTGCAAAGAGATTGAGGATAGAAAGAAGAATGAAGAAGAATTGACCAGAAGCCTAAGTGATGTAGCAAATGAGAACACAAGACTTAGCTATGAAAGTGACATGTTGAAGACATATCTAATGCATACTCAGAATGACTCAAATGAACTAAGGAAACAAAAAGAAATCTTGGAAAGAGAATTGGAAATTGCAAATCAACACAAAGAAAAATTCAAGAAAAGCTCAGAAGAACTTGGTACCTTATTGAAGAATCAAAAACCCAAAGGTGACACTTCTGGAATTGGATTTGAAGTTGGAGAAAGCTTCGGTACTGCAAATACTCAGGATCATAGCAAGCCGGTAAGACCTCCTAATACTTATAAATTCAATGGAAAATGCTTTAACTATAATAAATATGGTCATAGGGCAAATGAATGTAGATCTAGGAATTATCAGAATATCAATCCTCCCACTGGTCAATGCTCCAAATGCAACAAAGTTAGTCATAACTCTGAAAACTACAAAATGAATGTAAGATGTTATGTTTGTGGAAGATTTGGACATTTATCAAATCAATGCAGAACACAAACTGACATAGGTTATGGGAAAGCTATTCAGAAAAATAATGTAACTTGTTATGCATGTAACAAGATTGGTCATATTGCTAAATTTTGTAGAAGTAAAGGTACACCGGTAGACAACAAAAGTACTAGCTTGAAAGGTAAAGAAAAGGTTGAAGAGGTTAAGCAAGAATTCTCAAAGCGATGGATTAGAAAAGCTAATCTAAATATTGGGAATACTCCTCCACTGGTAGAATCAACAAATGCTCCATCGGCAGGACAATGTGATGCTCCACTGGTAGGACAGAGTAGTGCTCCACCGGCAGGAAGTTCTTCATCAAATTGAAGAAAATTATCCTGAGGGTTTGGCAATCTAGTGACACATGTGCTATTATTCCCTCGGGTAGAGAAAAGAAGTTGAAAATCACTCATTACCGGCAAATAAAGTTAAGTGAATATATTACCGGCAAGCAGTTAATGTGGTAGGTAGCGAAAAAACTTTATAAAATAAGGTTTTGGCTTTGTTTCATTTCACTGTGATTTCAAACTTTTAGAGAGTGTGAAGATTTCTGAGCTAAGGCATTTCGAGCAAGAAGCAAGAACACTCCAAGCAATCATTCATCCAAGACAGAAAAAGGTATTTACCATGGCATCCACCTCTGCAATTGAATACATAGCGAACCCTACTGTTGTGGAAGTACTTAAAAGACCTAGGCCCGTATTTCAGTTGGTCCCCGAAATAGCAAAGAAAGATGATACCTTAGGTGCATTCTCTCAAATCCCTAAAGGTGTTGTATATGCTGAAGACCCTAGAATGTATAGTCACTATAATATTGAAGAGCTAGGAGATGAGGAAATCAAAACCATGTACAAAACTAAGATATGTGATGATACTGGCAATATCAAAGCTGAACACAAAATCATTGAAACCCTAGGATTCACAGAAATCCTTAGTATTCCTGAATTTCCTAAGGATGTGATTAGGATTGTATTAAGCAGAGTTCATGGAGAATTTTTCTGGTTAGACACAATTCATAAGATCACCAAGCAAGCGGTAAAGGCTGTCACAGAGTTAACGGCTACCAGTAAAAGACCAGATAAAAACAAGAAAGTTTCAAATGATTTAGTCATTGACCTAACAGGTGCAACATCTGATAAAAGATCTTTAAGGGTTAATGATGTAAAGGATACAAATGTGAGATTCATAAGCATGATATTAGGTTACAAAGCCACTCATGCCAATAGACTCAACTCAGTTTCAAGTTTATGCATCAAGAGTGCTTATTACATAATAACCAACAATGCAAAAATTGACATCTGTGAATGGCTAAAGGATGAAATGATAGACAACCTTGGAAAGATAAAGAAGGATAAGAAATGAACCTTCAGATTTGGAAATCTGTTAGTGTGTCTAATGCTTCATATAACAAAACAAGTTCCCAGTATAGGATATAAAGATTTCGGATATGACATACCGGTAGGAAAGCAACTGATAGAACTATTCAATACCATGGGCGAGAATAAGGAAAACACCATTCATGACTTTTTCCAAGCACTAAAGACAAAAATGAAGAAAAGGACAAGGTTATCATAGAAGATTGTAGACAAATACAAAGATGATATATGCTTTGTTATCAAAAAGGATGAAATATGGATGGAAGCAGTCATCCCCAAGACAATCTGGGTAACAAAAATGGGCTATGAAATAGATGACCACATAGTTGAAACTTATGCCAAAGAACTTCTAGAAGCCCCCAATGAACCTAAAGAAGAAATATTTGGTAGTGCTGAAACCATAGAAAGCCAAATTCAATCAAAGAAAAGAGTGAAAAAGGTTGAGGCATTTGTGAGAAAAGGATCTAGACAAGCAAAAGCCATTAAGGAATATGTATTAAAGAAAACCGGCATAACTGAAGATGAGTTGGCACCCCACAACCTGAATCTCATCTATCACTGGTAGGTACTTCCTTAGAAGGAGATATGCTAGCAACCTTTAAAAGAGTTGCTAGGAAAAGAGACCCCTCACTGGCAACCACTCCTTCACCTAGAAGGACAAGGCAGAAGCAACAAGCTGTGAGATCTTCGGTCAGAAAGGTCACACCTAAAAAGAAGCTAACCCCTAAGAAAAAGAAAAAGGCAAAAACTGACTTGGCACCTCTAGACATTTTGTTAAATTAGATCATAGAGGAAGGAAAACTGAAGAAAATAGGGAAAATTTATGACACCCTATCGGCTGATGAGAAAGGGCAAGTCGAGGAGAGTGTAATATTACACATGGACATGTTTAAAAAGTTTTTGATGCAAGTCTTAAATGAAATTCCCGATGACTTATACAAAAGACTTGAGGCCAGAAGGCAAGGAGTAATTGAACTGGACAAGAAAATAAAAATAGAAAAACTACTTGCAGTATATTCGGTAAACTCCCCAAAAGAAATTGATGATCTAATAGCTCAAGCTAACTAGACAGTTTTTTCCATTGCACATCGACAAATTTCACTGATGGCAGGCAGAGTTACAGAGGTTTCAGAGGAAACAGAAGATGGTTGGGACATATTTTTGGTTGAAAAACAAAAACAAGGAGAATATAGGAATCCCAAGCCTATTAAGGTATATCAGAAGGACAAAGGGAAAGGGAAAGTTGGTGGACCTCCAAGCATAAAGATTAAAGATAACCTACCTCCACCTGTAAAAATTACAATCCCTGAAAACCAATTGGCAACTGAAAGCATGGATGCAGAGGATAGCAAAACAAATCCTGAAGTCCTATTCACTGTAAATGTTGATACCCAAAAGATCAACATAATAGTTGATAAAGACCCAAGTGAAAAATCAGATATGGCCAAAGAGCCTTCGGTAACAGGAAATACAGAGCAACCGGCAGTGGATACAAGGAAAAATATGGAATCTGAAGCACAAACAGAGAAACCAATAGAGCTAAAGGCTCCAGAACAGATGCCACCGATAAGAAATGAAGCAGGAAAACCAGTGCTAAAGGAAATGCAAACACAAACTGACCTGCCAGAGGTCAATACAAGCATGGTCACTTCCATCGGTACTCAGTTTGTTGGGTCACCATCAAAGTCAACAAATGTGAATCAAGAAAATAACTTACTATAGCTCACAAGCTTACAAAGCAATAGATGATTCAATACCAATTTTGAAAACAATAGCTCCTAATTGTAATATAGATAATAAAGATTCTTTAGGACAGTTGGATACACTATGTAAATACATTTCTGGAAATATTGAGCAAATAAAGGTAAAATCTGTAAAGGACATTGTAGAAAAGGAGAAACATAAATTCTTTGAGGAAGAAATTAAGAAGTGTAACAGAGATTTTGACACACTTCTACTGGAACTATGTAGTTTGTTAATAGAGTACAAAAACTTGTACAAAGACACATGCAAAACAAACTTCCTGACTATAGATATAGATAAGAAGATAAGCAAGATATAGGAAGAAATAAACAAGCTTGCAGACAATTTTGTCAACTCACCGGATTCACTATCTGTTTTTGAAGATAAGTTAGCAAATTTTGAGACAGAATTACTTAAATAAGAGAAAGAGAAAGAGACAATAATAAATAAGGCAAAATACTTGAGATCTAAACTGAGTCCAAGATTGGATTATCTAGCATCTCGACGGAAGGAAAACTCAGAGGCATTAACACCGGGAAGTAAAACACCGGCAAAGCAATTGCAGCATCTCACTGACACTATGAAGAGAACTAAAACAACAATAAAAGATAGAAAAAAGTTTATGGACAGTATAAACTTAATTTTGGGCGATCTTTTTCAGATAATAACTACCCAAATACAAGGTTGAGGTCATGGACCGGTATAACTAAAAAATCTACTAATATCTTGACAACCTTTGTCATTGATGCCAAAGGGGGAGTAGTAGGATGAGAAAATTCAAAACACAGGGATCATATGCTTAGGGGGAGTCACTCATTTTTTTTGGTAAATTTTTGGTCTACACATTTTTGGACATATTTTTGGAATTTCTCATGAGTGTTGCCATCAATGCCAAAGGGGGAGATTGTTGGCATATGGACACTCCAATGAGACATTGTGTGTGACTGAAGGTTTTGTCATTGATGGCAACCTTGCAATCCTATGGCACCAACAAGACATTCTACCGACAAAGCATTATTCAAGCAAGACAGTGCACTGACATCAACAAGACCACTCTACACTAGCACCGGCACCGGCACTGGCACAAAAGAAAAGATGTATACCGGCACAGAGGCCGACAGGATTTTTGATATGTAATATTTTGATTATTATTGCAAGCCGACTTGGAAAATTGTAAAATGATTCTTTTATATAAAAGAGATCATTATAGACATTTGTGGATATAGGTAAGGTAGCATAAAGAAAATTATTAGATAGACCTAATGTGCGAATTATAAGTAAAGGGTATATGTAAAGAACAAAGAAAGAACTGGTACTGAATCTCGCATTGAAGATGCTATTATAAAGCAGTACAGAATATTGGATTAGCATAATCCTCATTGTAAGTCAGTGTGACTTCTCACTGAGCAGTGTGCTCTAGGCAGTTGGCCTTCTTGCATGTGCAGGCCCCTATTGTAAGTAATATTCTTTTATTGGCCAGTAAGTGAATATTGTTGGTCACAAATCCCACCGAGGTTTTTCCCACACCAGTTTTCCTCATTAAACATCTTGTGTTATGGTGTTCTTTTCATGTGGATGTTTTTGATTTTGTTTATTACATTAATTCTTGCATACCGGTACACTGTTACTTTATGTTCTGCATGTTTTGTCTTAAGAAAATTTCATTACCAGTCAGATACTGATTCACCCCCCCCTCTTAGTATCTGTGGGAACCCTAACAGAAAAAGGATCGGAAAGAATTGTAAGAAAACGCTGCAAAAATTTATCTGAGCTTTTCCAAGTTTTAATGTAGAATATTCGAAGGTTTCTTGTAATACTTTTTTGAAGAAAATATTAATATACAGACCATTGGTTTTGAGAAAAAAACTTTGTGTTGTCTTCAAATGTGTTTGCAAGTGTTTACTGTTTCATTCTAAATAATCCAGGGTTATTTCATTTGAATAGGGGTTGTAAGGAAATCTTCAATAGATATGTTTCTTAGCTTTTCTCTTCAAGAGGGGAATTAAATATGCAGGAATCACTTCTAACAGTAAATTCTCTGTAGGATACTTTGAATCTTGATGAGTGTAGTTTGATGTGGTATGAATAAATTCTTATGTGTGTCAGGCATATATAGGGATCAACAGAAGCCGAGGCAATGGGATGTGTAGAGATATTTTGATTGGGGAAGTATTGTCTAAATTTAGATGACTCTGTGACCTTGGATAAGGCACTGGTATAGATAAATGTTGTTTATTACATATTTTGTAGGTCAAATATTGAATATGAGTACAATTTTCAATCCTTTGTTTCAGTAAGTTTTAAGGTGATTAGATCCACTGGTTTTCTGGATTGGTTTGCTATGGATTTATCTTTTAAAAGTGTGAATTTAGTTCACAAAGGTATACCCGCCTAGACTTAGAGTAGGTCCGAAGTGTAGTAGGTTAAATCAAACCTTGTCATATGTTGTCCTGGAAGTTTCCTTCTCTTTAATATCTCTTCTACACAGAAATATCATATTATTATAAGGATGTTGAAGTGAATCAAATTTTGAGAACAACAGGTTGTTCAACAAAAACTTCTTCTTCTAATATTCCATTCAAAAATGCAGATTTGACATCCATTTGATATACCTGGATGTATTTGAAAGTAGCATAGGCCAACAATGGTCTTACTCCTTCAAGTCTAGCAACAGGTGCAAAAGTTTCACCATAATCAAATCCTTCTTCTTGAGCATAACCTTTGCAAACTAGTCTTTCTTTATTTCGAATGACCTCTCCTTTTTCATTCAGCTTGTTTTTTAAAATCCACTTTCTACCGATTACATTCTTGTCCTTTGGTCTTGGGATTAGTGTCCATGTGTCATTCTTCTTGATTTGATCAATCTCTTCTGTCATAGCATTTATCCAATCTTCACTGTTAAATGCCTCTTTCACTATTCTCAATTCAAATTCAGATATCAAACATGTGTTCTGTCTCAGTTTGTTCCTTGTCATCACAGGATCATCCTTATCTCCTATAATCTGACTTGGTGCATGATTTCTTCTGATATACTTGGCTAATACAGGCTTGGTAGGCTCTGTATGATCTTCTTCATCACTCGGTAATTGGATATTCTCTTCATTTTCTTCAACAGTCTTCTCGGTAAGACTTCTCACTTGAACATAGACAAATTCATCATAGTTTTCTGGTTCCTTGGAATTTCCTTCATCATTTCTTTCTGCAAATTCATCAATTTTCACATTTGCACTTTCTACTATTTTGTTAGATGATTTGATCAGACATTTAAATGCTTTGCTTCTAGAAGAATAACCTAGAAATGTTCCTTCTTCACTCTTCTGATCAAACTTCCCATTTCTATGATCTTTGTGAACATAGCATCTACTTTTAAAGATTTTAAAATAACTTACATTAGGTTTCTTATCATACCAGATTTCATATGGTGTCTTCAAAGTACCTTTCTTCAATTGTACTAGGTTCAAGGTGTAAACTACTGTGCTTATTGCTTCTCTCCAAAATTTTTATGGCACCTTCTTTTCAATCATCAATGTTCTAGCACAATCCACAATAAATCTGTTTCTTCTCTCAGCTATTCCATTCTGCTGTGGAGTTCTCAGTGTAGAGACTTGTCTTTTAATACCATGATCATTACAAAATAAATTGAACTCATCAGATGTGAACTCTCCTCCTCTATCTGATCTAAGACATTTCAGTTGTCTTCCTGTTTCATTTTCAACTGTTGCCTTGTACCATTTAAACATTTGAAAAGCTTCTGATTTTTCTTTTAAAAACATTACTGATATCATCCTTGAATAGTCACCCACAAATAATATGAAATATTTATCACCATAATAACTTTGAACTTTCATAGGACCACAAAGATTAGTGTGCACTAGATCTAAAATTCCCTTAAAGGTGTAAGACTTACTTGTAAAGCTTGATCTTGTCATCTTACCCATCTGACATCCTTGGCACATAGAATTCTTAGATTTTTCAAGACTTGGTAGACCTCTTACTCGGTGTTTCTTGCTTATTTTGATCAGATTATCAAAATTGACATGACAAAACCTTTTATGCCATAACCAAGTATCATCTATCTTTGCATATAAACACTTGTTATGAGTTGAGTCAAGGTGAAATGTGTTACCTTTTGTTTGTGTCCTGGTATCAGCTAACTTTCCATTCTTGTCATGAACTTTGACAATTCCTTTCTAAAATTCTATTCGGTGACCTGTGTTGTTTAGCTGTACTACACTCAACAAATTGTATTTCAAACCTTCAACCCAATAAACATCATTGCATCTTACATTGTCAAGAAGTGTTATAGATCCTTTACCTTTCACCAGACATGGTGCATCATTACCAAAACTAACATAGCCTCCATCATAATCTTCTAATAAAACAAACTTGTGTTTATCTCCTATCATATGATGTGAGCATCCACTATCTATGATCCAAGAATCATTAGTGTTTATGTGAGATATTAGGGCTTTTTCTTCATACCTTTCTTCATCTGATCCATCTTTGATAGCCACATAAACTACTTCCTCTGTATCAGTTTCATCTGATTTATCATCATTGGATTCCTCATCAGCTATTAAACATGTCTTTCTATCTCTTCTTCTGAAGTCTCGGTGTCCTCTGTAGTGATTATCTTTCTGTCTATCATCTCAGTAATCTCTCTTTTCAGTAAAATATTTGTTAGGAAAGTTAGAAGCCATGTGTCCTATCTTATCGCAATTGAAACATTTCAAAAGTAGTTTTTCTTTATACTTACCTTTGCCTCTCGGTAACCTTTTGGCTAATAGTGCTTCAAACTCTTCTTGCTTTCTAATTTCCTCATACATTTTATGTACTTCTTCCATGTTCTTATGAAATTTTTCACTTGCTCCATTGTGATCTCCTTCAAAGTACTTATAATTTCTTTCATTGTAATCATTAGTTCATCAAGATGAAAAGAACTAAATGCAGATTCAACTTTATTTACCGAAGATCCACTATTATCAAAGTTACTTAACTCAAATCCATGTAGCTTACCAACAGTAGCATCTAAAGAAACTGGCATATTAGGTACAGACCTCAATTCATTGATTGCAGAGACTCAGATTGCATAAGCTGGTAGAAGGGTTCTCAACAACCTACTTGTTATATCCTTTTCTTCAGTAGTTCCACATGCTCCTTTGATTTGATTGACAATCTCCTTTAGTCTTGTACTGTATTGAGTTATGTTCTCACCTTCATTCATCCTCATAGATTCAAGTTGTCCTCTTAGACTATCTACTTTTTCTCTTTGAACATGTTTATCTCCTCCATATACTGATATGAGCTTATCCCACATAGCCTTTGCATCATTCCAGCCTTCTAGATCATTAAACTCTGAGTCAGTCAATGCAAATGTTATTTCAATCATTTCTTGAATATGTTCTTGCTTTGCCTTTATCTCTTCCATAGTCAATGGATAGGTGCTTGGTGTAACAAAATCATTCTCCAGATAGTATACAACATATTCTCCAACTCCTGATAGATGCAGCTTCATCCTTTTCTGCCATGTAGAGAAAATTGACTTGTTCAGCTTCAGTGCATCCCTCTTATACATCTTTGGATCTTTAACTCAAGTGCCTTTAAACTTTTCTTCTGGAGTCCAAAGCTCTGATACCAATTGATAGTCCTGATACTTAATATAAGTATAGATCCAATAGACAACAAGATGAGAGGGGGGGGGTGAATCATACAAACTTAATCTTCCATTAAAACATCAGATTCAACCTCGGTAACATATATATAAGTAATATAACCAAAACTTGTTAAACATGCAAACTCAAAAGCATATAAACCTCATAACACCAGATTTAACGTGGAAACCCAAATAGGGAAAAACCACTATGGGATTTTGGACACACTAAGAAATATACTCTTCTAGAGCATGCTCAGTTAAAAGCAAACCCTGTTAAAGATTACAAACACATTGCTAGATGTGACCCAGTTAAGGGATTTCCCTCAGATCTGTTAGGATCTTCACCTTATTAGAAGTGACCTTGTTAAAGGATTTCAAACACTCATTCAGAATGTCACCTTGCTAGAGGGTTTTACAAATAAGACTGTTAAGTCCACTCAGTTAAGAGATATTCTGTCACTTTCTCAAAATAATAGTAATAAAAATCTATCTGCAACTTCACATCTAAAATGCTAAAGTAGATTCCTATTTGTTCAATACAATCTAGACATAGAACTAATCTTGTCTATCTCCTAGGCTTCTATACTCTATTATTCTAATAGGTCTTCAAGCTTCTGAGATCGGTAATCACTATGTAGCATCCCTGTGCATACACTTGCCCACATACCTTGTTTATCAACAGTTTCCTATTTATAAACAATTAGGTAACCGCTTAATCTCCTTGATCACATTCCCATGATCAATCATAGCCATCAGATCTTCAATCTTGTCTAGGTTCAATGCATCTTTTGATCTGAAAATGTTTTACCCTATCTTGGAACTCATATACATTTCTTGGAATTTGTGCTAGGGTATTACAGTTCAATCTGCGCTGTAGATCTTCATGCCGAATTTCCATTGCCTTAGATTCGTTAACAAACTTCATCCATGGCTCACCAATCATTCAATCAGTTCTAGCTCATCAGCTTCCTTCATCAAATAACACATGCAAACATTTAATGCATTCTATTATATCTTGGTTACAACTTGGTTATAACTCGGTGAATACTAAACTTCACTCGGTGGACATTCTGCCTTCATTAACCGATAGCGATAACCTTAGGGTTTACTGACTAGGTTCTTTTCTTGGTAACATAATATAGTATTAACCTTTACAATTTACAACATATGTATGATGTTAAAACAATCTAAACATCATGATCTATCGTTGTTTGACTCAGTAATAGTTGCCCATTGAATACCTTATTCATCCCCTTATTCATCATATTCTTTCCTATGTCTTTTACCGACATCTTTATATTCTTTAAATCATACTTCTCAAGATATGGCAACATCATACTAAGTTAGAAAATCAATTTCTTGACATCAATGACAAAATAATAATATCAAGACAGTAAACATCTTTAATCAGTTATATCCATAATCATCAACAACCTTCTCAATATCCTTATGAAATGCCAACAATCTTTCATTGTCTGTTATAATGCAATATTGCCAACACAACTAAGGTAGTTAGAGTTTTACCTAAGATTATGAAGCCTCATAATCTAGTATGTAAATAATGTCAAATGGGTAAGCAAATCAGAACTTCTTTTAAGAGCATACCTAATAAATCTAATGAAGTTCTTGATTTGATTCATACTGACCTATGTGGTCTTGCTAATACAAAAGTCTTTCAAGGTGATAGATATTTCATGTTAATCATTGATGACTATTCTAGAATAATGTGGGTTGCTTTTCTAAGGGAGAAATCTAAAGCCTTTGAGAAATTCAATAACTTTAAAGCTATGGTTGAGATAGAGATAGGAATGAAAATCAAGTGTCAGAGATAAGATCAAGGTGGTGAATTCACATCTGGTGATCTCAACAACCATTGTGAGAAAAATGGCATTAGGAGACAGTTATTTGCACCTCGAACACCTCAACAAAATGGCATTGTGGAAAGAAAGAACAAAACCATTTTGGATGCAGCTAGAAGCATGATGATGGAAGATAATTTACCTCATATCTACTAGAGAGAAGCAGTAAGTACAACAATTTATACATTCAACAAAGTTCATATCAAAGGAGATACCAGTAAGACACCTTATGAATTATGGTTTGGTCATTCTCTTACTCTTAAATATTTCAGAATCTTTGGAAGTAAGTGTTATATCTTATGATAGTAAACTAGCAATACATAACTTATGAGAGCACTAATGTGAAAGTGGATGAGCAGTACAAAAACCAAGCAAAATCTTATGACAGTAAACTAGCAATGGAAATGATCATAACTAAACCAGTAGTGCCTGTACTAGAACAGAATACTAAACCAGTTACTCTGGCATCATTAGAAAACTCAACTGTAACTGAAGAGCAGCACAGAGAACCAGAAAATCAGAAAACACCAAGGTATGTAAGGCTAAATCATTTTGAAAATCAGATCATTGGAGACAAAAACATGGGAGTTATGACAAGGAGAAGATTGGAAAATCAAGAGGTATGTTTCATTTCTCAAATTGAACCGGCATCAGTAATTGAAGCTTGTAAAGATGAATGTTGGATGAAAGCTATGAAAGATGAATTAGATCAGATAGGAAAGAACAATACTTGGACTTTAGTTCCCCGACCTAAAAATAAGAATGTTATTGGAACTAAATGGGTTCTTAGAACCAAACTAAATGAGGATGGACAAGTTTTAAGAAACAAGGCTAGATTGATCTACAAAGGATATTCTCAGAAGGAAGGAATTGATTATGGTGAAACTTTTGCACCGGTAGCTAGAATTTTGCAGTTAGACTATTTATTGCTTATGCAGCCTATAAGAATTACAAGGTCTATCAGATGGGTGTTATGTGTTCATTTATGAATGGAGAACTTGAAGAAGAAGTCTATATTGAGAAACCATATGGATTTTTACTGATAGATGACCAAAATATGGTTTGCAGATTAAGGAAAACCCTATATGGACTAAAACAGGCTCCTAGAGCTTGGTATGCAAGGTTGGATAAGTACCTTTTGAAGCTTGATTTTATAAAATGTAATGCTGACAGTAACCTATACTATAAGATCACTAATGATGATATTCTGATTATTGAATTATTTGTGGATGATATCATTTTTGGAGGTGAAGAAAAATTGTGCATGGAATTTTCTAATAATATGCAGAGTGAATTTGAAATGTCTATGACTAGAGAAATAAGGTTTTTTCCTAGGTTTGTAGATTACTCAGACTAACAAAGGTATCTTTATCTATTAAACTAAGTATCTAAGGGAATTGTTGAAGAAATTTGGTATGAAAAATTCTAAACCGGTTAGTACTCTTATGGTTACAAGTGAAAATTTGTCAATTAAGGATTTATCCCCTTTAGTAAATTCTACAAGATATAAATCCATGTTTGGTGGTTTTCTATATTTAACTCAGACTAGACTGGATATAATGAATGCAGTCAGTATTGTATCAATATTTTAAAGTAATCCAAGAGAAAATCATGAAAGTGAAATAAAAAGGATATTCAGGTATTTGCAAGGAACAACTGAATATGGTTTATGGTACCCTAAAGATGATGACTTTAATTTATTTGCATATATAGATGCAGATTGGGCTAGTGATGTAGATGACTGAAAGAGCACATCTGGTAGAGCATTCTTCCTTGGGAATAAGTTGGTTTTTTGAATCAACAAGAAGCAATCATGCATTTCTTTATCTATTGCTGAAGCTAACTATGTTGCAACCGCAACCAATTGTACTCAAGTTCTATGGATGAAGAAGATGTTGAAGGATATACAAGTGAGTTGTAATGATTCGTTAGTTATCCATTGTGATAACTCTGTAGCTATTAACATATCAAATAATTCAGTATTTCACTCCAAGACTAAGCACATATCAATCAAGTATAACTTTTTGAAGGAAAAGGTGGAAGCAAAAGAAGTCAGATTGGTTTATATGAACACTAAAGAGTAGATAGGAGACATATTCACTAAACCTTTGTCCTAGGAATCATTTGAGTATTTGAGAGATAGATTGGGGGTTTCTACCCTTCTGTTAGAGACTTAATTGATGGAGTTGTGCATCCATCCGGTATGCATTATCAGAGCTACCGTTTGCTCTAGATTGATTATTCAGTGCTACTACTCAAGGGGAGTAGTCAGCCTTGAGTTTTAGAGTTATTTATTTTGTTTGATTCTTTGGCATTATTGTCAAAGGGGGAGGAATATATGTGATAAACCATTGATTCCACTCCTTAGGGGGAGTTTGGTGGTATTTGGTCCTTTTGGTTCAGAGCTTCATTGCTATATCATTTCATGGGAGATTATTGGCAGTCTTACATTGGGGGAGACTTGTTTGGCGTTTTGTTGGGACTTGAATGTTTTTCACATCTAGTGTAGCCATCAATACCAAAGGGGGATTTTGTTGGCCATATGATGGAATTGATTATATGTTGCATTGATGTTTTATCATTGATGTTAACACTTGATGTTTTGGTTGTTTACCGGCTTCCAGTAGAAGGATTGGATTGGGAAGATAATCAGTTGATTGCTACCTGTATGATCTCATTGATGGAATATATTTATATGGATGGTTCATATGCTTCTAAAGTAAGTTTCAGTTAGTTGCTATTGACTTGATGATCGGATGCTATCTTATGTTCTATTAAGCTTTCTTTATTGGTTCGGCAAGGGTTTCACTGATAGAGCTTTATTGAAGATCATTGATGTAATGCATAAGTGGTGTTGGTGCAGCTTCTAGAAGGGATTCAGGATGCTGATGGTGATCGTGTTCATGCCTTAACTGATTGGTATCATTGCTTTGGCATGTGTGGATCTAATTTAGGTCTGGTGCTATCCAGTCTATGGACTGGTTTGCATGAAACATGTTGGTGCATCCTCCGATGTGCTTCCGAGATGTTTCATTGATTTGATGTTGTTTGTTTGGCGTTAGGCCGACATGTGTTATGATTTTATTTCAAGATTATGTAATGGATCTATTGTATTATCATTTGTGTGGCCGATCTAATTGGTTAGGTCTCGGGTTGGTATAAATGTATGTAAGATCTCATTGTAGATCAGGTGTGGATATATGGATATGGGCAAGGAGAGAGTAATGTAATAATCATTTGTGTAGAGGATTTGGTCGATCATAGGTTATCAAGTTGGGTTTATGTAAGAGGTTTTAGACCTCTACTATTGAGCTTAACTGGAACTGTAATCTAGCATGTTTGATGCTATCACCGACAGTTCTTCTCTCTGGATTGTAGTCCAAACATCTCGAGGTGGTTGACATCTCTGTAGTCAGTGAGAATCCATTGTGATGAGTAGTGTGCTCTAGGTAGTGTGCCTTCCTGCATGTGCAGGACCCTATTGTAATCATATACTTGTTGCAGAAGTATCATCTGACTATGGGTAGGGTTACCCACCATGGTTTTTGCTCATTGATGTTTTCCACATACAAATCATGGTGTTATATGTTATGGTTGCATGGTATTCATTCTCTGGTTTTCATTTATGCTTTAATCCTTAATTAGTTATGCCGGTATAAGGTTTTAAGTGCATTAATTCACATAATTTGTTAACAACTGATTTACTCCTCCCCATCTCAGTTGTTCACCGGTTATCCTAACACATACTACATAAACCTTGTTACCGCTATGCATGTGTAATACTTATCATCTTTATTAAAAATTACATGTTGTGATAATCTAATACTAGGCATGACAAAACATATTCTAATTTTGGTGCATCACCATCCATTTAATCTTTTGATTTTTTCTTATTTTCCTCTTACAAGTTGATAGAGTAGGATTAGCTATATGATTGTTTGGTGTTGAGTTTGATCAAAACCTTTGCATCAGTATTAGAGAAGAATTTAGTATCAAAACCTTTGCATCAAGATTAGAGAAAAATTTAGTCTTCTCAGTAGATCTAACATCATTTGCAAGGGTAGCACACCCTGAGGTCAATTATATTGTTTCATTAGAATGTCAAACTTAGTTCAACAAGGTGTAATTTCAAGTGACAGTTTTTTTTAGCATGCTCAATGGGTAAAATATGATGAAGCCTATTCCACATGATAAAGAAGGTGGTTCTATTATGAGCATATTTATCCTTGAGGAGGCATTCAATAAGGCACCTTTCAACTCTACTAGAAACTCATTATCTTGGTTCTAGACTAGATTGCAAGATTCATGCCACAAATTCAAACAAGAGAATCTTCTAGAGGCAATTTTTAATACATTGAACTATCTTTATCCATTTCCGAAAGAAGAAATAGATGTTCTTTATGACCAATAAGGAGAATCAAAGTTTTTTTACCTCCATCTCCTAGAGCTTAGTCCACATGTCCATTTACTAGACTATCACAACCTAGAACTTGTGCTATTCAAATAAATAGAACACTATTTCACATGGTTGTTCCTATAAATCAAGTGTTTGTCACCTTCAATGGTAGTAAAATCCCCTTGTATTGGCTCAAAGTAATTACATATGAGTGGATAACTTAAAAATTCTACCTTACTTCATTGGTGAATCTACCACTACCCCAATAAAGCATATCCAAGATATTGCCAATATTTTCTATAATTTCCATAATTTTATTAAAGATGGTGTTGCTATTAGACTCATAGTCACATTATTGAAAGGAAAAGCATTACAATGGTATAAATTCCTACAACCTAACTCCATTCACAACTTGGATGAGTTAAGTAAGAAGTTATGTCAATAATTTAAATATAAGAGTGATCATATATCAATTGTTGACTAGATAACAATAATTGAGAGGGCTCATGATAAATTCATGTTAGATTTTAAATTAAAATTTTAAAAGAATTGTGATGGAATCCCTACCTTGGTGAAACCATCTCCCAATCATGTCATCCTATACTATTTGAGATCCCTTAACAACAATATGGTTATTATGATATCCATAAGAAAATTATCTAATACAAGAGGAAAAATAGCTTGGAGGCCACCAATGCCTCTATTTCCATAAATTCCTCTTCTATAGTTCACTTTAGCACCTCTTCTTGTTGCATCCACTATTCATCTATCTACCTTTGTTACACCTTCAAATGAGTTGTATGAGGTTAAAGCCATTACAAGCTAGGGTTTTCGTTACACCAAAAGATCGACCTATCAATGCCTGATACAACCACTAGACATAGAATCCACAAGAGGTTGTTAAACCATGTTGTGAATCCCCATGAGGTACGTTGTCCCATTGCCAACAATCCCCCTCCTAGCGTCACTTTCCATGGCCTACATGATTTGAACCTATGACCAAGTTTTGATACCACTTGTTACAAGCTAGGGTTGTCGTTGCACCAAAAGATCGACCTATCAATGCTTGATACAACCACTAGACTTATAGAATCCACAAGAGGTTGTTAAACCATGTCGCGAATCCCCATGAGGGATGTTGGCCCACTGCCAACAAAATCCCTATTGTATAATATTGGTAATGAGAATTAGTAACAATAAAGAGGAAATAGGCCCAAAATAACAAATCTTACTAGCCTAAAAATTAAATTTTTTGACAAAATAGATAGCCATATAAAGGGAAAAGGTAATAAAATTATGCTAGACCCTCGAAAATGCTGATATTGTTGTGGATTGTTGCTACTAGGATGTTTTCTTAAAATTTCTGTCAACATATTCCTGTGTATTGCTCTGGTGATTGTAGATTGGGAAGATCTTATGATCCGGTTTGCAGTGTTGTTTTGTTGATCACTGTTTTGCACAGTTCAGTATGTCCTCTGGTATTTCTGGTGTGATCAGATCTCGTGCTGAGTTTTTGGGATATTTCTTAGGATGGTCCTATGTATCTCATTTCAAATAGATCATTATGTTTCTATTTACTAAGTTGTCATTAGTTTTATGCCCAAAGTCATTCTATATACTCTAGTCGGTTAATACCACTGAAATGTCCAGTCGATAATTTCTAAGGTGTCGGTTACAGAAGAAAGGCTAGTCATCGAGATGAGACACACCGAGTTGTCTACCAAGCAGCAAAGAAGGTATACCAAGTCCATCTGAACTGAGTAAAAATGTGTTACCATATTCAATGAACCTGGACACACATGTGAAATGTGTTACAAGATTCGAGAACTTGGAACCGTTATTACATAGGAAATTGCATTTAAAGATCTTGTATGATTTTGAGGGAATTTATCCAATGAAATAATCTCTATGTTTATTCATTCAATAAAACATGTTTGTATGATTGATGCATGAATAGATCACCGTCTTAGAGATCTATTTATATAGAATGATTTGGGTATCTAAATAAGAGGAAAAATGATGAGTTGAATATGAAAATCTTGAGAAAAGATAAGATGTGAAGATTAACAGAGATATTCAGAGGTCACTGAGAAGGTTTTTCAAAGAACAGTTTAAGTGACAGAGTATACAGAAGTGGTCACCGAGTTGACTTATCAATTACCGAGGTATGCTATGAGCAAGGTAATTTCATATTGAGCACATAGAGTCTTCTATAACATTTCAGATGTAAAGTTGCGGATATTTTGTAAAGATTTTGATTGAAGTATTTTGAGTTGAGTTAGAAACCTCTAACAGGGTAAAAGACTCTAACAAAGTCTATAAATTGTAAAGCCTTTAACCAGGTATAACATTTTTGTAAAAGTGTTTGTAAAATCCTTTAGCAAGGTAGATCTAAAGATCTTTGTACTCCTAACAGGGTAAGCTATCAGAATTAGCTAAACATGTAGCTCTAACCGAGCAATCTTGATTATTGTAGTAGTGAAGTTGTGGGTGCCATCCCCACCAAAGTTTTTCTCTCTAACCAAGAGTTTTTGCATAACCAAAATATTTTTGTTATGAAGTGAAATTTGTATGAATGTTATTTCTATGATTATGTTTTAGCATTATATGTTATGAGATCAACAGTATTTAGTTTATGTTTAACAGGAAATTTTTTGTTCAAGAAAAGTTTTGAAGTACTAATTCACCCCTCCCCTCTCAGAACATTAGCTTCCCTAGTTGGACCTAACAATTGGTATCAGAGCACTACTCTTGGTAAAGGGTTTAACAACCTAAAGAGAAAGATCCTATCAATGGAAGGCTACAAACAATCTCGCAGAATTGTGAATCTTCAAGAAGAATTAGATCATGCTAACCAAGTAATTGCAAAAATGCAGAGACAAATGCAAAGATCACTGAAAGTCAGAAGAAGGTTGTCTGATGATTTACAGGACTCACAAGAATTGGTGGAACAAATTGAGACATCATCTGAGAATAGCATATTAGAAGAGTCTGAAGAAATGATTGTACAACTGAAAGAAAAGAACAAAGCATTGAATGAACAACTAAAAGCAATGAGAAGGGAACATGAGTATTTCAGCACATAAATGATTGAAAATCTTGATGCATTGAGAATAGCTAAAGATAATATTCGAAATGTAGAAAGAGAAAAACAACAGCTAGAAGCAATAGTGTCTGAAAAGAATGATGAAATACCAAGGATGGTTAGAGTTCAACATAATCTGTCTGATGAATTGGGTTATGCACATCATGAAGCAACTTTAAAATAAAATGAGAACCAAGCATTGAAACTTGAACTATCAAGATTGATTGAAAAACTAGAAGAAGAAAAGAAGTCCAAAGAAACACTGAAGAAAAGTTATGAAGCATCAAGAATGTTGGATGAGCAACTAAACTTAAGATCACCTAACAAATCTATCGGACTCGGTTATAAAAGAAATAACTCTATCGAGAAAGGGATCAACACCACCGAGAAAGGAGAATCATCAAAGAAGGCTGGAAACAAAGATAAGATGAAGGACAAGAAGCCTATTTGCAACTACTGTGGAAAACAAGGTCATACTGCCAACGTTTGTCGGATCATAAAAAGTAAGCAACCGGATGTTACTAGGTTTGATGGTTATTGTTACAATTGCAATAAGTATGGTCACACATCTAAACAATGTAGAACAAAGTTTGTTAACAATTATCAAAAGGAAAAATTCAAGGGGTTTTGCAAAAATTGCAATAGATATGGACACAATACCGAGTAGTGTTGGTTTAAGCAGAAAAACTATATGTGGTCTCCACACTGAGGAAATGCTAGAAGCTACAAAACTCACACAGATCTCAATCGTCAATATATTGTAGTACCATGGGATTACAATACAAGGATATGGTGTGAATGCTATGGAAGATACAGACATATAAGTGCTAACTGTATGATAAGGTTTGGAATGAACAACCAGAGATCATGGAGAAATCCTGGAATGGCATGCTTTCATTGTCACAAAGCTGGACACTTGGCTAATGAATGCAGAGATCAACCTAGAAGAGATACTAAGGAGATAACAAGTAAACTATAGAAATTCTAGAAAAAGAAAGAAAATTTGTCAACCAATGAAGAAAGAACCTTACCTACCAAGTTAGGTGCATCTACTTCCAATTAATCAATAAAGGTATGAAGGGACTGCATTCTCACAAAGTTAGATTTTAACAGTTCCTATTTAATCATATACTTAATTCCAAGATCTGCATAGCCAAGATGCAATAGCAAACTTGAAATATTATCTAGTCTTTTTTATTTACCAGAGAAGTAGGTAAATACATTAAGCCTATCTAGTCGGTAAAAGCATATAAGAGAGATAGTTGCTTTAATTGAACCGAGTGCATTTAATGCTCAGTATACCTAACTACACGAAGCCCAATAAGGTCGAAAGGATGTATTTAAAGTACTCTGCGCAATCATTTTTCACTTACCAGTTTTCAAAGAGCAGAGCTAAGTGAATTAAAGGTGATCAAACATTCCCAGAAGTGAATTAAAGGTATTTCACACAATCTAAAATGCATTTTCAAGCAAGTTAACCGATCAAAATTAGTGTGAATATTTGCATTGTATTTACTAAGTTGGAAGCATTTTCTGGTTATTTGAAACCCTAAGCTATTCCATAAGTATAATTCCAAGTTTGAAATGGCTCAAAAGGTGCAAAAACCCATTATAGTTGAGACCATTGAGAAACTGTCAGTAAAATATACCTTACCTCCTAAAGTGGCATCCAAACCCGGTGAGAAAAGAACATTCTCTCTTATTCCAGATAGGGTTCTGTTGATAGAAGATGTCAGATTTTATACTAAGTGTCATGTTGAAGAGCTAGGTCATACTGAAATTAAGGATATGTATGATAAATTGTGCACCGATGGAATCCTAGATAGCAAGTTTGAGCACATCAAAGTTAAGGGATTGACCGAAGCCCTAACCTATCCCTGAGCCTTCAAACCCCAATGGGTCAAATTTGTCTTGAGTAGAGTGCATGACGATTTTATGTGGTTAGAGGATCAACCTTTCAAGATCACCAAGGAGATTATTCACATAATAACCGGATACCCTATATTTGACCATGCCCGAGCACAAAAGATGATTTCACAAAAGGAATTGATAACATTAACCAAAGTTGAGTCTGATTGTAGAGGTCTTAAGTTGAACAATGTAACTGATGCAGAACTTAACTTTGCTATTAGAGTTATTGGTTATTGTTTCTTCTAGTCAAACATGTGCAGCTGTAGATTTGGCCTATAAAATTGTGAAAAAGGGTATGAAAATTGACTTATGTGAAGTGTTGTTGAAGAATCTTTTTGAAAATCTCAACACAACAAGGAAACCGAAGAAGATTAATATTGCTAACACACTAAAGTTTGGGTCACTCTTAGTGTGTATGTTCTTCTATTTTCAGAAATTCTTTCCTTCAGTTGGTAACATTGATTGGGAATTACACCGACCAATCACCCATCAGATAAATGATTTCATCAATCAGATAGGTGATAATTTCAATGTGATAATGGATGATTACTTTAATAGTTTTCAAAAAAAGATGCATAGCAGGTATAGGATCCCACCACAGCTAGTGGAAAAGTATAAGGATACCATCTGTTTTGAGTTGGATACTGACTACTATTATGTTAATGCAGTAGAGCCCAGGACTCAATCTTTACCGCCTATGGGTTATGAGATTGATTTTGACATTGCTCAATAGCAGATAGATGCCTTCTTATCACTTCCAAGGTATCCTACCAAGATCAGGTATGGCACCTATGATGAGGTAAAAGAAAAAGTAAAAATGAGCATTGTAGTACCTAAGGCTACTAGAAAAGCCACCAAAATGATAAAGGATTTAACTGAAAAGTTTGGAGAAGGTTCTACCTCCACTCCTACCAAGAATGATCAACTTTCAATTGAGGAAGAATCTGAAGCTCAAGAAGCAGCAATTACACTAAGCACCGAGTTGCCAAAAGGCAAAATTTTGAAAAGAAAGAAACAGGATACAACCAAAATATCACCGACCCTGCCTGTAAAGTGACCGATCACTAGATCATCTGTTGTGTCACCCGATAAGAGGTAGAAAAATGTTGAAATGCATAAGGTTACAAAAACTTATAGAAGGAAGAATAGAAAAATAATTTTGGAAAGTGACACAGAGTCTGAAGATGCAAATAAATTTCAGATTGTAAAAAGCATTAAGGAAGATGTACATAGTGTTGATAATTTTTGTACAAATTTAAAACAATATGGTGGATTTGGGTCATTTAGATATGTAAAGTATGACTCCAGAACAGAAGAAGAAAAGAGGCAAATAGAAGAGTTAGTAGTGTGTACACTTCTCAAGTTCTGAGTAGTTCCATTGGAAGTAACTGATTTTCTTCCAAAAGCACTGTACTCTCATATTGACAATAGATGGAAATATGCTATGGAATTGGAGAAGTAGATTAGAAAAAGAGTTTTGGTACATCTCTTTCAAGATATGTCGGTAGATGATATAAAAGATCATTTGAAAAACTACCAGACAAATTTTCAAGTTAAGCAAAGGGCCTTGAAAATGATGAATGGCCTTTATCTTGAAGTAGAAAATGAAACTAAAGAAAAATGGCAAGAAATATTCAGAATTTAGACTGAAGAGCCTCAAGGTGAAGTGGAGATAGTTGACATCACCGAGCAAAATCCTGCTTCAACTATTCAGTTAGATGAGGATGTCATGGATACTGAGGCACAGGAAGAAGAAATGATAGAAGGGAATGCCTATGCCAAACTGGTATTAAGTGAATTAGTTTTGGAACAAGTTAAGTCCTGTCCTCCTATAACCCAACAAGTTTCAATTGAAAAACCTCAGGACACACATCAAGGTAAAGAGGATCAAAAGTCTACACAAGGTGAATCTACCTCTCAGACCACCAGGGAGAAAACTTCTCAAGCACCTGCAAACATTGAAACTATTACCACTGAGACCCCAAGCAAAGAAATTGAGTGTATAGTTTAAATTGACAGGGGGAGCATAGAACATCAGGAGCATGAAATACAAAGTATCGACCATCAAGTTGTTTAGTATGTTGATAAGGGGAGTATGTAATTGAGTATGTATTTGAACAAATGTATATACTGTCATTTCAGTTTATTTTGCAAGTATATAGATTTTGTATTATGACTTTGAAAGGAGTTTTGTCAAACATACCAAACTAATGTCAAAAGGGGAGATTGTTGCTATTTACTAAGTTGTCATTAGTTTTATGCCCAAAGTCATTCTATATACTCTAGTCAGTTAATACCACTGAAATGTCTAGTCAGTAATTTCTAAGGTGTCAGTTACAGAGGAAAGGCTAGTCACTGAGATGAGACACACCGAGCTGTCTCCTGAGTAAAGTTCTATGTCTACCGAGCAACAAAGAAGGTATATCGAGTCCATCTGAACAAGGTAAAAATGTGTTACCAGATTCAATGAACCTGGACACACATGTGAAACCTGTTACAAGATTCGTGAACTTGGAACCGTTATTAGATAGGAAATTGCATTTAAAGATCTTGTATGATTTTGAGGGAGTTTATCCAATGAAATAATCTCTATGTTTATTCATTCGATAAAACATGTTTGTATGATCGATGCATGAATAGATCACCGTCTCAGAGATCTATTTATAAAGAATGATTTGAACATCTAAATAAGAGGAAAAATGATGTGTTGAATATGAAAATCTTGAGAAAAGATAAGATGTGAAGATTAACAGAGATATTCAAAGCTCAACAAGAAGGTTTTTCAAAGAATAGTTTAAGTGACAGAGTATACAAAAGTGGTCACCAAGCTGACTTATCAATTAACGAGGTATGCTATGAGCAAGGTAATTTCATATTGAGCACATAGAGTCTTCTATAACATTTCAAATGTAAAGTTGCAGATATTTTGTAAAGATTTTGATTGAAGTATTTTGAGTTGAGCTAGAAACCTCTAACAGGGTAAAAGACTCTAACAAAGTCTATAAATTGTAAAGCCTTTAACTAGGTACAAAATTTTTGTAAGTGTTTGTAAAATCCTTTAGCAAGGTAGATCTAAAGATCTTTGTACTCCTAACAGGGTAAGCTATCAGAAATAGCTAAACATGTAGCTCTAACTGAGCAATCTTGATTATTGCAGTAGTGAAGTTGTGGGTGTCATCCCCACTGCAGTTTTTCTCTCTAACCAAGAGTTTCTGCGTAACCAAAATCTTTTTGTTATGGAGTGAAATTTGTATGAATGTTATTTCTATGATTATGTTTTAGCATTATATATTATGAGATCAGCAGTATTTAGTTTATGTTTAACAATAAAATTGTTGTTCAAGAAAAGTTTTGAAGTACTGATTCACCCCTCCCCTCTCAGTACATTAGCTTCCCTAGTTGGACCTAACACATTATTTGGTGCTCCGTAAGTTATCTTTCTTCATGACAATTGCTAATTGGTTGTGTTCTTGAGCTTTTAGATGTTGATCGATGAAGATTTGATAAGTGGTGTTGGTGCAGCTATTTTTATGATTCTAACGTGCTTGTTGGTGTTTCCTAGTTGTTTCCTATTTGTTTTGGTGGTTTTTATGAACCGGTGATGATTTTCATCTTATGCGGTTTTTTCTGGTGGTGTAGCGTGTTGTGGTTCATCTTGGCGTGATTTTTGGTAAAGTTGAACATTTGGGAATGTTGGCATATGGACACTCCAATGAGACATTGTGTGTGATTGAAGGTTTTGTCATTGATGGCAACCTTGCAATCCTATGACACCGGCAAAGCATTACTCAGGAAACCTTGCAATCCTATGGCACCGGCAAGACATTATATCGGCAAAGCATTACTCAAACAAAACATTGCACTGGCATCAACAAAATCAATCTACATTGGCACCGACACAAAAGATGTACACCGGCACAGAAGGAAATATGTATACCGGCACTGAGACCGACAGGATTTTTGTTATGTAATATTTTGTTTATTATTATAAACCGACTTGGCAAATTGTAAAATGACTCTTGTATATAAAAGAGATCATTGTAGGCATTTGTAGGATATGGATATGAAGCATAAATAAATTATAAGGCAGACCTAATGTGCGAATTGTAGGTCAAGGGTATATGTAAAGAATAGAGCAAGAACTGGTACTGAATCTGGCATTGAAGATGCTATTATAAAGCAGTACACAATATTGGATTTGTGTAAATCCTCATTGTAAGTTAGTCTGACTTCTTATTAAGCAGTGAGCTCTAGGTAGTTGGCCTTCCTACATGTGTAGGCCCCTATTGTAAGTAATATTCTCTTATTGGCCAGTAAGTGAATATTGTGGGTCACAAATCCCACCGAGGTTTTTCCCACATCGGGTTTCCTTGTTAAACATCTTGTGTTATGGTGTTCTTTTCATGCGGATGTTTTTGATTATGTTATTTGCATTAATTCTTGCATACTGGTATTCTATTACTTTATGTTCTGCATATTCAGTTTTAATAAGATTATATTACCAATCAGATACTAATTCACCCCCCCCTCTCAGTATCTATGGGAACCCTAACAATTGGTATCAGAGCCTGGTCCTCTATTTTCAGAAGCCTAACAGCTTGAGGAAGATCTTGACACTGGTAAAGATGGAAAATCTTATGAAGCAACTTGAAGGAGCTCTTACTGACTATGATGCAAAGAAGTTGAAAAACATCAAATTAGAAGATGATTTAAAAGTAGCTTGGGACATTATTCAAGCACTTCAAGAAAATCTCACTGTTACAAGAAACAAGAGAAGAGAACTTTGTGAAAAATTGCAAAATGAGAATGATGAAAAGGAATCACTAAATGATATGATAAGCAAATTGAAACAAGAGATCATGACAACAAAAAATGAAATGCAGGATATGACTTTGAGATTTTGCAAAGAGATTGAGGATAGAAAGAAGAATGAAGAAGAATTGACCAGAAGACTAAGTGATGCAGCAAATGAGAACACAAGACTTAGCTATGAAAGTGACATGTTGAAGACAGATCTGATGCATACTCAGAATGACTCAAATGAACTAATGAGACAAAAAGAAATCTTGGAAAGGGAATTGGAAACTGCAAATCAACACAAAGAAAAATTCAAGAAAAGATCAGAAGAACTTGGTACCTTATTGAAGAATCAAAAACCCAAAGGCGACACTTCTGGAATTGGATTTGAAGTTGGAGAAAGCTCTGGTACTGCAAATACCCAGGATCACAACAAACCGGTAAGACCTTCTAATACTTACAAATTCATTGGAAAATGCTTTAACTACAATAAATTTGGTCATAGGGCAAATGAATGTAGATCTAGGAATTATCAGAACATCAATCCTCCCATCGATCAATGCACCAAAAGCAACAAAATCGGTCATAACTCTAAAAATTGCAAAATGAATGTAAGATGTTATGTTTGTGGAAGATTTGGTCATTTATCAAATAAATGCAAAACACAAACCGGCATAGGTTATGGGAAAGCTATTCAGAAAAACAATGTAACTTGTTATGCATGTAACAAGATTGGTCATATTGCTAAACTTTGTAGAAGTAAAGGTACACTGGTCGATAATAGAAGTACTAGCTTGAAAGGTAAGGAAAAGGTTGAAGAGTTTAACCAAGAATTTTCAAAACAATGGATTAGAAAAGGTGATTTAAATATTGGGGTTACTCCTCCACCGGTAGAACCAACAAATGCTTCACTAACAAGACAATATGATGCTCCACCAGCAGGATGTTCTTCATCAAATTGAACAAAATTATCTTGAGGGTTTGGCAATCAAATAACACATGTGCTATTATTCCCTCGGTTAGAGAAAAGAAGTTGAAAATCCTTCATTACTGGCAAATAAAGTTAAGCTAATACATTGTCGGCAAGCAATTAATGTGGTAGGTAGCAGAAAAGACTTTATAAAATAAGGTTTTTGGCTCCATTTCATTTCACCGTGAATTCAAACTTTCAATGAGTGCGAAGATTTCAGAGCTAAGGCATTCCGAGCAAAGAGGCAAAGCACTTCAGCAATCAATCCATCCAAAGGTAGAAAAAGGTATTTATCATCATGGCATCCTCCTCTGCACCTAAATTCATAGCAAGCCCTATAGTAGTTGAAGTTATAAAATGACCTAGGCCGGTGTTTCAGCTAGTTCCCGAGGTAGCTAAGAAAGATGACAACATAGGTGCTTTTTCCCAAATTCCAAAGGGTGTTGTTTATGCAGAAGACCCTAGAATGTATATTCATTGCAACATAGAGGAATTAGGTGACGAAGAAATTAAAAACATGTATAAATCTGTTATATGTGACAATGCTCGAAATGTGAAACCTGAACATAAAATTGTTGAAACCCTAGGATTCACTGAAATCCTTTGCATTCCTGAATTTCCCAAGGAAGTGGTTAGGATAGTTCTTAGCAAGGTACATGGCTCATTCTTTTGGCTTGACTCAATGCATAAAATTACAAAGGTAGTTGTGAAAGCAATAACAGGGTTACCTTCCACCGGTACCAGACCCGACAAAACCAAGAAGGTCTTGAATGACCTAGTAATGAAATTAACTGGTGCAACATCCGACAAAAGTTCATTGAGGGTTAATGATGTGACTGATACAAATGTGAGATTCATTAGCATGATTCTAGGTTACAAAGCAACTCATGCTAATAGGCTTAACTCTGTTTCCAGTTTATGCATAAAAAGTGCTTATGACATGGTGAAGGACAATGTAAAAATTGATATCTGTGAATGGTTAAAAGATGAGTTAATTGACAATTTGGCAAAAATCAAGAAGGACAAGAAAGGAACCTTTAGATTTGGAAATTTACTTGTATGCTTAATGCTACATATAACCAAACAGGCTCTTGGTATAGGCTACAAGGATTTTGGATTCGACATACCAGTAGGAAAACAATTGTCTGACTTATTCAACAACATGGGTGAAAACAGAGAAAAGAATATCAATGAGTATTTTCAAGCACTAAAAGTCAGAATGAATAAAAGAATCAGACTATCACAGGAAATTGTCAACAAATACAAGGATGATATATGCTTTGTAATAAAAAAGGATGAGATCTGGATGGAAGCAGTCATCCCAAGAACAATCTGGGTTACAGAGATGGGGTATGAAATAGATGACCACATAGTGGAAACTTATGCCAAAACACTTCTGGAAGCCCCCAATGAACCAAAGGAAGAAGTATTTGGTAGTGTTGAGACCATCAAAAGCCAAATTCAATCTAAAAAGAGAGTAAAGAAAGTTGAGGCATTTGTGAGGAAAGGAACCAGACAAGCAAAAGCCATAAAGGAAGATGTACTAAAGAAAACCGGCATAATAGAAGATGAGTTGGCAGCCCAACAACTTGAAACTCATCTATCACCAGTAGATACTTCCTTAGAAGGAGATATGCTAGCAACTTTCAAAAGAGTTGTTAGGAAAAGAGACCCCTCACCAGTATCCACTCCTTCACCTAGAAGGACAAGATAGAAGCAACAAGCTGTGAGGTCTCCAGTCAAGAAAGCCACACCAAAGAAAAAGCTGACCCCCAAAAGGAAGAAGAAGACAAACACTAACTTGGCCCCTTTTGACATATTACTAAATGAGATCACAGAGGAAGGTAAATTGAAAAACATAGGGAAAATCTATGACACCCTATCAGATGATGAGAAAGGACAAGTCGAGGAAAGTGTTATATTACACATGGACATGTATAAAAAGTTTTTGATGCAAGTCCTAAATGAAATTCTTGATGAATTATAAAAAAGACTTGAGGTCAGAAGGCAAGGAATAGTTGAGTTGGATAAGAAAATTAAAATAGAAAAATTACTTGCAGTATACCCAGTCAACTCACCTAAGGAAATCGATGATCTGATAGCTCAGACCAACTGAACAGTTTTTTCCACTGCACACCGGCAAATATCACTAATGGCAAGTAGAGTTACTGAAGTTTCAAAGGAAACAGAAGATGGTTGGGATACATTCTTGGTTGAAAAAGAAAAACAAGAAGAATATAGGAATCCCAAGCCCATTCTGGTATATCAAAAGGACAAAGGGAAAGGTAAAGTTGGTGGACCACCAAGTATAAAGATTAGAGATAACTTACCCCCACCTCCTTTAAATACTCCACTGGTAGAAACAACAACTGTAGAAGATCAACCGGTAGCTGAGAGCATGGACACATAGGATAATAATCCTAATTCTGAAGTCCTATATACTGTGAATGTTGATACTCTGAAAATCAACATAGTGGTAGATAAGGATACTACAAATAAATCTGATAACAAAGAGCAACCGGTAACAGGAAACAAAGAGTAACCAACAACAGGAAATAAAGAGCAACCAGCAACAGATTCAGAGAAAAAGATGGAATCTGGAACACAATCAGAGAAACCAATAGAGTTAAAGGCTCCAAAACAGATGCCACTGGTAAGAAATGATGCAGGAAAACCAGAGCTTAAAGAGATGGAGACACAAATAGACCTACCAGAGGTCAGTACTAGCATGGTCACTTCCACCGGCACTCAGTTTGTTGGGTCACTATCAAATGTAATAGAGGTATTGCTCAAATCTATCAAGAAAATAACTGATTATAGCTCACAAGCTTATAAAGCGATAGATGATTCAATTCCAATTTTGAAATCAATAGCTCCCAATTGTAATATAGCCAATAAAGATTCTTTAGGCCAGTTGGATACACTTTGTAAATATATTTCTGGAAATTTTGAGCAAACAAAGGCAGAAACTATAAAAGAAATTAGAAAGAGAGAAAGAGAAAATAATAAACAAGGCAAAATTCTTGAGATCTAAACTAAGTCCAAGATTGGACTATTTAGCATCTCTACGGAAGGAAATCTTAGAGGCACTAACACAGGGTAGCAAAACACCGGCAGAGCACTTGCAGCATCTCACCGGTATAGTATACAGAACTGAGATAGCAATAAAGGAGAGCAAGAAGTTTATGGATGGCATAAACTTAATTTCGGGAGATATTCTTCAGATAATAACTACCCAACTACAAGGTTGAGGTTATGAATTGGTACAACTACAAAATCTACTAACCTTTGTCATTGATGCCAAAGGGGGAGTAGTAGATGAGAAAATTCAAAGCATAGGGATCACATGCTCAAGGGGAGCTCGCACATTTTTGGTAACATTTTTGGATATCTTTTTGAAATTTCTCATGAGTGTTGCCATCAATGCCAAAGGGGGAGATTGTTGGCATATGGACACTCCAATGAGACATTGTGTGTGATTGAAGGTTTTGTCATTGATGGCAACCTTGCAATCCTATGGCACCGGCAAAGCATTACTCAGGCAACCTTGCAATCCTATGGCACCGGCAAGACATTATACCGGCAAAGCATTACTCAAACAAAATAGTGCACCAGCATCAACAAAATCAATCTACACCGGCACCGGCATAGAAGATGTACACCGACACAGAAGGAAATATGTATACCGGCACTGAGGCTGATAGGATTTTTGTTATGTAATATTTTGTTTATTATTATAAGCCGACTTGGCAAATTGTAAAATGACTCTTGTATATAAAAGAGATCATTGTAGGCATTTGTAGGATATGGATATGAAGCATAAATAAATTATAAGGCAGACCTAATGTGTGAATTGTAGGTCAAGGGTATATGTAAAGAACAGAGCAAGAACCGGTACTGAATTTGGCATTGAAGATGCTATTATAAAGTAGTATAGAATATTGGATTTGTGTAAATCCTCATTGTAAGTCAGTGTGACTTCTTATTGAGCAGTGAGCTCTAGGTAGTTGGCCTTCCTGCATGTGTAGGCCCCTATTGTAAGTAATATTCTCTTATTGGCTAGTAAGTGAATATTGTGGGTCACAAATCCCACCGAGGTTTTTCCCACACCGGGTTTCCTCGTTAAACATCTTGTGTTATGGTGTTCTTTTCATGTGGATGTTTTTGATTTTGTTATTTGCATTAATTCTTGCATACCAGTATTCTATTACTTTATGTTCTGCATATTCAGTTTTAAGAAAATTATATTACCGGTCAGATACTGATTCACTCCCCCCTCTCAGTATCTGTGGGAACCTAACAGGGAATTTGATTTTGGTCCATGCTATGCTATGTAAACCATTATATTGGTCTGGTGGTCAATCTTTGTATCATGTGATATAATTTTGTAATTGAGGGTTGAGGGTTTAGCTGACCTTGTTATCAAGGTTGATGATTTCTATATATAGGTGATATGTTAATGTAATTTAGGTGTTGATGTTGTGTCTGCATTAACAGAAAGTGGTTTATGTGCGAACAAGAGATTTATCATTCGGTGAAGTGTTGTGTGGAGATTAGTGTAGTAGAGCAAACATATGTGCTTAACTGGAATTGTAATCAAGCATTTGGAGATGCTATTCTTTCAGTTCATTTCTTCTAGATTGTAGTCTAAATCTTATTCTAGGTCAGTGAGACTTCCCCAAGGTTTGTATCTTTTTGGGCAATTATATTTTGAGTAGTGAGCTCTAGGCAATATGCCTGAATGCATGTGCATTCCCCATTGTAACATTTTCACATACTACTGCAAAGTATCATCTTATTGTGGGTAGGTTTCCATCGCGGTTTTTCCCATAACCAGGTTTTCCACGTCAAAATCTTGGTGTTGTGTGTTTTTCTCTCAATTTACTTATCTTTTTTGTTACTACAATTTATTAGATTTATGTTTTGTGATTAAGCTTGATATTCTGGTGAAGGTTGATTCAGTGCCCCCCCCCCCCCCACTCTCAATATTCCTTCTTGGTTGCTCCTAAAAAAAAATCCTAATCCAATCATTGCCAACCCTTCAAAGTCACTTGTTTTGGTACAAAACAATCTAACTCAAGAGAATTATTGGTGTCGCCCATGCAATCAACCACACAACCAGAATGCAATGTTGTTTTGCTAATCACTTTTTTGCAGAGTTTAATATATCCTCCAGTATATTTTTGTGTGATCAGATCTTGTGCTGAGTTTTTGGGATATTTCTTAGGATGGTCTTATGTATCTTCATTTCAAATATATCATGATTTGGTGCTCCAAAAGTTATCTTTTTTCATTATAATTGTTGATTGCTTGTGTTCTCAAGCTTTCAAATGTTGATCGATGAAGATTTGATAAGTGGTGTTGGTGCAGCTATTTTTTATGATTCTAACATGCTTGCTGGTGTTTCCTAGTCATGTCCTATTTCTTTTGGTGATTTGCATTTATCATTGTGTGAGGTTTTGGTGGTTTCTATGAACTGGTGATGATTTTCATCTTATGCGGTTTTTTCTAGTGATGTAGCGTGTTGCTATTGATCTTGACATGATTTCTGGTGGAGTTGAGTGTTTGGGAATTTTATTTAGGTCCATGTTATGCTATGTAAACCATTATATTAGTCTGGTGGTCGATCTTTGTATCGTGTGATGTAATTTTATAATTGAGGGTTGAGGGTTTAGCCAACCTTGTTATCAAGGTTGATGATTTGTATATATAGGTGATATGTTCATGTAATTTAGGTGTCGATGTTGTCTCTGCATTATTAGAAAGTGGTTTATGTGTGAACAAGAGATTTATCCTTCAGTGAAGTGTTGTGTGGATATTGGTGTAGCAGAGCATTCATCTGTTCTTAACCAAAATTGTAATCAAGCATTTGGAGATGCTATTATTTCAGTTCATTTCTTCCAGATTGTAGTCTGAATCTTATTGTAAGTCAATGAGACTTCCCGGAGGGTTGTAGCCTTTCGGGCAATTATATTTTGAGCAATGAGCTCTAGGCAGTGTGCCTGAATGCATGTGCATTCCCCATTGTAATATTTTCACATACTATTGTAGAGTATCATCTTACTGTGGGTAGGTTCCCACCGTGGTTTTTCCCTTAACCGGGTTTTCCACATCAAAATCTTGGTGTTGTGTGTTGTTCTCTGTTACCTTGTCATTCGTCCCTGATAACAAGAGTGAGTCGCCTTGCAAAATTTTCAGTTGATTTCTTTTCTCCCCCTTTTTATGGAATCTCGTTAAAAGTTCATTGGTTCAATCCCTAATCCTCCTATAAATCATTTCTAAATCCTTAGCATTATGTTTCAATGGTTGGTTTGAACCTCATGAACCCCTCGAACCATCCTGAAAAGAGTTCATAGTGTTCATTTAGGTACCACAGGTTCTAAGTTGATTCTAAGACATTTTCAGGCTAACATTCATATCAAGTGTTTTGCAGCAACTCTATTTCACAGTCGTGGATGATGTTTCATATACTCTTTCTCCAAACTATGAACCGTTTGAACCTAGTTCAGTGATGTTCAAAATGTTCAACAAAATTCACAGTTCAAACTCTGTAGGTCTGATTTTATGACAGTCATATAGACCCACACACCGTAGCACATATCTTTTTACTCAGACATTATTTTTAAAATCTCTCTAGTCAGAATGTAGAAAACTAGGTTACAACCAACATATCCAAAATTGAGAAAGATCCAATGGTGAAAACAATAGTTATAGCCCCTGCACCGAGACAGATTTTGACTATCACAAATATTTTCAGTCTGCCCAACATAATGAATATTTTCATTTTGAGTTAAAATATTCAAGTGCCACCTGTCCAAATATTCTTATAAACTTTAGAGAATTATATTTCTAATTTTTATAAATATTTGATGTTATAAATAAGAGTAATGGGGAAAGTGAAAAGCATAAGTTAAAAGGTTTTTCAAGATTCAATTATAAAACTGAATAAAGATCTCATGTAGCTATTTATTGTGAGCGGATTGAGGGAGCTGGGGTTCTTCTTCTTTTCTTTTCTTCCAGCAGCCTGTAGGTGAGAGGGAGTAGATTTTTATTTGTAATGGAGGAGTTGAAGCTTTTCTAAGCAATGTTTTGTATAGAAAATATCAATCTTTGAGTTGATTTTCAGACATGAATAAAATGCAGATGATATCTTCAATCTTTGTGTTGTTGATATTCTTCTCATGATTGTAGCTAGACTTTGAGCCTTTGCAGTTGTTTATTAATGTCTTTTCTACTATAATCAATTGTGTATGTGGATTTATTATAAGTCTGTGTGCTTGAAAGTAAGCCATATTGGAGCAACAACATTCTCTATTAGTTTTTAGTCCAAATGCTATCCATAAGTGTAGACAATTAAACTTTGATTTAATGATCTTCATTTATATTTATTTTGTAAATCTTTGGCATTCATTTTCCTTTATTGCTTTTTGGTTAAAAGCATATCTGCAATTTAATTCCTTGTAAATCTTCTAAGAGGGAGTTGTACCTCTCAATTTACAGGAAGATTATCACTTCAATGATAATCTATCCAAGTGTTAGTTCTTTTTGTCCTTCATTCTGGGCATTTTGAGTTTATTTGTAAAGTTATTTTAGAAGGACAAATTTGTGCACTAACATTCTCTCAATTTTCTTATCTTTGTTGTTACTACAGTTTATGAGATCTATGTTTTGTGATTAAGTTTGATATTTCAATGAAGACGGATTCATGCCCCCTCTCAATCTTCCTTCTTGGTTGCTGCTAACAATTGGTATTAGAGCTAGATCCTCTGGTAGAAGCTTAACCACTTGAGGAGATCCAAGATGGTACATCAAGGTTTTATCTTTAAGAAGGACAGTTTGATATTTGATGGAAGTAACTATGCCATATGGAAGGACCAGATGGAAGTGCACTTGAAATGTCTTGGTGAAGATTATTGGAAGATTACAAAGAATGCTTATACTATTCCTCTGAATGGAATGACTACTCCTGATGATATCAAGGAAGTCAAACATAATATTAGAGAGAAGGAAGCATTGTTTTGTGCCCTAACTGATTCTAGGATGACAAATGTAATCAGACTTCAGACCGCACATGAGATCTGGGTAAAGCTTGAGATTATGTATGAAGCTGATAAACAGGTGAAGGTTGCTAAGTTGTAGAGCTTAAAAGGAAAATATGAGATATTGAAGATGGGAGATGATGAGAACATACACTCTTTCATGGATAAGGTGAATGATCTTGTTCTAGATATCAGATGTGTCAGTGGAACGATTGAGGAAAATGAAATTGTTGCTAAAGTGCTGAGATCTTTGCATCCTTATAAACATAAGGTTGTTGTTATTGATGAGATCTAGAGTGTGACTACGGTGACAAGAGATACATTAGTTGGAAATATTGTTGCATTTGATCTAAGTGAGTTTGGAGAATCACATAGAAATTATTAGACTGCATTTAGAGCATCTACATCTGTATCCGGTAAGCAAAGATATGATCCCGATGAGTGCAGAGTGCAGAATATATAGATATGAAAGAGAGAGAAGAGAGATGGAAGAGCAAGAAAGAGATTCAGATGAACTTGAAGCACTGATTGTCTAGAGATTTCCTAAAGGAGCCAGTACATATAATGGAAAGTTGCCTTTGAAATGTTTCTCTTGTAATAAGATAGGGCAGTTTGCTTCTAGATGTCCAGAGAGAATGGCTAAGTATGATAGGCATGATAAGTTTGATAAGCATGATAGGAATGATAGATATGAAAAGAATGAGAAGTATGATAAGTCTTACAAGCCTAACCCGAAGTATAGAAATCAGAAGAATTGTTATTATCTTGCTGATGAGGGTATTACAGATGAAGAATAAGAAGGAGATGAAGTTATGTTCCTTTCCATTAAGGAAGATGGACTTGTACTTGTTGATTCCACTAATTGTACTATTGAGGAGAAAGCCTTAGCTACTAAGGTTGAAGAGAAAGATGAATGGGTAATTGACAGTGGTTGTTCATATCATATGACTGATGATAAAAGAAAATTTGTGAATATGGAAAGGTATGATGGTGGAATAGTAAGATTTGGAGATGACAAAACCTATGTAATCTATGGGAGATGTTCTATTTCTTTTGATGGTAAGAATAACACTGATGATGTCTTGTATGTTGAAGGTTTGAAGTATAATATTTTGAGTGTTGGATAGATGGTTGATAAAGGTTATGATCTACAATTTAAGGATGGAAAATGCAAGATCTTAAATGCCTCCAATATAGAAATTGCATCTAGAACTAAGACTGAAGGTAACATTTTTAATTTGAATGTTGGTTAGAAAAGTTGTTTGATTGCTCAGATCGATGAGAGTTGGTTGTGGCATAGGAGAATGTGTCATGTAAATTTTGATTCAATGATTAAGATCTGTTCTACACATGTTGTTAGAGATTTGCCTAAGATTATTTAGCTGACTAATCTAGTATGCAATGAATGTTAGTTGGGTAAGAAAACAAGGATTTATTTCAAGAGAAAATAGTATACATCTAATGGATTACTAGATCTTGTGCATACTGACCTATGTGGACCTACAAATGTTAGAAGTGTGTAGGGTGATAGATATTTTATGTTGCTAATTGATGATTATTCTAGGATGATGTGGGTTGTCTTTTTGAAGGAGATATCAGAAGTGTTGGACAAATTTATTATATTCAAAAAAAAAGTTTACACTAAGTTTGGATTGAAGGTGAAGTGGCTGAGATCTAATAGAGGTGCATAATTTTGTCCCAGTGAGTTCAATTCATTCTATGAGAAGCATGGGATTAGAAGGAAATTATCAACTCCTAGAACCCCTCAATAGAATGGATTTGTTGAAAGGAAGAACATAACTATCTTAGATGTTGCAATGACTATGATGATTGAAGGGAATGTTTCAAAGATCTACTGGGGAGAAGCTATTAGCATTGTTGTTTACACATTCAATAGAGTTCACATAAAAGGTGATACCGATAAGACCCCTTACTAGTTGTGGTTTGTTCATGTTCCTACAATAAGATATTTCAAAGTATTTGGCAGCAAATGTTATATCAAGATAGATGAGGATATAGGAAAGTATTATTATAGAAGTGATGAAGGAATTTTCTTGGGATATTCAACAAAGAGCAAAGCCTACCGGTGCTACAACAAGAGATTGAGAAAGATAGTGGAGAGTGCAAATGTGAAGGTGGATGAGAACCTTGGAAAAGAGATCAGAGCATGTGGTTATGATGATAGACAACATATTGTCTTAGCTCCTATTCAAATTGAAGAGCCTAAGCAGAGTGATCTGGTAGAGATAGTTAATCTAGATGTTGTTGTTGCTAATGGAGAGGTGCAAGAACCCAAAAATCAAAACAATCGGAAGAATCTGAGGTATATAAGATTGAATCATTCTAAAAAATTAGATTATTGGTAATAATAATAAAGGTGTAATGAATAGAAGAAGGTTAGCTGCCAAAGAAGAATGCTTGATTTCTAAAGTTGAGCCTAAAGATGTTTTTGAAGCTTGCAAAGATGAAAATTGGATGAGATCTATGGAAGAAAAATTAGATCAGATTGGAAATAATAACACTTGGGAACTTGTGCCTAGACCTAAGGATAAGAATGTTATTGGTACTAAATGGGTATTCAGGAACAAATTGAATGAAGTCGGCGAAGTTGTCAAAAATAAAGCTAGATTGGTTTGAAAAGGATATTCTCAGAAAGAAGGAATAAATTATGAGGATACTTTTTCCCCAGTGGCCAAACTTGAAACTATTAGAGTGTTGCTTGTTTATGTTGCTTATTAAAATTCCAAGGTATATCAGATGGATATCAAATCTACCTTTTTGAATGGTGATCTTGAGGAAGAAGTCTACATTGAGAAACTTGATGGATTTTCATTATCAAATCATGGAGACATGGTATGTAAAAAGAAGAAATTTCCTTATGGACTAAAGCAAACCCCTAGATCCTGATATGCTAGACTAGATAAATATTTGTTGAAATTGGGATTTTGTAAAGGTGTTGCTGACAGTAATCTATACTTTAAGATAGAAAGTGATAACATCCTGATTGTTGAAGTGTTTGTTGATGATATTATCTTTGGAGGTGATGATGACTTGAGCATGAATTTTTTTGATGATATGCAGAAATAATTTGAGATGTCTATGATAGGTGAGATGAAATTCTTCTTAGGTTTAGAGATTTCACAGACTGGAAAAGGTATATTCATATCTAAAACTAAGTATGTGAAGGAATTGTTGAAGAAGTTTGGGTTAGATGACTCCAAACCTATTGGAACCCCTATGGTGACAGGTTGTAATTTTTCTAAGAATGATGAATCTCCAAAAGCTAATCAGAGTTTGTACAGATCTATCATTGGTGGACTATGATAGTTTTGATACTTAATATAAGTACAGATCCAATAGCCAACAAGATGAGAGGGGGGGGGTGAATCATACAAACTTAATCATCCATAAAAACATCAGATTCAACCTCGGTAACATATATATCAGCAATATAACCAAAATTGTTAAACATGCAAACTCAAAAGCATATGAACAATATAAACCTCATAACACCAAATTTAACATGGAAACCCAAATAGGGAAAAACCACTGTGGGATTTTGGACCCACTAACAAATATACTCTTCTAGAGTATGCTCGGTTAAAAGCAAATCCTATTAAAGATTACAAACACATTGCTAGATGTGACCCAGTTAAGGGATTTCCCTCAGATCTATTAGGATCTTCACTTTGTTAGAAGTGACCTTGTTAAAGGATTTCAAACACTCAATCAGAATGTCACCTTGCTAGAGGGTTTACATATAAGATTGTTAAGTCCACTCGGTTAAGAGATTTTCTGTCACTTTCACAAAATAACAATAATAAAATCTATCTGCAACTTCACATCTAAAATGCTAAAGCAGATTCCTATTTGTTCAATATAATCTAGACATAGAACTAATCTTGTCTATCTGTTGGGCTTCTATACTCTGTTATTCTAGCAGGTCTTCAAGCTTTTGTGCTCGGTAATCACTATGTAGCATCCTTGTGCATACACTTTCCCGCATACATTGTTTATCAATAGTTTCCTATTTATAAACAATTAGATAACTGCTTAATCTCCATGATCACATTTCCCATGATCAATCATAGCCATCGGATCTTCAATCTTGTCTAGGTTCAATGCATCTTTCAATCTAAAAATGTTTTACCCTACCTTGGAACTTGCATACTAGTCTTGGAACTTGTGCTAGGGTATTGCGGTTCAATCTAAGCTATAGATCTTCATGCCAACTTTTCATTGCCTTAGATTCATTAACAAACTTCTTCCACGGCTTACCAATCATTTAATCCGCTCCAACTCATCAGCTTTCTTCATTAAATATCGCATGTAAACATTTAATGCATTATGTTATAGCTCGGTTAAAACTCGATAACAACTCGGTGAATACTAAACTTCACTCGGTAGACATTCTGCCTTCATTAACCGATAGCGATAACCTTAGGGTTTACCGACTAGGTTCTTTACTTGATAACATAGTATAGTATTAACCTTTACAATTTACAACATATGTATGATGTTAAAACAATCTAAAACGTCATGATC
Organism: Cryptomeria japonica; assembly: GCF_030272615.1. NCBI lineage: Eukaryota > Viridiplantae > Streptophyta > Pinopsida > Cupressales > Cupressaceae > Cryptomeria > Cryptomeria japonica. Next base: position 579,304,936 of record NC_081414.1, on the reverse strand, counting down.
TCATCATTGTCTGACTCAGTAGTAGTTGCCCATTGAATAACTTATTCATCATATTCTTTCTTGTGTCTTTTACCGACATCTTTATAATCTTCATATCATACTGAATTAGAAAATCAATTTCTTGACATCAATGAAAAAATAATAATATCAAGATAGTAAAACATCTTTAATCAGTTATATCCATAATCATCAACAACCTTCTCAATATCCTTATAAAATGCCAATAATCTTTCTTTGTCTATTATAATGCAATATTGCCAACAATCTCCCCCTTTGGCATTGATGGCAAAACCAATTGATTTGACCTTAATAGATTCAGATTGTTGTGATTCTGAAATGTTGAAATGCTCTCCCCCATACATTAGACTTCTCTTGTTTCAGTCTTCTTTCCAATCTGCTCAGTTTTCTTTAGTCTTCTCTCCTGATAGGTCTTCTTCCTCTTTATAGTAGTCTTCTCCCCCTTTGTAGGCCTTCTCCCCCTTTGACAACAATGCCAAAAAGTAAAGGACTAAAACATAATTTCTTTCTGTAAGAAGTTATTTCCTTCTATTGTGTATCAACTGAGTCTCGGTCAGAGCATTTGTCTTTAATTCCTGTTCCCTATAATATTTCCATTATTATGTCCTATACACCTTTAAAAAACATCCTAAAGTGTATAACTCAGCATCAACTCCCAAAATATATTCGTTAGAGTCAACGGATTGATGCTTTCACCGAACTCGATCAGTGAGTAGAAGATAGGGGTACGACCCCTAACTTAGTTCTGAGATATTCAAAAGTGTCCTTTGGTAGTGGTTTGGTGAAGATATCTACTATTTGCTCCTTTGTGCTAACATACTCCAACACCACTTTCTTCTCTTGAGCTTCTTCTCTAAGATAATGATATTTGATAGATATGTGCTTTGTCTTAGAGTGCATAACAGGATTATTTGAAATATTAATGGCACTAGTATTGTCACAGAATATAGTTACTGGCTCGGTAACTTTCTCATTTATACCTCCCAACAGTTGTTTGATCCATGCAATGTTGGTACAATTCAATGCTACAACAACGTATTCAACTTCTATTGTTGACTGTGAAACACATCCTTGTTTCTTGCTAAGCCAACTCACTAGTATTTCTCCTAAAAAGAAAGCTCCTCCACTTGTGCTTTTCCTGTCATCAATGTTGCCTGCCCAATCAGCATCAGTATAAACTATTAAATCAAAATCATTTCCTTTCTGGTATACTAAGCCATAATCCTCTGTACCTTTCAAGTATCTAAAAATTCTTTTGATTGTTGTCATGTGTGTTTCCTTAGGATTTGCAGAGAATCTTGCAACTATACCTACTGCATGTGCTATGTTTGGTCTTCTGTGAACAACATATTGTAGTTTTCCAATCATGGATCGGTAAAGTGTCTCATCAACAAATGCAGATTCATCATTCTTTGATAATTTGCAGTTGGTAGTCATAGGAGTACTTACTGGTTTTGAATCATCCATTCCAAATTTCTTCAAGATTTCCTTTATGTACTTGGATTGAGTAATAAAAATCTCATTTTTCATTTGCAATATCTGTAATCCTATAAAATACTTTATCTCACCGATTAATGACATCTCAAATTCTTTGCTCATTTCATTTACAAAGTTCTTGCATAAAGAGTCATTTCCACAAAATATAATATCATCAACAAATATGGTTGAGATCAGTATTCCATTTTCATCATTCTTTATGTACATGTTGTTGTTCTCATTTGTCCTTATAAAACCAATCTTAATCAAATAAGAGTGCAATCTTTCATACCATGCTCTTGGTGCTTGTTTCAAACCATATAAAGCTTTGTTAAATTTACATACCTGATCTTTATTATTGTCTTCAATAAATCCTTCAGGTTGTTCAATGAAATCTTCTTCTTCTAATATTCCATTCAGAAATATAGATTTGACATCCATTTGATATATCTTGAAGTTCTTGAAAGGAGCATAGGCCAACAATGTTCTTACTCCTTCAAGTCTAGCAATAGGTGCAAAAGTTTCACCATAATCAATTCCTTCTTCTTGAGCATAGCCTTTGCAAGCTAGTCTTGCTTTGTTTCAAATGACTTCACCCTTTTCATTTAGCTTGTTTCTGAAAAATCCACTTTGTATCGATTACATTTTTGTCCTTCGGTCTTGGGATTAGTGTCCATGTGTCATTCTTCTTAATTTGTTAAATCTCTTCTATCATAGCATTTACCCAATCTTCACTGTTAAATGCCTCTTTTACTATTCTCGGTTCAAATTTAGATATCAAGCATGTGTTCTGTCTCAGTTTGTTCCTTGTCATCACTGGATCATCCTTATCTCCTATAATCTGACTTGGTGCATGATGTCTTCTGACATACTTGGCTAATACAGGCTCGGTAGGTTCTGTATGATCTTCTTCATCACTCGGTAACTGGATATCTTCTTCATTTTCTTCAATAGTCTTCTCGGTAGGACTTCTTGGTTGAACATAGACAAATTCATCATAGTCTTCTGGTTCCTTGGAATTTCCTTCATCATTTCTTTCTGCAAATTCATCAATTTTCACATTTCCACTTTCTACCATTTTGTTAGATGATTTGATCAAACATTTAAATGCTTTGCTTCTAGAAGAGTAACCTAGAAACATTCCTTCTTCACTTTTCTGATCAAACTTGCCATTTCTATCATCTTTATGAACATAGCATCTACTTCCAAAGATTTTAAGATAACTAACATTAGGTTTCTTATCATACCAGATTTCATATGGTGTCTTCAAAGTACCTTTCTTCAATTAAACTCAGTTGAAGGTGTAAAGAGTTGTGCTTATTTCTTCTCTCCAAAATGTTTGTGACACCTTCTTTTCAATCATCAGTGTTCTAGCACAATCCACAATAGATCTATTTCTTCTTTCAGCTATTCCATTCTACTGTGGAGTTCTCAATGTAGAGACTTGTCTTTTAATACCATGATCATTGCAAAATAGGTTGAACTCATCAGATGTGAACTCTCCTCCTCTACCTGATCTAAGACATTTCAGTTGTCTTCCTGTTTCATTTTCAACTCTTGCCTTGTACCATTTAAACATTTGAAAAGCTTCTGATTTTTCTTTTAAAAACATTACTGACATCATCCTTGAATAGTCATCCACAAATAATATGAAATAGTTATCACCATAATAACTTTGAACTTTCATAGGACCACAAAGATTAGTGTGCACTAGATCTAAAATTACCTTAGAAGTGTAAGACTTACTTGTAAAGCTTGATCTTATCATCTTACCCATTTGGCATCCTTGACACATAACATTCTCAGGTTTTTCAAGACTCGGTAGACCTCTTACTCTATGCTTCTTACTTATTTTGATCAGATTATCAAAATTGACATGACAAAACATTTTATGCCATAACCAGGTATCATCAATCTTTACATGCAAACACTTATTCCAAGTTGAGTCAAGGTGAAATGTATTACCTTTTATTTGTGTCCCGGTAGCAGCTAACTTTCCATTTTTGTCATGAACTTTGACAATTCCTTTCTGAAATTCTATTCAGTAACCTATGTTGTTTAGCTGTGCTACACTCAAAAAATTGTATTTCAGACCTTCAACCTAATAAACATCATTGCATCTTGCATTATCAAGAAGTGTTATAGATCCTTTACCTCTTACCGGACATGGTGCATCATTACCAAAACTAACATAGCCTCCATCATAATCTTCTAATATAACAAACTTGTGTTTATCTCCTATCATATGATGTGAGCATCCACTATCTATAATCCAATAATCATTAGTGTTTATGTGAGAGATTAGGGCTTTTTCTTCATACCTTTCTTCATCTAATCCATCCTTGATAGCCACATAAACTACTTCCTCTATATCAGTCTCATCTGATTTATCATCATTAGATTCCTCATCAGCTATTAAGCATGTCTTTCTATCTCTTCTTCTGAAGTCTCGGTGTCCTCTATAATGATTATCTTTCTGTCTATCATCTCAGTAATCTCTTCTTTCAGTAGAATCTTTGTCAGGATAGTTAGAAGCTATATGTTCTATCTTATCACAATTGAAACATTTCAAAGGTAGTTTTCCTTTATACTTACCTTTGCCTCTCGGTAACCTTTTGGCTAATAGTGCTTCAAACTCTTCTTGCTCTCTGATTTCTTCATACAGTTTGTGTACTTCTTCCATGTTCTTCTAAAATCTTTCACTTGCTCCACTATTATCTCCTTCAGAGTACTTATATTTTCTTTCATTGTAATCATTGGATTCATCAAGATAAAAAAAAACTAAATGCAGATTCAACTTTATTTACCGAAGATCCATTGTTATCAAAATTACTTAACTCAAATGCTTGTAGCTTACCAATAGTAACATATAAAGAAACTGGCATATTAGGTACAAACCTTAATTCATTGATTTTAGAGACTCGGATTGCATAGCCTGGTAGAAGGGTTCTCAACAACTTACTTGTTATATCCTTTTCTTCAATAGTTCCACCTACTCCTTTGATTTGATTGACAATCTCCTTTAGTCTTGTACTATACTGAGTTATGTTCTCACCTTCATTCATCCTCATAGATTCAAGTTGTCCTCTCAAACTATCTACTTTTTCTCTTTGATCATGTTCATCTCCTCCATATACTGATATGAGCTTATCCCACATTGCCTTTATATCATTGCAGCCTTCTAGATCATTAAACTCTGAATCAGTCAATGCAGATGTTATTTCAATCATTGCTTGAATATGTTCTTGCTTTGCCCTTATCTCTTCCATAGTCAATGGATAGGTGCTCAGTACAACAAAATCATTCTCCAGATAGTATACAACATATTCTCCAACTCCTAATAGATGTAGCTTCATCCTTTTCTGCCATGTAGAGAAACTTGACTTGTTCAGCTTCGGTGCATCCCTCTTATACATCTTTGGATTGTTAACCCAAGTGCCTTCAAACTTTCCTTCCAGAGTCCAAAGCTCTGATACCAATTGATATCTCTGATACTTAATATAAGTATAGATCCAATAGCCAACAAGATGAGAGGGGGGGGGTGAATCATACAAACTTAATCATCCATAAAAACATCAGATTCAACCTCAGTAACATATATATCAGCAATATAACCAAAATTGTTAAACATGCAAACTCAAAAGCATATGAACAATATAAACCTCATAACACCAGATTTAACGTGGAAACCCAAATAGGGAAAAACCACTGTGGGATTTCGAACCCACTAAGAAATATACTCTTCTAGAGTATGCTTGGTTAAAAGCAAATCCTATTAAAGATTACAAACACATTGCTAGATGTGACCCGGTTAAGGGATTTCCCTCAAATCTGTTAGGATCTTCACTTTGTTAGAAGTGACCCTGTTAAAAGATTTCAAACACTCAATTAGAATGTCACCTTGCTAGAGGGTTTACATATAAGACTGTTAAGTCCACTCGGTTAAGAGATTTTCTATCACTTTCACAAAATAATAGTAATAAAATCTATCTGCAACTTCACATCTAAAATACTAAAGCAAATTCCTATTTGTTCAATACAATCTAGATATAGAACTAATCTTTTCTATCTACTGGGCTTCTATACTTTGTTATTCTAATAGGTCTTCAAGCTTCTATTCTTGGTAATCAATATGTAGCATCCCTGTGCATACACTTGTCTGCATACATTGTTTATCAACAGTTTCCTATTTATAAACAATTAGATAACCGCTTAATCTCCTTGATCATATTTCCCATGATCAATCATAGCCATCAGATCTTCAATCTTGTCCAGGTTCAATGCATCTTTTGATCTAAAAAAGTTTTACCCCACCTTGGAACTTGCATACTAGTCTTGGAACTTGTGCCAGGGTATTGTGGTTCAATCTGAGTTGTAGACCTTCATGCCAACTTTTCATTGCCTTAGATTTGTTAACAAACTTCTTCCATGGCTTACCAATCATTTAATCCACTCTAGCTCATCAACTTCCTTCATTAAATACCGCATGTAAACATTTAATGCATTTTGTTATAGCTCGGTTACAACTCGGCAACAACTCAGTGAATACTAAACTTCACTCGGTAGACATTCTGCCTTCATTAACCGATAGCGATAACTTAGGGTTTACCAACTAGGTTCCTTAGGGTTTACCAACTAGGTTCTTTGCTTGATAACATAGTATAGTATTAACCTTTACAATTTACAACATATGTATGATGTTAAAACAATCTAAAACATCATGATCTCATCATTGTCTGACTCAGTAGTAGTTGCCCATTGAATACCTTATTCATCCCCTTATTCATCATATTCTTTCTTGTGTCTATTACCCACATCTTTATAATCTTCATATCATACTTCTCAAGATATGGCAACATCATACTAAATTAGAAAATCAATTTCTTGACATCAATGACAAAATAATAATATCAAGACAGTAAAACATCTTTAATTTGTTATATCCATAATCATCAACAACCTTCTCAATATCCTTATGAAATGCCAACAATCTTTCTTTGTCTGTTATAATGCAATATTGCCAACAGACTACTATATCCTACTCAGATTTGGACATACATTATGTGTGTTGTGAGCATGGCTACTAGATATCAAGCTGATCCAAAAGAGAGTCATGTCATTGTTGTGAAGTGGATATTCAGATACTTGAAGGGAATTGTGGATTATGGTTTATGGTATCCAAGGAATGATGATTTCATGCTATGTGCCTCCATTGATACAGATTAGGCTAGTGATTTTGATGACTAGAAGAGTACTATTGGTGGAGAATTCTTTTTGGGTAAGAAGTTGGTTTCATGGGCTAGTAGGAAACAAGATTCAATGTACTTATCTATTGTTGAAGCTGAGTACATTGTTGTTGCTAGTAATTGCACTCGGGTAGTTTGGATGAAGCAAATGTTGAAGATATCAGAGTTATCTATGATGAGCCTACTGTCATTTATTATGATAATTCCAATTATATTAACATTTCAAAGAATCTAGTGCAAAATTCAAAGACTAAACATGTGTCAATCAAATATCATTACTTGAGAGAGAAAGTCAATGAAGAGAAGGTGAAGCTTGAGTATGTATCTACAAAGGAACAAATAGAAGATATTTTCACTAAGCCTTTGTGTACAAATACATTTATCTATTTAAGAGACAAATTAGGGGTATCCACCCCTCTTATTGAGAACTAGATGCTTTGAGTTGCATCAATCCAGTGGACTTCATAGTCTTATCCTTTTATCCGCATTGGTGAGTTGGTGTTGCTCCTTTGCTAGAGTAGTTTGTGTTTTGGAGAGATTTCTGAGATTCATGTTTTTGTTTTGGGGACAGAGTTTGGTTTTATGTTTTGATATCTTTGGCATTGTTTTCAAAGGGGGAGAGAGGTCTTGTGAAAAACTTCTTTACATGTTCTAATCTTAGGGGGAGTTGGCTGGAGATACCTTCTTTCTTTGCATTGATTACTTTTCACATTCATATATTGCCATCAATGCCAAAGGGGGAGATTGTTGGATATTATTGTGGATTGTTGCTGCTAGGATATGTTTTTGTCATTGATTTAAAGATATTCATATGTATTGCTTCGGTGATTGTAGATTCAGAAGATCTTATGATCTAGTTTGGAGTGTTGTTTTGTTGATCGCTATTTTGCAGAGTTCAATATATCCTCCGATATATTCTGATGTGATCAAATCTTGTGTTGAGTTTTGGGGATATTGCTTAGGATAGTCTTGTGTATCTTCATTTTAGATGGATCATGATTTGGTGCTTTGTAAGTTATCTTTCTTTGTGACAGTTGTTGATTGGTTTTGTTCTTGAGCTTTCAAATGTTGATCGATGAAGATTTGATAAGTGGTGTTGGTGTAGTTGTTTCTAATGATTCTAACATGCTTGCTAGTATTTCCTAGTTGTGTCCTATTTGTTTTGGTGATCTGCATTGATCATTGTGTTGGCATTTGGAATAATTGATGCAAATGAGATGTTGTAGGTAATGCAATTGAAGGATGGTGACTGAACCGGTAGAGGATAGAAGACTGAGATTTTGTGGTTAGATGACATGATCGGTTATTTGTGTTGTCATTGATGGAAACTGGTGTGAAATGATGTTTGATGCTGATCACTGATTTTTTCTAATGTTTGGTTTGTCATCTAAGTGATTTAGTTTACCAAAGATAGGGTTTATCGACAGAGAACTAAAGTCTATGAAATAGGACTTTAACCAGTAAAACTGAAATGTTTTTCTTGAATCGGGTGATCGGTAATGTTTGGTGATTTGAGGTTTGAATGGTGAGCTTTTATCATGGAAAGGAGTATTTGAATGGAACCACATCTTGTGATGATTAACAGAAGACATGTTTCAAATTTCTAATGAAGTTTTGTTAAGTTTTTAGTAGAGTTTAAGGATCAGTGAAGATATTATAAAACCGGTAATGATTTATGTTATGGCAGTAATCGATGGCGAGTTTACATCAAGGAGATAATGTGATACAATTTGCATGAAAAGATTTGAATTCTTTTTTAGCGTGAATTAAGGAAGAATTTCTTGGGAATCTGCAAAACACTTAGTAGAGTGTTTTAAGGTTTGACTTTGGTACAGATCGGATTTTTGTGATGAGTTATAATCAACCAATGGTTGATATTGCATTGTAATTTGATGTAATGATCTGATATGATCTCTTATGATCTATATTGTAATTTATGATGTAATTTAGGGTTTAGTGGCCGACCTAGTTGAGATGGCTATTTATGTTGACATAGTTGATGTTCATTGTGTCGTTGGTCTTAGAGAATGTGTTGAGTTGTCCAAGTGAAGTGTGACATCTTCCTAGGAGTTGCAGAGTGTTGAGCATAACTGGATCTAATTTAGCAAGCATAGAAGTGCAAGTAATATATCATTTTCTTACAGTTGCAGTAGGTTAAATCCCTTAACCGGGTAGGTCCTAATAGGCCTTAAACATTTAACTCCCCTAATAGGGAAGCTCTCAAAAGAGTGTTAAATCCTCTCACAAGGTTGATCCTAACAGGTCATCAAGCTCCTAACTGGGTTGCTAGGCAAATCCCTTAACCAATTGACTCCTAACAAGGTCTGCTCCTAATAGGGCATATAGTAAGCTCATAACAGGGCTAAGCTCCTAATAGGGCATACTTAAAAAGAGTACAAATACTTGTGGGTACCAACTCACACCATGGTTTTTTCCATTTGGGTTTCCACGTCAAAAACTTATGGTGTTCATATCTGGAATATTTCTCATGTGATGTTCTTGTTTATGTTTGATTTCATGTATTATTTTTGAGACACCAGTTATGTTGTTTTATCAGAAGTTTATCAGAGGTTACCATTGTTAGAGAAAGTATATGATCAAATTGATACGATTACTTAAGTGGTGAAAGTATTGATTGTTGTGATAAATAATTTGATAAATGTGCTAAGCATATATGATCAAGAGGTTGTTATATCTAATTAAAGAAGTTGAGATATTTGTTAAATGGTTTCAGATTTGATATAATTTTTGTTTTGATTTAAAGTTTCAATTTGTCTTAATACTGATTCACCCCCCCCCTCTTATTATTAACTGGATCCTCATAGTATTAACAATTGGTATCAGAGCTTTGTTCCTCTCTGTGTAGAAAGCCTAACCACTTGAGGAAAAGATTCTGAGGAAGTCAAGATGATGAAGAAAGAGGGTCCTAAGTCCAACAAGGAAAATACAAGATCTGGAAAGAGAGAATGAAGATCTACATTAAAGGTCTTGGTGCACAATATTGGAAGCAAGTTGAAACAAGATATGTTGCTTCTACTACTACTCCCTTGACACTGGATGAACTAAAAGAGAAGTAAGAGAACATGCAAGCCTTAGAAGCTATTGTAAGTACTTTATTTGATTTAGAATATATTGATGTTCAAGGAATGGAAAGCACAGAGGAGGTATGGGAAAATCTAGACACAATCTATGGAGGAGATGAGCATGTACAAAGAGTAGAAGAGGAAAGCTTGAGAGGAAAGTTTGACGACATGAGAATGCTTGAAGGAGAAAATATTGCACAGTATGGTCAGAGAATCAAAGTTGTTGGTGGCATAAAGAGTGTTGGAGGTAAAATAGAAGATGATGCAATAGTAAGTAAGACTCTTAGAACTCTTCAACCTCAGTATGCTATAAGAGTATTCACAATCCAAGAACTTATATCTATTTCAAAGGATAAGGTAATTGTTGATTCATTGATTGGTAAACTTACAACTTTTGAGTTAAATAGTTTTGACAATAGTGTGACAAAATATACTGAATCTTCCTTTAAAACTTTTGTTACTGGTTTATCTACTAGAAAAGGAAAAGATATATGTCAAAATCATGAGTGCAGGACAAGTCATGGAAGTAACTAGGGAAATGAAGACAATGAAGATCAACTGATGGAACTTGAGGCATTGTTAGAAAAAACATTTCAAAGAGGCACTAGTAAGTATAAAGGAAAGCTACCTTTGAAGTGTTTCTCTTGTAGTAAAATTGAAAATATTGTTGCTAATTGCCCTAACACTAATAAGAAAGAAAAGTTTAGAAGATTCAAAGGAAAGGGCAAGAAACATTGTTATGTTGCAGTAGATGAAGGTGTGACCGATGAGGAGTCTGAAGATGAAGATGACAATGAAGAAATTGTGTTTGTAGCTGTAAAGGAGGAACTGTTAGATGAAAAGGCACTAGTATCTCATATGGAGAATACTGATGAGTGGATTATAGACAATGGCTGCTCACACCACATTACTGGAGATAAAAGTAAGTTCATAACCCTTAATGAATTTGATGGAGGTGTTGTCAGATTTGGAAATAACTCTCCCTACATTGTGAAAGGTAAAGGTTCTATCTCTCTAAATGGGAAGAGTAATGTTGATGATGTATTTTGGGTTGATGGTCTAAAGCATAATCTTTTAAGTGTTGGTCATCTCAATGATAAAGTTTATTTGCTTGAGTTTAAAAGTGGAGTCTACAGAAATCTTGGAGGTAATCATGAATTGATTGCTACTGGGAAGCAAACTAGAGGTAACTTATTTTTTAAATAGTAATGTTAATAATTGTCTGGTTGCTAGAATGGAAGACAGTTGGTTGTGGCATAAAACATGTTGTCATGTTCATTTTGATAATTTGGTTAAAGTAAGTAAGTGAGGTGTTGTAAGAGGATTGCTACAAATTGTTAAACCGAATAATGTGATATGTAAAGATTGTCAAATTGGTAAGATGGTCTCTATTTCCTTCAAGAGCAAGAATTGTACTTCTGAGAATATTTTAGAATTGGTACTTTAGACACCTAAAAGTTGCACAATGAATGAAGTGAATTTTATTCATTTAATTATTCTTAATTCTTCCAATTAATTAAATTAAGATTGAATTTATATCCCTATTCTTCTAATCGCATATTAATTAAATTAAGATTTAATTAATATACCCTTCTTCAATCTAAATCATTTAATTAAATTCAAATTTAATTAAATCCCACTTCTAGCCCATTTAATTAAATCCCCCCACTTGCAAAATCCTATAAATGCAAGTTGCAACCACAATTGAAATTGTAGATGTATAAAAATGACCACTTTCCTAAGTGAATATTTAATATTCATTTTAACCTCATTCCTCTATTTAATTAAATTATTCGCATTCATCTATTTGATTAAATAAGTTATTCAATTTATTTAATTAAATTCACCTAAGTCTCTCATAGCCTTTAATTAAATAAATAATTTTATTTAATTAATTCCCTTTTCTCCCCTTTTAATTAAATTTACATTTAATAAATTGATTCTTGCTAATAAATAAACCTAATTTATTTATTTTAATCCTCCACTTGTATTTATGCAAGTTGCATCTATTTCAGTTGAAATAAAGTAATTTATTTTAATTAAAATTACCCCCCATCCACTTGCATTCTCCTACATCTCCCACTTGCCTCCCTAAACCCCCTTCTAGATTCTTCTAATCCCTTCCAATTTAGCCTAACCCATCCCCTAAATATTGTCACATCCCTAAACAAGGGGAAGTCACCTCTCAAACCTTCAAAGTCTTTGAAAACCATTAAAGGCTTTATGTCTTCAACAAGTTAACCTTGAAAGTCTTCCAAACCATTAATGGTTAACTCAACCCTCTTGCATAATTAGAGACTTTCTCTATAACTCAACCCTCATCTAACCCAAGGGTCTCATCAAGCATTCATTTCTTTGACCATGGTTATTCCTTTAACCATTGCACAAGAGTTTATCCTTTGGGTAAAAGCTTTATCCAATGGATAACCCTAACCTAACCTTAGCCCTTACCCCCTAGAGTAACCATGAGGTCTTCTCAAGTATTTAATGCTTCTTATATCTTCTCTCAAGCAATCTTATGTTGACAATTGTCACCATTTCATTGGTGAGAATTGTAAACATGGATTGATAAACTTTCAATCCTGGTCATTCATTGCCCTTTTTTTCTTATAAATAGAGCTCTCATTTCTCCATTTTCATATCCAAGTCTTTAGTATCAAACTTATAGACATTTTACAAAAAAAATAATCTAAAATCATTTTTATCAAGCATTTAGCCTCTTTTTGAATAGAAATCATCTAAATAAACATTTTTAGAAGCATTCCTAATTATAATAGCATTATCATATTAGACTAGCATAGCATATTAGGATAGAAATTTTACTAACCATTTCATCTTATTATCATATCCATGGTAGTTTAAATCATGTTGGATTTAGTATCATGCATAACTAGGAATGCATTCATGCTATATTAATCAATATCCCTTGTTTTCATGGTTGTCATCCCTAAGTCACTTTGCTCAGTGATCTGAGAGAAAAGGCATTGGCTTGAGGGTTCTTGTGAGATACAAAACAATGGAACATCCCTTGGGAAGTTGAGTTATTCAATATAACTCCATAACTTGCACCAAGAGTCCCATTGGTGTGTGGACTAGTTTTGAAATCACATTTTTTGTTTCATCCCCCCACTTTTCCTGCACACATTTATGGTGCCCACTGTGGGGCTCAACCCCATAGATGATATCATTTTTAATGTAGGAATAACATTGTAGGTACATGGAAAAGCTGAGTTAGCACGTCAATGCCTTCCTTTAGCACATCTGGGATGTCTATCAATGCATCCTGCTTACTGTTTAGTGCGTCGGACCCAAAACTTAGCACATCTTGCAGTCCTATTAGTGCATAACTATTCCACTCATAACTAATAAACCTTGGCACTTTGAAGCTTCATTTTAGCACATCCAAGCAACAACCTAGCACATCGGGGCCGTCAGTTAGTGCATTGATGATTTTATGTAGCGCGTTGGTTCTTAATTTAGCGCATAGAAGAAACAAAGAGAAAAACATAGTTTGTAACTGAGACAGAAAGTTAGACTTGTAGAAGTTCACATAAAAAAAAAATCTTTCGCTAACTAGTGTTTTCTTGTAGGTAACTAATCTTTGTTTTGCAGGATTGGAGGATTTTTTATATTTTTAGGCATTTGATTATTTTCTTGTTTTTAACTTTTTCTAAGTTAGTTTTTTAAATTTTTTCATTTTCCCTATTGGTAAAAAGAATGAACTCATTTTCCTTTGGTGTTGCTTAAAAAGAAAAACAAACAAAAATCATTTTCTTGCTTTCTTAGGAAGAAAAACACTTCATTTTGGGATCTAAAAAAAGAACAAAGACAAATTTTATTTTGCAAAAGTTTTAAAAAATAACCTCACCATCCTTTGGTGTTTAAAAGGATCCACTTTATTTTGCACAAGTAAAAGAACCTCACTTTCAAATTCTAGACAAAGCAAAAAGAGGGAGATCCTTCCCCTTTCGAATTTATTTTTGTTGACCAAATCACAAATTTACTTTGTTGACCAGGTTTTGATTCAAGCATTTATTTTGGAAATACACACTTTTTCTATGAGGGCTTAAAAAGAACACCATGCCTTTTTGGAGCAACATCTCCCAATAGAAGTTAGAAAATCATTGTCTTTGAGGATTAAAAAGAAACTTGATTGCTTTGTCTTGAAAGTGGAAGGTATATTCTCTCCCCTTAACTGGGTGACCAAAAAGCCAAACCACTCTTATGTTTTCCATATTTCAAGTACTTAAAACCTTTAGTAGGCCTTCCCTCTTGAGTTTCTCTTAGAACGCCATTTAAATGGTCGGTGAGAGGGGAACAACCTAAGTAGGAAATGGCTTTATCACCAAGTGTTCCAACCCACTATAATCAAAAGTGGATGATGACGAAAGTCCCTTCAATGGTTTTTCTCAGTGATTAGCCTTCCCTCAATATCTTTACGATATGTAAAGTCTTTGTTCTAAAGGTTGGAAAGCCTCCCGAGGGAGTTTATCACTGAAGACCGAACATGAAGCTTGATTATGAACTTTAGAAATCCAAACATTGGCAATATCATAGTGCAAGGGTGGGGAAGAATCCACCCCCAAGATTACTCACCATATATCTCCCAAGATAACTACCCAATTGTGAAGCAATTCACTTTGGGTTAATTTTTGGCAAAAGGCAAAAAAATGGGTGCCCCCTAGGGGGTGACACGTTTGTTTGAGCTAACGGAGTATCGAGACTAGTGGGTTATGATATTGTTGATGACCCTTGAATAAAGAGTCTATCTGATTTGTATTCTTTGTATCCAAACCTGTGAAAACATTGGGGATTTGACCACATCCTCGCAGAACGTACACTATTTGTTTAGCATAGGAAAAATTGGTTATCTTTTTCATATTGTGTTTTTAGTTTATATTCTCAAAAAATCATCCATCCAAAATCAAACAAGTGTTAAAAATTACCAAAAAGACCAAAAACAGAGCAATCAGGGTAGTTTAGCACATAAAAGCAACTTCTTAGCACATCTAAAGCATTATCTAGTGCGTACCAACCAAGCTTTAGCACTTTTATTCATCAAGCTAACACATGACACTTATCTTCCTGATAAATATTTCACTACTGCTTCTAGAGACCATATTAGTGCTTTCAAGCATCGGTCTAGTGCATTGGGGGCAAACCTTAGCGCTTTGGGTCTAATCTTTAGCATGTATTGAGGACATAATAGAACTTGATCTTCCCAACCAAAACAAATTTCCAAGCTCTGAGTTAGCGCATAGCACAGCCAACTTAGTGCATAGGTGGATTTGAATAGTGCATCTAGATCATACATTAGCACATCCAGTCTTTGTCTTAGCGCATGGGTAAAACTTAGAAAAACAAAGAGTAAACCAAGCAGTTTTGAAATTTTTTATCGTCGGTCTTGAATACCCTTTTGGATCCTTAGTCGAACTCACCAATAAAAATTTGAACCAGAACATCAGAAAAAATAGTCCAACAATCAAGGAAGCATCCATAGAATAATGATTGTCGAATCTAAAAACTAGCTAGAGATAAGACTTCATCCAATCAAAATCAGGTAACACCATCACATTGATCAAATGGACCACCATCAAAATGGATTCTATCAAACAATCATACCTAGTTTAAACTTAAGTCATCAAATCGAGTCTCCATATTGGGAAACTCTTATCCATATCATTTGACGCACTTTGTCGTGGAGGCAAATCTAAACCTCTACTCGATAAAGTAGGCTTAAGTTTTCAAACAACGTATCTCAATCCAAACTAATAAAAGAAAACCATTGATCACTCATGTATGACCACTCCTCATATTGTGAGAAGAAAAAGTCTTCATCACAAAACTAAGTTGAAGAAACGACAACCTAGTTCCAAAACACTTGCCAAACGAAACAAATTTCTCTACATAAATTGTCCACTCTTCAAATTGCATCGCACCTTTCTTCATCATATGCGGTTGTATCTTCAAGACAAGTCAAATGAATTTGATGAAGAACCATTAAAGAGTAGAGCCTTTTGCCAAAAATCAGCATTCAGTCAACGCTTGAATCATGGAGGAAAGATCAACCCTACTTTCTTCCTATAAGTTTGCATCACTTATAACATAGCTTGATTTGAACCACCAACCCCCAAACAACAAGAAGAAGAGGAGTTTGTCCCCTTTGTCATGGAAAGTTTCTACTAGATGCCTATTGTCACTCACTCTCAATGAAACAAGCAAAGCGAACCACAACCAGAGTTTAGTATGGGTCAAATATTATCAAACTCATTTGATTATACTGATCTAGAAGAAACAAAGATCACTGAGGAGCTTCTTCAAGAATGTCAAGAAAACCCCTCATTACAAAAACTTATGGAAAGACTCATAGAAGCTGACAAAGAAAAATACATGCTCATGCTAACAAGCAAAGGAGTTAGACTTTCTGAAGACTTCGATACTAAAAACTTAAGGTTGATGAACAAATATGTAGGACAAGGTCTCAAAATTATGCTTATTAAGAATAATAGAGAGAAGAGGAAATACGTGACCTTTAAAACATACCTGAACACACCCATGCCCGAACTAGGGATAATGAAAGAGAAGAAGCTTTCCCTTGGCAAACAAATGCACCCATGGTTTCTCTTACACAACAACTTCAAATGATGCAAAGGCAAATGCAGGATATGCAATAGTGGACCACAGTACGATACTCCTTAAATGAAATTTGTCCTTACCCCTTTGACATGAGATTAAACATGAAACCTTTTCCCCCGAATTCAGATATACCCAAATACGATAAATATGATGGTAAGAGTTATCCCCGTGATCATGTTCAGGAGTTTTGTACCATGATCCTTGAATTTGCTCACAATGACACTTATTTTATGAGGTTATTCCGAAGAAGTTTGGGAGGGAAAACAATGGAGTGGTTGTCTAAACTTACACCTCCCATCAGATCCTTTGATGAGTTGGTCAATAAATTTATCACACAATACTCCTACAATATTCAACACGTGATCACCATGTTGGATGTATGTAATACCAAATAGAAAAACATTGAGACATTCATGGTGTTTCTTCAATTTTGGAGACGGATGGTTTCGAGATATCCTCGAGATGTGCTTGAAAAGGAAAAGATGGAAATATTTATCAACAATCTAAATAGTGAGATGAGTTGTCTACTCAAGCTCCAATGCATACCATTTTTTGCCAAGTTAATCCAAAACAGAATGCAAGTAGACAAAGCATGCATCAAGAAAGGGACATTGAAATTCTTCAAAGAAGGAACTAGTTCATCCAACTCTCACTTTAACAACCAAAACAACAACACTTTAGACAAATCCAGTTTCTGGACCAGAAACAAAAATGTTGTTAATGAGGGAGGAGTTGATGCTAATGATATGAAATCCAAACAACCAGTATTAGCTTTATCAGGTAATCTGCAAGCTACCAAAAATCAAAAAGGTGTTAACCAAGGCACTAACACTTATCCTCCAAATACCAATCAGGGACCTTCAAATGCAAACACCTACAACAATACCCAAGGTAACAATGCTAATCGAGGAAATAATCCAAATCCAACGGGTAACACCAACAATTTCCCAAGTAGATGCATCTACACACCATTGGGGCAATCCTTAGAATCAGCATTCCAAGAACTCTTGGAAAACAAGATTATCACATTGCTAGCCATAAACAATTTTGAACCCTAGATCAAACCACCTTGGTGGAATGACTCGCATTTCTGTGATTTTCATCGAAACAAAGGACATCACACAAATGATTGCATGAGGCTTAAAAACATTGTTCAAGACATGATCGATAGAGATTATTTAATGGTTGATGGTCTCAAAATGAATGGTGATCATGTTGCCTTTAAAAATCCTCTTCCAAATTACAAGGAAGGAGCTTCATCATCAAATGATACACAGGGAGCTCGTATAAATCACTTGTACAACAACACCATCAATCACATATCAATAGAGGATAATCAGATAAATGTCATAAAGATCAAAGACAAGCAAGACCATACATCAATCAATGTGACAACTCGAGCTCAAAAATATGTCTTGAAAGGGCATACATCAACATCAACCACTATCCCCAAGACTCAATATGATTTGGTAAGTCAACTACGGCAAACTCCTACTCAGATATCCATACTTGAGTTGCTCAAACTCTCGCCAAAACATAAGGACATATTGGAACAATCACTAGTTGAAACAAATGTACCTCAAGATCTAGATATTGACAAATTTCAAGCCATGGTGGCTCACATGATAGGGCCTCATAATCTCACCATTTCTGAACATTATAATATCTCTTTGAGTCATCCACATAATACTCCCCTTCATATTGAAGTCTTAGTCTACAAACATCGAGTTAAAAGAGTATTAATAGATGGAGGAGTTGGTCTCAATATTTGTACCTTAAAACTTATTTGTGCATTAGGCTTCTCTGAGCAATCTATTGATCCACACAAAAGGATCACCATCAAGACATATGATGATGAAGAAAGATCATCCAAGGGAATAGTGATATTTTATTGGGTCATCCTTGGATACATGAAATGCAAGCAATACTGTCAACCTACCATCAATGTGTCAAATTCCCATATAATGGGCAGGAGATTTCCATATCGACTGACAATAATCCCTTTCAACATTGCAATGCTATGGGGGCAGCCCAAGACAGCTTGGTTCCACATAACAGGGAAGCTCAAACTTCCTCAGCATTAGACCATCGTCAAGAAAAGCTCAAATATTTATCAATAGATTTCAAACAAAAGATGAAAATAAAATAGCAAGGCATGGGAGAATACTCTTTCAAACCCATGTGTCTATCCAAATTGCCAGCATCACCAAAATCTCATGGACAACCTTCTGCATCGACACATCAGGCAACACAGCCCATCACCAAGTTTGATGGAAAGTTTATTCAATTGGGCACCCTAGCACATGAATCAAAAGAAAAGGACATCCTTAGTTGGCTATACAAGGATGAGGAAGAAGTCAGAGCAGCTACTATGGAGGTAGCCATACCAACACAATAGTATGGAAAAGGATTCCTAATCATGCAATGATGGCATACAAGGGCAAAGGACCTATAGGCAAGCATCAAGAAGGCATTACAGAACCATTGGACCCTCCTTCACAGTTTTCTTGAGACAAAACAAGATTGGGATATGGAAACAACATACCCCTGAGGCAGAAGCAAAATAAATATCAAAAACCTCAGTGGAAAGGAAAGAAGAAATAAAATGAGGACTCATGGCAAGAGGCACTACACCAAGCAACAAAAACAATAAGGAAAGAGCGAGAATACTAGGAAAAAGAGAAACAACAAGAGGATTTGGCCATTCAAAGAGAAGAAGCATCTTATGAGGAAGTACACCATGTTCAAGAACCCATTCAAAACAAGGTAGAATCACATTCTAAATAAATCACTACTCCCCAAGGAGAAACAATGTGTGAAAAAATGCAAAGAGTACAAGCAGATTCTGATTTGGAATCAGAGAAAACTACCAGATTGGTATCAATTATCAGGGATCTCTTTTCACCTTACAACATACTTGTCAACAACACTGAAAGGCTCTAGGATAGTACTTATGAAACTGATTCTAATGACTATGAATGGGGCATCTATTTAAATATTACTGAAGATGTCCTTGAAGGTGCTATTCATACACCCCTTTCTCCAGAAGGACAAGGAACAGAGTCTAGATTACTTGAATTTGGTCCACAACATATCTACGAAGATAAGGAAAATGAGTAATGGTACTATGAGCAAGTCTACATGGAAGATGATACCATCGAAGACCTTGAAAACATCATTATCTTACCCAATATCCCAGACAACCTTAATGATACCTCTATCATGACACTTACTGCAGCCAACATCAACCCACCAAATGACTCTTTACCACTTGTATTTCCTAATTTAATAGACCGGGATGAACCTGAACACCATGACATACCTATTTTCCCAGATGATGAATCCATTGTCCATTACCTATGTACTGTCAACCCAAAAATAGACTCTACCAGCAAACAAAATAATGATATCTACAATTGAGAGGGTGCCAAGTCTCTTAGTCACAAAAATGAAAGAAATAAAGGATCTAATATTGAAAACCAATCAATGGCAGTGCTAGATCATAAAAAAGTCAAAATAAAGGATGCATCTGAGGGTGAAAACCTTTTTAAGGCACCTATGGATGGGAGACTTGACACTCTTCCTGAACACTATCAAGAGTGATCACCCATATTGATTGAGCCCACTCAATCAATCAACATTGGTACAGAAGAAGCAGATAAAAACATACACCTAACCGAATCATTGACAGAAGAGAAAAAACTAGAGTTTATCAGATTTTTCAAAGAAAAGCAATAAATTTTTCTTGGTCCTATATAGATATGCCCAGAATTGATCCAAACTTAATCATGCATCATTTATCTATTTCTCTAGGAGCTGAACCAATCAAGAAAAAGTTAAGAAAGATGAATCCATATGTAGCATTAATGCTCAAAGCTTAACTAAAGAAGTTATTAGATGTCAGATTTATTCGACCTATAGACTATGCTGAATGGATTTCAAACATTGTGGTATTTTCAAAGCCAGATAGAAGCATCTGAATATGCACAGATTTTAGAGATGTTAACAAAGCTTGTCCAAAGGATGACTTTCCTTTTCCCAACATAGACATGATTGTAGACCTCACAGCAGGCCATGCAATGTTATCATTAATGGACAGTTTCTCTAGCTATAATCAAATCAAGATAGCTCCAGAGGATCAAGATAAAACAACATTCACCTATCCTTGGGGAATGTATTGTTGGAATGTTATGCCTTTTGGCTTGAACAATGTTGGGGCAACTTATCAAAGAGCAATGACAATAATCTTTCATGATATGATGCATACCTTCATGGAGGACTATGTGGATGATTTACTAGTTAAGTCATTTACCTGAGTAGAACATTTGGGCATATTAGATAAAATATTTCAAAGATTAGAGAAATTCCAAGTCAGGCTAAACCCTAAGAAGTGTGTCTTTGGGGTAACATCAAGAAAATTATTAGGCTACATTGTGTCAACAAAGGTCATTGAAGTGGATCCAATGAAGATACAGGCCATCATGGAGATGCCACCTCCTAAGAACATTAGTCAACTTAGATCTCTACAAGGATGGCTATAGTCAATCATGTGATTCATAGCCCAATTAGCAGATAAAAGTTTACCATTCAATCATTTGCTACATACAAACATACCATTCAGATGGGAAGCCAAGTGTATAGAATCATTCTATCAAATGAAGCAATATCTAATGAATCCACCCATTCTGGTACCACCAATAGTAGGGAAGCCACTTATTCTCTACATATAAACAACAAACATATCATTGGGGACATTGTTAGCACAAGAAGATCAAGAAGGCAAGGAACGAGCTATATATTACATCAGTAGAACATTAAATATATATGAGCTAAATTACACATTCATTGAGAAGGCTTGTTTAGCTATGGTATTCGCCTCTCAAAAGTTTCAACATTACATGCTAGCTCACACAATCAAGTTAGTAGAAAAAAATGATCCTCTCAAGTATTTACTCAACAAAGGAGCTCTCACAGGCTGATTGGCTAAATGGGTCATGATTCTCAGTGAGTGATATCTAATACACAGAGCATCAGGCTATCAAGCGACAAGTAATTGTAGATCAATTAGCTGAAGCACCACTACCAAATAAGCAACTAATGAAGGTCAAATTTCCAGATAGGGATGTCCTTACTATTACACCCAAGCAATGGACCCTTTACTTTGATAGTTCCTACACTCAACACAGCTCAGGTGTCGGTATCTTGTTTGTTACTCCTAAAGGGCACACCATTCCAAGATCATATAGACTCATGTTTCCATGCACCAATAACATTGCTGAGTATGAAGCATTAGTCACAAGAATCAAAATGGTCGTAGAATGGAAAATCACAGAATTGAAGGTCTATGGAGATTCCTAACTGGTTATAAATCAGATCAACAATGAATATCAGACAAAGGATGACAATTTGCTACCATATAAAAGAATGGTAGATGACTTCAAACAGTATTTTGTACACATCAACTCAAGCAAATACCAAGGTTGGACAATAGAGAGACCGATGCAATGGCTACTATCACTTCACTGCTACAAATTCTAGAGCAACAGAGTCATTATGAGTTCTTGGTAGAGCAATTGTTTTCCACAGCCTATAACAATTCTGCATCCCACGTCATCTATGCCTTAAACAGTTTAGACTCTCCTTTATACGGGACAATCTATGAGTACCTTAAAACCAATACCCTACCCATTGACCTATCTCATAATCAAAAACATAATTTTATCTGGCAAGCCGCTTGTTATACCTTAACTATTGATACCCTTTACCATCAAGGTCTAGATGGTACTCTTCTTCATTGCCTTGATGATAATGAATCTGACTCTGGTTTACACGAGCTTCACAAAGGTATCTGTGGCATGCATTCAAGTGGTCCTACTCTCGCTAAGAAACTTTTGAGAATGGGATATTACTGGCCAAAAATGGAGAAAGACTCTTATCAATTTGCAAATAAATGTCCTAAGTGCCAAATCCATGGCAATCTTATCCATGCACTAGCATAGGAATTATAGCCATTACAGCCATTTACAATATCTTTGCCTTTCTGTCAATGGGGACTTGATTTAGTAGGGAAAATACATCCTTCCTCTTCAAATGGACATAAGTTCATTATCATAGCCACAGAGTATTTTACAAAATGGATTGAAGCAGTCCCAATGACCACAGTAACTGGAAAGCAAATTGCTTCTTTTATTCTCAATTATCTAATTTGTAGATATGGCATCCCCAGTTCTATTATCACAGACAATAGTCATCCTTTCAAAAATTAGGATGTATGAGAATTATGTGAATGATTCAAGATCCAACATCATTTCTCTACACCTTATTACCCACAGGGGAATGGTCAATTAGAGGCATCAAATAAAACAATATTGAAAATCCTAAAGAAGACAGTAAATGATGTAGGAAAGGATTGGCATGTGCAACTCAATTCGACACTCTAGGCATACAAGACTAGCATCTGGACACCTATAGGAGCTACACCATATTCATTGGTGTATGGGTCAAAAGAAATTTTACCTCTTGAGGTAGAAATTCCATCACTTAGAGTATCTTTAAAAGGTCTCATTCTAGATGAGGAGTATCGGGTCAATAGATTGCAAGAACTAGAGCTTCTGGATGAAAAATGACAACATGCCTATAATCACCTCAAAGCATACCAGCAGCACATGTGTAGAAGCTACAACCACAAAGTCACCCCTAGGATTTTTAAAGTCAGTGATCTTGTACTCAAAGAAAATCCTAGAAATCAACAGGATCGAGAAAAGAAGGGGAAGTTTGAACCTAATTAGTTAGGTCCATATGTTATCATATCAGCCTATGGATCAGGCACCTATTAACTTATAACTTCAGAGGGCGATGTGCTCAATGAAACAACCAATAAAATCCATCTAAATAAACTCTATGCTTAAGTGGTCTAATGCACGGAAAAAGTTAAGAATAAAAAAAATCAAAAAATATTGAAAAATCAAAAAATTAAAAAAATTAAAAAAATGACAAAAAGGTGCAATATAAACAAGTGGTGAAAACCTGGCAATAGGCACTATTTGTGAGGGAACAACTCCTCTATCTATCATTACTCATATCTATTGCATCCAAAGTCAAAGCTAATGGCCATCTCCCAACACCTTTCACGCAACATTATCCCTGACACACTTAGCATTGTCACTATCCTTGCTTGTTTGAAGGTCAGGTCATTATATCCCACCATGGCTTGGTAATCACTATAAATATCCACATTAATCAGTATCTATAGCTAGGGGCAACATTCCTCTAACTTCAATCATTCCAACAAAAGCAAACACGACTCACAAAATGCCAAGAAAATCTTGTCAAGCAACAGCTCAACAGCCAAGAAAACAAAACACTGATCCAATTAACAACTTCAACACACATGATGGATGATTTTCTGAAATATAATTTGTTTACATCTTGCATGAAGTTTTGACTATTTTTCACTTCAACTTTTTGAAATCATTGGATCTCCTTACTTTCTCAACAATGCATCGAGCTAGAGAAAGTCACAAGAGAGTCTGATATTTTTTTGGTTTTCTATCTGTGAGACGATCACTTATACTGTGCAAATTTTGTCTTAAGACATGATTCGAAACATATCACTAAAGACATTGTTCCACTTTGCATATACAAATGGTTCAATCTTATCTATTTATACACAAGCAACACTCGGGTCATCTTGGTTTAATTATACCTCGATGCTTGTGTCATCTTGCAATATCAAAATCCATGTACATTTTACTCAAGTTATTATGGTTCAATTATACCATTATGCTTGTATAAACATTCAACATATCAAAATCTCAATGATGATAAACAAAAACAAAGCAAAAACATGTGACTACATAGGAATGACAACAAGAAAATGAGCGTGATCAATTAAAGTTGCATATCATTTTAAATCTTGCATTAGTTGCATATCATTTTAAATCTTGTATTAGTTGCATATCATTTTAATCACATCATTATCATTATCATGCATCTCATTTTCATGATACATCTCACATCATTATCTTTATCAAGCATCTCATTTTCAAGATACATCTCATATCATTATCATTATTATGCATCTCATTTTCAAGATACATCTCACATCATTATCATTATCATACATCTCATTTTCAAGATACATCTCACATCATTATCATTACCATACATCTCATTTTCAAGATACATCTCACAAATCAATTTCATCACAGCAACCTATCATGATATTATCACATCTTCATCATACACCATATCAATCAAATCTCAAATCAAGAGGATTTATCTAAGCATAATCATCATAGATACATCATATCAATGCATAAATCATCATTCATAAACACATCACATGTGGATCAGAAAATCAGTGTCATATATATATATATATATATATATATATCTCCAAAATGGTCAAAATATACAAGGGATGTCATGTCTATCAAAATACAACACAATGATCAAAATCTAACAGAGATAAGTCTCTCAGGTATGACTATCTTCTGAGGCTGATGGTCTCACAACAGATGTCCTAGCTCCTGGATCTTTGGGTGGATCATGTTGAGAGGGCCTTATAACACCTCTGCTCTCTGTCCTTGTCTGACTCTGAGCTAATTGACTAGCAGTAAAACTAGGAGCTCTCTTCTCTCTAGGGACTAGATCCTCATATAAGTGCTTGTAGTACTCCACCACCATGGTCATGTACCATATCTCCCTTAGTGTGTCTCTCATAAGGGCATCGATCATCGCTCTTTGTAGCCTCTCTACTAGCTCCTTTGCTCGACCTAGGCGCTCTATCGTCATATCTCGCTCTGCGATAATTTGTGTAATCTGACGCTGCTAAGCTAATACCCATGCCTGCAACTCCTACACTGTAACATGCAGTGCTTGAATCTATGAATCTTGTTGATGTGATTGTACCCTGATCTGCAATAGTACCTGGGTGGTAACACTACCTATCCCTATCCTAGGCCTCAGTGGAGGTAACACATCTGATCTCCTCCGTTGGGTCGGCCACCTAAACTCCTCTAAGCCACCCATAGCTGCTAGCACCTTACCTGCTCTGCCAACCCCGCCAGCTCCAAGAACCAAACCTCCCCTACCTCCATCACCACTCGGTCATCTAACTAATCTGATCCTCCCTCTGTTTCCTCCATCTCCTCTCCCATCTCCTCCTCTATCTCCTCTCCCATCTCCTCCTTTATCTCATCTCCTCAATCCATCCCCTCCTCCAATCCTCCCTCTATCTCCTCCATCTCCTCCTCTATCTCCCTGTCTCCCTCTACCACCTCCCCTCCCATCTCCCCCGTCATCTCCTCCATCATCCCCATATCCCTCCTCCATGTCCTCTCCCTCCTCTCTCCATCTCACTAACCTATCTAGCTGCTCATCCTCATCATCGTCAAAGGCAGAAAGCATCTATGTTGGATCTGATATCTGTGTCAGGACATGTGCCACAAAGTATGTTGCAACCTCCTCCATCATCCCAGCATCAACCACTACAAACCTGTAATCCCAAATCTATCCAACCAAATGCATATACTCCTCCATAGCCTCTGCACTATCAACAGTCGAACCCCACTCTGGCACATCCTGTCTCCAACGAACATATAAGCATGCTCCCTACAGTATACCCTATTGTCGACCATACTACCGCTAAACATGGATATTCAAAAATCTCTCAATGATAAAAGGCATCCGCCCAATCAGGTATGTCAACATATAAACATAGGGCATCTCTATCCCGTCCTTAGCCCATACCTCACAGTCCATATACGGTCTCTAGATGACTCTATCAATATCATCTAGCACCCTCCTCCAATGCTCTAGCTTGCCCAGCTTACGTTGGACAACTATACCTGTATACCCATATGCATAGGCTCGACCAATCAGCCTATCCCTATCTGCAAGTGGCCTCACTGCAAAAATTTGCTCCCAAGCCAACACCTGTAATAATGTAAGCTCGGCTGATAAACTTGTGTATCCCAGATACACTACCTAGTGTAGCTCCCTGTATAAGTGTGCTAACATATAGGATCCCCAAGCAAACTTGTGTCCCTGTGTAACCATGTCCTCCAACACCAATCCCCAGCCCACTTCTAGTCCCTTCGACCTATAGTTAGGACACAAGAATCCACCTACAAAACCTACCAATACAGAGGGTAGTGGAGCATAATCAAAATCAATAAACTCCTACCAAGGGATCTCGTATCCATAAATCTTATCATCATGGAACATCTGGCAAAGAGCCTCTATACCATCCTCCTTTATCTGCTCATATGGCAATAATGCCCCAATCACTAGAATCCGCAGAATCCAATAACAGTCCTCTAGAGTGACTATTATCTCGCTAGTAGCCAAATGAAAGGTGTTCATATCACTGTGCCACCTCTCTGCCAAAGCTATTAGCAAACCCTGGTTAATGATAGACCGAGGCATGTCCAACAAAGAGGATAAACCACACCTCTCAATAACATCTCTATCCGCCTGTGTCAAACGTAGAATCAAGGACCATAGTCTTAGAAATCACTCTCCAAACTGAAGTATGCCAAGTTGTTCCTACAAAGAAACAAATGTCCAACATCAATTCCCATATCTATCTGATATATCCAATCAAAACAAAATCAACTTGAAACAATGAAGCATCAAATCAAGTTCCATATCACAAATCAATGACCCATAATGCAAGCACCATATCGAGAAATCAAATTAGAATCCATATCAAAATCAATCAAAATTCCATATCAAAAATAAAATCCCATATCAAAAGTCAAATCCCATATCAAAAATCAAATCCCATATTGAAATCAATCAAGTTCCATATTGCAAATCAATGACCTGCAATGCAAGCATCATATCGAGAAATCAAATCAATGACCCACAACACAAGCATCATATTGAGAAATCAATCAAGTTCCATATTGAAAATGAATGACCCATAACACAAGCATTATATAATCCCATATCGAAGAATCATATCAAAGACCCATAATGCAAGCAACTCAAAAATCCATATCCCGAACATCATATCAGGAATCATATCGAAAATCAAGAATCGGAACTCATATCAGACATTAAATTCAATCACAAGGCAAAAATCAAAGATCCATATCAAAAGAAAATCAGGATTCTCATCCAAACAATCAATTAGCTTGACACTTCATAAACGAAAGCAATTTCAGCAGACTCTCAAATCATCATATCAAGACTCAGACATCAAATTCAATTGCAAGGCAAAAATCAAAGATCCATATCGAAAGAAAATCAGGATCCTCATAAAAAACAAACACTCAATCTGGTAATCCATTCAAACGCAAAATTCAAAACAGCAAAATTTGACATTAAGACGGCAAGCATGACCTTGAAAAATCTCAGCAGGCACCTACTCACCCCTAAACCATCTCCCTCATCTATTTTTCCCCCGCAACTCAATCTTCCAAATCCTTTCTAGCCCTTTTTCTTTCTCACGTGCCAAAGTATCCCTCCCACGCGCTAAGTTGTCATCCATACGCTAGCTAAACTCGGCTACGTGCTATGACCTTTACCTTATGCACTAAACTATCTCTATGCGCTAACCAATTCTTCCATCGTGCTAACCTAAGAACCCTATGCACTAGGTTAACCCTATGCGCTACCCTATGCACTTCACGCACCAAACTATTTCCCCTATGTGCTAGAACTCCCTACGCACTACCCTAAACCTATGGCATGCTACAAGCTAACTCCCAGATGCTACCGTAGTTGAAAAACCTTATGCACTAAAGTTCTTATTGTATGCGCTAGGAGAGGAACCCTACATGCTAAACCACAAAAATCGGAAGCAAAAAATTAAAAATGTGACTAAAATCGACAAAATAAAAAGAAAACGGAGAAAAATTAAGGTGACTTATAGGTGGACCATATGCAGCGGGCCTCCGGTATCGGCAAATGCGCTCAAAACAGTGAGAAGCATAGGGAACCGACATTTTGTCACTCTCACAAGAAGTCAAAAGGTGCAAATAATCCAAATGAAATCACTTTTTACTTTTTATAGGGTAAAAGTCAACTAGGGTTAGTAGGTGGGACATGTATTTTGCTCATTTTCTCATTTTTAACCCTATCAAACATCATTTTTCAAGAGATGAATCAATAAACTCTGCATTCAACACTGTCAACATTTAAAAATGCAATCAATTCAAAAACAATCATCAAAATCAACAAATTTGATTCATCTCCCAAGGGGGCATCATCAATATCATTCGTCAAATCTGGGGTACAACATCATCACATCGACATCTCGACACAAAAATTATATCCAGTAAATTTTCTTTGAATCAACATGTGCACACATGTCACTTCAAAGAGGGGCAAAATGTAGATGTATAAAAATGACCACTTTCCTAAGTGAATATTTAATATTCATTTTAACCTCATTCCTTTATTTAACTAAATTTTGTTTAATTAAATTATTCACATTCATCTATTTGATTAAATAAATTATTCAGTTTATTTAATTAAATTCACCTAAGTCTCTCATAGCCTTTAATTAAATAAATCATTTTATTTAATTAATTCCCCTTTCTCCCCTTTTAATTAAATTTACATTTAATTAAATTGATTCTTGCAAATAAATAAATCTAATTTATTTATTTTAATCCCCACTTGTATTTATACAAGCTGCATCTATTTTAGTTGAAATAAAGTAATTTATTTTAATTAAAATTACCCCCCATCTACTTGCATTCTCCTACATCTCCCACTTGCCTCCCTAAACCCCCTTCTAGATTCTTCTAATCCCTTCCAATTTAGCCTAACCCATCCCCTAAATATTATCACATCCCTAAGCAAAGGGAAGTCACTTCTCAAACCTTCAAAGTCTTTGAAAACCATTGAAGGCTTTATGTCTTCAACAAGTTAACCTTGAAAGTCTTCCAAACCATTAATGGTTAACTCAGCCCTCTTGCATGATTAGAGACTTTCTCTCTAACTCAACCCTCATCTAACCCAAGGGTCTCATCAAGCATTCATTTCTTTGACCATGGTCATTCCTTTAACCCTTGCACAATAGTTTATCCTCTGGGTAAAAGCTTTATCCAATGGATAACCCTAACCTAACCTTAGCCCTTACCCCCTAGGGTAACCATTAGGTCTTCTCAAGCATTTAATTCTTCTTACATCTCCTCTCAAGAAGTCTTATGTTGACAATTGTCACCAATTCATTGGTGAGAATTGTAAACATGGATTGATTAACTTTCAATCTTGGCCCTTGATAAGAACATCCAATCTTGACCATTCATTGCCCTATTTTTCCTATAAATAGAACTCTCATTCCTCCATTTTCATATCCAAGTCTTTAGTATCAAACTTATAGACATTTTACTAAACATCTAATCTAAAATCATTTTTATCAAGCATTTAGCCTCTTTTTGAATAGAAATCATCTAAATAAACATTTTTAGAAGCATTTATAATTATCATAGCATTATCATATTAGACTAGCATAGCATGTTAGGATAGACATTTTACTAACCATTTCATCTTATTATCATATCCATGCTAGTTTAAATCATGTTAGATTTAGTATCATGCATAACTAGAAATGCATTCATGCTAGATTGATCAATATCCCTCGTTTTCATGGTTGTCATCCCTGAGTCACTTTGCTCAATGATCTGAGAGAAAAGGCATTGGCTTGAGGGGTCTTTTGAGATAGAGAACAATGGAACATCCCTTGGGAAGTTGCGTTATTCAATATAACTCCATAACCTACACCAAGAGTCCCATTGGTGTGTGGACTAGTTTTGAAATCACATTTTCTATTTCATCCCCCCACTTTTCCCACACATAGAAATAAAATGATTTTATTTCTATTAAATTCTATTTTCCCCACGCACTTGCGAAATCTTACATCTCCCACTTGCCTCCTAAACA
Source organism: Cryptomeria japonica (assembly GCF_030272615.1). NCBI lineage: Eukaryota > Viridiplantae > Streptophyta > Pinopsida > Cupressales > Cupressaceae > Cryptomeria > Cryptomeria japonica. Next base: position 579,274,575 of record NC_081414.1, on the reverse strand, counting down.
CCTTCTAAATTCTTCTAATCATTTCCAATTTAGCCTATTCCATCTCCTAAATATTGTCACATTCCTAAGAAAAGAGAAGTCACTTCTCATCAAACATTCATGGATTTACCCTTGGTTATCCCTTTAACCCTTTCACAAGAGTTTATCCCTTGGGTAAAAGCTTTATCCATTGGATAACCCTAACCTAACCATACCCTTACCTCCTAAAGTAACCTTCATGTCTTCTCAATCATTTAGTGCTTCTTTCATCTCCTTTCAAGCAACCTTTTGTTGACAATTGTCACCATTTCTTTTCTCTTTCTTATACTTTTATACTCCATATGTATTGTCAGGATGTTTGAGAGGGGTTTTGGACCTCTAGGAATTATAATGCAAAACCTAGTTTTTGGAAGATCCTCCAAATTTCGGACTTAGTCAAATTTCAAGGCATTTCAGGATCAAGATTGTAAAATTTATAACCAAGATTTGAAGATAGGCTTGTGGAAGCCCACCAAAGGTTTAAATTTTTTTACTAACTTCTTTCCTTGCAGGGTTTAACAATTTCTTGCAGGTTGGAGGAGTTAGGATTAGGATTTATGATTTATTTCTAGCTTTTTAAAGTTGGATAAAAAGAACTCATTTTTCCTTTGGACTAAAAAGAACCTCATCTTTCTTTTGCGCTTAAAATCAACTACATTTTCGTTTGGGCTTAAAAAGAATCTCATTGCAAGGTAAAAAGAACAACAAAACAAACTTTTTATTTGTGCAAGTTAGGCAAAAACACTTCATTTGGGTTTAAAAAGAAGAACAAATTTTCTTTTTAGTTTGCAAAACGTAAAAAGAATCACATTTTCCTTTGATGCATAATAATATTTTATTTTCATTTTGCAAAGGATAAAAGAACCTCACTTTATTTTGCGCAAAGCAAAAGAGCTTTTCATTTAACGGTTTTCCTTTTGTTGACCAAAATCATGATTTACTTTGTTGACCACGTTTGTTTTTCAAAGGTTTTGGAAATACACATTTTTCTATAAAAGGTTAAAAAGAACACCATGTTTTTTGGAGCAAAATCTCCAAGTAGAAGTTAGCAAATCATTGCTTTGAAAGGTTAAAAAGAACACTTATGTGCCTTGTCTCGAAAGTGGAAGGTATATGCTCTCCCCTTAACTGGGTGACCAAAAAGCCAAACCACTCTTTCATGCTTTCTTCATTTCAAGCAGTTAAATCCTTTAGCAGGCCTTCCCTCTTGAGTTTCTCTTAGAGTGCCATATAAATGGTTGGTGAGAGGAGAACGACCTAAGTGGGAAACGACTTTATCGCCAAGTGTTCCAACCCACTATAATCAAATGTGGAGGCTGACGAAAGTCCCCTTCAATGGTTTTTCTTAGTGATTATCCTTGCCCCAGTATCTTTAAGATATGTGAAGCCTTTTTTCTAAATTTTGGGAAGCCTCTTGAGGGAGTTTATCACTAAAGACCGAATAGAAGCTTGACTAAAAACCTTAGCATTAGAAACTTTGAACCGAGTCAGTCGCCAAACATTGGCAATATCATAGTGCAAGGGTGGGGAAGAATCTTCCCCCAAGATTACTCACCATATATCTCCTAAGATAACTACTCAATTGTGAAGCAATTCACTTTGAGTTAATTTCTAGTAAAAGGCAAAAAAATGGGCACCCCCTAGGGGGTGACAAGGCTGTTTGAGTTGACGGAGTATCCATATTAGTGGGCTATGATATTGTCAATGACCTTTGAATAAAGAGTCTATTGATGTGTCTTTTGTTGTAAATCAAACTAGTGATAACATCAGGGATTTGAACACATCCTCAAAAAGAACATACACTCAATGTTTAGCATTAGGATGACCATTGTCTTCATGTGTGCTATGTATTCTTATCACAAATGTTAAAATATCTTGTAAAGTATCCAACAAATCAAACTCAAAAGTCAGTTCAAACAAGGAAAAATCATAAAGTGGAGAAGATTCCCAAATCCAACAAGGCTCTTTTAGAATGAGTTTTCAAATCATCAACTAGATTGAGATCAGACTTCATCCAACAAAATTAGGACATATCAGAAATAGTGATCAAAGTTTTACCATCCAACAGATTCTATCAAAAATAAATACCTAGTTTGGTCCTCAAGTTGTCAAAACAAGTTTCCATATCGGGAGACTTTATCTATATCATTTGACACACTTTGTCATGGAGGTGAATAGAACTAAACCTCTACTTGATAAAGTAAACTTGAGTATCAAATGAAGTATCCAAATCCAACATCAGCATCAACATTGATCATTTGTGTATGACCACTCCCAACATTTTGAGAAGAAGAAGTCTTCATCAAAAGACTAAGTTAAAGAAGAGACAACCTAGTCCTAGGGCCCTTACCAAAAGGGGTAAATTTATCTACATCAACCTATCAAAAACATCAACTTTGATCATTCGTATGACCATTCATCATCAAACTAAGAAAAAGGAAACTCAGTCAAAGGAAATGAGTCCTAACCTAAATCAAGATCACAATATCATGACTTCCCAATCTGATCCCATCTTCGATCAAGGTCCCACCTATCAAGAATCTTATAATGATCCCCTAATCTTTTGGTATTCCATCCATGATGATCCCCTTTCATCTCAAGAGAAGAGTCCCACTCAACATCCATCCCCTAAGCAAGAGCATGATATCCCTTCCATATCCTCCACTGATCTAATTCCAAATCAAGAGGAAAGCTAAAACTCAAATGATCCTACTCCAACTCAAGATCAAGATCAAGGAATCATTTCATCTTCCAAATCTATCTTATGTCCTTTCATTCCAAAGTCAATCTCTTCATCCTCCAAATCTATCTTAGGTCCTTTCATTCCAAAGTCAAACTCTTCATCTTCCAAATCTATCTTAGGTCCTTTCATTCCAAAGTCAAACTTTTCATCCTCCAAATCTATATTAGGTCCTTTCATTCCAAAGTCAAACTCTCCATCCCTTCCATCCATCTTGGGTCCTTACCTCCATCCATCCACCAATCCATCACCTCAAATGATCCATAAGAAAGATCAACAAAGGCACACATCTTTGTGTTGGCATTCTACACTCTTATGAGAATAGTTGATGTTGTCATTGATGGCAACCATCTGGCAACCAATTGGCAAGTCACCAGCAATTGGTTTCTACATGCCCGGCATCACAAACTTCATACACCGGCAGACACCGGCACCGACAGGAACTTCACTGGCATTCATATTACATCGACAACAATGCATACCAACACTCCAGCCGACATGGGATAAAGTTTTGTTTATATGAATTGTTTTGTAATATAATTATCTTTTGTAAAACCGACATGGTATATTGTAAAAGACTAATATATGTATGAGATCTTATAGGTCATTTTATGAGATGTATAACAGAGAGAGGAATAATGTGCGATGAGACATTATTATTGCATAAGGTGATATAGTTGACAACAAAGGTTTTGGTTATTGACTGAGCATAAACCAGTACTGAACCTGGCATGAGAGATGTTATTTTGAGCAGTACATTGTATTGGATTTGATAATCCACTTTTGTAGTCAGTGTGACTCTTTATTGAGTAGTGAGCTCTAGGTTGTTGGTCTCCCTACATGTGCAGGCCCCTCATTGTAAGGAGTATTTATTCATTGGCCAGTGATCCCATTGAGGTTTTTCCCAAACCGGGTTTCCTCATTAAATATCTTGTGTTATGGTGTGTTTCTATGTTGTCCCTATTGTTTTTGTTTATTGCAATAATTCTTATTTACCAGTACACTATTTTGGGATGCAAAGTTATAAATAAGTTTAAATATTCTGCTAGCTGGTAGACACTGATTCACCCCCCCCCCCCTCTCAGTGTCTTTGGGGCTATAATTGAATCTAATAATTGGTATCAGAGCCCGGTCCTCTATTTTCAAAAGCCTAATAGCTTGAGGAAGATTCTGACACTGGTACAGATGGAGAACTTAAGAAAATAGTTGGAAGGAGATCTTGAAGATTTTGATGCATAAAAATAGAAAAATATCAAACTTGAAGATGATCTGAGGATTGCACAGGAATTCATTAAAGGACTTCAGAAGAACTTTGTTATAGCACAAAATAAAATAAAAGAACCTCATGAGAAGATGCAAAATGATGATGATGAAAAAGAGACTCTTAGAGACATTGCAAATAAGTTGAGACAAGAAAACAGTAATATGAAGAATGAAATGTAAGATATGACTATGAGGCTATGTAAAGATATTGATGATAGGAAGAAGAATGAAGAAGACTTGACTAGGAGACTTAATGATGCTGGAAATGAAAATCTGAGACTTGGTCATGAAAATGATATGCTAAAGATAGATTTGATTCACATGCAACATGATAAAGCTGAGCTTGTGAGACAAGTTGGAATTCTAGAAAATGAGTTGGCTACTGCAAATAAACACAAAGACAAATTCAAGAAAAGTTCAGAAGAACTTGATGGCATGCTTAAAAGACAGAAACCTAATGGAGATACTAATGGACTTGGATTTGAACATGGAGGAATTTTTGGTACTGCAAACAATCAAGATCGGAACAAACTGGTAAGACAGCCTAATGCTTATAAATTTAATGGGAAATGTTTTAATTGCAACAAGTATGGTCACACAGCAAATTAGTGTAGATTCAAAAATTATCAGAATACAAACTCACCCACCGGTCAATGTTCTAAATGCAACAAAGTTGGTCATAATTCAGAAAATTGTAGAATGAATGTGAAATGTGATGTTTGTGGAAGATTTGGGCATTTATCTAATCAATGCAGATCACAAACCGGTCAAGGATATGGAAAGGCTATTCAGAGGAATAATGTAACTTGTTATGCATGTAACGAGATTGGAAATATTGCTCAATTCTATAGAAGCAAGAATGCACTGACAAACAACAAAGGATCTAGTTTGAAGGGCAAAGAAAAGGTAGATGAAGTAAAAAAAGAATTTTCTAAACAATGGATTAAGAAGAGTGATCAGAGAACTGATGAAACTATCTCTTCATTGGTAGAACAGAGTAATCCTCCACCGGCAAGAGATTCTTAATCTAACTGAGTAATAATTTTTAGAGGGTATTGCAGCAAGTTGAAGATCATGCATTCTACCCTCGGTTGATGGTGAGAAGATACATTTCTTCTTTATTGGTAGATGTGTTAACTTTTCACTTAACCAGCGAGCATTTAATGTAGTTTTAAGAACCTTTTTGGCTATAAAGCACCAGGAAACCCTCATTTCGAACTCACTGAGCATTCAAATGATCAAACATCATGAAATTGAGCAAGGCATTTTAAGGTGAAGCTATGAAGTGATTTTCAAGCATTTAGAATTTTGATTTAGAGGTATTTATCTTTGAAATGGCTTCCTCGTCTTCTTTTCCAGAGTTTATTTCAAACCCTACCATTGTGGAAAATGTTAAACACCCCAGACCCGTATTCAAGATTATCCCTGAGATTGTGAAACAAGATGATTCTGTAGAGCTTTTTCAAGAATACCGAAGGGTGTAGCATTTTCAGAAGACCCTAGAAATTACATACATTGCAACATAGAAAACCTAGGGGCTGAAGATTTGAAGAAGATATACAATGAAGTTATTATCGATGAAAAAGGAGTAATCAAACCCAAACATAAGATTGTGGAAAATTTAGGTTTTGTAGAAATTCTGAACATTCTTGAATTTGCTAAGGAAGTTGTCAGGCTCATATTAAGCAGAGTCCATGGAGAATTCATGTGGTTAGAATCAGTTTGCAAGATAACCAGGGAAGCAATTAAGGCAGTTACTGGTTTACCTTCAACTGGTAGTAGGCCTGATAAAACTAAGAAGATACCTAACAGAGGAGTTATGGATTTAACTGGAGCAATATCTGATAATAGGTCACTTAGAGTGAATGAAGTTAAGAATATAAATGTAAGATATGTGAGTATGGTACTAGGTTACAAAGCTACTCATGCAAAAAGACTAAATTCTTTTTCTAGCCTATCTATTCACTGTGCATATGAGATGGTAAACAATAATGATAAGATTGATGTGTGGGAATGGCTTAAGGATGAATTAATTGACAACCTGAAGAAGATTAAGGGAGATAAGAAAGTTACTTTCCATTTTAGAAACCTTCTGGTATGTCTGATGTTGTACTTTACCAAGGAGATACCTGGCATAGGTCACAAGGATTTTGGTTATGGCATCCTAGTAGGAAAATAGATACAAGATGCTTTCACTGGTATGGGCACTGACAGTGTTAAGAACATTATAGACTATTTCAAGACATTCCAATCTATGATGAGAGCAAGAGAGTCTACCACAAAGCATAATTTTCAAATATGACAAGGAAATCTATTTTGTGATTAAGAGAGATGAAACTTGGATGGAAGCAGTAAGCCCTAGAACTATTTGGGTTACAGAGATGGGATATGAGGTCGACCTATATGTTTTGGAAACATATGCTAAAGCTCTACTTGATGCACCAAGGGAGCCTTCTGAGAAATTATTTGGAAGTGCAGAAACTATAGAGAAATGTATCTATGCAGAAAAGGACTAAGAGAAGAGAAAATTTTATCAGAGATGCCTCCAAGAAGGTAAAGAAGATCAAAGAAAATGTCAAGAACATCAGTGGTATATCAACCAGTGAGCTTGAAGGACTACAACCTAAATCACATGTTTCACCAGTTGTAACATCTTCTGACACTGACAGTGGTAAGGCTGTTGAGTTTAAAAGAGTAGAAAGGAAGAGAAAACCCTCACTGGTACCCTCTGCTTCACCTAAGAAAACTAGAATGCTAAGGAAGAAATAGCAGGCAGTTAGGGAAAAGAAGAAGAATTCTACACCTAAGAAGAAACAAACACTGGTTATCCCCACATTAGATGATTTACTAAATGAGATAACAGAGGAAGGAAATTTGTCTAATGTAAGAAAATGGTAAAATACTTCAAATAATATTGATAGAAACACCATTGAGGAAGGCATTGTTTTACACAGATATTTACAAGAAATTTTTTATAGAAGTGACTGATGAGCTACCAAATGATCTATACATGAGATTAGAAGCAAAAAGGCTATCTGTGATGGAATTGGATAAGAAATTGAAAGTTGAAGCACTCTTGGTTGTTCATCCAGTAAACTCCAAGGAAGAAATAGATGAACTTATCTCTGAAGCTAACCGATCTGTATTTGTTAGTGGGCACTGGCAAGTAAGCCCGATGGCTGGAAGATTTAAGGAGATTGTAGATGAGACTATAGATAAATGGGATATATTCTTTGTTGAAAAGGAAAAGAAAGAAGAAAAGAGAAGACCTAAAAAGACACTCAAAGTATATTAGAAAGACAAGGACAAGGGTAAAGGAAAAGTTGGTGGTATTCCAAACATAAAGGTTACAGATAATCTTCCACCACCTCCTTTGGATACACCACCAGTACACACAGAAGATCCACTGGTTATTGATACTGAAGGTATAACACATGATAATACTAATCTAGAGTTTCAAATACTCAAGAGGTAAACATTGTTGTGCACAAGGAAACTTCAGAAGCTAAGATAGATAATGTTGATAATAGTAAGATTTCAGAGCAACTAGCACAAACTGTTGACTCTCAGGAAACTAAGATACCGACTCAAATAGAGCAACCGATAGAGACTAAAAAACCTACAAAGGACAAAGGTACTAGCACAGGGCCACCAGAATCTGAGAAACTGGTAGTAGAACTTTTAGAGAAACAAACTGAGGTAGAGGTTCATGTTGAGACTAAAAAAATGGTAGTTACAGAGACACTGAAACAATCTGAGAAACCATTAAAGGTTGAGGTGGAAAGATAGATAGATCCACCGGAGTACAATAAAAGCAAAATGGATACATCTAATTGAAATAAAGAGGAGATACCGAAGGTGATTGGTTAGACATCTATTGAGATGAAATCTATAGCTGAACTAAGTACATATACAGGTGAATTCAGACCTACCAATGTCACAAAGGTACTTTTGGATTCTATTAAGAGGATAAATGATTGCAATGCATTGGCTTTTAAGGCAATTGACAACACTTTACCTATTCTAAAGATGATTGCACCAAATTGTCAGATAGTTCACATTAAGGATTATTTAGGTAAATTGGACACATTGTCCAAATTCATTTCTGATAATGTTATAACTATAGACAAGGTGAATGAGGATATCATAAAGGAGAGAGTTGAAAAAGAGAAAAACACATTCTTTGAAAACACCATAAAGAATTGTATCGATCATGTGGATACACTTTTACTGTAACTCAATTCTACAATTTTGGAGTATAAGGAGCTATACAGGGAAGCATGTAAACCTCACTATTTGACTGAGGACATTGATACGAAGATCAAGAAGACATGGAAATAAATTGATGACATTGCGGATAATATTATAGGTTCATCCAGACTTATATCAGTTTTGGAGCAGGAAATGGCAGTTTTTGGGGAAAAGAAAAAATTGAGAAAGAGAAGGCAAGGATAAAGTATAATGCCCGGAAACTAAAAGATAAACTTGGTCTGAGGCTGGATAATTTGATTACTTAGAGAACTAAATTTTCTAAAGCAACAGTACAAGGAGAACGATCACCGGAGCAGCAGATGCACTATCTCATTGGTATGATCCAGCAGACTGAGGCAACTTTAGATGACAGCAACAAGTTTGTGCAGAGTTTGAATATGATTTTGGCGGACATCTTTCAGATTGTAACCAACTGATTACAAATCTTGAGGTAGCATTTTTTTTTTACTCTTTTGATTATTTATGACATCCTTTGTCATTGATGTCAAAGGGGGAGTAGTGGAGAGAAAAATGTGCATGTACAGAGGAGATCATTTGCTCAAGGGGAGCACATCTTTTTCATCTGTGAAATAGGCATTTGTGTCATTTTGTCACATGCTTTCCCATGCTCAAATCTCATGTTCGGTCCTTTTCCTAGATATCTATTCATGAAATGCTTCAGAATTCAAGCTTGTTCCTCTTTAACATTTTCTTATGGTTGGGATACACACTCAATCTAGAAAAGAACCACTTTCATATCTTGGTCTTGACATCTTTTGATTACTATATCTCATACACTTAATCAATTGCTCTAAATAATTGTGATATCTTAGTTGAAGACATGGCTAGTGAAAAATCTATAATGTCACTGTAATTATCAGACCCATGTTTGTTTCATCACTTACAAGCCAATGCAAGAAAAGTAAAGAGCAAAAAGAAATCTCAAGAAAATGCAATGAAATACAATATCAAAATTCTTGGCTATGGGAACATGCAAGTGACTCCATCAGGGCTATGGCTGCCTGGCTGGTTGTTGGGACCTATAAAAATCATGCTAAATTTGGTGACCCAATGAAGTCTTGTTTTATGGATTTGTCTTCATGATTTTGTTTCATGGTAAGGCAAGTGCATTTTTGTAATTCATATTGAACTTGAACCCTTGAACATTTTTGGTTCAAGGTTCAAGGTTCAATCATTTCTCTTGCTTGTGTTGTGGCTTTGTACTATTTTTTATTAGGCAAGTGAGAATATGTTATGTTTGTTTTGAACCATTTGCTAATCGGTTCAAGGTTCATGGTTCAATGTGTCCCTTTCTTTTGCTAAAGGTCTTTGCTTGTTATTTTTCCACTTAAGTAGAAGGGTCTGTGTGTCGTCAAGAGGGGCCCCCTTTTTATGTCTAGGCTTGGGCGGGTTTTGATAATTTTCAATTTTTCTTAAATCCTATGACTTTTCCTATGTCTCTGTTGGGCTTCCTAAAGATCAAGAAAGTTCTTGTTGATCTCATGGCTGTCACTATACCACAACCCAAAAGTTCTTGATGGTTAACAGTCACAACATGGCAACTAAGTGGTGGGACCCGTGAGAAATGTGCAGAGTGTAGTGAGTCCAAGAAGATCTAAAGTCAGGTTTTTAGACTATCCCGATGACCCGATGGAAAGGGCTAAGGCCTACCATTTATCCAACATTGGTGGTGGGGAGGAGAATTTCAGTATTTATGTGCAAGGTTGCGTATATCTTAAGTTTCAAAGCTTACAGGCTTTTGGAAATTGGCAGAGAGGCAGTGGGCCCCCGTGTGCGCGTGCATCTCAGAGCAGCTTAATTTTGCACCAAAAGGGAGGATTAAATAGTGAGTAGGTTGCACAAGATTGGATGGTGGTCTCTATACTACAATATGAAAGTGCTCGATTGTTATTGGTTGTGACTTGGCAATTGATGAGCTGGATGGCCAGGTGGCACCAAGGTAAGCATTGAGCAAATCATGAGGTGCCGAGTGGTGACATGCAGTTGATGATGTGGTAGTCCAGTGGATGGTGAAGTGGAGGTACCACATGGTAGTGCAGATGGCAAGTGAAAGTCGAGCAGACCATGGCTTTGATAGATCTCAAAATGGACTCACCGAAGGCATCAGTTTCATCGACAAGTGAAGGTGTCAATGAAACTTGGGTTTCGATAAGATGAGAAAACAGAGATCCGAGTGCTCAGATCCATCGACAAAGGTCACATCGAGGAGATTTCAACCAGTTTCATCAAAAAGTGATGGCATCAATGAAAATGAGGTTTTGATGAGACATAAAAATAGATAATTGAAGAGGAAGTTTGGCCAAAAGGCTGAGACCGAACAAACCAAAAGAGGTGGTGGGTCCGGTGGAGATGACTTGGCGAGACAGATGGATCAGGTGGTGAACCAAAGGTTGAAAAGTGGAAGGCCTGACTAGACAGGTGGAGTCCAGGAAGCTATCAGAGTGAATCCAGAGATGCCACACATTGATACCGTGGCATAGGCGAAAGCCATTCAGAAAGGTAAAGGTTGAGTGGGTTTAGGAAGATCAACGGTTGGGTAAGATGATCTAACGGTTGTCCTCATGTCATGATGCGAAGGTGCTCACCAAATATCCCTTGCGACTTGGCGACAAAGCACGTGCACTAAAAGGAAAGTGGCCCAAGAGTTAAGGATTGAGCAGCTTGAGGGAAGATCTATGGTCGTTGCTATACCGCCATGTGAAAGTGCCCAATGGTTATCACATGTGACATAGTGACTAACCAAGTGGCAGTTAAGGTGGCAAACCCAAGGGATCCATAGGCGAATCAGAATGTGCCATGTAGTAGGAGTAGAAGAAGAATTAGGGTGGGCCCAAGTCCAGTGGCAAGTCCAAGGTGGCAAGTAGATGGATCCAAAGGTAAATAAGGATGTGCCACATGTCGGGCCCGCTAGAAGAAAGAGTGACAGAGGGAGCCCCTCAGCCGAGGTAAAGAACGAGCAAGTCAAGAAGATCAATGGTGATCTAAGGGAGATCAATGGTTGTCGCCAAGTAGCAACATGAAGTTGCTTGCTGGCTAAAGGTTGTGACTTGGAGACCAAGCGGTGGGGCCTAATAGAGAAAGAAAACAGTCCGAAGGAAATAAAGAAAAGAAGAGCCAAGGAAGAAACAAAGGGCTTCATTCTAGCGGTAAACCCATGCGGTGCTAAGGTGGAAGGATATGGGCCCTAGAATGAACCAGATGATGCCACATGGTGGAGATGCATGACAGATGTCTATGTGGTAATTTCAAAGATTTAAAATATGATTTCTAACTATGGTGAACAGGTAGAAAATTAAACGACCGACCTGGAGAGAGATTGGTGGCTGAGGGATTTAATTTTTGTCCGATATATAAGTGTTATATATCATTGGAAAGATCTCAATTGAAGGAATATGATTCTATAGTCAAGTGTAACTCATCGAAAGTATTTTTGGGGTAGTTATGTTAGGATCTCAGATTGGATTTTTTAGTCAGAGAGATTGGATGTTCTGCAGGCCAAGTTGTGCGAAACAGTTATTGCTGAAGGATAGGTTAGTTGCTATTGTCAGAGAATGAAATCTAATTTTTTCCTCCCTACCTTCTTATTTGGGAGTCTTCTCATTTTGTAGAGGTTCCAAATTTTTGTGAGCAAGGCTCCTGAATCTCAGTTTCCAATTCTGAGCTTTTTGCCAAATTTGTAATACAATGTCCCTTTTCAAGTAATAGAGTACCTTCTTGTTGTAAATGTTTTCTATTGCAGGTCACATATACGTAAGGCATATATATAGTTTATTGGATTGTCTTTAGGCCTTTTCTTATTTTTGATGAATGCAGTCTTCAAGGGAGTTTGGGTTCATCCTCTCAAAGTGGGAGTGTAATGGCTGTTCTTAGGTACTTTTCAAGGAAGAGTTTAAATTCTATGAGCAATCATTTTGAATTTAGGATAATGTCTGGATATGTATGATCCTCTGTTTGAATTTAGAATGTATTAATGTCAGGCATTAATACAGGGATATCTTTTTCAATAAATTGGATTTATAATAGATGTTTTCATTTTCAATTTGATGTATGACTCCATGCCCTTGGATAAGGCACTAGTCTTGTAGATTTTGGGGATTCTTAGATATTTTTTAAAACATCAAATATCCTTTTGCTTTCATGTTTGTAGTTTTAGTATGTTCTACCTATCTCATGCTCCAATCTTGTTGAGATATCAATGTAGATCTAGCCCATCTACAGTAACCTCCTTGTTGTAGAGCCCTGTGAGATTAATCTGATTTTATTGATGTTGTATGTCTGTAACTGGTTGTATTTTATGCATCAAAGGGTGTCCCCCCTAGGTCTTGCAGAAACTGAAGTGTAGTAGGATCATTAGGATCCTATGTTATGTTGTCCAAGCCCTGAAGCTTTTCATTGATTAAGATTGGCTATTTCATAGATAGATTTTAGGTGAACATGGTTGTCTTTATTGAGACCAACAAAATGGTGACTCCGCTAGGGAATAATCTAAAGAGCTTTGGTATAGATTGTTGAATCAGATTGAAGACAAACCCATGAGTATGGCCAGTATTCATTTGGGGAAGACTCTTAGAAGTTCACAAGTCTGAAAGTTGTTTTCATATTTGAAAGTATATATCATGGAAGTTTTTGTTGCTGAGAAATAAAAAGTATATTGTGACTCTATTGTGTGAGACCCAAAAGTCTAAAGTTGTTTTAGAGTGAAGATCGGTGGTTAAAATTTTTTCCTCTTCGGGGAGGTAGCGACTCTGTATGAATGAACCTAAGGTTTGGAGGTTTTCTTCAAACTTTCAGCCAAAAGTGAAGTGAACAACAATAGCAAATATACCCAGGTATTTCCCATTCATGAGATAACTTTGTTCCTTATAAGGTGGAAAGGTCGACATTGAAAGGAAAAGAAATATGCACTTTACATACTTCTTGTTCTTAAAATTTTCAGTCAGTGATGGGAGAAGTGTGTGGTTGTAAAAATTATGACTGCATGTGTTTTGAAAAGTTTGTAAAACAATAAGATGTATTGTCATGGTCATGATTCAATAGATGTTTCAAATTTGATGGATCTAGATGTGGTTCCTAGATCTGAAATTTCTTTGTCAAATTTGAAAGATATTGATAGGGAGATTGAAATACATCTCCAAAAGATCCAAGAAAGGTGCATCTTGTTTTTGAGAAGGAAAGTAGGAAAGAGAAAGGTTGACTCATCATATGTTTTTTATGAAAGATTTATTGTTGCATTAAATGAGCTTCCAGTTGATGTTAGACCCCATGAGTCAATTTGGATTGAATTATTTTTAGAGCTTTATGAGCCTGACTCAGTTAGTTGGTCTCCAACCTTGAGGGAAGAAAGTGTTGCCCATATTAAAGAATGGATAGATGAGATTGAAATTATCAAATCTGAAAGTACAAATAGTTTTGAGGACAGTGATGGACATGAGTCCTTGAGTGGATACACCTCCTATGATGATGAAGATGATTCTTACTCTCAGCATGACAGTGCAGATGTGTATTCAGAGTAAGTAGAAAATTGTGAAAGTACAAATTATGCTCAAATAGTCTTGAGCCTATTGAGGTTTCATATCTGAATAATATATATCACCTTGTTGTTAAGTTCAATCCACAAAGTGCTTGCAACTAGGGTTATGAAACCATGTTGCAACATATGGCAACATTTTATGATCAGCCTGATAAAGGTCATGATGCAGATGCAAGTTATTGTAATGACAAAATAAATATGCATGAAGACATTAGCACTACAGATGCAATGCATGCATCAGATTGGGACAATGTTGACATCACTAAAGATGAAGCCAAGGAAAATGAAAATGAAGGAGAAGGTTCACTGAGTAGTGAACAAATCTTAGAACTCTTAGCTACTGATCTTAAGAGGTATACATCCATAAATGTCCCCAATCTCTCATACCCAATCAGTATATGTTTTGATACTGATGATGTTCTTGGTGGTGTGAGATATGACACATATGATTTTTCTTTCCCTACAGTTGATTTGAATAGTGAACAAGATGAAAATGCATATAAGGTTGATAAATGTGATAATGTGGATTCATATGTTGATATGAAATCAGAACTTGATATGCATTGTGTGGATCTTGATTTTAAAGAGAAAGGCAAATCTGAAGTGGTATTCTTTCCATATTTGCAATTGGTAATTGAACCATTGATAGATGATCATGTGTTTTCATATTTGCAAAAGGCTGATATAAGGTGTGATCAGCATGCTAGGTTGCAGTCATTTTATGAAGAAATGTTCCTCTCTAGTTTGCAAGCCTATATTATGGAAGAGTGTTTTCCATTTTTGCAAACTAGCAATCTGCATGTGTCTGATGTTCCTAGTGACCAGATGGAGCAGGGTTACTTTTCTTTTCAGCTAGGAAATAATTGTAAGCAATATGACAGTTTTGTGTCATTTGATGGTCAGCATTCAAAGGCAGGTTCTATTTTTCAAAGATTGAATGATTACCAGTGTGCTGATGAGAACTTGCAGAGTTTGTGATCAAGCAAATGTAAGTGAAACTTTCAGCTTGCCCTTAATTCATGGAAATGAGAATCATGTATTTGACAGAGGTAAGCATTGATTCCAATTCTGATGGCCTGGGGCCATATGTAAATAAATTTTATTGTACAGTCATTTTGCTTTCAGTCGTGTGGTTTTCAATAAGAAGCCTTGTTGTTGGGTCGAAAGTGAGGAACCCCTATTTTGGAGAGTGAAGCTCATTGAATATTTTAAAAGAAAAAGAAATGCCTTGTTTTTGGGTGGTCTTCTCTGCCAAAGATTCTAGATTCTTGTGTTGATCTTGCAATCAACCATTCCCAGTCAGACCCACTATTGGGACCTATAAAAATCATGCTAAATTTGGTAAACCAATGAAGCCTTGTTTTATGGATTTGTCTTCGCAGTTTTGTTAAATGGTAAGGCAAGTGAATTTTTGTAATTCATATTGAACTTGAACCCTTGAACCTTTTTGGTTCAAGGTTCAATCATTTCTCTTGCTTGTGTCATGGCATTGTACTATTTTTTATTAGGCAAGTGAGAATGTGTTATGTCTGTTTTGAACCATTTGCTAATCGGTTCAAGGTTCATGGTTCAATGTGTCCCTTTCTTTCCCTAAAGGTCTTTGCTTGTTATTTTTCCACTTAAGTGGAAGGGTCTATGTGTCGTCAAGAGGGACCCCCTTTTTATGTCTAGGCTTGGGTGGGTTCTGATAATTTTCAATTTTTCCTAAGTCCTATGACTTTTCCTATGCCTCTGTCGGGCTTCCTAAAGATCAAGCAGGTTCCTGTTGATCTCACAGTTGTCTCTATAACACAACCCAAAAGTGCTTGATGGTTGACAACTGTGACATGGCGACTAAGTGCTAGGACCCGTGAGAAAGGTGTGAAGCGCAGTGAATCTAAGAAGATCGGAAGTTAGTTTTTCAGACTATCCCGATGACCTGATGGAAAGGGCTAAGGCAAACCATTTATCCCACATTGGTGGTGGGGAGGAGCATTTCAATATTTATGTGCAAGGTGGCATATATCTTAAGTGTCAAAGCTTACAAGCTTTTGGCAAATGGCAACTTAGAGGCGGTGGACCCCCGCGTGCACATGCAACTCAGAGTGGCTTAATTTTGTAGCAAAAGGGAGGATTAAATAGTGAGCAGGTCACACAAGATCGGATGGTGGTCACTATACCGCAAGATGAAAGTTCTCAATTGTTAATGGTCATGACTTGGCGACTGATCAGCTGGATGGCCAGGTGGCGTCAAGGTAAGCACTAAGCAAATCATGAGGTGCCGAGTGGTGACACGTAGCTGATGATGTGGTGATCTAGTGGATGGTGAAGTGGAGGTGCCATGTGGTGGAGGAGATGGCAAGTGAAAGTTGAGAAAACCAAGGCTTCGATAGATCTCAAAATGTACTCAGTGAAGGCATCGGTTTCATCGACAAGTGAAGGTGTCAATGAAACTTGGGTTTCAATAAGATGAGAAAATAGTTCATCGAGTGCTCGGATCCATCGACAAAGGGTACATCAAGGAGATTTCAACTAGTTTCATCAAAAAGTGATGGCATCAATGAAAATGGGGTTTTGATGAGACACAAAAATGGATAGCCGAAGAGGAAGTTTGGCCAAAAGGCTGAGGCCGAACAAACCAAAAGAGGTGGTGGGTTCGGTGGAGATGACTTGGTGAGATAGATGGATCAGATGGTGAACCAGAGGTTGACAAGTGGCAGGCCTGACTAGATAGGTGGATTCTAGGAAGATCTTAGAGAAAATCCAGAGATGCCACGCATTGATACCGTGGCATAGGCGAAAACCATTCAGAAAGGTAAAGGCTAAGCGGGTTTAGGAAGATGAATGACTGGGCGAGTTTATCTAATGGTTGTCACCATGTTGTGATGCAAAGGTGCTCACCAAATATCCCTTGCGACTTAGCGACAAAGCATGTGTGCTAAAAGGAAAGTGGCCAAGGCATTAAGGATCGAGCAGCTTGAGGGAAGATCTACGATCGTCGCTATACCACCATGTGAAAGTGCCCGATGGTTATCACATGTGACATAGCGATTGACCAGGTGGCAGTTAAGGTGGTAGTCCCTCTGGATCCATAGGTGAATTAGGATGTGCCACGTAGCGGGAGTATAAAAAGAATTAGGGTGGGCCCAAGTCCAGTGGCAAGTCCAAGGTGATGGGTAGATGGATCCAAAGGCAAATCAGGATGTGCCATGTGTCGGGCCCACTAAAAGAAAGAGTGACAGAGGGAGCCACTCAGTCGAGGTAAAGAACAAGCAAGTTAGGAAGATCAAAGGTGATCTAAGGGAGATCAACGGTTGTCACCAAGTAGCAACATGAAGTTTCTCAGTGACTAAAGGCCGTGACTTGGCGACCAAGCGATGGGGCCCGATAGAGAAAGAAAATAGTCCAGAGGAAATAAAGAAAAGAAGAGTCCATGAAGAAAAAAAGGGCTTCATTCTGATGATAAACCCAAGCAGTGCTGAGGTGGAAGGATATGGGCCTCGGAATAAACCAGATGATGCCACATGGTGGAGATGCACGACAAATGTCTACGCAGGAATTTCAAAGATTTAAAATATCATTTCTGACTATGGTGAATAGGTAGAAAATTAAATGACCGACCTGCAGAGAGATTGGTGGCTGAGGGATTTAATTTTTGTCTAATATATAAGTGTTATATATCGTTGCAAAGCTCTCAATCCAAGGAATCTGATTCTATAGTCAAATGGAACCCACAACAAGTATTTTTGGGGAAGTTACCTCAAGATATCATATTTGATTTTTTAGTTAGAGAGATTGGATGTTCTATAGGACAAGTTGTGTGAAACGGTTATTGCTGAAGGATAGGGTAGTTTCTATTGTTAGAGAATGAAATATGATTTGTCCTCCCTACCTTCTTATTCAAGAGTCTTCTCATTTTGTAGAGGTTCCATATTTTTGTGAGCAAGGCTCCTGAATCTTGGTTTCCAATTCTGAGCTTTTTGCCAAATTTGTAATACAATGTCCCTTTTCAAGTAATAGTGTATCTTCTTTTTGTAAATGTTTTATGTTGCAGGTCACATATATGCATGGCATATACATAGTTTATTGGATTCTCTTTAGGCCTTTTCTTATTTTCGATGAATCTAGTCTTCAAGGGAGTTTGGGTTCGTATTCTCAAAGTGCGAGTGTAATGGTTGTTCTTAGGTACTTTTCAAGGAAGAGTTTAAATTCTATGAGCAATCATTTTGAATTCGAGATAATGTCTGGATATGTGTGATCCTCTGTTTGAGTTTAGAATGTATTAATGTTAGGCATTAATATAGGGATATCTTTTTCAATAAATTGGATTTGCAAAAGAGGTTTTCATTTTCAATTTGATGTATGACTCCATGCCCTTAGATAAGGTGTTGGTCTTGTAGATTCTAGGGATTCTCAAAGATTTTTTAAAACATCAAATATCCTTTTGCTTTGATTTTTCTAGTTTTAGTATGTTCTACCTATCTCATGCTCCAATCTTGTTGAGATATCAATGTAGATCTATCCCATCTGCAGTAACCTCCTTGTTGTTGAGCCCAGTGAGATTAATCTAGTTTTATTGATGTTGTATGTCTATAACTGGTTGTATTTTATGCATTAAAGGGTGTCCCCCCCAGGTCTTGCAGAACCTAAAGTGTAGGAGGATCATTAGGATCCTATGTTATGTTGTCCAAGCCCTGAAGCTTTTCATTGATTGAGATTGGCTATTTCATAGATAGATTGTAGGTGAACTTGGGTGTCTTTTTTAGTCCAACACTGGCAATGGAGAAATATTTGTGAGATTACAATGATAACCTCATTGGGGCTATGGATGCTCACTACCAGCAAGGCTCTATCCAAGGTTCTTTTGAAGTCAGGGTAACTCATGTAGCTAGCCACGTTGGATTCTGAAGATTACAATGATCATATGAGCCGAAATAAATCCACTTGCACACACATGGGTAATCAAAGATTGAGTACCTTGATCGAGTTTGGGATTCTTCTTCCCTTTTGAGTCTACTTCCCAGTTGCTAGAAATGTTCAGTTGAATTTTCTGGAGGTTCTAAGTGTGGGTTGGGTCTCTATCTTTGAAAATTTTAGGAACACTTATTTAGGTGGTGCTAAATACTGTGACAATCTTACATAACACCTTTTTTCAAATGATAACCTCTATGCTTGGGGGAAAATTTCATCCACTCTATTCTTCCTACCATGTCTCCCATTAGCCTATCTAACTTCATCATTATCTACAATCTTGCTTCACCTCATCCATATCCTCTAATCCATATCCCTTATCCTATCTATTCATTGCTTCTATCATCCAATGCTATCTACGATCTTTCTTCACTTTATCCATACCATCTATCCTATCTATTCATAGCTTTTATCATCCAGTGCTATCTACGATCTTGTTTCACCTCATCCATATCCCTTATCCTATCTATTCATTGCTTCTATCATCCAGTTCTATCTACGATCTTGCTTCACTTTATCCATACCATCTATCCTATCTATTCATAGCTTCTATCATTCAGTGCTATCTATGATCTTGCTTCACCTCATTCATATCCTCTAATCCATATCCCTTATCCTTTCTGTTCATTTCTTACATCATCTACCACTATCTATGATCTTGTTTCTCCTATACATATCCTATCTCCATCCATATCCCCTTTTCCATCCTTGATCTTGATCAAAACTAAGGACAAAAACAAGATTTCAAAAAAAATCTCTTGACATGTTTCCTCATAAGCTACCTCCGTCTTTCTCCTATCCATTTCCACCTCAATGGTTTAGTCATCCATTCCTTATCATTATATACATTGGAGCAACCAAAAACATCTTTCTTCTAATCCAAAAACTCTAAAAAGTCAAAATATCAAAAAACTAAAAATCGACAAAATCAAATAAAAATTGAAAATCAAAGCATGAATGCATGGCACATCCATCAAATCAAATCAACAACAGGAAAACTCTTAAATTCTACAATCAAACTGATCACATGTCTTGTTAATCAATTCATCACTCGAAATCAACATCAACATCAAACATGTCTTATACAGGGATAGGTACACTCGAAACCAAACAGATCAGTTTTATATGGGGTACTCACTCTTTGAAACCAGACATTTCTATCAATCATCGAGTCTTGTTAATCAATTCATCACTTGAAATCAATATCTATTAGGATTCCCAAAGATACTGAGAGGGGGGGGTGAATCAATATCTAACCAGTTGTTTAATTTACTTGAATTAATACATGTATGTCAATACAGTGTATCGGTAAATCAAAAGTAATACAGTAAACAAGAAAAACAATAACCACATGAAGAGCACACCATAAGACAGTAGTTTAATGAGGAAACCCAGTGTGGAAAAAACCTCGGTGGAATTTGTGACCCATAATATTCACTTGCTGGCCAATAAGGGAATATTACTGCTACAATAGGGGCCTGCACATGCAGGAAGGCCAAGTGCCTAGAGCTCACTACTCAATTACAAAAGGAAGTCACACTGACTTACGAAAATGGATTATAATAATCCAATGTCTTGTACTACTTCAAAATAGCATCTGCTATGCTAGATCTAGTATCGGTTTTAGCTCTACTGCATACATAAGCCCTTAACCTAAAATTCACATATTAGGTCTACATTATTTCACCTATTTTTCATTACCAAATATTCTATAATGATCTCATATATATATAATTCATCTTACAACTTGCCATGTCAGCTTACAATGATTTTACAATTAATTACAAAATATATTACAAATAAAATTCATGTCGGCCTAGGTGTTGGTATCCTTTCTTTCATTGTCGGTGTTCTGTGTGCTGGTGTAGAGTTTGTTGTTGTCGGTGCTGATATAATTGTCTTGCCAGTATCATATGATTGCAAGGTTTCCATCAATGACAAAACCTTCAATCACCTACAATTTCTCATTGGAGTGTGCATTTGCCAACAATCTCCCCCTTTGGCATTGATGGTGACACTCATAAGAAAAATTCAAAAAGTGTCATCCAAAAAAGAATCTACCAAAATTGTCTTACCAAAAACTATCTTACCAAAAATTGTATGCCAAATGATATGTGCTCCCCCTGAGCTGATGGTGTCTTCTGCTAATCATTTTTCTCATTACCACTACTCCCCCTTTGGCATAAATGAAAAAGGTTTGTCAAAGTATCAACTGAGTGTGGTTTCCAACTTCATCCCTGTAACCGGTTGGTTACAATCTGAAAAAGGTCTGCCAATACAAAATTCAGGCTCTCAGTGAACCGTTCACTATCCTTTAATGTGGCCTCCGTCCTCTGAATTGTACTGGTGAGGTGTTGTGTTTGTTGTTCCGGTGTCTTCTATCCTTGAACCAATGCCTCAGATATCTCTTTTCTCAAGGAGGTGAGGTAGTCCAATTTTGGACTAAGTCTCCATTTCAGATCTTTTACCTTTCCTTTTATTCTTTCCTTCTCTTTTTCCAATTTCTAAAGTTCCTCCTCAAAACCTATTATTTTCTGCTCAAAAACTGATAATGGTTCAGATGAATTAATGAAATTGTCAGCTAATTTATTTATTTCATCCTATACCATACTAAACTTCTTGTCTATATCTACTATCAAAAAGTTTGTTTTACATGTATCTCTATACAAATTTTTAAATTCTTTTAGTGTTTTACATAGTGCCGATAAAAGAGTGTCAACTTGTCTCATGCACTTCTTTGTTTCCTCTTCAAAGAATTTATGTTTTTCTTTCTCAATTTTCTCTTTGAATGCTTCTTCATTTATTTGTTCAACTATCACAATGTTGTCAGTAATATACTTAGACAATGTGTCAAGTTGATTTAAAGAATCTTTATTATCCACATTACACTTGGGTGCTATCATTTTCAAAATTGGGATTGTATCATTAATAGCTTTGTATGCTTGTGCATTGCACTATGTTATTTTCTTGATTGAATCCAATAGAACTTCTGTCACATTTTTTTGTCTGAATTCTACCATGGAAGAACCAACAATCTATATTCCGCTGGTGTGAGTAACTTCTTTTCTTGTAGTGACCTCTCGTAGGTCAGTTTGTGTTTGCATTTCTCTAAGCAAAGGTTTGGGTTTCTCAACTATTGTCGGTGGCACTATCTCTGCATGAACCTATTCCTATGAGGGAGCATGTTGCTCTGCCTATTTCTCAGTGTTGTCCACTATCATTTTTTCTTCTGTATTGCCTATTGTCAGTGGCTCAGTAGATGAATCATTATGTACATCTATGGTCTTTGCCTTTCCAGTGTCCAGGGTCACTGTAATATTTTTTGCTGGTGGCTTTGTTGCCATATTTGATTTCCCAGTTAATTCTTTATCCACCACAATATTGAATTTCTGAGTGTCAATGTTCATTGTATATAACACCCAGAATCAGGATTTGTATCCTCATGTGGTATGTCCATACTCTCAGTGTTGAAAATATTCAGGACTAACCAAGTTACTAAGAGGGGAGGGGTGAATCAGTAACGCTTAAAACTTTTAATTCATTTCTGCACTTGCATATATTAAACCATTCATTCATTTAATCTACTGCATGCATGAAAATATAATCATTCACAACACATAACACAAAGATTTGGTGACCCAGAAACCTTCCAAATAGAAAGTAAAACTAGGGTGGGGATGGTACCCACAAAACTTTGGTACTGCAGTAAAAGTTGGCCGGCTAAGGCTTACAATGATCACTTCTGATGATTTGCCCTGTTAGAAGCAAATTTGGACTGCTAGGTCCACCTTGTTAGAGGATTTACAAACATACAATGAAGTATGCACTCGGTTAAGAGATTTACAAAAGACTGTTAAGTCTACCCAGTAAAAGGATTTACAAACTGATTCAACTGTTAGGATGAAACACTAGATCTTGACTTACAACTTTATTGCTGATAAGATCCTTTGAGTATTGATCTCCTTCTGAGATAGATATGTCGATTCTGCTCCTTTACTGACTCTGCGAAAATGTTCTGGTCTGCTGCCTTAATGCAGTTTCTGCTCTGCTCTTTCTAATTTTGCATATACATACATCTTACATACATTCTACAGATGGTATAATACATCACATATATATAGCATCCATAATTACATTTACATTTCATAAAGTCGGCCTCATACAAATTAATAACATAAACTCATTCTTAAGTCGGCCTTACATAGGTGAACAAAATATTACTGAGTTGGTAGATACTCGGTTCCACAAGCTGGCTCGGTGATCTTCTGATACACGGCGTCCACTACAGTACTCGGCATCGTCATGCTCTCGGTAAGAGTAGAAGCTCGGTTCATACTAGTCCCGAAGTGTAGCTTGGAACTTTGTAGCTGTGGTGACTCGGTAGATATAGTGTCACTCGGTAACCACTGGTGACTCGGTGAGAACTGACTTCTCGGTAACTGCTGTTTGTCTCATATGCTCGGTGACAGTCTTACTGCTCGGTTTGAACTGTTTAATCGGTGATCTTTACTGAATGCTCAGTAGAGGCTGTGGACTGAGTGATGAGCTCGGTAAGCATTCAAAATCGAATAAGTGTTTTCACTAAGTGTTATTCACTAATGACAAATATATCATTATTCCAACAATCTCCCCCTTTGGCATTAGTGACAAAAACACTTATGAGACAAAAATGAATCTGTCATGCTGACTTGATTCTTCAAAATTGATACCAATTGTAGATTGCTGTATATACCTGTATATCTCACTGTACATAACTCCCCCATAGAATATACATATGATTCTATACACTTATCTCTATACCAATTGTTATTTACATTCTCCCTTGATCATTCTCCCTTTGTCTCTAATATGTTCCATATTCTCCCCCTTTTTGACAATAATGCCAAAGAATAGATAACTCAAATAGAAATATTAAAGTGTGAGATAAACTCTGAGTGTACTTGTTTGATATGAGCCAAGGTCTTATCCCAATTTTCTTGCAAAATTGTGCAAATAGACAATGCAACTTGAACTTTGGCTGATAGTTCAATTACATGCTCTGCAACTGAAAAACTGTTATCATGGATCAATGTTTTGGAATGTGTAATGTGTTTCTACATTGTATCCATGTTAGGGAGGATCATATTCTGAATATCTAATAATGTAGACTGGATCCTTGCATCTTCCCTGAGCAATTCTGATTGCTTATCTGATAGGAATCTGATGTTTGAGTGGTGAGTTGAGCTTGAGCTAGGGTCAAGCTGCAACTGTTGTGCACTTACTTTCAGATCATCATCAATTTTCTTCAGTTGATCTCTGATTCCTTTTGTGAACTCGGTAACATCACATAACTTTGCACAAAATGAAGTTACATTATTAAAAGAATTTTCTAACTTGGCCAAAATAGTGGTCAATTCAACTTGTTTTATTGCTATCTGCTGAGCAATGTGCTCAAGCACCTTGTTATCAAATTTCTTCTCGGTTCTTTCTATCAGTTTCTCTTCTCCTGATGAGTCCTCATTGAATCTGTTCACAGCCTCTTCGAGTTGTAGCAAAATGTGTTGAGAGGGATCAACTTTTATACCTAAGGCATCTGTGAGAATGGTCTTTGCATCGTTTATGATGTTGAATTCCCTGTCTCTCTCACTTCTTAGTTGTTTTTGTTTTGCTTTCTGTTCTAACAACTGGCTGATCAATCTCATTTCATCAATTGATGCAGTATTGAGGTCTATTTGTGGAATGACAATCTCTTTATCCAGATCTATATCATCCTCTATAGCCTTGCTGGTAAGCAGAAGTTTTAAAGGTGTCTTTTGTATTACTTTTGTGCTTACTTCCTTATCCTTTGATGTAGTTACAATGGTTGATAAGGTTGGAGTAGCTGATATAACTGGAATGGGATTTACTAGAGGAAGACTCATGGATGTACCGACTGTTCCCAAAATTGATGTACATGCAGGAGTGCTGATTGGTGTGATCATTTGTGCTAAAGAAAGTGTCAAAACTAGAGAGGTTGCAAAACTTACTATACATGTTGCAGGAGAAGTTGTGATCTCGGTGACTGAAGAAGTCACTTGTTGCTCGGTAGAGGCAACACTCTGCATCCCGATAGATAATGACATGCTCTGCAGCTCGGTGGATGAGGTAATTGTTGGGGTCTGGAGCTGAGAGGTGATTGGCAAGGATTGAGCAATAGATGTAGCTACTGTGCTCACAATCCTGCTGGCTGAAGCTGATGATGCAACGCCTTTCTGCGGTGAGTGAGGAAGAGATGCAATGACTTCTGCTGCTACCTGTTCAGGATCATCTTCTTCATCACCTATTATCACCGTGTCTTCTTCATCACCTATTATTACCGTGTCACCTTCTTCCTCAGCTGCTTCTTCTTCTTCCTTCTCCTCTTCATCCTCTTCATCATCTTTATCATCCTCAATTGTTACCATGGGGTCAGATGGCGTTGGCAAATTATATATCCTTTTCCACACAATTGTGGCATTATTTACTATTGCTTCTATCTGCTTGGAGAGAACTAAGAAGGTATGAAACCTAAGTGTCATTTGGTGTTCATTCTTCTTTAATGCCTCTTTTACTTCTTTATATGTCAGGTTCGGTAACAACTGTTTTAAGGTTTGTGCATAAATGTCTTTGACAGTTTGCACTGCTGAAGTCCATCTTGGTCTAATCCTGACTAGAAGCTCATTTGGAATTTGAGAACTGATATCATCTGGGGTATATTTTCATTTACCCATTTTGTTCAGTAAAAGCTCCTCGATCTGCATCTTTTCTGCATCTGATCTGCTTTCATACTTCAGTGCCTTGAAGTTAGACATGCCAGATCCTTGTTCCAACTATTTCAATTTTTCTTCGAAGGTAGGAGGGGGTCTCCTGAATACAACTTCACTTTCTTTCTGCCCTTTCCTGGTTCTCCTTGTGAACACTGCAGTTTTAAGTTTGGGCTTGGTGATTACTACTTTGCCTTTCTTCTTTGGTGTTTCTGCTTCCTCTTCTGATTCCTCTTCTGTTTCTTCTGTTTCTTTAGCTGCCTTTCTCTTGGTACTGGTGATGGCCTTTGGAAGCTTGATTTCAAGCTCAATTCTGGCTTTGGCCTCATCATAAGTGCCAAATGCAGGGGTGTTGGGAATGGCTGGTTCATTTATCAGGGCTTCTATTATATCCCTTGCTTCATCTATGTTAATTTCATAGGGCAATGGTTTTACCCATGCCACTCGGGGTATGGCTGCCTGGATGTAAACTTTATCATAGTCTACCATGAAACATATATCATCCTTGTAATCTTTTACCAACTTAGGAGGAATCCTGAACCTGTTGTTCATTTTGTCCTTAAATTCTTCAAAATAATTATCCATTACTGTCTCAAAATTCTGACCTATTTCTTCTATAAACTCATTTATCTGATACAAAATTGGAGTATCCTTCCTCCATACTACTGTGCCTTTAGAAGGGAAAAAGTTTTGTACATAGAAAAATATACAAATCAACAAAGAACCAAATTTGCATGGATTATTCTTTGATGTCCTTATACTGTCCATGTTCTTGTTGAATTGTGTTAGTAAAACCTCTGCTAGGTCAAAATCCATGTTCTTCTTTACTACCTTGTAGGCAAGGTCTACTGCCTCACATGCCACACTATTTAGCCTACTGGAACTATACAGCTTATATGCAATGATAATAATACCAAATTTAAGTTCAACATCAGATACATTGTTAATTTTCAATCCTCTGCCATCCCACTCGGCAAGAGTTAACTCCTGCAGTTCGTCCCGACCTAGGGTTTTGGTGGATTTTGCTTTGTCTGACATCGGTAAACCTATGATCCTATGAATCATTTTCTTTGTTATTAAGATAGGTTGATCTAACCATAGTTGCCCATCATGTACACGGCTCAATACATATCTAATCCATTTCACTTGAAAGTTTCTTGGTAGGTGTGGGATATGGGTCAAACCTTTGATTTCCAAATGTCTATGCTCGGGTTTTAGGGTTTTGTCAACACATAGCTGACTTAGGGCATTGTCCATTTCTAAAGTCCCTAACTCCTGAATAGTGCATTTGAAATGAGTACGAATGTCATTGATAAGAAGTACCTTGGAAGGAATTCTAGACTATGCTCCACTTGGGTCGAGTGATTCTGCGATCGCTGGAATGAGTTTGAAGTTTGGCGCTGTCCATTTAACTCCTTTCACTAACATATTGGAAGTCTTCTTCGCCTTGCTCCTACTGGTGGTGCTAGTGGAAGTCATTGCTGAATGGAATGAGTTCTTTTTAGATCCTTCACTGCAAATTCATCTTAAATCTCCTTAAGCACTTTGAAAACCTAAGCTCTTCGAATGCTGAATAACGCGGTGAAGAATGAAGTCGATTTTGCCCTTTTTATTAAAATTTTGTCATTAATGCTTGATAAGTGGGTAGGTGAGATGACTTAATGACTTTAGCGATTGCTCGGTAAGACTGACCTAACTTGGTGTTCTTATTTCTGACCTAACTCGGTAAGGTCTGCAGTTTTACCATGCTCGGTAACATTCAACTCGGTAAGTGACTTTTCTGTATGTATCGGAAATACTGATTCCATCGATTGTGCTTTTGTATTTTGGAACTGCTTATGGTAAGGCTTTGAAGATGCAATTCCTTATCTTCTTTAATGGATCTAATTTGTAATGGTGGGGTCACCCAATTCTTGAGTGACAAGACCATTGCTTGAATTATCCTGCTCGGTAGATTTAGGAACCCACTGCTGTCTCATCTGTTTCCGAATGTTGTCAGCTTTAGCTTTCTTTTCATCTTCAACCTTCTTTGTGTTCATGCAGTTCTTGGCTATATGTCCGAGTTCAGTGCATGTATAACATCTTATGGTTGTATCTTTCTTCCTTAGATGATGCCTTGTACAATTTAACCCAATGTGTCCATATTCTCCACAATAATGACATCTGCACTAGGTATTGTAATCCCAACCAAATATTGCTTTGACAATTTGTTCTGCTGGAGTGAATGTCTTTGTTCTACATTCTGATGCCTTGTGACCTTGTTTCTTGCATTTGTGACATTTGCCTTCAAATTTTGGTTTCTCCTTGCATTCACTAGCCTTGTGACCATGCTGATTACAGTTGTAGCATTTGCCTTTGAATCTTGTCTTTCCATTGCTCCAACATTTGTTTGATGTGTGACCTGTCTTACCACAGTAATTGCATGTAGGTCTTTGATTTCTTTGGCTACCTTGCTCGGAAGATTCACCTTCTTCATTGTAACCAAGACCAGCTTTACCTTTTTGTTTGTGAAGATTTTGCTCATTTAATTGATCCAAGTCTGTTTGAGTTTTCATCATCCTTTCATTTGCTTGCTTTTGAATATCTAGCTCATTTTTCAAACTTTCATTCTGTTCTTTGAGAATTCTGATTTCTTCATTTGCATTGGAGAGTTGCTCGGTGAGATCTTCATGCTGTACAATTTCATTGTTTCTTCCTTCTATTTCATTTTGCATTTTATTCCTTTGTTCCAGGATTTCACAAAATCTTGCAGATTGAATTTCCTGTTCTCTTCTTAGCATCCTTACTTCTTTTTGCAGTAATCCATTTTTTTCTAGGAGTTCTTTGATTGCATTGTTTGCTTCATCTACTTCATTTGAACTGCTTGTAGGAAAGAGATCTTCAATTTTTGTTTCAACATACTCATGATCATTTATTTCTTTTGCTAGTTCCTTTCTTCTTTTTAGGGATTGGGAAAGATGTTCTCTTGCTTCTTTGAGTTGTGCTATGGCCATTTCCAGATCTAGCTTTTCATTGTCAATAGCTTTGTCAAGTCTGAATATCTCCATTGTCTTGATCTTTTCTCAAGCTGTCAAACTTTTACTCTGAGAACCACAAAGCTCTGATACCAATTGTTGAAAATATTCAGGACTAACCAAGTTACTGAGAGGGGAGGGGTGAATCAGTAACGCTTAAAACTTTTAATTCATTTCTGCACTTGCATATATTAAACCATTCATTCATTTAATCTACTGCATGCATGAAAATATAATCATTCACAACACATAACACAAAGATTTGGTGACCCAGAAACCTTCCAAATAGAAAGTAAAACTGGGGTGGGGATGGTACCCACAAAACTTTGGTACTGCAGTAAAAGTTGGCTGGTTAAGGCTTACAATGATCACTTCTGATGATCTGCCCTATTAGAAGCAAATTTGGACTGCTAGGTCCACCTTGTTAGAGGATTTACAAACATACAATGAAGTATGCACTCGGTTAAGAGATTTACAAAAGACTGTTAAGTCTACCTGGTAAAAGGATTTACAAACTGATTCAACTGTTAGGATGAAACAGTAGATCTTGACTTACAACTTTATTGCTGATAAGATCCTTTGAGTATTGATCTCCTTCTGAGATAGATATGTCGATTCTGCTCCTTTACTAACTCTGTGAAAATGTTCTGGTTTGCTGCCTTAATGTAGTTTCTGCTCTTCTCTTTCTAATTTTGCATATACATACATCTTACATACATTCTACAGATGGTATAATACATCACATATATATACCGTCCATAATTACATTTACATTTCATAAAGTTGGCCTCATACAAATTAATAACATAAACTCATTCTTAAGTCGGCCTTACATAGGTGAACAAAATATTACTGAGTCGGTAGATACTCGGTTCCACAAGCTGGCTCGGTGATCTTCTGATACACGGCGTCCACTACAGTACTCGGCATCGTCATGCTCTCGGTAAGAGTAGAAGCTCGGTTCATACTAGTCCCAAAGTGTAGCTTGGAACTCGGTAGCTGTGGTGACTCGGTAGATATAGTGTCACTCGGTAACCACTAGTGACTCGGTGAGAACTGACTTCTCGGTAACTACTGTTTGTCTCATATGCTCGGTGACAGTCTTACTGCTCGGTTTGAATTGTTTAATCGGTGAGCTTTACTGAATGCTCGGTAGAGGCTATGGACTGAGTGATGAGCTTGGTAAGCATTCAAAATCAAATAAGTGTTTTCACTAAGTGTTATTCACTAATGACAAATATATCATTATTCCAACACTCAGTAGCCGGTTGATTGTCAGTAGTAACCACCGGTAGAGTATCTAGAGGTGGTGGGGATAAATTATCTGTTATTTTTATACTGGGTGGTCCACCAACCTTACCTTTTCCCTTATCCTTTTGATACACCTTGATGGGTTTAGGGCTTCGATACTCTTCCTATTTCTCCTTTTCTATAAAGAATATATCCCATGCATCAGTTGTTTCTTTTGTTACCTCATTCACTCTATCTACCATCAGTGCTACATGTCAGTGAGCAGTTGAAAATATTGATCGGTTAGCCTTAGAGATCAATTGATCTATCTCATCAAGTGAGTTGATGGGATGTACAGCAAGTAGTTTTTCAATCTTTATTATCTTATCAAGCTCAACAATAGCTAGCCTTCTAGCTTCTAGTCTATTATACAGATATGTCGGTATTTCATCAACAACTTGTGTCAAAAATTTCTTGAAAATATCTAAGTGTAAGATTACACTGTTCTCTACTTTCTCCTTGTCATCAGCCAATAGTGTGTCATATAATTTGTTAATGTTTTTCAGCTTTCCATACTCTGTTATTTCACTGAGAAGTTTATCAATAGGAGCAATAGTTTGTTGAGTCTTCTTCTTAGGGGTCATCTTCTTTTTCTTTGGAGTCAATTTCTTTGCTAGGGGCCTCACTTCTTGTTGCTTTTGTCTTGTTTTTCTAGGAGAAAGTGAGGGTACCAGTGAAGTTTTTCTCTTTCTTTCAACTCTTTTGAATTTAGCCGGTATGTCACTCTTAGAGGAAGTTGCAACCAGTGACAGATGAACTTCCGGTTGAAGTTCTTCTAGTTCACTCTCCTTAATACCGGTTTGTCTTAATACATCTTCCTTGATAGCTTTTCCCTGCCGGGTTCCTTTTCTAACAGTTGCCTCAACCTTCTTAACCCCTTTTCTTGATTGAATTTGGCTTTCTATTGTTTCAGCACTGCCAAAGACTTTTTCTTTAGGTTCCTTTGGAGCTTCTAGGAGGGCTTTTGCATAAGTTTCTATTATGTTGTCATCAATTTCATACCCCATTTCAGTTACCTAGATGGTTCTAGGAATAACTGCCTCCATCCAAATTTCATCCTTCTTTATTACAAAACAGATTTCATCCTTATATTTGTCCACAATTGCTTGTGATAATCTAACTCTAGTTTTCATTCAGGCCTTCAATGCCTGAAAATACTCATTTATTTTCTTTTCCTTGTTCTCTCCCATGTTGTTTAGTAAATCTAACAATTGTTTGCCTACCGATATATCAAAACCAAAATTTCTAATACCAATACTGGGTACTTGTTTGGTTATGTACAACATTAGACAAACAAGTAGGTTTCCAAATCTTAATGTTCCCTTTTTGTCTTTCTTTATCTTTCCTATCATTTAGTTCATCTTTAAGCCATTCACACACATCTATTCTTGCATGATATTTTACCATATCATGGGCACTTTTAATGCATAGGCTAGAGACTGAGTTTAACCTATTAGCATGTGTAGTTTTGTAGCCTAAGATCATACTGATAAATTTGACATTGATATCCGTTACATCATTTACCCTTAGTGATCTCTTGTCAAATGTTGCACTAGCTAGGTTTATCATTGTGTCATTTGAGACTCTCTTAGTTTTGTCAGGTCTATTACCGGTGGAAGGTAATCCTGTTACAACTTTGACAACTTCCTTAGTAATCTTGTGAATAGAGTCTAGCCAAAAGAATTCACCATGAACCCTCCTTAGCACAATTCTTATGAAATCCTTGGGAAAATCTGGGATACTAAGAATTTCTATTAAACCTAAGGTTTCTATTATCTTGTGTTCAATTTTGACATTTCCAGATTCATCACAAATTATAGATTTATACATGTTTTTTGTTTCATCATCACCCAATTCCTCTATATGATAATGTATATACATTCTAGGGTCTTCAGCATAAACTACTCCCTTAGGGATTTGGGAGAATGCACATATGTCATCATCTTTCTTAGCAATTTCAGGAACCAATTTGAAGGCGGGTCTAGGGCACTTAACTACCTCAACAACAGTAGGGTTTGCAATGAATTCAGGAGTAGATGAAGAAGCCATGGTTATAAATACCTTTATCTACCTTAAGGAATGATTGTTTGATGAATTACTTTACTAAGGGTGCCTTCGCTCAGAAATTTTTGTGCTCTCAAAAGTTTGAATGCTCGGTGAATGAAAATGGAGCCAAAACACTTACTTTATAATGTCATTATCTCCAACTACCACATTTAATGCTTGCTGGTTAAGTAATGACTTAACTTATTTGCCGGTATAGAAGTAATTTTAACTTCTTACAATCAACTGAAGGAATAATAGCATGTTTCTCATTTAGTTGCTAAACCCTCAAAGGATTTTCCTTTAGTTAGATGAAGAGTCTCCTATCGGTGGAGTGTTACTTTGTTCTGCTAATGGAGGAGTATTCACAACAACATTCTAATCTAACTTTCTAATCCATTGTTTTGAGAATTCTTGCTTTAACTCTTCAACCTTTTCTTTACCTTTCAAACTAGGACCTTTGTTATTTGTTGGTGAAGTCTTGC
Source organism: Cryptomeria japonica (assembly GCF_030272615.1). Lineage (NCBI taxonomy): Eukaryota > Viridiplantae > Streptophyta > Pinopsida > Cupressales > Cupressaceae > Cryptomeria > Cryptomeria japonica. The sequence goes on along the minus strand of NC_081414.1, from coordinate 579,242,209 downwards.
TTCTACAAAATTTAGCTATGTGTCCAATCTTGTTACAGGCATAACAAGTCACATTATTTTTCTGAATAGCTTTCCCATATCCTATGTCGGTATGTGTTTCGCATTGATTAGATAAATGTCCAAATCTTCCACAAACATAACATCTTACATTCATTCTGCAATTTTCTGAATTATGACCAACTTTGTTGCATTTAGAACATTGACCAGTGGATGTATTGGTGTTCTGATAATTTCTAGATCTACATTGATTTTCTCTATAACCATACTTGTTATAGTTAAAGCATTTGCCATTAAATTTGTAAGCAATAGGTTGTCTTACCAATTTGCTATGATCATGATTGTTTGTAGTACCGAAGCTTTCACCAACTTCAAAGCCAAGCCCATTTTTATCACCATTAGGTTTTTGATTCTTTAGCATGTCACCAAGTTCTTCTGAACTTTTCTTGAATTTCTCCTTGTGTTGATTTGTAGTAGCTAGTTCTCTTTCCAAGATTCCTTTCTGTCTCATGAGCTCATTTGTGTCATTTTGTGTATGCATCAGATCTGTCTTCAACATATCATTTTCATGACTAAGTCTTGTGTTCTCATTTCCAGCATCATTTAGTCTTTTGGCCAAGTCTTCTTCATTCTTCTTCCTATCTTCAATTTCTTTACAAAATCTCATAGTCATATCCTGCATCTCATTTTGTGTTGTATTGATCTCTTGTCTTAGCTTGTTTACCAGATCATTAAGAGTTTCATTTTCATCATTCTCATTCTACATCTTTTCACAAAGTTCTCTTCTCTTATTTCTTGCAATGGTAAGATTTTCTTGAAGTGCTTGAATAATGTCCTGAGTAGCCTTCAGATCATCTTCAAGTTTGATATTCTTCCACTTTTCTGCACCATAGTCTGAAAGAGTTGTTTCCAATTATTTCTTCAAGTTTTCCATCTCTACCAGTGTCAAGATCTTCCTCAAGTTGTTAGGCTTCTAAAAATAGAGGACCGGGCTCTGATACCAATTGTTAGGATTCCCAAAGATACTGAGAGGGGGGGTGAATTAGTATCTAACCCGTTGTTTAATTTACTTGAATTAAAACATGTATGTCAATACAGCATATCGGTAAATCAAAAGTAATGTAGTAAACAAGAAAAACAATAACCACATGAAGAGCACACCATAACACAGTAGTTTAACAAGGAAACCTGATGTGGGAAAAACCTCGATGGGATTTGTGACCCACAATATTCACTTACTGGCCAATAAGCAAATATTACTGCTACAATAGGGGCCTGCACATGCAGGAAGGCCAAGTGCCTAGAGCTCACTGCTCAATTACAAAAGGAAGTCACACTGACTTACAAAAATGGATTATAATAATCCAATGTCTTGTATTGCTTCAAAATAGCATCTGCTATGCCAGATCTAGTACCGTTTTTAGCTCTGTTGCATACATAAGCCCTTAACCTAAAATTCGCATATTAGGTCTACATTATTTCACCTATTTTTCATTACCAAATGTTCTATAATGATCTCATACATATATGAGTCATCTTACAACTCGCCATGTCAACTTACAATGATTTTACAATTAATTACAAAATATATTACAAATAAAATTCATGTCGGCCTGGGTATCGATATCCTTTCTTTCACTGCCGGTGTTTTGTGTTCCGATGTAGAGTTTGTTGTTGCCGGTGCTAGTATAATTGTCTTGCCGGTATCATATGATTGCAAGGTTGCCATCAATGACAAAACCTTCAATCACCTACAATTTTTCATTGGAGTGTTCATTTGCCAACAACATCAACATCAAACATGTCTTATACCGGGATAGGTACACTCGAAACCAGACAGATTGGTCTTATATGGGGTACTCACTCTTTGAAACCAAAAATTCTTATCAATCATTGAACAAATCAAAACAATGACATAGATCAGTATGACTACTAGATTTTGTTCTAGTTATCCTTATATTTATCAAATTTATGGCAGTAAATGTTTCACAAATCATATTGTACATATCATATCCACCCATCTGAGACATCACCAGAAATTCACAAATGCTTATCAATCTTAGACATACTTAGCGTAGTCACTATCCTTAGTTTATCTGAATCAGTTATCCAAATTGTATCCCACTATGGCTTGGTGATCAGTGTACATATCCATATCGAAGTAGTATCAACAACAAGGGGCAAAATCATGACCTCGCTAGGGGCATTTTGCCTTCAGGGTTTTCAACATCAGACCAAACACATAGTAGGACAACAAGGATCCGAACAACCAACAAATGACAATGCAAGAAGGTTAGACATCACAAACGTGAATTGATTTCAACTAAACAAAGATCTAATTGAAAGATGTTTTATTTGACAAGAATACATTCCAAATAGCATGCATGCTTACTTATGGTTGTTAATTTTTGCTTATCATATCTCCTAAGTGACTCAAGGATGTCTTAACAACTAGAGAAGAAAGAAAGGAATGTGATGTTTTATTTGTCTTCTATCTGTGAGTGAAGTCTTTTACCATGCAAATTTGTCCTATGAACCAATCGAGTGACATCGCTGAGGATATTTCGGATTTGTATGGGACAAAGGTTAAATCTTGTTTGTTTACACAAGCAACACTTAGGTTGTCTTGGTTCAATTATACCTCGATTCTTGTGTCATCTTGCAACATCAAAATCCATGTAAGTTATACTCAGGTCGTTATGGTTCAATTATACCATGAGGCTTGTATCAACTTTCAACAAATCAAGGCTCAATGATGAAAACAAAGGAAGCATTGGCACTTTGATCACAATAGATGGCAACATTGAGAACGAGAATGCATATTAAGCTTTGCATTAGCTACACATCATTATCATCTTAATCTTGCATTAGGTTGCATATCATTTTTAATCTTGCATTAGTATCATTTCATTATCATTATCATCATCATGTCATTCTTACATCTCATATCATACATCTCATTTTCAATAAATATCTCAATCATACTTCTCATTTTCAAGATACATCTCATCATCATCATCTAGTTGTATTCATCATTGCATCCATCACATGCATATATATCGCATCATCATGGAATCTTTCTTCACTTTCATATCTTCATCATTCTTCCAACTATCATCTATCATGTCTTATACAAAATGTATATTTCCTGAAACCAAACATTTTGATCATCTCTTATATAGGATATATCATTCCTGAAACCAAACATTTTGATCAGCTCTTATACAGGATATATCATTCCTAAAACCAGACGTTTTGATCAGGTTTTATACAAGATATATCATTCCTAAAACCAGACATTTTGATCAAGTCTTATACATGATATATCATTCCTGAAACCAAACGCTTTGATCATCTTTATCTTATACTAGCGGTATCGTTCCTAAAACCAGATGCTTCGATCATCTTTGTCTTATACAAGCGGTGTCATTCTTGAAACCAAATGTTTCGATCATCTTTGTCTTATACATGAGGTGTCATACCTAAAACTAGACTTGATCTCAATCTAATCAATCTTAATCTCAATCTAATCAATCTTATCAAACCCATACATGTCATCAATATCCACTCTTCTATCTTTCAAATAGCATTCTTTTTCTTTCGAGAGATCATTCATGCCTTTTGTGCATGAACGATCTCTCAAGGGGTCATTATCATATCAAATCTCGACATCAATTTCATATCAGTTTCATATTAACATCAGTCTCATATCAAATCAATTCTTCATATCTGGGACATCATCAATATCGACATTTCAACATAGAGCATCATATCGACAAATTCTGACAGCATATCCGGCAAATTTTCTTTGAATCAAAATGTGATCACATATCGACTCAAAGAGGGGCAAAATGTAGACACCTAAAAGTTGCACCATCAATTAAGTGAATTTTATTCATTTTATTATTCTTAATTCTTCCAATTAATTAAATTAAGATCTAATTAATATCCCTATTCTTCTAATCGCCTATTAATTAAATTAAGATTTAATTAATATACCCTTATTCTATCTAAGTCATTTAATTAAATTCACATTTAATTAAATACCCCTTTCTAGCCCATTTAATGAAATTTACATTTATTTAAATCCCGCCACTTGCAAAATCCTACAAATGCAAGTTGCAACCACAATTGAAATAAATTAATTTTATTTTAATTAAATTCTATTTTCCCCACCCACTTGCAAAATCCTACATCTCCCACTTGCCTCCTAAACCCCTTCTAGATTCTTCTAATCACTTCCAATTTAGCCTAATCCATCTCCTAAATATTGTCACATTCGTAAGCAAAGAGAAGTCACTTCTCAAAAACCTCAAAGTCTTTGAAAACCATTAAAGGCTTTATGTCTTCAACAAATTAACCCTCAAAGTCTTCCTAACCATTAATGGTTAACTCAACCTTCTTGCAAAATTAGAGACTTTCTCTCTAACTCAACCCCCATCTAACCCAAGGGTCTTATCAAGCATTCATGGCTTTACCCTTGTTTATCCCTTTAACCCTTGCACAAGATTTTATCCCTTGGGTAAAAACTTTATCCATTGGATAACCCTAACCTAACCATACCCTTACCTCCTAAGGTAACTTTCATGTATTTTCAAGCATTTAATGCTTCTTTCATCTCCTCTCAAGCAACCTTTTGTTGATAATTGTCACCATTTCATTGGTGAGAATTGTAAACATGGATTGATAAACTTTCAATCCTAGCCCTTGTTGAGATTATTCAATCTCAACCCTCCATTGTCTTATTTTCTCTATAAATAGAGCCCATTCCTTCTTCAAAAGAATCAAGCATTTAGTATCAAACTTATAGACATTTTACTAAGAATCTAGTATAATCATTTTATATAAAGAATTTAGCCTCTCTTTGAATAGAAATCATCTAAATATGTATTTTTAGAAGCATTTCTAATTATCATAGCATTATCATATTAGACTAGAATATCATGTTAAGATAGATTTTACTAATCTTTCATCTTATCATCATATCAATGCTAGTTTAATTCATAATATATTTAATATCATGCACAACTAGGATTGCATTCATATTAACTTGATCAATATCCCTCATTCTCATAGTTGTCATTCCTAAGTCACTTTGCTCAGTGATCTGAGAGCAAAGGCATTGGCTTGAGGGATCCTATGAGATAGAGAACAATGGAACATCCCTTGGGGAGTTGAGCTATTCAACATAGCTCCATAACTTGCACCAAGTGTCCCATTAGTGTGTGGACTTGTCTAGAAATTGAAATATTCATTTCATTGTTCCACTTTTCCTGTACACAAGTACATACTAATCTTTGTTGCCCTATGAGAACAAAGAGTTATTATAGTGATAGGTATTTCATGCTTTTCACCGATGAATATTCTAAAATGATGTGGGTGACATTTTTGAAGGATAAATTAGAAGCATTTAGTAAATTTAAATCATTTAAAGCTCTGGTTGAAAATGAGACTGGTAAGAATTTGAAATGTTTAAGATCAGACCAGGGAGGTGAATTCACATCTAATGAATTTGTTAAGTATTGTTATGAATAGGGTATTAAGAGACATATGTCAGCTTTGAGGACACCACAACAGAATGGCATAGTAGAAAGGATGAATAGAACAATAGTTGAAGTTGCAAGAACCATGCTATTACAAGGTGATGTATCCAAAATGTTTTGGAGGGAAGCAGTCAGTACTATTGTATACACTTTAAACTAGGTACTAGTGAAAAGAGGTAATAACAGGACACCCTATGAGCTATGGTAAGGGAAAGAAACCTTGTGTAAGTTATTTCAAAAAAAGTGGAAGTCAATGTTTTCTTAAGAGAGATAACTACACTGCGAAGTTTGATGCAAAATCTGATGAAGGAATTTTTCTTGGTTACTCTTCTAAGAATAAGGCATATAAATGTTACAATAAGAGAACTAAAAAAATTATTGAAAGTGCTAATGTGAAGGTAGATGATCTATCTAGAAAGTCAAAAGGTACCAACATATCTAAGCCTGAAAAAGACAATAATGAGGAAAAACTTGTAATCATTGAACCAAAAGCACATAACAATGAAGAACCAGCAAATACAGAATTAGGTGCTCAACCGATAAGCAATGACAGTGAGGAAGAAAATGTTGGCATTTTTATTGTTTATGTTGTGATTGTCATTGATGGACACACACTTGTATTGAGATCCCCTTTATATGTATGAGCTCATGCTCAATCGATGTTTGTTCCAACCAGTATGTTGTATACTAGTCTCTAGACTAGTGATTTTGCAAAATGTGTTTCCTAGTCTGAAGCGGCATGTCGATCCCAAGCGGTATGAGGGAGAAAAGAGGCACAACACTTTCTTACCAGTCTTCATTTTTGTCAAACTGGCAACCGGTATTTTGTATGAACTGGTAATACTCTGTGATGAGTAACCAACCGACATTTTGTGATGAGTTACCAATCCACCAATTGTTTGACGGTGTTGACACATTGATGGTGCTTTTTGTGTCATGTTACTGAGTATGTCTAGATTCATTGAACCTAGGAAATTATAATGTAATCCTATTGGACTGACATGAAATCAAATTCCTTTTAAAGGACATCATGTCTAGGGTTTTAAGTTGTTGCTGAAAGGGTTAATGTTGAGCTAGGGTTTGAGGTGGAAGTTGAGTTGTTGTGAGAATGATCTTATCTGAGAAGATCATGTTGTAACTATGAGAGAGAGAGAGAAGACTGAAGTAATGCTGGAATGCATTAGCTGTGAGCAATACTAGATCTGACCAAGTAGTTTGTGCTATTAGATAGATTAAACACTTGTTGATTACTCACATCTTTGACAAGTCTGTAGCCCTTAATCGGGTAGGCCTTAAAGCCTTTGTAAAATCCTCTAACAAGGTGGTTCACACATGTGAATCTAAAATCCTCTAACAATTAGTCTTTAATCAGACTTATCTCCTAATAGAGATTGAGATTCCTAATAGGATCTGTTTTGGTGAAGAACATTGTAAGACCTTAACCGGTCTGGTTTCTATTCACCGTGGTTTTTCCTAGTTGGGTTTCCATGTCAAATATCTTGTGTTATGGTTGTATTGCTTTTGTGGGTGAATGCTTTATTCGCATTTTGGTTTGCATGTGTGGTAACTGGTTTGACTGTTAAACTGCTTTATCAGTTTATCTTTAGACTGTGTAAGTGTTTTAGTGCAGAAGTTTTTGGCATACTAATTCACCCCCCCCTCTTAGTATTCATCAGAAAATGAAGAACCTAATGCAGAAGATGTAGAACTGGCACAGGCAATACCTAGACATTCACAAGAGCAGATAATTGGTGATAAGAATGCAGGTGTACAAACTAAGAGAAATATCTGAGAGAACTCATGTTTGATATCTACAATTGAACCCAAGTCTATTAAGGAAGCACTAAAAGATGATGATTGGGTGAATGCAATGAATGAAGAATTAGATCAAATTGAAAAGAATCAGACATGGTCAATTGTTCCTAGACTGGAGGATAAGAATGTAATTGGAACAAAATGGGTCTTTAGGAATAAATTGGATGAAGAAGAAAGGATTTTAAGAAACAAGGTGTGGTTAGTGTGTGCAGGAAAAGTGGTGCGATGAAATGAAAAATACGAATATAGGACTAGTCCACACACCAATGGGACTCTTGGTGCAAGTTATGGAGTTATATGGAATAACTCAACTTCCCAAGGGATGTTCCATTGTTATCTATCTCACAAGACCCCTCAAGCCAATGCTTTTTCTCTCAGATCACTGAGAAAAGTGACTTAGGGATGACAATCATGAGAATGAGGGATGTTTGATCAATCTAATATGAATGCAATCCTAAATGTGCATGATATTAACAAACATGAATCAAACTAGCATGTATATGATGATAAGATGAAAGGATTAGTAAAAGAACTATCCTAACATGATACACTAGCTTAATATGATTATTTATGATAATAGAAATGCTTCTAAAATATTTATTAGATTATTTCTATTCAAAGAGAGACTAAATGCTTGATAAAATGACTAGATGTGCTTAGTAAAATGTCTATAAGTGTGATGCTAAAGATTTGGATCTGGAGGAATGAGGGCTCTATTTATAGGGAAAATAGGGCAATGGAGAGTCAATATTGGATAATCTTAACAAGGGCCAGGATTCAAAGCTATCAATCCATGTTTACAATTCTCACCAATGAAATGGTGACAATTGTCAACATAAGACTGCTTAAGAGGAGATGTAAGAAGCATTAAATGCTTGAGAAGACCTCATGGTTACCTTAGGGGGTAAGGGTTAAGGTTATCCACTGGACAAAGCTTTTACCCAAAGGATAAACTCTTGTGCAAGGGTTAAGGAGATAACCAAGGGTAAAGCCATGGGTGCTTGATGAGACCCCTGGGTTATATGAAGGTTGAGTTAGGCAAAAAGTCTCTAACCATGCCAAAAGGGTGAGTTGACCATTAATGGTTTGGAAGACTTTGGGGTCAAATTTGTAAGAGTCCTTCCAAATTTGGGGGAGCTCAACAAGTTATCTTGTTGAAGACATAAAGGCTTTATTGCTTTTGGAAGACTTCCCTCCAAATTTGAGAAGTGACATCCTCAAATTTAGGGAAAAGGAATGATTGAAGGGTTTAGGCTAATTGATTAGGATTAGATAGGTTCTAGAAGAATTTAGGAAGGGGATTTAGGAGGCAAGTGGGAGATGTAGGATAATGCAAGTGGGTGGGGAAAATAGAATTTAATTAAAATAAAATTAATTTATTTCAATTGTGGTTGCAACTTGCATTCGTAGGATTTTGCAAGTGGGGGGATTTAATTAAATGTAAATTTAATTAAATGGACTAGAAGGGGGATTTCAATTAAATGGGATAGAAGGGGGATTTAATTAAATGGCTTAGATAGAAGAAGTGTATATTAATTAAATTTAAATTTAATTAATAGGTGATTAGAAGAATAGGGAAATTAATTATTAGGAAGAATTCAGAATAATTAAATGAATAAAATTCACTTAATTCATTGTGCAACTTTTAGGTGTCTACATTTTGCCCCTCTTTGAGTTAACGTGTGACCACATGTTGATTTAAAAAAAATTTGTCGGATATGATGCTGTGGATATGAAAATTTGATTTGATATGAAAAGTAGATATGATGCCCCAGATTTGATAAACAATATTGATGATGCTACAGATTGATTCAAAGAAAATTTGTTGGATATGATGTTTGTGTCGAAATGTCGATATGTTGCTCCAAATTTGATGAATGATATTGATCATGCTCCAGATATGAAGAATTGATTTGGTATGGAAAGTTGATATGAGACTGATGTCGAGATTTGATATGATAATGCCCCCTCGGGAGATCATTCGTGCACTAAAGGCATGAATGGTCTCCTGAAAGAAAAATAATGCTCTTTGAAAGATAGAAGAGTGGATACTGATGACATGCATGAGTTTGATAAGATTGATTAGATTGATTGGATTGAGATTAAGATCGATTAGATTAATATCAAGTCTGGTTTCAGGTATGACACCTCCTATATAAGACATGGATGATCGAGCGTCTGGTTTTAGGAATGATAATGTTGGTATTTTGGTATGGTTTTCTCATTGATGTCAACACCTATCAACACTTATGAACTCTGACACTTTGAAGGATTGGTAATGTTCACCAACAAGAAAGTGACTTATGCACAGTCACTGGTATCTGGTACACCAGAAGGATATAATGTTCACCGACACTTGGAATGAAATGGAAAACACCTGGTTATGTCGAAGACATTAGTTGGACACTTTGTCTTGGAGATTTTTTCATTAGCATAATCATGATTGCATATTTGTTGTTACCGGCAAATAGGTCCAGGATAAGCACCGGCGGGCTTATCTATTCCAGAATATCATGGAACGCATTGGAGATGATTTTGTTGTTATTGTAAATGCATTAAGTTGACATGTTGAATCGGTTATTGCATCGGTTATTGATTTACTTGTAATTATTTTATTGTAATATCTTTTAGAGTCGACCTACTAAAATTGGTCTTACGTTATGGTATATATGTAAGATTTTATTTGTAAGATCAATATGTAGCAAGGATAAGGAATTGTAAGAAGTTATATGTGAGAATTAGCAGAGCTATACACGTAGACATCATTTAAAGGTGAAGCAAGGTTTTTGTGAAGACAATCAAAACTACACCGGTACTGAATCCAGCATAGAAAGATGCTATTTTGAGCAGTACATTTTTACTGGATTTAACCATCCAATTGTAGTCAGTGTGACTCCTATTTGTGTTTGAGTAGTGAGCTCTAGGCGCTTGGCCTTTCTACATGTGTAGACCCCATTTATATACACATACTATCTGTAGTAGTATCATCTGATTGTGGGTAAGGTTTCCCACCGTGGTTTTTCTCCTTACAGGGTTTCCACGTACAAATGTTGGTGTTATGTGTTGTGGATGTTATTGTCTTTCTATTTCATGCATTAATCTTTACTGGTATTGTAATTAACTGATAAACTATCTACCGGCATAAATTTTGGTTTATTGGTATTAAGCATTAAGGTTGGTTAAGTTGTTTTTGGTTTGAATTTATTTGACAGCAGATTCACCCCCCCCCCCCCCTTACCAGTATTGTAATTAACTGATAAATTGTCTACCGGCATAAAGTTTGGTTTACCGGTATTAAGCATTAAGGTTGGTTAAGTTATTTTTGGTTTGAATTTATTTGGCAATAGATTCACGCCCCCCCCTCCCCTCTCAGTTGTCTTTGGGACCTAACAATTGGTATCAGAGCTTAGTCCTCTTTTTGCAGAAGTTTAACAGCTTGAGGAGATCCAATGTCTACTAACTATTTCAGGAAGGACAGTCCTAAACTTGATGGAACCAACTATGGAATATGGAAGATCAGAATGGAGACACATCTAAATTGCATTGGAAAGGACATCAGGGATGTTACAAAGAATGGCTATACAACTCCTACAACCAGTCAGCCTAATACACCAAACTTGCCAAAAGATGAGGAAAATGATTGCAAAGCAAGAGAAGCACTTTTGAGCGTATTAACAGATCAGCAAATCATGGGATTATTAGATAGGTCTACTGGTAAAGCTATTTGGGATCATTTGGAAACATTGAATGAAGGAGATTCCATATTCAAAAATTCCAAAACTTGAAAGCTTCCGGGTCAAGTATGAAAATCTGAAAATGGAAGAAGATGAAAGGATTTCTGCTTTTATGGAAAGAGTAAATGAAATTGTTTTGGGTATTAAATGTTGTGGAGGAACCTTAAGTGAAGATGAAATTGTTTCAAAAGTTTTAAGAGGATTGCCATGGTCATATAAAATGAAAGTTACTACTATAAATGAGTTGAGAACAATTCCTAATACATTAGTAACTAGGGATACATTGATTGGAAAACTTTCAGCTTTTGAAATTGAGGAATTTGGTCATGTTGCTACTATAAAGACAAATTTAGCTTTTAAGGCATCAACATCATCTGCACCATCATTTGACAAATCTGATTGGAAAGTCTTTTATGCAAGAGAACTTGAGGAAAGCAGGAGAGAAAATGAAGAACTTGAAGCACTATTTGCAAGGAAAATGCCTAAAGGTCCAGTTGCAAGTAAGTATGAAGGTAAAGCACCCTTTAAATGTTTTAACTGTAATAAGATTGGTCATATGGCTTCAAGATGCCTTGATAGACATGCTAGACTAAGAGAAGAAGCTAGAAGAACATACAAGCCTAACCCTGAATATCAGAGATACAGATTTTAGAAGAATAAAGATAAATCTTGTTATCTTGTTGATGAAGGAGTCACTGATGATTCTGACGAGGATCCGGCAAACAATGGATGGGTTTTTGTTGCTACAATATAAGATCAACCAACACTTACTGTTCAATTGGTAGAGAAGGCCCTGGCAGCTAAAGTTGAAGTTAAGGATGAATGGATCATTGATTCAGGATGTTCACATCACATGACTAGTGATAAAGGTGAATTCTTGATCTTTCAAGAATATAATGGAGGTCTGGTAATATTTGGAGATGAAAAAGCTTGTTTAATCAAAGAAATGATGAGTACTAAGAAGGGGGTGAATTAGTATACCAAAAAATAACAAACTTAAACACTTAAACAGTTTAGCAATAAACTGGTATAACAGTTTTACTAACAAACCGGTTAACACAAATGCAAACCAAACAACAAATAAGGCATTCACCCATAGAAGCACAATCACCATAATATGAGAGATTTTGACGTGGAAACCCAAATGGGAAAAACCATGGTGATGAAACACACAAGTAACTATCTGTAGAATAGTAACCAAGTCAGTTAAGGTCATACAATGTTCTTTACCAGAACAGATCCTGTTAGGAGATAAGTCTGATTAAAGACTACCTTGTGAGAGGATTTTAGATCCATAGTTGTGAACCACCCTATTAGAGGATTTACAAAGGCTTTTCCAGTCCTACGCGGTTAAGGGTTTTAGACTTGTCGAAGATGTTAGTAATCAACAAGTGAGTGATCTAAATACTAGCACAGTATGCTTGGTTAGATCCTTGATATCTCATTGTTAATGCATTTCAGCATTACTTCAGTCTTCAAAATCTCCACACTCTATTTCTTCACATAGACCTAATCTTCTTCTGTGATCACACATACAAAACCTCATCAACCACACAAAACCCTAACCACTCTAACAACCTTTGAAATCCTAGACATGATGTCCTTGTAAAGGAATCTGATTTCATGTCGGTCCAATAGGATTACATTGCAAGTTCCTAGGTTCAGTGCATCCGGACACATTTGGTAACATGACATAGAATCACCGCCAAAGTGTCGGTGGATGATAACTCATCACAAAAATAATACTGGTTGGTAACTCATCACAGAGTATTATCGGTTCATACATTTACCTATTACTGGTTCACATATTTTACCGATTACTGGTTCACACATTTTACCAATTACCAGTTTGTCAAAATGAAGACTGAGAAAAAATGATAACAACCGCTTTGTTCCTTCGTACTGCTTTGGTATCCTCGAACCGCTTGAGGTCTTCATACTGCTTGGGTCTTCATACTGCTTGATATCGATAAACACTTTCTGCAAAACACCGATAGTCTAAAGACTATAATACATGATACCGGTTTGGAACAAATACTGGTTGAGCATAACTCATACATACAAAAAGTGATCTCAAAGCAAGTGTGTGTCCATCAATGACAATCACAACATCATCATCAAAAATGCCAACAAGGAAAAGGTACAATATCTCTTGATGGAAAGCATAATACTGACAATGTTTACTATGTATAAGGTTGAAAGCATAATCTTTTGAGTGTTGGTCAATTAGTTGAAAAAGGGTTTTAGTTACAATTCAAGAATGGTAAATGCAAAATTATGAACCGAACTGGTTTGGAAATTGCAACCGGTAATCAAACTAGAGGTAATATCTTTCATTTGAATAACAGTGAAAAGACATGCTTGATTACACATATTGATGAAAGTTGGATATGGAGTAAGAGACTTTGTCATGTAAGTTTTGATTGCATGGTAAAAATCAGTACTACTAAGGCAATTAGAGATTTACCTAAGATTGTCAAACCTCACAATTCGGTATGTAAGGAATGTCAATTTGGAAAACAAGTTAGAGCATCTTTTAAAAGTATTCCAGAAAAATCAAATAATGCTCTTGACTTAATTCATATTGATTTATGTGGTCCAGCTAGAACTAAAAGTTTACAAGGTGATATATATTTCATGCTAATCATTGATGAATATTCTAGAATGTGTTGGGTTACTTTTCTCAGAGAAAAATTAGAAGAACTTGGAAAGTTCAAACAATTCAAAGCAATGGTAGAGAATGAAATCGGTAACAAAATCAAATATCTAAAATTGGATCAAGGAGGAGAATTCACATCTAAGGAATTTAATACATTCTGTGAAGTGAATGGAATTAGAAGACAGTTATCAACACCCCAGACACCATGGCAGAATGAAGTTGTAGAAAGGAAAAATAGAACTATCTTGGATGCAGCTAGAAGTATGTTATCAGAAGAAAATCTTCCACATGTATATTGGAGAGAGGCAGTAAGCCCAGCGGTCTAAACATTGAACAAAGTTCACATCAAAGGAGAAACCGATAAGACCCCCCATGAACTATGGTTTGGTATTACTCCTACTCTTAAATATTTTAGAATATTTGGAAGTAAATGCTATATTAGAAGAGATGAGTATATTGGCAAATTTGATCCTAGAAGTGATGAAGGAATATTTCTTGGTTATTCATCTAAGAGCAAGGCATATAGATGTTTTAACAAGAGATTGCAGAAAATTGTTGAGAGTACAAATGTAAAGATTGATGAACAATTTAGAGGAACTTCAAGGTATATAGACTCTGAACCGGCAACAGAAATACTGACAAATGAACCAGCATTGAACCCGCCAGTACAGAATGAAGATCCAGTTACACTGGTATCATCTGAAAATTCCACTGTAATTGAGGAACAACAACAAACAAAGACACCCTGGTATGTAAGACTAAATCACTCTGAAGATCAGATAATTGGGAAGAAGTATCAAGGAGGTATGACAAGAGGAAGATTGGAAAATGAAGAGGTATGTCTTATTTATCAAATTGAACCATCATCAATAAATGAGGCATGTGAAGATAAACACTGGATTAAAGCTATGGAAGAAGAATTAGAACAAATTGAGAAGAATAACACATGGACATTAGTTCCCCGGCCTAAAGAAAAAAATGTGAATGGAACTAAATGGGTTTTCAGAAATAAACTTAATGAAGATGGTAAGGTCATCAGAAATAAAGAAAGACTAGTGTGTAAGGGATATTCTCAGAAAGAAGGAATTGATTATAATGAAACCTTTGCACCGGTAGCTACAATTGAGGCAGTCAGATTATTCTTAGCTTTTGCAGCACACAAGAACTACAAAGTATATCAAATGGATATTAAATGTGCATTTTTGAATGGAGATCTTGAAGAAGAAGTTTACATTGAGCAATCTGGTGGATTTTCTTTAATAGATAACAAAGATATGGTTTGCAGGTTAAGCAAAGCTTTGTATGGGTTGAAGCAAGCTCCAAGAGCTTGGTATGCTAGATTAGATAAGTATCTTTTGAAGATTGGATTTTCTAAAGGTAATCTTGACAGCAACTTATACTACAAAGTGACTAATGATGACATCTTGGTTATAGAAGTTTTTGTTGATGATATAATCTTTGGAGGAGAAGATGGATTATGTAAAGACTTTTCTATTGAAATGCAACAAGAGTTTAAAATGTCTATGATTGGAGAAATAAAAGTCTTTTTAGGATTGTAGATTTCATAGACTGATAAAGTTATCTTCTTGAGTCAATCCAAATACTTGAAAGAGTTACTAAAGAAATTTGGGATGGAGAAATCTAAATCGGTAAGCACACCTATGACTACAAATGACAAATTATCACTAAGGGATGAATCTATACCTGTTAATCTGACTAGGTACAAATCTATGATAGGAGGCCTACTGTATTTGGCACAAACAAGACCTGATATTATGAATGCAGTATGTATTGTTTCTAGATTTCAGAGTAATCCTAGAGAAAATAATGAATCAGCAGTAAAAAGGATTTTTTGGTACTTACAAGGAACTATAAATCTTGGTTTATGGTATCCTAGAGATGAAAACTTTGAATTATGTGCATACATAGATGCAAATTGGGTAGGAGATGTGGATGATAGAAAAAAGCACCACCAGCGGAGCATTTTTTCTTGGAAACAGATTAATTTCTTGGTTAAGATACAAAGTTGTACATCTTTATCAATAGCAAAATCAAAATATGTTGCAGCAGCAACTAACTGTACACAGGTATTATGGCTTAAGAAAATGTTGAAGGACATAAAGATAAAATGCAAGGAACCTATAACTATCTATTGTGATAACACTGCAGCAATTGATATATCTAAGAATCCGGTATTACATTCTAAAACTAAACATGTTTCTATCAAACTGAATTTTCTGAAAGAGAATGTTGAAGCAAAAGAAGTAAAATTGGTTTATGTGAATACTAAAGAGAAGATTAGAGATGTTTTCACTAAACCTTTGCCTAAAGAGACCTTTGAATATCTTAGAGATCATCTTGGGGTCATACCCCCACCGGTAGAGACTTAGACAGTTGATGTTTGTCATCAACCGGCATAATTAACAGAGAAATATTTTACTCCGGCTTTGATGAGGAAGCTACTTCTCAGGGGGAGTAGTTGGCATACTAAATTGGTTGGTATTTTGTATTTGAACCTAGTTTTGTATTATCTTTGGCATTTGATGTCAAAGGGGGAGAGATATCTATGAAAAAACACATTATCTTTTGGGGAGAGATTATTCATTAAGGGAGAGATTGATAGTTTGAGATGATTGATTACTCTTTGTATCTAAATTTTGATTTTGAGAGATTATTGGTTTTTGGTATTTGGCATTTCTGTTTTGGCACTTTGATGATTTTTCCATCTTTTGTTGCCATCAATGCCAAAGGGGGAGATTTTTGGTATTTTGGTATGGTTTTGTCATTGATGTCAACACCTATCAACACTTATCAACTCTGGCACTTTGAAGGATTGACAATGTTCACCGGCAAGCGACTTATGCACAGTCACTGGCATCTGGTACACTGGAAGGATATAATATTCACCGACACTTGGAATGATATGGAAAACACTTGGTTATGTCAAAGACATCAGTTGGACACTTTTTCTTGGAGATTTTTTCATTGGCATATTCGTGATTGCATATTTGCTATTACCGACAAATAGGTCCAGGAAAAGCACCAACAGGCTTATCTATTCCAAATTAGCACAACACACTTTGGAGATGATTTTGTTGTTATTGTAAATGCATTAAGCCGACATGTTGAATCAGTTATTACATCGATTATTGATTTACTTGTAATTGTTTTATTGTAATATCTTTTAGAGATGACCTACTAAAATTGGTCCTAGGTTATGGTATATATGTAATATTTTATTTGTAAGATCGATATGTAGCAAGGATAAGGAATTGTAAGAAGGTATATGCGAGAATAAGTAGAGCTATACACATAGACATCATTTGAAGGTGAAGCAAGGTTTTTGTGAAGACAATCAGAACTACACCGGTATTGAATCCAGCATAGAAAGATGCTATTTTGAGCAGTACATTTTTATTGGATTTAACCATCCAAATGTATTCAGTGTGACTCCTATTTGTGTTTGAGCAGTGAACTCTAGGCGCTTGGCCTTTCTACATGTGCATAGCCCATTTGTATACACATACTATCTACAGTAGTATCATCTGATTGTGGGTAAGGTTTCCCACCATAGTTTTTCCCCTTACAAGGTTTCCATGTACAATTATTGGTGTTATGTGTTGTGGATGTTATTGTCTTTCTATTTCATGCATTAATCTTTATTGGTATTGTAATTAACTGATAAATTGTCTACCGGCATAAAGTTTGGTTTATCGGTATTAAGCATTAAGATTGGTTAAGTTGTTTTTGGTTTGAATTTATTTGACAACTAATTCACCCCCCCCCCCTCTCAGTTGTCTCCAGGACCTAACAAATACCACCTATATAAGACATGGATGATTGAGCGTCTAGTTTCAGGAATGATACCACCTGTATAAGACATGGATGATCGAGCGTCTAGTTTCAGGAATGATACCACCTGTATAAGACATGGATGATCAAGCATCTGGTTTCAGGAATGATATATCCTATATAAGAGTTGATCAAAACATCTAGTTTCAAGAATGATATATCCTGTATAAGAGCTGATCAAAACATCTGGTTTCAGGAATGATATATCCTGTATAAGAGCTGACCAAAACATCTGATTTAAGGAAAGATACATCTTGTATAAGACATGATAGATAGTTTGGAAGAATGATGAAGATATGAAAGTGAAGAAAGATTCCATGATGATGCGATAGATATGTATGTGATGGATGCAATGATGAATGATATGCATTATGTTTTGATATGAGATTCTATGAGGATGATGTGATGCTTAGATAAATGTTCTTGATTTTGATTATGACAGGAATGTATGATTCATGATGAGATGAATGAAAATGTATCTTGAAAATGAGATGTATGATAATGATAATGCAACTAAATGCAAATTTAGATGATATGCAACTATTGTAAAATGATTTTCAACTAATTGATCATCCTCATTCTGTCGTTTGTCATTCCTATATAGTCACATGTTTTTGCTTTGTTTTTGTTTATCATCATTGAGATTTTGATATGTTGAAATTTAATACAAGCATAATGGTATAATTGAACCATAATGACCTGAGAAAAACTTACATGGATTTTGATATTGCAAGATGACACAAGCATCGAGGTATAATTGAACCAAGATGACCTGAGTGTTGCTTGTGTATAAATAGACAAGATTGAACCATTTGTATGCATAAATTTGAACAATGTCTTCAGTGATATGTTTTGAATCACGTCTCAAGACAAGATTTGTACAGTACAAGTGATCACCTTACAGGCAGAAAACCAAAAAAATATCAGAGTCTCCAACCACTTTCTCTAGATCGATGCATCATTGAGAAAATTTAGGAGATCTAATAATTCAAAAAGTTCAAGTGCAAAATAGTCACAAATTCATGCAAGATGTAAACAAATTATATTTTATAAAATCATCCATCATGTGTGTTGTTGTTAATTGGATCAGTGTTTTGGCTTGACAAGATTTGTTTAGCATGTTGTGCTTCGTGTTTGCTTGAAGTCAGATTAATGTTGCCCCTAGTTATAGATACTGATCGATGTGGATATATATAGTGATTACCAAGCCATGATGGGATATAATGAACTAATCTTCAGATAAGCAAGGATAGTGACTATGCTAAGTATGTCTGGGATAATGTTGTTTATAGTGTTGGGCGATAGCCATTAGTTTTGACTTTAGATGCAAAAAGATATGAGTAATGATAGCTAGAGGAGTTGTTCCCTCACAAATAGCACCTGTTGCTAGGTTTTCACCACTTGTTTTTATTGCACCTTTTTATTGTTTTGATTTTTTTGTTATTTTTCTAAATTTTTATTTTTTTGGTATTTTTCAATTTTTTCATGCATTAGACCACTCAAGTATAGAATTTCTTCAGATGGATGTTGTTGGTTGGTTCATCAACCACGTCAACTTCTGAAGTTGTTAGCTGATAGGCACCTAATCCATAGGTTGATATTATGACATAGGAACCTAACCAGTTAGGCTCAAACTTTCCCTTTTTTTCTCGATCCTGTTAATTTCTGGGATTTTCTTTGAGTACAAGATCACCGACTTTAAAAATCCTAGGGATGAATTTGTGGTTGTAGCTTCTACACATGCGTTGTTGGTATGCTTTGAGGTGATTATAGGCATGTTGGCATTTTTCATCTAGAATCTCTAATTCTTGCAATCTATTAACCCGATACTCCTCATCTAGAATGAGACCTTTTAAAGATACTCTGAGTGATGGAATTTCTACTTCAAGAGGTAAAATTGCTTCTGATCCTTACATCAATGAATATGGTGTAGCTCCTGTAGGTGTCTTTATGGTAGTCCTATATGCCCAGAGTGTCGGATTGAGTTGCACATGCCAATCCTTTCCTACCTCATTTAATGTCTTCTTTAGGATTTTCAATATTGTTTTATTTGATGCCTATGCTTGACCATTCCCCTACAAGTAGTAAGGTGTAGAGAAATGATGTTGGATTTTGAATCATTCACATAGTTCTCACACATCCTTATTTTTGGAGCGATGTCCATTGTCTGTGATGATGGAACTGGGGATGCCATATCTACAAATTAGATAATTGAGAATAAAAGAGGCAATTTGTTTTCCAGTTATGGTGGACATTGGGACTACTTCAATCTATTTTGTAAAATACTCTATTGCAGTGATAATGAACTTGTGTCCATTTGAAGATGAAGGATGTATTTTTCCTACTAAATCAAGTCCCCACTGACAGAAAGGCCAAGATGTTGTAAATGGCTGCAATTCCTATGCTGGAGCATGGATAAGATTGCCATGGATTTGGCATTTAGGACATTTCTTTGCAAATTGATAAGAGTCTTTCTCCATTGTCGGCCAGTAATATCCCATTCTCAAAAGTTTTTTAGTGAGAGTAGGACCACTTGAATTTGTACCATAGATACCTTTGTGAATCTCATGTAAAGAAGAGTCGGATTCATTACGATCAAGGCAATGAAGAAGAGTACCATCTAGACCTCGACGGTAAAGTGTGTCAGTATTTAAGGTATAACGAGCAGCTTGCTGGATAAAGTTGTGTTTTTTAATTCTAAGAGAGGTCAATGGGTAGGGTATTGGTTTTAAGATACTCATATATTGTCTCGTATAAAGGAGAGTCTAAACCGGTTAAGGCATAGATAACATGGGATATAGAATTGGCATAGGTTGGGGATAATAGTTGCTCTACCAGAAACTCATAATGACTTTGTTGCTTTGGAATTTGTAGTAGTGAAGTGATAGTAGCCATTACATCGAATACTCTATTGTCAAACCTTGCTATTTGCTCGAAGGTGATGTGTACAAAATATTGTTTGAAGTGATCTACCATTCCTTTGTATGGCAGCAACTTGTCATCCCTTGTCTGATATTCATTGTTGATCTAATTTATAACCAGTTGGAAATCTCCATAGACCTTCAATTCTGTGATTCTCCATTCCATGACCATTTTGATTCTTGTGACCAGTGGTTCATACTCAGCAATGTTATTTGTGCATGGAAACATGAGTCTATATGATCTTGGTATGGTGTGTCCTTCAGGAGTGACGAACAATATGCCAGCACCAGAGCCATGTTGAGTGTAGGAACCATCAAAGTACAGGGTCCATTGCTTGGTGGTAATAGTAAGGACATCCCTATCTATAAATTTGACCTCCTTTGGTTGCTTATCTAGTAGTGGTGCTTCAGCTATTTGATCTGCAATCACTTGTCCCTTGATAGCCCGACACTATGTATTGGATATCAAATTCACTGAGAATCATGACCCATTTAGCCAATCTTCTTGTGAGAGCTACTTGATTGTGTGAACCAGCATGTAATGTCAAAACTTTTGAGAGGCAAATACCACAACTAAACAAGCCTTCTCAATGAATGTGTAATTCAAATCATGTCCATTTAATGTTATGTTGATGTAATAGATAGCTCGTTCCTTGCCTTCTTGATCTTCTTGTGCTAACAGTGCCCCCAATGATATGTTTGTTGTTGATATGTAGAGGATGAGCGGTTTTCCTGCTATTGGTGGCACTAGAACTGGTGGGTTCATTAGATATTGCTTTATTTGATAGAACGATTCTACACACTTGGCTTCCCATCTAAATGTTATGTTTTTATGTAGCAAATGATTGAATGGTAGACTTTTATCTGCTAATTGGTCTATGAATCGCCTGATAGACTGTAGCCGTCCTTATAGAGATTTGAGTTGGCTAATGTTCTTGGGAGGTGGCATCTCCATGATGGCCTGTACCTTTGCTATATCTACTTCAAAGCCCTTTGCTGACACAATGTAGCCTAATAATTTGCCTAATGTCACCCTGAAGAAAAATTTTTAACGGTTTAGCCTGACTTGGAATTTCTCCAATCTTTGAAAGATTTTATCTAATATGCCTAGATGTTCTGCCCGGGTAAATGACTTAGCCAGTAAATCATCCACATAGTCCTCCATGAAGGTATGCATCATATCATGAAATATTGTCATCATTTCTCTTTGATAAGTTGCCCTAGCATTCTTTAAGCCAAAAGGCATGACATTCCAACAATATGTTCCCCAAGGATAGGTGAACATTGTTTTATCTTGATCCTCTACAGCTATCTTGATTTGATTATATCTAGAGAAACTGTCCATTAATGATAGCATTGCATGGTTTGTTGTGAGGTCTACAATTATGTCGATGCTCGGCAAAGGAAATTCATCCTTTAGATAGGATTTGTTAACATCCCTAAAATTTGTGCATATCCTGATGCTTCCATCTGATTTTAAAACTGGAACAATGTTTGAAATCCATTCAGCATAGTCTATAGGTTGAATAAATCTGACGTCTAATAACTTATTTAGTTCAGCTTTGACCATTAATGCTACATGCAGATTCATCTTTCTTAATTTTTACTTGACTAGCTTAGCTCCTAGAGCAATAGATAAATGATGCATGATTAAGTTTGGATCAATCTCGGGCATATCTGCATAGGAACAAGCAAAATTGATTTTCTTTTCTTTCAAGAATCTGATAAACTCTGGTTTTTCTTCCTTTGTCAGAGATTTTGTTAGGTGTATGTTTTTAGCTGCTTCTTCTATACCAATGTTGATTGATTGAGTGGGCTCAATCAATATGGGTGATTGTTCCTGATAGTGTTCAGGAAGAGTATCAAGTCTCCCATCCTTTGGTGCCTTAAAAAGGTTTTCACCCTCAGATGCATCCTTTATTTTGACTTTTTGTGATCTAGTGTTGCCATTGACTGGTTTTCAGCATTAGATCCTTTATTTGTTTCATTTTTGTGACTGAACAACTTGGCACCCTCCTGATTGTAGATATCATTACTTTGTTTGCTAGTAGAGTTTGTTTCCAAGTTGACAGTACATAGATAATGGATAATGGATTTGTCATCTGGGAAAATAGGTATGTCATGATGTTCAAGTTCATCCCAGTCTATGAGATCAAGAAATACAAGCAGTAAAGAGTTATTGGGTGGGTCAAGGTTGGTAGCGGTAAGTCTCATGATAGAGGAATCATTAAGGTTGTCTGGGATATTGGATAAGTTAATGATATTGTCGAGGTCTTCGATGGTATCATCTTTTGTGTAGACTTGCTTGTAGTGTCGCTGCTCATTTTCCTTAGCTTCGTAGATATGTTGTGGACCAAATTCAAGTAGTCTAGACTTTGTGCCTTGTCCTTCCCGAGAAAGGGGTGTATGAATAGAACTTGGTAATATCTTCAATAACATTTGAACAGCTGCCCCATTCATAGTCATTAGAATAAGTTTCTAAAGTATTGTCCCAAAGTTTTTTAGTGCTGCTGATAGGTATGTTGTAAGGTGAAAAGAGATCCCTGATAATTGATCCTAGCCTGGTAGTTTTCTCTGATTCTGTATAAGAACCTTCTTGTACTTGTTGCATCTGTTCATATACTTTTTCTCCTTGGGGAGTAGTGATTTATTTAGGAGGTGATTCTGCTTTGTTTTGAAGAGGTTCTTGAATGTGGTGTACTTCCTCATAAGATGCTTATTCTCTTTGAATGGCCAACTCCTCTTGTTGTTTCTCTTTTTCTTGGTTTTCTTGCTCTTTCCTTATTATTTCTGCTACCTGGTGTAGTGCCTCTTGCCATGAGTCTTCGTTTCATTTCTTCTTTCCTTTCCATTGAGGTTTTTGATATTTATTTTGCTTCTGCCTTGGGGGTAGATTGTGTCCATATCCCAGTCTTGTCTTGTCTTGAGAAAACTGTGAAGGAGGCTCCAATGGTTCTGTAATGCCTTCTTGATGCTTTCTTATAGGTCCTTTGCCATTGTACCCCATCTATTGCATGATCAAGTATCCTTTTCCATACTATTGTGTTGGTATAGCTACCTCCATAATAGCAGCTCTATCTTCTCCCTCATCCTTGTATAGCTAACTAAGGATGTCTTTTTCTTCTGATTCATATGCTAATGTACCTAATTGAATGAACTTGCCATCAAACTTGGTGATGGCTTGTCTTGCTTGATGCATCGATGCAGAAGCTTGTCCATGAGATTTTGGTGATGCTGGTAATTTGGTTAGACACATGGGTTCGAAAGAGTATTCTTCCATGCCTTTCTCTTTGATTTTCATTTTTTGTTTGAAATCCATGGATAAAGATTTGAGATTTTCTTTATGATGATCTAACCCTAAGGAAGTTTGAGCTTCCCTGTTGTGTGGAACCAAGATGTCTTGGGCTACCCCCATGGAATTCTAATGTTGAAAGGGGTTATTATCTGTTGATATAGAAATCTCCTGCCCATTATATGGTAATTTGACACACTGGTGGTAAGTTGACGGTACCACCTACATTTCATGTATCCAAGGATGACACAATAAAATGTTGTATGTGAGGTCTATGTCTAAAACTTGGCACATAATGTCTCTTTGTATCAGTCCTACCTAAATAGGTAGTATCATTGTTCCCTTGGATGATCTCTCTTCATCATCATATGCCTTGATGGTGATCTTTTTGTGTGGCTCAATAGACTGCTCAGAGAAGCATAATGCACAGATAAGTTTTAAGGTACAGATATTGAGACCAACGCCTCCATCTATTAATACTCTTTTAACTCGATGTTTGTAGACTAAGACTTCAATATGAAGGGGAGTATTATGTGGATGGCTCAAAGAGATATTATCATATTCAAAAAAGGTAAGATTATGAGGCCCTGTCATGTGAGCTACCATGGCTTGAAATTTGTCAATATCTAGATCTTGAGGTACATTTGTTTCAACTAGAGCTTGTTCCAAGATGTCCTTATGTTTCGGTGAGAGTTTGAGTAATTCAAGTATGGATATCTGAGCAAGGGTTCTTTGCAGTTGACTTACCAAATCATATTGAGTTTTGGGGATAGTGGTTGATGTTCATGTATGTCCTTTCAAAACATATTTTTGAGCTCAAGTTGTCACATTGATTGATGTATGGTCTTGTTTGTCTTTGATATTTATGACGTTTATCTGATTATCCTCTATTCATATGTGATTGATAGTGTTGTTGTACAGATGATTTATGCAAGCTCCCCATGTATCATTTGATGATGAAGTTCCTTCTTTGTTGTAATTTGGAAGAGGATTTTTAAAAGTGTTATGATCACCATTCATTTAAAGATCATCAACTATTAAATCACCTCGATCAATCATGTCCTAAATAATGTTTTTAAGCATCATGCAATCATTTGTGTGATGTCCTTTGTTTTGATGAAAATCATAGAAATGTGAGTCATTCCACCAAGGTGGTTTAATCTGAGGTTCAAAGTTGTTTATGGCTGGTAATGTGATAATCTTGTTTCCCAGGAGCTCTTGGAATGCTGGTTCTAAGGATTGCCCCAATGGTGTGTAAATGCATCTATTCAAAAAATTGTTGGTGTTACCCCTCAAATTTGGATTAGGTCCTCGATTTGTGTTGTTGCCTTGGGTGTTATTGGTGGTGTTTGTATTTGAAGGTCCCTGATTGGTATTTGGTGTATAAGTGTTAGTGCCTTGGTTAACACCCTTTTGATTCTTGGTAGCTTGAGGATTAACTAATAAATCCAATACGGGTTATTTGGACTTCATATCATTAGCATCAGTTCCTCCCTCATTAACAACATTTTTGTTTCTGGTCCAGAATCTGGATTTGTCTAAGTTGTTATTATTGTTCTGATTGTTAAAGTGACAGTTAGATGAATTAGTTCCTTCTTTGAAGAACTTCAATGTTCCCTTCTTGACACATGCTTCCTCTACTTGGATTCTGTTTTTTATTAACTTGGCAAAAGATGGTATGCATTGGAGTTGGATTATATAACTCATCTCACTATTCAGATTGTCGATGAAAATTTCCATCTTTTCCTTTTCAGGCACATCTCGAGGATATCTCAAAACCATCTGCCTCCAATGTTGAAGAAACACCATGAATGTTTCATTGTTTTTCTATTTGGTATTACATACATCCAGCATGGTGATTGCGTGTTGAATATTGTGAAAGTTGTTGGCATATGCACACTCCAATGAGATATTGTAGGTGATTGAAGGTTTTGTCATTGATGGCAACCTTACAATCCTATGACACCAGCAAGGTAGTTCACCAGCACTAGCAAGATCAGACTCTACACCGACACTCAGATCATTGGCACCGGTAGTGAGAGGTAGCATACCGGCACAGAGGCCGGTAGGATTTTTGTTGTAATATATTTTGTTTATTATTTGTAAAATCATTGTAAGCCAACTTGGCAAGTTGTAAAATGACTCTTATATAAGAGAGATCATTATAGAACATGTTGTAATGAAGTAAGAGGAATGTAATTAGGCGAAATAAGGTAGACCTATTATGCAAATTATAGGTTAAGGGTTTATGTAAGAAGCAGAGCAGAAACCGATACTAGATTTGGCATTATAGATGTTATTTTGAAGCAATACAAGACACTAGATTTATACAATCCATTTTGTAAGTCAGTGAGACTTCCTATTTTGTATTTGAGCAGTGAGCTCTAGGCTATTGGCCTTCCTACATGTGCAGGCCCCTCTTGTAGCAGTAATATTCTCTTATTGGCTAGTAAGTGAACATTGTGGGTCACAAATCCGACCAAGGTTTTTCCCACATCGGGTTTCCTCATTAAATCCTTGTGTTATGGTGTGTTTTTCATGTGGTTGTTTTTATCTTTGTTTATTGCATTGCTTTCTACTTACCGATACATAGTATTAATATGTTCTGCATGTTTTAAGTTAAGAAATTTAATATACTGGCTAGTTACTGATTCACACACCCCCCCTCTCAGTATCTGTGGGAATCCTAACAATTTGTATCAGAGCTTGGTCCTCTATTTTCAGAAGCCTAATAGCTTGAGGAAGATCTTGACACTGGTAGAGATGGAAAACTTGATGAAGCAACTTGAAGGAGCTCTCTCAAACTATGATGCAAAAAAATTGAAAAATATCAAACTTGAAGATGATCTAAAGGCTTCTCAGGATATTATTCAAGCACTTCAAGAAAATCTTACTATTTCAAGAAACAAGAGAAGAGAACTTTGTGAAAAGATGCAAAATGAGAATGATGAAAAAGAAACTCTTAATGACATGATAAACAAGCTGAAACAAGAGAACATGACAACAAAGAATGAGATGTTGGATATGACTATGAGATTTTGTAAAGAAATTGAAGATAGAAAGAAGAATGAAGAAGATTTGACTAGAAGACTAAGTGATGCTATAAATGAAAACACAAGACTCAGCTATGAAAATGATTTGTTGAAGACAGATCTGATGCACACTCATAATGACTCAAATGAACTGATGAGGCAGAAAGAAGTCTTAGAAAGAGAACTAAAAACTGCAAATAAACATAAAGAAAAATTCAAGAAAAGCTCCGAGGAACTTGGTAACTTGCTGAAGAATCAAAAACCTAAAGGTGAAACTTCTAGAATTGGCTTTGAAGTTGGTGAAAGCTCTGGTACTGCAAACACACAGGATCATAGCAAACCAGTAAGACAACCTACTGCTTATAAATTTAATGGAAAATGCTTTAAATATAACAAGTATGGTCATAGAGCAAATCAATGTAGATCTAGAAATTATCAGAATATCAACACCCCCACCGGTCAATGTTCAAAATGCAACAAAGTTGGTCATAACTCTAAGAATTGCAGAATGAATGTAAGATGCTATGTTTGTGGAAGATTTGGACACCTATCTAATCAATGCAGAACACAAACAGGCATAGGTTATGGGAAAGCTATCCAGAAGAATAATGTGACTTGCTATGCATGTAACAAGATTGGGCATATTGCTAAATTTTGTAGAAGTAAAGGATCACCAGTAGACAACAAAGGTTCCAGTTTGAAAGGAAAAGAAAAAGTTGAAGAAGTTAAGCAGGAATTTTCAAAACAATGGATCAGGAAATCAGAAATGAATGTGGATAGGAATACTCCTCCACCGGCAGAACCAAGCAACACTCCACCGACAGAACAGAGTAGCACTCCACCGGCAGGAGTCTCTTCATCAAATTGAAGAAATTTCCTTGAGGGTTTGGCAATCAATAAGACATATTCTATTATTCCCTCGGTTGATGGTAAGAAGTTGAATTTACTTCTATACCAAAAGATATGTTAAGTGATTACTTAACCAGTAAGCATTAAATGTGGTAGTTGGCAAAATTGACATTATAAATTAATGTTTTTGGCTCCATTTCACTTCACCGAGCATTCAAACATTCAAAGAGAATGAAATCTCCAGAGCTAAGGCATTTCGAGCAAAGAGGCGAAGCACTTCAGCAGTCAATCCTTCCTAAGGTAGAAAAAGGTATTTATAATCATGTCATCCCCTTCTGTACCTAAATTCATAGCAAACCCTAATGTGGTCAAGGTAATCAAACACCCTAGGCCCGTATTTCAGTTAGTTCCTGAGATAGCTAAAAAGGATGACAATGTAGGTGGCTTTTCCCAAATTCCCAAAGGAGTTGTTTATGTAGAAGACCCTAGAATCTATATCCATTGCCATATAGAAGAATTGGGAGATGAAGAAATCAAGGACATGTACAAATCTGTTATCTGTGATGATTCCGGTAGAGTAAAACCTGAACACCAAATTATTGAAACCCTAGGATTCACAGAAATTCTCAGCATTCCGAATTTCCCCAAGGAAGTTATTAGGATAGTATTGAGCAAAGTACATGGTGCATTCTTTTGGTTAGATTCAATCCATAAAATTACCAAGGAAGCAATAAAAGTTGTAACGGGGTTACCCTCCACCGGTAGAAGACCAAACAAAACAAAGAAGGTCTCAAATGACCTGGTAATGAACCTAACTGGTGCAACATCCGACAGAAGGTCTCTAAGGTTTAATGATGTGACTGATATAAATGTTAGATTTGTTAGCATGATCTTAGGTTATGAAGCAACACATGTAAATAGACTTAACTCAGTTTCAAGTTTATGCATAAAAAGTGCACATGATATGGTAAAAGAAAATGTGAAAATTGATGTATGTGAATAGCTAAAGGATGAATTGATTGACAATTTAGGGAAGATCAAGAAGGATAAGAAAGGAACATTTAGATTTGGTAATTTAATTGTATGCTTAATGCTACATATAACCAAACAAGTGCCCGGTATAGGTAACAAGAACCTTGGATTTGACATACCAGTAGGAAAACAATTATCAAACTTATTCAACAACATGGGTGAAAACAAGGAAAAGAATATCAATGAGTATTTTCAAGCACTAAAGGCCAGAATGAACAAAAGAATCAGACTATCACAGGAAATTGTTAACAAATACAAGGATGATATATGTTTTGTAATTAAAAAAGATGAGATCTGGATGGAAGCAGTTATCCCAAGAACAATTTGGGTTACTGAGATGGGTTATGAGACTAATGACCACATCATTGAAACATATGCTAAAGCACTTCTGGAAGCACCAAATGAACCCAAGGAAGAAGTATTTAGTAGTGTTGAGACCATTGAAAGCCAAATTCAATCTAAGAAGAGAGTAAAGAAAGTGGAAGCAACTGTGAGAAGAGGTTCAAGGTAGGCTAAGGCTATAAAAGAAGATGTACTGAAACAAACCGGTATCACTGAAGATGAGTTACAGGCACAACAACCAAAAACTCACCTGTCACCAGTAGCAACTTCTTTAGAGAGTGACAAGCTAGCTGAATTTAAAAGTTGTAAGGAAAAGACAACCTTCATCAGTATCCACACCCTCGCCTAGAAGAACTAGACAAAAACAACAGGCAGTGAAGTCTCTGGTAAAGAAGACAACCCCAAAGAAAAATCTAACACCTAAGAAGAAAAGGACTAAACAAAACATTTCTCCAATTGATAGACTGTTGGATGAAATCACAGAAGAAGGAAAACTCAAGAACATAGAAAAATTATATGATACACTATCAACAGATGAGAAAGAGTGAGTTGAAAACCGTGTTATTTTACACCTGGATATCTATAAGAAGTTTTTCATGCAGGTTGTAGATGAATTACCAGATGAATTATTCAAGAGACTGGAAGCAAGAAGACAATCTATTGTAGAACTTGACAAGAAAATTAAAATTGAAAAATTATGTGTTGTCTACACAGTCAACTCTCCAAAAGAAATAGATGATCTTATTGCAAAGGCCAACAGGTTCGTATTCTCTACTACACACCGGCATATTGCACTAATGGCAGTAAGAGTAAAAGAGGTAACAGAAGAAACAGAAAATGGATGGGATATATTCCTTGTGGAGAAGGAAAAGAAGGAAGAATACATGAACCCCAAGCCTATCAAAGTCTATCAAAAGGACAAAGACAAGGGTAAAGGAAAGGTTGGTGGACCTCCTAGTATCAAAATAAAAGATAACCTATCCCCACAACCTCTGATTACTCCATCGGTAACAACAACAGAAGAGCAACTGATAGATGACAGTATGGATGTATCACAAGAGGATACTAATCCTAATCCTAAGGTACTATACACAGTGGATGTTGATACTCAAAAGGTCAACATTGTGATAGATAAAGACACCACCGGTAAAACTGAAATGGCTAGTGAGACACCGGCAACCGACAACATTGATAACACTGAAGGAAAAATGGAAGATGATAGTACAGCACAACAAATAGAGACTGGAACAGATCAACAGACAGAGAGACAAGCAGAGCAACAGGCTCTGGAACAGGAACAGGTTCATGTGGAAACAATGCCATCGGCAACAAAAGAAAAACAAAAACCCTTGCTTAAGGAAATGGAAACATAGACTGACCTACCAAAGGTCACTACAAGCATGGTTACTTCCTCCACTGGTGGAATTCAAAATGTTGGTTCCTCCTCAACAGGTTACAAATCAACCAATATAATTGAAGTTCTTTTAGATTCTTTGAAGAAGATAACTGACTGCAGTTCACAATCTTATAAAGCTATAGATGACACAATCCCAATTTTGAGGATGATATCTCCAAAATGCAACATAGATAATAAGGATTCTTTGAGTCAACTTGACACCTTGTCGAAGTATATTACTGACAACACAGTGACAGTTGAACAAATAAAGGAATAGGCATTCAAAGACAGGTTGGAAATTGAAAAACAAAAATTCTTTGAGAATCAAATAAGGAAGTGTACTAGGGAATTTGACACACTTCTACCGGAACTATGTAACATATTGAAGGAATTTAAAACTTTGTACAAAGATACTTGCAAGACAAACTTTTTAACAGTAGACATAGATAAGAAAATGAGCAAGATACAAGAAGAAATAATTAAACTTGCAGATAATTTTGTTAATTCACCTGATACATTATCAGTTTTTGAGCAAAAGATAACTAGTTTTGAGGAAGAGTCACTGAAGCTAGAGAGAGAAAAGGAAAGAATAATAAACAAGGCTAAGAATCTGAGACTAAGACTAAGTCCTAGACTAGACTATCTAGCACTCTTGAGGAAGGAAATATTTGATTAGTACAAGGATAGAAAACACCGGCAAAGCATATGCAGCAACTCACCGGTACAGTTCAAAGAACAAAGGCAGCAATAAAAGACAATAAGAAGTTTATGGAAAGCATAAATTTGGTTTTGGTGGATCTCTTTCAAATTGTAACCACCTAGCTACAAGGTTGAGATAGAAAACTACAACTCTATTGACACCTTGACAACCTTTGTCATTGATGCCAAAGGGGGAGTAGTAGTATGAGAAAATAATCAACAAAAGACTTATCTGCTCAGGGGGAGCTCACATATTTTTGGTAATATTTTTTGGTACACATTTTTGGATTACAAGTTTTGGAATTTTCTCATGAGTGTTTCCATCAATGCCAAAGGGGGAGATTGTTGGCATATGCACACTCCAATGAGACATTGTAGGTGATTGAAGGTTTTGTCATTGATGGAAACCTTATAATCCTATGACACCGGCAAGGTAGTTCACCAACAATAGCAAGATCAGACTCTACACCGGCACTCAGATCACTAGCACCGGTAGTGAAAGGTAGCATACCGGCACACAGGCCAACAGGATTTTGTTGTAATATATTTTGTTTATTATTTGTAAAATCATTGTAAGCCGACTTGGCAAGTTGTAAAATGACTCTTATATAAGAGATATCATTATAGAACATTTGGTAATGAAGTAAGAGGAATGTAATTAGTCTAAATAAGGTAGACCTATTATGCAAATTATAGGTTAAGGGTTTATGAAAGAAGTAGAGTAGAAACCGGTACTAGATCTGGCATTATAGATGCTATTTTGAAGCAGTACAAGACACTAGATTTATACAATCCATTTTGTAAGTCAGTGAGACTTCCTATTTTGTATTTGAGCAGTGAGCTCTAGGCAGTTGGCCTTCCTGCATGTGCAGGCCCCTCTTGTAGCAGTAATATTCTCTTATTGGCCAGTAAGTGAATATTGTAGGTCACAAATCCCACCGAGGTTTTTCCCACACCGAGTTTCCTCATTAAATCCTTGTGTTATGGTGTGTTTTTCATGTGGTTGTTTTTATCTCTGTTTATTGCATTGTTTTCTGCTTACTGGTACACAGTATTAATATGTTCTGCATGTTTTAAGTTGAGAAATTTAATATACTGGTTAGATACTGATTCACCCCCCCTCTTAGTATCTATGGGAATCCTAACACAAGTATTGAGTGATAAATTTATTGACCAACTCATCAAAGGATCTGACAAGAGGTGTAAGTTTGGACAATCACTCCATTGTTTGCCCTCCCAAACTTCTCAGGAATAGCCTCATCAAATAAGTGTCATCATGGGCAAATTCAAGGCTCATGGTACAAAACTCTCGAACATGATCACAGGGATCACTCTTACCATCATATTTATCATATTTGGGTATATCTGAATTTGGGGGAAAAGGTATCATGTTTAATCTCATGTCAAAGGGGTAAGGACAAATTTTGTTTAAGGAATATCATACTATGGTTCCTTGTTGTGTGTCCTGCATTTGCCTTTGCAATATTTGCATCTGTTGTGTAAGAGAAACCAGGGGCACATTTGTTTGCCGAGGAAAGGGTTCTTCCCTTTCATTATCTCTAGTTCGGGTATGTGTGTCTTCTTGTATGTTATGTTGTTCAGGTATTTTTTGTTCAGGTATGTTTTGTTCAAGGTCATGTGTTTCCTCTTCTCTCTATTGTTCTTGATAAGTGTAATTTCGAGATCTTGTCCTAAAGATTTCAGTATCGAAGTCTTCAGGAAGTTTAACTCCTTTTCTTGTTAGTATGAGCATGTATTTTTATTTGTCATCCTCTATGAGCCTTTCCATAAGTTTTTGAAATGAAGGGTTTTCTTGACATTCTTGAAGGAGCTCTTTAGTGATTTATGTTTCTCCTAAATCAGTGTAATCGAACAGGTTTGATAATCTTCGACCCATACTGGACTCTGGTTGTGCTTCGCTTTGCTTGTTTCATTGAGAGCGAGTGACAATAGGCATCTAGTAGAAACTTTCTATGACAAAGGGGAAAAACTCCTCTTCTTCTTGTTGTTCAAGGGTTGGTGGTTCAAATCAAGCTATGTTATAAGCGATGCAAACTTCTAGGAAGAAAGTTGGGTTGATCTTGCCTCTACGATTCAAGCGTTGACTGAATGCTGATTTTTGGCAAAAGGCTATACTTCTCAATGCTTCTTTGTCAAATTCGTTCAATTTTTCTTGAAGATAAAAGCTCATATAATGAAGAAAGGTGTGATGTGATTTGAAGAGTTGGTGATTGATGTAAAAAAATTTATTCTGTTTGGCAAGTTTCTGGGAACTAGGATGTCATTTCTTCAACTTAGTGTTGTGATGAAGACTTTTTCTTCTCAAAATATGAGGAGTGGTCATACATGAGTGATCAATGGTTTCCTTTGAATTGGTTGGATTGTGATACTTTGTTTGAAAACTTAAGCCTTACTTTATCAAGTGGAGGTTTAGATGCCCCCCCACAACAAAGTGCGTCAAATGATATGGAATAAGAGTTTCCCGATATGGAGACTCGATTTGACAACTTAAGTTTAAACTAAGTATGTTTTGTTGCTGGAATCTATTTGATTGGTGGACCTTTTGATCAATGTGATGATGTTACCTGATTTTGATAGGAGAAATTTTATCTATAGCTAGTTTTGGATTCTTACAGCTGTGTTGGCATATGTGCAAAGCATGATGACATGATGATATTGTATGTTGTCATTGATGTCAATATGCTGAAGTATGAACCGGTATATTGTAATAAGCTAATTGGCAATAGAACCAGTATGATGATGTAAACCGGTATATGTGAAAAAGTGAAGTGGTATGTTTGTTCAACGTGAACCGGTATGTTGGAATGAGAACCGGTATATGAAAGTTCTGTATCGGGGTTTCATTTGGCATGACTATCGGTTGGTAGTCTCAACTTCAAGGTTTCCAATTAATGCATAGCTTGTGTGATTCAATTGATGACATCTTGTGATGAGTTAGCATTGTAATGAAGACTAGATAGTGTTGCCATATCAGCCTTGTGCACATGAAGGATTTCCTTGAGGATCTTGCATGGAGACTAATCCTATCTACCTCAGGAATGTGCGAAGCCTCTGTAAATGGTGGAAAGCGCGTGCTAGGTTATCAACTTCCTGAAGTGGCAAAGAATGAATGTTGGAGAACGTCTTGAGATATGTTCAAGACTGTTGTATTCAATGCAGTATGATTAATGGTTAGGATTGAACCGATTGAATTTTTAAACCTAAATGTTTAGGGTTTAGGGTTTATGCCACTGACCTATTTGTTTCCTATAAGGTCGTTGATGTTTTTCATTTTTAAGTTGTTGGAAAATGCTATGTATGTATCCAAGTGAAGAGATACTTAATTCTTGCCAAACTAGAGAAGTGCATTGATACTTGCAGAGTGTGATTGTAGAAGAAAAGGAGCTGAAGTGGATCTGCCTTGGCATTGAGTGTTGTTATCAGATCAGTGTATTACCTGTTGAAAAATCCCTTAATCGGGTAGCTTTAATAGGATTTTGTGTAAATTCATCAATAGGGTGACTCAATTCAATGAGTTCTTCAAATCCTCTTGTGAGGTAACCCTTTAACAGGGTTCTAACCTTTAACCGGGTATTTAGCCATCCCTTAATCGGGTGATCCCTAGCAGGATCGGTTCTAGCAAAACCTATTGTAAAAGTCATTAATCGGACTAGGCTCCTAAC
Organism: Cryptomeria japonica; assembly: GCF_030272615.1. Taxonomy (NCBI): domain Eukaryota; kingdom Viridiplantae; phylum Streptophyta; class Pinopsida; order Cupressales; family Cupressaceae; genus Cryptomeria; species Cryptomeria japonica. Next base: position 579,207,363 of record NC_081414.1, on the reverse strand, counting down.
AAAGAAGACTTTAAAATAGTTTGAAGAACAACTTGTGGGTATTCATCCCCACCATGGGTTTTCCCAATTGGGTTTCCACATGAAAAATTTGTGTGTCATGTGTGATGCTTTTCATGTGACGCTTTAATATTTTCTGTTAAGTGGTAAAGCATGTTGAACCGGCTGTCATTATATTTCTGATGATATATTACTTGTTTATGCATAAGGGTGAAGTGGAAATGAGATATTATATTGTGTAGAGATCTAAGTGTTTACCGGTTTATGCTATTCATACACTCACTATGTGTAACCGGTAGTGCCTTGATTTAGACCAGTGTTACGGTTTACCAGTTAAGTGCAGTCTTTGCAGTCAAACTGGTTGAGGGAAAGTTTTTGTTTGTACTGATTCACCCCTCCCCCCTCTCAGTACTAGTTTGGTACTTACTATTCATCATTATTCATCAATTGGTATCAGAGCATCTTCCAGGTCCTTTGTATTATAAGCTTAACCGCTTGAGGAAAAGATCCTACTCTAATGATGAAGAGGGAAGTTCCAAAGTTCAACAGAGATAATTTCAAGATATGGAAGGGCAGAGTGAAGATATACATTAGAAGCATGGGTGCTCAACACTAGAGCTACGTTGAGAATGCTTATGTTATTCCTACCGGTGCTCTCACCGATGATCCATAAAGAGAGATTCAGGAGAATGGGCAAGTCATGGAAGCCCTAATCAGCAGTCTATCTGACAATGATTTTATTGATGTTTAGGTTAAAGATAATCCCAAAGAACTATGGGATGCTCTGGAGAATATCTATGACGGTGATGAGCATGTGAAACAAGCTAAGGAAGAGAGCCTTAGGGGAAAGTTTGAAAACATGCAGATGGTTGAAGGAGAGACCATTCAACAATATGGAATAAGAATCAAAATTGTTGTTGGAGACATCAAGAGTGCAGGTGGTAAAATAGATGATTCCACTATTGTTAGCAAATTCTTGAGATCCTTATTACCAGTCTATGCAATAAGGGTTGTTGCTATTCAGGAGTTGAGGTCTATAGACAAGACAAAGGTATCCCTAGACTCCATCATTGCTAAGCTGACAGCTTATGAGCTAAATAATTATGATGGCAGTATTCAGAAGACTGATTCAACCTTTAGAGCATTTGTAGCACCATCTAGAAATGGTAAAGAAGCTAGTACCAGTTGTGAACCAAGACAAAGCAGAGAAATGGATGATGAGGAGATCCTGATGGAATTTGAAGCTCTTCTTGCCAAGAGACTTCCTAAGGGAACTGGTAAATATAGAGGTAAGCTCCCTTTGAAATGTTTTTCTTGCAATAGGATAGGACACATTGTTGTAAACTGTCCTAATAGTGATAATAAGGACAAACCGAAGAAGTTCAAGAAGTTTAAAGGAGGAAATAGGAGAAATTATTTTGTAGCAGTTGATGAAGGTGTCACTAATGAGGAATAAGAAGATGAAGAAAGTGAAGACATTGTGTTTGTAGCAGTTAAGGAATATGTGTTACACAAGAAGGCTCTTGTCTCCCACTTTGATAATTCCAATGAGTGGATTATTGATAGTGGTTGTTCTCACCACATGACTGGTGATCGGAGTAATTTTCTATCTCTGGAAGAGTATGATGATGGTGTGGTTCGATTTGGTAATGATGCACCATGTATGGTAAAAGGCAGAGGGTCCATCTCTCTAAATGAAAAAAGTAGTGTTGATAATGTGTATTGGATAGAAGGTCTCAGAGACAACCTTTTGAGTGTTGCTCAGCTAAATGATAATGGACTCACTCTAGAATTCAGAGATGGAGTGTGCAAAATAAAAGGAAAGAGTGGTGAAATGATGGCCACCGGTATGTAGACCAGAGGTAACTTATTTTAGCTGAATGCAAATATCAGTACATGTCTAATGGCTAAGTTTGATGATAGGTGGATATGGCATAGGAGACTCTCCCATGTAAACTTTGATAATATTATGAAGGCCAGTAAGATCAAGGCAGTTAGAGGAATGTTTGTGCTGAGAAAACCAGAGAATCCTTTGTGTAGAGAGTGCTAACTAGGGAAAATGTCTTCCTCAACCTTCAAAGGTAAATCTTTCACTGCAAACAATTTACTTGATCTTGTGCATACTGATTTGTGTGGTCCTATGAAAACAAGGAGTGTGTAGGGAGATAGGTATTTTATGATTCTTATTGATGATTGCTCAAGAATGATGTGGGTCATATTATTGAAAGACAAGTCTGAAGGTTTTGGAAAATTCAAAGCCTTCAGAGCATTGGTTGAAAAAGAAAGCAGTAAGAGAATTAAATGCCTAAGAATTAATCAAGGAGGAGAATTCACTTTCGGTGAATTCAACAAGTACTATGAAGAGAACGGCATCAAGAGGCAACTGTTTTCCCCGCAGACTCCATAGCAGAATGGCCTAGTAGAGAGGAACAACCAGACTGTAGTTGAAGCAGCCAGAACGATGTTGATTCAAGGGAAGGTTGCTCACACCTTCTGGAGAGAAGCGGTGAACACTGCAGTCTACACTATGAACCGAGTACTCATCAAGAAAGGTAAGGATAAAACTCCTTATGAGTATTGGACCAATAAGACACCAGTCGTAGGCTACTTTAGAGTGTTTGGTAGAAAATGTTATATCAAGAGGAGTGAACATCAGAGTAAGTTTGATACAAAATGTGATGAAGGAATATTCCTAGGATATTCCACCAAGAGTAAAGCTCTCAAATGTTTCAACAATAGGACTCAGAGAATTGTTGAAAGTATCAATGTTAGAGTTGATGAAACCTTTGAGAAACCTGAGGAAACCGGCAGTGAGCGAGTGGTAGATGAACCGATTGTAACCTTCTGGGAACCGGTTACAAAACAGCCTAGCACTAGTAACATTGCTCCTACACCGGTAGATGTTGTTGTTGATGAAGATGAGGATGAAGAAGAAAAGAAAGAGGAAACAACTAAGATCATTCTTAGGTATGTAAAGTTGAATCATGATCCAAAGAAGATCATAGGAGACAAGGATGCAGGAATTCTTACAAGAAGAAAGGTAAGAGAAAATTTTTGCATGATCTCTGAATTTAAGCCTAAAAAACTTAAAGAGGCACATAAAGATGAAGATTGGATCAAGGCAATGGAAGAGGAACTTGACTAGATAGAAAAGAATGGTACATGGTCTTTGGTGCCCAGACCTGAGCATAAAAATTTCATTGGCACCAAATGGGTTTTTAGAAATAAGCTAAATGAAGATGGCATAGTGGTAAGAAACAAAGCCAGACTGGTGTGTAAGGGATATACTCAAGAAGAAGGAGAAGACTATGGATAAACCTTTTCTCCAGTAGCTAGATTAGAAGGAGTTTGTATGCTTCTTGCATATGCAGCCTTCAAGGGATTCAAAGTATATCAAATGGATGTGAAATCTGCATTTCTGAATGGAATACTTGAAGAGGAGGTGTATATAGAGCAACCAAATGGGTTTGCCCTATCAGAAGATAGTGACATGGTGTGTAGGCTACATAAAGCCCTGTATGGATTGAAGTAGGCACCTAGAGCATGGTATGAACGCTTACACTCCCATCTTGTGAAGATTGGATTTGAAAGAACAAGTGAAGATAGAAATATCTATCTGAAGTCAGAAGGAGATCAGATTTTGATCTGTGAGGTATTTGTTGATGACATAATTTTTGGTGGAGATGACAAAATGAGTCATGATTTTGCAGATGAGATGAAGAAGGAATTTGAGATGTCACTTATAGGGGAGATTAAGTTCTTCATTGGACTATAGATTCAACAAATGAAAGATGGTATCTTTATCACTTAGTCCAAGTATGTCAAAGAGGTGTTGAAGACCTTTGGCATGGAAGACAGCAAACCGGTTGGTACACTAATGGTGACCGATTGTAAACTATCAAAGGAGGATGACTCAGCATTGGTGAATGAGAAGGAATACCGATCAATGATTGGTAAGTTGCACTATGTAGTACATAGCAGACCAGACATTGCACATGTAGTAGACATTACTACATGGCTCCATAAAAGTCCAAGAGAGTCCCACTTGGTAGCAGTCAAGCGGATTCTTAGATATCTGAAGGGAACTATTGACTATGGATTTATCCATACAATAATGATTTCAACCTAAAAGTGTTTACAGATGTTGATTGGGTTGGTAATGTGAACGACCGAAAAAGCACAACCAGTGCTGCATTCTTTCTTGGTGGTAGATTGGTCTCATGGATGAGTAAGAAGCAGAGTTGTATCTCTCAGTCTAAAGCAAAATTGGAATATGTTGCAGCATTTATGAACTGCACCTAGACAATCTGGATGAAGCATGTATTAGGTGGCTTCAAAGTTCCTATATCTGAACCAGTAAGTATATTTTGTGACAACACAAGTGAAATTGACATTTCCAAGAATTTGGTTTTACATGCTAGAACCAAGCGCTTTGAGCTCAAGTATCATTTCTTGAGGGAGAAGGTTCAGAACAAAGAGGTTGTACTGGAACATGTTTCCAGTAAGGAGTAGTTAGCAGACATATTCACCAAGCCTCTACCAAAGGTTACATTTACCTATTTAAGAGGTGAATTAGGGATGCTTCCCCTTCAAGAGGTGAACTAAAGGTGTGTGCTCCACATCAGTCAGGTATTGCATTGATAAATCTTTTTCAGGATTGTTGTGTTGAAGGATGCTACTCCTTAGGGGGAGCAGCATAGTGGGACATAGCTGTTTGTGCCTCCACTTTAACATTGTTGTCAAAGTGGGAGAAGATGTGAAGCAGAGAAGATATCTATAGTATTGGGGAGAAGAAGATGCGAAGCAGCTAGATATCTTTGCATATTGCCATCAATGCCAAAGGGGGAGATTGTTGGCATATGTGCAGAGCATGATGACATGATGATATTGTATGTTGTCATTGATGTCAATATGTTGAAGTATGAACCGATATATTGTAGTAAGCTAATTGGCAATAGAACCAGTATGATGATGTAAACCGGTATATGTGAAAAAGTGAAGCGGTATGTTTGTTCAAGGTGAACCGGTATGTTGGAATGAGAATCGGTATATGGAAGTTCTGTATCGGGGTTTCATTTGGCATGACTATCAGTTGGTAGTCTCAGCTTCAGGGTTTTCGGTCGATGCATAGCTTGTGTGATTCAACCGATGACATCTTGTGATGAGTTAGCATTGTAATGAAGACTAGATAGTGTTGCCATGTCAGCCTTGTGCGCGTGAAGGATTTCCTTGAGGATCTTGCATGGAAACTGATCCTATCTACCTCGGGAATGTGCGAAGTCTCTATAAATGGTGGAGAGTGCATGATAGGTTATCAACTTCCTAAAGCGGAAAAGAATGAACATTTGAGAATGTCTTGAGATATGTTCAAGACTATTGTATTCAATGCAGTATGATTAACGATCAGTATTGAACCGATTGAATTGTTAAACCTAAATGTTTAGGGTTTAGGGTTTATGATACCGACCTATCTGTTTCCTATAAGGTCATTGATGTTTTTCATTTTGAGGTTGTTGGCAAATGCCATGTGTGTATCCAAGTGAAGGGATACTTGATTCTTGCCAGACTAGAGAAGTGTATTGATACCTGCAAAGTGTGATTGCAGAAGAAAAGGAGCTGAAGTGGATCTGCCTTGGCATTGAGTGTTGTTATCAAATCAGTGTATTACCTATTGACTTCTAACCATTTCAGCAGTTGGAAAATCCCTTAACCGGGTAGCTTTAATAGGCTTTTGTGTAAATCCTTTAATAGGGTGACTCAATTCAATGAGTTCTTCAAATCCTCTTGCGAGGTAACCTTTAACAGGGTTCTAACCTTTAACCAGGTATTTAGCCATCCCTTAACTGGGCGATCCCTAGCAGGATCAGTTCCTAGCAGAACCTATTGTAAAAGTCTTTAACCAGACTAGGCTCCTAACAAAGCGGACTTCAAAAGAGTTCAAATAACAACTTGTGGGTATTCATCCCCACCATGGTTTTTTCCAGTTGGGTTTCCACGTGAAAATTATGTGTGTCATGTGTGATGTTTTTCATGTGATGCTTTAACATTTTCTATTAAGTGGTAAAGCATGTTGAACCGACAATCATTATATTTCTGATGATATATTACCTGTTTATGCATAAGGGTGAAGTGGAAATGAGATATTAGATTGTGTAGAGATCTAAGTGTTTACTGGTTTATGCTATTCATACACTCACTATGTGTAACCGATAGTATCCTGATTTAGACTAGTGTTACGGTTTACCAGTTAAGTGCAGTCTTTGCAGTCAAACTAGTTGAGGGAAAGTTTTTGTCTATACTAATTCACTCCCCCCCCCCTCTCAGGTACTAGTTTGGTACTTATTGTTCATTATTATTCATCAAGTTGTTGTTCTAAGAATTACTTGTTTGATTGTATGGAATATTTTTCTGATGTTTTGGTTCAAGTTTTGATTGGTGAGGTCAAGTGATGATCTAAAAGGGTATTCGAGACTGATGATAATTTTTTTTGAAAATGTCTCTCTATTTTTATAAGTTTTACCTATGCGCTAAGACAGAGACTGGATGTGCTAAAGTGTGATCTAGATGCGCTATTTAAAGCCACCAATGCGCTAAGCTGCATGTGCTATGCGCTAAACCATAGTTTTGAATTTTGCTTTAACAGGGATGGTTATGCGTTGATATGTTCTTGATAAGCGCTAATGTTTAGACTCAAAGCACTATAGTTTGCCCCCAATGTGTTAGGTTGATGCTTCAAAGCACTAATATGGTGCCTAAGAGTGCTAGTGAAAAGTTTTGACAAATTTTCAGACTATTACGCGCTATTTATGAGAAGGAATGTGCTAAGTTTTAGCTTGGATGTGCTAAAGTGTGATCTAGATGCGCTAGGAGATTTCTCCTACGTGCTAAACTGTTCTGTTTGTTCTGTTTTTGGTTCTCTTGGAAATTTTCAACACTTGTTTAATTCTAATGGATGATTTTGTAAATTATAAATTGCAAACATAGAAAGAAAAAGACAACCATTTTTTGCCTATTCTAAACAAAGAGTGTATGTTCTGTGAGGATGTGTTCAAATTCCCAATGCTTTCATAGGTTTGGATACAAATAAGACAATTTTGATATATTCTTTATTCAAAGGTCATCAAAAATACCATAGCCCATTAGTCTAGATACTCTTTCAGCTCAAACAGTCATGTCACCCCCTAGGGGGCACTCATTTTTTTGCCTTTTGCCAGAAATTAACCCAAAGTGAATTGCTTCACAATTGAGTAGCTATCTTGGGAGATATATGGTGAGTAATCTTGGGGGCGAATTCTTCCCCACCCTTGCACTATGATATTGAGGATGTTTGGATACTGACTCAGCTCAAGGTTTCTATTGCTAAAGTTTGTAATCAAGCTTCTTGTTTAGTCTTCAGTGATAAACTCCCTTGGGAGGCTTCCCAACCTTTAGAATAAAGGCTTTAATTATCATAAAGATACTGGAGGAAAGCTAATCGCTAAGCAAAATCGTTGAAGGGACTTTTTTCATCCTCCACTTTTAATTATAGTGGGTTGGAACACTTGGCGATAAAGTTGTTTCCCACTTAGGTCATTCCCCTCTCACCAACCATTTAAATGACACTCTAAGAGAAACTCGGGAGAGCAGGACTACTAAAGGATGTAAATGCTTGAAATAAAGAAAGCTTAAGAGTAGTTTGGCTTTTTGGTCACCCAGTTAAGGGGAGAGCATATACCTTCCACTTTAAGGCACAAAATGGTTCTTTTTAACCTTTCAATTCAATGATTTGCTAACTTCTATTGGGAGATGTTTCTCCAAAAAGGCATGATGTTCTTTTTAACTTACAAATCAATTATTTTCTAATCTAAGTAAAGAAATTCGGGTCAACAAAGCAAATTCTTTGATATGGTCAACAAAAATAAATTTGATAGGGGAAGTATTTCCCTCTTTTTCTCTATCTAGAATTTGGAAATGAGGTTCTTTAACTTATGCAAAAAGTGAAGTGGATCCTTTCAAACACAAAAGGATGGTGAGGTTCACTATAAAACTTTACACAAATAAAGTTTTTCTTGTTCTTTTAAAACCCCAAAATAAAGTGTTTCTCTCCCTATGAAAGCAAGGTAAGGTTTTTGTTTGTTGTTCTTTTGAAGTAACCCAAAAGGAAAATAAGTTCATTTTTACCAATAAGGAAAATGAGAAAAAACACTTCAAATAACTAACTTAACAAAGTTAGAAACAAGAAAAATTTAATCAAATGCCTAGAATAGTAAACTAAAATTTTCCAACCCTACAAAATAGATGTTAGTGACCTGCAATAAAACACCAGTTAGCAAAAGGAGTTTTCAAGGTGGACTTCTACAAGTCTAATTTTTGGTCTCGGTTACAACTGTGGTTTTTCTCTATATCTGCTATGCGCTAATGTGCAAACACGAGACACTATAGAATCGTATTGACGCACTAACAGAAAACCCAGATGTGCTACATTGTTGTATGCATGTGCTGAATTGATGCTTTAAAGCATTGAGGCTTAACTGGAATCAACAGAAGTGATATGCACTAAAGTTACTATGGAATGCGCTAAGTTTTGGGTCCAACGTGCCAAACGGTGAGCGGTATGCGCTAGAAGATAGACCGAATGTGCTAAAGGATGGTACCAACATGTTGATTCATATTTTCCACATACCTACAAAGTTAGTCTTGCATCAAAAATGATTTGATAAATGGGGTTATGCCCCACGATGGGTGCCAAAAATTTGGTGGGAAAAGTGGTGCGATGAAATGGAAAATACGAATTCAGAACTAGTCCACACACCAATGGGACCCTTGGTGCAAGCTATGGAGTTATATGGAATAACTCAACTTCCCAAGGGATGTTCCATTGTTCTCTATCTCACAAGACCCCTCAAGCTAATGCCTTTTCTCTCAGATCACTAAGGAAAGTGACTTAGGGATGACAATCATGAGAATGAGGGATGTTTGATCAATCTAATATGAATGTAATCCTAAATGTGCATGATATTAACAAACATGAATTAAACTAGCATGTAAATGATGATAAGATGAAAGGATTAGTAAAAGAACTATCATAACATGATACACTAGCTTAATATGATTATTTATGATAATAGAAATGCTTCTAACATGTTTATTAGATTATTTATATTCGAAGAGAGACTAAATGCTTGATAAAATGACTAGATGTGCTTAGTAAAATGTCTATAAGTGTGATGCTAAAGACTTGGATCTGAAAACGGAGGAATGAGGGCTCTATTTATAGGGAAAATAGGGCAATGGAGGGTCAAGATTGGATAATCTTAACAAGGGCTAGGATTCAAATCTATCAATCCATGTTTACAATTCTCACCGATGAAATGGTGACAATTGTCAACATAAGACTGCTTGAGAGGAGATGTAAGAGGCATTAAATGCTTAAGAAGCCCTCATGGTTACCTTAGGGGGTAAGGGTTAAGGTTAGGTTAAGTTTATTTATTGGACAAATATTTTACACAAACGATAAACTCTTGTGCAAGGGTTAAGGAGATAACCAAGGGTAAAGCCATGAGTGCTTGATGAGACCCCTGGGTTATATGAAGGTTGAGTTAGGCAAAACGTCTCTAACCATGCCAAAAGGGTGAGTTAACGATTAATGGTTTGGAAGACTTTGGGGACAAATTTGTAAGAGTCCTTCCAAATTTGGGGGAGCTCAACAAGTTGTCTTGTTGAAGACATAAAGGCTTTATTTCTTTTGGAAGACTTTCCTCCAAATTTGAGAAGTGACATCCTCAAATTTAGGAAAAAGGAATGATTGAAGGGTTTAGGCTAATTGATTAGGATTAGATAGGTTCTAGAAGAATTTAGGAAGGGGATTTAGGAGGCAAGTGGGAGATGTAGGATAGTTCAAGTGGGTGGGGAAAATAGAATTTAATTAAAATAAAATTAATTTATTTCAATTGTGGTTGCAACTTGCATTTGTAGGATTTTGCAAGTGGGATGTAAATTTAATTAAATGGACTAGAAGGGGGATTTTAATTAAATGGGCTAGAAGGGGGATTTAATTAAATGGCTTAGGTAGAAGAAGTGTACATTAATTAGATCTTAATTTAATTAATAGGTGATTAGAAGAATAGGGATATTAATTAATAGAAAGAATTAAGAATAATTAAATGAATAAAATTTACTTAATTCATTGTGCAACTTTTAGGTATCTACAGTTAGTCTGCAAAGAGTATGCACGGGAAAAAGGTGAGGAATATGGGGAAACATTTGCATCAGTTGCTAGATTGGAAGGAGTAAGGATGCTACTGGCATTTGTTGCATATAAGGGATTCAAAGTCTATCAAATGGATGTCAAATCAGCCTTTTTGAATGGGATTCTAGAAGAAGAAGTCTACATTGAATAGCCGGATGGATTTTCCTAGATTGATGATAAAGATATGGTGTGTAAATTGCATAAAGCTTTATATGGTCTTAAGCAGGCACCGAGAGCATGGTATGAGAGATTACATGCACATTTGATTAAGATTAGATTCTAACGTACGAGTGAGGATAGAAACATTTATCTAAAAATTGATGGAGACAAGACGTTGATAGCAGAAGTGTTTGTAGATGACATAAATTTTGGTGGAAATGATGATATGCGTATGGATTCCACTGATATAATGAAAAGGAATTTGAAATGTGTCTAATCAGTGAAATAAAGTTCTTTATTGGCTTATAGGTCTAGCAACTGGATGGTGGTATCTTTATTTGTCCGACCAAGTATATCAAAGAAGTGTTGAAGACTTTCAGTATGGAAGACTGCAAACCGGTAGGAACACTGATGGTTACAGGCTATAAGTTGTCAAAGGAAGATGATACCCCTAATGTTAGTGAAAAATAGTACAGATCTATGATTGGCAAGATGCACTATATTGTTCATAGCAGACCAGACATTTCTCATGTTGTTGGATTAGTTGCTAGATTTCAAAAAGAGCCTAAAGAGAGTCACATGGTGGCTGTGAAGAGAATTTTCCAGTATCTCAAAGGCACAATAGACTATGGTTTATGGTATCCCTATAAAGGAAATTTTACTTTGGATGTCTTTACTAATGTTGATTAAGTAGGTAATGTGGATGACTGGAAAAGCACAACCGGAGGAGCTTTTATACTTGGTGGAAGATTAGTGGCATGGACAAGAAAGAAACAAACTTGTGTTTCTCAATCTACAGCTGAAGCAGAGTATGTTGTTGCATCCATGAATTGCGCATAGACAATCTAGATGAGACATGTACTAGAAGGATTTGAGATAGATATGTCTGAACTGGTGACTATCTATTGTGATGTTTTAAGTGCAATCAACATTTCTAAGAATCCTATACTTCATGCTAGAACCAAGCACATTGAATTGAAGTATCATTTCCTAAGGGAAAGAGTTCAAGAAAAAGAGGTGAAGATGGAATATGTGAAGAGTAAAGATCAGTTAGCCGATATCTTTACTAAGCCCTTACTGAAGGCTACCTTTGATTTTCTTAGAGGTAAACTAGGGGTTAGACCCTTACACCAAAAGAAATAAAATGTTGGAGATGCATCAATCCTATGGATTTCATGTTTATCTTTCACTAAGGATTGATGAAGGTGTAGGCTACTCCTTTGGGGGAGCAAGTTTGATGTATAGCTCTAATTTAATCATCTGATATAATTTTCTAATATAAGAGGCAGTAGCAGAATTGAAGACAAGTGATGCATTTATACCTTTGGCATTGTTTTCAAAGGGGAGAAGAAAAGAAAATTAGATATGGGAGAAGAAAAGAAAATTAGATATGGGAGAAGAAAAGAAGATCAGATATGAGAAAGAGAAGAGAGATCAAATTGTGAGAAGCATTGGTTAAGGAGGAGAAGACAAAATGTGGATAACTGACAGATGATGTGCAAGCAAGTTGTAGATGTTGATGTTATTCTGATTGTATATCTAATTGGTGTTGCCATCAATGCCAAAGGGGGAGAATGTTGGCATTTGGCATAACTGATGCAGATGAGATGTTGTAGGTAATGCAGTTGAAGGATGGTGACTGAGATTTTGTGGTTAGATGACATGATCAGTTATTTATATTGTCATTGATGGCAACTAATGTGAAATGATGTTTGATGATGATCACTGATGTTTTCTGATGTTTGGTTTGTCATCTAAGCGATTTGGTTTACTAGAGATAGGGTTTACCGACAGAGAACTAAAGTCTGTGAAATAGGACTTTAACTGGTAAAACTGAAATGTTTTGCTTGAATCAGGCAATCGGTAATGTTTGGTGATTTGAGGTTTGAATGGTGAACTTTTATCATGGAAAGGAGTATCTGACTGGAACCACATCTTATGATGATTACCAAAAAGCATGTTTCAAATTTCTGATGAAGTTTTGTTGAGTTTTTAGTAAGGTTTAAGGACCGGTGAAGATATCATCAAACCGGTAATGATTTTTGTTATGGCGGTGATCAACGGCGAGTTTATATGAAGGAGGTAACATGGCACAACCTGTGTGAAAAGATTTGAATTCTATTTTGGCACAAATTAAGGAAGAATTTCTTGGGAATCTGCAAAATGCTTAGTAGAGTGTTTTAAGGTTTGACTTTGGTGCAAATCGGATTTTTGTGATGAGTTATGATCAACCAACGGTTGATATTGCATTGTAATTTGATGTAATGACCTGTATGATTGATCTGAGATGATCTCTTATGATTTGTATTGTAATTCATGATGTAATTTATGGTTTAGTGGCTGACCTAGTTGAGATGGCTATCTATGTTGACACAGTTGATGTTCATTGTGTCAGTGGTCTTATAGAATGTGTTGAGCCGTCCAAGTGAAGTGTGAGATCTGCCTAAGAGTTGCAGAGTGTTAAGCATAACTAGATCTAATTTAGCAAGCAGAGAAGTGCAAGTAACAGATCATTTTCTTACTATTGTTCCCTAACAGTTGCAGCAGGTTAAATCCCTTAACTGGGTAGGTTCTAATAGGCCTTAAACATTTAAGTCCCCTAACAAGGCAGCTCTCAAAAGAGTGTTAAATCCTCTCACAAGGTTGATCCTAATAGGTCATCAAGCTCCTAACCGGGCTACTAGGCAAATCCCTCAACCGGGTGAATCCTAATAGGGTCTACTCCTAACAGAGCGTATTGTAAGTGTGTAACAGGGCTAAGCTCCTAACAGCGCATACTTCAAAAGAGTAGAAATACTTGCGGGTACCAACTCCCACCATGGTTTTTCCCATTTGGGTTTCCATGTCAAAAACTTATGGTGTTCATGTGTGGAATGTTTTTCATGTGATGTTCTTGTGTATGTTTCATTTCATGCATTATTTTTGAGACACCAGTTATGTTGTTTTATCAAAAGTTTATTAGAGGTTACTGGTACTGATAAGAAGTTGTTAGAGAAAGTATATGATCAAATTGATATGATTTCTTAAGTGGTGAAATTATTGATAGTTGTGATAAATAATTTGATAAATGTTTTAAGAAAATCTGATCAGGAGGTTGTTAGATCTGATTAAAGAAGTTGACATATTTGTTAAATGGTTTCAGATCTTATATAAGTTTAGTTTTTATTTAAAGTTTCAATTTATCTTAATACTGATTCGCCCCCCCCCACCTCCTAAGTATTAACTGGATCCTCATAGTATTAACACGTTGGACAATTTTTGGTGGTTTCTATGAACTGGTGATGATTTTTCGTGTTATGTGGTTTTTCTGGTGATGTAGTGTGTTGCAATTGATCTTGGCATGATTTCTGGTGGAGTTGAGCATTTAGGAATTTGATTTAGGTTCATTTTATGCTATGTAAACCATTATATTGGTTCGGTGGTCGATCTTTGTATCGTGTGATGTAATTTTGTAATTGAGGGTTGAGGGTTTAGCCGTCCTTGTTATCAAGGTTGATTATTTGTATATATAGGTGATATGTTCATGTATTTTAGATGTTGATGTTGTGTCTGCATTATCAAAAAGTGGTTTATGTGTGAACAAGAGATTTATCATTTGGTGAAGTGTTGTGTGGAGATAGGTGTAGTAGAGCAAACATATGTGCTTAACCGGAACTGTAATCAGGCATTTAGAGATGCTATTCTTTTAGTTCATTTCTTTTGGATTGTAGTTTGAATCTTATTGTAAGTCAGTGAGAGTTCCCTGAGGTTTGTAGCCTTCTGGGCAATTATCTTTTGAGTAGTGAGCTCTAGGAAGTGTGCCTAAATGCATGTGCATTCCCCATTGTAATATTTACTACTACAGAGTATCATCGTACTGTGGATAGGTTCCCATCATGATTTTTCCCTTAACCGGGTTTTCCACGTCAAAATCTTAGTGTTGTGTGTTGTTCTCTCAATTTTCTTATCTTTTTTGTTACTACAGTTTATCAGATCTATGTTTTGTGATTAAGTTTGATATTTCGATGAAGATTGATTCACCCCCCCCCCCTCTCAGTCTTCCTTCTTGGTTGCTCCTAATAAAACAATCCTACTCCAACCATTGTTAACCCTTCAAAGTCACTTGTTTTGGTACAACACAATCTAACTCAAGAGAATTATTGGTGTCACCCATGCAATCAACCACACAACCAGAATACTTGCAAAAATGCAAATTTTGTTCAAGCTCTAGTGTACAAAGTGAAGTTCCATTAATTTTAGGACATCAATTTGATGTAAATCAAGAAATTATTGGTATAAAAGAACACATGCCAAGAGAGTCTACTTTAGTCAATTGGCATGAGGTGGACTTTTGTATGTTGAATTACCAAGTAATGATGTAGTGGCCTAAAACACATGATCAAAGAAGAGTGTTGGAAAATGTTGCCATTGATGTCAACCTTGAAGTCAACTAGGTCAACTTGCAGGTTGTAGATGAAGTGGAATGAGTTGTAGAGGTGATTGCAAAGGTGCAAAAGGTGTGGCTTCAAGTCTTACATTGATATCACAATATGCTTATTCCATCAAAATTGTTTCAAATATGTTGCAGGTTGAAATCTATTGAAAACCTTGTGGTTGGCAATTTTCAGTGAGGTAGGTTTTTGTCTCATTGACATATATCTTTGTCAATGAGACCTAGTCTTTCACTAAGAACCCTTCTATCTCTTATAGGGATTTATTTTTATACCAATATGCATTCTTTTAGGGTGACTGTGTTCTAGTCTCAGTGATATAGCCTTTTTCAGTGTGAGATGGTAGTTCTACGAGACAACTTTTGTCTCTTATCGACACCTTGATATCCTGGTGAACTAGATTTTTGGTGTGACCATAGACCTGTCTTAACAATCTAGTGAGAATAGGGATTTGTGTGGGGCCTAGACAGGTCTCTTATCGGCCTATCACATCCAACTCAAAATGTGGAAGTGTATCATTTTTGTTCCTAAGTTTGTGTTCCTCTCGATCCTCTATTCTTCGATGTGGACCCCACCAAGCATCTCATGTCTTATGTCATGTGATCATGTCTGACTAAAAAAATTGAAGTCATTTTGTTCTCAGTTCTGACTTCTGGTCAACCTCTGATCTCTAATAGTCAAGCTCACTTTGTCTGAGTGTCTGCAGATGTCTAGGTGGCGTATGCTTGTTGGTTTACTTAGGCCGAGTTGGTTCGTGTGACCCCTTTCTCCTCTATGCCCTGTATTGCCAAGTGGGAGGCACTGATTGGCTCTTTCTATCATGAAAGCCTTGTGGTGAAATGGCCTTTCACCAAGACTTTCCCTTTTCATGAGATCTTTTTTTCTCTTTGAAAACCTCTCAGTTAATACACCAAAACACTTCTATTTTGGTGTGATCGATTGAAGTCTGGGCAACAATGTGCTCTGTGTTGGCGTAACCCTAAGTTTTTCTGGCTGACATTGTTTGAATTTCGACAAAGGGTTTTATTTTGACAAGACAATGCCATGTCTTTCCGATAGTGTTCTTCTTTCAATGTGACCATGCATTTCGCCAAGACACAAACTCATTCTTGCAGACCTATCTGAGCTATAGCAATAGGGCTTAAGGTTGTTGTGACCATTAAACCTCTTCTCTATAAAACCCTCCTTGTGGGTTTTGATTGTTTGAGATGATTCTGTCGACACATTGGTAGCTCGACTGACATAATGATCAATGTGGAAGCTGACTAAGATTGACCAGATGATTTGGACAACAAATATGAAGACATATGATCATTCAGGTGGTCAAAAGACAATTCAGATATGTAGAGGCCAGTGATCATGATTTACCTAAATGAGGTGGTTGTCAATCCAATCAAACCAGGTTTAGAAAGGATGGAGAATGCATTAATGGCATCCATGTTGTAGACTATTGTGTGGATCAAAATGATCGATAGAGAGAATATCAGATCTTATGGGTAAATAAAGATTACTAAATTTGTAATCTAAGTACAAAGAATGATCAAGAGAGAGGAGGATGTATTTAATATGGGAAGCCAATCTAAGAACACTTTCATGACAAAATTAAATGGTATGTAGTGAAGATCTCCAAGATGTTAAAAAGTGAATAAAAATATTTGAATTCATTCTAGGAGGAAAATGAAGTTGGTTGATAGGAAGTAATTGAACTAAAATGACAAGGGTAGTTGAGAAGTGAGTGCTAGAAGAATAGAAAAAGAGTGTACAAGTAAAAATCAAGAGTTGAAGAGATAGTGTGGGATGTTGACATGTTCTAGATAGAAGAAGAAGAATACAGTGAAGTATAGAAAAAGGGTTGGCAGAGATAATGAAAGATAGAGAGCTTGCAGAGCATAAGTAGAAGTAGTGGCTTCTATTCTTAGGTGGAGTGATATTAAAAAAGGGGTGTAAGTCTGTGTATTAAAAAAAAAGGGAGAGATTTGTGGAGAGATAACTAAACTGATTAATGAAAATCAAAAGGGGTTGCTGAACAAGGGTGAAAATAAAAGAATTCAAAAAAGTGATCATGTTGATATGAGATAGTGTTCTGCAAAAACAGAAACAAGTGAAACTTCCAGAAGTGTAAAGAGTGTAGAGCTAAGTGAATGACAAGAAGGAGATGCACGTAAAGACCATAGAGTTGAAAAAAAATTGTAAGAGAAATAGAAGACTATGAGAGCAAGACTGAAAATATATTCAGAGACTAAAAGGGCAGTAGAGAGACTTTAAGGAATTTCGTATTAGAGTTGTAGTGTGTAGAGGATTCCTATTTTAAAAGGGTTGAAAGACTCACTTGTAACAAGAAAATTCATTTTATTCAAAATTTACATTGTAATTGATAGTGTCTCTCTGAGTGGGTTCTCAAATTTGATGGTCTTGAAAAGCACTAAGAGGGGGGGTGAATCGGTGACACCAAAACAAACAAAACTTCAAACACTAACCAGTAGATGAACTTAACCAAGTATTTAAACAAAATACATGCTATCCAAAATGAAATAACAACATCCACATAAAGTAGAACATCCACCATAACACAAGTGTTTATACGTGGAAAACCCAAATAGGTAAAAACCATGGTGAGATGGAACTCACAAGTTAACTATCTACAATAATAGATAACTGACTAGTTAAGGTCTTACAAATTTCTTTGCTCGGAGCGAATCTTCTTAGAGATCCCAAGCTTGATTAGAAGCTTATACCCTGTTAAGAGTACTACCCTGTCAAGAGTAACCTTGCTGCAGGATTTGAGAATCCAAACTAATGGATCACCTTGTTAGAGGATTTGTACAATGAAGCTTGTTAGAGCTTACCCGGTTAGGGGATTTGATTCTATTGTAATGATTAGAAAACAACAAGAAAGGTTTGATTTGTTCTGAATAGCACAAGACTTTCTTGATCAGATCATTTTAAGTACATTCAACATTGCTCTTCATCTTAACACTTATTGCTCTTCAATAAAAGATTTCACTCTCTATGCATATCAGTATTCGCATAATCTCCTCTTCTATACCAGTTCTCTCTTTTTTAAAAGATTTACTAAGATGTATTTAAATAGACATACAATTATTATGTCAGCCATAGGAACACAATTTCCTAGGTGCAGTGTATCTAGACAATTAAACATAACTCATCACAAAAATGACCGTCAAGAAAACAGTGTTGGTAACTCATCACAAAAATGGATACCGGTTAGAATAGTCAAAATCGGTTGGAACAAAACATGTGAACCGTTGTCTTGGAATATTCCGCTTGATCTCCATCTTCATCTTCATCTTCATTTTGATGTCGACTTAATGTAGCCACAGGTTATCTCTTAGGCACATACTGGTTGACACAGAGTACCGGTTAGAGATAGACCTTAAACATATCGGTTAACAGTGTAAACCAATGAAGTTACATTGGTACTCGATATAATCATATGTTTGTGTGAGAATGTTTGATCAATGAAAACAAGTGATGAAAACATTACAATCATCATCAAGCCAACAAAATCAGGGGTTGATGCTCCTTGAGTTGGTGCTCAAAAATCTAAGGGTAGGTGCTTCTTGAGTAGGTTCTCTAAATTGAGGAGTTGGTGCTTCTCTAGGGTTAGTGCTCTTAAATCATATTGTAACCAATGAATTTCTTTATGAGGCTAGATTGGAGCAATAGACTCCAATACCTCTTCTCATTGAGTTTTTTCCCACATTGGGTTTTTCTCGTAAATTCTTGTGTTATGAGATTTTTCTTTGTGTGTGTGTGTTTTTGATCTATCTGTATTTGCACACTTTGATTTAAAATTTTAGAATATCATTTATTCACCCCCTCCTCTCATTGATCACTTGTGCTCTTCAAAGAGGGATATGGAGGGTTGAATATATTCCATAGTTGTTCAAACATCAACTTTACAACCACCTAATACTCACAAATTATGACAATTTAATAGAGCTTGGTAAAGACATCAATTGAATCTTTATAAGGGCTATGACCAAACCAAAATAACAATTGTTTGATAAACTTTATCCAACTTGGTTCATTGTGATACTTGAAATACCAATTATACCATTGAATAACTTATTTCTCCGTGTAATGATGCAATAATGATTCACTACATAATTATCTCTTTTAGTTTTTTTTAACAAAAGGCCTAGGCCTTTATTTTATTACATTATGTATTAAACAACATTTTACAATATATAAGAAGTAAGAATAAACAGCTGAGAGGAAACATGACACCCTCCATTCTTAGACACCAACTACATCAAACTTCTAATTTACAAAGCCATCCTCCAACAAAGAAGGAAATGATGCCTAAATTGTTCACATAAAACATTACAAAACCTAGCTAAACAACTCTTAGCTAATTATCTAACCCAAGAACATAGGCTCGCCTACTTAAAGATTTATAGACTCTTATAGAAATCAATTGAAAAGTGCATAAAATCTTTATTTAGACAAAAATAGTATCCTCTGTCGCCGACCCAAGAAGACAACAACCTAGTTCATACATCAAAAATTTCCCAACACCAGCGACCAATTGGCAAACCTATGGAAACAACAAGCCAAACAAATTTGATGGTTGTAATGAATAATGATAGACTGTTGAGAAGCCCTTAAAGACCACAACACCCCAACACCCGTCATCCAAAAAAATACTCTCTTGTATTTGGACAACGTCCACTATCACTGACTGAAGCTTTGAAATAGAATGCTAGGCTAGTAAAGATTACTCAACAATCAAGCAAAATTGTTAGTAGTGGCCTCCATAGTGTACATCAATGTCCATTTCTTGATTCTTGAGATGAGTCAATGTCTATCGACTAAGGGAATGAAAGCCAATGACCTTGAGGTTTTGTCAGAGCATGTGAATAGAACTCCCATAGAGCATTGAATTTAGTGACTACATTTGAGAATAATGGCTCCCCTATGTGAAATGCATATGTTTGCATCCAATGGAGGAAAGGGGCAAGAGAAGCAAATCTCAAGTCATTCAACAAAGAAATATAAACTAACCTTGCAACCGACTCCTGCATAATGTCATCCCTGTTGAAAAAACCACCTATCCAAACATCACCTCATGGATATCATAATTGGCCAACTGTGAGTTTAACTCTTCCCAATTGAGCAAAGAAGAATATGCGAGAGAGCCAATCAAGAGTTTGGTGAAGTCTGCCAAGCACGAAAGATCCATAATCATCGATGCCAATCTTGACACAGCCACTGAGGGAGGAGCGAAGGGGTTAGCTAATAACCAGTTTTCTCCTAAAATTATGCAAACTGCCCAATCAATGTTGACACATGGGATAGAAAAGGATTCATCAAGGAGGAGGGGATTTACATTCCCCTGCGGCCAGATTATATGAAAGCCTCCCTGCAAGAAAATTATGATAGCCATGGAGCTACCAGAGATGAAATACTTGTTTGTAGAGATAAATCCTGGAGATCCATATTTAATTGGACCTTATACATGTGATAGATCTGAGTTGCAATCCAAAAAATCCTAACTCGAGTGAAAACCTAAAGACTCACTGCAACTCTGTCCACTCGACTCCAAGTGTCCCTTGTTTGTACACCCTGCCAACATCACCCTGCACCTTATGCTAAGTTGCAAATTCATACGAGAATCCTTCCACTAGAAACAAAAAAGGTCAGTGAAACTCACATAATAGTAAATTGGGAGCCAAGTGTCCAAACACAAACCTTCCCAATTGTGCCCTTTACTTTTAATCATTGGGATTGTCAGTATCACATGGGAAAAATAAGGTTTAATAATCTATGCAAGTGGGTTGCAATCAAAATCATGATTACCAAACCAAGGTAACATAAATGCCACGACTAATGATTCCTGGAAGCCAACTTAATCTTCAACTTGACAAGTTTTTTATCTCTTTTTTTTTTCTTTTGTAATAAAAATAATATCAGAATTAATCTGACACCACAGGGACTGTAGAAATCCTGCAACCAAAACAAGAAAACATTAAGAAATTCACATAGATTAGGATAGAGATCTCACATCGACAATCATTTCCGTTCTGAGACACGTGTCATCCTGAACCTGCAAAGGTGATAGAAATTTCTCTGCCTCATTTTTTTCACATCCCTTATTAGCCAATAAGTCTGCTAACTAATTTGCTTCCCTATAGCACTGCACAATGTTATACCCTTCTAAAAGATAAATCTTCTCTCTAGCTTCTTGAATGATGTAATCTATTTTCCAATTGGGAGAATGGAATTTTTAATGTTGATATAATATTCATAGAATCCCCTTCAATTTCTAGATATTTAACCTGCTCCACAATGGCTAGGTTGATGCCAAATAATAAAGCTCTGGCCTCTGCCACATTATTTTTGCCATATGGGATTCTTGCATAACCTGCTCTCACTACCTTACATGTTTGATCTCTAAGCACACTCCCAATTCCAGACACTCCTGGGTTTCCCTTCGCAACTCCATCAAGTTTTAGCTTAAATAAGTTATTTTAAGGAGGTCTCCATCTTATTTATTTCCTATTGATCCTCTTATGTGCATTTACCATCAGTCTTCCTTTAAATGGAAGTTTCAAATGTTTCCAACCTGCCATTAAAGATCATTATCCCAAGAGGTGAAAGAGGAGTCAATTTTTTTGTAATTAGTTGTATGAGCATTGACTAATTTTGAGATTGTCAATTCTATTTTGATTAGCATGTCCTACACATTTTGAAATTCCTTTAGGAATATATGCCTATTCCTTTCCCACAAGATGTTCCAAATGAGTATAATAGGAGTCATTTCCCATATAACTACTGTAACGTCATAAATTGTACGCACTTGCTAAAGCAGTACAATTTAACACCTAGTTTAGCACCCGCCTTGGCGCAGTTGCACTTTGCATGGCATTTCCCCTTTAGAACTTAATTAATCGAATTAATTAGGTCTAAAGGTCCTATTTCATCATTCTCTACATCACAAAATAAGGCCCTTTCATTTTATTCCTCCAATACATCACTTAATCAAAAACCCTAATTAGGCCCTATTCTGAGCTTGGGGGCTTGATTTTGGGGGTCAAAACATCTTGAAATCACCTGTAACTTCGGGATTCTCTCTAAAATCATCATATCTGACGGTCCTGAAAATTTGCTGAAAAGTTGTCGGGACCGTGGCGCCCAGAGTGCACACAGTCCCGGACATTTTTCCCAAAATTTTAGGAGCGTGATCCAATCATAAAATAAAGCTTAACCCCAAGAAATTGGCGGGATATTCAATCTCTAGGTCGGCCAAAAGATGAAATTGCGACCTAGGGTTTCATACATAAGAGCTCTCTTTCTTCATTTGAAGGCATCAGAATTTTGTTTTCAGGAACTTCATATGCAGCGAAAGAGCAGATCTTTGAAGACTTCAACATCTTACAACATCTCTCTATCAAGCATCTATCAAATTCATTCATCCATTTAGGGCTTGGAAGACATGGAAGAACAATAGGAGATTACCGACTGAAGATTGGCTTGTACTCCTCCCTTGAGGGTTGGGTATGATTTCATGTTGTTTTCATGTCTTTACATAAGCTTCAATACATCATTTATTCATGCTTTAGATCACTTTACATCTTGATTTAGAGCATTTACGTTATCATTTACAAGCAATTAGGGTTTACTTTCTAGGTTGCTCTAGTTTGCTTTCTTGCATTTTAGGACCTTGCACACACACTAGGTCTGCACACACAATACATTTTACAAAACAACTTGGCTATTCGTGGAGGTGGAAATCATCGAAGTGGGGGTTTGACCAAGGCAAAACCCTATATAGCCGCCCATACACCCTTTTTCAGATATCATTGCAGGTTTCGGGATTCAGACGACGCCGCGGGATACAGATCCGGAGAGAGAAGGTCGAGACAGCACTCTGTATCAAATTGCAGAGCAGAAGACTGGGACAGGGGTGTTGGGCACCCTGGTCCTGCCAGGACAGGGGTGCTGGGCGCCCTGGTCCCTGGGACAGAGGCGCTGGGCACCCTGGTCCTCCAGACAGACAACTTTCAGACAGCTTTCCGACAGTGTTCCAGAGTGCAGAACAGCAGTTTCCGGTGCAGTTTTCAGGACCGTGGCGCCCGCGCCCCCATCCTGAACATTTTCAGTCCGATTTTGACTCCGGGTACACATCTGCATTCTTATTTCATCCTTGTATTTACAACTGTTCATTGTTTAATCTCAATTCTGCAATCTTGTTATTAGTTCGTACTTGCATTTTGGGATTAGGGTTTGAACTTGCATTACTTGATCTTACAATTTCAACAAGGGAATAGAAATCCTAATAGATATCCCGTGGCTCTCTCTTTCACAAAAATAAGTAGCCAATTGTGCGATATCTCTAGGCTCTTTCGTATTCCATAATGTGTGTCAAAAGGTAGGATTAGGGCATGATTAACCTAGTCTCGCTTTTTCCCCCACACATTTTGGTGAACCCGACGTGAATCTATCATTGCTTCCTCTTGCATTGCATTTGTTAGATCTAGATCTAGATTTAGTGTGTTTTCATTTCATTTTCATTAAAAAGAAAAAGAAAAAAAAAAGTGTGTTTCTTTGCATTAGGTGTTTAAGTTTTGTGTAATCTTTTCAAAATGTTAGATTTTTATTTGCAAAATGTTCATGCTTTCGATGATTATTATGAGTATAGACAAGATGAATTAGATGAAGCTTTAGATGAGTTTTTGAACCCTAAGGATGCCAAACCTTCATTTTACCAAAAACTCATAAACCTTGTTACTATGCCATTTAGGTGTGATGAGAA
Source organism: Cryptomeria japonica (assembly GCF_030272615.1). Taxonomy (NCBI): domain Eukaryota; kingdom Viridiplantae; phylum Streptophyta; class Pinopsida; order Cupressales; family Cupressaceae; genus Cryptomeria; species Cryptomeria japonica. The sequence goes on along the minus strand of NC_081414.1, from coordinate 579,183,770 downwards.
AGATAAATCGAATGATTCCTCTCAAGGATACATTCCTATCCACTCCTCCCCTGAATCTAGTAATATGGTTGTTTTCAATAATCCCCTCTATGAGGAGATGTCTCCTTTTGAATCAAAAGACAAACCTTTTAACCGATATGATCATGCTTTGTTGGATGATGCTCTTGATGACTTTGTGGCTCTATCAAAATCTTTAAACAAGAACAAAACTTCTAAATTAGTTAACATGATAAACTTGAATGAGCATAAAAAGCCTCTCTTTGAAGTCCAAGGAGCTTATCCTTCTCCCACCTTTCAAGTTTCTAAGTCACCTCTCCTTACTATACAAGGAGGGTATGATCATGATTCCTTTCGTACACCGAATAAACCAATCATCACTGTGCAAGGAAGAAAACCTATAAGTCCTTATAATTATGCCAAGCAAATAACTAGAGAGAGTTATCATGCGGTTGCCCATACTTATCATACCAGAAATAATAGGCAGCCTAGTCCTCCTCCTGTTATCCCAGTTTCCCTTCCGAATCCTCAACCGGTTCTTCCACAAGCTCCACGTATTTCACAAGTTCTTGGAAAGGAATATGATCTCATAGAACAACTTAAAGCTACCCCTGCTAAGATATCCCTTTGGGATTTGATTCAAACTTCTTCCGCTCATCATGGAATGTTACAAGATGCCTTGAAAGATTTGAATGTTCCTCCACCAAATACATCTAGTAATATAGCATCTTTGGTTAACTCTGTGATGAATCCTAAAGCTCAAATTGTGTTTACCCAAGATGAGTTGCCTACTAGTGAAATCCAACATCAATATGATCCCTTGATGATTGTGGTTGTCATGAAAGACACTGCTATAAGGCGAACACTAGTAGATAATGGCTCTGGTCTTAATGTGTGTAGCATTAATCTTTTGCATAAGATGAATGTGGATACATCCTTAATTGAACCGGACTCTCATCCTATTTGAGGCTTTGATAATGTGGCTAAAACTTCATTAGATACTATCACCTTACCCATCACAGTAGGGCCTGTTACTTTGCCTACACCTATCCATGTTATGTCGGGAAATCTAACGTACAACTTGCTACTGGGGAGACCTTGGATTCACAGTATGCAAGCTGTCCCTTCTACATTGCATAGACAAGTTAAATTTATTTATAACAATAAGACATATACCTTGATAGGTGATACTAATTTTCAAGCTTGTTTGCAAACATCCACTTCTAAGGGGGGTTCTTCTAAGCCGTCCTCATCTAGTGATGAATCTTTAAATAAGATACCTATCGGTGAATCCTTGCTCTCCGATGATCAAAATTCTTTGGATGAGTCTGGAGCTCTTGGAGAAGATTCTTCTCGACTTGAAACTACACATAAGAAGGATTTTGATCCTGGGAAGATCCTCGAAGAGGACGATTGGGGATCCCTTGATTTTAATCCTACCTTTGTGGGTGAATATAAGGTTCCTTCTAAAGAAATTAAAGTTGAAAAGAAGGAAGAAGCTGAAAATCATAAAGTTGAAAAGAAAGAAGAAACTAAAAATCAATCAATCTTACCAAAATCTATGAGTAATAATTTTGTGGCTGCCTCTCAAACTTCTTCTCCTCACATCTCTAATTATGAAGAGTTTGATTCTTTGTCTTATGAAAAACCACCTTCTGTTCCTGAAATGGCTGATCGTTATGGTCGTGGTTTTCACATTTTTGCTAAGCATGGGTATCATGGAAAAGGTTGTGGTGCTCATGAACAAGGGATAAGAGTTCCTCTAGAGACTAATTTTCACAATTATGCCTTTGGACTTGGCTTTAATCCCTGCAGACATACTAAAGCTTCTAAAAGACCATGCATTAGTGTTAATGCTATCTCTACATCTTTATCAATACAACATCCTGAGTATATTGATGGGGATCCTTCGTGTGCCTGTGCTTTGGATGTCTTCCCTACCGACGATGCTTTAGCTGAGTTCTTGGGAGCCTATGACACTCTTCCTCGTTATCATCACAATAGGGGACTCCCTTATTGTTTGAACACTGAAGCCTATTTTGGAAAAGAGATTGATAATGATGAAATTGTGAAAGAATTCCCTCAATTAAAGGATACTCCTCAACAAAGTAATCTTCTCATAAGTGACACCACTGATGTTAAGATGGATCCTTGCAATAAAGAGAAAGTCATTAAAATTGGGAAATGTTTGGATGAAGAGGAACAGAAACAATATGAAGAACTATTGCATGAATTCCCTGAGATCTTTGCTTGGGCATATTCTGACATGCCTGGTATAGATCCTAAGATCATTACTCATAATATTGTCTTAGTTCCTGATGCTAAGCCCGTGAAACAAAAGATTAGAAAAATGAATCCTAAGGTAGCTTTGCTTGTTAAGGCTGAGATTGAAAAGTTATTGGAGGCTGGATTTATCCGCCCTATTGACTATTCCCCATGGATTTCAAATATTGTCACTGTGGCTAAACCAGATAACAAAATAAGAATGTGTACTGACTTTCGGGATCTAAATAAGGCTTCTTTAAAAGATGATTTCCCTCTTCCAAACATTGACATGATAGTTGATTCTACGGCAGGACATGCCTTGTTATCCTTCATGGATGGTTTTTCAGGCTACAATCAAATTTTTATTAACCCTCAAGATCAATTCAAAACTGCCTTCACCACTCCTTGGGGTACGTTTTGTTGGATAATGATGCCTTTTGGACTTAAAAACGCCGGTGCAACTTATCAACGAGCGATGACCCTTATCTTTCATGATTATATGCATAAGATTTTAGAGGATTATGTTGATGATATTTTGGCCAAATCCTTTCTTCGCATGGATCATGTTAAAATCCTTCGTCAAATATTTGAAAGAATTCGTAAATATCACATGTGCTTGAATCCCCACAAATGTGTTTTTGGTGTGGATAGTGGAAAACCATTAGGGTTCATAGTTTCGCATCATGGGATTGAGGTGGATACTAAGAAAATAGATGCTATTGTCAACATGCCACCTCCTAGAAATGTGTCTCAACTTAAAAGCTTACAAGGAAAGATTCAAGCTATTCGTAGGTTTGTGTCTCAGCTTGCGGATCGTACCTTTCCTTTTACTCAACTTCTTAAAAAGGATATCACTTTTCAATGGAATGAGGATTGTCAGCAAGCATTTGAAGATTTAAAAGTGTATTTGGCTAGCCCTCCTATTCTTCAACCTGCCGAACCTTCTAAACCCTTCCTTCTGTATATAGCTACTTCCTCTTATGCTCTCGCAGCATTGTTGGCACAACATGATAAAGATGGTAAGGAATGTCCGGTTTATTACATAAGTCGTACCTTACTCGATTATGAGACCTGATATTCTGCAATAGAAAGACAATGCTTGGCCGTGGTATTTGCGACTCAGAAATTGAGACATTATCTTTTGAATTCAGAAGTCCATGTCATGGTAAAGTTTGATCCTTTGAAGCATCTTTTCTCTAAAACTGATTTATCAGGACGTCTAGCTAAGTGGGTTATGATGTTAACTGAATTTGACCTTAAATTTGTTTCACAAAGAGAAATTAAAGGACAAGCGTTGACCAATCACTTAGTTGAGGCCCCTTCACCTTTCTCCTTCCCTAACCCTGAGTCTTTTCCTGATGACTTCATTCTTTCTATAGAGAAAGATGAAACTTGGGAGTTATACTTTGATGGCTCTAAGTGTCGTACGGGATCGGGGGCAGGTGTTGTTCTGATTTCTCCTACAAAGAAACCCATTCCCTTATCCTATCGTCTAAATTTCCTGTGTACCAATAACATTGCTGAGTATGAGGCTCTTATAGGAGGAATAAAAGCAGCCTTAGCTCTGAATCTAAAACACATACATATCTATGGAGATTCGCAATTGATTATAAGACAAGTAACAGGAATATATCAAGCAAAACAAGACAAATTATCACAATATAAAGACCTTGCTATCTCTTTATTACAAAATTTCGATTCTTATACTATGGAACCTGTTCCTCAAAAAAATAATCGACATGCGGATGCAATGGCATGTGTGGCTTCTCTTGTATCTTTAGAGGACCCTGTGGTTGATCTTAAATTTGTTATTCACAACCTTATTTCTCTAGCTATTGTAGACGATTCTAGCTTGGTAACATGTTGTGATTTTATAGACTCAGATGAATGGTACTCACATATCGTAAGATATTTGACCGATGGTACCTTTCCTGATTCCGCTAATAGGAACACTAGGGCTAGAATCCGCAAGCTGTCTGCTAGGTATATCATTCTTTCTAATGTCCTTTACCGAAGAGGTTATGATGGTCTTCTCCTTCGTTGTCTTAACAAGTCAGAAATCTCTGTTGCTCTTGAAGAGGCACATTCAGGTGCCTGTGGGGGGCATTTTGGGGGCAAATCTTTAGTTCATAGATTGCTTCATATGGGATACTATTGGCAAACTATGCAGAAGGATTCCTTTTCATTTGTTAAGAAATGTCATCAATGTCAACAACACAATAATCTGATTCATGCTCCTGCCCAAGAACTCCGTTCTCAAGTAGCTTCTTGGCCTTTTTCCGCATGGGGTTTGGATCTTATTGGTAAAATCTCTCCTCCTTCATCTCAAGGACACACCTTCATTATAACCGCAACAGATTACTTTACGAAGTGGGTAGAAGCTATTCCCCTTCGCTCTACCACTGCTGAAGTGATTTGTCAATTTCTGCTAGAAAACATCATTTCTCGATTCGGGATACCTTCTACTATAATCTCAGATAATGGGACATCATTTAAGAACAAGGACGTGAAGAAATTCCTCGAGAAGTATCATATCAAACATCGATTTTCTACACCATACTATCCTCAGTCAAATGGTCAAGCCGAATCATCCAATAAGATAATTGAACAAATTCTCCGCAAAACCGTGAATAAGCATGGTAAGGATTGGAGTAACCAGCTAATCTATGCTCTTTGGGCCTACCGAACAAGTGTACGAATTGCTACGGGAACTACTCCTTATAATCTTGTTTATGGTGCTGACACTATTATGCCTTTAGAGTTAGAGATTCCATCACTTAGGGTTTCTCTCAAAGGTATAGTAGATGATGACTCTTATAGAGAACAATGACTTCAACAGCTTGAGATGCTTGATGAACAGCGTATAAATGCTCTTGAGCATATTCAAGCGTATCACAAAACTCTACAACGAAGCTATAATGATAAGGTTATTCAACGTTCCTTCTCAGTAGGTGACTTAGTCCTCTATGAGAATCAGTGCAATGTGAATGCCTTACTTGCAGAAAAGGGAAAATTTAGTCCTAATTGGCTTGGACCATATATCGTTATTGAGGATTATGGATCAGGTGCTTACAAAATAGCGGATGTAGATGGTACGCCTCTTAAAGAACCTATCAATGCTATGCACTTGCGTAGATATTATGCTTAATTCTTCATTCCTTATTTATCTTCTTTTCAATTCTTCAAACATTGGATAATATGTTAGTGTCTCTTAATTAAAGCAAAATAGAATTAAATGTTATGATGTTTAATCTATATTGCTTCATTCCTGACAAGCGTGTCTTCTTACTTTATAGTTTGTCTTGAATTCATTTATGTAAATTGTAAAAGATTTACATTTCCGTTATGCTAGCATATTATACAGTGTCGTTAGGTGTTAAGTAGAATCGTATCATGTTGTGTTTAAGTTCAAAATTAAATCACATTAGTTATATGATTCTTAGACTTAATACATATTTCTTCCTTATCATCAATGTTGTACCTGATTAAATATTTAATTAAGTCACACATGTATCAATTTAATCATGGGGCATTGAGAAATCAATCACATGGAAATTAAATTCTGAACATACATGTACATTTACCAGATGTATTAGATTTAATCAAAACAAAATATACATTGTTTTAAGCATTAAAGATAACACATTTGAGACAAAAGAGAAGCATGTATATATACATATATATATGTGTGGATCGTATACAAATATAGGTCACTGTATATCCAAAATGTGACCTCTCTTTTACATCATAAAATCATCTCCTATCCCTAGGGCTAGTGGCTGGAGAATGTCGACTGGACGCTCCCTCCTAATCTGGCCGTGAAGGTGGACCCATGGGTGTGTAGCGTGATACAGACCGTGAGTGACTCCGAGAGGAACTCCTACGATCCCTATCCATAAGGATTGCGCGATAGGTGGTAGCTTCATTCTGAGCCGTTGCTAGATCTCGCCGCGCCTGCTGGAGGTCCTCTGATAGGACTCTCTCTCTCTGCCGTGCCTGCTGGAGGTCCTCTGATAGGACTCTCTCTCTCTCCCTCCATATATCTACCTATACTCAGAATGGGAAAAACAAATCCTCATGCCGACCCACGTTCCCCTGAGGCCTATAGGCAATCTGTGAGGAACTGGGGATCTATGCTATCATGGAAATGTCTGTCATTGCCTGCTGAATTAAGGAATGCCACTCCTACACATTAGCTGTGGCAGTAGAACAGATTTTTTGTTAGTACCATTCTATATCCTCAAAACATTAATCAATCAATATAAACCTACTATACCTGGATCTCCCTCACGCCAGTAGGGATCATGATATGGTAGTATCTGTGCCTGGGAACCACTAGGCTCCTCTCGCTCGAATAATCTATCCATGATGGGTGTAGGCTGGACGGTACTAGGGATAGGTCTCTGTATCACCTCATGTTCCCCCTGTTGGGGAATAAGAGGTGGATCCAGAGCTATGGTATCATCTCCTGAATGGTGGGGAGCTGCATCTGACTCCTCCTCATCATCTCTATCCTCCTCCTCATCATCCTCCTCATCCTCCTCATCCTCATCCTCATCTGCATCATCACCTGCATCCTCCTCGTCCTCCTCCTCCTCCTCAGCACTAGGTTGATCGCCTGTAGGTGGATCAAGATCTCCCGCCTCCTCATGACCCTCTCCCTCCTCTGGCTCCTCTGACCTGGATCCCTGGTCCTCTTCTGGGTCTCCATGTCTCCAGGGGCCTGGATAGCCTGTCGGATGATCTGGTGGAGAGATAGGACCTGGATATGATCTCATAAACCATGAGACGTACCTCCACTGTGCTCCAGGCTCTGCAGAATAATCAGTGACTACATCCTGATCAGATCCCTCTAAGTTTGTAGTCTCGATGTCATCTATCGTCGGTCTCGCTACTGCTCTAGGTCTGGGAAGGACCCGTGAGTGTCGAGTATAGATGGGCACATTCGCTGGAACACACTGCTCTAGTCCGAACTGCCTCTGTACTTGGTCAAAGTAGAAAGGGACTATGATGTGTGCATATCGTCCCTGCAGTAGGCAGTTCCTCTGTAGGCATGCTAACTATCTCTCCATCCCATCCCATCTGTGCATCCGTAGGTAAGGTCCCCACACTGTCACCTCGGCTGTCAGTCTGTCAAAAATCACTCTCCAATATAATAAATCTCCAAATCTCCACTCGCTGGTAAGTGGATAAGCGAACACCCTAGGTCACTCACTTGTTGTACTCAGTGGAAAGCCGATGGGCTTGGTACATGTGAAGTGCTCTAAAATCCACACCTGCAGAAGTGTGCATGTCATCAAACTACAACCCTATCCAAATACGTACTCCTCAAGGTCGTGATAGAGATGCGCAAGCATACTCCGACCCCAAGCATACACTCTCCTGTGTCTCTCCATCGCTCTGATGCACCATGTGAGACCCCCATGCATGTGCATGCCTCGCCCATTAGGGCTGATGGTTAGTGCTATGATGGCTATCATAAGGCGTCTCAGAAGGGGTACCTCCCCTGTAGGATGTAAGAGCCAGCTGACCATGATGTGACCTCTAGTCTCGCTCGGCATGACTCTCCCTATACAATACACCTACTCCCTCTGATGATCCTCCACAGACCGATCGGTCGCGTATGTAACAGTCGCTCCTCTGATAGGAAGACAAAGTATACGGTACACATCCTCGAGTGTGACCATCAACTCCCCTACTGGAAGATGAAATGTGCATGTGTCAGGATCCCATCGCTCCATCAATGCCATCAACATCGCAGGATGGAACCGAATGGCTGGCATGAGGATCACATACCATAATCCTACTATCGACAGTGTGTCTCTCTCTGACTGAGTAAGCCACGAAATCTGATCTCGCAAACTGTGAAGAATATGTCCCGTTGTATGCTCTCTCATGTACGGAAGGCCCTGCAACACAAGAACATAACCGTAATCAGTACTCAATCATCAAAATCACTAATGCAAACTATCGAACATCGTGTGCTAGTCCTGAAACCCCTCGCCAAGCCTTGATTGGGGACCATAGTGTCCTGTCAGGGACCATGGCACCCTGTCAGGGACCATGGCACCCTGAGGGGACCATGGCGCCCTGTCAGGGACCATGGCACCCTGAAGGGACCATGGCGCCCTTGTCAGGGACCATGGCACCTTGGGGGGACCAGGGCGCCCCATAGGGACCATGGCGCCTTGGGTGGGCCCTGGTCAGCCTTCAAGGCCCGCATACGATCACAGAAAAGTCAAAATGCAGAAAATCAAAAGTCAAAGTTCAGTCAACTCACCTCGTCCAGTGGCTCGTCGTCAATCACGGCCTGGCGCAGGATCTCAACCCTCGTGGGACGCTCCGGTCGTCATGAAGGCATGATGATGGCTATGTGGGCTCTGCTGCAATGAACAGTACTCAGAATCAACAAAGTGACAAATGCAAGTGTCTCTTTCAAGGTATATACGTTCATTCCTGTACCTTTATTTTCAAAACCCTAATTTTCCTCTTTCACTCATTTCATCATAACTTGAGTTTGGGAGATGCGATTTTCGAACCGTTTGTTGCATAGGAATCATATTTTTATTCCCCTACTCTCAGGTTGTTCCAAAAAGTGCTCTAATGAAGCCTATTTAGTGAACACCCCTCATCAATACTACCTTACACAATTTGTCGTAAGTAAACATGCTACCCTGTTTCACCTCCCTAATAAGCAAGTCAAAACAGGGGGGGCATACAGCTACTCACAAATTTCATCACTTTCCTTAGTAAGCAATAGGTGATTTTTGTGATCTAACGTTTGTTTTGTAGGGTGCGGTTCCTAACTGTGTACTGCAGATACTGCTGGGGGCTTCGTCTGACAACTTATGGATATATCCTTTTTCAAATAATGTTTACTTTCTGTACTTTAGCTTGCATATGCACGTAGTACTCATATGACCGCTAAAGTGGGGGCTAAATGTAGTGTCATAAATTGTACGCACTTGCTAAAGCAGTACAATTTAACACCTAGTTTAGCACCCGCCTTGGCGCAGTTGCACTTTGCATGGCATTTCCCCTTTAGCACTTAATTAATTGAATTAATTAGGTCTAAAGGTCCTATTTCATCATTCTCTACATCACAAAATCGGGCCCTTTCATTAAAGTGTGCCCCTTTCATTTTATTCCTCCAATACATCACTTAATCAAAAACCCTAATTAGGCCCTATTCTGAGCTTGGGGGCTTGATTTTGAAGGTCCAAACATCTCGAAATCACCTGTAACTTCGAGATTCTCTCTAAAATCATCATATCTGACGGTCCTGAAAATTTGGTGAAAAGTTGTCAGGACCGTGGTGCCCGGAGTGCACACGGTCCCGGACATTTTTCCCGAAATTTTAGGAGCGCGATCCAATCATAAAATAAAGCTTAACCCCAAGAAATTGGCGGGATATTCAATCTCTAGGTCGGCCAAAAGATGAAATTGCGACCTAGGGTTTCATACATAAGAGCTCTCTTTCTTCATTTGAAGGCATCGGAATTTTGTTTTCAGGAACTTCATATGCAGCGAAAGAGAAGATCTTTGAAGACTTCAACATCTTACAACATCTCTCTATCAAGCATCTATCAAATTCATTCATCCATTTAGGGCTTGGAAGACATGGAAGAACAATAGGAGATTACCGACTGAAGATTGGCTTGTACTCCTCCCTTGAGGGTTGGGTATGATTTCATGTTGTTTTTATGTCTTTACATAAGCTTCAATACATCATTTATTCATGCTTTAGATCACTTTGCATCTTGATTTAGAGCATTTACGTTATCATTTACAAGCAATTAGGGTTTACTTTCTAGGTTGCTCTAGTTTTCTTTATTGCATTTTAGGACCTTGCACACACACTAGGTCTACACACAATACATTTTACAAAACAACTTGGCTATTCGTGGAGGTGGAAATCACCGAAGTGGGGGTTTGACTAAGGCAAAACCCTATATAGCCACCCATACACCCTTTTTCAGATATCATTGCAGGTTTCGGGATTCAGACAACGTCGCGGGATACAGATCCGGAGAGAGAAGGTTGAGATAGCACTCTGTATCAAATTGCAGAGTAGAAGACTGAGACAGGGGAGATGGGTGCCCTAGTCCTGCCAGGACAGGGGCGTTGGGCACCCTGGTCCCTGGGACAGAGGCGCTGGGCGCCCTGGTCCTCCGGACAGACAACTTTCAGACAGCTTTCCAACAGTGTTCCAGAGTGCAGAACAGCAGTTTCCGGTGCAGTTTTCAGGACAGTGGCGCCCGCGCCCCCGTCTCGAACATTTTCAGTCTGATTTTGACTCCAGGTACACATCTGCATTCTTATTTCATCCTTGTATTTACAGTTGTTCATTGTTTAATCTCAATTCTGCAATCTTGTTATTAGTTCGTACTTGCATTTTGGGATTAGGGTTTGAACTTGCATTACTTGATCTTACAATTTCAACAAGGGAATAGAAATCCTAATAGATATCCCGTGGCTCTCTCTTTCACAAAAAGAAGTAGCCAATTGTGCGATATCTCTAGGCTCTTTCATATTCCGTAATGTGTGTCAAAAGGTAGGATTAGGGCATGATTAACCTAGTCTCGCTTTTTCCCCCACACTACATAAAAAGAGTCTACAAAGATTTTTGCCATGATTCAAACACCTCAAATAAATAAGCTTGTAAAGGAGAGACCCACCCTATTTTGTTGAGTAACCAATTCCAACATTCTTGTGCCACTACACAGCCCAGAAGTAGGTGACTAACTATCTCAATAGACTACTTATAGAACACACAATCAAAAGGCTAAGCAATCCTTAAAAGTTCTAATATAACACTAGTTAGGATTCCATCCTTTAAGGCTAACCATGCAAATGATCCTTCCTTTTGTAAACCACATCCCTTCCAGCAAAATGAAAACTTTTTGGATGGTTGATCAAGACCATGAGATGACAACTTTATAAAACCCTCCTTTACTGAGTAGGACCCTGATTTAGAGGAAAGCCAAATTAGTTTATCTCATTTCCCTTTGAAAAAAATCAATCTACTCTTTATTTCACTAGATAACAATTGTTTATGTTGATGTGGAGAAGAAATATTGTCTAAGTTTTTCCAATTCACTTTCCAAAAACCATTAACCAATGAAGGAAAGAAATAATTGTTTAAAAAAGGTCCCCAAGAGGTCTATAAAATTGTCTTAATGACATCCAAAGGAGGATAACGATTCTATGAATCCCCCTAGATTCTTATCAACCTACCATCATGCACAATCTAGGTTAGATTTGGCAGCAAGCTCTCTCTACATTTTAATAGAAAATTCCACATCTTTTAACCTTTTGGAGGATCTAGAACTATAAAGATTATTTTTGGTTCCTTTAAATCTAGATACTTACTTCTAATAATAGCAACCTAGACAAAGGAGGAGATCGAATACAACTTCCATAGGAGCTTATCTCCTAGGACAATATTTCTATCTTCAAAATTAGGTATACCTGCCCCCCCCCATAAACTTTGGGAAAGCATAATTTCTCCCAAGCTAGTAAATGAACTTTATCTTTTGGATCTCTACTACCCTTCCATACAAATTTCTTAAGGAGAGATTCCAACTTCTCTTTAATCTTGGAGGGCATGGGAAGGACTGACATGATATAGTTTGGAATTGTAGCCAAGACAGCTTTGATCAACAAAATTCACCCAACTAGTGATAACCAAATATTCTTCCGAGATGCTATCATGTTCTTAATCAAAGAGACTATAGAATCCCAATAGTGGCCTACCTCTTGACACTCTAGAAAAGAGAAGTACTCCAAGATACTTTCATGGTAAGCTAGATTGCTTGAAGCCAATAGTAGCTAGAAGCTTCTTTGATAATAGCGGAGAACAATGAAAGAGGAACGTTTTTTTATTTAGTCTCACTCACTTTTTGTCATAAGACATCACTATATAATTGAAGGGCTCTTTTGAAAACCTTAGCTTCCCTAACCATGGCCACCCCAAACAAGATAGTATCATCAACAAATAAAAAATGTGTAAACATAATTTGAGTTTGTGGAATTAGAATTCTCATCCATGATGAAGAGTCATGAAGAGATGAAATCAATCTACTTAGGGCCTCTTCCATAATGATGAATAAGGGCGATGATAGAGGATCACCTTGTCTAACCCCTTGGGAAGACAAGAAAAAACCCACTAGACTACCATTAACCATAACTGAAAACTTGGCCCCTGATAAATAAGAGAGAATCCATTTACACCATAATTTGGAAAAACCAAATTTGAGAAGGATTTGATGCAAGAACATCCAATTAACCCTATCATATGCTTTCAACATGTCATGCTTAACCATCATTGCTTTTATCTTATGGGTCATGACTAAATGTATTATTGTGCGCACTACTAAGGCCCCTTCTATCATTTCGCTACTTGGAACAAAGCCTCCTTGTTGCTTGGAGATAATCTTAGGGATCAAAGGAGCCAATCTAAGAGAAATGGCCTTAGTAACAATTTTATAGATTGTGTTACACAAGAAAATTGGTCTAAAATTTGCAAAGGATAGTGGATTGGACAACTTAGGGATTAATACAATGAGGGTAGTGTTAAATTGTTTTAACATATTTCCATGTTTTCTAGATTCCTCCACCATCTAATAGACATCCATACCCAAGAAACTCCAACATTTTTGCAAAAAGAGGGTTGGAAACCAATCTGGTCCTAGAGCCTTATCTAGATGCATGGAGAATACTGCATTCCTAACTACCTCCAAAGAAAAAGGTTTCATTAGCGATAGGTTGTCCTGATTTGTGACCAAACAAGGGATATGTTGAAGAATATTTTGAGTCTTTCTTCTTAAATATTTGTCCTCAACCACTATATTTGTGAAGAGAGAGGAGAAAAATAAGACTACTTCATCTTGAATTTTAAGAGTATCCATAATAATCTCCCTTGCATCATTTCTAATTTGTGAAATTTGGCTATTTTCTCTCTTCATTTTGACCAAAGCATGGAAAAACTTTGTGTTCCTCTCCCCTTCTTGTAACCATGTTTCCCTATATTTTTGCTTCTAGAAAAGTTCTTCTCTATTTAAGACTTCTTGAAATTGCAAATTTAGGTAATCTTGTTGCTTAGAAGACTCCTCATTTATACCATTTTAAATAATGTCTTCATTTAGGAGTTTAATACTATCCTCCAACTGATCCTTTGATTGAAAACTATTCTTGAAAACTGAGACATTCCATTCTTTGATTCTTAATTTGATCCATTGTAATTTTTTGTAAAACTAAAACATCCTAGAGCCCTAAATAAATGGATAAGTTAACCACCATTCCTACAACTTTGGTAGAAAAGAGATATCCCTAAACCACATCTATTGGAATTTGAAATATGCAACACCCTTATTTGAACTAGTAGTCTATGGAATGTCCAACTGAAGGGAAAAATGATCAAACCCTATTAAAGGTAAAATCTTGGAGATTGGTATACTAAATGAAGCAGTCTAAATAGGATTCACAAGAAACCTATCTAAATTCTTTACAATATGAAAGAATCCTTGTCTTCTATTTGACCAAGTGAAAGAACCATTTGTTGGCAAACAATCTATAAGCGCATTTAAACTAACAAAATCATTAAAATCTTGCATAGATTTTATAGGTGGGATAATGCCTCCAGTCTTATTCCTTGAAGATAGAATAGCATTGAAATCCCCTCCCAAGATAACCAGATCCTTTGGGAAATTGAGAAAAAATTGAGCAAGATTGTCCCATACTTCTTTCTTGCCTACAGTTGAAGTTGGACCATCGACTAGAATCAAATGAAAAGATGCAGTAGAAGCTGCTACTTTGATATGAATAAAATTTTCTTTGATTACAATAATGCTTATCCTCCCCAAAATTGGTTTCCAAACAATGGCCAGACTCCAAAAGCACCAATGGACTGAGACACAACATACTTCCACTTTTTTCCATCCTTTAAAAAGTTGTACTTCAGGATTTTCTAAAAAATTTGTTTCTTGTATTAAAAAAATGTCAGCCCTACAATTTTCTATTTGAGATTTGATAAGGTGCCTTTTGTTAGGAGCATTAATGCCCCTAACATTCCAAGTCAGTATTATCATTGTTGTTCTAGAGAGTGATCCACTCTCCAAGAGAAAAGATTACCATCTAAGGTAGTTTGAATTCATTCTTTGACCTCCTCTTTGTTTTTTTTGCTATTCTCTTCTTCTTTGGTGGTATGCCCACTCTCCCTTTGGGCTTTGTATCCATAACTACTTTTCTAGATCTGGTTTGATAAATGGAAGATACCACTAATGGGAGATTTTGATTTTTTTCATTTTGTTGTTCCTTTAATAGACCACTCCTTTGTTGTGACTCTACATTAATCTGAGAATTTCCAGAAATCTCGTCTTCCTCTGGTAGTGTAGGGAGGGAAAGCTTCTGCTCTGAGATATGCTTGAATAAGCCCATCAAATCTTCTAACTCTAACATGTTACAGTCCTGATTTATAAGCTCATCCAAAAACAAAGAGCACGCTTTATAGAGTTGATCCTTCACAAGTTGATCTTGATTACCCTTCACAAAAGAGGATTTGAATTGTTTGAAAAATATTCTATTCTTTTTCAAAGGAGAGATTGAGGTTGTTGGGAGTAGATTGGTGTGACACGAATCCACTACTAACATATCCACAGAGATGTGGTGAAAAGAACTAAGGCTTTCTATCCATGAAATAGCCTTTAGGGGCATCAATACCCTATCTCATCCAAAAACTAAATAGGGGGAATTAATGAGACTTTGTACAAGAGTGTTTGTGATTTCTATCACTTACCCTCCATTCTTTATTTTTGTTTTTCCCACCTAAATATTACCTTCCCAGGGCTGAACTATGCATATTTCATCATTTTGAGACTGAATCCTTTGAACCTCTACCTCACCTGGAGGATTGAAAACATAAGTGTTGCCATCACAGTTCTGCACTAACCCAACTTCTAACTTAATTACAAATCCCAGAGGGGACTCCTCCTAAGATTCCTCTAACAGAGGCTCCAACTATGTCTCCACCTTACTAAGAGTTGTGACAGAAGGAAGTTCCTCATCAATTCTTATACCTTCATAGTTTGTTCCTTTAGAACCAAAGGTTGAGAACTCCCAAATAATTGCCCTATCTTGAGGAGGAATCCTAGAACATTGAATAGCATGAGATTATTGTCTTCACATACTCTTGTAGTTTGGCAATTAGATCATTGGAAGTCTGAGGTTAGATGGCCCAATGAATCTGAATGCAAGTCCATCATTTTTTGGTCCTAGAGTATCAACTGTTGATCCCACACCCCAAGCTTCAAACTGATTGATAGATTCTTGGGGAATGATTTAGAGAGATCCAATAAAAAGCATACCCTCAATGGAAGGTGTGGATCTTCAAATGGGATAAATTCATGCTTGACAAAAATCCCCAGCTGATTTGCAAATAGTTAAATTAGTTTGAAATCTCTATATTCCAATGACATCCTTGGGAAAGAGATCCAGAATGGCACATATCTAATATATGTGCCCTGAGGATTAATGGTACATAATTATCTCTTATATTATGGAGATCACGGTATTTTTATACTTAATAAAGGCAACTAGTAGTGTTAGTGCAATTAAACATTAAGAATTCCAAATTTGAATCATGGGGCATATATCCAAATGAATTTACTTGTTATTGAGTTGTATATTGAGAGTTGCATTTCAAGAATTAATACCATGGATAAGTTGCCTCATTTAAAAATTTGAATCTCTATTTTTACAATTTCTTTGCATATTGTGTGGGTGCCAAAGGAAGTAGACACAACCATAAGGTGGCCAAAGTTCCAATGAGATGGTCATAATGGGACAATTAACTAGAATCATGGAAAATAATTTATTTATTTTTTATTCTAAATTCCTTTGGGGAAAATATTCAAACCATTTTGTTTTATGGTATGCAAGTTAATTTTCTTTTTATTGGCTCTATTCTAATTTTTTGTTCAAACCCATCTAGAAACACTATTACCTTTACACTCAATTTCTAAGAAATAAAAATAATTGATTTTGTAATCTATTAGTGTTAGAGAAAATAAAAAATCTACTTTTACTATTTCACAATGTTGCTTGCATGTATAATTGATGTCCATATAATTTGGTGCTCTTGTAGTTGACAACCACTAGTGGTGGCTTCTATTATCTTCTAAATATGCCAATAAGAACAAGAGTCAAAGAGAAGAAAAGGAAGGGTACTACAAGGACTATTTGGTATGTGTGCCCACGAATATAAAGGTCCCAATAGATCTAGTATAATGTGAGTAATTTCATAAGGTTGGCTACTTACCAATATATCAAAAGTGGTAGACGAGAAATGGATTATATAGGCTATGATTTAAAAAACCCTAAGGGGTCTTTTGATATACTTGAGGGTACATGAAAGCATAAAACTATATACAAAGGTTGTTTGATAACATGTTTTGGGGAGGCAACCCTTATGACCTTCACTGCAATCTATATGGGCAATCAAGATTTTCTCAAAATGATAACTCTTATGTTCTTATTTTAAAACTCTTAATACATGGTTTATTACCTATAAATTAATAAAAATACTATTATAACAAAAAATAGGTAAATTTTGAGAAAATTCTCAATGTTATTAGTTTTGTATCCACATTTTTTATCACCAAGATCTTAAAAGGGCAAGGCAGAGCATATTGTGGAAGATTGTATATGACTTGAAAAGAAATATTACCAAAGTAGAAATTTTTCTTGGAAAGATATCTGATACAAAAATGATAGGATCCTTCTTACAAATGATTATTCCAAAAAACAAAATAGAAAATATAAACTACATATAGAGACATGAAAATTGTATTATTTTAAAATGAAATATTTGTATTATAATAAATTAGTTGCCTCTTCAAGGGGGGAACCTCTAAGATCTGTGCTTAATATAATATATTTCATGAATGCTCATATAATAGGTTGTCTTACATTTTCACTAGTCCAATTCAAACTAGCCACTATTTCTCAAGCATATGAGATTATTTGCAATAGTTGGAAGGATGGTGTACAAATCATATGCATCCAAATCCTTACCGTACCTTTTATGATGTTCCGCTCACAAGATTATTACAATAATAAAATAGTTAGGGCTTAGGGTTCCTAACAAATATAATAATAAGTATAAAAAATAGAAACCCTAGAAGTGAAGGTATATTTCTAAGGTCAAATCCTAAGGGGTGTTAGGTTATCTAGGTTCACCAAAAACATAAGGGAATAAAATCCCTTTTATGTATCTAAAATATCTTTTACATCTTTTTTTCAAGGAAGATCCTCAATTGAGCAAATGGTATATTAAATCCAGTTTTATGATCCTTCCAAGGAGGAATAGTAAGAACTAGCCATCTACTATGTTATTTTAGTATATGTATAAGTGTTTCTCAATTGGTTGTATCAATCAAATGTTCACACTCTTTATTTTGTAAACACTTCTAGTTTGTGGCTAGTATCTCTTTTCAAACATTTATGCAAAAAAAAAATCAGGTTTTATGTATAAATATAGGCCACTTAAATAAATTTATACAAATGAAAGTACAACTAACCTAGATTTAAATTACCAATGAGGAATTGATAATTGAAATGCTATTTTCAAAAATTAAGTATGAGAGGATGAGACACTTAGCTCATAGAAGAATGATGAAGAATGATTATTGGTATGACATAGAATTGATTAATTGACGCCCAAAATTTAATGCTCTTGATGTGTATGTTGCCTTGGGACTATAGGAAATCAAAATTCTTTGTAGGTCAAATCCATGTCTTGTTGAGTCAATCCCAATTTGGTCATAGATAACCTATTATGCATAATCAATCATGTAACTTATTGGATCAATCTTGATGTTTCTACACTTCTATCCCCCTTTTTATCTTAATCACTAATCATATCTAGGGATGCATGAGGATTAGTGGTATTTAAAAAACCTACTAGATTACAAGGGTCAAGTTCTCCCTAACTAACCCCTTGCTAAACTAGGTTTATGACATTAGATGAGTATGAAAGGCAACATTCTTAAACAAGTAGGTGTCCTAAATGTAAATGCTTTGTAATTTCATTACAAATATGTTTGTTTTAACTCCAAATCAAAATATTGGTAAGATGGTTTTGCTTTATAATTATTTGAATTTTAGACAATTCTTCGATTTCTTTAAATATATAAATAAATATCATTAAACTTCTAAGACAACAAATGATCACACCGAATTCCCATCTGGACTATCTGGTGTGAAGACCTGCATGGTGTGAAGAAGAAGCTAGACTATCTGGAGTCCCATGTCGTCAAAATTGGGAAATTCGTCATAAAGGTCATGCACTCCTCGGTTACTTCGATGTGCCTGTTGCACCAGGAGAAATTGGATCAAGGTGGGCTAGAAGGCGATACCACGAAGGAACTGTTTGAGTTCCTTGCTGAAGATTGGACTGGGCTCATGCTCTCATGGCTCTTGGGAGCTAGAAAACATGTTTAATGGTGGAAGCTTTTCTTTTTTGTTATAGTTTTATTTTCTAGAACGGTTGGATCCCTGTTAAGTTTAAGACTCTTGCTACTTTCCTCAGTTATTATACTATGAACAATATGTTGTTTATCTGTTGTTTAAGGTGCTATTTGGATGAGATTGGTTTCAATCTTGGGTTATCCAATAGCTATAGGCGGTTTTGGTTTTTGATGTTTAAGGTAGGGATTGGTTGACTATTGTTTGGCAGCTGTATGTGTGTTGGTTTAGCTCTCTTTTGAGGCTTGTTGTTTTTTCCGGGTCAACCCCTCTATTTTGACTGCTTTATTATCAAAAACAAATGATCACACAAATATATACCAAATCGACTTCATTGACTAGTAGGAAAAAAAAAGTCAACAAAATCAAATTCTAAAAAATTCAAAATTTGAATCAATCTTACACAACTTGAAATCAAACACACTCACAACAAATTCAATTCCTGAAAGAAACACCTAAAATCAATGATAGCTATAAAAAACAAAGTCTAAAATAAATGTGTAAAAGATACACATTGAAATGACGATATGAAGACATGTGCATTATGCAAGCATTATTCCCTTATTTGAAAATTGTATACGTAAAGCAATAGAGTGACCGTACAAACATAGAATAATAATATACATACATAATAGTTGGCAAATTATTCCTATAACTTAATATTTTTTAAAAATTTATGTAAATCAGCTTATCTCAATGATTAGGGTATTCTGCTGGATTCTGATATACACAACTCAAAGTCTCACGCCGGAATTTTTTGGCTTTGCTGATGTTTTATGGTCACGTATTTAATTTTTACAGTATCGCCCATGCCATTTTAATCATTTATTCATTGCCTATCATTTGAGAAACGCTATCTTCCCGCAATGTTCGTTACACTGAGAGGTAAGGGTCCGCACTATAAACATTATAATTTTTTTTCTTTCGACAATATTTTATTATTATTTTTTATTTATTAATTTTTTTTTTTAAAATATTAAAATTGTATATCAAAGTTGTCCAGTAAATATTAAAAAAAAATATTACAGAACTATGAATTATTTAAATCTTTAAAAAATTACTTTGAAAAAATAATCACATTTGACTTTTTAATAAAATTTAACTTTATTTTTAATCAATATTATAATTTATTGGTTGGTTATCTACTTTTTGATTTTTCTCCTGGAGTTTCAATTTTGGGTCTTCAAGGAATTGTATAGATGATGAGATTTCATATTGAAAAACTCATAAAAGGTCCTCAAGAAATTGTGTAGATGATGAGATTTCGTATTGGCATATTCATAAAAGGTCCTCAAGAAATCGTGTAGATGATCAGATTTCATATTGGCATATTCATAAAGAGGTCTTGCTATGGAATGACATAGACAGCTAACATACTATGCCACTTCTTTATGTGTGAGTCGTAGTAATTCCCATTAAAGTGAAAGTTAGCATTTATGTTAAAATTTAAGGAACAATTTGTAGACGTATAAAAATGACCATATTCCTAAATGAATATTTTATGTTCATTTTTCTATTTGATTAAATCCAATTTAATTAAATTATCCACATTCTTCTATTTTATTAAATAAATTATTCAATTTATTTAAATTAAATTCACTATACCATTTAATGAATAAATCATTTATTCAATTAAATCCCCGCTATCCACTTTTAATTAAATTCAAATTTAATTAAATAGTTATCCTAAATTGAATAAATCAAATTTATTCAATTGCAACCAAATTGAATTAAATTAATTCAATTAAATCCTATTATCCCCCCATCCACTTGCAAAATCCCAAACCCCTTCCTAATCCCTTCTAGAATCTTCTAATCGCTTCTAATTAACCTAACCCTCCTCTAAACTTTGTCACTTCTCAAATGGCCCAAAGTCTTTGATAACCATTAAAGGTTTTCAACCTTCAACCACTAAATCCTCAAAGTCTTTGAAAACCATTGAAGGCTTCCAACCTTCAACCACTTAATCCCCAAAGTCTCCAATAACCATTAATGGTTAACTCAAACCCTCCTACATGGTTAAAACATTTGTTTTGACTCAACCTCTACCCAACCCAAAGGTCTCATCAGGCCTTTAATGCTTTGACCATGATTATCTCTTAATCATTTGCACAAAGGTTTATCCTTGGATTAAATCTTAATCCATTGGGTAATCCTAATCTAGACTTGACCCTTAGCCTTTAGATAACCATGAGGTCTTCTCAGGCCTTTAATGCCTCCAACCTCTTCTCTCAACTCAATCTTATGTTGACACTTGTCACCATTTTATTGGTGCCAATTGTGCACATGGATCCCCAACTTTCAAACTTGGCCCTTGATTAAACCTTTCAATCTTGACCATCCATTGCCCTATTTATGCTATAAATAGAGCTCTCATTCCTCCATTCTAAACAATCATCTTTCAAATTTGTAGCATTATACTTATGCTCAAATTCTTTCAGGCTTTCATGTCATTTTTATGCTCATCATTTAGCCTCTTTAAGATCAGAAATTAGACTAAATATGCATGTTTAGAATAATTTCTTTATCATTTAGCTCAATCATAGATTAAATATATCATGCTAGGATAGTACTCATACTAATCTTGTCATCTTATCATTTAGTTTATTGCATTCCTAAGATCATACATAGCCTAACATACCTTTCATACTAAAATATATCAAAAGCATCCCTCGTTCTTATATTTGCCATCCCTGAACCATTTTGCTCAGTGATCTGAGAGCAAAACATTGGTTTGAGGGACATTGTGAGATAGAGAACCATGGGACCCTCCTTGGGAAGCTGAGTAATACTATGTTACTCCATAGCTTGCATCAAGAAGTCCTGTGTGTGTGTGTGGACTAGTATTTTGTCATATTTTCACATATTTAGTTTCATCAGCCCACTTTTCCCGCATACATTTCTGGTGCCCACCGTGGGGCTTGAACCCACATATCAAATCGGTTTTTGAAATTAATCATTTTTGCAGGTCCGCGGGAAACAGAAATCAATGCATGGGAAACATTCTCTAGCGCATCTGATCAACAGTCTAGCACATCTAGCTCCCTGTTTAGCGCGTGCGGTATACAAACTAGCGCGTGGAAATATTTTTGCAGTGCATGACTCCCTCTAACACTTTCCTATAGGTCTCGACGCGGGCGAATCACAGAACAACGCATTCAACAACTAGAATAGCGCATGTGATCCCCAGTTTAGCGCTTATAATCCATAATACAACGCGTGAAACCCAAACATTAGCGCATCATATTTCAAATTACCTGCAGCGTCGGGGCGGAAAAGAAAAAAAACACAGAGTAGCGCTTCCAACACCCAGAGTAGCGCACCCAGAGAGTAGAGTAGCGCGTTTATCATAAATTTTAGCGCATAGAACATATATTGTAGCACGTACAGTTTGTTCTGTAGCGCATCACAGACAGAGAAAAAAAAAAAAAAAAAAAAAAATTGTAACCGAAATGGAATTTTAGACTTGTGGAAGTTCCCCAAATTCGCTAACAATTTTCTTTTTTGGTTTGCTTGCAGGTGGAGCGGACGCCTTTCCTTTGTAACCGATTTCTTTTGTTGACCTCAAAATCGAATATTTGCTTTGTTGACCATTTCCCTTTCATAGATTAGAAAATCATTGATTTGCCCAGATAAAATTAACACCATATTTTGTGGAGCAACATTTCCACATAGATTTTAGCAAAATCACTGATTTGAAAGGCTAAAATAAAATTGATTGCTTTGTCTCAAAAGTGGAAGGTATATGCTCTCCCCTTAACTGGGTGATCAAAAATCTAGACCACTCTTACAGCTTTCAGTAATTCAAGCATTTAAAACCCTTAGCAGGCCTACCTTCCTGAGGAGTTGCAATCAACTCTTAAAGCCATTTATGGCCGGTGTGAAGGGAATGACCTAAGTGGGGAACGACTTTGACGCCAAGAATTCCAACCCACTATAATCAAATGTGGAAAGTGACGAAAGTCCTTTTCAACGGTCGCGCGCAGTGATTAGCCTTCCCCCAGTATCCTTGAGATATGTAAAGTCTTTATTCTAAAGGTTGGGAAGCCTCCTGAGGGAGTTTATCACTGATGGCCGAACGAGAAGCCTGATTACGAACCATAGAATTAGAAGCTTTGAACTAAGTCAATAACCGAACATTTATAACATCATAGTGCAAGGGTGGGGAAGAATCCACCCCCAAGATTACTCACCATATATCTCCCAAGATACCTACTCAACTGTGAAGCAATTCACTTTGAGTTAATTTCTGGCAAAAGGCAAAAAAACAGGCGCCTTCTAGGGGGTGACATGACTGTTTGAGCTGACGGAGTATCGAGACTAGTGAGCTATGATGTTATTTATGACCCTTGAATAAAGAGTCTTTCTGAAGTGTCTTACGTGTATCCAAACCTGTTAAAACATTGGGGATTTGAACACATCCTCGCAGAACATACACTTTCTGTTAGATTAAGCAAAATGGTTATATTTTTTGTGTCGTTCTTGCATTTATTATTTCAAAAAATCATCCATCGTACTTGAAAATTTCTCAACAAAATTCAAAATCCTCAAAAAAAAAAAAAATCACCCAAATGGAAAAATCAGGACAGTCTAGCGCATAAGAGCAACATCTTAGCGCGTGAAATATTTCTGTTAGCGCATCTACACCTCAAAATAGCACGTAGAGTTAAAACAGTAGCGTTTTATCCATAGGCAAAACAGTATAAAAACCTTTAGCGCATCCGAAACACAGTCTAGTGCGTGGCAGCAACAGCTCAGCGTGTAGGAACCAAGAACTAGCGCATAGAGTGTAAAATTTAGCGCGTGGCAGGCCCAGTATAGCGCGTAGCCTTTTCAAACAAATTCCACAACAATTTTCAACAGTCCTAACTTTAGCGCGTAGAAGAAACAGCTTAGCGCATAGCATAGATAAATTAGCGCATGCAGTCTAGAAGTTAGTGCATCGAAAACCCAGGATAGCGCATCAACTTTTGAAACTGTTAGACCGCCATTTTCTAAAATCCAAACTTTAGCGCATGTCTCGGGGCAGATTAGCGTGTGGGCCCATTATTTTAGCGCATCCAGTAAATTGCGTCGCGCATGTAGACTCTGTTCTAGCGCGTGATCCAAACAGAAAAACAGAGACCAAAAACCGTGAAAAATTTTAAAATTTCAAAAACATTTTTAGAAGCCTTTTTCATCAAAAAACCATTTTTTCATCAACCACTAAAACTATTTCTCGAGCTAAATTTGTGTTAAAACAAAAGTTGTCAGAATCCTAAACAAATCACACAATAGAAGACGTCTCTCCTATCATAATCTAGAGATTTCATCATCAGTATCAACAAAATCCTTTACCATCTTACGGATTTCTATCTCAAAACACTTGTTTAAAATTCTCAAATTGTCAAATCCAGTTTCCAGATCGGGAAGCTTTTATCCATATCATTTGACACGCTTTATCGTGAAGGGGCATCTAAACCTTCACTCTGATAAAGTAAGATTTGAAATTTTTCAAAACAAGAATCAACTGAATCCAAACACATCAAAGGAAATCATTGATCACTCATGCATGGCTAATCCCCTTATTCTGAGAAGAAAGAACCTCTATCGTAACATCACGTTGAAGAAACAACAACCTAGTTTTTCCAAATTCATCAAGAGAAATAAGTTTCTATACGTCAATCGTCAACTCTTCAAATCTCATTGGGTATTCCTTCATCACGTCAAACGTTACATCCAAAACAAATCTAGCGAATTTGACAAAGAACCTTTGAAAACAAGAGCATACTGTCAAAAGTCTGCTTTTAATCAAACCATAAACCGCGGCAGGAAAATCAATCCAGCATTCTTACCCGACGAGTGCATCACATATAACACATCTTGACTAGAACCACCAACACCCGAGCAACCCATCGAAGAGGCTTTTGTCCCTTTCATCACTGAAAGTTTTTACTAAAATGTTTATTACTCGCTCTCAACGAAACAAACAAAGCGAGACACACGCTGAGTCCAGTATGAATCGAAGATTATCAAATCCTTTTAAAGTTCCACCCGTGGAAGAACCTAAAATTACTGAAGCACTTCTTCGAGAATGTCAAGAAAATCCGTCCTTCCAAAAACTTGTCGAAAAACTCATGGAAAATGACAAAGAAAAATATCTGTTGATGCTCACAAGCAAAGGCATTAAACTTCCTAAAGATTTCAACCCAAACATTTTTGAAACCGGATCTCACCAATATGCATATCAAGAACAACACAGAGAAGAAGAAACTCGCATACCTGAACAACATAACTTTGAGCAACACATTCCAGAACAACGCATACTAGAAATGCGTATACCTGAGCTAGAAACACCAGAGCAACATATACCATTTACCACACCTTTTCAGCTGAGAACCAATACAAGGCAAGAACTTTTTCCTCGGCAAGACAATATACCCTTGGCAGCCCTTACTCAACAAATGCAAATGTTGCAAAGGCAAATGCAGGATATGCAACAAGGGACAATAGTGCGGTACTCTTTAAATGAAATCTGTCCTTATCCATTTGACCGAAGCTTAAACATGGTTCCTTTTCCTCCAAACTTGGACGTTCCCAAATTTGATAAATATGATGGGAAAAGTGATCCCAGGGATCATGTTAGAGAATTTTACACACTGAGCCTTGAATTTGCTCATGATGACACCTATTTAATGAGGTTATTTCCCAAAAGATTGGGAGGGCAAACCATGGAATGGTTATCCAAAATCTCACCACCTGTCAGATCATTTGATGAGTTGGTTAACAAATTCATAACCCACTATTCCTACAACATCCAACATGCCATAACCATGCTAGATGTTTGCAACACCAAACAAAAGAACAACGAAACATTCATGGTATTCCTTCAATGCTGGCGACGCATGGTCTCCAAATATCCTCGAGATATTCCTAAAAAGGAGAAAATGGAAATCTTCATCGATAACTTGAATGGCGAGATGAGTTACAGACTAAAACTTCAATGCATACCATCCTTCGCTAAATTGATTGAAAATGGCATTCAAGTGGAGGAAGCCTGTGTCAAAAAGGGAACACTCAAATTCTACAAGGAAGGAACAAATTCATCAAACTACAATAATCAAAACAACACCAATCTTGACAAATCTCGATTTTGAACTCGAAACAGAAACGAAGGCAACAACGAATCACATGATCCTAAATCAAAGCAACCAGTGCTTGCATTATCTGGAAATCCTCAGAACACGAAAAATACTAAAAATGCTGCACCAAATGCTAACACATATACACAAAACACTGATCAAGGACAACTCAATACAAACAATACCAATGATACTCAAAGCAAAAACATGAATCCGGGACCTAACAACAATTCATGCAACAACACGAACAATTTCCAAAAGCGCATCTTCACACCACTAGGACAATCACTAGAATCTGCATTCAGAGAACTCTTGGCAAACAAGATTCTGTCTTTGCCTCCAATCAACAATTATGAACCCCCAATCAAACCACCTTGGTGGAATGATTCACACTATTGTGATTTCCATCGCAACAAGGGTCATAGAACAAACGAGTGCATGAGATTGAAACACATAGTACAAGACATGATTGATCGAGGTGACTTAACGGTCGATGGACTTAAAACAAATGATGATCACGGAGCCTTTAAAAATCCTCTCCCAAATTACAACAAAGATGGAGCATCCACTTCAAATGATACATGTGGAGCTCGTATTAATCATATCTACAATAACACCATCAACCACATATCTACTGAAGATCATCACGTAAATGTCATCACCATCCGAGATCAGCGTGATCATGAATCTGTCAATGTAACAACCCAAACTCATAAATATGTCTTGAAAGGACATACTGCACCTGCAACTACCACACCAAAAATCCAATATGACTTGGTTAGCCAACTACGCAAGACTCCAGCTCAGATATCTATCCTAAAATTATTGAAACTATCACCGAAGCACAAAGACATATTAGAACAAGCACTATTGGAAACCAATGTACCTCAAAATCTGGATACAGACAGATTTCAAGCCATGGTCGCCCATATGACAGGACCTCATAACCTCACCTTCTCCGAGCATGACGATGCTTCCTTGATCCATCCACATAATACTCCTCTCCATATTGAATTCATTGTCTACAAACAGCGAGTCAAAAGAGTCCTAATAGATGGAGGAGTTGGACTTAATATATGTACTTTAAAGCTTATCCGTGCATTAGGCTTCTCAGAAGAATCTATTGATCCTTGCAAAAAGATTACCATAAAAGCATATGATGATGAAGAAAGGTCCTCTAAAGGCACAGTGATATTACCTATTCAAGTAGGCCCAGTGCAAAAGGATACTATTTGTCAAGTCTTAGATATTGATCTAACCTACAATATTTTGTTAGGACGACCCTGGATACATGAAATGCAAGCAGTACCTTCTACATATCACCAGTGTGTCAAGTTTCCTTATGATGGACAAGAAATCTCCATATCTGCTGATCACAATCCATTTCAACATTGCAATGCAATGGGGGCAGACTAGGACAGTTTGGTTCCTCATAATAGAGAAAAGCAGCAATCTTCAACATCAGATTCACACACAGCAAAATCCAACTCCTTATGGGGAGACTTCAAGCAGAAAATGCACATCAAAGACCAAGGCATGGGAGAATACTCTCTAGAACCTTTATGCTTGGCCAAATTGCCAACATCACCTAGATCACATGGTTTGCCTACTACATCAACACAACTGGCCACTCGGCCCATCACTAAATTTGATGGTACCTTCATCCAATTGGGTACTCTGGCACATGAATCAGAAGACAAAGATGTTCTTAGCTGGTTATACAAAGATGAGGAAGAAAATCATAGAGCAGCCACTCTGGACATTGTTCTACCAACACACCTATATGGAAAAGGCTATTTAATCATGAAACAAATGGGATATGACGGTAAAGGACCTATTGGCAAACACAAAGAAGGAGTCACTAAACCTATAGATCTTCCTTCACAACCTAGCAGAAACAAAGCAGGATTGGGTTCCAAGCTCACATTCCTATTGAAACGACCGCCACACCTACCTATCAAACCTCAATGGAAAGTAAAGACAAAGTACAAAGAAGAATCCTGGCAGGAAGCACTCTTTGAATCTGTAGAAACAATCTGCAAGGCACGGGAACGTCAAGATCAGAAGTTACATCAAGAAAAGCTTCTAAGTCATAAGAAGGCCCTAGCTATAGCAGTAGCTCATATTCAGACACCAATATCTCAAGAACAAATCATGTCATCTCCAGATACCATTATTCCTCCCCGAGGAAGCACAGTCTATGAACAAATCCAGAAAGTAGAGGATGGATCTGACACAGAATCAACAAAAACCATCAAAATGGTATCCATCATCAAAGATTTGTTTTCACCCTACAACATACCTGTTTACAGCACAGACAAAATCTAGGATGATGCCTATGAGACTGATTCCAATGAATATGAATGGGGTACCTACTCCAATGCTACTACAGACATCTCTAGTGATACTGATTCTATATCTATCTCCCAAGTAGAACGTAACGCAGAAGATAGACCTCTGGAATTTGGACCGCAGAATATCTATGACGTCGAGGAAAGCGAACAGGAACATTATGAGCAAGTATATGTAGAGGATAATACCATCGAAGACCTCGACAAAATCCTAAACTTCTTTAAAACCAAGAACCATCACAATGAAAACTTTGTCCTAACACTTACAGTAGTCGAACTTGATCCACCTAACGATTCCTTACCACTTGTCTTTCTTGACCTCATCGACTGGGATGAACCTGAAATCCATGATATACCAATTTTCCCAAATGACGAATCTATTATCCATTACCTATGTACCGTAAATCCAGAAATAGGCTCTACCAGTGAACAAAATAAAGCTGTCTACAAGCCAGGGAGTGCCAAGTCTCTCAGTCACAAAAATGAACCAGATAAAGGATCGGATGCTGAAAACCAGTCAATGGCAGCTCTAGATCATAAAAAAGTAAAAATAAAGGACGCATCGGGGGGTGAAAACCTTTTTAAGGGACCTAGCGATGGGAGACTTGACACTCTTCCTGAGCACTTTCATGAGCAATCACCCATATTGATTGAGCCCACTCAATCAATCAACATTGGTACCATAGAAATAGTTAGGAACCTACACCTTGCAGAATCTCTAACAGAGGAAGAAAGATCAGCGTTCATCATTTTCTTTAAAGGATAGCAAATCAATTTTGCTTGGTCATATGCTGATATGCCTGGAGTAGATCCACATTTAATCATGCATCATCTATCCATTTCTACAGGATTTAAGCCAGTCAAGCAAAAGTTACGAAAGATGAATCCACAGGTGGCACTCATGGTCAAAACTGAACTAAAGAAATTATTAGACGTCGGATTCATCTGACCCATTGACTCTGCGGAATGGATTCCCAACATCGTTCCAGTATCAAAACCAGATGGTAGTATGAGAATCTGCACTGACTTCAGAGACGTCAACAAAGCTTGTCCAAAGGATGACTTTCCTTTGCCCAGTATCGACATCATTGTAGATCTCACAGTAGGCCATGCAATGCTCTCACTAATGGATGGTTTCTTATGCTATAACCAAATCAAAATCGCCCCAGAAGATCAAGATAAAACCGCGTTCACCTGTCCTTGGGGAACGTACTATTGGAATTTATGCCTTTCGATTTAAAGAATGCAGGGGCCACTTATCAAAGAGCAATGACCATAATATTCCATGACATGATGCACACATTTATGGAAGACTATGTGGATGACTTACTAGCTAAATCCTTCACCAGAGCAGAACATCTTGGCATCCTAACAAAGATTTTTTATCGATTGGAGAAATTCCAAGTCAGGCTTAACCCTAAGAAGTGTGTCTTCGGGGTTACATCAGGCAAGTTACTAGGCTACATAGTCTCAGCTAAGGGTATTGAAGTAGATCCAGCAAAGGTACAAGCCATCATGGACATGCCACCACCAAAGAATATCAGCCAACTTAGATCTCTGCAAGGGTGACTTCAATCAATCAGGCGATTCATCGCTCAGCTAGTCGATAAAAGTCTACCATTTAACCATTTACTACACAAAAATGTACCATTCAAATGGGAGGCTAAGTGTGCAGAATATTTTTACCAAATCAAACAGTACCTGATGAATCCACCAATTCTAGTACCTCCGGTCGCAGGAAAGCCTCTTATTTTATATATCTCAACCACAGAGATATCACTGGGGGCATTATTGGCACAAGAGGATCAACAAGGAAAGGAACGCGCCATATATTACATCAGTAGAACATTGAATGGCTATGAACTCAACTATACATTCATTGAAAAGGCTTGCGTAACAGTGGTATTCGCATCTCAGAAGTTTCGACATTATATGCTAGCACACACCATCAAGATAGTGGCAAAAATTGATCCTCTCAAGTATCTACTCAGCAAGGCAGCTCTCACAGGCCGATTAGCTAAATGGGTCATGATTCTCAGTGAATTTGACATCCAATACACAGAAAGACGAGCCATCAAAGGACAAGCAATTGCAGATCAGTTAGCCGAAGCACCCCTACCAGGAAAACACACCATGGAGGTTGAATTTCCAGACAGAGATTTTCTTGCTCTTTCTACCAAACAATGGACCTTATACTTTGACGGATCCTATACACAACATGGTTCCGGTGCTGGCATCCTATTCATCACTCCTGAAGGACACACTATACCGAGATCATACAGACTTATGTTTCCATGCACCAATAATGTGGCTGAATATGAGGCACTGGTCATAGGCATCAAAATGGCCATAGAATGGAAAATCACAGAGTTAAAAGTCTATGGGGACTCGCAACTGGTTGTCCATCAAATCAACAATGACTATCAAACAAAGGACGACAAGCTCTTACCCTACAAGCGAATGGTGGATGACTTCAAACAGTATTTTGTGCACATCACCTTCGAGCAAATACCAAGGTTGAACAACAAAGCAGTCGATGCAATGGCTACTATCGCTTCATTACTACAAATTCCAGAGCAATAGAGTCATTATGAGTTCCTGGTAGAGTAACTATTCTCCCCCGCCTATGACCACTCTGAATCCCATGTTATCTATGCCTTGATTGGTTCAGATTCTCCGTTATATGGACCAATATACGACTACCTCAAACACAATATCTTACCCATTGACCAATCCCACAACCAAAAGCATAACTTTATCCGACAAGCTACCCGTTACACCCTTACCGCTGATACTTTATATCGTCGAGGTCTCAATGGTACTCTTCTTCATAGTCTTGATCGTAATGATTCCGATTCTGCTTTACACGAGCTTCACGAAGGTATTTGTGGCACACATTCAAGCGGCACTACTCTTGCTAAAAAGCTTCTAAGGATGGGATACTATTGGCCTACAATGGAGAAAGACTCATATCACTTTGCCAAGAAATGTCCTAAATGCCAAATCCATGGTAATTTGATACATGCACCAGCACAAGAACTGTAGCCATTTACAACATCCTAGCCCTTTTGTCAGTGGGGACTCGACCTCATTGGCAAAATTCATCCTTCATCTTCAAATGGACACAAGTTCATTATAACAGCAACAGAGTACTTTACCAAATGGATCGAAGCAGTTCCCATGACCACAATAACCGGAAAACAAATTGCCTCTTTTATCCTCAATTATCTGATCTGCAGATATGGTATTCCAAGTTCAATCATTACAGATAATGGATGGCCCTTCAAAAATCAAGATGTATAGGAACTATGTGAAAAATTCAAAATCCAACATAGGTTCTCTACACCATATTACCCACAGGGAAATGGTCAAGTGGAGGCATCTAATAAGACAATACTGAAAATCCTCAAGAAAACAGTGAATGATGCAGGCAAAGATTGGCATGTACAACTCAATCCAACACTTTGGGCATACAGGACCAGCATCCGCACACCTACCGGAGCAACACCATACTCATTGGTTTATGGATCAGAGGCTATTTTACCCCTGGAGGTAGAGATCCCATCTCTCAGATTCTCTTTGAAAGGCTTAATCCCAGATGAAGAGTATCGAGTTAACCGCCTACAAGAACTTGAGCTATTGGATGAAAGATGACAACATTCTTATACTCATCTCAAAGCATATCAACAACGCATGTGCAGGAGCTACAATCACAAGGTCATTCCCCGTAACTTCAAGGTTGGTGACCTAGTCCTTAAAGAAAATCCAAGAAATCAGCAAGATTGAGAAAAGAAAGGGAAATTTGAGCCTAATTGGTTGGGTCCCTATGTTATCATATCAGTTTATGGATCAGGTGCTTATCAGCTAACAAATTCTGAAGGAGATGTGCTCGACGAACCAACTAACAGCATCCATCTGAAAAGGTACTATACTTAAAGTAAGCCTAGTGCACGGAAAAAGCCCAAAAAAAAAAAATCAAAAAATCTAAAAAAAGCAAAAACAAAGTACTATAAAGACAAAGGGTGAAAACCTGGTAAACAGGCGCTCTTGTGAAAGAATGGCTCCTCCATCTATTTCCATACCATGTTATCCATACGAACACTATCGGCCATCGACCAACACTTAGCAAATATCCATTCAGGACATACTTAGCATAGTCACTATCCTAATTTGTCTATATATATCCTCTTACCACTAATCCACCATGGCTTGGAATCCCTGTATATATTTACATCAAGAGGCACACTCAGCTAGGGGCATATGAATCATACCAATATTGCAAACACTCAAGACATCCAGACTAGATGCAAAACTCACCAGCATAACATCCAACAAACAACTACGCTTCATTCCCAAACAAAAACTACACAAAACACAAAACTACCAAGGATGGATGATTTTCTGAAATACTGAATGTTGCACTATAGCATAAAATCTTAACTAGTTTTGCATTTTGAACTTTTGGCATTATTGGATTCTCTTCCTTGTCTCACTAAATGCTTCACAGCTAGAGGTCAAGGGGAACTTCCAATATTTTCTTAGTCTTCTGTCTGGGAGGCGATCACTTGTACTGTGTGAATACTTGCCTCGAGACGTGATACATCGAAAATCACTGAAGGCCTGATTTCACTTCACGCATACAAATGATCAAATCTTGTCTGTTTACGCAATACGCACTCAGGTCGTCCTGGTTCAATTATACCTTGATGCTTGTGCTATCTTGCAAAATTAAATATCATGTAAATTTTTCTCAAGTCATTGTGGTCCAATTATACCATTATGCTTGTAAAAATTTTCAACATATCCTAAACAAATCAATGCTCACTGATGATATCCACAAAGAAAGCAAAAATATGGTTCTATCGGATGGCAAATACAGAATGAGGGATGCTTCAAAAACAATTAGTTGCATATCATTTTACAATTAGTTGCACATCATTTTACAATTAGTTGCATATCATTTTACAAGTAGTTGCATGTCATTTTACAAATACTTTGCATATCATTTAACATCATTAACATATCATGATACATTTAGCAGCATATTAAAACATACATCTCATTTTCAAGATACATCTCACCACATATAAAAAGCATACATCCTGCATCATGCATCATATATTGCATCATCACATTAAATATCTCATATAACATGCATCCATATAAACACATCACATCGATAAAAAATGGTGTCATATATATATCTCAAAAAATGATCAAAATCTACAAAATGTGTCCCAACACTATGTCCAGTACAAAGTATAACAAAGATCCAAAAATACAATAGAGACCCTGTCTCTCAAGTATGACTATCTCCTGACGGAGATGGTTTCACTCCAGATGCACCCGCTCCTGGATCTCCAGGAGGGTCCTGTCTCACTCCAGATACACTCGCCCCTAGATCTCCAGGAGGGTCTTGTCTCGCCGGCCCCGTCACACCTCGGTTCTCAGATTGTGTCCCAGTGGTTCAAGATCGACTCGATCTCGACTTTGCAAAGCTCTCCACTGGCCGATCTCTGGGTACTGCAGCCTCATAATGCCGCCTATAATACTCTACCTCCTGCACTCTCCGTGTGAGCTCTCTAAGGGTGTCTCTTAATGGACCACCCGCCGCTGCTCTCTGCACACTCGCCAACGCCTCCTCCGCTCATTCTCACCGCTCTATCTCAGTATCTCTCTCAGTGGTCAACTGAGAAATCTGCTGCTGATAGGTCAAAATCTGCACCTGCAGCTGCTGAACGGTAATCTGCAAGGTCCGGATCTATGCATCCTCCACATGACCTGGCACTCGAACCCGCAGCGGTACCTGTGCTGGAGGTACCCCTCGCACTCACCCTATCCTCGATGCTGGAGGTGGGAGTACATCTACCCTCCTCTGTGCTGGTCTACTCAGCTCCTCCTCACCCCCCACTGTAGCTAGCACCTCCGTCACTCTCCCCTCTCTCCCGGCTCCGATAGCCAATCCTCCTCCCCCCCTCTCAATCCTCCCCTGTCGTACCGCTCTCTCCACACCTCTACCTCCCCGCCTCCCTCTGGCTCCTCTACCTCCTCCATCCTCCCCATCATCTCTATCATCTCCCCCTTCTCCCTCCTCTCCATCCGAGTCAAACGCTGGCCTCATCTCCTCTGGATCTGAGATCCTAGCCACCGCCCACGCAACAAACAAACGGGCGAACTCATCTGTCATACCTCCCTCCTGAATCTCTGGGGCATAGTCCCAGATCTGCCCGGACAACCCTGTAAACTCCTCCACTACCACGGCACTATCAATAGTCGGCCCCCAATCGGCCACATCCTGTTGCCGCTGTGCATACAAACATGCTCCCTGAGGAATCCCCTACTGGCGCCCGAACTGTCGCAACACTTGGGTCACCACAAACCGCTCAATGACGAATGGGGTCCTCCCAATCAGATATCGCGTCATAAAAACAAAGCGCATCTCCAGCCCATCCTCCGCCCATACCTCACAACCTGTATACGGTCTCCAGGTGACCGTATCTATATCATCAAAAATCCTCCTCCAATGCTCTAGTTTGCCCAGCTTACGTTGGACAACTAGACCTCTATAACCGTAGGCATATGCTGCACCTACAGGCCTGTCTCTATTTGCCAGTGGCCTCGCTGTTGGAATGTGCTCCCAGCACCATACCTGTAATAGGGTTACGCCAGCTGACAAACTACCGTACCCGAGGTATACTACCTCATGCAAACTCCGATATAAATGAGCCAGCATCACTGACCCCCATGCAAATCTCCGGCCCTGTGTGACCATCTCCTCCAACACTAACCCCCATCCCACCGAGAATCCCTTTGACCTACGATTAGGACAAAGGAATCCCTCAATGAATCCTACTAGTACAGATGGCAGCGGTGCATAACCCAAATCCAAAAACTCCTGCTAGGGGATCTCATAACCACAAACTGTGTCATCCTGAAATATGCGGCACAGTGCCTCTGTGCCACCCTCCTCTGACTGCTCATAGGGAAGTAGTGCCCCTACTACAGGAATCCGCAAAATCCGGTAGCAATCCTCCGGTGTCACTGTCATCTCTCTAGTGGCAAAATGAAAGGTGTTTGTATCGCTATGCCACCTCTCTGCCAACGCTGTCAGAAGCCCCCGATTCACAGTGAACCGAGGCATATCCAGAAGCGAGGTCAATCCACATCTCTCTATAATATCCAAATCTGCCTGTGACAATCTCGGTATCAACGTCCACAGTCTCGAGAATCTCTCCCTCGACTGAACAACCCCCAATCGCTCCTGTCAACAAACAAAACATATCCAATATCAGTTTCCACATCAACACAAAGATATCAAAATCAAACTTACATCAACAACATGAAACAATTTGCTTATCTAAAATCATAGTTCAAAATCCTATCATTTCATATCAACTTGTAAAACAACTCAAGTTCTCAAAAACCATATCAAAACTTGTAACACAACTCAAGTCTCCACAATCACATAAGCT
This sequence comes from Cryptomeria japonica, assembly GCF_030272615.1. Taxonomy (NCBI): domain Eukaryota; kingdom Viridiplantae; phylum Streptophyta; class Pinopsida; order Cupressales; family Cupressaceae; genus Cryptomeria; species Cryptomeria japonica. Next base: position 579,148,040 of record NC_081414.1, on the reverse strand, counting down.
TGTAAAACAACTCAAGTTTCCCACCCATATCAGCTTGTAAAACAACTCAAGTTTCCAACCCATATCGGCTTGTAATACAACTCAGGCTTCCCACACATTGAATTTGAAACAGAGCACGCAAATACATCATATTATGATTAACACAACACGTTGATATCTATACATAACTTGAAAAATTACACATCAAAACAAGTTATACAAATACTCATCTTGGATAAATTCATCAAAACACGACAGGCAAACAAAAAAAAAAAATTCAACTCGGCCAAAACTGCAAAATTTTTTAGATGCGCTAAAACAGATCTTCAATGCGCTAAATCACTCCCACGTGCTAGGCTGCCTCTCCTACGTGCTATTCTATCTAACCTATGCGCTAGATTCTATCCACGCACTAAATTTTTCACCCAATGCGCTACCTAACTGACCCCATGCGCTAGACTCTGCCTACGCGCTAATCTACCCCTCCTAAGCGCTACCCTTTTAGCCCTATGCGCTAGGTTAGTCCTACGTACTAAACCCCCTTCCCTATGCGAACCCCAGTGGCCCCTATGCGCTAGGTCACACCTACGCGCTACCCTATTGATGCGATGCGCTACCCAACACTTTATATGCGCTATTATCCATGCATGCGCTAACCTAAAAGTTTTATGCGCTAGCCTACATTTTTCGGACGCGACCCCTAAATTTAAACTTGATGCGCTACTTCACACTTTGTATGTGCTACTATTGACCCTAGACGCGCTAAAACGAAGCACCCGAACTTTGAAATTCAAAAAAGGACTAAAAATGACAAAATGAAAAATCAAAAAGGGGTCAAAAACGTTGACTTACTGGTAGTCCACGCGCTACAGGTCTCCGGTACCTCTGAACGCGCTCAAAACGGTGTCTGTGATAGGGAATAGGCATTTTCTCTCCAGAGCAAATTCTCTTTCTTCAAAGTCAACAAAGCACAAATGACTTTAAATAAAGCCCTTTTCCCCTTTTATAGGAGGAAAATGAAATTAGGGTTAGCTGTATGGACCTGTAATATGGTCACGGTCTCCCTTATACCAAAACAGTTGTAACTTATCGGGAGATGAATCAATCTGCACTCTTTTTACATGCACGAAATCATACACATCATACGAACTTCATCAAATTCACTCAACAATTTTCCAAAAACAAATTGATTCATCTCCCGAGGGGGCATCATCATCAAATATCAAATCTGGGGCATCACATCAAATCTGGGGCACAACTGGCAAATCAAAAGAATGACACAAAAATTGCATTTGATCATAAATCATGATAAGGCATCATTTTCTTTGAAATAACATGTGCACACACATCACTTCAAAGAGGGGCAAAATGTAGACGTATAAAAATGACCATATTCCTAAATGAATATTTTATGTTCATTTTTCTATTTGATTAAATCCAATTTAATTAAATTATCCACATTCTTCTATTTTATTAAATAAATTATTCAATTTATTTAAATTAAATTCACTATACCATTTAATGAATAAATCATTTATTCAATTAAATCCCCCCTATTCACTTTTAATTAAATTCAAATTTAATTAAATAGTTATCCTAAATTGAATAAATCAAATTTATTCAATTGCAACCAAATTGAATTAAATTAATTCAATTAAATCCTATTATCCCCCCATCCACTTGCAAAATCCCAAACCCCTTCCTAATCCCTTCTAGAATCTTCTAATCGCTTCTAATTAACCTAACCCTCCTCTAAACTTTGTCACTTCTCAAATGGCCCAAAGTCTTTGATAACCATTAAAGGTTTTCAACCTTCAACCACTAAATCCTCAAAGTCTTTGAAAACCATTGAAGGCTTCCAACCTTCAACCACTTAATCCCCAAAGTCTCCAATAACCATTAATGGTTAACTCAAACCCTCCTACATGGTTAAAACATTTGTTTTGACTCAACCTCTACCCAACCCAAAGGTCTCATCAGGCCTTTAATGCTTTGACCATGATTATCTCTTAATCATTTGCACAAAGGTTTATCCTTGGATTAAATCTTAATCCATTGGGTAATCCTAATCTAGACTTGACCCTTAGCCTTTAGATAAACATGAGGTCTTCTCAGGCCTTTAATGCCTCCAACCTCTTCTCTCAACCCAATCTTATTTTGACACTTGTCACCATTTTATTGGTGCCAATTGTGCACATGGATCCCCAACTTTCAAACTTGGCCCTTGATTAAACCTTTCAATCTTGACCATCCATTGCCCTGTTTATGCTATAAATAGAGCTCTCATTCCTCCATTCTAAACAATCATCTTTCAAATTTGTAGCATTATACTTATGCTCAAATTCTTTCAGGCTTTCATATTATTTTTATGCTCATCATTTAGCCTCTTTTAGATCAGAAATTAGACTAAATATGCATGTTTAGAATAATTTCTTTATCATTTAGCTCAATCATAGATTAAATATATCATGCTAGGATAGTACTCATACTAATCTTGTCATCTTATCATTTAGTTTATTGCATTCCTAAGATCATACATAGCCTAGCATACCTTTCATACTAGAATATATCAAAAGCATCCCTCGTTCTTACATTTGCCATCCCTGAACCATTTTGCTCAGTGATCTGAGAGCATAACATTGGTTTGAGGGACATTGTGAGATAGAGAACCATGGGACCCTCCTTGGGAAGCTGAGTAATACTACGTTACTCCATAGCTTGCATCAAGAAGTCTTGTGTGTGTGTGGACTAGTATTTTGTCATATTTTCACATATTTAGTTTCATCAGCCCACTTTTCCCGCATACACAATTCACTCAATGTTCAAATTTACTTTGCTAAATGAATGATTTTTTATACTATTTATCATACTAGTGGTAAAAGTTACTAATGTATGTTAAGCATCTTCCATATCTACGAATTAAATTAGGGATTTGATTGGTTTATTTTACTTTTATTTAAGAATAAAAACTATAAAAGCTAGGTTAAATCATAATAATAATAATGTAATATTAATTATTATATAACATTTTTATTTCAATAATATAAAATATAAATATAATAATAAGATAATATTAATTATAATATAATAATATTACAATCATACTATAATAATTAAAATATATATATATATATATTATAATATAGTATTAATATTAAACTATATTATGCGATTGTTACATGTGTTTTAGAATAAAGATAATATAAAAAATTAAAACAAGAAGATAATAATAATGAAAGTATAACAACATAATGATAATATAATAAAATAATTTAATATATAATGATATAATAATTATTATAATATAAAATCTGTAAAAACTGAAGCGAATGAATCAAGTGAATTTGTCATCATGATTTCCTCTGCAGAAATCTTTAGACCTTGTTCAACAGAGGTGGTTTTTTGAACAAACCAAATATGCGCCCATGGTTTGCAACCCAAGAAATAGGGCTCCCCTGCCTCAAGCTAATTCAGAATGGCAAGTGGTGAAACCTAGGAGGTTTTGTATGGAAGCTATGAAAAACCCTTCGATGGCTGGAACTGGTGAGCAGAGTAAAATGAACAACCGCTACCAAGGAGGCACTACGCCGGTCATCTCCAATAGGTTTAACCATTTGCAAAATCTTGAGGAAGGTTTCATAAAATCAGCTCCCCGAGTCAGATCTCATTCCAATAATGTTAGAAGCAGAGGAAATAAGAATTACAAAAGGTCGGTTGGTATTCAAACCAGACCTAGGGCTTCTGAGGGTAAGGGCAAGAAATTGTTGTCGCCTCCTAAACCCTCAGGGGCTGAGCCGGTCACAAATATGAGCCCTAATTTAGATTTGGCAAATATTTTAGAGATTAATGACAATTTGGTTAAGAGGATTCGACAATCTTGCAAGGCTTTTGGGGTTTTCGCTAGATTGCAGGGACTTGGAATTCCATCAGAGGCTATTGCAGATTGGTTCAAGTCCTCCTTCAAATGGATAGTAAGTATAGCTATCTTGAGTGAGGGTTTTTTGTATATTGATTGTGGAAATTTGAGGCATGAGGAGGAACTCTTAATAGGTAAATCTCTAACTTTCAAAGGTTTTGATTTTATTTTTCTAGAATGGCAATCGGATTTTCACCCAAACAAACTGAAATCTTTTAAGGTAGATAGACCAGTTATGATCCCTAACCTACCAGTAGAATTAATGGACACATAAATTATTAGGAAAATAGGTAATCACTTGGGTAAATTTGTAGAGATTAGTGACAAAAATAGGAAATATTCGAACTGTGTAATGATAATTAACATGGATATTAGTGTTAAATATTTAAGGCCCATTGAAATTAGAGCAGGGGTGTCATCTTTCCTTATCTACCCTGAATTTTATAAAGGGTTTCTAGATTTAGACCCTACTCCCGATTCGAACTTAGAATTCCCCTCTTCTCAATCAAAACCTAGAACGATTCATGAGGTAGACATTAGTTTCAATATGGAGCAAGGAGGGTTTGTGATCAAGGAAGTCTCTTTGCCGACTAGGAAACCTGAGGAGGTAGAAGAGGGGGAAATTATTGCAGACTAGAGAAGGGATGATCAGTTGATCCCCTCTTCTCTCCACACCCTTGATGAAATATCGTTGGATAAGCTAGGCATGACTACTTATCCAGAGATACCCCTTGTCAAGAAGGGAGAACTTTCTCCGGCTTCTAAGGATGGGAAGGGTGGGGAGAAGGAAGCCCTTCCTCTTTCCTCTAATCAAGTTACTATTTTGGATAGTCGGAGCAACTCTAATGGCTCTCCCCATCCAAGGGAAGGCCCCATTAGATTGGAGAGGGTCGATCAAGAGGAGGATCAAGCCCGCAAAGAGGAAGAGAGGTTAATTGCATTATAGACTATTTATGTAACTCAGTTACTGAGGAAATTATGGAGAAACTATTGGATGAAATAATTGACAAGGATGAGCTCGATCTTCAAAAAAAAAATGCTTAGAAAAGAGATTTTGGGTGTCTCCTCCCCCCCTTGTGGTCTCAAACATGGAGGAACTTTTTTTAGATTTAGACAACAAGGAAAACGAAACCTTGGGCATCAAACTTTGGGCATATGACAAATCTACTTCGGATTGTGCCAAGCTCTACCAAAAGAGAGGTGGGAAATCCTTATCAGAGCTAAGAGCTAATGATGGTACTGCGGAAGGTCAGGTTAAACTCACAAACATGTTTCATGCAGGGAAGCGGAAGTTCCTTCCCAAGGCATCATGAAATTAGTTTCATGGAATGTTAGGGGCTTAAATGCCCCTAACAAAAAAAGGATAGTCAAGCGATGCCTATCCTCTTATAGTCCAGAATTAGCTCTGTTATAGGAGACCAAATTAGGGAATGAGGATTTAGCCTCATTCGGCAAGCGATTAGGCTTTAGACGGATTAAAGGGGATCCAACCAATGGGGCCTCTGGAGGACTTGCCATAATATGGGACCCATGCAATATCCTCTTCTCACTTATGGAGTCACATAACAATTGGATGAGTGGGAGGGTTACTAGCCTGAAAAACTATCTAGATTTCGTCATTATTAATGTGTATGGGCCAATCCTTAATGAGGATAAAAAGAGAGTATGGGAGGAAATTGAGAATTTTACGAGCTCCCTTAATCAGTTATGCATTTTAGGAGGGGACTTTAATGAAATTTTGCATAATCATGAGAAGCCAGGAGGCTTAGGTAAAAATTCCTGTGCTTCTCTTGGCTTTGCAGATTGGATCCATCATTGTGGCATGATAGAGATCAATATGGTAAGGGATGCCTTTACCTGGAATAACCGAAGGTTAGGTTTTAGCAACATTGAAAAGAAACTTGATAGATTATTTGTACTGGGTAGTCTCATCAACTTTCCCTATACCTTGGATGCCTCTATTCTACCTTTCTCAGAATCGGATCACTTCCCTATTCAACTTGGTATTCAGGGTGAGGTTGGCCCAAAAAGGTGCCCTTTTAAATTTGAGAATGTGTGGCTAAAGGACGATAATATCCTTAAGCTTATAAAGGAATGGTGGAATGCGGCCAAGGTTTCTGGGTCTGGGATCTACAAGGTTGTTAACAAAAACTTGAAAAACTGAATCAAGATTCATGCATGGCTAGTCTCATAAAAATAGCATTAAAGTTTCTTTTCATCTAAGATAAAGCATGTTCCCATGTCTCCAGCAAGTTCTCAATGAACTTGAGTGTAGACATAATCTGAGTATGAAACTCTTCCATTGAATCAAGTGTACAGGTTTCAGGAGTAACCAAAATAGATTTTGCATTCTTGTAGGCTCTTTGCAGTATGTCCGCTTGGGATGTGAGTAGACTCTTCAATTCCTTTAGTGGCCAGAGTCTTTTTGCTTTTTCAAGATCATAGGTATCTAACCTATTTTGCAAATCATCCATAGATTTGCTAAAAGAAAAAATAGAATCTTGAAGTGGTACATATGCATTGCATATCTTCTCTAGCTCTTGCTCTGTTTCAGTTCGCCTGGTATTGATATCAGAATAAAAGAATGAAACATTTGAAGTAGAAGAAAGATATTTCTCTCTTGTTTCAATAGCTTTTCTTAATAATCTTTATTAAGAGACAGAGCAATTTTTCCTGTATTAATTTCTTTCCTAAGCTGCTCTCCACGCTTCTTCCTGTAACTCTTCTCAGCATATGTTTGTGTTGCTTCTTCTAGGGACTTAATTTGGTCAGATGCATCAGCAACTAATTGACCAAGTTTGCTAATAGGTACTGTCAAATGCCTTGTAGCAGTTTCCGGTAGTAGACTTGTCAGAATATCCACTGCATTCTGAATGGTTTCAGCTTCCATTCTCTATTCTTTAAGTCTCTTCTTGTGTTCCCTAGATTGCATGATAGTTGCAATCTTCATCATTTTATATGCACTCATATTATCAACAATTATAATCCCTGAGATGTCTAATGAGTCATCATCATCTTCACCAGTCTGTTGTATGACTAATGATTTTACTGGTTCAGAAGATGTTACCTTAACAATCTCTTCTTTCTCTTGTCCTTTCTCCATTTCTTGTTTAGAAACCTGTGTATCAACCTTTTCAACGGATTCCTTTTGAATGTCCTGTGAAACCAGTGGCAGTTGGGGTTTCATTGGTGGTTCCTTTGCTAGTGGAATATCCACTCCTGGTTGAGTTGTCGGTTTCTCAACTGAAGTAACCTGTGATTCAGTGATTTCAAGTGGCTACATATCTGGTGCAGTAATGTCTCCAGATAGATCTATAGCATCCCCAATCTCATCAACAAGTATGACTTGTTGGACAATAGTGGCATCCTTCTTCTTGACAGGATAGACAACATCACCTTGCACAATTTCTTCCTCATCCATTTCAGGTCGATCAACAATATCTTGCTCATCCTTAGAGGAATCTATAAGATCTTCCATGTGTTGGATATTACGAGCAATCTAATGAGTCTTAGTCTCAATAGGTTGCACCTTTCCACTAATCAGCTTCAATCTTCTTGTTTTTTAGGCAAAATGAACTTTGTACTTATCAACCAATTCATTCAGCTCATCCTTAGACAACTCAGGAAAATATTGTACAAATACATCATCTATGATTTCTTTTTCTTTCTTTATTGCTTCCTCCCATTTATTAAAAAGAATAGTATACAAGGAATTAGAGATATCTTTTTCAAGATCATGAGGTAATCTATTATAATGACACAAATAATTGATTACCTATTGAATAATATGTTCCTTTTCATCTTCATTGAACGAATCAAAATGATCTTTGATATTATCAAATTTGTTTCTTCCTAATGTCTTTATTGTTCCCTCAAAGGTAGTGTCAGGCTTGTAAGTTGAGATATCAAAAGGCACAGTTGCCTTTGGCACTTACTTCACTTTCTTGGCCCAGGTTCGGAGTGGGTTGAGTTAACACTGTCGGGGAGTGAGCCCTCTTAGGGGCAAGAATGGGGCCCCTCACAATTTTGCTATATTCCAGCTGATCAACAGGTTGAACTGAGTTGGCCATCGGGGAGATGCACTACTCCTTCAAAGACGACTTAGGGGCCTCATCCTCATTCTTTGCAGGAGATTTGAGAAGGTTGGTAATACTCTTAGCAAAAGGGTACTCTTCCGTAACCGAGTCATCAACTGCAGGGGAAATCAAACCGGGGCCATAAGCAAAAGCCACATCTTTCCCAACTACCGGGCCATTAGGCTTGGGAGAAACCATTGGCTCGGGGCTTTCATCAAGAGTCGGTCCATTGAGATTGAGAGGAATGGGATCCGAAGCTTTACATTGAGAGATAATATGCCCTGATTTTTGACATTTTTGGCAGAAAAGAGTGGCATTTTCATAAACAAGGGCCTGGGTCCAGCTTCCCAGCTTGGACTTGAGGGTTATAAAGTTAGGGAGATTCATGCTCACAGTAGCTTGAACACATAATCGTGCATAGATCAGGCATGATTTGGTTCTAGTAATCTCATCGACACCAACAAAGTGTCCAAAGGTGTTCCCAATCCTGTTAAAGATGGACTCGTCTGAGTACTCAAGGGGGGACCTTGAGAGCTGCACCCAAACCGAGGCATTTTTTTGCAAATCAATCACTGGGTCAAAACCAGCCTTCCATCGACAGAGGGAGAGATTGCATCATCCGTAAGACCAACAACCAAAAAGGACAAGAGTGCCATGTTGGTGCCATCCTCCTCAGCAATGAATTTGAAGAGGAAGAGGGCTCCAAGCATAGGGCTAACAGAGACACTCCCTTTCAATTTCCATTTGTCCTTAACCCATTTTCTAACCATTTCCACCGTGGGGCGAAGAGAGAAAAAATTTCCCACCAAGGTGTTGGCCATGTTGAGAAAGATGCAGTCTAAAACTATGTCAAGGAGCTCTAAAGTTGTTCCCTCCTCAGTTTGAGAGTAGACAGGGATGATGTTGGGGTCCATAGTCTCAGTGTTCCCGACCAATGCGTTTTTCCATCCTTTGAGATTCGAGCTATGAGTTTGAGGTCCAATGATAGTTTGCTCATCATAAATAACTAATGGATCGGGTTTAGGAGTAGAAACCACAGGTGTGACCAATGAACTCCCCTATTTAGGACCATCAACCGTCACAGCCTCAAGCGGACAGGTCGCAACCGGCTGAAACTCACCCGAACCAGAAGGAGGAACCACCATGGTGGCAGGAGGGGATGTGATAGAATTTGTCAGCATCACAGAGTCCAAAGTGGGGCCCGAAGGCAATGGGGGATGATCCCCACCTGTAGAAACCACCATGAACGGCAGGTGTTTGAAATTTGAAAGTTGCAGAGCGAGAATTTTGTTGTTGTTTCTTTACCTATCTAGCCTAGTATGCTTAATTTTATTTTTCCCTTTGTTTATAAATTCTTGAAATTTCTATTTGAATGAAATGCATCTATCCTTAGAGTATCTATGTGTATGAATAGATTACAAGAATATTTTAGCCTTGGGTGGTTGAACAACGGGTAAGGTGATGAGATTGAGTTCTAAATATTTTTATAATACCGGAGGAAGATTAGGTACTTTAAGGGGTAAAGTGGGTTCTTGCCATGTAACATCTTAGTCTCTAACTATCTTAGGAGAAAATGTAATAGCATTAAAGGAGGGTTTAGTATACACATAATCCATATGAATAATAGGATATAAGGATAAATCACAAAAAAGGTATTATCATGTCCATATTAAGAAAATAAGCAATGAATGCATGTACCAAGTTCATAAAAGAAGTGCAAAGCAATCAAGATGAATCAAACCATCATAACACTCTACTACTTGGATGGGGTCTAAACTAATTAATCAATTTAGGATATCATCTTGCAAGTACTCATAGTTAACAAGCACAAGTAAATTAACATGTAAATAAATATTAGGGATTCCATCGCAATCATGTAGTAACTCCTTACTATGAATCATAATGCCATTATTTACTACATGGGAATGCAATGTAGTATCACTATGAGCTACATGAGAGGAAAATGAACTATCATCAAGATGTATACTATCATTATATAAGACATAACTATGTGAAAGATTATCATTTAAATATCCATCTAGGCTAAACATATGATGTATAAAAATGATCATCATCCTATTATCATCATGTCTAAAAGAAGGTAGTTCATTCAAAGCTCATGAATCTATGAACATATGGCTAATCTAATAAGTAAGAGAGGTACCATCAAGACGCATAAAATATCATTCACAAGTGAATATAATAGAATACCATTAATAACCATCATACTAGATGCATCACTGAATAATGAAAAATCCTCAATAGGTGTATGATCATCAATATCACAAGCCATAAGTATGATCAATATGGAACATATGGATAAGTGAAGTAATTATTTCTAAATAGAAAGGATAGCATTAACCAACTCAATGAAGGAGGGAAGAGTTCATACATGGTACAACAATACCTAGATATTGAGAATACATTCACATTCATAGCATAAAATATCATGAGAATATTACGATAAAAGAATGACGTGTTACAGGTCAAATTAAGAAACATATGCATATATATCAATGAAACAAAATTACCTAGAAAGTGCCACAATGATGGATAATCTAAAGATAAGATAAAAAAATAGATATCATTATGGATATCTAGCTCCTAATAAAAGTATGACAAATATATGCAAATTTAAACAAATCTAATCCCTTAAAAAAATAAAAAAATATATAATATATCATGATAAATATCAAACTCAAAACCAAAGATGTAGAAATATAATCTTAAAAACCAACCCTACAAATATACATTTGAGAAAGTTCATCGAAAACAATAAATAAATATATAAAAAATACCCTTTCACATTAGTTTAAACCAAATAAATATTATAGTGTAAAGGTTGTGCAAAAAAAACCCTTTCCAATGCATTGACAATATTCAGTTGTGTGCATTATTCTTTAATATTATTCCCATGTCCACCGCGAGATTTAAAGATCTAAATGAGCGCACAAATTTATTTATAATCATTTATTTACAATCATTTATTGTTTTTAAGAGGTATACGTCACCAATGACGTCATCCTGCTTGATCCTAAAATACGCCATTCAAAAGTCTTAAATAAATAATAACACTAAATAATGCACGCGGCCTTTCTTCAAACATTTGTTTTTTAATTTGAAAAAATAAAGTAGAAAAATCCCTACAATAATATAATAATAATAAGCAAAGTGTGTGGATAGAAATAGAAGTATTATCCGTTGCAACAACTATGCATTCTTGGCCCACTAAGCAACGTGCTAAAATGTTGCCTTCTTATTTATTTCAAATAGGTCTAACTAAAGGGAACCTTTGGATTTTATCCAATATTCATTGTTTTATTAAATCATTTAAAGGAAATGAGAGATACCTAAATTTGAATAATGGGTCAGTAGATGAGAGATACTTAAATTTGAATGATTCACAAAAATCGTAAAATTTTCTTGCGTGGAGAATTTTACTTCTATTAGATGTCTTAAGTTAGGTTTATGAATCATCTGTTAACATGTCTATTTTTATATATAATAAATGTTATTTTTTAAATATAAGTTCAATTGTTCAAACACCTTCTAAGAAAAGGAAAGGCTCTTCCTAATTCAAATATGTCTCACCCAACTAAACCTTTGGTTGTTGTTTGGTGTACCTTTTACTTTATCAAATAGTTTAAAGAAAATGAGGGATACCTAAACTAAATAAATAATAATATTAATAATAATAATAATAATAATAATAATAAATCAAGTTAACTTGTATTCTTACATAAACACTTAGGCATCTATGAGATGGTATGATTTAGATTTGTAAAACCAACCACTAACACATTCTCTTTTATATTTTTTTTTATTATTGTAAAGGAAAATAAACTTTCCTTAATCTTAATTTAGGTCATTATAATAAAATGCAAACACATAAGCATAGTTAACCCATTTACAAATTAAGGTAAATTTAAACTAGATAATGGTACTTAGCTCTATTATTGGAGACATATGAATTTGGTATAGATTATGGAACTTGAATTGTTTCTAATCTCTGTAGCGTCCTAAAATTGCACCCCTTGCAATTTTGACCACATTTTGGGCCCTCACCTTACCAGTCTCATCCCCATGCTTGATCGGGACCTGTTTATGTCGCCCATATGAAACCAAGCTTCATTTTTTACACTTTGCACCTTTCATAACTCTTGATCCTAGCCTAAATTAGGGCAGGATCAGGGTGCCACACCTTGGTTCCCACCAGGACTAGGACACCGTGCCCTGGTCCTCCCTATTCAAGACTTATTTTGGCCCCTAGGCCCTATCTCAAATTTGAGTGAGAATTAAATCCCCCATGTTGGCCTATGTCGGAAAATTAAATGTTTGACGACATGCAAGTATATAAGGAGGTCTTCCCCTCTCATTTGAGCATAGGGTGAATATACATTCGTGAAGGCAGAATTGGATCTCTAGCGTTCAAGCATCAAGCATTCAAGCACTCATCATCTATCATTCCTCAAGGATGCATATTCTCCATCTATCCATTGGAGCAACATTGCATCATTCATTTGCAAGCATGTGTGTGTGTTAGGGTTTTGTCATGTTCATGCCATTTCATACAACATATGTGACTACATCTAAGAAGCCAAGCATTATCATCATCTATTGTAGATCTGAAGGTATACCTTTCCATCATTTATTTCAAGCATTTGCAGTATTTCATTCAAGGTTGATTCCAAACCAGGGTTTGACTTAGGAAAACCCCTATTCCCAACCCCTTTCTTCTTCTTTCTGTGTGTAGGAAGCAGGTGCACAACTGTACTTTTGGAATTAAGCTTTATTTGTAGAGACAGAAAAATCCTTTTCGACATGCGGAAAGTTTGGAGGACCGATAGGAGGGCAACCTGGTCCGGACACACGGTCCTTACAACTTTTGGCAAATTTTGCAGAGCAACTCCAAATCATCTCAAACTTCTCAAATCCAGGTGCACGATGAAATCCCAAATTTGTAGCTCATTGTTTCTGCTTACTTTGTGTTTAATTTCAGCACTTTACTTATTCAACTTACAAAAGAGGGTCAAACACATTTCAAACCCAATCAATCTACTTAGTATTCAGTCCTTGCATCATTTAGGATTGGATCTAGTGGATTCATCCCCTCTTTTGAATGTAAAGTTCTCCAAGTGAAAACCTGTTAGGTCCCAGAGACAACTGAGAGGGGGGTGAATCAGATGTCCAATAAATTCAACCAAAATTAACTTAACCAAAACTTAATGCTTAATGCCGGTAAACAAAACTTTATGCCGGTAGATAGTTTTATCAGTTAATTGCAGTACCGGTAAATATTAATGCATGAAACAGAAAGACAACAACATCCACAACACATAACACAAATATTTGTACGTGGAAACCCTATAAGGGGAAAAACCACGGTGGGAAGCCTTATCCACAATCAAATGATACTACTGCAGATAGTATGTGTGTACAATATGGATTTTGCACATGCAGAAAGGCCAGCTGCCTAGAGCTCACTGCTCAATCACAAAATGAGAGTCACACTGACTACAATTGGATGGTTAAATCCTATGATAATGTACTACATAAAATGGCATCTTCATATGTTGGATTTAGTACCGGTTAAGTTATGATTGCCTTCACAAAAACCTTCCTTCAACCTTCAAATGATGTCTGCGTGTATAGCTCTGCTTATTTTCGCATACACCTTATTACAATTCTTTTTCCAATCGCATATCAATCTCATAAATGAGATCTTACATTTATACCATAACCTAAGACCAATTGAATAGGTCGGCTCACTAAACGATATTACAATAAAATCAATTACAAATAAATCATTATGCAATGCATGATGTCGGCTCAATGCATTTACATTAATAATAAATCATCTCCATAACATGTCATGCTGATCTAGAATAGATATGCCTGTTGGTGCATATCATGGACCTATTTGTCGGTAACAACAAATATGCAAACCCGAATAAACAAATAACCAAATCGCCAAAACCAAGTGATCGAATAATGTCTTCGACATAACCAAGTAGTCTTCAAGTCATTCCAAGTGCCGATGAACAATATAATCTGTCGGTGAACCAAATACCGATGATTGTGAATAAGTCTCTGACTTGTCGATGAACATAATCAAAGATCTCCAAGTGCTGATAAGTGTTGACAAGTGATGACAGGTGTTGACATCAATGACAAAACCATATCAACGTATCCAAAATACCAACAATCTCCCCCTTTGGCATTGATGGCAACACAAGATGGAAAAACCATCAAAGTGTCAAAACAGAAATGCCAAAAACCAAAAACCAACAATCTCCCAAAGAGATCATTAACCAGAAATCAAAATACATAATGTCTCTCCCCTAGGAATAATTTCTCCCAAAAGATATCTCTCCCAAAATGTTTTTCAAATGTTTTTCCATAATATGTCTCCCCCTTTGACATCAAATGCCAAAGCAGTACAAAAACCAGTTTGAAATACAAAATACCAACTTATTATACCAATTACTCCCCCTGAGAAGTAGCTCTCCTCATCAAAGCCAGAATAAAATATTTCTCTGTTAATTTTGTTGGTTGATGAAAAACATCAACTGTCTAAGTCTCTACCGGTGGGGGTAGGACTCCACGTTGCTCTCTGAGATATTCAAAAGTTTCCTTAGGCAAAGGCTTTGTAAAAATATCTGCAATTTGCTCTTTAGTATTCACATAAACCAATTTCACTTCTTTTGCTTCAACATTCTCTTTTAGAAAATTGAATTTGATAGAAACATGTTTAGTCTTAGAGTGAAATATCGGGTTATTTGATATATCAATTGCTGCCATATTATCACATTAAATAGTTATAGGTTCCTTGCATTTTACCTTTATGTCCTCAACATTTGTTTGATCCATAATACCTGTGTATAGTTTGTTGTTGCTGCAACATATTCTGATTCTGCTGTTGATAGACTTGTACAACTCTATTTCTTGTTCAACCATGAAATTAGTCTGCTACCAAGAAAAAATGCTCCGCCGGTGGTGCTTTTTCTGTCATCCACATCTCCTGCCCAATTAGCATCTGTGTATGCACATAAGTCAAGATTTTTTATCTCTAGGATACCATAAACCAAGATTTGTAGTGCCTTGTAGGTACCGGAAAATCCTTTTCACTGCTGATTCATGATTTTCTTTAGGATTACTCTAAAATCTTGAAACAATACATATTGCATTCATAATATCAGGTCTTGTTTGTCTCAAATATAGTAAACCTCCTATCATAGACTTGTATCTAGTCGGATTAACAAGTGTTGATTCATCCTTCAAAGATAATTTATCAGTTGTATCATAGGTGTGCTTACCGGTTTACAGTTTTCCATGCCAAATTTCTTTAGTAATTCCTTCAAGTACTTAGATTGACATAGGAATATACCTTTATCAGTCTGTGAAATCTGCAATCCTAAAAAGAATTTTATCT
Organism: Cryptomeria japonica; assembly: GCF_030272615.1. Taxonomy (NCBI): domain Eukaryota; kingdom Viridiplantae; phylum Streptophyta; class Pinopsida; order Cupressales; family Cupressaceae; genus Cryptomeria; species Cryptomeria japonica. The sequence continues at coordinate 579,132,637 of NC_081414.1, read as the reverse complement.
CTCCAATCATAGACATTTCAAATTCTTACTGCATTTTGTTAGAAAAGTCTTTACACAATCCATCTTCTCCTCCAAAGATTATATCATCAACAAAAACTTCAATAACCAAGAAGTCATCATTAGTCACTATGTAGTATAGATTGTTGTCAGCATTACCTTTAGTGTATCCAAGCTTTAAAAGATATTTATCCAATCTAGCATACCAAGCTCTGGGAGCTTATTTTAGACCATATAAAGCTTTCCTTAACCTGCAAACCATGTCTTTGTTATCTGTCAAAGAAAATCCATTAGGTTGTTCAATATAAACTTCTTCTTCAAGATCTCCATTCAAAAATGCACATTTTACATCCATTTGATATACTTTATAGTTCTTGTGTGCTGCAAAAGCCAATAAAAGTCTGATATCCGGTGCAAAGGTTTCATTGTAATCAATTCCTTCTTTCTGTGAATATCCCTTACACACTAATCTTGTTTTGTTTCTGATTACCTTACCATCTTCATTAAGTTTATTTCTGAAAACCCATTTAGTTCCAATTACATTTTTGTCTTTAGGCCGGGGAACTAATGACCAAGTGTTATTCCTTTCAATTTGTTCCAATTCATCTTCCATAACTTTAATCCAATATTTATCTTCACATGCCTCATTAATTGATGTAGGTTCAATTTGAGAAATAAGACATACCTCTTCATTTGCCAATATTCCTCTAGTCATAACTCCTTGAAATTTGTTTCCAATTATTTGATCTTTAGAATGATTCAATCTTACATACCGGGGTGTTTTTACTTGCTGATGTTCTTCAGTGATTGTTGAATCTCCAGATGATTCCGGTATAATTGGATCACCATTGTGTATCGGTGTATTCACAATAGGTTCATTTGCGATTATCTCTATTGTTGGTTCAGAGCCCGTGTACCTTGAATTTCCTCTAAACTCTTCATCAATCTTCACATTTGCACTCTCAACAATTTTATGTAATCTCTTGTTAAAACATCTATATGCCTTGCTCTTAGATGAATAACCAAGAAATATTTCTTCATCACTTCTAGGATCAAATTTGCCAATATACTCATCTCTTCTAATATAGCATTTACTTCCAAATATTCTGAAATATTTAAGAGTAGGAGTATTACCAAACCATAGTTCATGAGGGGTCTTACTGGTTTCACCTCTGATGTGAATTTTGTTGAATGTATAAACTATTGTATTGACCACTTCTCTCTAGTATATATGAGGTAGATTTGCTTCTGATATCATACTTCTGGCTGCATCCAAGATAGTTATGTTTTTCCTTTCTACAACTCCATTCTGTTGGGGTGTCTGGGGTGCTGATAACCGTCTTCTGATCCCATTCACTTCACAGAATGTATTAAATTCCTTAGATGTGAATTCACCTCCTTGATCTGATCTCAAACATTTGATTTTCTTGTTGGTTTCATTTTCTACCATCACCTTGAATAGTTTGAATTTCCCAAATGCTTCAGATTTTTCCCTGAGAAAAGTAACCCAACACATTCTAGAATAGTCATCAATGATTAGCATAAAATACCTATCTCCTTGTATACTTCTAGTTCTTTATAGACCACATAAATTGGTATGAATTAAATAAATAACATTGTTATATTTCTCTGGAATGCTCTTGAAAGTTGCTCTAACTTTCTTTCCAAACTGACATTCCTTACATACCAGATTGTGAGGTTTAACAATCTTAGGTAAATCTCTTACCGCCTTAGTAGTAATGATTTTCACAATGCAATCAAAATTTACATGACAAAGTCTCTTATGCCATAACCAACTTTCATCAATATGTGCAATCAAACATGCTTTCTCATTGTTGTTCAAATGAAAGATATTACCTCTAGTTTGATTACCGGTGGCAATTTCCAAACCAGTTATGTTTAAGATTTTGCATTTACCATTCTTGAATTGTAACTGAAATCCTTTCTCAACTAATTAACCAACACTCAAAAGATTATGCTTCAAACCTTCAACATAGTAAACATTATCAGTATTGTGCTTACCTTCAAAAGATATAGTGCCTTTTCCTTTGATCAAACAAACTTTATCATCTCCAAATTTTACTAAACCTCCATTGTAATCCTGAAAGGTTAAGAATTTACTCTTATCACCAGTCATATGATGTGAACATCCTGAATCAATAATCTATTCATCCTTATCTTCAATTTTAGCTGCCAGGGCCCCCTCTACCGGTTGAATAGTAGGTATCAATTGATCTTCTGTTATAGCAACAAAAGCCCATCCATTGTCTGTCGGATCCTCATCAGAATCATCAGTAACTCCTTCATAAGCATAATAACAAGATTTGTCTCTATTCTTCTTAAACTTGTATTTTTGATAATCAGGATTAGGCTTATATGTTCTCTTAGCTTCTTCTCTTAATCTTGCATGTCTATCAGGACATCTAGAAGCCATATGACCAATCTTATTACAGTTAAAACATTTAAAGGGTGCTTTACCTTCATACTTACTTCCAATTGGACCTTTAGGCATTTTCCTTGCAAATATTGCTTCAAGTTCTTCATTTTCTCTCCTGCTTTCTTCAAGTTCTCTTGCAGAGAAGGCTTTCCAATTAGATTTATTAGATAATGATGATGATGCTGCAGCTGATGATGATGCCTTGAAAGCTAGATCTATCTTAATAGTAGTAACAAGACCAAATTCCTCAAGTTCAAAACTTGAAAGTTTTCCAACCAAGGTGTCTCTAGATACTAATGCATTAGGCATTGTTCTCAATTCATTTATAGCAGTAACTCTCATTTTATATGTTGGTGGCAAGGCTCTTAAAACTTTAGAAACAATCTCATCTTCACTTAAGGTTCCTCCACAACATTGTATACCCAAAACAATTTCATTTACTCTTTCCATAAAAACAAAAATTCTTTCTTCTTCTGCCATTTTCAGACTTTCATACCTGACTCAGAAGCATTCAAGTTTTGCAATTTTGATTGTGAAATCTCCTTCATTCAATGTTCCAGTTTGTCCCAAATAGCTTTAGCAGTAGATCTGTTTGATAGTCCCATGACTTGTTGATCTGACAATGTGCTCAAAAGTGCTTCTCTTGCTTTGCAATCATTTTCCTCATCTTTAGCCAAGTTAGGTGGATTAGGTTGACCTTGAGTAGGAGTAGTATGACCATTCTTTGTAACATCCCATATGTCCTTTCCAATGCAATTCAAATGTGTCTCCATCCTGATCTTCCATATGCCATAGTTAGTTCCATCAAGTTTTGGACTGTCCTTCCTGAAATAGTTAGAAGAAATTGGATCTCCTCAAGCTATTAAACTTCTGCAAAAAGGGGACTAAGCTCTGATACCAATTGTTAGGTCCTGGAGACAACTGAGAGGGGGGGGTGAATCATTTGTCCAATAAATTCAACCAAAATTAACTTAACCAAAACTTAATGCTTAATGCCGGTAAACAAAACTTTATGCCGATAGACAGTTTTATCAGTTAATTGTAGTACCGGTAAAGAGTAATGCATGAAATAGAAAGACACCAACATCCACAACACATAACACAAATATTTGTATGTGGAAACCCTATAAAGAGAAAAACCACGGTGGGAAGCCTTACCCACAATCAAATGATACTACTGCAGATAGTATGTGGATACAATATGGATTCTGCACATGTAGAAAGGCCAGCTACCTAGAGCTCACTGCTCAATCACAAAATGAGAGTCACACTGACTACAATTGGATGGTTAAATCTAATGATAATGCACTGCATAAAATGGCATCTTCATATGCTGGATTCAGTATCGGTTAAGTTCTGATTGCCTTCACAAAAACCTTCCTTCAACCTTCAAATGATGTCTGCATGTATAGCTCTGCTTATTTTCGCATATACCTTATTACAATTCTTTTTCCAATTGCATATCAATCTCACAAATGAGATCTTACATTTATACCATAACCTAAGACCAATTGAATAGGTCGGCTCACTAAAAGATATTACAATAAAATCAATTACAAATAAATCATTATGCGATGCATCATGTCAGCTCAATGCATTTATAATAATAATAAATCATCTCCATAATGTGTCGTGCTAATATGGAATAGACATGCCTGCTGATGCATATCCTGGACCTATTTGCTGGTAACAACAAATATGCAAACCCGAATAAACAAATAACCAAATCGCCAAAACCAAGTGATCGAATAATGTCTTCGACATAACCAAGTAGTCTTCAAGTCATTCCATGTGCCGGTGAACAATATAATCTGCTGGTGAACCAAATACCGGTGACTGTGCACAAGTCTTTGACTTGCCGGTGAGCATAATCAAATATCTTCAAGTGCTGATAAGTGTTGACAAGTGATTACAGGTGTTGACATCAATGACAAAACCATATCAACATATCCAAAATACCAACAAAACCATCTTAGTGATTTCCTCCTTTCGAAGTGGTGAATTTGCAAAGCCCCAAATTTTCCACTTTACATTTTGGTGAACTCAACTCCGTAAACCATTAATTCTGATTTTTGTTTTCAGATCTGAGTGTATGCAATTTTAAATTCAAATTTTCATTTACAAGTTTGTTTTCTTTGCAAATTCTAAAAATTTAGAGGATAATTTCATTAAAACCCTAATTTTTAAATTGAGCTCGTGGGTTGTTAAATTTTGAATTTCCATCTTCAAATTTGGTTGCTAAATTAAAATTAAAATTCAAAATTGCAACTTTGGATCAAATTTAAAAATTAAGTAGTTAATTAAACAAACCCTAATTTCTAAATTCAAATTAATCTTGTGCATTTTCCAATTCGCCAAATTTCATATTCCAATCTTAGATCTATTTTTAAATTTCAATTTTAAATTAAGTGGTTCTTTCTACAAGACCCTAATTTTAAATTTAATTCTCTTGTGGACAATTTCAAATTTAAATTTAAAAAAATTAAGAGGTTAATTAAAAAAGCCCTAATTGTTAAAACTAAATTAATTCTTTCAATTCTCAAATTTCAACATTTCAAGTTTAAATTTTAAAATTAAGAGGTTATTTACCAAAGCCCTAATTTTAAAATTAAATTTTTATTGGATAAATTCAAATCTTCTAGTGGTTAATTTTAAATTTAAATTAAGAGGCCCTAAGTATAAATATAAATTTCTTAGCAGGTTGCATAAATTTTCAAAAATTGACTAATCATTTTTCTAAAATGTTGAACTAATCAAATTCCAATTTTCAAATCTCAACTTTCAAAGTCTCATTTTCAAATTTTCATTTCACATTTTTCAAAATTAAAAAAAAAAATCAATTTTGAATCTCATCAATTTAAATAAATTAAGTGGTTTTATTTATAAAATCCTAATTTATTTTGAAGTAAGTTGCTCGAACTTAATTTTCACTATTAATCATGGCAATTAATGGACTTGATCCATTTACTTTTCACATATAATTACATTGCTTTTTACATACATTTATTATAATCATGTGCTGGATAATGGCTTCTTTCACTTCATGTTAATTCTTTTCATTCATAGCACTTGGACATATTGCATTTTTTGGATTTCCAAGTTGATTCATTTTCATAAATTAGATCTCAAAGCTTGCATTTATCATGTATGTTGTATTATGGTGATGTTTTTTAGGAAAATGCATTTTATATGTAGATCACCTAAAAGCTTTTGTAGATCCTAATCCTAGAGATGACAATGAGAAACCTAATACTTGTACCTCTCCTAGGGTATCTAATGTGAATGATGTAAGAGCTAATACTCCTATCAATGATCTCTCTAATGGAGAGAAAAAATTGAAGAGCAACATCCCCCATCTTCTTCTCATACACATACCCTTGCGAAAGGGGGGGCAAGGTCAAAATATTGGTATTTCCATCTCTCTAGATCCTCCTTATTCTCCTAGAGCCTATCTTAAACATCAAAACATATGTAGAGAAGATGATGTCATGCATTTCATTCATGATCTCTCTCCCCATATAACGTTAAGAAAAGATGATGCCTTAGATGATAAGGATCTTCCTTCCAAATCTACCAAAGAGGATATGGATGATGAAAGAAATGAAAATCCTCCTTTACAAGATATTCCTTCTTCATCTACTAATCCTTTCATTCCTTCTAAAAATCCTTACACTACAAACTTATATTTTTTTTATTATAATGTTTCCCCACCTTCTCAATTAAAATATTATTATAGGAGTGGCTTTAACATAATGTCAAAATAAGGTTTTAGAGGACAAGGACTTGGAAAATTTGAACAAGGAACTCAAGTCCCTATAAACCCACCTACACAAATAACCACAAAAGGCCTAGGAAATGATAATAAATCTCCTATGGATGATCCCCTTAGGATTCAAGACTTCAAAAACCATCTTTCAAAACAAAGGATGCGTCAAAAGGCTAAAAGAGCTTCTTCTTGAAAAACTCCTTTTTGTTCATTTCATCAAACTCATGGTCGTGATGCTAGTGATTGTCTAGATTTTCAAGAAGGCATACAAAAGTTAGTTGCTAATGGAACTATCAAACTCATAGATGACAATCCTTCTTCTAATAACAACTCTTGTCCTCAATATCAAAATAATAAGCCTACAACTATTAATGATCAAGAAATATTAGCAACTAGAATCTTGTGTAGAGTGAAGTACGATAAGAATATTGTTTTCCTTTCATTAGAACTAATTAAAATTATAAGAATAATAAAGGTGATGCACATTGTTTTTTTCATAATTGTTATTCTCATTCTCTTGGAAAGTGTAAAAAATTTAAAGAATTTGTTCAAGAACAATAAGATCATGCTCGTATATGTCTTTCAACAAATCCTGCTCTCTTTCTAGGTGAAAAGGTAGTGCCTTAGCACTCCTTTCACCCTCATGTTTCTCCTCGCCCTATGACACAAGTAGTAAACTTTGTAGTGCCCCTCCCTGATTCATCCTTTATGAGAGAACGTGATAAACACTTTTAGATTTGTGCTCTGATAGTCTCTTTGATATTAGTGGATTTATTATGATTTATGTAGATGAAATTATGTTATGGACTAATATGTTGATCAAGATTATGCACTCACTATTCATATATGGATTATATTGCTTATGAGGTTGTGATGTTATCTTGATTATACTGACCCTATTCCATAATTATGATGATGATTGAGTTGATGATTGTGACTATCTTCTAGTGTCTTCGTGATAGGGACGATATCATACCACTCATTGTGAGCATGATATGGCGTTCCAATTCTCTATCACTTGCCTGATCATTTATGATGTATATGTATTGTACATATGTTGTATTGTGTTTTAGTGATGGATACATGATTGCAGGACCAAACATTGACTCCACCTGGTCTCACAAGTCTGAGCGTGTCTTATCCCAATGACAAGTTGTCATAGATGGCATATATTTCCATCTCATACTTTAGGCTTAAGTTGATACCCTTGTCAATTAGTGTCTTGGCTTGGGTCGTTGATCTGCGTCATGTGGTATGTTGTTCAACCTTATGTCGGGTTGCCTTGTGAATTTGTGATTATTTATTAATTAATAATTAATCGGTGTATAAAATTTATTTAGTATTAAATTAAATTAATGGATGATATTAATATTTGATATTAATGTGTGAAGTATTATTATTAGAGATTTATTATTTATTGATGTTTATTTCATGAATTTGTATTTACTTGATGATTTTATATTATTATTATTTTATGGTCTAATGTTTTATTGAATATTTATTATAAGATCTTTTGATTTATTGAATTATTATTTATTTCTTAATTATTGGTTGAGTATTTATGCGTATCTGTACATTTATTTATTTATTGTTTAATTACTAGTTGAAGCATTTATGCTTGTCTGTACATTTACTTATTCATTATCCCTTTTGCTTATTTGTCTATTGTTTATATTGGAGTTGAGGAAAAATCAACTCTACAACTCCCAAAGATCCCCTGCATGCAAACCTGTCACGGAAGGAGAGAAGCAAAAAAGCTATGGAGGCCAGAATTCAGAGATCCAGAAAAGAGGAGTCATATTGATTGTTTGTCATTTGAGAACCCTTATAAAAGGATACTCGAAACCTTAAAGGTGAAAACCATAAAGAATTATAAGATTCCTAAGTTTAGCTTAAGCATAGAGTATAATAGACTAATAATTAAATAAATAATTACTAGCTAATAAAAGATAACTCTAACAGTTTATTTATTTATCTTATTTATTGTTTATTTATTATTGGGTCATTTATTGTTTTGATTATTTATTTATTTATTTGTTATTATTTATGTACTTACCCTTTGTTATGATTAGCCCTCTTGGAAGTTGTGATTGTGAAGATATTATTTAATTGTTTGTTTATTTATTTATGCTATTTTGTGGTTTAACATTTATAAAGGCATTGGATTTATCTATTTTATTTATTATCCCTTTCTATTTTATTTATTGATTAATGGGTTTATTTATTATTTATTATTGTTGTTTATTCTTTTACCCATTTGTTTATTTAATATTTACCTTACCTACCCTCTTTTATTATTGGCTGTGAGATTTAGAGATTTACATAATATTATTTTATTATTATTCTCACCTCGAATTTGGGTAGGGTTGGTATGATTAATAATATTTTAATTATTTTCATGTCGACCATGATGGGTTATGGTTTTGGATTAATTTTTATATATTGAATTCTCTGAGTTTTGTTGGGGGTTGGCTTGTTGGGGATTATTTTCATTATTGTGAAATTCATGATTTGGCTTGGGTTTGAATTTGGAATTGGAGCTTGGATTTGGTATTGCGCTTCATCAAATTTCATTGTCCATTTTCTACTAGTACCAAGTTAGAGGGTTTATCCTTCTTTGCAATTATTTTTGAAAAGCTTGTTTGGAAAAGATTGTCTGCGGGAAATTTTGGGTTACTGAGAAATTTAAATAAATCAATTATAAATGTGTTGATTGGGATTATTGTAATCTTTGGTTTATATTTTTGGAAATGCTTGCTGTGAATTTTTGGGCATTTGGGAGTTGATGGTGTCGCGAAATTGTTGTTTAGTTTGTTATGTGTTCTACAATAATTATTGTATGTGCGACATAACTTTGTGTAAGCATTGCAGTGTGGCGAAAATGTTGTTTAGTCCGTTATATGTTTTGCAGTAATTGTTCTATGTGCGACATAACCCTATGTAAGCGTCACAATGTGGCGAAAACATTGTTTAGTTTGTTATGTGTTCTGTAGTAATTGTTGTATGTACGACAAAACCCTGTGTAAGCGTCACAATGTGGTGAAAACATTGTTTAGTACATTATGTGTTCTGCAGTAATTGTTGCATGTGTGACAAAACCTTGTGTGAGCGATGCAGTGTTGTGAATGAGTTGTTTAACCTACTAGATGCTCTGCAGTAACTATTATATGCACGACAAAACCCTGTGAATGCGTTGCAGAGTATCGTAAACACATTGTTTGATTCTGTACTACTATTTTGGCTTTTTGAGTCACTTTTTTGTTAGGGTTTTGACTTTCCTATTAACTTTTATTAATGGTTTTGGACTCCAGAGGCTTTGTAGTATCATTTCTAATGATTTTGGGTACTGTGCTATTTCTTTTTGATGCATTTGAATCCTATTTGGGCTCCAGCAAGTATTTTTGCACTTTTCTGTTGAGGTATGGAATGTTTCTCCACCAAGATGTATGTATCCCTTTCTATTGAAGATGAGTATATGCAGCTCTAGTGAGAGGTTATGTTGTGCCTCACTGTTGAGGACTATGAGGTATCATTGGATTCATATTCTTGCCCTATTTATGTGTTGTATCGCTCTTGAGGATTTCTTTATTGTTGCATTATGATGCTTTGAGCTTATGGCATGATTCTTATGATATGGAATTTGTGTGTATGTTTATGGTCATCCTTTATGATTCTGTTTGTATCAAATTTGTAATGAATTTTGGATGCTTTCCTTCATGAGTTTCAAGTTGTTATTGTGATGTACTTGTTATGTGCTACCCTATGGTTTTGGTCCATGATAGGGAGAGTGGGATCTTGCATGTGTGAACCAAGGTCTTGAGAATTAGGCCTCTAAGAGGGGGTCTAGACTTGATGAAAACACATGAAGAGTTTTCTTGTAATTGCAACTGATAATCTTACTAATTGATTAGTGGGTTTGGGTATTTAGGAATTCACTAAACAAGATAATAATTGGTATTATGGCCCCACCTCATAGCCCTTGAGGATTACTCGGGATGATCTTGGGAAGACTATTGGAGCGGTAAACCAATCTCCCTTGAATGGATCCAAGGTTTAGATGGTTCCACATGTCTATTAGGGTGAGGCTTGGCTCCTTCTATTGTGATGATATCATGTGATGACACTCTTGCCCTACATGCGTCCATTATCCATATGCCTTGATTTATCGATTGTGCCTCTAGAGGTTGATTGCTTTGATTTAGCCATGAGATGTAATTGATGTTGTACTCTTATGTTGGATATTGTGGTGTCATCTTGTATCCTATGGTTGTTAGGTGTCATCTTAGGTCTTGAGTGTGAGTTGGAACCTTATGTCATCTCCTACCATGGGGGGTGGTTTCTATTGGTTCCACATGGTTGGGTTGTTTGATGCCTTCTTTCATTGGGATATTCCTCTTCTTGGATGTTAGCATGCATGGATTGGATTCTTGAATTCTTCCTCGTGAATATTCTTTGGTGTTGTTTTATATGCATTTGGAAAAAGAAGCATTGGATCATGATGCTCTGTATTTGTAAAAGAGATTATGTACCCTTATGTTATGTATCTTCATGTGGATTCTGATGTAATTGAGAAAGGGATGATGTAATAGTTAGGTGAATTTCTGATGGTACATTCATTGAAGTATTGGATATTCATTATGTAATGTTAGATTATGAGTTCTATGTGGATAAGAAAGAGTTAGTGTGTATGCATTTGTATTGTATTGAAATTGTAAAATGGTATTGTATGTATAATCTTATGGAAATTAAGTTGGAAGAATAGTATTTGCCGTTATAGATCTTCTTTAAGAAATGGAAGTTATCTAGACGAAATGGATTATGTTACTTAGGTAAATGAGATAGTTATCTTAGAGATATGTAATGAAACTTCAAAGAATAATCAAGTCCCATAGAAGAGAATGGTTATACAAACTATGATGCTTTTATGATGAATGAAAACATATAGTAGAATGGATATTAGGATTATTAGATTTGGTAGTTTCTAGAAGAATCTAAAGATTATGCTAAGTGACAAAGTTATACAAATGTGTTAAGGATTTATTATAGTTGTATGGAAAGTAAATGGATAAATGGATAATAGAATATGATGTTCTAAGATGGATGTATGATGTGTTAGGATTTTGTCAAGTAATGACATTGAGATATCCTAAGGAATGGATTTGCATTTTATGAGTTTATATAGAGATTGTGTTAATTATTAAATGGTCATTCGGCTTGTGTAATATGATTCTCTGGATACATTCATGTTGATTTATGCATGCATGTAAATTGTTAATGGTGCATTGATGAATATTGGTAGTAATGTTGCATTAATGGAATGTTAAAAATGATATAGAAGTGATAGTTGCCTCAAAGAATAAAATAAATTATTATCTCTATTTGTTAGTTAGTTCATTAATTTCTCTAAGGTATTTTGGCGGGCATTACATCTAGTATCAGAGCTTGTGTTGCAAACACTAGGATCTTTGGTTAAGGTTGTTGCTCCTAGTTTTGTGTGGTGTGCTATAATATTCTCTTTGAATTGAGTTGATTATTTGTCATTTGTGTTGGAAAATGTCATTGGAACCTTGGAGATCTTATATGCCTATTCTTTGTGTTTTCTCCCTAATCCTTTCTAGAAATCATACATGTGTGCAATATGTGTGTTCATTTCTTATGCATGCCTCCTAGATGTGAGTGATGTCTATGTGATTCTATGCAGTCTTTCTTTCTTTGTAATTTCTAGTGCTTACCTGAATATTAGAGGTTGTTTTCCCTATATAAATGATTATGCTATAGAATGAGAGAAAATTGTGTGTGTTCTCTTAACTAATTAGCTTGTTACGTTGATTTTCTTATGAATAGTAAGATGAAGTGTTTGTATTATGCATATAAGAATGATTTAGTGAAGATCATGATGTGAAATTGAAGAACTTGTATGGGATGCACCTATATATAAGAAAATAGTAGGTTAATGATGCTCTTCTCTTTCATTTATTCTCCTATGTAAAATGTAAGTTAACTAGTGAAGTATGGGTGCCAAATAGAACTATTGGGTGTTTATATATGTGTGTGAATATGAATTTAAAAAAAGATTGTTTGAGTAAATCATATCTTTCGATAAGGAATTGAGATTTCTAGCTGCATTTGTAATGTTAGGAGACCATATGGGAGGTTAATTTTGCATACTTAGAAAATGTTGTAAATAACTCTGTATGGTACAATAAATATAACATATTTAGGAAATTCAAATTGTCCTTGCATAATTCTTGTGTGCATATATTTATTGTTTGACATTGCTTTTCTCCCTCTTCTCCCTCCATTTGAGTATATGATTCAAGGTGCTTAAGAAGTTTATTGATGCTAAATAGAAATTTTTGAATAATTATAGATGAGAATGATTTTGTACACCTTATAAAGAAAAGTTTGGATGGAAAAAACTTTTCTTTGGAGACTGAGATTTATGCATTGCATCCATGATTTTTATTTAAAAGAAGAGTTAGTTAAATAGAATATCTCTTGCTTGATTAATGTCAAAATTTTAACGAAATAGTAGGCTAAAGGACCATGTTATAGTACATATATTTTGGATTAAGGCAAAAATAGGTTTTGAAGGGACCCTGAAACCCTTTACAACAAAGATTCTAAAAGGTTTAGAATCAACACAACCAAATTGATACCAAAACCAAACAGGCTGCAGAGGATAAAGCAATACATAAAGAAGCCAAAGAGTTAGCAAAAAACCAGACTAACAACAAAAATCCAACAGAGACCCCCAAACCAGCAAAATAGAAAAAATAGAGAACAAGAATTACATGAGGCTCATAAGGGTCTCAACGACCTCAGCCTCCAGAAGACTCATATTGTTAGCAATAAACCTAAGTTATTTGTAGTCCAAAGTTTGAGTAGTATCTTTCTTCTTTAGGTTCCCTCTAGTCCCCTTGTAAGGACTAGACTCTGCCTGTGTATTATCTTTGTCGCCATCCACACTGATCAAAACCTTGTCCTGACCATCAATACTATTGACCATTATGTTCATGGACTCTGCTGTCTGCTTAACAATTTTGTGATTGTTGGTCATAATGGTCCTGAGGGTAACTTGGATTTTCTTTTAATTCTCCTAAACAATGGAGAAACGATCCTCAAACCCTTTTTTCATGTGATCAATGCCATCAACAAATCTGTTAACACAGTCCACCATAGATTTCTTATCTTCTTCATTCCACTGACCATCACCATGTTTTTTTATCTTGATAGGTAGGAATAGGCATAGCTTCCAGCTTGCTCCCCAAAGCCATTTGGTTAAGTTTGACCTCTTTGAGTTCATGGAAGAGCCACTTGAAAAGGCTGAAAGAATAAATAGCATGATCTCTAGCCAAGCCCAACATATTCTCATAGTCCTACCTCGTATAACTTTTCTCCATGCTCTTAGGATTAAGGTCCTTTTGAGCAGCATCCCCCATTGTATTAGCCTTGAAATTATGAAACGAGGGGGGAATTCCAAAGTTGTGGTTACCAAGCTCCAGAATGACTCTCTGTTTGGCATAATTATCCTTAGAATTCCCTCTATGACCATCAAAAGAAGAGGCATCATTACCAACAGAGGTAGAGGAGGAGGAAATAATAACCTCTTTCAAACCCTTCTTGCCCTTGCCCTTAGCAGATTTCGCTTTAGGGGAAATCTCAGTCTTAGCTTTTTTGAGAGGATAGAAAGTCTCGTCCTCCAACTCCGAGGAGGAATTCCTATACTTACTCCCCAATGCTAGTATTATCATCAGATGAGGTAGGGATATAGGAGGAAGGGTCCGGAAGGGCCCAAGCATACTTATCAATTAACACCAACAACCCTTCATGAATAGTAGGGTATGTAGACACCTAAAATTGTCGTGTCTAATTAAATAAATATTTTATTTATTTAATTATTTTAGCTTAATTCTTCTATTAATTAAATAAATCTTTATTTGTTTAATTAATTCATTTATCCTCTTCTAGCCTTATTTCTCATTTAAATAAATACCTTTATTTATTTAAATTACCCTTTTCCTAAATTAAATAAATATCTTATTTATTTAATTGATCCCACTTCTTCTATTAATTAAATAAATCTTTATTTATTTAATTAATTCATTAACCTTTTCTACCTATGACACATGTCACACATCTCTTAATTCCTACAGTACCTACCCTCTCATTATTTTCTTATTTTCTCTACCTACCCTCTAATCATAGCCAACCATTTATCTTGTACACCTCTTAATCTTATCCCTCCATTTCTTATAGTGTCTTCTATATAAGGAGATGCTTCCTTCATTATCAAACCCCCGCTGACTAACCGACTACATTAGCATTCGAACTTTCATATGCAATCAAGCCTACTTGCAACCACATTTCCGCTCTTTGTTGAGCTCTTGTGCACATGTAAAATCTGAGAGCAAATATATCAAGCAAGATCAATGGAGATAGGAAGAATGGAGATTCAAACCCTATTGGACATGTGATGGTATAATCTTTGTGATTTCGTTTGATTTGCATTGTCTTAGGTAATCTTCATATGTTATGGTGGATCTTTTTTGTTGTTAGGCTAGGGTTTTGTGGTTGAATTCATTTAGTCTTTCAATATTGTTGTTATCCATTTTCACCATATACATTTTGGCACGCCCGATGGGAGACTTGTCCCTTTTGCATTTAACATCTCTTGTTGCAAATTTTGTGTTTTCAAAGTTGCAGATCTGACATTTCCGACAACATTTCAACATTTTCACGTTTGTGCATTTTGGGATCGCGTTTTCGATTTTCTGTCACGTCTGTAATATTTAGAATCGCGTCTGCGTAGTCGACATCATTATACCTTTTTTTTTGCAGATTACAGGGCCGCGTCTGTGTTGTCTAACCACATCTGTGAATCATTCAGACACGTTTGTGTTCCTTAGTCGCGTTTGTGTCCGGAAGTCACGTTTGTGTCCGATCTAGGTGTGTTTGCATTTTTCTGAAGTGTTTGTGTTAGTTTTAACCATGTTTGTGTTTCAGCTTTTACATTTCAGTTTCTTTTGATTCAAGTTTTTCAGATTTCAGATCTGGTTTATATTGAGCTAGCATCTTCCGATCTAGTTAGCAAAATTGGTGCAACTTGTCTTGAAAGCAAAATCATTTTGTCGAAGGCCCCTATTTCACAAAGTCTTTTGGATCTAAAATTTACCTAACTTGTGTGCTTGCAGGAAGGGGTGATCATTTGAAACAATCCAAACTACTAACAGATCTTTGTTGCAGGACCTTGGCAAAGGTTTTTGATCTTTATTGTGTGCCTTGTTTTCATAGACTAGCAAACACTTCAATTGGTGCACTAAAATTGAACCAATGTCTTTTGTGTCTTGAGCAATAGGCTCTTTTTGTTTAATATTTAGAGGGCCCATCTCCCTGTGTGGTCATTAGGACTACTAGTGAGGAGAGAATGACCCAAGTGGTAGCAAGGAAAACCCAGCTCTTCCAAACCACTATAAACAACTGTATCCATGGTGAAAACTATGGATAACGTGTGCTAATTAGTTCATACCGACACTATGTCTCCCCATAAACCCGTTTGATCAAATTTATTTGATCAGTTGTAGGGTATAACCCCTACCAGCTAGGAGCCTTTTGTATTTATAGTTGAAAGTGCTGCATGTATGGCCACATGAGTGGATGCCCTTACTAGCACCTTTTTGTTTTAGAAGCCAAAATCCTTCTAGCTGTTGGGGTAGGAGGTTGGACCTCTGGAGCAGCCCACACACATATGGTTCTTAGTAGAGATACAAAGTTCACCACGAGGAGTTTTCGTGGGGATTGATGCTTGGCTGCCCCAAGAAGTGAGTGCCAAGGGTGGAGCTAGTGGGGTCAAGCATCTAAGTATCCACTCTGAATAGCATAGCCTCATGTGGGATCAACAACTATTGTCCTAGCCAACCATAAGAATTGTGCTTGTCTTATTTTGAACAAATCAAACATTTAAGACCAAACATCAAAACATTGTGTCTTTTGTATCTTCAAGTGTATGCAAAACAATTTTACATCAAACAACACACTTTTATTTGAGTCATTTTTGCAAACACTGAGTCCTCATCAACATTGTGTCCTCTTGTCATGAAATACAGTCAAAAATTCAGATTGGGTCACAACAAAACAACTTCAGGAATTGGAAAAATTGCACTCAGTTTTCAGAAACGCGTCCGTGTCTGTCAAAATCACACTTGTGTCATATAAACAGGTCTGTGAAGGGAAGAAATGCGTTTGTGTTCTCTTGAGCAACATTTATTTACAAAATCTCAAAAATGCATCTGTGTCTAATAGAACCACATCTATGTCATTAAATTGCGCATGTGAAGTATACAGGCACGTTTGTGTTCAGAATTGAAAAACTTTTATAGTCCAACAAACAAGAGCAATCGGTTTCAGAATTCTTGAGCTTCCCATGTTATTTCTCTAGGTTTTCATCTAGCATTCAACCTATCTTTGGGTCTCACAAAGTCCATCATTGCTTTACATATTGCATTACATTCACATTTGTCTAAATTTGAGTCAAAAGATCACTTGCTTGTCCTCATCTTGCTTTGTGATCATCTCTTTGTAAGCCACGCGTACTCTACTACATACATACTTGGTCTTACACTTTGGACATTGCAAGTACACCTCAGATTCATTTACATTCCATCCAACTCTTGGTCTTCCATACTTTTTTCCATTTTCATCTAGTCTCACACATCTTGGTCAAGACCTAGTTCATGGTTGAAACATGTTCCCAAAAATATAGGAGAGAATCTAAACAGGCTCAAGAGTCCGCAAACATGAGTTCTTATGAGTATGACAATGATGTCTTTTTCAATTCTGATCATACTACATTACCTGACATGGATCCCTCTAGAAACATTCCAAATGTTGAGAACATGGACACTATAAACAACAACGATACACACAATGACAATATGGACAACAGTTCAGTACATTCAGTAGAAGTGGAAGACTCCATTATGGATCCCCATTTTAATCGATTGTTTGAGGAAATAATGAGGAGAGATAGACAATATTTCTTACAAGTGATGGGACAAAGTGGAGCCAAGATCCCTTATGATTTTGACATGTCTCAAATAATGGAAAATCGACCTTTGCAACAACCTCACCTCAACATGGATCAAAGGAGGCCTAATAGTGGAGGCAATAGAGGACCACATGTGGTGCCTGAATCACCATCATCTTTGTTTCAAAAACCAGAGGTCCCACATACACATGGTCAAGCATATGATACTCACCTTCGCAGACCATTATGGAGGTCTTATGCAAAAAAATATACTCAATCACATGCCAATTCTAAGGATCAACCACCAAAGAAATTGGATATCCAAAGGCATGTTCACAATTTAGACACAAGGAAACCCCATGTCAAATTTGGGGGCAACACACTAGAACAAACTCATGACATTCCTATAGAGTATGGTATACATGGACAAAATAGATATTCCATTCATCATCATGACTCTATACCAAGTGGTCCATATACGCAGCATCACTATAGACCTCCTCATATGAACATGTGTATGATCAATATCATCCATATATGCAACATGCTGCTCCTCCACCCAGCGCCTCAAGCATGGGGTACAGTCCAAGAAGTTGGTCTCCACCTAAGAACAATTTGGAACAACAAATTAAGGACTTACAAAATAAAATGGAGGACATAAATACACCAAAGCCAACTTACACAATGAGAGACATATGTCCTTATCCATTTGACAAAAGCATTCCAATTCCTCCATTTCCTACACACTTCGTGACACCTAAGTTTGATAAGTACAGAGGAAAAGGGGATCCTAAGGCACATATAAGACAATTTTTCACAACTTCCATTGAGGTAGCAGCAGAAGAGACATATTTGATGAGATTATTACCACAAAGCTTAGGTGATCAAGCTATGGAATGGTTCTCCCAACTCCCACCTGGAATTAAGTCTTGGGGTGATCTAGCAGAGGCATTTATCCAACATTTCTCATACAACATAGAGACAAACATATCAGTCACTACCTTTCGCAACACCAAGCAAAAGGATGGAGAATCTTTTTCATCATTTTTACAAAGATGGAGAAATCTAGCCAGCAGATGCTCTTGTGAAATTCCACAAAAATAAATGGTAGAGATGTTCAACCAGAATGTTAACAAACACATTGGTTATGACTTGAGAAAAGCTTGTTTGTCCACCTTCAAGGATGTTATTTAAAAAGGCTTAGCAACATAGAAGGTCCTAATTGAACAAGGTGTCATCAAAATATTTAGAGCAAACAAAGAGGACTTTAAAGGAAAAGACAAGCCAAGATTTTGGAATAAAAACAAGAATGCAATCAATGATGGTGTTGTTGATGCCAATACAGTATGACCCAAAATTGTTTTTTCAGGATCAAGCTCTACAAACAATCAAGTAAATACTCAAACAAATTCAAAGTCACGAAGGAAGTACACTCCATTGGGAGAACCACTAGAGTTGGTTTTCAAAAAGCTAGTGGTAAACAAAATAATAACAATTCCAGATTTGCCTCCATATGAGCCAAAGGTCAAACCAAATTGGTGGAATGATGATGAGTATTATGAATTTCATAAGAGAAAAGGCCATAAAATAGGAAATTATCATCGACTAAAGAGCATCATACAAGATCTCATTGATAGAGGTGACATTGAGATTGAGGGACACTCATCCAATCAAGAACATGAGATGTTTAAGGAACCATTCCCAAAACATGACAAGGGAAAAGCTTAAGCCACAGATGATCAAACCAACTATACCAGAGCATCTTATAACTATGATTCAACTATCAATCACATTCTGATGGACAATTATGTCTCTACCATTATCATCAAGGACAAAACACCTGAGAATTCTACCCAAAG
This sequence comes from Cryptomeria japonica, assembly GCF_030272615.1. Taxonomy (NCBI): domain Eukaryota; kingdom Viridiplantae; phylum Streptophyta; class Pinopsida; order Cupressales; family Cupressaceae; genus Cryptomeria; species Cryptomeria japonica. The sequence goes on along the minus strand of NC_081414.1, from coordinate 579,113,552 downwards.
GACCAAGATTGTCCTAAAAGGCATTGGATCTTCTTCCGAACCTACCTCTGAATGTAATGTCACAACTCGTCAAGGTGAATTCACCTTGCAAGGTGCTCCAGCTAAAAACAATGCTTCCTCATCGGCCAAACCTGAGTATGACCTTGTAGAACAATTAGGGAAGACACCCGTGCTTATCTCCATCCTTGAGCTCTTACGCATATCCCCTACACATAAGGCCATTCTTGACAAAAATTTGAGAGACACTTCCATCCCCACTGATCTGAACATGGACCAATTTCAAGCTATGGTGGGATACCTTTCCATTCCACACTCCCTTACATTTACAGAAGCTGATGACGCCTTCGTGAGTCAACCACATAATGCACCTTTACACATTGAAGCCTTCCTACACAAACATCAAATAAAATGAGTCCTGATAGACGGAGGAGCAGGTCTAAACATTTGTACATTGAGCACTATTAAACAATTGGGATATTCTGATAAAGCTATGAATTCTACAAACAAAATTACCATCAAAGCATATGATGATGAAGAACATTCATCCAAAGGCACAGTCACATTACCTCTCAGAGTTGGGCTAGTTACAAAGGATGTGGTTTTTCAAGTCCTAGACCTGGATCTCACATACAATATATTGCTAGGACGTCCTTGGATTCATGAGATGAGGGCAGTCCCATCTACATACCACCAATGCATTAAGTTTCCTCACAATAGAGTTGAAATAACGGTTAATGGTGATCATAATCCATTCATATATTTCCATAAATTGAGACCGAAAACTAAGATGATCATTCCAAATAATAGAGAAGTTGTCCCTTCTTCTGCATACATTGATCTTGAATCATTAAAACCTTCAACATCAAAACAAGGTGAGCTTAAAGGGAAATATTAGAACAAAGGCATGGGTGAATACACTTTGAATCAAACCATGTTCTTACAACAAGTTATGAGTTCACCAAAAGAATATGGACAACCACATCCTTCTAAATGGGTATCCATCATTACACTCAAATGGGATCCTACTATCTTCCAAAAGTGGGGTGAAGTGGAGGAAAAAGCTTTATACAAAATGCTTTACAAAGATCCTAAAAATGATACACAATATGACATCAACATACCATGTGAAAAATATGGAAAAGGGTTCAAGATCCTACAAAAATTTGGGTATGATGGCAAAAGTCCTCTTGGCTTAAGAAAGGAAGGTATCATTCAACCTTTGCAACCTGAATTGACATTCAAAAAGGAACACTTGAAAGGACTTGGTTTCATGTCTTCCAAGGTAAATACTCAAAAGATAGAAAAAGCATTACAAATCAAAGCTGCCAAAGATCAACAAGAGAACCATTACTCCACTAACTCCAATGAATGGGAATGGGGTTCGGACAAATCCTTCAGTGACTATGAACTCATCGAGACATTTAGAGAACCAGGTGAACCCACAGAAGAGAAATTTTATAGAAAATTCAAAGTTGGTCAGGAAACAACCCCTGAGGATCCCACACAGTCCTTGCCTCTAGGTTCTAGGTCAAAATCACAAAGAATGAGGACACCCATCTCAGAATGCACTACTAGTGATGACAATTTGGATTCGTTCAAAATTGAGATAGATGAGAAGAGTGCCAATGATGACCTCAACAATTACCTTGACATACCTGACTATAACTGCATCTTCACCCTTAGTCTTACTAACTTTGAAAACATTAAAGGCCTTCCCCTTGTCCATCATCAACTTATTGACTGGGACCATGAAGGACCTGTACAGTTCGACACATTCCAAAATGATGAAGCCTTTATTGACTATCTAGGCATACAAGATGATCTACCCCCTGGGGACCATAAGGCAAGATACACTATAGAGCTCAACAACGTGGCATATTTTGGTGAGGGTGTTGGGCGTTCTAGTCACAAAAATATAAAAATAAAAACAAATCAAGGGTCTTATGGTGAAAACCACATGGTGGTGCTATTTGACCCCAAAAAAGTAAAAAGAAAGGATGTATCTGAGGGCGAAAACCTCTCTGAGGCACCCAAAGATGGAAGGCTCGACATTCTCCCGGCATCATATGAAGAAAAATCATTTATTTTGGTAGAGGAGACCATCAAAACAAACATTGGTACAAAAGCAATTCCACATAACATATTCCTAGCACATTCTATAACAGAGACAGAAAGATCAAAGTTCATAAGTTTCTTAACAGAGCGATAAATCAATTTTGCATGGTCATACACTGATATGCCTGGACTGGGTCCAGATTTAGTAATGCATCATTTGATAGTCAAACCGGGGGCAAAACCAGTGAAATAGAAATTAAGAAAGATGCATCCACAAGTGGCATTATTAGTCAAAGCGGAGCTTGAAATATTATTAGATGTTGGATTCATATGCCCAATTGACTATCCTGAATGGATCTCCAACTTAGTGCCTGTCAGCAAACCAGATCATAGCATTAGAATATGCACAGATTTCAGAGACATCAACAAATCTTGTCCTAAGGATGATTTTCCATTGCCAAATATTGACCTGATCATAGATCTCACAACAGATCATGTGATGTTATCTTTGATGGATGGATTCTTTGGCTATAATCAAATAAAAATCACATCTGAGGATCAACACAAAACAACATTTACTTGTCCTTGGGGAAATTTTTGTTGGAATGTCATGCCCTTCGGGCTTAAGAATGTAGGCGCTACATATCAAAGAGCCATGACTACTATCTTTCATGATCTCATGCATGTTACTGTGGAAGATTATGTTGACGACCTCTTGGGAAAATCAATAGACAAAGATACACATTTGGACATACTTTCAGTCATTTTTGATCGGTTGGAAAAATACAAAGTAAGATTAAACCCCAAGAAATGTGTCTTTGGAGTAACCTCTGGGAAGCTCCTGGGATTCATTGTCTCAAAAAGAGGAATTGAAGCCGATCCAACAAAAGTCAAGGCCATCCTAGAGATACAACCACCAAGAAATATTAGTCAACTTCGATCTTTGCAAGGGAGACTCCAGTCCATACGAAGATTCATAGCACAACTTGCAGATAAATGTCATCCTTTTCAGCACTTGCTACACAAAAACATCAAATTCAAATGGGATGATAACTGTCAATAGGCTTTCCAGATACTCAAAGATTATCTTCTGAATCCGCCAGTCTTGATGCCACTGGTTCCAAATCAACCCCTATTATTATACATATCCGCTACTTCAACAACACTGGGGGCACTCTTAGCACAATAAGGTACTGAGGGCAAAGAAAAGGCAGTCTACTACATCAGTTGCACATTGGTAGGATATGAGCTAAACTACACACCAATTGAGCGTGCATGTCTCGCCATGGTCTTTGCTTCACAGAAATTATGACATTACATGCTAACTCATAAAACTAAGTTGGTCACAAGGATCGATCCATTGAAATACCTTCTCAATAAAGCAACGCTTACTGGCCGACTAGCCAAATGAGTGATGCTCCTGAGTGAATTTGACATTGAATATGTAGACAGAAAAGCAATAAAAGGACAAGCTATTGTAGATCAATTAGCAGATGCTCCCATGATAGATGATGCTCCTCTAACTTCAAAATTCCCAGATGAATCCATCTTGACAATATCACACGCAAAGCCTTGGTAGCTATACTTTGACAGCTCATACACATAGCATGGTGCAGGACCTGGCATCCTCTTCATCACACCTCAAGGGGATTCCATATGAAAATAATATTGATTATCATTTCCTTGCACTAATAACATAGAAGAATATGAGGCATTAACAACTGGATTACGGATTGTAGTTCAGTGGAAGATCCAGGAACTTCATGTTTTTGGGGACTCTCAACTTGTAATTTGTCAAGCAACTGATGACTACCAAACAAAAGACAAAAAAATAATGCCTTACAAATGAATGGTGGATGACCTGAAACAACATTTCGCGAAGTTAGATTTTGAGCAGATACCAAGAGACTAGAATCGAGTCGTAGATGCCATGGCTACCATTGCTTCACTGATCGATCTACCATAGAATGAAACCCGCTATGAGTTCTTGGTGGATAACCTTTTGGTTCCCTCGTATGAGATCACTCTTACTGAGATGATAGGTGTCATTGGTCCTGATTCCCAATTATATGGTTCCATTTTCACATACCTTCATAATAATACCCTTCCTCCTGGCTTATCCAACAACCAATGTCGCACTTTCATTTGCCAATCTTCTCGATATCTCATCTTAGCTAATATTCTTTACCGTCAAGGTTTAGATGGCACTCTCCTTAGATGTTTAGAAAGGGACAAAGCCCAGATTGCGTTACAAGAAGTTCATGAAGGGATATGTGGTCCACATTCTAGTGGTCCTACCTTAGCCAAGAAACTCATTAGGACTGGATATTACTGGCCCAATATGGAAAAAGACTCATATCAGTTTATCAAAAAATGTAAGCAATTTCAACTACATGAAGACCTCATTCATGCACCAGTGCAAGAACTTCAACCAATTGCGACTCCTTGGCCCTTTTGCCAATGGGTTCTCGATCTCATAGGCAAGATGCACCCTCCTTCCTCCAATGGCCACAAGTTCATCATCACCGCCATAGAGTACTTCATCAAATGGATTGAAGTCGTGCCTCTTACACATGTCACTGGAAAATAGATTGCTACATTCATTGTCAACTACATCATTTGTCACTACGGTATTCCGATTTCCATCATCACCGATAATGGGCGTCCCTTCAAAAATCAAGATGTTTGTGAACTTTGTGATCACTTCCATATTACCCATCATTTCTCCACACCCTATTACCCTCAAGGTAATAGCCAAGTTGAGGCGTCTAATAAAACCATTCTTAAAATCCTAAAAAAGACAGTCGATGACGCTAGCCGCAATTGGCATATCCAACTTAATCCCGCACTTTGGGCTTACCGCACAAGCGTTCGCACACCTACAAGAGCCACACCTTATTCACTTGTCTATGGCACTGAAGCTATCTTTCCTATCGAGGTCGAGTTACCCTCTTTACGAGTCTCTTTGCAAAACATTATCAGTGATGAAGGCTATAGGGTCTCTCGCTTACAGGAACTTGAACTATTGGATGAACGAAGACAAACTGCTTTTAATCACCTCAAGGCTTATCAACAATGAATGAGTCGCAGTTACAATCATAAAGTCAAACCTTGTACATTTGAGGTAGGTGACTTAGTTCTCAGAGAAAATCCTAAAAATCAGCAAGACAAAGAGAAGAAGGGCAAATTTGAACCAAATTGGCTTGGTCCTTACATCATCACATCAGCCTATGGATCTGGTGCATATCAGCTCTCAACCACAGAAAGTGAACCTTTGGAGGATCTCATCAACAAAATGCACCTTCATAGGTTTTACCCATAGCTCTTCAGAGTATCCTAATTCAAAAATACAAAAAAATCATAAAATTTAAAAAATACAAAAAAAATAAAAAATAAAAAATAAAAAAAATCATAAACATAAAAAAATTGTTACTTGGTGAAAACTTGGCAAACAAGGGCCTTGTGACACAAAAAAATTGAAAAATTGAAAAAAGTAAAAAATAAATTCATTCAATGGTGAAAACCACTTCGGTGGCGCCCTGGGCAAGTACCATGGTGAAAATCGGGTCACCGACACCATGTGTAGAGACATTGCTCCTCCCTCCTTCAAGATTCACTTTCATCCTTTCACTTTGCACACACTCACAACCTATCCATTCATAATAAACTTACCCATTCCCATCATGGCTTGTTATTGATCTACCTAAGATTGGTTAGCCATTCATAATAAAGCTCCCATTTCACCCCTTCCCATCCATAATAAATCAGCTCCTATCTGTGGCTAAGGCAAATCCTACGTCTAGTGATGGGTGTGGAACTGAGAGCATCACATGTTTCAAGGAGTACAGTTTCTTCCAGTTTTCTCCAGTCTATCCGCGCACAATCCACAATAAAAGCAACATTTTCATCACCAATCCATAGTAAAGTTCTATCTTCTTCACAATAAAGTATCAGTTTCATGGATTCAGTCAGTTTCAGATGAGACAACAACAACAACGGGCTTTCAACAAATCAAATCTTTCAACAGACTCAGACAACATTATGGTTCAGTGCTATCTATCCTTTTGTGAAAGTAAACATTGTGACCACAATCAAATAGACTTATACAAGTGACAAAAGACACTAAACCCGAGGACTATAGTGGATGTTGGTGTCGAGTCTTGGTTTTATTTTGATTTTATCTTTTTGGTGACATGTCTTTTAGCTTTTCTGGGATGTCTTTGACTAGAGATTTAATCTCTAGGATGTCTTTGACTAGAAAGGCGAGGATGGGGTATCGTCACCTATTTTTCTTTGTTGTCTGTGGATTGTCTCTTAGTAATGCTATGACTTGTCCAAGGATATAAGGACACTGTGAGTCTAGTATGAACTAGGGCATTCCTTGTTTGTAATTGTCTGATCTCCATGCAGAAGGGTACAATGACTTTCTAGGTCAAACATATGCCTCAATTTCATAACCTACTTGCCATAATAAAGCTCAATGATGATAACGCACAATAAGCTCTTTCACTTTCATATCTTCTATCTTCCATCCCCCTTTCTTGATTGACTTCCATCATCCTTCTTGAGTCCGTGTAGCCTGCCATCACATGACTGAGTATAATGACATGCCAAAAATATTTGCATTTCATGTAGTTGCACCTGCATTACCACATATAAGTATTTCATACATACATATAGATATCACAATTGCATCACATCCTGCACACAACACATGTTATTATCATGTAAATAGTCATTTGCATTATCATATTTATCTGCATTTCATACATTCACATTTGCATGCATAACATATTAAAAACATAAAAGAACAAAAATATTGCATTTCATCATGTACATATTTGCATCCATATCATAACCATCACATAGAAACATACATCATGAAACATCTCATCACATAGAGACATACATCATGAAACATCTCATCACATAGGTACACATGCATATAGCTTCCACAAGGATCATATATATATATATATATATATATATATATATAATCATAAGTGTCATGATACAATGATGTCAAAATCATATGGCTACAATCACCCGAAGGTGTCATCATACAAAATGGTACAAAATTGATACATAGGGAGCCCTCTAAGGCTATGATGAACTCCCTCCCTCGGAGCCACCTGGCCTCGATGGAGTCTGAGCCTTGGAAGGACCCGCACCGGGATCATCTCTCCTATCCCCTTTGTCTGGTGGTGGAGGACCCATGACCCCACTGGTAGATGCTTGTCTCCTATCCCTCCCTCCCATGGTCGTCGCTGTCTGCGATGGTCTATGGAAGCTCCTAGCCCAATGCTCTGGAGGCACCGCTCCATAGTATAGGTCTCTCCAGTAACCTATCTCCTCCCTGACTCGCAAAACATAGGCGTATCCAACTCTTGTGTCCTCTGTTGCCTATCTCCCTGCCCTCAGTGCTGTCTCAACCTCTATATAATGTTGGATAGCCTGATCCCTCTCCTGCTCAGTGTCCCTCAGCTATCTCCTGAGCCTATCCCTCTCTTGCTCGAGATCCTGGATCTCATCTGCCTATCCCTGGCAGATCTCCCTCAACTCCAGTAAATCATCCTCCTCCTCTCCCCCCTCACCCTGTGGCTGCTCCTATGGTTGCCCTTGTCCATGTACCTATGGCTACTCTTGTGGCTGCCCCTGTCCCTATCCCTGTCCCTGTCTAGGACCCTGTGCTGCTAACACCTGTAAAGGAAATCCACCTCTGCCCCTCACAATGTGCACCTGCCAAGCCTACCTCTCCTCTCCACCCTCCCTCCTCAGAGCCACTCTCCTCTCTCCTACTATACCCCACCTCCTCCATTGGCCTCTACCTCTACCATCTCCATCATCATCCCCATCACCTCCGCCATCTCCATCTATCAGCACCCCTGGATCTGTCAACCATGGAAACGGATGCTCTGCCCAGTATGTAGTATACTCTACATCCATCCCTGCATCCTCTATCTTTGGCCGCATATCCCAAGGCAAGGGTACTATCTCTACCAGCTGCATCACTGCCTGATCATATGACAATAATGGCCCGAAGTGAGCCTGATCCCTCACTATCTGAGCATACATCCTAAAACCCTATGGCATCTGTTGTATCCTACTGAACTATCTGCCCACCTTGTCCACTAACTGCCTTTCAAGCACATATGGCATCCGCCCAAACAAATACCTACTCCAAAATGTATATGGCAGCTCCACTGCATCATCCTCCCACTCCTCACACTCTTGGTATGACCTCCATACTAGATTGTCCAGCTCATCGATGACCCTACGCTAGTACTCTAATCCCCTGATCCGTGGTTGAGATGTAATCATATCATACAGATGCACAAAAATGCACCCATGGCCCTTGCCTCTGAAATGAATCGGTCATGTCACCGGTAGATGCTCATATGCCCATACCTGCAACAGTGTAACTCCATAGCCCAATCCTGCCGATCCATGGTATACAAACTGATGAAGCTCATAATACAAATGTGCCAGTAGACGGGGTCCCCATGCAAATCGGGTTATGATGTGTCACCAGTGTCTCTAGTGTACTCCCCCAGCCCACAGTGAATCCTCGCATCGCCCTATCCAGACAGAGGAACCCACTAATCACTCCTGCTAGTACTACTGGTAGTTCTAATCTAGTTTGTGTCATCGTGTCCCATGCCACGTGTCCAACCCTCATCTCCAATCCCAGATCCTGGAACACTCGTCTCAGTGCATCCCTATCTCCGTCACAATCATAGGGTACTAACTCCCCATCTATCAGTATCTGTAGTATCCTGTATACATCCTCTAAGGTGACTGTCATCTCACCCATCGACAAATGAAAACTGCAAGTCTCTGAGTGCCATCTCTTAGCCAACGCAATCAACAACCCCATGTTTGCCCGAAACTCAGGCACATACAAAATATGTTGCAAGCCCATAGCCTCAATCGCTACCCTGTCCTCAAATGTCAGCTTTGGTTGTAAACTCTGAGTTGATGGGAATCTCTCCCGTGACTCCAACATAGGTAGATCCTCCTACAGTCAAGCAAATCAACTGTGTCAATCCTAGTGGCATTCCCTGTTCATAAAAAAGTGCTGCTTTTTATCCTGGTGACACTCCCTGTTCATCACAAAGTGTTGTCATTTATCCTAGTGGCACTCCTTGTTCATCACAAAGTGTTTCTATTTATCATAGTGGTACTCCATGTTCATCACAAAGTACTGCATTTTTTTTGCACTCCCTGTTCATCACAAAGTGCTGCTCTTTTTAGTACTCCATATTCATCACAAAGTACTATGTTTTGGCATTCCCTGTTCATCACAAAGTGCATCGATCTATCTTATCCTAGGGCCTTTGCTTGAGTGTATCCTCTTGAGTAGTTTTCTAATTGGCAACATATGTTCTATCACAAAATTGTCAATCCTAGCCCTATCTGCTATCCTAGTCTTCCTTAGAGGACCTGCTTGAGTGTATCCTCTCAACAACTTATCCAATCGACAATGTATGTTCATCACATAACTGCCGATTTGACCTAGAAGACATAAACGCACATTTATAGCATAAACGTGCTTACATACTGCACATACATGCCTGCTCTGCACAGACGCACCTAACATACATAGACATGCCTCTATTCTGCACAAACATGCCCATATAGAATAAACACGCCTGCACAACACAGACGCACTCGCATTTGACACAAACACCTTTGCATTCATAGATGCGCTTGGCACAAACACAGACGTGCCTAGCCTACCCTGACGTGTCTGGCACCAACACAGATGCGCCTTAGCATTTTTTTACCCCTGCTTGACATATCTAAATGCGCATTTATTACCATACCTAACATGCATTATGACAACATTTCATGAGACAAAGTACAAGGAGGTTTTGCGGTACTCACCGGCTCTCCTGCATCTGCTGGCCTCTGAAATCGGTGAACACAATCGAATTTGTGAACCAATGCCATCGCTGCTAACTGCTAACTGCTCTCTACTTTCTCTATACTCTGATCTCTTGGATGTGTAGATGACAATGAGGATGTTTTCCTCCCATGGTCTATCTTATAGACTACCCTAACCCTAGCCCTAGTCTCCTGAGTCAGTCTTCTTTATCTCGTGACTCTGTCACTCTATCCTATCTGGTTAGTCCATTCTACCCTTTCTTTCTTATCGAGAGATTGTCTGCAATCTTTTCAGACATTTTCATCCAATCTTTCGAGGGGGCACATCAATCCCATCTTGGGGCAACTTTGTATCAGTTCATCTTATCTTCTCTAAAACAACATGACGAGCTGCATTGTCTCAAAGAGGGGCAAAATGCAGACACCTAAAATTGTCATGTCTAATTAAATAAATATTTTATTTATTTAATAATTTTAGCTTAATTCTTCTATTAATTAAATAAATCTTTATTTGTTTAATTAATTCATTTATCCTCTTCTAACCTTATTTCTCATTTAAATAAATACCTTTATTTATTTAATTAACCTTTTCCTAAATTAAATAAATATCTTATTTATTTAATTGATCCCACTTCTTCTATTAATTAAATAAATCTTTATTTATTTAATTAATTCATTAACCTTTTCTACCTATGACACATGTCATTCATCTCTTAATTCCTACACTACCTACCCTCTCATTATTTTCTTATTTTCTCTACCCCTCTAATCATAGCTGACCATTTATCTTTTACACCTCTTAATCTTATCCCTCCATTTCTTATAGTGTCTTCTATATAAGGAGATGCTTCCTTCATTATCAAACCCCCACTGACTACCCGACTACATTAGCATTCAAACTTTCATATGCGATCAAGCCTACTTGCAACCACATTTCCGTTCTTTGTTGAGCTCTTGTGCACATGTAAAATCTGAGAGCAAATATATCAAGCAAGATCAATGGAGATAGGAAGAATGGAGATTCAAACCCTATTGGACATGTGATGGTATAATCTTTGTGATTTCATTTGATTTGCATTGTCTTAGGTAATCTTCATATGTTATGGTGGATCTTTGTTGTTGTTAGGCTAGGGTTTTGTGGTTGAATTCATTTAGTCTTTCAATATTGTTGTTATCCATTTTCACCATATACAGGGTATTTAACAAGGTTCTTCCTATGATCTTTGAAGCTAGCCTGAAGGGAAGACATCAAGAAAAACAGAAGAGAAACCCTAATATTTTGGCGGAAGTGATTTAACAACACACAATGGTGGCCATAAACCCTAGTGAAATGCTCATCAAGAGTGAAGTAATCCATAATTACCTTTAGGAGTTGGGCCTTCATGCCCTTGAGAACACTGATGTCATAATTATTTGTCGTCTTCTTCACCAGCTTACCCTTTTCCTTGTCCGATTTTGGTAAATTATGCACTACAATGTCAGTATAAGTCCTATAGTATATATGTTGAATGAAGTAAAATTGGTGCATTGCATGTATAGTATAGGAAAATTTGGAAATTATATCATTATGTCTTTAGTTGGTGTGGTAAGATAAAAGTCTTATATTTGTGAAGGAGTTGTGTGGTTTTGATGAAATGTATTGCTTGATTAAATGGATATATTAAGGTAAGATGCTACCTCCCTACCCTATTTGATTTTTAGGGAAGTGCTTTCTCAAGGAAATCCAGTAGGATGGATTGATAATGGATTGTATGACATTGCAATATTTTTCTTAATGACAATTTTCCTTGAATTACTCGTAATATTTAGTGTACAAAAGAATATAGTGAAGGGTTAATGGGAGATGAGTTGAATAGAATAATGTATGTATGAATGTATATGAATTTATGTGAAATCAAATGTAAATAAAACAAGTGGTTGCAAGTAAGGCTATGATCTTTCATTTTATGTAATATAGGCAAATTATCTGGTTAATGGTGTGCTAAGGAAATGATCATAGGAGATAGGAGTAGGAGTAATCAAATTTTGATATTAAATTTTGTTTGGAGATTAAGTAATGAGATCCATTCCTTATGAGTAATTTACTTATGTAAATATATGATTGATTAAATTGTTCATTGCCATCATGTAGACTATTGTTATCATCTATATGCTATTTATTGTGCAATAAGGGGAAATGGTGAATATTGTAGTACATCATCAAGTGATTAGTTGAGGTTTTGATATCTATTTCTATTGTAACTTCGGTAAATGTGGCAATTTCTTAGATAGGATATCTTCAATATTAATCATGTCATTAGTATATTCCGTATGTGTATGAAACACTTTATTTCCTCCTTGCATATGTCTCCTTTCATGAAGAATATTTTCTTAGAATTTTGTAAAGACTGTATTGCATTAAAATGATAAAATGAATATAGATATACTAAAAAACATCTAGTTTTAAAATTCTGGCATGCATTCTCTAACACATTCAGGGTGTTGTGTAGCGGCTACTCCCTTTGGTGTGACTGAAATTGGTCACCTCGTGATGTAGATCTGGATAAGTTGACTATTTTGCCTCAAGTTATTTTGTGATTTGTGCTAGAATCATTGAAGTAAATTTGATTTTGGGATTTTGTAATTCTTCTTTCATCTATTTTTGAAGTGGTGGCACTTGTCACACTTTTCTTCTTGACTGATTTCGCCGACAATTTTTGTGATCTAATGTATATTTAGATGATCCTTTCTTTTTGAACCTTCTCTTATGTTATTGTTGTTGTCTTTTGAGATCGTTTTGTATGTTTAGTATTGCGGGCCCTCGTTTTGTGTGATGTATTGTCTCTATCATGTTCATTTTGAACCTCTGATAGTGTGTGTGCAATGGAGGACACTGTAGAGAAGTGCACTAGACATAGTGAACAATTAGATAATTTTAGTATCAGATGAGTAAATTAAATATAAGATAGAAGTGCATTTGGATTGGAGAAGTTTGTAATATATGAAAAAGTTAAATGCAAAAGAACTGTTATGAGTGCTTTTGTATATATATTGCATAATTAATGGATTAGAGTGCCTTTGAACAATTTGATTGGATGAAATATTCGTTGAATGTTTGTATCAGAGTAGTATAGTGGAAGTGTGGTAGAAACTGAAATTTTTTGAATACCATAAATCTTGTTTTCATAGGATATAGATTTTAGATAATTATGAGATTTTTTTGATCTTATTCGGTCTTGAAGGAAGTTTATTCAAATTTCATCGTATAAGTGTATGACATGTGACTTCTTTAATAATATAAGGATGTGTCTATGTGTAAAGTATTGTGTAAAATGTATATTTTTCTTCTCAATTGCGTACAACTAGATGTTAAAGGAGTGTTTCCATACTTGAAATGGTGTGAGTTATTGTGATTTTTGCTTATAGATGCTAACTCGGTGACATGAATTATAGTTTTGATCTCACAAAATGTGGTTAAATAAAGTTCACTTGAAGATATTATAATGATTTAGCATGCTTATTGTAACTAGTAAGAGTTTTGTAACTTGTTTTATCTCTTATGTAATGCATTTACTTGAATAATTGAAGCATAGTAAGGAAACTTTTGTTGTCATTATCTTACTTTGAGCTAGGAAGTGTTTTGAGATAAGATGTTCTAATGATTGATGAATCCTTAGCGAGGAGACTATGTATATTGTTCATAAATGTTCTATAGGAAATATATGATTTGGTTGTGTTCAAAAGAAGTTTTAGATTAACATGTACATCTTAATCTTAAGCTCGCGACTTCCAAGAGTAAGTCAAGTTTTAGGGGGAGGAGGATGTAGTGCCCCTCCCTGATTCATCCTTTATGATAGAATGTGATAAACACTTTTAGATTTGTGCTCTAATAGTCTCTTTGATATTAGTGGATTCATTATGATTTATGTGGATGAAGTTATGTCCTGGACTAATATGTTGATCAGGATTATGCACTCACTATTCATGTATGGATTATATTGCTTATGAGGTTGTGATGTTATCTTGATTATGCTAACCCTATTCCATAATTATGATGATGATTGAGTTGATGATTGTGACTATATTCTAGTGTCTTCGTGATGGGGACGATGTCATACCACTCATTGCGAACATGATATGGCGTTGTGATTCTCTATCACTTGCCTAATCATTTATGATGTATATGTATCATACATATGTTGTATTGTGTTTTAGTGATGGATGCAGGATTGCTGTAACTAGACATCGACTCCACTTGGTCGCACAGGTTTGAGCGTGTCTTATCCCAATGGAAAGTTGTTGGAGATGGCATATGTTTCCCTCTCATACTTTAGGCTTAAGTTGATACCCTTGTTAATTAGTGTCCTGGCTTGAGTCGTTGATTTGGGTCATGTGGTATGTTGTTCAACCTTATGTTGGGTTGCCTTGTGAATTTGCAATTATTTATTAATTAATAATTAATCGGTTTATATAGTTTATTTAGTATTAAATTAAATTAATGGATGGCATTAATGTTTGATATTAATGTGTGACTTATTATTATTAGAGATTTATTATTTATTGATGTTTATTTCATGAATTTGTATATACTTAATGATTTTATATTTTTATTATTTTATGGTCTAATGTTTAATTGAATATTTATTATATGAGCTTTTAATTTATTGAATTATTATTTTTTAATTTATTTCTTAATAATTGGTTGAGTATTTATGTCTATCTGTACATTTATTTATTTATTGTTTAATTACTGATTGAAGCATTTATGCTTGTCCATACATTTACTTATTCATTATCCATTTTGCTTATTTATCTATTGTTTATTATCTTATTTATTGTTTATTTATTTATTGTTGGGTTATTTATTGTTTATCTAATTATTTATTGTTTTGATTATTTATTTATTTATTTGTTATTATTTATGTAGTTACCCCTTGTTATGATTGACCCTCTTCGAAGTTGTGATTGTGAAGATATTATTATTTAATTATTTATTTATTTATTTATACTATATTTTATGGTTTAACATTTATTGAGGCATTTGATTTATTTATTTTATTTATTAGCCCTTTCTATTTTATTAATTGATTAATGGGTTTATTTATTATTTATTATTGTTGTTTATTCTTTTAGCCATTTGTTTATTTATTCTTTACCTTACCAACCCTCTTTTATTATTGGTTGTGAGATTTAGAGATTTACATAATATTATTTTATTATTATTCTCACATTGAATTTGGGTAGGGTTGGTATGATTAATAATATTTTAATTATTTTGATGTCGACCATGATGGGTTACGGTTTTGGATTAATTTTTATATATTGAGTTCTCTTAGTTTTGTTGGGGGCTGGCTTGCTGGAGATTATTTTTATTATTGTGAAATTCATAATTTGGCTTAGTTTTGAATTTGGAATTGGAGCTTGGATTTGGGATTGTGATTCATTGAATTTCATTGTCCATTTTTTGCTATTACCAGGTTAGAGGGTTTATCCTTCTTTGCAATTAATTTCAAAAAGATTGTTTGGAAAAGATTGTCCACAGGAAATTTTGGGTTGCTGAGAAATTTAAATAAATCAATTATAAATGGATTGATTGGGATTGTTGTATTCTTTGGTTTAAATTTTTGGAAATGCTTGTTGTGAATTTTTGGCCATTTGGGAGTTGTTGGTGTCATGAAAAGGCTATTTAGTCTGTTATGTGTTTTGCAGTGATTGTTGTATGTGCAACAGAGCCTTGTGTAAGCATCGTAGTGTGACGAAAATGTTGTTTAGTATGTTATGTGTTCTGCAGTAATTGTTGCATGTGCGACATAACCCTATGTAAGCGTCGCAATATGGTGAAAATGTTGTTTAGTCCATTATGTGTATTGCAGTAATTGTTGTATGTGCAATAGAACCCTATGTAAGCGTCACAGTGTGGCGAAAATGTTGTTTAGTCTGTTATGTGTTTTGCAACAATTGTTGTCTGTGCAACAAAACCCTGTGTAAGCATCGCAGTATGGTGAAAACACTGTTTAGTCTATTATGTGTTTTGCGGTAATCATTGTATGTGCAACAAAACCCTGTGTGAGCGACGCAGTGTTGCGAATGAGTTGTTTAACCTACTGAATGTTCCACAGTAACTATTATATGCACAACAAAACACTTTGAATGCGCTACAGAGTATCGTAAACACATTGTTTGATTTTGTACTGCTGTTTTGGCTTTTGAGTCACATATTTTGTTAGGGTTTTGACTTTTTAATTCACTTTTATTGATGGTTTTGGACTCCAGAGGCTTTGTAGTATCATTTCTGATGGTTTTGGGTATTGTGTTATTGCTTTTTGATGCACTTGAATCCTATTTGGGCTCCTACAAGTATTTTTGCACTTGTATGTTGAGGTATGAAATGTTGCTCCAGCAAGATGTATTCATCCCTTGCTGTCGAGGATGAGTATATGCAGCTCCAGTGAGAGGTTATGGTGTACCTCATTGTTGAGGACTATGCGGTATCATTCGATTCATATTATTGCCCTATTTATGTGTTGTATCACTCTTGAGGCTTTCTTTATTATTGCATTATGATGCTTGAGCTTATGGCATGATTCTTGTGATATGGAATTTGTGTGTATGTTTATGGTCATCCTTTATGATTTTGTTTGTATCAGATTTGTAATGACTTTTGGATGCTTTCCTTGATGAGTTTCATGTTGTTATTGTGATGTACTTGTTATGTGCTACCGTATGGTTTTGGTCCATGGTAGGGAGAGTGGGCTCTTGCATGTGTGGACCAAGGTCTTGAGCATTAGACCTCTAGGAGGGGGCCTAGACTTGATGAAAATACATGAAGAGTTTTATTGTAATTGCAACTGATAATATTAATAATTGATTAGTTGGTTTGGGTATTTATGAATTCACTAAACAAGATAATAATTGGTTTTGTGGCCCCACCTCATAGCCCTTGAGGATTACTCGGGATGAGCTTGGGAAGACCATTGGAGTGGTAAACCAATCTCCCTTGAATGGATCCAAGGTTTAGATGGTTCCACATGTCTATCAGGGTGAGGCTTGGCCCCTTCTGTTGTGAGGATAGCATGTGATGACACTCTTTCCCTACATGTGCCCATTATCCATATACCTTGATTTATCTATTGTGCCTCTGGAGGTTGATTGATTTGATTTAGCCATGAGATGTAAATGATGTTATACTCTTATGTTGGAGTCATGTGGTGTCATGTTGTATCCTATGGTTGTTAGGTGTTAGCTTAGGTCTTGAGTGTGATTGGAACCTTATGTCATCTCCTAGCATAGGGGGTGGTTCCTATTGGTTCCACATGGTTGGGTGGTTTGATGCCTTCTTCCATTGGGATATTTCTCTTCTTGGATGTTAGCTTGCATGGATTGGATTCCTAAATTATTTCTTATGTGAATATTCTTTGGTGCTGATTTATATACACTTGGAAAAAGAAACATTGGGTCATGATGCTCTGTATTTGTAAAAGAGATTATGTACCCTTATGTTATATATCTTCATATGGATGCTGATGTAATTGAGAAAGGGATGATGTAATAGTTAGGTAAAGTTCTGATGGTACATTCATTGAAGTATTGGATATTCATTATGTAATGTTAGATTATGAGTTCTATGTGGATAAAAAAGAGTTAGTGTGTATGTATTTGTATTGTATTGAAATTGTAAGATGAGATTGTATGTATAATCATATGAAAATTAAGTTGGAAGAATAGTAGTTGATGTTATAGATCTTGTTTAAAAAATGAAAGTTATCTAGATGAAATGGATTATGTTACTTAGGTGAATGAGCTAGTTATCTTAGAGATATGTAATGAAATTTTAAAGAACAATCTAGTCCTATAGAAGAGAATGGTTATACAAACTATGATGCTTTTATGATGAATGAAAACATATAGTAGAATGGATATTAGGAGTATTTGATTTGGTAGTTTCTAGAAGAATCTAAAGAGTATGCTAAGTGACTAAGTTATACAAATGTGTTAAGGATTTATTATAGTTGTATGGAAAGTAAATGGATAATAGAATATGATGTTCTAAGATGGATATATGATGTTTCTAGGATTTTGCCAAGTAATGGCGTTGAGATACCCTAGGGAATAGATTTGCATTGTATGAGTTTATATAGGGATTATGTTAATGATTAAATGGTCATTCGACTTCTATAATATGATTCTATGGATATGTTCCTATTGATTTATGCATTCATGTAAATTGTTAATGGTGCATTGATGAATATTGGTAGTAATGTTGCATTAACATAATGTTAAAAATGGTATAGAAGTGATAATTACCTCAAAGAAAAAAAATTTATTATCTCTATTTGTTACTTAGTTCATTAATTTCTTTGGGGTATTTTGGCAGGCATTACAAACTTAATTGGGGGCTCTTTGTCATTAGAGGTGCTGCTTCTTCAATTTCAAATATCTTGGGGTAGCAACATGATTTCCCCTCTTTCTCTCCTTTTCTAAGGTTTCCCTATTTCCTTTGTGATTGCATTATTCATAACTTGATGTCCTTTCTTGCATGGAATTATCCTTCATGTGAGCACATGTTTGTTCCTTGGTGGGACCTATTCCTTGCTGGGAACGATGCATCTACTATAAATAATCTCTCCTTATAGAACTATTTGTGAACATTATTCTTCCTTTTTCTCATTGAAAATTACCTCTTGTTTTGCACAGTGTTATTCATCACTTGATGTCCTGTCTTGCATAGAGTTATCCTTCATGCAAGAACATGTTTTTTCCTTGGTTAGGACCTATTATTTGTTTGAAATATTCTATCTCTTATGAATAACCTTTCTTTAGAAGATGTGTAATTTTCCTCTTTGTCCTCTTGGTTGGGGGGCAAGGATGAATTTTTCTCTCTTTATCTTTCTATCTAATCTATCACTATTCTCTTTAGGTGTTGTGTTTTTTATGTGTTGATATCCTTTCTTACAATTGTATGTATCTTATGATTAATCCTTCCTTAGGGGAATATGTGATCTTTCTTTCTTTCTCTCTCTCTCTTGAAGATTACCACTCCTTCCGAGATGCATTTTACATATACTAATGTCTTTTCTTGCATTGAATATTTATTCATGTGAGTTTATTGTGCATTTTCTTATGCCTAATCTCTCCTTATAAGTTTGTGTAATTATTCTCATTGTCCTTACACTTGGGGGAAAATGATTGATTTCTCCTCCTTTCTTTCTCCTCTCTAAGGATCTACTTTTCCTTTGGGGAGTGGTGTTTGTTCATGATTTGGTGTCATTCCTTGTGTGAAGTTATTGTTTGTCTAGGATTATCTCTTATACAAGAGGTGTAAGTCCTTGGCTACAACCTCTTCTTTGCTTGGCAGTGTATATCTATCATAAACTTACCCCTCACATTGGGTCAAAAATGCGTAATCCTTCATCAAGAATCCCTTTCACCTAGAAATAGGAGGAAGGTATGAATTATTTTTCTCCTTCCTCTCTTTTGGTAGAAGATGTTATGTTTGTTAAAGATAGCTCCTCTTGGGGGTAGATGTATTTTTGATAAAAGATCTCTTTTCCTCCAAGGATCCCCTTTACACTTGTTGCAAGATATCTCTTTTTCAACTATCTTATCCTTGCTTGATGAGTATACCCTCTCTAGCTTAGAATTTATGACATTGTTTCCTAAATGATATCTCCTTGGTGTTGAAGGTAAGGTATCCTTGTTTCTAGCTTCCTTAAGACATCAACATAAAAATATGTTGACATCTTAAGGGGGGACACCCACATCGCTCCCCTTGTACCATATTGTACTATGCTATTGCATATCATTTTTGCATGTCTTAAATAGGGTGTTCATTCTCAGAACCAAAGTAAAAAATCTTAGTGTGAGATGCTTCACACTTGAAACTAGATGTAGCATTTGATATATGTCTTAGATGGGGTTACACATCACTGAAAAAAACAAAGTCTTAAATGGGATGACCTCAAAACTAGGCATGTATCTGCCACTTGGCATTTACACATTTTCACACACACAATCACCCCTTGGCATTTGCATTTACATTACATGTCTTAAATAGGTTGAAGCACACTAAAAAGTAGAGAAAAGAATCTTACACGAAGTGCTATACACTTGAAACTAGACATCACTTACACACACACACACATGAGGATGGGTGAAACTAGCTAAAAACAACTAGACTATTCTTACTCTCCTCCCCACATGGATCACCTAGATAAAAACATCTAGGGGCGAGTTGTCCATGTCCTTTTCTCACCATGGATCACCTAGATAAAAACATCTAGAGGTGAGTATTCCATGCCCTCTCTCATCATTCTTCTCATGGATCAGCTGGATAAAGACATCTAGTGTGTATTCATGCTCTTCTTCCTCTCATGAACTCATAGATTTGTTGTTGATAGTTCATGGATGATGCTTTCTTTTCTCTTTTATGTGATCATTTGTGTTCGTGAGATGGCATTTTTCAAGAATGATATTAGTTGTTGAGACATTTTGATATCGAGGTCTCTTCGGCTAGTTGACTTGAGGTCTTGTTTTTGGTCTTTATCTTTTGGGTCTTGTGTGCCTTTGTGTCTTTTCCTTTATTCATCTTTTTTTCTTTATTTGTATTTTTGTTTTTGTCTTGTTTTGTGTACCTTGCATATGTTTGAGTGAGTTAAGATCCTAAGATTGGGGGCTTAGTTCCTCAAGATTAGTGATATCTTATACTCCTTGTGATTTTGCTCTGCATTCCTCATCTCCTTCTACTTTACCATGAGTATTTGCATAAGCTCATAATCCCACTAAAGTGGGGGCTAAATGTAGCATCCTAAAATTGCACCCCTTGCAATTTTGACTGCATTTTGGGCCCTCATCTTATCGGTCTCATCCCCATGCTTGATCAGGACCTGTTTATGCCACCCCTATGCAACCAAGCTTCATTTTTTACAATTTAAACCTTGCATAGCTCTTGATTCTGGCCTAAATTAGGGTAGGACCCAGGTGCCATGCCCTAGTCCCTACCAAGACCAGGGTGTCGCACCCTAGTCCTCCCTAATCAGGACCTATTTTTGCCCCTAGGCCCTATCTCAAATTTGAGTAGGAATTAAATCCCCCATGTCAGCCTATGTCAGAAAATTAAATGTTTGATGATAGGCAGGTATATAAGGAGGTCTTCCCCTCTCATTTGAGCATAAGGTGAATATACATTCGTGAAGGCGGAATTGGATCTCTAGCGTTCAAGCATCAAGCATTCAAGCATTCATCATCTATCATTCCTCAAGGATGCATATTCTTCATCTATCCATTGTAGCAACATTACATCATTCATTTGCAAGCATGTGTGTGTGTTAGGGTTTTGTCATGTTCATGCCATTTCATACAACATATGTGACTACATCTAAGAAGCAAAGCATTATCATCATCTATTGCAGATCTGAAGGTATACCTTTCCATCATTTATTTCAAGCATTTGCAGTATTTCATTCAAGGTTGATTCCAAACTAGAGTTTGACTTAGGAAAACCCCTATTACCAACCCCTTTCTTCTTCTTTCTGTGTGTAGGAAGCAAGTGCATAACTATACTTTTGGAATTAAGCTTTATTTGCAAAGACAGAAAAATCCTTTTTGACATGCGAAAAGTTCAGAGGACCAATAGGAGGGCAACCTGGTCCAGACACACGGTCCTTATAACTTCTGGCAGATTTTGCAGGGTAGCTCCAAATCATCTCAAACTTCTCAAATCTAGGTGCATGACGAAATCCCAAATTTGTAGCTCATTGTTTCTTCTTACTTTGTCTTCAATTTCAACACTTTACTTATTCAACTTACAAAAGAGGGTCAAACATATTTCAAACCCAATCAATCTACTTAGTATTCAGTCCTTGCATCATTTAGGATTGGATCTATTGGATTCATCCCCTCTTTTGAATGTAAATTTCTCCAAGTGAAAATTGGCTTAGTGATTTCCCCCTTTCCAAGTGGTGAATTTACAAAGCCCTGAATTTTCCACTTTACAATCTCAGAATGTTGCTTCTATACTTGTGTAACTATTTAATACTATGCAAGATTTATGCTCTATCTTGAGTTAAGTACATTATTCTACATCTTTTTCATATCTATCGAGATGTGTTCTTTATCATGCAAAAATTAGCCTACTTAATGTATGCTTATGTTCTTTTTGCTCACTTGGTTCACCTCTATTTTCTCTACTTTTTTTCTCTACTCTAAAGAAGTTAGAAAAATTTAAAAACACATTTAGAGGGTTGGTAATATGTCATAATTTACCTTGGTCAACCCCTAGAAAAATTAGCTAAATGATTTATGATAACAAATTCTAGCCATGCAAATGCTCTAGAATAGATGTGCAAATTAACATTCATTTTAGTACACCAAGGAAAGTAATCCTATCATGTTCCATTAATACAAATTAATCTAAAGATATGAGAGGATTGTGTTAATTAATACCATTGGATGCCTTTAAATACAAGGACATATAAATAAATTACAAAAAATGTGTTAATTTAACCCTTGGTGGTAAAGAAATGAGTGAGTCAACCAAAATTTCAATTTCAATTTGAAATATTGAGGGTCAACTCTATGGTCACCTAATTGGCTTTTGGTCCCTCTACATTTTTTGTTGCTTTGAAGATTGGTGGTATTTAAAAATACTTTTGAAGGGTTGTTGATATGTTTCAAGGAGACATGTTCATAGTTTTCAACCCCTAAGCAACTTAGATGAATAAACAAAGAGAACATATCTCAACTATGCAAATTCTCTAGAATGAATGTGACTCATTTTAATTCATGAATGGAAGTATTCCTTGTATGTTCCTTCAATGTGAATTTCTTAGATATTAAAAGATGATAATTAAATGCCATTAAATAACAAGGAATAACAATAACTTGCACAAAACATGTGTTTAGTCTTCCCTTGGTGAGAAAGGAATGGGTCCTAGACTCACACAAAATTTAAACTTAAATTTTCAAAATTTAGGAGTCAAGTCCATAAGTATATGATTGATTGCATTTGTGGAAATGATCAAAGAAAAAAATATGGTCATATTGAAGTGGATTACATATTTATAAGGATATGTAGATGAATGTATATGTTAATGTGTGGCTTGGGTGAACATATCAAAATGTGCACATATAGGTAGGTATGATATGGGAAAAATAATCTTCATACAAGATTGTGCCATTTTTCATTATATGAATATATTAAGAAATGATCTCAAATTTTGGGCAAAAATAAATGGGAAATGTGTATGAAAATTTCACCATTCAAGAACATATTATTTAAATCTATCGTGTTAATTAGTTTTAGCAAGATTATTGATTTTTTAGTATGATTTAAAAGTTCTTTTGATTGTCTATATTAAACACATACAATATATCCTCATAAATAACTAAAGAATTGTAATGGTAACAATTTATATACCAACATGCCCTTTTCCCTTATGTTTTGGACTTGCTTAGATTAGATTGCCTAAAATACAATAACAAGTGTGTGGCATATTTTTATGTCAAATCAACTCATAACATTCATGTATCTTAATTCTATCTTATTCATCCCAAGAAATTTTAATTATGATCCCTAGATCTATTTTTCATCACCCTAGATTAAATATGCAAATGTAGACTTTACCCAAGTCATTTCCACACCCACAATTTTGAACATTGAACTTAAAATTTTTAAATTTTAAATCTCATTGACTCCCCCTACTAGCCATCATGAGCCAACCTAGTGCATTTTTTTGTTTGATTAGTGTGCCTTATTATTGTATCTAGGGACATTCATTAATTCATTTTTAGATCACCCATAATGAGTTGGGTCATCTATAATTCAACTTGCAAAATGAAATGAAAGGAGCCATTATTATTGTACCATTAATAGAGAATTACATCAACATACAATATCCTAATCTCATTTAATGTTACTTATTTTATTTGATCTTTTTCTCAAATCCATTAACTTAGTCCAACAAGAGATCCAATTCATGAGATAGTGACTCTTACAATTAAACAAATTCTTAAAGGCGTTCCTACAAAATTCTAGTCCTTAAAAAAAAATATCAAAAATCAAAGTGAGTGAGTTTCAACAATCCTCTTCTTCTTAGTTCAAACTAATGCATTATAATTCAATTTTGCACATAAATTTAGATCCACATGTGCATAGGTGATCTTGAGTGAAAAAGAGCTAGTCTACAAATTTTGAGATCTTCATATACTTGGTGAATCAATCACTAACATCTACCACAACATATTTCTATCACCAAATTTTGAGCTTAGTATTGCATTTATTTTATTTTATTTTTTATGTTTAATTTCAATATTTAATACTTTTGTCCCAACTCATATATTTAGTTTTTATTCTATTTATTTAATTAATATAGATATTTTATGTAAGTAGCATTTTCCCCCTTCATTTTGGTAAAAACAATTTTCTTACACCCTAGGTTTTACCTTAAGGTTTTTCTCTACTCATTTAGGGTTTTATATAAAAAAATATGCTTGCATCTATTACTTAATTATTTAATTAGGTTTTATGTTTCCTTTTCTTTGGTCTATTATTTTCCATACATTTATTTAATTTTCTGCTTCATCCTATAATCAAGTTTTCACGTACCTTACCATTATTTTCACTTCTAGGGTTTTGTTTGTTAAGTTAAATTATTTAGATCTAAGTGATTGCTAATTTATCTAATTTATAGTAAACTTTTTTATAATTCGTGATTGATGAATCCCACAAGCCCAATAATCACCTGCATACAAATACCTGCCACATACAAGAGAAAAACCTACAAAGAAGAGAGTGCAAGAATAATTGGAGACAATTGCAAGAAGAAAACAAAATTGAATTAACTTTCCAGAATGATTAATTACAATGAGATCAATCCTTCAATAAAGGAGATAAAAACCCTAAAGCAAACCCTAAGGGTTGAATGCATGAAAAAAAAAATTGTTAAATGCCTATAAAAGCTTCCTAAATTTAGCTTAAGTGAAAAAAGAAAAGGTGACTTAATTAATTAATCAATATGATTAAATTAATTAAGTAAATAAAACCTTTTACTCTAACACCCCCCCTTAAGATGAATTTAGGGAGTAGACAAAAAGCTAAGTGCATGAAAGTAGCTACATGCAAAAAATGCAACTACATGCAACAATATAAATTTGGGTCCCGACAACAAGGCCTAATGAGATACCCAATCACAACATGCAAATCTCTGTAAAGTGGAGAAAAGGAGAAAACCCAGTGGGAAAAAACTCATCTCCAAAAAGAGATGGAAAAAATAAAGTACATATGCAAGTGCATGTCTCAAGAGACTCTGTCAAGAAAATTTGTACAACCAACCCCCCATGAGAGAGTTTTGAGACTCCAAAGCCCCCCCATAATGATAGAACCCCTATGTCGATAGTCAAACCAATGTGTCTCTGATACAGAAGAAACAAAGGATGTGGACAAAGAAGATGATACCCTTGGACAGGAGGTAAAACTGGAAGGCCTGGATGATGCTCAAAGGAGAATGCATGATGATGTTGAAATGGAATCCCCAATTATAGTGGGAAAACATATGTGTTGAATCTCTCATCTGAGAGGGAATGAACATCCTCTAAAATATCCTCAACAATTGGAATAGGTGGCTCAATGCATGGAGCTACAATGTTAGGCAATGCTGAAGAGGAATCCTATTGAACAGAAGCAATCTCAATAGGAGGTGGAGGTGTAGAAGTCACAAGACTGGTCTCAGGAATAACACACAAGTTCAAGTGAATTAACTTCACCTCAACATGCTCTCTTGAAGAAAGAGAGTGTTTCTCTGATAGTGGAGATGGTGGACCAAAATGAGAGAAAGAGTACAAGCGGGAAGAATGATCAACTGTCCCTGTTCCAACAATATTGACAGTCTCACTGTCTCTGATGTTCACTGAATCTCGGGTGAACTCGACTATCTTCCGTGTCCCAGTGTGAGTAATCTGATAGATGGAGAGAAGGTTAGAGGAAAAATATGGAACACATAATACATCATGAAATGTACCATCATCAATGTCGATATAACCTTTCCAACATATAGTCATAACTCTGTTGTTACCTGTCAAAATGTGTGGTGTAGGCAAAGCTTGAAAAAATGAGAAAATATCCTGAGAAGATGCCATATGATGTGAAGCACATGAATCAAGTAACCATCTAGAAGAAGGTGGACTCCCTTACTTCTGTCTTGTCCATCTATCTGGAATGGAGAAGAAGAAGACCTGTGAGAAATAGAAGAAGAAGAAGGAATATCAATGTTGCTCTTTTGAAGAAGACTTGTCAAATCTAAAACCTGTTTTGCATATCTATCAATCTTCTTCTCATAGCCCTAAGACTCATCATGATTTGGCTTACTGCAATAAGCACACTTAGGTCTATCTTTCTTTGATTTCCCCCCTTTAGGAGGAGGTGGGCTAGAGGACTGTTGTGAACTAGAATCTTTCCAAGGCTCTTTGGCCTTTGGCTTCTGTTTCTACTTCTGTGGCTCTTGAGATGATTGTATAATCAAGGCAAGGTTTTGTGATCTAGTGTGAGAGTCCAACTAGGATATTTGGGCCTTCTCATGAGTCAGACGATCACAAAACAACTCAAAAGTGGGCATGGTATGACGTGCCCCCATAGCATCCATGGTGGAGAAAATCAAGAAGAGAAAATTTGAAAAGGACCTCGAAGCTTAGTGTGTTAGACAGTTCAAATAACCGGAAGACAACTGAGAGGGGGGGTAAATCAGTTGTCATATATTACCAGAACATTTAGCAATTAAAACTTTAATACTGAAACCCAAAACATTAATACCAGAATGCTTAAACCAAATACCGGAATAGCAGTTAAACCAATTAAGCATAAACAATAACTAGAGAATAAATACCATCCACATGACACCAAGATTTATATGTGGAAAACCCGGTAAAGGGAAAAACCACAGTGGGAAGCCTACCCACAGTCAGATAATACTTCTAAAATAAGTATGTGAATTACAATTGAGGGGCATGCACTTGTAGGAAGGCCAACAACCTAGAGCGCACTGCTCATCACAAAAGGAGTGTCACTGACTACATAGAAATCCAGACTACAATCTGGAAGAAGGAATGAACTGCAAAGATAACATCTCCTATGCCTGAGTACAGTTTCAGTTAGACTCAATACCGAAGGACTAAATCCTCTTACATAAACCCAATTCGATCTCCAGTGATCGACCAAGACCTCTACCTGAATTATATTACATATACATATCCCATTCCCTGACCATATACTATGATGATTTACGATGATATCTTACATCATATATATACAAATCCTCGACCATAATCAATTAGGTCGGCCACCAGAAAATAAACCAATTACATAATTACAAAACATGTCGGCCTTAGACCAAAAAAATAATATCCAACTCATAAGACATCCTAGAAACACATCGAGAGGTCCAATCCACATGTTACATTAAGTCGGTCCATAACCTAGATCAACGGAGACCCAATATAGGTACACACACTAAAGCAATGATCCCAATCTGTCAAGTCTAGAACATGATCACCATCAGCATCTTGAATCCATACCAGAAGCTGTACCAACACCACTTATGCAATTCATCAAAGATCTTCATCAAAAGCTCTACCGGTGAAACCCTCATCAAAACCACAAACCAAGTTTCCAAGCAAATAGGATAGCATCTGATCATGAGACCAAAACCAACTGACTGAATATGAACATGATTAGCATGAATAAGCCAATTCCATAACCAAATCATACCAGAGCATACTGGATCATGCCGGATCCGAACCAACCAAAAACCACACATCCTACCAAGACCAGAAGGGTGCTGGTCAAACATCCAAAATGACTAGTGTTGACATCAATGGAAAAACATCAATGCAACACATAATCAATTCCTCCAAATGGCTAACAATCTCCCCCTTTGGCATTGATGGCAACACTAGATGTGAAAAACATCTAAGTACCAAGAAAAGCCAAACAAGTCTCCCCAATGGAAGACAACCAACAATCTCCCACATAAAGATATAGCAATGAAGTTCTGAAACAAAGACCAAAATCCCCCTGTGACTGATATCTCTATAAAGATTTGAATTACACATATATCTCTCCCACTAATGTATACAACTATTTAAGTTTTTTTCACATCAATATCTCTCCCCCTTTGACATCAATGCCAAAAATATGACAAAAATATCAAAGCAAAAACATAAACCACTTAATCACAAATCTGACTACTCCCCCTGAGCAATAGCATCCCCACATCAGTGTCACAATGAATAATATCTTTGATAATCCATATCGGACTGATGCCAAAAAGCATCAAACAATTTTTTGCCAGAGGGGCAGAAACCCCTAACCTGTCTCTCAGGTACTCAAATGGGTCTTTAGGCAAAGGTTTAGTGAAAATATCTGCAATCTACTCTTTAGTGTTCACATAAACCAATCTGAATTTATTTTCTTTCACCTTTTCCATCAAAAAGTTATACTTGATAGATATGTGCTTTTTCTTAAAATGAAATACCAGATTCTTTGATATATCAATAGCAGCAGAGTTATCACAGTGAGTAACTACCGGTCCAGTGCAATGCACTTTGATATCCTTCAACATTTGCTTCATCCATAGAACCTGTGTACAGTTAGTAGCAGCAACAACATACTGAACTTCAACAGTAGATAAAGAAGTACATGACTGTTTCTTGTTGATCCATGAAACAAACTTCTTTCCAAGAAAGAAAGCTCCACCGGAAGTACTTTTCCGGTCATCAACATCTCCAACCCAATCAACATCTGTATATACACATAAAGTAAAGTCATCATCCTTAGGGTACGATAAACCATATTCAGATGTACCTTGCAAGTATCTAAAAATCCTTTTCATCGCACTCTCATGATTTTCTCCAGGATCACTCTAAAATCTAGATGCAATACAAACAACATTCATTATGTCAGGCCTAGTCTGAGTCAAATAAAGAAGACCTCCAATCATAGATTTGTATCTTGTAGGATTTACCCATGCAGAAACATCTTTCCTTGTCAATTTCTCACTTGTAACCATAGGGGCACTTACCGGTTTAGAATCTCCCATACCAAATTTCTTGAATAATTCCCTAGCATACTTAGTTTGACAAATGAAAATACCTTTATTAGTCTGATTAATCTGCAAACCTAAGAAAAATTTCATTTCCCCAATCATAGACATTTGAAATTCCTTCTCCATATTTTTAGAAAAATCCATGCATAACTTATCTTCACCTCCAAAAATAATGTCATCAACAAATAATTCAATAATCAATATATCATCATTAGTTGTCTTATAATATAAATAACTATCAGCATTACCCTTAGTAAAATCAAGCTTCAAAAGACATTTATCCAACCTTGCATACCAAGCTCTAGGTGCCTGTTTCAATCCATATAAATCTTTCCTTCACTTGCAAACCATTTTTGTATCATCTGATAGTGAAAAACCATTAGGTTGCTCAATATGAACTTCCTCATCAAGATCCCCATTAAAAAATGCACACTTAACATCCATCTGATAAACCTTGTAGTTTGTATGGGCAGCATAGGCAAGACATAATCTTACAACTTCAATCCTAGCTACAGGTGCAAAAGTCTCACCATAACCAATTCCTTCCTTATGATAATATCCTTTACAAACCAATCTAGCCTTATTCCTTACCACTTGACCCATTTAGTTCCAATAACATTCTTATTTTTAGGTCGGGGAACCAAAGTCCATGTCTTATTATTCTCAATCTAATCTAATTCTTCTTCTATAGCTTTCAACCAACATTTATCTTTACATTATTCAATTACTGATACCAATTCAACTTGAGAAATTAAACATACCTCATTAGTTGTCAGTCTTCTTCTTGTCATCACTCCATTGTTCTTATCCCCAATGATCTGATCTTCTGAATGATTCAATCTCACATACCTAGGAGTCTTCTGACTCTCTGTTCCTCTTCCCGGTTATTTAGTTATTGTTGAATTTTCTAATACTGGCAAAGTAACTAGTTCAACACTTTGTTCCAGTAAAGATTCTATCGGTTCAGATATAGTCATTTCCACCACTGGTTCTTGCTCATAAACTCTGATTTGACCTCTATTTAGCCCATCCACCTTGACATTAGAACTCTCCACAATTCTCTATAATCTCTTGTTATAACATCTATATGCTTTGCTTTCATTAGAATAACCAAGAAATATGCCTTCATCACATCTAGGATCAAATTTTCCAATGATATCGTCTCTACTGATATAACATTTACTAAAAATGATTTTGAAATACTTAATAGTAGGAGTATTGCCAAACCATAATTCATAAGGTGTCTTACCAGTTTCTCCTTTGATATGTACTCTGTTGAATGTATAAACCGATGTGCTCACTGCTTCTCTCTAGTAGTTATGAGGTAGACTAGCTTCCACCATCATTGTTCTAGCAGCATCCAAGATAGTTTTGTTCTTCCTTTCCACAACTCCATTCTGCTGAGGTGTCCAGGGAGTGAAAAATTGTCTCCTTATACCATGCTTCTGACAAAAGTTATTAAACTCATCAGGTGTGAATTATCCACCATGATCTGACCTCAAACATTTAATCTTCAATCCTGTCTCAGTTTCCACTTTAGCCTTAAAGATTTTAAAATTTTCAAATGGTTCAGATTTCTCCCTTAGAAAAGTAACCCACATCATTCTACAATAATCATCAATGATTAGCATGAAATATATATCACCATGAAAAATTTTAACTCTAGAAGGGCCACACAAATCAGTATGAATAAGATCAAGAACATCATTAGATTTATCTTGTATACTCCTAAAAGAGGTTCTGACCTGTTTACCCATTTGACATTCTTTACATACCAAATTATAAGGCTTCACAATCTTAGGTATATCTCTAACTGCCTTAGTTGAATTGATATTTACAATGCAATCAAAATTCACATGACACAACATTTTATGCCATAGCCAACTCTCATCAATTTGTGTAATCAAACATGTCTTCTCACCGGAATTCAAATGAAATATATTACCTTTTGTCTATGTACTAGTTGAAATCTCCAAACCAGATCTGTTAATGATTTTTCATTTTCCATCCTTGAACTGTAATTGAAATCCCTTATCCACCAATTGTCCTACACTCAAAAGATTATGCTTCAAACCTTCACCAAAATAAACATTATCAATATTGTTCTTACCATCCAGTGATATAGTTCCTTTTCCTTTGATCATACATGCTTTATCATCTCCAAATCTAACCAGACCGCCATGAAATTATTGCAAAGATAGAAACTTCCCTTTATCTCCAGTCATATGACGTGAACAACCATTGTCAATTACCCATTAATCACTGTCTTCAATTTTAGCAGCAAGTGCCTTCTCTTTAGGCACATTCTCTTCCAATGCCGGAACATCTTCCTTGATAGCCAGGAACACCCATTCCTTCCCATTGTTGGAACCATTAGTAGAGTCTTCTCCCGGTACATCATTAGAATCAGTAACACCTTACTCATCTGCTATGTAGCATGATTTGTATCTGTTTTTCCTGTACTTATACTTGTTTTGATATCCAGGGTTAGGCTTAAAATATCTTCTAACTCTCTCTTCAAATCTTGAATTCCTTTCAAGACATCTAGATGCAAAATGACCAATCTTATTACATGCAAAATATTTAAAAGGTGCTTTTCTTTCATACTTACTTCCCACCGGTCCTTTAGGTACTCTTCTAGCAAATAGTGCTTCAAGTTGCTCAAACTCATCATCTTTTCTCCTCATATCATCCAATTCCTTTGCATATAAAGCTTTCCAATCTTTCTTACCAGTTGCTGATGTAGATGCATGAAAAGAAGGTTCAGACTTCATAGCTCCAAAAGGTCCAAATTCTTCAAGCTCAAAAGCAGATAACTTCCCAACCAAGGTATCTCTATTGACAGAAGTATTAGCCATTGTTCTCAACTCATTAATAGCAGTAGCCTTCATCTTGTAAGCTGGTGGTAGGGCTCTTAGAACTTTAGGAACAATTTCATCATCACTTAGAGTTCCACCACAACATTGAATTCCCATAACAATCTCATTTACCCTTTCCATGAATGCAGTAATCCTTTCATCTTCTTCCATCTTCAGGTTTTCATATCTCACCCGGTAACCATCAAGTTTAGCAATATTCACTGTAGGGTCACCTTTATTCAGAGTCTCCAACTTACCCATATAGCCTTTCCAAATGATTTGTCAGTTAATCCCATTATTTGTTGATCAAAAAGTGCACACAATAGGCATTCTCTTGCTCTAAAATCATTCTCAAGCTCCTTATCAAAGTTTACAAGAGGAGGATTTACAGATTTTGGATTGTGAGGTGTAACACCATTCTGTGTGATCTCCCAAATCTCCTCGCCAATACATCTTAGATGAGTCTCCATCTGAATCTTCCTTACTATGTAATTTGTTCCATCAAGCCTAGGAATATCTCTCTGAAAGATAGCTCTAGGTGAGCTAGATGAACTTGAACTGTTAGTCACCATAGGATCTTCCTCAAGCGGTTAAGCTTTCTACAGAGAGGACCAGATCTCTGATACCAATTGTTAGATAGTTCAAATAACCGGTAGACAACTGAGGGGGGGGTGTGAATCAATTGTCATAGATTACCAGAACATTTAGAAATAAAAAAATTAATACTAGAACCCAAACCATTAATACCAGAATGCTTAAACCAAATACCGTAATAGAAATTAAACCAATTAAGCATAACCATCCACATGACACCAATATTTATACATGGAATACCTGATAAAGGGAAAAACCACGGTGGGAAGCCTACCCATAGTCAGATAATACTTCTACAGTAAGTATGTGAATTACAATTGAGGGGCCTACACTTGCAGGAAGGCCAACAACCTAGAGTGCACTGCTCATCACAAAAGGAGTCTCACTAACTACATAGAAATCCAAACTGCAATCTGAAAGAAGGAATGAACTGCAAAGATAGCATCTCCTATGCCTGAGTACAGTTCTGGTTAGGCTCAATACCAAAGGACTAAATCCTCTTACATAAACCCAATTTGATCTCCAATGATCGACCAAATCGTCCGCCTGAATGATATTACAGTATTCGCACATTACATATACATATCTCATTCCCTGACCATATACCATGATGATCTATAATGAGATCTTACATCATATATATACAAACCCTTGACCATAATCAATTAGGTCGGCCACCAAACAATAAACCAATTACATAATTACACAACATGTCGGCCTTAGACCAAACAAATAATATCCAACACATCGAGAGGTCTAATCCACATGTTACATTTAAGAAGGATTCTCACTAACTACATATAAATCCAAACTACAATCTGGAAGAATGAATGAACTGCAAAGATAGCATCTCTTATGCCTAAGTACAGTTTTGGTTAAGCTCAATACTGGAGGACTAAATCCTTTTACATAAACCCAAATCAATCTCCAATGATCGACCAAATCCTTTGCCTGAATGATATTACATTCTTCTCACATTACATATCCATATCCCATTCCTATATCCTGATGATCTACAATGAGATCTTACATCATATATATATACCTTGACCATAAGCAATCAGGTCGGCCACCAGACAATAAACCAATTACATAATTACAAAACATGTTGGTCTTAGACCAAACAAACAATATCCAACACATAAGATATCCTAGAAACACATTGAGAGGTCCAATCCACACGTTACATTAAGCCGGTCCATAACCTAGATCAACCAGGACCCAATATAGGTCCACACACTAAAGCAATGATCCAAATCCGCTAGGTCTTGAACATGATCACCATCAGCATCTTGAATCCATACCAGAAACTGCAACAACACCACTTATGCAATTTATCAGAGATCTTCATCAAAATCTCTGTTGACGAAACCCTCACTAGAACCACAAACCAAGTTTCCAAGCAAACAGGATAGCATCCGATCATCAGACCAAAACCAACTGACTGAATATGAACATGAGTAGCATAAATAAGCCAATTCCATAACCAAATCATACCAGAGCATACCAGATCATGCCAGATCCAAACCAACTAGAAACCACACATCCTACTAGGACCAAAAGGGTACCAGTAAAGCATCCAAAATAGCTAGTGTTGACATCAATGACAAAACATAAATGCAACACATAATCAATTCCTCCAAATGGCCAACATAGCGAGAATTAGGTAGATGCACTCTGTATCTATCTTTATAGTACCAACACCCTCCAACAAAGATCGCAATGATTTGAACATCATTAGGAAGTCATCAATGGTAGGAAAGGAATCAAGTGCCAAAGAAGTCAACTCTGCCTCAATCTGTAGAGCCCGAAACTTGTTGATGGTGACAAAGAGAGTCTGCAAATTGATCCACATTTCTCGAGGTGTAGTGCAACCCTCAAGGTGGAACAAAACACTATCTGAAATATTCAAGGAAAGCATCCCCATGACCTCATCCATACAGTTCCAGTGCTACATGATCTCAAATGCATGAGTCAACTGAGGTTGAACCTCATCCAAACAAGACCATAACCCTTTCGCCATAAGAAGGCAATTCATATTGCTTTCCAGGTGTGATAATTGTGTGGAGTTATCAGCTTAATAGAGGAAAGGTCTACCATGTGAAATAAAGGAAAAATACGCCCCACACTAAAGAAAACCAAACCCTAGCACAAATTTGAAAGCTGGAAAGTATGAAAAAGAAAAAAATGCAAATGACTGATCTTGGTGTACCTGATGAATTTTATGATAAAATAAGTTGCAGATCTAAATAGAGTGTTCCAACACCTATTCATTTGCAAAACATGGAGTCCGTTCGCAAAATATATGCCCCCGGAAGAGCCAAAAAGTAGTTCTGACTTTGATTGGAAAAAATAGGTACAAAATGACAAAACCAAAAAATATTACCTCCAAATTCGGATCTGTCTCAAAAAGAGCTTTTCAACGATATATGGTTTTGTAATACCCTAAAAATGGTCACCTAAACCATGGGCCCCTAATCTCGACTACATCACCAAGGTCCTAACCAAAGGCAGTTAAATCAATATTGAGCACCTAATTAATTAATTCCCCAATCATCAATGTCACATGGCAAATAAATCATTCTATAATAATTGAATATTTATTTAATTAATTAATCATTCCAAGTAAATCATTTTAATCAATTATCCTATTTATTTAATTAAATATCCTAGCATATTTAATTAATAAATAAATTTGGCATTAATTTACAAAAAAAGGAATTAAATTGAAAAAAGAAATCAACTTGAGATATTTCTTTTTCTAAATTTGAGATAAATTGAGAAATCTCAGAAAAGCAAGAAAAGCAATTAAATTGAATAAATCATTTTCTCTAAAATTAAAACTCAAAGCTTATCTTGAGGAAAGAAGTTTAGTTGCATTGAAAAGACTTTTTCTAATAAAAATCTTAAGTAAATAAGAGGAATGTGCATGGAATCAACTAATTTTATCTCAAGTGCATGAAATCAACTAATTTTATCAACACTACAAACTTAGACTTATAATCTCAATGCATTCAATCAAGCTTTAATTAGAATTTATCGCAAGATTAACTCAATCTAATCTTCTAAAAAACACCATAAGATAACAATAGGTGAAATATGGGGGAAGGAAGCGGCAATAGGGGAATTCAAAATTCAAACTCTCTACAAGGCGGGAACCCTGGTTCCAATGATGGGAGCGGCCAGATCGTATTTGGTCCCATAGGGGAGAAGGATAAGCCTCTGGACTCTCCGGAAGCTGCTGCTATTCAGCAGACTGGCGGTACCTTGCCAGAAAAGACTGAGGGTCCCTCTGGGCCCTTGGGGGAAGGGAACTGTGGGGGGCCCATTCCATGTGATGGCTCCAGGGTGAGCGGGATAGAATCTAAAAAATGGTCTTCTCCAGGCCTTTTATTCAGGAAGCTCAAAGAAATGATCCAGACAAAGTCAACCTCCCGATCACTTCTCAAGCAAGGGAGCAGAAAGACCAGACTAACCACCCTAACAACATTTTAGAAGTGGTGGCTGACACTTGTGAAGGAAATGAACTGCAAGAGGAAAATTATCAACCAAAGGAAGGGGAAATCACTATCTCCCAAGAAGAAAATACTGATTCCTGTTTGCTCATGCCTAGCTTCGAAATCCAAGAAGCTAAAAAATGTGCAATTTTGGGCCTGAACCTCTCAGATTCAGTCTGGAGCTCAAAATCAGCCAACAATGATCTTAATGACTCAAATGCTTCTAGAACTCCTAAATGGGGAAATGAAGAAGAAATCTCTAAAATATTAACCAACCCGGTAGCGGATCCTAAGACAGATGCCGAATGGAAAATACAAAAGCAAAGGAATAAGAAAGGATTAACTCCATCAACTTCTCTCATAAGAAAATCCAACAGAATTGCTCAAGTGGATGTCGGGTATACCTCCTCCCCAGGTCGTCCCTCTAACCACATAGTCAGAATTAAGGAGGCCAGCAAGAACATTGTAGATGGAACCCAGAAGACTCTTAAGGAGTTAGGAATTGGTAAGTACCTATGAATATTATTTCTTGGAATATTAGGGGACTTAATAACCCCCATAAGCAAGACATTATCAGGAATATAATAAGGGATAGTAAACCTGATATCTTTCTAATTCAAGAAACCAAAATGAGTAAAGAGAAAGTTGAATCTTTGAAGTTTTTCAAAAATGGAAAAGTCAGTGGTGGAAGTTCTAAAGGAGCTTCAGGAGGTATTGCTACCATCTAGAATCTCAATTCTGTCAAAGGGAAAATTATCATCCAGGACAATAATTTCTCGTGTATCAAATTCGAGCATCTGAAAGATGGTACTACTTGGGTCCTTACTAACATCTATGCTCCCAACACCTTAAAGGCTAGAAATTCCTTCTGGAAAATTTTTATTCAAGCTAGGGACAACTTTCAAAATCTTAGCTAGTTAGTTATGGGAGATTTTAACACTCCTTTGAGAGAAGAGGAAAAATATGGAGGAAGTCCCCCCCAGTTGGAAAGCGATTGGCCCTTATGGACTTCATAAAATCTCAGCCCTCAGTGATTTGGAAATTTAGGGATGTAATTATACTTGGACTAACAAGAGAACTGGTACTGACCTCATCCAAGTCTGCCTTGATAGGACTCTCATTTCTGATGACTGGTTTAGTCATTATTTCTGTTCTCTATCGGCTCACATTCGGGTTGGCTCGGATCATTTTCCCATTACCTTTAATGCTAAATCCATCAACAGAAGGAGAAACTTCCCCTTCAGATTTGAAAAACTATGGACCCTCCACCCAGACATCAAAAGTAATATCCAGAAATGGTGGAGCATCCAAGTGGAGGGAACTGCAATGTATAGAGTTGTTAAGAAGCTTAAGAGTATTAAGGATAACATAAAAATCTAGAATAAATCCAGCTTTGGGAACATTTTTGAGGCCAAAAGTAAAGTCCAGGAGGATCTCAAAGAAATTTAAACTCAAATCTAGAAAGATGGTTTCAAAACTGTGTCCATTGCTGAAGAAAATGAGGTTCTCAAAAAATATCACGACATCATTGCCAAAGAGGAATACTTTTGGAAGCAGAGATCAAGAAGCATCTGGCTTAAGGAAGGCGATAGGAACACAAGATTCTTCCATATGTAGACTATTAAGCATAAAGCAGTTAACAGGATCTCCAAACTCGTGGTGGATAAAGGGGAGATTACTAAGGAGGAGGAAATCAGAAAGGAAGCCAAAAGTTTTTTTTCGGATCTGCTAAAGAGGGATAACAGATTGGATGTTGAAGACCAATCTTCTTTTCTCCTTAACATCCCTTGTCTCATAGATTATTATAAGAACACTTCCCTTTCCTCCATTCCTTCTAATCAAGAAATAAAAAATGTTGTCTTCTCCTTTGATGGTAACAAAGCGCCGGGCCCGGATGGTTTTCCAAGATTTCTGGGACATTGTCGGGAAAGATGTTACCAATGGAGTCAAGGAATTTTTTGGGGCTAGGAAACTTCTGAAAGAAATCAACAAAACTTTTCTGGCTCTCATTCCTAAATCTCAAGGGGCCAACTCCATGGACAAATTCAGGCCTATCAGTCTCTACAATTCCTTTTATAAGATAATATCTAAGGTCCTTATGACCAGATTGCTTTCCGTCCTTCCAGCTATTATCAACCACCAGCAAACTGGTTTTGTCCTTGGTCATCAAATTCTAGATTCTATTATCATTGTCCATGAGAACATCCATTCTCTAGTTAAAGCTAAGAAGTAGGGTCTTATTCTTAAGCTTGACCTCTCCAA
Organism: Cryptomeria japonica; assembly: GCF_030272615.1. NCBI lineage: Eukaryota > Viridiplantae > Streptophyta > Pinopsida > Cupressales > Cupressaceae > Cryptomeria > Cryptomeria japonica. The sequence goes on along the minus strand of NC_081414.1, from coordinate 579,075,329 downwards.
AGCCTATGATAGGGTTGACTGGGATTTTCTCTTGAAGGTCCTCAGGTCTTTTGGTTTCTCCTCCAGAGTTGTGGATCTCATCACCCATCTTATCTCTTCTGCTTCTTTTGTCGTCCTTATCAATGGTTCACCTTCCCCTTTTTCCCAAGCTTCCAGAGGTCTGAGGCAAGGGGATCCTATTTCCCCTATCCTCTTTATTATTATGGCAGAATGCTTTGGAAGGAGTATGGATAATTTGGTGTTGCAAGGCTCCTTTAAGGGCCTCCACCCATCCTCTACAAATTTGATTTGTTCTCATCAACAATTTGTCAATGATACTATTATCATAGGGGACTCTAGTATCTCTGAAGCTAAAATTTTGAAGAGTAATCTTTGAAAGTTTGCCTCTGCATTAGGCCAGCTTATCAATTGGACCAAAAGTGAAGTCTTTTTCATCAACACTCCGGAGAGAAGACAACAAAGAATCAGTAGAATCCTGGAGTGTAGGATTGTTGATCTTCCTGCAAATTACCTTGGTCTCCCTATGGGCACTGCTCCTCCTGACTTGTTCTGGAGCTCTCTAGTGGACAAATTCCAGAAAAAGTTAGCTGGATGGAAAGGAGCCCTCCTTAGTTATGCTGGCAAGCTCCAACTTCTTAAAGCTTCACTTCAAAGTATTTCAATATATGCGCTCAACCTTTTCAGAATTCCTGTGAAGTATGCTGATTCTATTGAGAAAATCCAAAGAAGATTCCTTTGGTCTGGGGTTGAGGACAAGAAAAGAATGTCCCTAGTGGCTTGGGATCAAGTTTGTAAACTGAAGAGACATGGCGAGCTGGGATTGAGAAGGATCCATACTCTGAATGAAGCACTTTTGTCTAAACAAGTCTGGAGAATGTTCCATCTTGATACTGTATGGTGTAAAGTTTGGTGAAGTAAGTACTCTCTTCTTTCCTCTTCCCTATCTTCTTTTATCAACTCTGACATTAGTATTAATGTTTCCCACATATGGAATTATGCTTCAAAATGTAAAGAAACTATAGCTAAAGGAGTGATCTGGAAAGTTGGAAATGGTAGGAAAGTTCAATTCTGGGAGGATCCCTGGCTTTTTGAAAAACCTCTAATATAAATCAATGAATGGGCCCCCTTTTCTCCCTCTTGTATTAGATCTTATGGCTCCTTTATTGCTGAGTATTGGACTGGCAATGAATGGCATAATATTGAAAGCATTCACGTAAGCCTCTCTAAGCTTAAGACTCATCTATCTGCGGTCTGGTTGAACAATGAAGCTGACTCCCTGATCTGGAAACATAATTCTAAAAGTACCCTCACTGTCTCTTCCATGTTTGGTATCTTGACCCCTAATCCTTCAATGAATCCCATCTAGTCTAAAGTCTAGATTAGAGGCCTTACCCACAAGATCAACTTCTTCTTCTGGACCATCCTTCACAACAAAATCTTAACCCTTGACAACCTGAAATGTAGAGGCTTTGCTTTCCCCAACAGATGTGCTCTTTGCCTTTAGGAAGAAGAGTCTATGGATCACCTGGCCATCCACTGCCCCTTCTCAGCCTCCATTTGGGAAAGGTTCCTCATTAGTTTTAGTATTACCTGGGTGTTCCCCAAAACCATCTCAGATTTGTTCTCCTCCTGGAACATAAAATGGTCTAACTCTTTTTTGAGTTATTTGTGGCAGCTCTCGCTTCCTCACATCCTTTGGGGTCTTTGGAAAGAAAGAAATAATAGAATCTTTAGGAATGTTTCACTCAACAAGGATATTGTGTTCCAGAAAATCCAATGGGCTATTAAGGAGAATGTAGAGATCAATGAGGGTCCTTGTGTTGTGAACAACCTTCAGGAAGCTATCATTCTTAGGGCTTGGAGCATGAAGTGTTCTGATTGCTCTAACCTCTTTCATAATAAAAGGCTTGATCTTGTTTCGCAAACTCCTCCCCAAGGTTGGTTCAAAGTTAATTTTGATGGTGCTGCCAAAGGTAACTCGGGTCCTTCAGGTTGTGGAGTTGTTCTAAGAGATGACAAAGGAATGTGCAAGGAAATGGTTGTTGTCCCTATTGGGGTTCAAACTAACCATAAAGCCGAAGCAATGACTTCTCTCCAAGGTATCCTCCTAGCCAAAAAATGGAATTTTCCCTACCTTTGGATCGAAGGGGATTAAAACAATATCATAAATTATCTTAAGGGGGTATCAAAACCTTCTTGGTTGATCAACAACATTATTACCTTTGCTAGAGACCTCATTTGCACCTTCAAAAAAAGCTACATTTCCCACATTTACCGGGAGGCCAATGGTTTTGCTGACTGGGCTGCCACCATGGCAGTTAATAAGGAAGTAATGACACATAGACGGGAGAACATGTACTCCCCGAAGATGTTAGGCAAATCATTTGTTATGATCGTTATAGAAGTACTCCTAAGATTCTCGATGGACAGGAAAATTATGAAAAGAATTGATTTGAGTACTTCGAGTCACTGTAATAATGAGATATTCATTAATTATATTATCATTGCCATAAATTCCCATGCTTTCTGGGTGACTCTTATTATTTTGAAAATCTCTCCAGCTAATTTGCTCTGCAAGTTTCTAAATCTGGTGTTGAACAATGACAAAATGGGTGGCAATAGGAGGCGATATGAACCAAGTAGCTATAAATAATGGAAATAGAAGGAGGAGGTTTGGGGTATTCTATAGAAGAGTGGCCTCTCAAAATTCATGGAGAGAATCCATGGTTGTGACGGCATGGTCACCAACTTTTTCTGTAAAAACTGGAAGAAGGGAATACTGAGAATGGGAGATCAGACTGTGGAAATCGATGAGGATCTAATTGCTCAAGCTACGGGCCTCACAAGAGATGGGTGCAACTTCTATAGAGATAGGAAAGTCAGTAGGGAAGGATAGAAAGATACCTGGACATAGAGAAAGAGAAGAAATGACTGGTAAAGTTGAGAAAAACCTACTACCCGCCTAGGGCTTTTGCCAAACCCTGGCAGAAAGTTCTCTTTATTTTAATGCGATATATCACGCTAGATGGTAGGTTCACCAAAGTCTATGGTTATCACTTTGTCCTACTGAACCACTTTAGGCACAATGATAAGGTAAATTTTCTTTATTTTCTGCTTTGTTCGATGAATGCGTCCCTCAAGGCCCACAAAGAGAACCCACGGGGTGATACAGCCATGCACCAAGGCCTGATGGTCCTCATCTATGACCATCTTAAGGCCAACCAAATTGCTTACATGCAACCCTCTGTGGATATTGAGGATGAGGGGTCTGACCCTGCCTTCTCAGAGGATGAGGAATCTAAAAGCAACCCCATGACCGACACTGAGGATAGCATGGATGTCTTGGATTATGATAGTGGAAAGAAGATGAAATACAACAAAACCAGACCCTCATCCTCTAAGGACAAAAATCCCAAAGGTAAACCCCTGATTAGCATTTCTTTGGAAGAGGGGACTTCAGATGACTCTGAGGAGGAGTACCCTCAAGGGCGGCTGAAGAAGAGGACTAAAGTTCACACCCAGAGTAGAAAAATGCACAAGAAGAAAGAGGAGACTGTTAAGGAACCGAAAGCTCAAAAGCAAGTTAGGGACCCGGATAACGACCAGAATCCAGAAAAGGAGACATTGGAAGAGGCTCTTAGGGCTGTTGACACCACCACCCTGCACACCCCTAAAGTGGAAATGGCTACCCCTGAAAAAGTTGACCACCCACCTAATGCCCCCCCCTGAGGGTTTGAATGTTTTTATGGAAACTATCGAGTGGCTCATCAATGGTTACAAGAAAGCTATGGACGAAAATAAAAAACTCTGTAATAGAATCCTGATCCTATAAACCATCAATATAGGGGAAGGGAAAACCATGGTGAACTTCATTGAGAACCTAAAAAGTACCATCGCCAAAGCTGAAGACATAAGAGATGCTTTCAATCCCAGGTTCGAAAAAATTGAGAAGGATTTGCTGGAAAGAAAGAATCTTGCTAACACTAATGACCACATTCTCATGGATACTATTAGCAAAATTGGTAAAATAGAGGAGTGTTTGAAGAGCATTGTCGAACAGAGCCTCAACATCTTGAAGATTTCAGCCAACAACACCAACTCATCAGCAAGCTGGATGATGATAAGGAAATTCTGGACATTGACCTGGAAACGCAAGGAACAAGGGAAGTTCAAGGTCCCAAAACCCATACCAGAGGCAAAAAGAAGGACAAAAAACCAAACAAGGATCTAGAAGACCTTAAAGATGTTGGGGCTACTTACGACGAGCTGGCGATGAAGGCGGAGGACTTGTTGAAGAAAATTACTGTGTAGTGCCCTCTTAGTTTCTTTGTTGTTGTTTGTTTTGCTGTCCTTTCAGTTTACTGGCTTTTTGCCAGTCTTTTTGTATGCGGTTCTTAAGCACTGTTGGTGACTTATCTTAATATCTTTTGTTAAAGGTTTCGGGTCCTCAAAACCTACTTTTTTAATTAATCAGAACTCAAGCTAATCTTCTTTGAAACCGAATCAAAGCATCCAATTATTTCAATTCACTTGGATTGTGTTTTTCCTTGAGGAATCTCAACCGCTTATCATTAATCAATCTTGATCATTGGTCTCTCTTTGGATTCTCTATAAATTCAACCTTTCATCTCTCATTCAAGACACCCTGAAGATTTATTGTTATTATGCAGTTTTTGCTCTAGAGTCATTGAGAATATTGTGTATTGAGATTATTGCATCTTAGCGTTTTGCATATTAGTTTAATTATGATTGCTTGCATCCATCTAGCTTAATCTTGCATCCATTTAGCTTAATCTTGTGCTCATATAGATTAAATCCTTCGTCTTGGTGTAGTCTAGTCATTGGTATTGCTTAGATAAATCTGAGAGAAAGTCTATACTCGCATCTTTTAGAAGGAAATAGGTCAATTTGTTATGGCTTTTATATTCATGATTATATCTGTCTAACCATCCATGCAATGATTTATTGAAGTGGTGTGTCTTACAGATTACTACTTTTCACACACACATTTTTAGCGCCCATCATGGGGCTGAAGACTACAACTTTTTTCTATGCAAATCAGCTCATTTTTATTTTTTGGATATTATCCATACAATTGATACTGAAAATCGTACAAGTTTTTACATGGGGTAGCATGATAATCTATGGCTTCTCGTATGGTTTGTGGTAAATTATCTTACTGTTCAGTGATAATACTCGTACGACATTTTGTTTTCTCATATCAAAAGGCAGAGTGATTTTTAGGGTTTTCTTATTGAATTTTGATGGTACTAATGCTAACCCTGGCTTATCTTCTATCTGCTTGAGAGATTTTTTTCCCAACCTAACCATTTTTTTTAGAATGTTTGTTGAAGAACACGCCTATCGCTAAAAAATAATAAGACTACTGATTCGTTGTTTTTTTGTAGGTTGCGTAAGGAGAATCAACTAAACATTGTTTATTCTTTAATTCATTTCTAGGCACTTAAATTGCGATATGGTTAATGAGAAAATCTATTTTTCGTGTTTGAGAAGAGTCTAAAAGGTAGGAGAGTATGCTCTTATCTGCACAAACAATAAAAAATATAGACCCTTGAACCTTTTCTAGTTTGAGATTTGTGTACCTTTTAGAGGGAATGTCATAGTGGGAAAAACTAATCACCCTGTGAGAATGACCCAAGTGAGTACAACTAGACCCAAGCATTCCAACTCACTATAATAAATAGGCCTTTCAGGATTAAAGTCTCGGAGGACGAGATTGTTTCAGTTTTCTCTTTGAGATCTCTCATATTAGGTATTTTGTAGGGCCTCACGGTCTCAATCATGCTTGCATGACTACATCTTTTTTCAGTACCTTATCGGTCTATAGGCCTCAATCGCTCTTGGGTGACTTCAAAGGGTAATTTCAAACGAAAATCCTTACTAAGAACTTTAAGATAGAAGCTACCTGGTTCACCTCCAAAAGGGGGATAATCTTTGGGGAAGAGAGATAGTAACTCTCCCAAGATACTTTCCATATCGTGCCCCCATTAGCGTTTGGAGTCGGCTAATAGGGCATTGAGCATCCATTGCATGAGACTCAACAACCGTATTCTCATTAGCTATTGGGTGTGTACTGGAGACTCTAAGCAAAGGTTTTCTCTCTCAACCAACTTCCTTAGGATTATCATGTTGTGCTTGAAGTCACTTTACATCTTGTGTGCTTGCTATGTCTTTGTCTTGGAAACTGAAACTAAAACCCCCAAACTGGAAAACAATCAAAACATCAAGAACTCAGTGGTCAAAACTTTGTCCTTGTCAGAAACTTGTCCCTATTCGGTCCTATGTCATACAAGTCTTCTATTTTGTCATCCTGGTCTATGAGAATTATCGTTTGGTTAACAGAAAATTGTTGTACTAGTCATAACCTTAGGGAGTTATCATTGCCAGTTTGTCATATCACCTGCCAGGAATTGTCGTCTAATAAGTGATATACTATCGTACAAGTCTTAGTACTTGATGTTCATTGTTGCCAGTTTTTTGTACTAGCCAATAGTAATTGTCATATGATTAGTGCTAAATTATCGTACGAGTCTAAACAGCTTAAGGCAAAAACTCGTATGAAATTCTGAGTTTGTCATCTGGTGTTCTTTAGATTGTCATCTGAGTTATAAAAGTTTGTCATATGAGCCTATGATTCTATCAGTCCAAAAACCTGTATTTTTGTGTGCCTTTTCATATCTATCATACTTGCCTAATCAATCTATAGTGAGTGTATATCTGGTCTTTTTCATCCTGAGTATAAACAATCTTGATAGTGTACCCCTACAATTGTGTTACATGATTTTGTCGATTATATCCCAACTAGTTCAATCAATCCTACATCAATTTGATCAACCTAATCTACTTAGATCACATCTTATATAGGATAGATCATTTCTAAAGCCATATCTCAATCACTTTACTAAATAATTACCTCAAACAAACAACTAGCTCTGATTTGATCTTGACATCCATATCACTTCTAGTTCTCGGTCACATCAATTGTAAATGCTTGTTCGAACCAAGAGCTCTTCTAAAAATTTTGATGAAAGTAAGAAGCGTATGGCTACCTTGGCCCAACAAATTCAAGATCTCAAGAGAGAAATATATGACATTCAAGCCCAACAAAAAGATTCAATGACCCCTCTTGAGATAAAATTTCATGATATCAAGAACACCAGACTTCAAGAAATGCTAAAACAATTATATAAGGTGGAACAAAAAGTAATTGAAAATCAAAAGTAAAATCTCATACAAGATCACAAGATACTTTCACCAAGACAAAAAGACATATATCCCCTAGATAGACAGTTTACACCTTTGGGCAATCTATTGAGTCATCTTTGGAAGAGCTTCTTGAGCATAATCTTATCATATTGCCTAATAAGACCACATGGGGATGTGAAATTTTGAGTAATTATTGTGCATATCATAGGCATAACAAACATAAGACTTTAATGTGCATGGAATTTAAACATAAACTTCAAGACCTCCTTGATGATGGTGTTATTGAAATTGAAGATCCTAATAATTCACCTAAGGAGAAACCAGATGTCATTACCAAGCATGATCAAAATTATGAACCTGTGTCTAGAAATGGCCCACATGTAGCCTCCATATCTTCCATGATGCCTCCATCTCCTAAGGCCTCTCAACAAAAATCCATACCATATCACTCAAATAATAAACCTAATGATGAAACTTCACATGTTGACCCTCAAGGGCTATCTCAAGGGCCATCCCATCCAATAGTCGAAAAAGATCCTATCTCCCTAGAATCCCATGATGATCCCCTTATACTTTTCCATTTGTTCCAAGATGATCCCCTTCCATCTCAAGAGAAAAGAATCCTTCCAAATCCCATTCCTAATCCACTTCCTAAGCAAGATCATGATTCCTCTTCCACCTTTTCAAACGATCCTATTCTAAATGAAGAGTCAAACACCCTTCCTACTCTATCCAATAGTCCTCTTCCATGTCAAGATCAAAGTGTCTCTTCGTCTCCTTGTCATAATCCTCCATGTTGACCTCAAGGATCCATCATGCCTAGAAAGCCCTCTCATGATCCTATCATTTACTACATTCCATCTCTACCTCATAATGGACTCATGTCTTCTTCCCAAAGCAAAGTGTATCCTACAAGTCAAAATACTTATAAAAGCAAAGGGGTAGACCTTCAAAAGCAAGAACCCCTCCATATTAAAGAAAATATTAAGGGTCATGGCCTCAGTGACATTCCTCAAGATGTTGGTATCCCTAATAAACCAAAATCCAAATACATGCCTTCTCCTTCATCTCTTCCATCCATTTTAGGCCCTTATATCCCTCCATCCCTTATGCAGGATCAACAAAGGCATACATCTTCGACCACCTTCCATCCATCCAAAATACCTCCATATCATTCCTATCCCTCTCCTCTTTCTTTTCCTTCTCCACACAATTTGGATGCCAAGTATAAAAGTCATAAGTCAAGTAATCCACATTTATTCAAGGATCAACATGTCCCATCTAATTGACATGTCAAAACAAAGCAAAATATGATCCAAAAAGAAGAAGAAAAATCTAAAAGAACACAAAGGCCCACTAAGAAAAATAAAGAAAAATCAAAAACTATATGGGTTCCTAAGGCACTTGTATAAGTAATGCGTTCCAAGGAACTACAAAAGAATGAAAAATCAAAAACCATGTGGATCCCTAAGCGGCTCCTTGAAGCACAATAGTCTAAAGAAAAATCCAAATTGGCATCCAAAATTGTTGTTCCTCCATCCAAATCTTCCAAATTTATTCCTCCATCACCTCCTTCATCCATTTTGGATCCTTATGTCCCAAAATCCCTAGTTGTTCCTCCATCCAAATCTAAAATATGAGATCCACTTTTCCTCCATCACTCGATCACCCATCAAGATGTGTGCCAAAGTTGATCCCGCCAACATTTCCATTCACTCATGCACCAACCTTTCAATATCTGATCCATTATCCAACACCTCTTTTTCATCCTTCCACCCCCTTATCCAATCCTTTGCATAAGACTTTACCCTAGTTTCATCACAAAATCCAAAAAGTAAGGAAATCAACATTGGAGATGTTGAACATGCACACTTAGCTGAGTTCTTATATCCTATTGGAAAAGATATCTTTATCTGACTCTTCAAACACAGACCAATGAACTACCTACACAAAACTCCCTGACCCTATGAATAAAATGCACCTTAAGCGATACTATATCTAAGGGCTGGGTTAGTTTCGGTTTTTCTTTTTGCATTGCATATCATTTTATTCAAAGCATTGCATCACATATAGCTTCTTTTTTTTTAATGCATCACATTCACAAAATTTATGCATTTGCATATAGCAGCATTAATAAAACAAGGCAACTGTCCAAGTTTATCATTTGTTTGCATTCAAGACAAACAAGGGTCACCTCCTTTCTTAGATATCCGGACATGAAGTCTTTGAGGTCCTAAGGTCATTCATTTTCAATATTACCCTGTGATGATGCTTTACTTATGCTTGGGTAGTGATTTCACTATTTGAGACTTGTTAACCCAAAATCTATCAATTGCTATATCTCAAACACATTAAAAAAATATCTAATTCATTCTAGACACCTAGTTGATCATATGACTAGTGAAAAATCTAAAATTCTACTTCAGCACCATTGTAATTGTCACACCCAAGTAGGTTTCATTACTTACAAGTCAAGGCAAGAAAAATATAAAATAAAAAGTGCTATGCCAAATATTCATCTCAAGGCAAAAGAGCAATGATATATAACTGAAATATCACGCATGCAGATGTGACAAAAAAAAATTAACTATGGGAACATGTGAGTAAATCCATTAATGCTTGCTGGCAATGGAGCAATATTTGAGAAATTATAGTCTATAACCTCGTTGGAACTCTAAAATCTTGTTGGCAGTGAGGCTCTATTCGAGATGCTTTTGAAGTTAGAATAATCCACGTAGCTAGTCATATAGGATGCTAAGGATCTTTAGTGAACACAAGAGCGAGAATTAACTCATTTGCACATACATAGGCAAAAGAAGATCAAAGTTTCAAGAACCAATGGGGAATTTTTTTGCGTCTCCATTTGTAAATCCTAGTCACTAAGTGTGTTAATTTGGATATTCCAAGGGACCTTAAAGATTGCTTGACCGCTTATCTATGAAATATTTTGTACCTCCAATTCAATTGGTGTATTACGAAGTGCTAAAAAAACAAAGTCATCATTGTTCGAATAGTAAATGCATCGTCATCATGCATATTGCATTAACATAGGTCATATCAAAAATTCATTCTCTCCACATGCATTCTGCGAATCATCTTGTCATATAGGTCTGCATACTGGGGGCATAGCTGAGAAAAAAATCAAAAAAATCATAAAAAGTCCTTCAAAAAAATAAAAAATAAAAATCATAAAATATCCTGAAAAAAAATCCTAAATATCATATCAACGCAAATTTGGCATTTCCTATTTTATTTCTCACTTTCCTGCATCTTTTCTTTAGCTTGTAAACAATCCCTAAAACTGTTTGAGATATGATTGAAAATTTCTTTGTGTGTTGTCTTTAATTTTTCTTCATTTATTATTCCCTTTGAGTAACTCAAGGAATTCTATCTTGACTAAGAGGAGAAAGGACTAGGAGCATAATAATTTTCTTTGTTTTCTGCTTGTAGGAATGATTTCGATGATCTAAAAACATCTCATAAGTTGGGTGTTTGTGATAAATGCCTTCACATCAAGGTGAAATCACCACACATACCTCAACTCTATTTATTTGTACATTATAGGGAGGTTGGAATCATTTCCTTATCTGTTTTGAGTAATTTTCTTTATTTTTCAATCCAAATTCATGTTGAATTTGTCCTAGGATATGAACGATAAAAGGTTCATTGCGGGCAAGATAATTAATGTTGCATATTTAAAGGGAGGAAATCTCTTTATCTGGTGTGTTTGCACACAAGTAACAATTAGGTCATCCTGGCTCTTCATGCCTTGGTGCTTATGTTCTTTTGCTAGATCAAAAGGACATGACATTCGGGACATCCTGGCTCTTCATGCCTTGGTGCTTATGTCTATCTCTGACATTGTAAAACAGTCAATGATGATAAATAAGCATACCAAATCCAATGACTAAGTTTTAGGTTGCATTCATACTAAGCTTTGTGCATTTCAAGTGATTTCTACATGATAACATTATTCTCTTCATCCTTTGAATAAGAGCTTGAATTTGAAACAATCATCCTTTCTTCGCTAATTTTCAGGATCAAAATCAAAATCTAACATCAATTTTCTAGTCAAATTTTTACAATGTTGACCACTTGACACTTTCATCTTCGCATCAATCTTTACATCATTCTATGCTCAAATCTTTTCTGAATCAAATCTGATCTCAAATTAATTCTTACATCATTCTTCATGCTCATATTATCATCACTAAATCATTTTATTAAAATTGCCTAAAATCATTGCGATCTTGCTAACTCTCGATTTCACTCCCAATGGGGCATACTCATTACATCAACATTATCAGTGATTAGATCATCAAAAAGTCGAGAAATTTTTCAAATCTTCATTTTTTTAAATAAAGGGGTAAAAACTTTATTGAAAATCAAACACAAGAATTACAAAGAGAACCAGGGCCCCAAGGCCCCAGAAAAGAACCACAAGCCCATCCCAAGATCAGCCAGTTTCATACCCATCCATGTCCTCAGCAAAAATCTTCTGCAAGTCCTGACAGTAATACGAGGAGAGATGCTCCCAACCTTCAACTTTCCAATCACTACCATGTTCCGAGGCCCACTTAGCCAAACAATCTATTGCTTTATTCCACTCACAAGGAATGTGGATGAAAGACACCTGCTCTATTGATGAGCTAATATGAAGAATCTGATGAACAATCTCTGCCAACTACCAATGAATCCCACTCACCTTCTGCTCTGTCAACAAGTTCACAACAATTTGTGAATCCGATTCACAGATAACCTTCCTTCAACCCAAATCCCAAGCATGCTCCAAGGCATAGAGAATTGCAAAACCCTCCATAAAATTATTAGAATGCTACCCTTTATGTACAAAAAAGAAGACCACCTCCCCCATACGATCCCTACCAACACCACCAACCCCAGCAGGGCTTGGGTTACCCCTAGAGGAGCCATCGATATTAATCTTGATAAAATCATCCTGAGGAGGCATCCACCTTCCCACCCTTTGAACTTTCTTCATCGTACGTCTACCTCTCCTGATACAAGCTGAGGCAGGAAACAACTCCTGTAATCCCAACCTACTCACAATATCCGCCTCATCTCTATCCAGAGGAAAATTCACCTCATATTTGGCTTTCACCATCTCCCAAATCATAATAATGATTCTATTCCACACTTGCTGAACTAATAGTCTGACCTCAAAAAAGATCCTCCTATTCCTCTCGAGCCAGATCTATCAGAGTATGAAAATGGGCCCAATATACTAGACAGTCTAGAGGAAGGAGGACAAGATAGGTGGTCTTCCCAAACTGCTCCAAAACTGCACTAGAGAATCTGCGTGAACACAAGAATGGTTCCACACCCCCCACCAATAGTGCCAAATAAGCATAGAGAAGGGGCATTTGAAGAACGGGTGTGAGGAGTCTTCCTCCCCATTACCACACAAGGCACAAATGGAAGGCCCCAGAAATACCCACTTGTGAATATTGTCCCAAGTTAGGCATCTGTTCAAAGCCAAAGTCCAAGCGAAGCAGTTACACTTTGGCCAAGAAAAATTATTCCACACCTGTTTCCACCAGAGCACCTCTCTTCCCTCAAGTCTTATGTTCAACAGTTCCCAGTATCCACTAGCAATAGTAAAGACACCCTTAGGATTTAGGAACCAAGCAAGTCCATCCCTACCCTTGAGTGAACTACAGTGTCTATTCGTCAGAATGCCATGCAACTTAGCACACTCTTCCTCCATCCCAGCAACCGACCACTCATTAGGAGCCTTCCATCGCTCCATCTCCAGCCGCCCACACCTATACACAGCCTTAAAGTCACTCAACCTAGACCATCCTGCCTCCAAAAACCTCTGGCAAAGATTCCCAAGGTTGGGAAACTGGTCCATGATGGGAGGGGGGGTAACCATCCCAAGAGTCATTCTAGAATAGGACCTCTTCCCCTCTCTTGCAATTCCAAAAGAGACCTTCCTTAATTAGAGAAGCCCCCTTCTTCAGAGTACTCCAAATCATTGAGTCTATTCCCTCAAGCGGATATCTTATAATTTCCTCCATCGGGATCCTGTGCATATATTTGTAGGTGAAAATCCTAGCCCAGCCATGATCTTGCTCAGCACACCACCTCCAGTACAATTTAGCTACCAGAACCTCCCCAAATAAAATAGACTACCTTAAACCAAGCCCCCCTGATTGCTTCGGGCTACACACCAAATCTCAATTGACGAGACTCCATTTGGAAGAGGAAATATTGCCTGCCCATAAGAATTGCCTTGCCAGAGAGTCCAATCCCTTCAAGAACCACTTAGGAGCCACTTGAAGCATACATTGATAAATCGAAAGAGCGTGAACCACTAACTGAATCAGCTAAACCATCCCAGCAAAGGATAACCATCTATTTGTCCAGTGATCAACCTTCGTGCGAAATTTATCCAAGATACCTTGCTAATATTCCCTAGGAGGGTTACCAGGAGAAATAGGAATACCCGGATAAGTCAAGGGCAAAGAACCAACTTGGAATCTCAAGATAATAGCAATCCTCCTTTGAATAGTACTAGGAGTGTTGAAGAAGAGGATAGAAGATTTATCCTCATTGATCAGCTGGCCCGAAGCTACAAGATAAAAATCCAAAACCTTTCTCAGATTAGTGGCCTCTCTGATCCGAGCAAGTCCCATCAGGGCCATGTCATCAACAAACTACAAATGAGACTGCGGCTGCAAGTCATTACCCCAACTCCATCCCTGAATAAAACCCTAACCCACATTATGCTTAATCAACCTCCCCAAACCCTTAGCCAAAAGAATGAATAGGTAAGGGGATAGGGGGTCCCCCTGGCAAAGACCCCTAGAAGCACCAAACAACTCAATATGATCTCCATTGATTAGCACCAACAAAGAGGTAGACATAACACAACTCATAACCCATTGGATCCATTCGTCAGCAAAGCTAAACGCCCTGAGAATCTTCTAGAGGAAGGACCAACAAACTCTACCATAAGCCTTAGCCATATCCAGCTTAATAAACATAGATTTTTCCTTGGAGGTTGCCATAGAGTGAATGGTCTCCATAGAAATGACCACCTCATCTAGGATTTGGTGCCCTTCCACAAACCCACTCTGCTCCTCAGAGATAACATCCCCCAGACACTTTTTAAACCTATCCACTATCATCTTAGAGATGATCTTGTAAATCACATTGCAGAGAGAGATAGGTCGGAATTGGCCTAACCGGTCAACCCCATCACACTTGGGGATAAGTGCAATGAAAGTCGCATTCAAAGCCCAAAGCATCTTCTTATTCCTCTGGGACTCCTAAACTACTTCCCATAAATCCAATTTGATAATATCCTAGAAATCTTGAAAGAATTCAACCAGGAACCCATCCGGTCTGGGAGCCTTTCCCTTTCTCATGTGAAAAACAATCCTCTCTAGTTCTTCCAATGAAATGGGACCCATAAGCTGCTCATTCATCTCCCTAGTAACTAGAGAAGTGATCCAATCGAGAACTTGATTCTCCTCCATGGATTCCCCCTAAGAATCCTCCCTGAAGAGGGACCGGAAATAATGTAAAGACTCCCTAGAGATCTCCTGCAAGGATAACAACTAATCACCTCTATCATTGACCAGAATAGGAATGGCATTTCCATGTCTTCTTGCTTTCACTAAGTTGAAGAAGAAGGCAGTGTTCTTATCCCCCTCTTGAAGCCAATAAATATGAGCTCTATGTTTTCATTATATTTCCTCCCTAAGCTCCCATTCCTCTAAAGCCTTGACAACCCTGTCTTCCTCCCTAAGCAAGGCTTCAGACAAACTATACTCTCTGATGTCGCTGGTGATGCCATTCAACACTATCTGAGAAACTTTCTTAGCATGAAAAATATTCCCGAAACCTTGACGGTTCCACTGTTTAAGCTCAAACTTAACAAATTGCAGCTGCTTGGCAAAAGTGTACATAGCAGTGCCAAAGGCAGGCCTCCCTTTCCTCCACCACTTCGCTACAAGAGTCTGTAAAGTAGGATCTCGAAGCCACATAAGTTGGAATTTGAATGAAGGGGAGCGAGCGACCTGAGCAGAAGAAGAAACCATCTTGATGGGCCAGTGGTCGGACCCTCTCTAGTCAAGAATCTCAAAGCTTGTGGACCACTCCCCACTAATCCAAAAACTAGAAACCAAAAAATGATCCAACCTTTACGCAATCCAATACTCCCCTACCCTCCTATTGTTCTAAGTGAACAGATCATTACTAGGCTTAATCTCAACAAGATGCAATGATGCTATATTATCCTGAAAAAGGAAAGACGAAGGTTCCAACCGCATAACACCCCCCTTCTTCTCACTCAACTCAAGGATGGCATTGAAATCGCCCACCATAATCCAAGGATGAAAAGGGACCAACCTTCACATACAAGAAATATGGGACCATAAGTTTGGCTTACCTTGAAGATCAGTGGGGGCATAGATGTTAGTAAACAAGATATATTCCCCAGTCTCAAGACTAGAGACAACCCCGGATAACGAAGATCTGGAGGCCACCCACCAGATAGGCCACCCCTCCCAAGGAGCCCACTACCCCAATACACTAACACTGGCATCTCCCCCATAGCTTTGGCACCAAATCCATCATACTTTCCATAGAAAGTTTTGTCTCCTACAAAAATAGGATATCAGGAGAATGATTCCTTATCAACTCCTGAACAAATTTTTGTCTAGGTCCACTGTTCAAGCCCCTCACATTCCATGATAAAACAATCATTTAAGGGGATTGGAAAAGTGAGAATCTAGAGTCTTTATTGACCCTGACTCAACCAAATTATCCCCCATCAATTTGATCTTCTCCAAATTCTTTTTTCTGCCAACCTTTGAACTCTTCTTCGTTGATCCTTTCTTAATGTCCTTCTAATGGAGACCTAAATGTAGGCCCATCTTGTTACTTTTGGCCCTAGCAGATTCCAATTTTTGAGCTGAAGGAGAAACATCCCCCCCAGCCAACTCCACTACAACACTAGGACTGGTCCCCAACTGAGCCACAACTGGAAGATCCATCTCCATTTGCTGGCTCCCAACAATTTGCAGAGCCTGGGTCGAGTCCCAATTCACACTATCATTGACCAACCCTGATGCACCCTGATCCAAAGGAGTCAGCCCAGGGTTCACCTCCTACTAGGTGAGATCATCCAGGGCTTCAAACCTATTAAAGGTATCCTCCTCCTGTCTCTCCTATAGGGGCCTCTTTTGTCCCCGATTCCTATTCTTTGTCTGAAATGGGACAAAACCATCAGTACCCACAACTTCCCCAGTCATGGCGGCTTTTCCTTTGTCAGTCCCATCTGTGTTACGGGTCGTCAATTGAGGTTGGCGCACTATCGGTTTATACCTAGGACACTTGCGTTGCAAATGACCATACTCATGACACAGATGACACCAAAGTGGTAAAGTCTCATAATCCAGTTGCTGAACCCAGGAATAAGAACCTGCACACATATCTATAGCATCTAGCATAGGCTTACTAAGATCAATTTTAACACAGATATGGGTGAAGGTCATTACCCTTCTCCCCAAGGTTTGCATTGAGGCTCCAACTAGCCTCCCAAGCACTGAAGCGAGCATCCATAGCACATCCTCCTGACAACATTCCACTGGAAACCATGGTAAACGGACCCACATAGGGACCCTATTCAGGAGTTCCTCTGAAGGGTTGAACCCTGCATGCCAAGGTTTGATGAACAACCCCACCTGGTTGTAAAAATAAGGCCCTCCTTCAAAAACCCTACTTCGATCCTCCATTTAATTGAAGGTAACCATGAAGTAGTTGTTTGCCAATAGCATAATCTCCATTTCCCCTTCCGGTGCCCATGATCTCTGAGCCCAGTTCTCCAAAAACTGTAGAGAAACTCTCATCCCTAAAATCTTGCAGTATAACAAATGTTTTGAAAAGTAATCAACATCTTTCGCTATCATCTCTGGAGGAATACTCAACCTTGGTCTCTCACTGCACCTCTCCAGGTAGCCATTAATCTTTGAGATCCGAGAGCCCCCAGCACTTCCAGCCCCAGACTTTGAGGCAAAAAGGTTATTATCAAAGGTCTTTACATTTTGGGGTGGAGATTTCAAACCCACCACAGCCCGAAAATCCATATCGTGAGATGCCTTCGAGGCCTCTCCACCAGATCTTGACATCGCACCACTCAGAGAGCCCACCTCTCAAAAGGAAATGGGTAAGGACGCCACACCCCCTTGTAAGAACACACACTCTCCCCACCATGCAGATCAAAAACCCCACTGCCCTTCCCCACAAACAGGCTGTGAATCCGCAGGAACCCCAAGCCCCTACCTCCCGCAGCACCTCCCACCACCTGTAGCCACCGCACCACCTTCCACCCCTATAGCCCCATAGCTAACCCCTCCCACAACAACACCCACACCCGCAAACACCTCCCTCCCACTACCGCACCAACATGCAATCTCCACTCACGAGCTAGGTCTGCGATGCCCTAGCTTGCGTACCTCTCCCACCACACATAGCTCCATTTTTCAAATCTTCATTAAAAGTCAAGCAAAAAATCTTTTCAATCAAAGATTAATTGATTAATAATCAAATCAACTAAAACCTTGTTACTAGGGGCATCTTAACTACATTGCATCATATCAAGTTGAGATTCTTCGATATTAAATAAAAACAATCTCTACAGGCATATAAATTTTGTCCTCATCTGAATCAAACCTCAAATAGGTGTTTAGTTTCATCTCATAAAATCAAGTTGGACATTCTGTTTCGCTAATCGGTTCTTGTTCAATCAAGTTTGGAATTGGTTTTATCTCTTTGCCCAACCAATTATAGTTCAATCAAGTTCTAGATTGGTGCTTGTTTCTTGATCCATCAAGTTCAAGAACAGTATCTCACTCTTCATCGATCCTAGTTCAATCAAGTTCAGGATCGGTATCACTTTAATAAACATGTTCAGTTTCATTGTTTCAAATCAAGTTGAACATCTCGCTCTTCATCGATTTGTGATCCATCAAGTTTAGAACTGATATCTTTTTGACATCAACTATTCTTTGAATCAATGCATTGTTCGCACATCAATGCAAAGAGGGGCAAATGTAGTACCCTAAAAATGGTCACCTAAACCATGGGCCCCTAATCTGGACTACATCACCAAGGTCCTAACCAAAGGCAATTAAATCAATCTTGAGCACCTAATTAATTAATTCCTCAATCATCAATGTCACATGGCAAATAAATCATTCTATATTAATTAAATATTTATTTAATTAATTAATAATTCCAAGCAAATCATTTTAATCAATTATCCTATTTATTTAATTAAATATCCTAGCATATTTAATTAATAAATAAATTTGCCATTAATTTACAAAAAATGAATTCAATTGAGAAAAGAAATCAACTTGAGATATTTCTTTTTCTAAATTTGAGATAACTTGAGAAATCTCAGAAAAGCAAGAAAAGCAATTAAATTGAATAAATCATTTTCTCTAAAATTAAAACTCAAAACTTATTTTTAGGAAAGAAGTTTAGTTGCACTGAAAAGGTTTTTTCTAATAAAAATCTTGAGTAAATAAGAGGAATGTGCATGGAATCAACTAATTTTATCTCAAGTGCATGAAATCAACTAATTCTATCTCCAATGCAAACTCAGACTTATAATCTCAATGCATTCAATCAAGCTTTAATTAGAATTTATCTCAAGATTAACTCAATCTAATCTTCTCTGAAACAGAATCAAAGCATCCAATTATTTCAATTCACTTGGATTGTGCTTTTTCTTGAGGAATCTCAACTGCTCATCATTAATTGATCTTGATCGTTGGTCTCTCTTTGGATTCTCTATAAATTCAGCCTTTCATCTCTCATTCAAGACACCTTGGAGATTTATTGTTATTATGCAGTTTTTGCTCTAGAGTCATTGAGAATATTGTGTATTGAGATTATTGCATCTTAGATTTTTGCATATTAATTTAATTATGATTGCTTGCATCCATCTAGCTTAATCTTGCATCCATTTATCTTAATCTTGCATCCATTTATCTTAATCTTGTGCTCATATAGATTAAATCATTCATCTTGGTGTAGTCTAGTCACTGGTATTGCTTAGATAAATTTGAGAGAAAGTCTATACTCGCATCTCTTAGAAGGCAATAGATTGATTTGTTATGGTTTTTATATTCATGATTATATATATCTAACCATGCATGCAATGATTTATTGAAGTGTTGTGTCTTACAGATTACTACTTTTCACACACATAGGTTTGTCCAATTTTGCCTCCATTTGCTCAAGATATTGCGAAAAAACCAGTTGGTTGTCAATAAGACTTGGTAAAAACAAATTCCACCCATTGGTGGTTCCTGGGTGGAGCTAAGGTGGCAAACAGGCAGAGAAAAGCGACGGTGGGTGGAGGAGCGGCGGTGGGAAATGAAGTGGTAGAGCAGTGGAGCAACGGAGCCGTGGTAGGCGGAGGTTTGACGATCGATGTTGGCGGTCTGCTAGTCGCTAGCTAGTAGCGGTCACTGTTGGCACACTATGACGATGACTATTGCGATAGCCTCTACGGGAATCGTTGTGACTACTAGTTACTGTGACTACCAGTGGGCTTCAGCCCCTAAAAACCTTTTTAATTTTTTTTTGACAGAATTAATTAATTGGGTACCTGTACAGTCGTACAACTTGCAGGTAAATTTTTTTTTGCCCTAGAAGCTGCTGTAGCCCAAATATGCCGAATTATATATCAAAATTTATGGAATCAACCTTTTGAAACTGATGGCGAGCTCCATTTAGGCCCAAGATGTTATGAATTTTTGGGTTCCTCCTGGAATAGAAAAAACCCTAGAACTTGAAACCCTTGTGGAATTGTCCCCGCTATGCCCGATTTCAGCGAAACAAAAGGTGATCCTGACTATCTCAAACCTTCTGGATCTGATTTTGAGATTAAAATTGACCCAAGATGCACAAAAAAACTTGTTATAAGGGAAATCTCAAATTTGACGAACAGGGTGCGTCAGGTCTAGAGCTCTGATACCATGTTAGAATTCATGATTGATGAATCCCACACACCCAATAATCACCTGCATTCAAATACCTACCACATACAAGAGAAAAACCTACAAACAAGAGAGTGCAAGAATAATTGGAGACAATTGCAAGAAGAAATCAGAATTGAATTAAATTTGCCTGAATGATTAATTACAATGAGATCAATCCTTTAATAAAGCAGATCAAAACCCTAAAGAAAACCCTAAGGGTTGAATGCATGAAATAAAATAATTATTAAATGCCTAAAAAAGCTTCCTAAATTTAGCTTAAGTGAAAAAATTAAAGGTAACTTAATTAATTAATCAATATGATTAAATTAATTAAGTAAATAAAACCTTTTACTCTAACAAACTTTACACCCTTTCTATATCATTTTTTATTCTAGGGTTTCATGCTTTTAAAGATCTGATTTTCATAGCTACATTCAATTAATGAGAAGTTCTTTCTTAAATCCTTGAATCGTTTGGTAGCTTTAAGGGTGTAGTTTTGGAACTCAAAGAAGATTATTCTTTTGTGGTCGATATGGAATCGCTACATTTCTATGGTTGCTTCTAGTTTAGATTCTTGGGAAACTTGTCTTTTCAGTAATGTTTATGCCCCTACAAATCTTTAGGATAAATCATAACTTTGGTCTCACATCAGATTTGTTCAATCTTCGGTGCCCATTCTTCCTAGGATTGTGGTTGGTGACTTCAATGTGATTTCTAGTTTGGAGAAAAAAAGAGGAGGTTTAGCTAGGATGGACCTTTTTTCTAACCTCCTTAGAGATCATATTGATCTCCTAAACTTAATTGATGTGAAACCAAATAATGGTATCTTCACTTGGAACAACAAATGAATTGGAGAAGAGGCTATTTCAGAGAAGCTTGATAGATTTCTTCTCTCTTGCTATTGGTTGGGTGATAGGTGGACTACATGCTCAACAATCTTGAATTGGAGAGGTTTGGATCACTAGTCAATCAAAGTCTCAGGTGCTTCATTTAGGCATAAAAAAACCTTTGTTTCAAGTTTCAACTTATATGGTTGCAAAATATTTTACTCCAGGACCTAATGACTGAATGGTGGCATGAAGTGAAGCTTGCATATGGAAAAACTATGTATTATTTTGTTAAGAGATTGTAGTATGTTAAGTATAAGCTTAAGGAGTGGAATAGACAATGCTTTGGAAACCTTCATTTCAATACACTGTTAGCTAAATGTTGTCTTGATAAGATCACTCATTTGATCAATTATCAAGGATTGACCTTGGATCTAAGTAGAGAGAAATCAATAGCTTTTAAGGAATTGGAAGAAGGGGAGTTGTGGGAGAATATTTTTTGCAAGGAAAAGTCTCATGTTGATTGGCTTCAGGAAGAATATAGGAAAACTACCTTTTTTTCACAATTTAGTTAAAGCATGAAGGAATGATAATTTTATTACCTCTCTTTCCTCCTCAGAGGGTGCTCAGTTGTCTTCAATGGGTGAGATTTATCAAGAGGCTTATTAGAACTTCTCTCCTTTGTTTATTGAGGATTCCCCTAAGCTTTTAAAGAGAAAATCTCTATTTTGGATCGTGTAGTCCTTCATTGGTTTCTAATGAGATGAATGAGGCTCTCATTCATGCCATCTCGTTGCAGGAATTAGAGGTGATTGTGTTTCATATGAAAAAAGGTAAAGCCCCAAGTCTTGGTGGCTTTCCTATTGAATTCTATCAAGAGTTTTAGGAGATTATCAAATTGGATATTTTAGAGGTGTTTTAGGAGTCTCAAAGAAATCTTTGGATGTTGAAAGTTATGGATTCTACATTTTTGGCTCTTATTCCAAAGAAAGATGATAGAAATAGTCCAGATAAATTTAGGCCCATAGCTCTATGTAATGTCGCTCATAAAATTATTACTAAACTGATTGCAAAAAGATTCAAGCCATGTATCAAAGCTTTTATATTTGATGAACAAGGTGGTTTCATTGGTGGTAGGCAGATTCTTGATGGGGTTATGATTTCTATGGAGGCCATTCACTCTATGGCGACCTCTAAGGAGAAGGCAATATTCCTCAAACTTGACATGGAAAATGCTTACGACAGAGTCAAATGGTCATTCTTACAGAGATTTCTTTTGAATTTGGATTTTGGGGTTGATTGGGTTAATTGGATCGTGAGTAGTGTTACCCCTACTTCCTTTTCGGTTCTTATCAATGGGGAGCTATTTGAGTTATTCAGTGCTTCTCAAGGTCTTTGGCAAGGAGTTCCTCTTTCTCCCAATCTATTTTTTATCATGGTTGAAGGGCTAGGTAGATTTATTAAGTCTCATGTCAGACAAAGTTTAATTTAGGGTTGGATTTGGAGCACTAAGTATTTGTCTCCTTATTCTCATCTTCATTTTGTGGATGATATTACTTTGATGGGCATGGCCAAAATCAATAAAGCAATGAAATTTAGGAGACCTTTGGATATTTACTTGTCTAAGAATTGACTATAGCAACCCAAGATCTAGAGGCCAATTGAATAGCACAAACAAGAGAGAACAATAGAGACAAGAACAAGTTGTATCCTCATCAAGATGCAAATAGCTAGATGAATAAACAATGTACATAAGCTCTCTTATATAGACAAGGAAAAAGGAAATGAGAGCACACAATAATGACATGTGGCTCAATAAAATGCAAGGGTAGGTAGGAGTGAGTTAGAACTCAACCACTAATGACATGTGGCTCAATAAAATGTAAGGGTAGGTAGGAGTTAGTTATAACTCAACCACCCAACATAAATAACTATGTATCCTAGGAAAGGATAAGTCCACCTAAATTGGAAATGCTCCAACTACTCCTATTCCATTCTCAATGTGTTTGGTCCTCTGATGGTGAACCAAGTTCTTCGAGATTTGAATGGAACTCTGATTGTCACAATGAAGTGTTGTAGGTGGTGGATTGGTGAAGCCAAACTTAGATAGAATATTTTGAAGCCAAATATCCTTAGTAACTACATTAACAGTCCCTCAATACTCAACAATTGTCATAGAAAGAGTAATACCATGCTACTTCTTACGTTGCCAACAAATGGGGCTAGAACCAAGATGAAAGTTGTATCCTAAAGTGGACTTACGTCATCAATATCACCAACCCAATCAGAGTCTGTATAGCCAACCAAGTCAAGTCCTGTACCTACTGCATAGTGAATCCCCAAGATATGTGTAAATTGTATGTAATATAAGATGTGTTTGGCAGCTTTCCAATGAAACTCATGTGGTTCCTACATAAAGTGTGAAACCAAGCCAATCGAAAAGGAAATATTAAGGCATGTGTGAGTCAAGTAGATGAGACTCCCAACAAGATGATGATACAAAGTGGCATCAACAAGTGGAGTGGACAATTAGCCTCAAGCTTGACTTCTGAAAGAAAGGGAGTAGGCATAGTAGGATTACAATCAGCCATGTGGAATCATGCTAGAAGATCAAGAGTGATCCCAAAAGAAGACTATGGTATCTCAATCCTACGAAAGTAATGCAAAAGGCCCAAGTCAGTCATAGCAAATCTCTCATGCAAAGAAAATTTGACACTGCCAATGATGGATGAGATACTTCTTCTGATGATCAAGTTATTAACATAGAGGACAAGTAGAAAATGAGAGTCATCCTATCACAAAATGTAGACATTTGGATCTGAATGACACCTGTGAATCCCACTGAGAGAATAAATGAATCTATCTTGGCATACCAAGCCCTAGGGGATTTCTTGAGGCCATAGATAAACTTCCTCATTCTGCAAATCAAAGAAGAATCCACAATGAATTCATGTGGTTGCTCCATGTAAATCTCCTCCTAAAGATCCTTGTGAAGAAATGCACTCTTCACATCCATTTGATGAACAACCCAACCATGAGCTGCAGTAATAGCAAGTGTCAAGCAAATGAAGTTCATCTTAGCTATGGGGGCAAAGTTCTTTGTATAAACAACACCAGGAACCTGTGAGAAACCTTTTGCCACAAGCCAAACTTTAAACTTATCCACACTTCCATCTGCAACATACTTAGTTTGATAGATCTACTTACATTGAACCATCTTTCTCCCCTTAAGGAGAGGAACTAAATCCCATATGTTGTTCCTCATTAAGGAAATATACTCTTCGCAGAGTTTTTTAGTGGCGAATCTTCACCGATTGGCAAATTCTACATTTTTTTTGAGGAAATGGCAAATAGTTTGGGGAAACATAGTGGTCAAATCACCCTGAATTTCAGGGTTAACGGTACACTATATTCTGGCTTCGCCATTGACCACACACCATTTGACATGCATGCCCGTAATATTTGCCTGGAATCACTTGGACGTGGGTATTAGATCACCTCTGTTATTCGCCAGAAATAGTAAAACAACCATGTACCCAGGACCTAATTCACCAACAATAAATTAAATGTTCATTGCACGCATCGACCAAATTTGCCAATATCAATTAAAACATTATAAGCATTCGAGGACCATTTCACCCCGCTTAAATCAAGATGCATTGTTAAATGCCCGCACAATTTGCCAAAAATGCAATCATGGATTGATATAAATACACTCTTTCTTACAATTTGTTTGTGTTTGATTAGTAAATTTGGGAGCTCTCGATTCACATTCCGCATTTTGAGTTGTAACATCGAAGTTCATTGTAGGACGGAGGGCTAGAGTTACAATCCTGCAACACAAGCCTAGGCATTCCTGATTCCTGATTCCTGATTCATAGAATTGAGAAGGCATAAAGGTGAGTAATCATTTCTTTATACTTGATAGTATTAGTTTTAACTTTTCATTCGTAGTGAGAGGTCAAGACTCAAGATTTCACAGTCAGACATGGGTGAGACTCCTCAAGGTGGTGAAGGGATTGAGATGTCAAACAAGGGTGAGATTGAGACTCCTTAGGGTGGTGAAGGGATTGGGATGTTAGACAAGGGTAAGACTCCTCAGGGCAGTGAAACTGAAGGGATTGGGAGGCCATCAAAATGCCCAAAACTTAAACTTAAAGATACTACCATAAAGTCTTTCTTTGGAATTGGCAAAGTTTCTGGTCCATCAACTTTTGCAGTTGCAGAAGCCATTCACAGTAGCTCACCACCACCACAAGGTGGGATTGTCATTGAGTTAAATGCATCAAATGAGGATGACAATACCAACACGATAGGAGATGTTCTAAGGGATACACACAATGAGATAATTCACTTAGATGCAAATGCTAGTACTAAAGATGATGTTGGTAGGAAGAAAAGAAAAAGGAAAGTAAAACTGGGACGAGAGTGGGAGATGACAAGGAGTTTTAAGATTGATTGGGTAGCAAAGTACCCATTCATTGAACCAGTCCCAAACAATGATGAACAACCAAGAAAATGTAGGAGTAAGATTTGTAGCTGGAAAACTAAAAGAGAGAAGAAGATGCAGCTAAAGCTTGACACCATAGAAAAACATATTGGTAAGGTTTATGAAAAATAGATCATAGACGGAAAGGAAACACCAGTAGTAAGATGTAAATCAAAGGAAGAATGTCTTCATGTTAAGTATGTCATGGAATATGAAGAGCATAACCACAAAATGACACTAATTGGTAATAGTGGATTTGGAAATACAATCAAGGCTGGGCATGAACATGCAGCGAAAGATGTAAACCTGGAAAAGACTATTCAGATGAGTGTTATTTTTCATATTCTGTTGAGAGGGTGTCCTATGAAAGATTTCCCAGAATATAGTAATTTATTATCTTTTTTGAATGTTCCTCACTATCCTATTTCACATTGGTCAATAAACGCTAGATGGGAAATGGCAAATTGTCTCGCTCAGGTGGAAAAGCAAAATTTACAAGAGTGTAAAAGAGTCAAATTTCATTTCATTATCCATAGATGAAGTTACTACGGTAGATAACACT
The DNA here is from genome assembly GCF_030272615.1 of Cryptomeria japonica. Taxonomy (NCBI): domain Eukaryota; kingdom Viridiplantae; phylum Streptophyta; class Pinopsida; order Cupressales; family Cupressaceae; genus Cryptomeria; species Cryptomeria japonica. The sequence continues at coordinate 579,049,202 of NC_081414.1, read as the reverse complement.
GTTTGGGTTTGTATGCATGTGTATATCGTAAAAGAACACGTCCGTCAAGCTCACCTACTCTGTGTTCGTAAAATTAGGGGCAATTAAACAACAAAAAAATTATATTTGGAAGTTAAGAAAGCTTTGAATGAAATTGCTGGTATGGATGACTTGACAACTGCCAAGAAGTTGGTGTGTGTTGGAGTTGATGGAGCTACAGTAATGCAAGGTCAAAGGACCGGTCTTTGCACAAGATTACAAACTAGTATTGCACCATACATGGTTGGCATTCACTGCATGGCCCATCGAATGAATTTAGCATATAGAATTGTAAGCAATTTCCCTACAGTGTCAAAAGTTGAAGATCTGGTCTATGAGCTCCACTCATACTTCTGCCGAAGTCCTAAACGTTTTGTAGAATTTCAGATTTTTGTTGAGGGAGTAACAGTAGGAAACAAGCTTCTCTGGGATGTTGAGACCAGATGGATCTCCTTGCATGGACCAGTAGAACAAGTTCTAAAAATATCAATCCTTGATCAAACTAATGTATGAGCAACGCCTCATAGTAGACAAAACTCCTGATCTCTTAAATAAGTTAAGTGATATAGAGACTCTGTTAACTTTAGCTAGTCTTCTCCCCATGTTGGATTCAATGAACAAACTTGTTAAGAAAGCCCAAGAAAGAACTATGTATATCAATGAGTATAGCACTCTATGTAAAATGACATGCTTGGCCCTGGATGGTCTATATTCAGATCTAATAGGGCGAAGCCCAATTTTTTTTAGGTGGCAGATAATTACATATTTGAATCATGCTGAATTTTTTTTACATTTCAATACAAAAAATGAGTTATGTGTCTTTGTAAAAGGATTTCAAATACCAATACACCAATCTAAGATGGGCAAGAGAGACAGAGCAAGAACAGTTAAAAAGGAAGATTTTGACAGGATTGTTAAATCTGTTAGTGATAATTTGAAGTCTATTGCATATGAAATTTCAACTGAGATTCATGAAAGATTCCCTCAATAAGAAATACTTGAAGCCATGGGTTGTGTGTATCCTCAATTTTGGCATTCAATTGGAGATAATCCAAATGACGCAAAGGTATTTCATAAAAAAATAGAGGAATTGATATTGACATTTTCAAAAGATGCATATTGCAATGGACAGCCAATAGAAGGAATTTTAAATTCTAGTCATCTTAAAAAACAATGTAAACACTTTGCATTGACTATGAAACAATAGTTGGTTGACTTGGAGAATCCATTTCAACCTAGATCAATCACAAGGCTTTAGAAAAGGATAGATCAAAGTGAAGTATTGTGTATTGCAATACGAGAATATTTGAAACTTGTTGATTTATGTCAAACAATAATATTGGGGTCGGTGGAAGATGAGAGATTTTTCAGTGCGTAAGGGCTTTTGAAATCAAAGATCAAAAACAAATTAGACAAAAATTTGGAAACTTGCTTGAGGTTGTTTGTAACTCAGTATAATGTTAGAGATTTTCCATATGATAGGGCACTGACAATCTGGAATTCCATGCGTGAAAGACGAGGCTTGTGCAACACTTTAAAAGCTGGCGGTGCTACTGCTAGTGCTAGTACTAAGACCAATGATGGATCGCAAACTCAGATTCAGCATGAAGATGAAGAAATTTTTGAATACCCAACTAAGAATGAAGATGAACCTGTTAGTACTAGTCATTTTCCGGATCTTGAGTCCATTTGGGATATAGAAGCCTCAGACTGAGTCACTGAAGTGAATTAGCAGCCAGTTTATAGGTATTTATAATTATACTACAATTCTTGAGTCATATTACAATTTCAATTTGCAATACTATAGTTGTCATTGATGATTTTTGGTATTGTATTCCTTGAATTTGTTAATCAGAATGGATACTTATTTCATATTTTTATTTGTGAATTTGAATTATTAGTAAAAAATTAGAATTTTTTTTCTGAATTATTAGTAAACAATTGATTTATTAGTAAATTGGTTCCACATTATGTTGAACATGAAATGCAACAATTTGTGTCACAAGATCCATAAAATTATTCATATTGCATAACTGTTAGAACCTTTCTACTATTCTACATTAAATGCTTAACATGATGTTCATGGCGATTAGGTTTTTGTGTTTGTTTTTTGTCTTAGTTGGCTAGTAAACCGAAGTTGTCGTGCGTTGAAAATCTGAGTTGTCCTCTCTTTATTTGTCCATGTCAACATCAATATGGTCAAACGGTTGGTCAGACAATGAGACATGTTTAATGTTTCATCTCTAACTCACAGATAAATTTCATGTTTAACAATTTAAGTGCCAAGTTAGCGAGTGTTGGTTTGGGTTTAAATTGCGAGGTCTCTAGTTTTTTTGTGTTAGTATTTTATGTTAGCGAGCTGGAGAGTGTTATTGAAATTTCTTTGGTCGTGAGATCTTGAATTGGTTTGATGCCATGCATTATAGCCGTGAGAGTTAGGGACTAAGTCATTAATGGTCTGTGTGCCACTGCTCACGCCTGTTTATGAAGGTAATTAACATGAAACATCATTTTTTGTTGGTACTCACTGGGTTGTTGTGGTCAAGAGATAAATAGTTTTGAGATTTTATGGTTATCGCTAGCTCGCAGGTCCTTTATCATCAAGTCAGTTTAAGTCACGAGCTTGCGAGTACTGGGAGATTTTAGTTGTCGCTACCTCGCAAGATGTTTTGCACTTGACCATTTTATGTTGCAAGGTTGCGACTGGGTGTGATTTTATGTTATCGCGAGGTGTTTGCAGTTAAATCATTTTAATTTGCAATCATGCGATGTGGTTGGTATCGCAGCTTAGTTGGTTTCATCGCTTGCTTGTAGGTTTTGAAGTTGTTTAGCATTTTATGTTGCGATCTGGCGACAAGTAAGTTTTGGTCTGATTTTGTGGTCATCGCATGCTCGCGGGTTTGTAAGTCTTAAGTCAAAAAGTGTTGCAAGCATGTGATGGTAGTTAAGTGTCTTGTTTTCGCGGGATCGCAAGGTTTAAGTCAAGTTAAGTTTTGAGTTGCGAGCATGTGATGAAATAAGTTGTTTTGTTAGATTTGTAGTGGTTGTCAGCTCGCAGGTAAAGAAAGAATATTACAAATGTTGTTGCGAGGTTGCGACTGAAGGGCTTGATGAAGATCAATATTTGTCACTCACTCGTGAGATTCTTTGAGGATTCGTAAAAGGGGTTGCAAGCTTGCGATTAAGAGGATTTGGTAGCATTGTCACTAACTCGCCGATTACTTTCCAAATTATTATAACCGGTTGCGAGTGTGCGATTAAAGATGGGGATTGACACATGCTTCTGTAAAAGTTTTGAATGTCAATCACCAATCAAATAGAAGGGTATGAATTCAAATTTTGCTCGAGTACTTCAGCTTTGAATTAATGCCACAATAGATAGTTCGTGCAAGTGTGGTAGTCAATGAGACTTGAGAGAAGTGACAACGTCCAAATACCATAAATTGCATGATCGAGCTGAGATTTTGTATAATTGCATTAATGCATTCTATCTTCGAGGTAATCCAGTGAATTGAGCTCTGCAACAATGTTGGAGAATTCAAAGTGTTGGGTGTGGAAAAATTTCAGAAAATTGGTTAAGTTTTCTCTTGCAACTAAAATGAGCAAGGCAACGAGTGGAACTGGAGGTTCCAAGCCCAAGGCCATTGAGGAAAAGAAGGATAAGAAATACAAAGAAGAATTTGTAGATTTGCTACCAGGGACTTCTGTTGCTTTGAATACAAATGATTTGGCATGGAAATATTCATGGAGCCAATGCAAAAACCCGGAAATATTTATGGAGCCAATGCAGAAACCTGACCACACTTCATATGATCGGTTCTACTCTGTTTCATTATTTCTGGAATAATAGGGTTAAGGGTGTCCCAATGTCAAACCCTTGGGATTTAAATATAGCAAAGTTAATTGTGCCAGATGTGTATGTTGATGTGGATTTGATCAAAGAGTTGGCCAAACACTATTGCCCAGTATCTAGGGTAATCAGAATAAAGAACTAGTCTACCCTAGTTTCAATTAACAGAGCTAGCTTTGTTGAATCTTTCCAGATTACTGGTGCTGCATGTACAGATATAGATTTGGAGCGGGTTGTAGAGGATTATGACAAATATAAAGGTGTTATCAAGAAGCATGCAATGCCCAAATACATGCCTAGGGTGAATAGGAAACCGGTTATAATTCCAGATAGTATCGAACCACCATTTGACATCACACCTTTCCACCATTATATGCATTGTACAATCTATGGATTATGCGGAGTGTTGGGTTTTGATGGAGATTCAACAATGTCAGCAGAATTACTGATGATGGCTATGGACATTCAACACTCAGATGTTAACAAATATTATGATTATGTGGGCTATGTGGTTGAACACATTCATAATGCTCTAGTTGAAATTCAAAGTGGTGCACCCAGCTCTACATTCAAGCATTATTCATTGTTGATGCATTTAATCTTGTTCTATAATATTGAGTTTGTGGATAAAGAATTTGAGCATTTCAAAGAAGAATTGGGTGTCTTAATACCAATACAAAGATGGAACTAGGTTTGAGATAGTAGTTCTCCCCATTCTTCTTTCCTTTTCTTTGAAAATTGGATTGTTTTGCCAATTATGGAAATGCTAGGAATAAATAGGGAAAGATTGTCAATTAATGTTAGGAGAGTTTTGAGACCTTACCAGTATGTTCCAAAATGGTCTATTTCACATAAATGGGGGGGATTTTTCTTTTTTGATAACTTTACTATGATCAGAGTCTATGGGTGTCCTCAGCCTCTCCATATTTTACCAAAATTTGTTCCAATTAGGATTGCTTTTATGGAGTTTATTAGGCAATTAACCCTAGTTGAAAAAGAATACCTTGACAAACACAGGAAGGGTTCTCTTCTTCCTAGGCTTTGGGTTGTGTCTGATTTTACCATTGGTACGAGTGCCTTTGATGAACTAAACAATTTCCTTAAATAGTATAGGTTGGTTAATGTTGTGTCTAGATTTTGTGATCCTGAATAATTTATTAAACGTGCATTGCAAAAAATGACACCTTGGGCCACAATAAAGGACCATGAACCATTGGATGATAAAGATGTGGTTAGAAATTTGCTAAGAAAAGAGGAAGTACAAGAAAGGAGAAGAAAATGGAAAAATTTGATGAGAGTTGAAGCATAATTGAAGGTTGTTGACCCTAGTTTCTCATGTTTTTGCCCTGATTACCCGTACCTGGAGAGGATTAACAGAATGTTGAGTTTATATGAAACTTTGATGGAACAAATGCCTCAAATTCCAGAAGTCGCTGCTCAGCAGCAAGACCCCCAAGATGGACATTCTTCACATGGCAAGAGGCCACTTAGTGTGTCTGCTGATGATGTAGAGAGTGGGGATGAATTTCAATCTACCTGAGTGCCACCTGCAAAGAAACAAAAAACCAAAGAGGTCGGTACAATTGTGAGGAGAGACCCTGCTAGAGCAATTGTTACAAAACAAGGACACTACTTTCAACAAATAAGGAGACACCTCAAAGAAGCAGGGCAGAATGAAGAATAGGGAGAAACAAATGAAGTCCTTGCTCAAGGCTTTGATGAGCATGTGATTTTGTCAAATGAGTTCATGAAAGATGATGACTTTATTATGTTAGATGAATTTAAAAGTTTTTTGGCAAGGTTGAAACAAAATCAATTAAGACAAAATCTAATCATAGAGGAAGGAAATGTAGAAAATAAAGAGGAGATCATCAAGGCACTGTAGGAATATGATCTTGACAGGAAGCAAATATCTGTGAAATAGGCAAGACAATTGATTAAGAGTACTGGTATGATTATGATGCTTGACTGGGATATCCAGTCTATTTTTATTATTGATCAGATTAGGAAGCAAGAGGACCCAATGTTTAAAACTGAATTTGAAATTGGAGATGTAATAAGAGGATCAAGATTTAATCCTAAGTCAAAGACACTTGCTGCTTGGTCTTTGGCCCCTTCCACTCAAAAGCCCCACCTTCTAAATATCCAAGTAGAAAAGAAAGATGACAAAATGATCTAGAATTTGGAGAACACAACTGACACGGAGATTGCCTCATTTTTTACTCAAGTTTCTTTCATGAATTTATCAAAAATAGAGGATTTGTCAAGAAGATACACCGAAACATATAGCCAATTGATTACATTATCTAAATAATATGAAGAAGGGCACTCTGGAGGAAGAGTTAGTGGAGTTGAAAGAAAAAATTGCAAATGTGCCCCCTCCAATACAAATTATAGAACAAGTACAAGAAATACCAGCTAATGTGACAGGAAAAATGGAGGAATACACAGAGAAGATTGAAAATATTGAAAAGGAACAAAATGTCAAGGCTATCTCTATTGTGTCAAGAATTCTAAAACATAGGATTAATGCATTGAAAGGAAAATTGATGCTAGTGCATGATTTGCACATTTGTTTGAAAGAGGCAAGTAAAACATCCTCTAAGGTTGTCGCTTTTCTTGGACCTTTGCTCAATGTTTGGTCAGGAAGAAGCAAATTAATGGATAATCTAGATACTGCAATCATGTATAGTGACGAGTTCTCTCCCAAGATCAGTGACACTAAAGACATGGTGGAGGTAATGAATGCAACTTATGCATTTTTCACAGGGAAGGATGTGCTTATAAATGAAAAATTGCAGACATTTGGGGAAGGTTATAGTAAATTGGTGCCTTCAATTTATGGTAGTAATCGAGATTTGAAATCAGTTTCTGATTGGACTAGCGAATTTGATTTGATTATGGAGGAAGAAGAAATAATCAAGCATATAGATGAACAGGTTGATGTTGATTCCTTAACGGTATGCTTGATTCATTGTTCAAGGTTGAGGTTGACCATGCAAAGTTTATTGTTGAGGATAGGGTAGTTATAGATGCTAGATGGATAGATTCAGTTGCAAAGTTGGAAGAGATAAAGGCATCCAGTTGGCCAACAGACAAATAGGTGGACAGGTGGCAAGCCATGCTAAATCAAAAGAAGAAATGTCAGGTTGCTACACAAGATTCCTAACAGTAATTCTAAGCGTGTTGAATCCTCATCTTATAAAAGGATTCCAAGATTAATTCGAGAGGGATGGCCACTCTTATCGGTAGAGAGGGATGGTCAGTTGGCCACTTTTATTGATGTTGAAAACTCTGATATACTTATAATAGTTCAACTGTTCAAGAATTTGATAAGTGCATAGCTGAATTGCATTTTGAATTTACTTTCTAATATGATTATGAATATAATATCAATATCATTTGCAATTTGAGATCTTCACATAATTGTCTTTGTGTTGAATTTATGTTTTCATTGTGAATTGAATGGTCAAGGGTTTTTCAGTTTACGTATGAATCTGGGTTGTGTATGTAATGGCATATTCATTCCTATTTATCTACAAATGAATCTTATTGAAGTTTATTATCAAGTTGTCTTTGAATTGTAAGTGACTCTATGCCCTAGGATAAGCAACTGGTCTGTTGTCTTGATGTTGACTTGGTGAAGTGACCTTGCAATTATAATAGTTGATTCATTGTGGGTGAATATGTTTTCTTGTTTGACTTTGATTATGAAATTGTGATTTGTCTATTACATCTATCATGGAATTGGATCCTCAAAAGACATTCCCTTTAATTGAGTTGCATGCATGTTTTACTAATAATGTTGTATTCCTATCTATTGTGGTGTTTGATACTTTCATTCTTAATAATCTTATGATTTTATATGCTATGGATGTTTGTGTAATATATATGGAGGTGTTCTATGGAAATCATGTACATATTTTCCCTCCATAAAGTTGGCATTTACTAATACCTATAATCCGGCCACCAATTACAATGAGGTGAATCCTTAATATGATTCCAGACTAACAAAATTTTTGCATTCTTGGGCATAACAGGAAGCATTAAATGAAAAATTACATACACCATAACAATGCAACAAATGAAAAAAGTTAAAACTCATGATTCTGATCATTTGAAAGAGATGGAATTATACACTAGAGAGAAATAGATCAGAATTTAATTTTTATTGAATAAAATTACTACTTCTGTCAACCGTCACAAAATAAATTTATATATAACTCCTTCAAAAACCTACACAAAGCATGACACTAAATGCTTTTCATTTGCTCTATAAATACCTATACAACTTGCTCCCTTCACCTAGAGTCTCGAATCACTACTGGAACCAGAAAAGGAACCCCAATGACTATACAACTCGCAAAACTACTTGAGCCATGCCATTATCACCTTGATGCCTTTGGATGGAATGTGAGATGTTACGTTCTATCCAACAGATCATTTCCTTTCGCGAAAGGGATATTGGGACCTAGCAAGAAGTAACTTAGAAAATTCACCCCTAAAAATTAAAATAGAGGAGGAAGCCTTCATGCCCAGGAACAGAGAAAATGGAAAGAGGAGCTCGAGCCTTCATGCCCACGATCAAGAAAAGTGGAAAGAGGAGCTTTAGGGTAAATTTAATATGTTGGGGAGGGGTTGTAGCTTCCATGTTGTCACAAAGATGACTGGCTGCCACTTCCCACCCAAACAAATCCTTCTTTAATTCCTCCATGGGCTCCTTCTTCAAACCCCCTTCCATCCTGTGGCAGAGTTGAAGTAGAGGATGTGCCATGCTTGACCTTTCTTGATAAGAAAAGTCTTTCACACCCCCTCTGGTAATCCTTCTCACTTTCACAACCCCTCTGACAATAAGAAAACTCACATAGGAGAAAACAAAAAAACACCCATCCGGTATCACAGAGAACACAACAACTCCATGCACGATCCTACTCAAACATCATCTTCCTTTCTGAGGAAAAAACCACTCTCAAAAAATGAAAAAGGTTTCCTTTTTCTTCTACCAATTAAGTCACCACTCCATTGTATTTATAACCTTTTAACACTTCATTTGGTGATGCTCATTCACGTGAAAAATCATCATTTTGGTGTTTTTCAACATGACTGTAGACTCTAGAAGTCATGCCTATCAAATCCACTCCATCCTGCTAAGGCTTATCTATTCTGAATGATTTTGTTTTGATTTTATTCCTCCTTGATTGGACAAAATCTGCTTCAGAATCCCTAACAACAAGCAACCTAAGCTCTGATTTCTCAGAGAAATTCGTGATCTCCCATCTCTAACTCAGAAGCTATCCAATCCTTTTATGCCTCTAAAACTGTCGTCCTCACTTGTCTAATCAACCTCAACTCAGGAGAAACCTTCAAACTAGTCGCTCAGGAATGAGTCGACATCTAAGCCTTAAAAATTCCTTGTACATATTAGCTTGCCACCACAGTTGTCGCTAGCTCTCAAGTTTGTTTAATGTTAGCATTTTTAGGTTGCGAGCTAGCAACTAGATAGTTTGTGGTTAAGTTTTATGGTTATCACCAGCTAGCGAGGTAAAATGTCTGAAGACGTGAACAAGCCATGAGCCGGCGACAAGTTGGTTTGGGTTTACATCACGAGGTCTCTAGCTTTTTGGGTGTTAGCATTTTATGTTACCGAGCTAGAGATTGTTAAAAAAATTGCTTTGGTCGCGAGGTCTCGAGTTGGTTTGATGTCATACATTATAGCCATGAGAGTTAGTGAGTAACTCATTTCATATAGTTGTTGCTAGCTCTCATGTTTGTTTAATGTTAGCATTTTTAGGTCACGAGCTAGCGACTAGACAGTTTGTGGTTAAGTTTTATGGTTATCACCAGCTTGCGAAGTTAAATGTCTGAAGACCTGATCAAGCCGCAAGTGAAGTGCTAGCAGTTAACAGATAAACAGTTTTATGTTGGCGAGTATGCGACAAGGGTTAAAGTTACTACTATCTCCAAGTCGTTGCGGTGACGAGGACTTAACATTTTGTGGTCGAGAATTGGCGAGTGGTAGTTCAGTTTCCCTCAACCGCTAGATCTCGAGGTTATGAAGGCTTAGCATTTTCAGCTTGGGAGTTGGAGATAGAGTCGTAAGGGAATGTCACTAGGTCGCGAGATTTTCTAATGGGCAGTCTTTCAGGCAGAGAGTTGATGAATGTGTGCCATGTGTTTTAATGACTTAATATCTTGAAATCGCCAATATTTTTTTTTTATGGTTTGAAAATAGCTTGAAATCGCCAATATTTTTTTTTTAGGTTTGAAAATAGCTTGAAATCGCCAATATTTTTTTTTAATGGTTTGAAAAAAGGTTGAAATCGCGAATGCAAATATTTTTCTAGTTTTAAAAACATTACAATTCGCCCATGCAAATATTTTTTTGGTTTTAAAAACATTACAATTCACCAGGATTTTTCACAAACTTTGAGAGATCACGACTAATTCGACAATGGAGATTATTATTTTTTCTCCGTAAACCACAAAAAACCGCCAATAAAATCAAAATTTTCCTCAGGAATTATACAGCTTTTGCCAAGTTTTTACACCTTGTCCAAGGGGAGGTTTCTTAAAGTTTTCCCTGATACTCTTCCTCCATTGTTGAGTCCCACTCAGGAACTCCTGATGCTTCCTGAAAGGGTTGTGGATCTGAAGCACTAGCAATGTAAGCATGTGGAAGATGTTGATGTTGTGACCTAGTCCTTCAAGTGTCCGAAGGATCCCTAACAAGAGTATGTGTTTACTCAAGAGTCTATCAAGCCCAATGATGTCACATAGTAGATGAAGGATGAGTCTCCTCAATTTCAAGTGAAACTTACAGAGGTGTGAACCTATGAGTCAAAGTTGAGGTGGTATAATTATCTAAGTAACTATCATCACTTTCCACTATGGAGGAAGGATGAGGAGGATTAGAGGCCAAGCTAGGAGAGATTTCCTCAAAGTGAACACTACTCTCAATGAATAGCTCATGTGTCTCTAGATCCAAAAGTCTAAATGCCTTGACACCCTAAGGATATCCAACAAAGATGCAAGGCCTACTCTGAGGTTCCAATGCCTTGCAATTTTGTTGAGGTACATGCGTGTCCATGTTGGACAACCAAAAACTCTAAAGTGTCTCACAATCAATTTTCTGCCACACCAAGCCTCAAAAGGAGTCATACCTTTCAATGCCTTGTGGGGAACGTAATTTTGGATGTGTGTGGCACAACTGATAACTTATACCTAAAAAGTTGGACCAAGAGAACGAGCATGAATCATGTAGCTAATCATCTCCTTAAGGGTTCTATTATTTCTTTCTAAAACATCATTATATTGTGGAGTGTAGGCAACTGAGTGTTAGAGATCAATCCCCTCAAGAGTACAAAATTCCTCAAGTCTATTGTTCACATATTCCCTTCCATTTTCTATGTGGAGAATCTAAACTTGCTTCTCAACATGAACCTTGAAGGCTAGAAACTTGTCAAACACTTCACTTTTGTGGCAAAGAAAGTAGACCCAAGTGGAGCAGGAGTAGTCATCAATGAAAGTGAGGACATAGAGAGTCTTGCTAAATGATGACACTAGAAATGGGCATGCTCCATCATCGTGAACCAATTGAAGAGTTTCCAAAGCTCTCTAAGACTTCCCTTTGTCAAACTTCTCTTTGGGATGATTTCCTATTGAACAACCTAAACATACACCATTTGAGGGACTCGTGTGACCATATCCTTAGAGCTAAGCTGATAAAGATAGCAGTAATTAAGATATCCAAACCGCTAATGCCATAACTTTCTTTCTAAATTTGAATGAGTGAGAAAGGATTTAGGAGAGTGTGGCAAAAAGTGGGAGAATGAATAAAGCTGAGTGTTATGATTGGCATGTCCCACTACAACCAAGGCATCATCCTTAAGTTCTTTGACCATAATTGAATCAGGTGAAAACTCAACTTTCTTACCATCTCCAAAGTGAGTGATTTGATAGATTGAAAGAAGGTTGGTGATCAAGTTAGAAACATAGAGAACATTCTCAAATGTTCCATCATCCATGTCAGCCAAATCTTTCCCTTCAACTTCTACTTGAGTACCATCACCTAAGAAAATGTAAGATACCTTGGATGGCTCCAATGAAGCAAATTGTTCCCTCGTAGAACCCATGTGATGAGAGGCACCTGAGTCAAGTATCCACTACTATTCAAAGAACCTATAGTTGCCACAAATGCTTACCCTTTTCCTTTTGACTATGAGGAAGTGGAAGGAGATGAATCCTTCTTTTTGTAGGTGGATGGAAAATTGATGTTGTTCTTCTTGATGATGTTTGTCAACTCATCAATTTTCTTAGAGTGGAAATGATGCTCATCATGATCAACTTTCTTACAATATGAACAAGTTGGTTTCTCCTTCTTGGTTGAAATTTCCTTCTTGGATGAAGAGGAGAATTGTCTTTTTGTGGAGACGATGATTCTTCTCTATCCTAGTGTGGCTTTGGCTTAGATTTCTTTTGGTTCTTGCCTTTTCCTTGATTCCTTTGATTCCATAGATTAGCCACTAAATATTTTGACTTGAAAGACTTGAGAATCCCCATGCTAATCAACTTTTCTTGCTCAGGCATTAACATTGTTGTCCTCAATTTCAGCACAGCCAAAATTGTGAGGCAACCCTACGAAACTGGTCCATTTCGTACCTTACGACCTTCAGGAGAGCTTGATTGACTCTATCAGTTAGCTCGTTTAGCTTCTTGCTTTTCTTTCTTAGTGTTTTCTAAGTTTTTATAAGTTTGTAGTTTACCTGCAGTTCGGACTTTAAAGTCCAAACTGTAGTGTCTTTCTTTGTAAATTCTTGTGCACATCAGACTTTAAAGTCCGATGTGTACATGTTTGGTTTTTAGCCTGCAGCTCGGACTTTAAAGTCCAACCTGCAGGTAGTCTTCCTCTACAATTAGGACTTTAAAGTCCGAACTGCAGACTGTTTGGGTAGACAATGCATGTCGGACTTTAAAGTCCAACTTGCAAGGGTTTTTAGCCTGCATGTCAGACATTAAAGTCTAACATGCACTACAAGTTGGTCATTAATGCATCATTAATAGTTAATTGAGGGGTTTATTTAAATCATTTTTGTGTTTTATTTCTTCATTTCCACCTATGCATTTCTCCCTCCGCGCATCTCCTCCTTTGTTTTGCTCGCCATCTTGTGGATTCAATCGCTCCATCATTGGTTTTTTCCAAGTCACTTATAGCGAAAAAGGTAGGGTTTTTATTTTGGGTTTCTTTTCTTGTTTTGCATTTTATTTTCCCGATTGTTCTTCCTTTGTTTTATTTTCTCTGGGTTTTGCTTGGTGTGTCAAGAGGGCAATCGGACTTTGAACTCTGATTGTCCTCCTTGTCTTATCCTTCTCCAACCTGCATGACGGGGTTTGAAACCTGATCTGTAGTCGATATGGAGACTTCTTCGCATATCGGACTTTAAAGTCCAATATGCGGGATGATAATCTTTGCATATCGGACTTTAAAGTCTAGTGTATGAAGAATTGAGGATTTGATTGACATGTCGGGTTTTAAAACCCAACATGTCAATCAATGGTTTTTCCCCTTGTGAGCACATCGGACTTTAAAGTCCGATGTGCTAGTTTTTCCAAATGTTTTTACCCTCGCACATTGGACTTCAATGTGCTGTTGATCTTCCCTGGATTGCACATCGGACTTTAAAGTCTGATATGCTAATAAACTTACCCTGAATTTGCACATCAGAATTTAAAGTCTGATGTGCCAATCAAGATGTTTATCCTTGCACATCAGATGTTAAAGTCTGATGTGCAAGTTTTGCTTTCAAAAGAGCATGTCGAGCTTTTTTCCTCGACCTGTTGTTTTTGGCAGTTTTACTCTCAAGCCTGTTTTGAGTCCCGTTTTTCGATCCAATTGAGAAAAATTGATTTTGATAATGATGATAACTAATCCGCGGTGTTGGATGCAGTCATCGCAAATGTCAAAGCTCCCTCAAGATAAACCCAAGCCTTCCATGAGTCAATTGGAATCTTCTCCAGGTAAAAAATCAACAAGAAAAATGAAGTACAAGTATGATAAGTACTTGAATATGTACCCAGAGAGATCAGTGGACTCAAATATCAAGGAAATCAGAGATACTAAGATTGGACATGTCAGTATGCAAGAATTTATTGACCGAGTTGAGAAAGCTCTTGCTTGCTTAACCAATTTGATCAAATCTGAGTTGCATAAATATGCATCCTTCCCAGTTGCAGCTCATGACCCAGAATTTGTACTTGCAATAGCAGATCACTTTGATCTGAATACAAGATAGGTAAAGGATGCAGATCAGAATGTCATCATGACTCTGGATAATGTATTTTTCAATAGTGTTTTCAAAGGCTCTCCAGTTGAAGAAGTAGCTGACATTTCTCAAGAGAGTGCTCAAGAGTACTATGAGAAAAATGAAGTTAAATGCAAGAAAGTGGTCAACACTGTGTACCTCTCTGCTTCACAACATTCTACTACCTCACGATGGTCCAAGTCCTTCTATAGGAGTGACTTCAATGAGGAATACAACAACATGGTTACCATGTTGTCAAGAGTGAAGGGGCTAAAAGACTCTCATTACTTTCAAACCTGGATGTGTTACTATATGAATATAATTAGGAAAGGGGCTGCAAGAATTGATTGGGGTGAACAAATTAGCGATGCGCTCTGTGCTCAATTGAAGGAGGTCAAAGTAACTAAGAAATTATAAATGACCTCATACCTGGTTTATGCAACTGCTTCAATGAGACAATATCCAGGTTTGTCTACCAAGGGTGATAGAAGATTGGTGCCTGTCTGGGAATATTATGATCAACTTACCATCAAGAATCAAGGCAGCTACTTCAGAAGAGTTAATGATGCCTTATTTGCTGTATGGAAGTGTATATTTGATAAGGGCTTGCAAAAGCAGAGAATATCAAAGGCTTCTTATAACAGGGTATCTCACTTTGGATGTGTTTTTCTTCAATTTCCTACTTTCACTTACATCCGAATTGGATGTTTATCAGGTGAGCCTTTTATTCTACCAAGATTTCCTTCTAACAAGATCATTCTCATGGAGTTGTGTAGACAACTAATTTATGTGCATGAAAAACAATCACAAGCACATAAGACTAGGTTGAAGTTCCCAGAGTCAATTGGCAAGTACTCAGTCCTAACCAATCCTAAAGCCAAGAACATGGAGGAAGAAATGCAATGGAATACTATGCGAAGATTCAAGGCACAAAACAATTTTGACTTTCATGGCATAAAGAACAAACTCAAGAGGAATTATACCCATGTCTATAGGTTTGAAGATGTTTGGGCAGATTGTCAGAATGAGGAGGATATAAGAAGGATGGATTTCAGCCATCTTACCTTGGAACAAATCAAAAACTTGGATTTAGCAAAGATCCCAATGACCATGGAAGACACAGATGACATAATAGACCCTATCTATTATGAGAAGAAGATTGTTGATTCCCCGCTTCCTCCTATGCAATGGTCGAAGAAGGAAAGAAAATCTATCACTCAAAGGATTTCTCCCATCCTGGCAAACACCAATGCATGGTTGATAAAGAATAATCTCATGATGAAATAGTTTCCTGCCAGTTCAGGAGATGATGACAATAGTGACGGCCCATCCAGCAAGATAGCTACAGCTGAGACAAGAACAAAGAGTAAGGCAGATCCACAAGCACTATCTTCAGCTCCGGTGATACAATCTAAGGTGAAAGGTCCCAAGATTAAATTCACGGTTAAATGTTCCAAGAAGGGTGAGTCATCATCAGTAGTACAGGAAGCAGTGACAAAAGAACTAGAACAACCACCTCCCAGTGAAGTTGAAAAAGAGAAGGTGGTTGAAGAAGGTGAAATTCCTCAACAAGAGAAAGCACAGGTTGAAGAAACATCACATCCAGGTGGAGTTGATGCCCAGATCACTTCACAGGTACCGACTCATTCTGAGGTGACTGTCCACTTTATTGATTCTGACTTTGATCAAGAGGATGAGGATTTTCAAGATGGAGATCTAAGTATGGGCATGGAGCAGTTAGAGGCCGCTCAACAGTTTTTCATGCTAACCAATTCCTCCAATTTGGATTATTTTTCTTCATCCACCATTGAATCTACAATGTTGGATTTTAATGAAGCCTTGGAAGGGGCACTTGAAGAACAATCTACATTGAACTTACCTATTACTACAACCATAACAGAAATTCCACCATTAGTAGGTACTGAAGTTGCATCCACATCGCCTTCAACCCTCCTATCAGTAACTGAAGAGGTGTCAGTAGTAGCAAATATCACAACATCGACAAGTGTTCTAGTAGATACTTCAACAGTGGTGCCATCAATAACACTCATAATGGCTTCGAGCTCCAGTCAGCCTGCTCCTAAAACTTTAACTAAAAATCAGCAAGGAGCTACTACTCCATCGGCCAATCCAAAATTACCCCCTTGGATGGAAGTAGTGGCCCCTAAGAGGAAAAAATAGGTAATTTCTCCATATGAGTTTGACTTTGAGTAGTTGGTTCCTCCAAAGCCTAAGGGAACAAAGAAGCCAAAGATGGTATCTCAGGTGTTAGTAGACCCGGCTTCTAAGAGAAAGTATGTTGAGGTTATGGTGCCATTGTCAGATAAGGACAAAGGAAACATACAATCTGAGGATTACACCATGCAGATCATAGAGCTTGGGGTGGAAAAACATGAGAGTGTTAAATTGGATTCTTAGACAACCTTTGATTCTTTGTTGAGGAGATTGGACCAAGAGAGGGACGAGAAAAATGAATTGAAGCAGAAGTGTGAACAACTAACCAATGTTCTTCTAAAGGTCACACAATCTTCTCAAGAAATTGAGCCCATAGGATCCTCAATGGATACTGAAGCTCTAAAGAAGATTGAATAGGTAGGAGCTAAAGGCCGAGTGATGGATGAGTGGATTTCACGGCTAAGGTCGGAAGGCTCTCATCTTCTCAGTTCAATAGTGGGACTATTGGCGGATTATGAAGTAATCTAGAGTTAGATGCAAGGACTCAAAACCTCATTATCACAGGAGATTGAGGAAGTTGAGAAAAGTACTACCTTTTGGAGAAAAATGGAGGACTTCACGATAGATGTCCTTGTTGAAAATAAGGTAATTCCCACAAGGGAAAAGTAGATCCAGATCTTGTCATTATTGTCTCATAAGAAAGAGACAATAAGGTTGGTGATTGCAGAACTGGACTGAGAAAAGAAAGAAGGTGATGACGAGACTGATCTTATTTTTGCCAAAGTTGCCGATCTTCCTTGTTACTTATATGATGGCAATCAGAATCTCATTACTGGCAAAGCTATCACACAAGAATTCCTTACCTTAATAGATCACTGCACGAGACAAGATTTCTTACTTGATACATTTGATAAGCTATTGGAGATATAGGTCAGTTTTGAAGTCCTTGCATCCATGCTGAAGGATGGGCAAAAGAAACAGGTAAAGATTGAAGATGCAATTTCCCATGTTCGAGTGATCACAAGTTCTACCCCAATGCCAGACAAAGCAGAGATGAAAGCCATCCTAGCCAAGTTCGAAGATTTCCAAAAATCAAGAGAGGAGAAAGATGAATAAAACGTCCCCTTTTTTGGCTTTTTATTTTTATACAGTTGCATCATTAGATGCTGCTAGTTTTCTTGTAGCTGCACGTTTTCCTTATGCAGTAGTTGTAGTAAAGTGGGACTGTGTAGTTGAATAAGTCAATTGTACCCACATTTTTCTTCATTCTTTTCCTATTTAAGGAGGACCTCATTTGTAAATATTTATCTTTTTCATGTTTAGCAAAACTTTGCAAAATTTTTACCTCAACTAAGACTTTGTGCTTTTGTTGTGAAAATTCTATCAAGCAAATCAAGAAAACAATTTTGTTGATCTCAAACTTTGTGTTGTGTCAAGAAAATTGTTTATATGATTTAATGTTCTTATGTCCACTGATTATATATGTTCTTTATTTCTTTGATCTTGAAGATATTGTTATGTGGGTTAAAGAGCTCCTGAATCGTGCAAGTAGACTGTGTGCTCCTAGCATATTTGGGAAATCTTCTGATAAATTAAGTAATTAGTGGTAAGCTTTGTATTTCTGCAATTACTTTTAGTTTAAAGAATTAGGAATTCATACTTGAAGACTTTGAGTTGTGAGTTAAATTTCTAACTTTTTGTAATAATCAGTTTGAGTTAAGATTACATTCAAGAGAGACTTTGTGCTACTTGATTGTAAGTTTTAGCGTAGTTTGTTAGATTAATTTTTCTTTTCTTTAAGTATCTAAAGAGGTAGAGAAATTATAACAAGGTGAAGGGAGAATACATAGACTCTGAAAAAAGAGAGCTATATGCCCGACACCAACCAACAAATTTTGATTTCTTATTAATTAGAGAAGAAATTTCAAAGGGAACCTCCCCTTGATGAGAGGAGAGATTAATTTCTCAACATAGCTATGTGTGAATCATATATTTTGTCATTAGTACACTAGTGACAAAATATTCATCAAACAAACATTTATGTGAATGCATCAAATTATAGTCTAGTGAATGATGTACTTGAAGTCAACCGATGGGTTTGGAAATTGGAAACAAAGGATGCATACTCTAATGGAAGCTTGTCCAACAAACTGTAGACCAACTGTGCATCCTTCTTGTCAATGCCACAATCCTTGAGTTTTGGTCTTAGCTCAGTTGCTTTAGTTACATAGTCTTGGATTGTATCAAAATCCTTTGGATCCAACATTGTGAGATCATTGTCAATCTTGTAGCCCCTAATCTCATCCACTAAACTATACAATTGACCAAAAAATTTCTGAGCATCTTTAATTGTCTTACCCTTATCAATGTGGAAGATAAGGTCATCTAATACATACTTGAGGTCAATGTTCCAAGAGCCATAGTATTCTTAGTGAGCCATTCCATTTGAGCATTTGGATCAACTTTCAAATTCGATGGTGCTTCAATAGTTCCATCAATATAATGAGTTATTCCTTTTATCATTAGCTTACTCCAAGCTTTGATTTTCCAAGAAGCATAGTTATGTGGAGTCAGAAGTGGAAATCACATAAGACACCCCCCCCCCCCCAGCACCTTCCCACAAAAAAAAAAAAGGATGATTGGGCACTTTATACTTAGTGCGTGTACAATGGGCCAAGACAAAGTGGGCTTCTGATTCTGAATGATTACAACTACCACAAATAGGCTATACCAGACTCATATTATTAATGCAAAAGACCTTACTAAGATCTAAGCATGACATATGCCAAAAATAGGCCAAAAAAGAACAACTTCTAAAAGTGGTATTTCTACTCTCAATGATGAAAAACTGATAGCATCACAAAAAGTAGATGAAAAATTATACATTTAAAAAAAATGACACTTGAAAAGGAGTTTGTATGAGCCTAAATGAAGCCTCTGAAGTTCCAAAAATAGGGATTACTAAGCTACAACTATGAAAAAAAAAATTTCTAAAAAAATTGTGTATCAAAATTAAAAACCACCTGCATAACTGTGAAAAGCACAAAATTCTACCCCAAATAAAAAAATGCACTAAAAAGGGAGATCAGATGACCAAGCTATGAGCATTCGAAAATCACTTCAAAACCAAAACAACCAACCATGATAGGGGGCCAAAAATAATAATCCCACATTCACTATGTGAGGTGCATTTTAGCTCTTTATATGCTACAATGCACTATCACATTACCAAAGCAATGTAGAAGAGTATGCATGAGTTAAAGCTCAAGCATTCTTTTGACTAATGCATTGACGTAGTGACTAGCAAGTTTGACAATGACTTCAAAAATTCAGCGAATCACATACTAACAAGTGGCAAGATGACTCCACAACTAAGCAATGAAAAAGTGACATGTGACAATACCAGATGATCTGAAAGTGACATGTGGTAGTATTAGCTGATGTGGAGATACCAGATAACATGGCAGTACCAGATTGTAATGCCCCGCCAGGAAACCCCTAAGGGTTTAAGTTAAAAACACTCAATTAGAGTGTAAATATTTTTTTTTTTTTAAATAATAATTAAGAGCGTTAATGAAACGTTACAATATTAAGATAGATTGAAGTTATCTCAAAGTTATCTCTCACTAGATAACACAGCGGAAGGCTAAATGATCCTAAGAGGTTTCCCAACGCGATTACATAACCTTACACCTAACTCAACTTGCGTCATTAGATCCATTAAACTGGATATTTTAATTACGAGATAATGCATAGATCTTGATTATATATGTGTTCAATGGTTGGACATCTTATAATTTTAGGAAGCGATCATTTACTTTGGTGG
The DNA here is from genome assembly GCF_030272615.1 of Cryptomeria japonica. Lineage (NCBI taxonomy): Eukaryota > Viridiplantae > Streptophyta > Pinopsida > Cupressales > Cupressaceae > Cryptomeria > Cryptomeria japonica. The sequence continues at coordinate 579,029,035 of NC_081414.1, read as the reverse complement.
TTAGGAGGCCCTTGATAGGTTATTTATTCAATGCACTTAAATTCATAATTACATTAAGAGGCCCCCAAAAGGGTTCATGCGTTTAATATAATGAAGTTCATTCCTTGGGTTTGTGGTATCCATTCACAATTGATTTCATCCTTTAATGTTTAAAAATATGTCCAATGAGATTCATTCATTTAGGGTTAAACTACGATTAATAAAATGAGGATTCCATCATTTGATTTTAAATTATTCACCCACATTTGATATATATTTCTTAAATATTAAAAGGTATGGTTAATAAGAAGAATTCGCTCCTTAAGGATTAACTACAATTAATAGAGTGAGGTCCCTGCATTTGATTTCGTGCATAGCCAACTGATGAGTTGAAGTTCTTTTATGAAAGGTATAATGTGAGTAGCCATGGAATTCATTTGAAGTTTTAATAATGCAAATAAATGGACTAATTTCATTAAGAGGGATATGCATTAGGACACACGAGTGCATCCTTTAAATTAAAGTATCGTCAACTAGATGACATTCATCATTTCGAGATTAGAATAATTAAGATCATAGTGATGTTCTTCCATTAGGATTGAAATACAATTATCTTATTACACATCACTCTCTTTTTTTTTTTTTTTAAATGAATTAATATGCGAGAGATACTTTTACTAAGATTTAATGTATTAACAACAAATCAATCACTTTCCCATTTTAGATCAATTTTAGCAATCATGAGGGATTCCTTTTATAAGGATTAAAGTATGGATATCTAATTGAGTTCACCCAATTATAAAATAAATCTGGTGAGGATTATTGGTTACAATTGCAACATAATTAACTATATATATTCATCCAATATAGCGGGATCTAATTAACAAGGCGTTATTTCATTAAGAAGATAAGAGTAAATATCTATATGATGTGCATCCTTTAGATTTCAATCTAGGAATTGTGACATAAATGTTAACTTTGTTTCCCTTTTACATTCATTCCATTAACATGCTTATTATCAATTTAATCCAATGAAGTATTCTAGCAAGATTCTTTCCACCATTACAATTTAAATTAACATATTTTAAATACTTTGCCAAAATCATAATTTGCAATGTCTTATGAATCTGATTTACTACTTTCCTCAAGATGTCTGACTTTGTGCATTTGATTTAAATTTCGTTAAATTTTTCCATCATACACTTATACAAGATAACAACCATACATGATAACTTAAAGCATGAAACAAAGGAAACTAAAACACCGCATAACACAGGAATGATCTCGGAGTTCACCCCTAAAGGGCTACATCTCCGGGTCTGCTCAACTGCAAGACCCCTCTGGCATATAATATAGTTAAAGTTACATATTTACATGTCTTTACAACTCTGCCTTTTAGGCGAACACATACACTATTCAACATCTCCCTCGATAGATTATTACATAGTGATCCCTTTTAAAAGCGGTTCAAATTGAATCATAACAAAAGAAAACAAACAAACAATCCTGGATACTCTTGTTTGACAGTTTCCTAATTAGGGGCTTGACCAACTTGCAACCAAACACTATCATGTCAAGTCTTACCATTACATAGCCAAATTCAATAATAGAAATTTAATTCAGCATAGGCATTATCCGGTAGAGATATTCGTTTTATCATATTGCTCTGACTAATAATGTCGATACTTCGGTATACTAGCTAAATTAACTTCTATTTAAAACTCTCATTAAACCACCATCACTATTTATTCCATGTTAATAATGAGTGTTTACTTGAGTATGATGTAACCAATATGAAATTTAAAAAAAACTTGTATTCAAGTATGGATTTACTAATGTTGATTCTCTAAAATCCAACTATATTATTTAATAATCTAAGATTAATAGTATAAGAAACTGAATTTAAAATTAAATAATATCAGAGAACTGAGTTTTAAATTCCTTATACTACTTTTAAATTCACTTGTTAACCTGATTCTTCTTTATTTATTTATTTTTCTTATATCTTATATGCATATATTTATTTATTTATTTTTTTAAAGCAATTATATAAAATAAATAAATAATTAAAAATAAAATATAATAAACCTTTTTTTTGGATTTTAAAAAAAATAGAAACAAAATGAGTGGGGAGGTACCCACGTGGACACCCACGTGGGCCCCCCCCTGGCAGCCCCAAGCTACCATTGGTAGCGCTGCTACCAAATGGTAGCAGGGCGCTACCTTTGGTAGCGCTGCTACCATTTGGTAGCAGTTCGCTACCTCTGGTAGCGCTGCTACCAGTTGGTAGCAGCTGCCGTGGGGGGGGTAGAAACTAATTTAATTTTTTTTTTTTTAAATTAAATTTTTTTTAAAAGATTTTTCTGTTAAACTTTCCATAAAAGACACAGTCCGAACCTGTCAAAAATGTGCAGTCCAGTTTAATTTTATTGAAACTATGTATATTTTCTTTTTTATAACATTTAAAATCAGTAAATAAAAACAAATAACAGGTTCCCAAAACACACCACGCAGCCTGAGACAGGGATTTAAAGCCTTAACCAGCAATCCCCCATTTTGAAAGAAAATCCCAGCCTATATATTTTCCAGAAATCTCCCATTTTGCATTTACTAATATCATTTTTCTTTTATTCATTTCTTATTCACAGCCCCATTCTTTTATCAGATTTTTTTTTAAAAAAGGACTTCATTATGGGAAAACTATATTTCCTCATCAAGTTTAAACACAAAATCTATTAAGAACGAAACTTCATTCTAAATCAACCAAGCTTAAAAGAACAACTGCAACTATTCTTCAAAGAAAAACACATTCATGAGTAATATCCTCTCTCTCTTTTTTTTTTTCAACAAGAAATAGAAAGGTAGATTTGAATCCTACCTCATATGCATTCCGGGCAAGAATCTTGATGAAGAGCTCTCCAAATCTGCTGCTCTAAGACTCCATCCTTTTCCAAAATTCCCCAATCTCCCCTCCAAAAACCATGTTTTTCCAAAAAAATCCCCAAAAGCCAAGAAGCCCCAAAAACATTTCCCAACTAGTTTTAAAATGAGAAACCCTAATTTTGCCCTAATTTTCAATTTCGAAATTAGGCATTTATTTTTAAAATAAAATGGATGAAAAATGGAAACCTCTTATTCAATCCCTCTTATTCATTTTTCCTTTAAAATTAAAAAGCTTCCATTTCTTGTTGCGTTTTTAAATTTTAATTTCTCACTATAAATTTTAGGCCTACTTCTTATTTCGGAACTATTGACCGGGTAAGGCGTTTTGATTAATTTAATTTTCTAAAAATCAATCTTTTTATACTATATCAACTGTACGAGTAAAAAGGAAATAATTTCTTTCAAATAATAATAATTTACCCTTTTTCTTCCAAAATGCGGAAATGAGTAATTTATTTCTATCTCCCAGATGACTTTAAAATTTTTCCTTTCTAAAATGCATAACTCAATAAATTCGTTATTTTAAAATTAGCTATTAAATTAACTCGCTATAACATAATAAAGCAACATTTTTAAATAAATGACTAATCTAATGCAAGAGTCTCATTTATTCAAATTTCTCAACTACAAATGCGTAAATGTTACAAATGTGTAAATGAGCACACTAACCCCAATTAAATACCTTAAGCTTGCTACAATATTAGTTTAAAGCAATCTCTTAAATTAATGATTAATCATATAAAGGAAGCTACCCATTTAAATTTCTAAATTACTGTTGTGCACGTCTACTTATAAATTTGAATTTAATACTTAGAACAACAAACTTCGCTTACCTCGTGCAAGGCACGCAAAACGAGGAAGTCCACCAAATCACTTGATATGCAATCCAATGAAAAGAAAGCCCCACGAATCCACACACGATGCTCACCTAACCATGGCTAAGGCAAGACGAGAGTTATATGACCACCAAATCTGAATTCTAAAAATGAAAGAGGCATACTCAACCTTGCAAATCCCAAAGGAGATGAACCTTGCCCTAAGCGGTGTTGTACCTGCAATCTCCTGCACCCATAAATTCATACAAGCATGCATATACATATACATATTCAATGAAGGTGTTAGCTCAAGATTTATCACAAGGGTTAGAACCACTTACATTTACACGAGAATCGATGCAAAAGCACAATAATAAGTATGCACAGTTATTTATATTATCTAAACTACACATTTCACCATGGTTAACCTACCTATCAAGAATGCCACATAGGAAGTCAATCATGGTCAAACGGGTTTTACAAGTCTAGCTAGGGTATGGGCATTACACAGATGAAATGGCAGTCAACTTGATGGCATGGTAGGATGTTGATGTGGTAGTAAATTTGATGACGCAACAAGATGTTGATGTGGCAGTCAATGTAATGACATGGTAGGATGCTCACGTGGCAGAAAGAATGCTAATGTGGTAGTCAACTTGATGGCATCCCTGGACACGATAATGGGCTTAGATTTGGTGTAAAACGCTCCTAAAATGCATTGCACCCCAAATCTCCTAATATGTCAACCTTCAAATGCACCAAGATCTCTCCAAAGATAACTATCAATGGCACCCTATAGGCTCTGATACCATGCAAGAATTGACTATAACAACCCAAGATCTAGAGGCCAATTGAATAGCACAAACAAGAGAGAACAATAGAGACAAGGACACATTGTATTCTCATCAAGATGCAAATAGCTATATATGAATAAACAATGTACATAAGCCTTCTTATATGGATAAGGCAAAAGGAAATGAGAGCACACAATAATGACATGTGGCTCAATGAAATGCAAGTGGGTAGGAGTTAGTTAGAACTTGACCACTCAAAGCAAATAACTATGCATCTTAGGAAGGGATAAGACCACCTAAAGTGGAAATTCTCCAACTACTCCTATGCTATTCCTTAAGTAAGCTTAAGTAAAGTGTAATTATATCCTAGGAGATAAATAAAATAAATTAATTACACAAACAACTTGGCTGCCTCTGGCTAAAGAATTAATGAAACTAAATATCTTCTTCTTTAATACCCCTTAGCTTATTTAGAGAAGGATTGCGTGGATTATTAGATTTCAAAATGGTTCTCTTCCTTTGGTTTATCTTAGGATTCCCCTTGTCATGAGATATCAACACAAAGAGTTTGGGAAAGATGTTTTGGATAAGTATTGTATGAAAGTTAGCCATTGGACTCATAGATGGCTTTCATTTGTTGGGATAGTGATTCTTTTGAATTTTGCGGTATAGGCTTTGCCTATTTACACATGCTTTGTGTAGGTTGCTCCTTTTATCTTTGTTAAGCATTTTTATGCTCTTTCCTGTCAATTTCTATGGACTAGTAAATTTATCTCCTCAAAGTGGAGCCTAGTCAAGTGGGATTCAATTTGAATGCCAAAGTAAGAAGGAGGTCTCGAGCTCCGACCAACTGGATTGATTGGTAAGGTTTTAGCTACCAAGTTGTACTAGCAGTGGTGTACTTGTCAAGATTAGGACTAGGCCAAAATTCTTACTCAAAAGTATCTTCAGGGTTGTTGTCCTCAATTTCAGCATAGCTAAAATAGTGAGGCAACCCTACTAAACTGGTATGTTTCATACCTCACTGTCGGCTAGCTCCTTTCTCTTTCCACTTCTTGTTTTTATTGTTTTTAAGCTCTTTTATTTTTGCAGTTTTACCTGTAGGTCGGAATTTAAAGTCCGACCTACAGGGTTTTCCTTATTTGAAGAATTGCACATCGGACTTTAAAGTCTGATGTGCAATGTTTTGGTTTTGTCCTTGTAGATCGGACTTTAAAGTCCAACCTGCAGGTAGTACTTCTCTTGTAGATCGGACTTTAAAGTCTGACCTATAGGGTCTTTGCTCCTACACATCGGACTTTAAAGTCTGATGTCCAGGTTGTTTGTAATGACATGCATGACGGACTTTAAAGTCCGACTTGCAAGGGGTTTAGTCCTGCATGTCAGACATTAAAGTCTGATATGCATGGCATGCTTAATCATTAATGAGAGCATTAATGGTTATTTTGAGGGTTATTTATTAGGTTTTTGGTTTTAATCCCTCATTTCATTTTGCAAATATTTTCTCCACGCGTGCCATCCTACTCCTTTCTCACGATTTCGTCCCCAAATCTCCTCGCAAAGTCATCAAATTTTCTTTAGTCATGTGGATTGAGGTAGGGTTTTTCTTTTCTCCTTAGGTTTTTGTTGTTATTCTTTCCTGTCATTTTTTATTTTCGCATTTTTCCCTCTCCTTCAAGGTCGAGGGCACATCAGACTTTAATGTCCAATTGCCCTTTGATCTTTTAGTCCATTTTATCCTTCACCTGCATGTCGGGTTTCAAATCCCGACACGCAGGCTAACGGATTGAAATGACTCCCACATATCACACTTTAAAGTCCGATATGCGGGAGATACCCTCTTTCTAACAAGTCGGGTTTTAAAACCCAACGTGTTAGCGGGAGGGTTAAACCTCACATATCGGACTTTAAAGTCCGATATGTGAGATGAGTTTGTCTGATTGACATGTTAGGTTTTAAAACCCGACATGTCAATTAGTTATCCTTCCCTTGCACATCAGATTTTAAAGTCCAATGTGCTTGTCTTTTGAAAGGTTTTTCACTTGCAAATCAAACTTTAAAGTCCAATGTGCTAATGACCCTTTTTCAACCTGCATTAAAGTCTAATGTGTCAATGGCTTTTCCCCAACTTGCACATCGGACTTTAAAGTCCAATATGCAAGGAAGATATTTTACCCCTACACATTGAACTTTAAAGTCCGATGTACAATTTTTTACTCCTAAACTACAGGTCGGACTTTTTTCCCCGACCTGGCAGTTTTTAACAATTTTGTTCCCAAGCTCATTCTGACTCCAAATTTTTGATCCAGTTGATAAAAATTGGTTTTCTGATAATGATGATTGTTGAAGAAGATAATCCTTGATGTTGAATGCAGTAATTTACAAATGTCAAGACCTCCCCATGATAAATCAGAGCCTTCTTCCAGTCAATTGGAATCTTCACCAGGCAAGTCATCAGCAAAGAAAATGAAGTACAAGTATGACAAATACTTGAACATGTACCCGAAAAGCTCATTAGATTCCAACATCAAAGAGATTAGGGATATGGAGATTGGTCATGTTAATAAGCATGATTTTATTGATCGATTTGAGAAAGCTCCTTCTCACCTAATAAACTTGATCAAATTTGAGTTGCACAAATATGCTTCTTTCCCCATCGCAGCTCATGATCCAGACATTGTACTTGCAGTAGTGGATCATTTCGATCCAAATACAAGATAGGTTAACGATGTTGATCAAAATGTGGTTATGACAATGGACAACATTTTCTTTAACATTGTATTCAAGGGTTCTTCAGTCAAGGAAGTGGCCAATATTTCTCAAGAAACTGCTCAGGAGTATTATGAGAAAAATGAGGAAAAATGCAAGAAAGTAATTAATATAGTTTACCTCTCTACTGCTAGAAACACTACTACTTCCAGATGGCCTAAATATTTCCATAGGATTGACTTCAACGAGGAATACAATGATATGGTCACCATGTTGGCACAGGTGAAAGGTTTGGAAGACTCTCATTATTTCCAAAACTGGATGTGCTGTTACATGAATATAATCAGGAAAGGAGCTGCTAGGATTGATTAGGGTGAGCAGATCAGTGATGCACTCCGCTCTCAATTGAAGGAGGTTAAGGTAACATTGAAATTATATATGACCTCGTACCTAGTATATGCAGCTGCCTCCATGAGGCAATATCTAGGTTTATCTACAAAAGGTGATAGGAGGTTAGTGCCTGTCTGGAATTATTATGATCAACTCACGATCTATAATCAAGGGAACTATTTCAGAAGAGTTAATGATGTTTTCTTTGTTGTATGGAAGTGCATGTTTGACAAAGACTTGTAGAAGAAAAGGCTCTCGGAGACAGCATATAACAGGGTTTCTCATTTTGGATCTATTTTTCTTCAGTTCCCAACATTCACTTACATCCGGATAAGATGTTTTATAGGAGAACCTTTCATTCTACCAAGATATCCATCTAACAAGATTGTACTCATGGAGCTGTGTTGGCAACTGATTTTTGTGCACGAAAAGCAATCACAAGCACATAAGACTGGATTGAAGTTCCCAGAATCTATTGGTCGGTATTCAGTTTTAACTAATCCCAAGGCCAAGAACATGGAAGAAGAGATGCAATGGAATACTATGAGGAGGTTCAAAGCACAGAATAATTTTGATTTTCATGGCATGAAGAATAAGCTCAAAATAAACTACACCCATGTTTTTTAGGTTTGAAGACGTATGGGCAGATTGCCAAGAAGAAGAAGAAGACATAAGAAGAATGGATTTAAGAAGAATGGATTTCTCTCTAAGTGCATTTGATAAGTTACTGGAGATTCAAGTCAGTTTTGAGGTCCTTGCATCCATGCTGAAAGATGAAAAAAAGAAATATGTGAAGGTCGAGGATGCAATTTCCCGTGTTCATGTTATCACAGATTATACCCAATGGTGGACAAAGTTGAGATGGAGGCCATCCTGACTAAGTTTGAAAAATTCCACAAAGCTAATTAGCAGGAGAAAGATGAATAAAGTGTCCCATTTTGACATTTTCTTTTCATGTAGTTGCATTGTTAGATGCTGCAAGTTTTCTCGCAGTTGCATAATTTATTTCTGCTATAGTTGTAGTCAAGTGGGACTGTGTAGTTGAATTAATCAATTGTGCCCATATTTTTCTCCACTATTTTCATATATAAGGAGGACTCTCATTTGTATATTTTTTATCTTTGATTATTCTAAGCAAAACTCTACCGAATTTTTGCCTCAACTAAGACTTTGAGATTTTGTTGTGGAGATTCAATTAAGCAAACAAAGAAAGCAATTTTATTTGATCTCAAACTTTGTGTTGTGTCAAAAATTGTTTATATGAGTTAATGTTCTTATGTTCGTTACTTATATATGTTCTTTAATTCCTTGATATTGGAGATATTGTTATGTGGGTAAAAGAGCTCTTGAATTGTGAAAGTACTTTGTTCTCCTTGCATATTTGGGAAATTTTCTATTGTTAAGTGATTAGTGGTAGGCTTTGTATTGCTACTGTTGCTTGTAGTTTTAAGGATTGGAGAATTACACTTGAATACTTTGAGCTGCAAGTTGGATTTCTTACCATTTGTGATAATTAGTTTAAGTTAATGTTATATTCAAGAAAGACTTTGTGCTTCTTGCTTGTAAAATTTGGTATAGTTTGTTGGATTATTTCGTTCATTTCTTTAAGTATCAAAAGTGATAGGTAAATTGTAACAAAGTGGAGGGAGAATACATATACTCTGAAAAAGGAGAGTCATATGCCCGAAACTAACACACAGATTTTAATTTCTTGTTAATTAGAGAAGAAATTTCAAAGGGAACCTCCCCTTGATGAGATGAGAGATTAATTTCTCAACATAGCTGTGTGTGAATCATATATTTTGTCATTGGTATGATAGTGACAAAATATTCACCCAATATAGTTTTTTGGCGACTCTGCTGGGAGTGATGTGCAATCGGTACTTTCCCTTTGGGTTGCAATGCGCTTTTCATTGTAATATCCATTTTGCTGATTTTCTCAAAAATCCTAATCTGGCTGATCAAAGTTATACTCGTGGGCAACGATTAGCAGGAGTTGTTGATCCTACTTTTGAGTTTTTGCAAAAGCATAATTTTCCCTTTGTGACACCTCCACAGATGCGTTCCCCTTTGCAACGGACATGAAGTTTTCCTCCTCCTTCACGGCGATCTCCCGTACCAAGTGAGGCGTCAAATTTGCAAGTCTTAGTCATTCCACTTGCAAGTTGTTTAGTAATACCACCATATAATCCATTAAGGATGGTTGTTGTTGGCCCTTAGGGTACCGCTTTTGGTCCATTGATCTTGAGTGCACCTTTACATGAACTTCCCAAAGGCACGTGGAAAAATTTGCCTGAGTTTTTGGGGGATGGTTCTCAACACCCGGACGAACACATTGTTGCCTTTTACATTGCATGTGGGATCCTGGGTGTTGAGCATGAAAATGTTTCGGTCAGATTGTTCATTGAGACTTTGCATGGAGCCGTTGTTGATTGGTTCTATCACCTTCCGAACAATTGTATCCCAAATTGGGTAACTCTCAGAACACTGTTTGAGGCAAGGTTCAAGTCTGTCGAAGATGATCATGTGTTGCTAACGCAGTTAACTCAAATGAAAAAAGAACCTCAGGAACCTATGCATGAGTTTGTAGCAAAGTTCAACAGATTGCACAATCGCATTCTAGTTGTTTCACAACCCACTGCTGGAAATTTGAAATGCTTCTTTATCAATGCTCAATTGCTAGAGGTAAGTTTTCTTTTGCGGAGGGATAATCCTATAGATTTGGTCGTTGCGCAATAGATGGCCATATCGATCGAAGATGATCTTATCCTCGCTAGTAAGATAAGGAGAGATCCTAACAAGGTTAGGAATAATCAAATTGCTAATTCATCTTTTTCTTCAATGAATTCTATTGATCCCATGATACAAAAGCTAGCAAATGAGTTGTTAGCACTTAAGAAGCAAATTTCCTCACAAGGAAATACTTCTTATCATGATGTCCCAAGAAGGACTTATCCAAATAATGCTTCCAATTATACCATGTGTAATCAGAATAAATTGTCTCCCTCTCCAGAGAGGCTTGTGTTGGAAGCACCACCCCAAAATTCAGCTACAGGTTATTATGAAGTTGAACATAATGATCTTCCCCCTTTTGGTGAAGAAGATGCCAATTTGCATCAAGAAGATGATGTAGAGTTGGTTCGCGACTCTAATACCAGGTTTATGCAATATCAAGAAGATGATACACCAGACACATGTGATGGGGATGTCTTTTCAATATTCACCTGTTCGCAAGTGCAGGCAGCTCAGCCGCCTATCAATGCAGAGAGTGATGGTTCTATTCAAACCAAGAATTCTCAACATTTGCTAGTTACTATTTCTAAGCGTGGGACTTCCGTACCAAATCCCTCAAAAGACAACTCTATCTCGAAAGACGCCGCAAAGGATAAAAGTGTAAGTGCTTCTTTGACTGCTATCAATTTTTCCAAACTTATCAATTCTTCTACACTTGCATCGAAGACTAGTGCACCGAATGTTTTAAGTTCTCAAAATGAGAACCCAAATCAATCTTTGATGAATTCTTTTCAGCCATTTGATATCTTAGACCATGCTAGGAAAACAAAAATACAAATGTCTAAGGTTGAATTTTTGAGATCTAATCCAGATCAATTTGACCGTTTGGTCAAGTTTGTTAGAGAAAAAGATACTACTCCTAGTAATCTTCCCAAGTCTAACTTACTTCAAAATAACTTAATGACTTCCCCTTCTCCTATAGAAAAGATAGAACCATTCTATATCTCTTTGTTGATAAATGGTTATAAGCTTAGTAATTGTGTAAATGATTATGGGGCATCTGATAATGTTATGCCATCAAAAGTTACCAATGCCCTTGGTTTAACTTTGACCAAAACATTTGGAAGATGTTTCTCTATGGATAACAAGCAAGTCCCCTTGATAGGTTAGATCAAGGATGCACGATTTTCTTTTTCTTTAAGATGAAAATATTGGTAGCCGATGTGCCGACTTCCTATGGCCTATTGTTGGGAAGAAATTTCTGTAGAGATGTGGGAGGAGAGTTAAACATGGATATGACTGAAGCTCATATTCCTATTAAGGGAGTTATCCAAAAGTTACTTCGGGAAAAATAATCAAAATACACCGTTGTCAAATCTGATGATCAGCAGGCTTAGATTATTTTTGAGTTGTCAGGTATGGGTAATTATTTCCTACATGTTGATGATGGGTTAGAGGTTGTTCCTGAGATTGAAGATGTCATTTCACTCAATGAGGTTCTAGTTGATTTTGAGAGTATTGTTGTGGAATCAGAAGGATCTTCTACTTCACAACAAGAAATTATCGATTTTGATACTGTCAGCATTGGAAGTCTAGATGAGATTTGGATGCTAGAATTTGATGGCAGTTGTTCTTCTACTGGATCAAGAGCCGATGTTGTTTTAGTTTATCCTGATGGAAATTTCTTCCCTTTCTCCTTCAAATTGTAGTTTGACAACACAAATAACACTGCTGAGTATGAATCTCTTCTTTTGGGGATGAATGTTGCCAAAAGAAGGGGATTAAAAATTTACATGCTCAAGGAGATGCTGAGTTGATAGTTTGTCAAGTCAGGAACATATACCAGACAAGGAGTGATAGGCTATGACATTATCGTAACCTTGTATGGGATCTGATAGAGGCATTTGATGCTTTTGATATATCTGTTGTTTCCCGTGAATTTAATGATAGGGCAGAGTCATTAGCAGTATTAGCAACCTCTTTGGTTCCTCACAGAGATTTTTCAGGATCAACATACATTGTTGAATTGGTCTTTCGACCAAGTGTTCCTAACAACTCTGATCATTGGCAAGTGTTTAATGATGATCATCATGTAATTAATTTCTTGTAGATTGCTGACAATTTTGATGACCTGTATTTTGAAAGTAGTCACTGCCCTTCAAAGGATGCAATTGAAAGTATTGATGCAGAAACGGGTGAGAAATTTCTGCAATTGAAAGGAAACAAGATCCCTAAGGGTCTAGTTTCTTTAGAAAAGCTTTCTGACAAGCATGGCCGCTATGTCAAAAAGAAACAAAAATTAGCTGTAGGCTCAATGGAATTTGAACAAGTAAATATCGGGACCAAAATTACTCCAAAGATGATCAACATTGGAAAGTGTTGTTCACAAGAAGAAAGGAAAAAATTTGTTGTATTATTGCAGCAATATGTTGATGTTTTGGCCTACTCCTATGAAGATCTAAAGTCTTTTCGCCCCGAAGAGCTCCATCACGACATTCCATTAAAGTCAGGTATCACGCCTTTTCGTCAAAAGCAAAGGAAATACAACCCAAAGATCTCTAATACTATCTTTACTGAATTTCAAAAGATGTTGAAAGGAAGGATAATCTTCCCCATTCATTGTTATTCTTGGATAGCCAATATTGTACATGTACGTAATAAGAATGGTGAGATCCAGATATGTGTTGATTTCCGGAATTTGAATCAGGCATCCTTAAAAGATAACTACCCTTTACCTATCATGGATCATGTCCTACAAGTTGTTACTGGATCAGAGATGATGTCCATGTTGGACGGATTTTCAAGTTACAACCAAGTGGAGGTTCTTGAACAAGATCAACAGAAAACTGCATTTACCACACCTTGGGGCACTTTTGCATATCACAAAATGTCTTTTGGGTTGACAAATGCAGGAGCGACTTTCCAACGTACAATGGACTTGGCCTTCCGAAGTTTCCTTGGTAAGTTCATTGTAGTCTGTTTGGATGATTTGACTATTTATTCTAAGAAACGTCAAGATCATTTCTATCATTTGCAACAAGTATTGGGGAAGTGTCGTCAGCATAAAATTTCCCTTAATCCCAAGAAATCTGTTTTTGGGGTCACCGAAGGTAATGTGTGGGGGAAAAAGTGACACTAAGCAAACATGCCCTAATCTCACCTTCAATCACACATTTGTGGAATACGAAAGAGCCTAGAGGTATCACACAATTGGCTACTTCTTTTTGTGGAAGAGAGAGAGCCATGGGCTGCCTATTAGGATTTCTATTCCTTTGTTGCAAATGATAGATAGAATGATGCAAGTTCAATTCCTAACCCCAAAATGCAAGTATGAACTAATAACAAGATTGCAGAATTGAACTTAAACAATGGAAAGCTATAAACACAAGGACAAGACAAGAATGTAAATGCGTACCCAGAGTTAAAATCTGACTGAAAATGTTCGGGACGGGGGCGCAGATGCCACTGTCCTGATTCTTCCCCTGAAACTGCTCCGGAAACTGTTGTTTTGCAAAGCTATCAAAAATGCTGAAAACTGCTGTCAGAAGGACCAGGGCGCCCAGCGCCCCTGTCCCAGGGACCAGGGCGCCCCACGCCCCTATCCTGGTCTTTTTCTCTGAGATTTGGTGCGGAGTGTTGTCTCGACCTGCTATTCCCGGATCTACAACCTGCGACGTCGTCCGAGTCCCGAAACCTGCACTTATATCTGAAAAGATGTTTGGGCGGCTATATAAGGTTTTGCCTTAGTCAAACCCCCGCTTCGGTGATTTCCACCTCCACGAATAGCCAAGTTGTATTGTAAAAGTAATGTGTGTGCAGACCTTGTGTGTGTGCAAGATCTAAAATGCAAGTAAGCAAACTAGAGCAACCTAGAAAGTAAACCCTAATTGCTTGTAAATGATAATGTAAATGCTCTAAATCAAGATGCAAAGTGATCCAAAGCATGAATAAAGGATATATTGAAGCTTATGCAAAGACATGAAAACAACATGAAATCATACCCAACCCTTAAGGGAGGAGTACAAGCCAATCTTCAGTCGGTAATCTCCTATTGTTCTTCAATGTCTCCCAAGCCCTAAATGAATGAAATTGATGAATGCTTGATGGATGGATGTTGAATGTTATTGAAGTCTTCAAAGATACGCTCTTTCACTACATAGAAGGTTCCCTGAAACCAAAAATCTGGATCCTTTCAAATGAAGAAAGAGAGCTCTTATATATGAAACCCTAGGTCTTAATTTCGACTTTTGGCCGACCTAGAGATTGAATATCCCGCCAATTTCTTGGGGTTAAGCTTTATTTTATGATTGGATCGTGCTCCTAAAATTTTGAGAAAAATGTCCGAGACCATGTGCACGCTGGGCGCCATGGTCCCGACAACTTTTCACCAAATTTTCAGGGTCGTCGGATATGATGATTTTAGAGAGAATCCAGAAGTTACAGGTGATTTCGAGATGTTTTGACCCCCGAAATCAAGCCCCCAAGTTCAAAATAGGACTTAATTAGGGTGTTTGATTAAATGATGTATTGGAAGAATAAAATGAAAAAGGCACACTTTAATGAAAGGGCCCAACCTTATGATGTGGAAGATGATGAAATAGAACCTTAGACCTAATTAATTTAATTAATTAAGTGCTAAAGGGGAAATGCAATGCAAAATGCAAAATGCGCCAAGGCGGGTGCTAAACTAGGTGTGAAATTGTACCACCCTAGCAAGTGCGTACAATTTATGACGCTACATTTAGCCCCCACTTTAGTGGTCATATGAACACTACATGCATATGCAAGCTAAAGTACAGAAAAGTAAACATTATTTGAAAAAGGATATATCCATAAGTCTGTCGAACGAAGCCCCCAGCGGTATCTGCAGTACACAGTTAGGAACCGCACCCTACAAAACACATGTTAGATCACAAAATCACCTAATGCTTACTAAGGAAGGTGATGAAAATTCGAGGGTAGCTATATGCCCCCCCTGTTTCGGCTTGCTAATTTTAGTGAGTTGAAACAGGGTATCATGTTTACCACTTCGAATTGTTAAAGAAAATTGATGACAAATGCTCACAAGAAGATTTGATATGAGATCAAAAACTAATGGAGAATCATTTGGTAAGAAAGAGGACTAAATCTCAATTCCAACACAACAAAGAGTGTGAGGATTTGAGAGTTCTCTAACACAAGATGAAGGATGTAAATGGAAACAAAATGCAAAGAGAAGAAAAGAAAGGAAAAAAGCATGAATACACACATTGGTGATCCATGAGAAGAATAGTGAGAGAGAAAAACACAGACTTCTCGCCCCTAGATCTTGTCTAAATGATCCATGGGAAAAAGGACATGGAAAACTAGCCCCTAGAGTCTGTCTAGGTGATCCATGTAAGGGAGGAGAGTGAGAAAGTCTAGCCTTATGCCGCTAGTTCCACTCAACCTCGTGCATGTGTGTGTAAGGGAGGTTAGAAGCACCTCATAGGAGTCTATGCCTGAGTATGCTACAACCTATATATGTATAGTACAAAAGCGTGACATCTCGCTCTAAGAGTCTGTGCTCTGGTTCCGAGAATAATCACCTTGCATAAAAGAAAAATGGAGACATCTTGCTCTAAGAGTCTGTGCTCTGGTTCCAAGAATGACCCATTGCTCAAAAAGTGTAATGTTTATGTTATAATCAAAGTAGAACAAGGATACCTACCTTCATCACAAAAGAAGATACCCCCAAAAATGCAACAATGTCATAGATCCAAGCAAGAGAGTTTTGCACTCTTTAAGCAAGGATAAGATAGTTGAAGAGGGATATCTTGTAGTATGTGTAAAGGAGATCCTTAGAGGAAAAGAGATCTTTGTACAAAAGACACCTATCCCCAAGAGGAATTGTCTTAGACAAATATAACATCTTCTAGAATAAGACAAAGAAGAGAATAAGAATGCAATACTTCCTTCTTTTGCGAGGTGAAAGTGATTCTTAATGAAGGATGACGCTCTTTTTAACCCAATTGGGAGAGTGAATTCACTATGGATGTATTTTACCAAGTGCAAAAGAGGTTGTAGTCAAGGACTTACACCTCTTGTAAGAGAGAACCCTTGAACAAACAACAACAAATGCGTACAAGGCATAACATCAAGTAATAAAGTCCACACCATCCACAAAATAGGAAAAAGTGGATCCTTAGATAAAAATAAGGAAAGATCATTGCCTCCCAAGGATAAGGACAATGAGAAGGACTTACACAATCTTCTAGGGAGAGATTTGGACATAAGAAAAAGAAGAGATGTATGAAATCATTCTTGTCCCCATAGGAACAAGAAAATTAGGCTATTATGTTGCTTCAAAAAAATATGATTGCACTTGAAATTGTACCATCATGAATGACAATGAGCCCCCAGTAAATGAGCTACCAATGTCACATAATGATGAGCAACATAATAGCCATTAATGTTATTTAAAGACATGATAGACTAAATGAGGTATTTGAATATGACATGTTAAATGCTCAACTATAAGTGAGATCAAGAACATGTATAAAATGATAAAGATTGAAGAAGAAAAGTCACATGAAATCTTAGAAGAGGGATGAGTGTAATTTATTAGAGCCTTATCCCTAGAGGAAAGGACTTTATGATGAATAGGAGATAAAGATTCATAAGTGGATTTAGAAATTTGAGGGGATTCATAAAGAGATTTGTTCATTGCCAAGATTTCCTTATGAGGGGAATGAGAGTTGATAGAAGTAGAAGATGATTTAGTTGAAGTGAGATCATCATCACTACTAAATATAGCATTCACATTGAGAGATGGTCTTTTAGATGCTTTGGTACGTTTGCAGGGATTATAGCCGAGTCCAAAGGCATAATTGTGAAAATTAGTCTCTAGAGGAACTTTTATCCCTTGTTCATGAGCACCACAACCATTTCCATGATACCCATGCTTAGCAAAAATGCGAAAACCACGACCATAACGATCAGCCATTTCAGGAAGAGAAGGTGGTTTTTCATAAGACAAAGAATCAAACTCTTCATAATTAGAGGTGTGAGGAGAAGAAGTTTGAGAAGCGGCCACAAAATTATTGCTCATAGGTTCAGGTAAGATTGATTGATTTTTAGTTTCTTCCCTCTTTTTAACTTTAAACTCTCTAGGAGGAACCCTATACTCACCTACAAAGGTGGGATTAAAGTCAAGAGATCCCCAGTCGTCTTCTACGAGAACCTTCTCAGGATCAAAAGCCTTTTTATGCGTATATTCAAGTCGAGAAGGATCTTCTTCAGGAGCTTCAGACTCATCCAAAGAATTTTGATTATCAGAGGGTAAGGATTCATCCATAGGTATCTTGTTCAAAGAGTCATTACTAGAAGAGGAAGGCTTAGATGTTTGCAAACAAGCTTGGAGATTAGTGTCACCTATCAGGGTATATGTCTTATTGTTATAAATGAATTTAACTTGTCTATGCAATGTAGAGGGGACAGCTTGCATACCGTGAATCCAAGGTCTCCCTAATAACAAGTTGTATGTTAGATTTCCCGACATAACATGGATAGGAGTAGGCAAAGTAACAGGTCCCATTGTGATGGGTAAGGTGATAATACCTAATGAAGACTTAGCCACATTATCAAAGCCTCGAATGGGATGAGAGTCAGTGTAATGCCCCGCCAGGAAACCCCTAAGGGTTTAAGTTAAAAACACTCAAATAGAGTGTAAATTTTTTTTTTTTAAAAAATAGTAATTAAGAGCGTTAATGAAAAGATACAATATTAAGATAGATTGGAGTTATCTCAGAGTTATCTCTAACTAGATAACACAGCGGAAGGCTAAAACAATCCTAAGGAGTTTCCCAACGTGATTACATAACCTTACACCTAACTCAACTTGCATCATTAGATCCATTAAACAGGATATCATAATTACGAGATAATGCATAGGTCTTGATTACATATGTGTTCAATGGATTAACACCTTATATCTTTAGGAAGCGTTCATTACTTTGGGTGGATTGGAGGCCTTTGTTAGGTTATTTGTACAATGCACTTAATTTCATAATTACATTAAGAGGCCTCCAAATAGGTTCCAAGCGTTTAATATAATGAAGTTCATTCCTTGGGTTTGTGGTATCCATTCACAATTGATTTCATCCTTTAAAGTTTAAAAAAAATATGCCTAATGAGATTTATTCGTTTAGGGTTAAACTACGATTAATAGAATGAGGATTCCTTCATTTGATTTTAAAATATTCAACCTCATTTGATATCCTTCCTAAATATTACAAGCATGGTTAATATGAAGAATTTCGTTCCTTAAGGATTAAACTCCCATTAGTAGAGTGTGGTTCTCTCATTAGGGATTGAGCATAACCAAACTACAGGCTTACAGTTGCTTTATGGAGGATAAAATGTGAGAAGCCATCGATTTCTTTGAAGTTTTAATAATGCTAGTAGATGGCTAGATTCATTAAGATGAGAGTGTATTCGGAACCCATGAGTTCATCCTTTAAATTAAGATATATTTAGCAAGGTGATATTCATCATTCCGAGATTCGAATATTAAAATCATAGTGACGTCCTTCTATTAAGATTAAAGTACAATTGTCTTATTGCACATCTCTCTTTTTTTTTTTATAAACAAAGTTAATAGGAGGGAGATACTTTTACTAAGTTTTAATGTATAAATAACTAATCCATTATTTCCCATTTTAGATCAACTTAAGCAATCATAAAGAAATTCATTTATTGGGGTTATAAATACGGAAGGCTAGTAGAGATAACCCAATTTTAAAATTAATCTGGTGAGGATCAATGATTATAATTAAAGCGTGAAATGACTTAACAAATTCGTCCAATGTAATGAAAACATAATTAACATGGCGTGATTCATTTACTAAGGTAAAAAGTAGATATTTATATGATGTGCATCCTTTAGATTTCAATCTAGGAATTGTGACATAAATTTTAACTTCGTTTCCCTTTTACATTCATCCCATTAACATGCTTATTAACAAATTAATTCATGAAGTATTCTAGCAAGATTTTTTTTCCACTATTACAATTTAAATTAACATTATCAAATTACTTTTTCCACAACTTTAATTACAATATTTAAATACTTTGCCATATTCATAATTCACAACGTTTTATGAACTTAAATAACTACATTTATCCATATGAATAATGTTATGCACTTAAATTTGAATTCATTAAATTTTCACCATACACTTATGCAAGAATACAATCATTCATGATAATTTAAAACATAAAACAAAGCACGCTATAAACGTCGCATAACACAGATATGATCTCGGAGTTCACCCCGGATGGGCTACATCTCCGGGTCTGCTCAACTGCAAGACCCCTTTGGTATTATATTGTTAGGAATACATAGTTTATAAATCTTTTACATCTTGCCACTTAGGTGAATACAATCAATAAACAATAGACACCTCCTTCGGGGTTTACATATTGGTCCCTTCTAGAGTGGCTCCAACTGAAACACTTTTAAGCAAGAACAACAAGGATTTCTTAACTGGTGGTATCCTAAATGAAGACTTGACCGACGTTGGTCAGACAAAAGCAATCAGATGACGGGGACCCAACATGCCTATCTAGACCGTGCCATTATAACAGACGCCACGATATCCCAAAATAATAAGTCATGCTCAAGCGTTAACGAGTAAATTCAACACTTCCTCAAGTTGACATAAACGTCAAATCAAATTAATTAACCCTTAGATAAGCACTAATTGACAAGTTGTTTACAACAATAGTCTAGCCCTTTTTAAACGACACAAAACCAATCCTTTCTACAACAAGAGCAAGATACATTAAGAGTAAATGAAGGAATGGAAAATTCATTTCCGGCTAAATTAAATCTCTACTGCCTACATTTAAAAAAAAATTAAGGACCATTACCTCCAATCAAATTATTCGTTATCATATAACCAGATATCCTTCGATTTAAAAATCACAGTGAGAGTCATCGATATATTAATGCCCAAAATATATGTACGTAATTAAGGATGTTGGTTAAATAAATGCTTCCTATTTTGGCGTGTATTATTTCATGGGAATTCAATCTCTTTTTCTTTTGTTTTTCTATTTTTTTTTTTAAAAAAAACATTATATTTCTAAAAATAGATTCCCAACTCTCCCCTTTTTTTTAATTACACAAATATTAATCAAGGCTTATTTTATTGCATTGTGTCCCTTTTTTTTTTATAAATACTAAAGCAATTTTAAAACTTTAATGAAATAATACATATATAAAAAAAACTTAAAATATCAAAAGAAAAGAAAGGGCGTTGCCCTAGGGTTCGCGCAGGGTTTTTACCGTGTGGCGGCGCCACTGCGGTGCCCGCAGGTCCGCGGCGCCCTACGGCTACCGCGGCCCCTGCGGCCACCGCAGTGCCGCGGCCACGGGGTTCCTTGCACATGCATGCGGGGAGAGCAACGGGGAGGCGAGCGGGGGAAGCGGATGGGGAAACGAGTGGGGGAGGGGGTGGAGGAGCGGGTGGAGCTCTGCTCCCCGCCCTCCAACCCCAACCAAGGGTTATAACAAAAAAAAAAACATGCGCCATCCCGTCAAAAACGCACAGACCGATCTCCAATCTTTTGATATATATTTTTTTTTTTAGAAAACACAGTTCGGTAAATAACAAACAATAAACCCATTTCAAATTTGGATAAAGAATTTCGGTTTGGATAGAATCCGATTTCAATGATTATATTTTTGGTATGAAGTTTTCCCTGATGGTAATCACCCCTTCCAACACAAAAAAGGGGTTTTCAAGCACCCATCCAGCAATGAGGAATAACACAAAATGCATATACAGTCACAGCCATCTCTTCTCCATTTTTTTTGTGTTTCTTTTCAGAATAACCAAAATATTAAAATGGGGAAAGATTTTCCAAATAACAGTTCAAGTTTTTTTTTTTTCCTCCAAACACATTTCTTATGGTTTTAAATGCAAATACAAATTACACAAGAGACCTACCTCCCATTAGCATTCCTGGCATGAATCTGAGGAAGAGCTCTACCTGCAACTCCAAGCATGAAAGAGAGAAAAACTCCATTTTCTTTCCAAAAAAAAAGACCAAAAACCTAAGAACCCCCAAAATGCTTACAAAACTAGGTTAAAAAGAAAAAACCCTAATTTTGCCCTAATTTTCAATTTCGAAATTAGGCATTTATTTTCAAAATAAAATGAATGAAAATCCCAAATGGAAGTCATTCCTTTCCATTATTTATTAATCTTATTTGTTTTCCCTTATTAAAATTAAAATGCTCCTTTTTCTTATTGAGTTTTAAATTTTAATTTCTCAATATCGATTTAGGCCTACATCTATATTTTGGAACTATTTACCGGGTAAGGCATTTGGTAAATTTTACTTTCTAAAAATCAAACTTTTATACTATATCGACTTAACAAGTAAAAAGAAATAATTTCTTTTAAATAATAAAATTTACCCTTTTTCTTCCAAATGCGAATATGATTAATTTATTCCCATCTCCCAAATGACTTTGAATTTTTCCTTTCCAAAACGCATAACTCATTAAATCCATTATTTTAAAATTAGCTATTAAATTAACTCGCTATAACATAATTAAGCGACATTTTTAAATAAATGACTAATCTAATGCAAGAGTCTTATTTATTCTAATTTCTCAACTACAAATGCGTAAATGTTACAAATGCGTAAATGAGTACACTAACCCCAGTTAAATACCTTAAGCTTGCTACAATAATAATTTAAAGCAATCTCTTAAATTAATGATTAATCATATAAAGGAAACTACCCATTTAAATTTCTAAACTTCCAATGTGCTCGACTACTCACAAATTTGAATTTAATACTTAGGATCACAAACCTCACTTACCTCGCGCAAGGCACGCAAATTGAGGAAGTCCTTCAAATCTCTCGACATGCATCCCAATGAAAAGCAAGCCCCACGAATCCACACCCGAAGCTCACCTAACCATGGCTAAGGCAAGACGAGAGTTATATGACCACTAAATCCGAATTCTAAAGATGAAGGAGCATACTCAACCTTACAAATTCCAAAGGAGATGAACCTTGCCCTAAACGGTGTTGTACCTGCAATCTCCTGCACTCATGAATTCATACAAGCATGCATATACATATACATATTCAATGAAGGTGTTAGCTCAAGATTTATCTCAAGGGTTAGGAAACAATTACATTTACATGAGAATCAATGCACAAGCACAATAATAAGTATGCACAATTTATTTATATTATTTAAACTACACATTGCATATCGGTTAATCTACCATTCAAGAATACCACATAGGAAGTCAATCAAGGTTAAACGGGTTTTGAAAGTCCGACTAGGGTATGGGCATTACATTCTCCCCCCCAGGTTCCGACTTACTCCTGGAAGTCGCAAAGTTAAACGGAAGTCCTGCAACACTTATTAGTCCTTAAACTCAATTAACAATTTTCATTTTGCACAAACAACTATTTTGTCAACAATTTAAAACATTATTCATCAATAAAAATGCATCTAACATCATTCACACCTTCAAATATTCTATAATTTACACTCAATCACAGCAAGGATACGAGACTTTTCCCTTTTTATTTCACCAAATTTAAGCAATTTAAAATATATAGGCACAGTTTTCATACTCATCTATCAAACATGACAAGGAAATGTGCTCTCAAGGTCAATTTCTTTCACCAATTCATCTTCTTTCACAAAATTTTATCACATAAAACTAGCCTCAATAAAACAATTTCTAGGACCAAGTTAACTTCTCAACAAATAAGAACAACGTAAGAACTCAATTGTTTACATTTTTCAGACATACAAGATCCTTTCCAATGACTATGCCCCATAACATAGTGACAAGTTAATACCATTTAATCCATGATTACACATAACATCCATCCACAAGACTGGTTTGCACAACACAATAGGCCACATGTGAGCATGTCTAATGCTCGGTCAAAGGTAACATATATGATCCACATCTCTATGCCTGCTCTCAGAATAAATACATGATCAACAAATATCCAACATCTCACTCGAGGGCTTGATGGTGCTAGGGTACACCATAGCGGTGCTACCTTCCATACAAGTCCCTCGTGAATATCCCTTGTTGTGTAAGGTGTTTAGCCTCCAAGAGATAGTCACCACTCATAGGTAGGTAGTGGATCCTAGCTGTTTTCACAGCCTCACATACCTCCATCCTCAAGGTTCCTTGCATCTACTTCCTCGTATACACTCATCCAAGCCCGTCTCCTATGTTCTTGGAGAGGAATTTACATTACAACACAAGACCAGCATACGAAAACAACAAGGATAAACCGTCTAGCCACCAAAGTACAAAAGATTAAGGATAATAATCGTCAATTCCAACAATAAAACAAGAAAATAATTTCCGGATTTGCAACATCAAATCAAGTAAAATCAAGATCGCAAGATCGTGGCTAAACTGTCAAGGTCAAAGTAAAATAAATTGCTGGCCCACAAGAAAATAAATAAATAAGTAAATAAAAGAAATTCATAAGTGCACATTACATCACTATGTGACTAATAGCTAGCCACCAACGAGGAAGGAAGGAACAATCGTCTAGCTATCCTAGTAGCTCATCATGTGGTGTGGCCAAGTCACACATCCACATGGCATGGCAGTGTGCACCTCGACATCACCCCGCATCACATCGTCACGTGGCATGGCTCTACCCTATACCTAGCGGTAGGCCGCATGGAAATGTCTACTACATCCCGCATTGTGTCTCATCATGGCATGGCAATACTCCAAGCGGACAAAGCACGCAATGGACGTATCCTGCATGGCAGTGTACCCCGCGGATAAGGCACGCGCCGGTCACACTCCGCATAGCGATGTTCCTCTCAGGATACTCGCCGTAAGCCAGAGGTATACATGGCTAAGGTCTACCCACAAGTCTACCAACACCAGTTAGTTGGCAACTTATGTAAGAAAATAACACGCCTCTCATGAAGACAAGGCAACAAATGCTCCAATGGAATCCAACAATATGCTCAAAAACTGTCATCGATATGCTCAAGATAAAGGATAGGAATAGGCTGGCACATATGAACCTCATAAATCGGTTCATCACAAGGGGAAGTATTGAGTACACCTATGTTATAGTTTCGTTACAAAACCATGCTTTTCCTCGAAATAGGGAAGCTAAAGTCGCTTCGCGTCGACATTACTCGTACGTTGTTCATTCTATTCAAGGAATGGTGACTTCTACTACTACCCCTTCACATACTGACTTATCAACAACCCGTGGGTTGGCACTCAGTAAGGAAACAAATAAGCAACACCACATAGATAGGTATGGTTTCCCATACTCATAAACAAACATATTCCCCATGGTTGATTACTTCACCATCCCATGGGCACACAAAGCAAGTACGGGTTTTCTCACAACACACACAGAATAGCACCATTACTAGTTTAGTCACATTTACGGGGAGTACTTTACATTATGCTAGCATATACTTAAGGGAAGTTTTAATTATGCCTAACACATGAATCACCAAACAAAGTTTACTCTAGATCCACATACTGAAATTTTCAACGATTCAAAGTTACACAAGAAATAACATCATTCTGATATCCTTTTCAATCTTCCCTAAGCATTTTCATTCACATTACTAACCATGCAATTTCCTTTTTCAAGATGAAAAATGTTCCACTTTCAATTAGAAGCCCAAAGCAACATACAATGTCATATGCTTTATAACAAAATTCCTTCTTAAATCACTACATTCCAAATAGTATTTCAAAGACAACAATTCCTATATTTTACACAAGAGGAGGAAGAGAGTTGGAAAATCAACTATTTCCTACGAATACACAATAATTTCAAAATTATACCATATGCTCGGAAATAATTTTATCATTTGAGTGGCACGGTTTTCATTTTGCTATCTTTTAGGAAGGTGCCAAAACATCCTAACATGACATTTCTAATCATTATTGTTGCACTATAACGTTCTAGTTTTCCGAACAAGAATTCAAAATAACCAAATTTTCTTTTTTGTAATACAAGTCTTCTTGAGAACATTCGCTATTTGTAGTACAATACAATACAATAATACATCAAATTTAACATTGAAAATTTATAATACAACAAGGAGGTCAATGAAGAGCTATCTACTAGATTTTACACATTTAATGCATACAATTCAACAAGTCTCTTATTTACTCCTTTCGAAACATAATAAGGCAGTTATCTAAATCCAAAACAAGTTAAATGGTGCATCATTTAATAGGTCCTAATCACACTAGTTGAATAAGCACATAAAACAATCTTTTGAGGAGCACACCAATTTACTCTTGAAGCTACTACAACATGTCCCCTTTTGGTTTTCCTTCCCCCTCAAGCAATTTTCACAAATCAACTATGCGCATTTTAATGCACCTTACTTAAAATGGAATTTAATTATATCACTCCTACCAAGCACATGGAGAACCCTTTATTGAAAACATACAATTTCCTATCATTAACCAAAAATTAACTCCCAAACCATTCCCTTTCACAATCTAAAACACAAAAACATTATAAGGCTCACACAAGGCTCAAGAAACATCATCCTTTCTCTTGCAATAAGAAAACTTATATAATAGATAACTACACATATCAATTCCTTTTAATTTACTATAGAGAGAGAAGAGGAAGAATCGTAATCTCTAAATTTCTACATAATAAGCATTAATATTTGCCATACTAGTTTTTAAAGTGGACAATCACTAAGATAGATCAAAACCATAAACAAGCACATTTCGTACTTTTAGGTTCAAGATATTAACAACCAACTTAGATGGATTAGTCAAAGAGTAAAACAAAGAAAGAATGAAGGTACATACGAATCCTTTTCAAAGAAGAGAAGTCATAGACCAAGACCTCAATAGGTAGACAAAACACCCATAATTATTTCCAAAACACCCACATCAATAAGGTGAAAACAAAGTGTGAACACACATGTTACACACAAATAGGGTTTGTTAAATCACACCCTCACATCAAGGTGGACAAGCATACAACATAAGATAGACACACACACAACAACTAAGGGCACAAGCGAAACCAGAGATCCCAGTGTTGCGACATGGGCTCTGATACCAAGTGTAATGCCCCGCCAGGAAACCCCTAAGGGTTTAAGTTAAAAACACTCAAATAGAGTGTAAAATTTTTTTTAAAAAAAAATAGTAATTAAGAGCGTTAATGAAAAGATACAATATTAAGATAGATTGGAGTTATCTCAGAGTTATCTCTAACTAGATAACACAGCGGAAGGCTAAAACGATCCTAAGGAGTTTCCCAATGTGATTACATAACCTTACACCTAACTCAACTTGCATCATTAGATCCATTAAACAGGATATCATAATTACGAGATAATGCATAGGTCTTGATTACATATGTGTTCAATGGATTAACACCTTATATCTTTAGGAAGCGTTCATTACTTTGGGTGGATTGAAGGCCTTTGTTAGGTTATTTGTACAATGCACTTAATTTCATAATTACATTAAGAGGCCTCCAAATAGGTTCCAAGCGTTTAATATAATGAAGTTCATTCCTTGGGTTTGTGGTATCCATTCACAATTGATTTCATCCTTTAAAGTTTAAAAAAAATATGCCTAATGAGATTTATTTGTTTAGGGTTAAACTACGATTAATAGAATGAGGATTCCTTCATTTGATTTTAAAATATTCAACCTCATTTGATATCCTTCCTAAATATTAAAAGCATGGTTAATATGAAGAATTTCATTCCTTAAGGATTAAACTCCCATTGGTAGAGTGCGGTTCTCTCATTAGGGATTGAGCATAACCAAACTACAGGCTTACAGTTGCTTTATGGAGGATAAAATGTGAGAAGCCATCGATTTCTTTGAAGTTTTAATAATACTAGTAGATGGCTAGATTCATTAAGATGAGAGTGTATTAGGAACCCATGAGTTCATCCTTTAAATTAAGATATATTTAGCAAGGTGATATTCATCATTCCGAGATACGAATATTAAAATCATAGTGACGTCCTTCTATTAAGATTAAAGTACAATTGTCTTATTGCACATCTCTCTTTTTTTTTTACAAACAAAGTTAATAGGAGGGAGATACTTTTACTAAGTTTTAATGTATAAATAACTAATCCATTATTTCCCATTTTAGATCAACTTAAGCAATCATAAAGAAATTCATTTATTGGGGTTATAAATACGGAAGGCTAGTAGAGATAACCCAATTTTAAAATTAATCTGTTGAGGATCAATGATTATAATTAAAGCGTGAAATGACTTAACAAATTCGTCCAATGTAATGAAAACATAATTAACATGGCGTGATTCATTTACTAAGGTAAAAAGTAGATATTTATATGATGTGCATCCTTTAGATTTCAATCTAGGAATTGTGACATAAATTTTAACTTCGTTTCCCTTTTACATTCATCCCATTAACATGCTTATTAACAAATTAATTCATGAAGTATTCTAGCAAGATTTTTTTTCCACTATTACAATTTAAATTAACATTATCAAATTACTTTTTCCACAACTTTAATTACAATATTTAAATACTTTGCCATATTCATAATTCACAACGTTTTATGAACTTAAATAACTACATTTATCCATATGAATAATGTTATGCACTTAAATTTGAATTCATTAAATTTTCACCATACACTTATGGAAGAATGCAATCATTCATGATAATTTAAAACATAAAACAAAGCACGCTATAAACGTCGCATAACACAGATATGATCTCGGAGTTCACCCCGGATGGGCTACATCTCCGGGTCTGCTCAACTGCAAGACCCCTTTGGTATTATATTGTTAGGAATACATAGTTTATAAATCTTTTACATCTTGCCACTTAGGCGAATACAATCAATAAACAATAGACACCTCCTTCGGGGTTTACATATTGGTCCCCTCTAGAGTGGCTCCAACTGAAACACTTTTAAGCAAGAACAACAAGGATTTCTTAACTGGTGGTATCCTAAATGAAGACTTGACCGACGTTGGTCAGACAAAAGCAATCAGATGACGGGGACCCAACATGCCTATCTAGACCGTGCCATTATAACAGACGCCACGATATCCCAAAATAATAAGTCATGCTCAAGCGTTAACGAGTAAATTCAACACTTCCTCAAGTTGACATAAACGTCAAATCAAATTAATTAACCCTTAGATAAGCACTAATTGACAAGTTGGTTTACAACAATAGTCTAGCCCTTTTTAAACGACACAAAAACAATCCTTTCTACAACAAGAGCAAGATACATTAAGAGTAAATGAAGGAATGGAAAATTCATTTCCGGCTAAATTAAATCTCTACTGCCTACATTTAAAAAAAAATTAAGGACCATTACCTCCAATCAAATTATTCGTTATCATATAACCAGATATCCTTCGATTTAAAAATCACAGTGAGAGTCATCGATATATTAATGCCCAAAATATATGTACGTAATTAAGGATGTTGGTTAAATAAATGCTTCCTATTTTGGCGTGTATTATTTCATGGGCATTCAATCTCTTTTTCTTTTGTTTTTCTATTTTTTTTTTTTTAAAAAAACATTATATTTCTAAAAATAGATTCCCAACTCTCCCCTTTTTTTTAATTACACAAATATTAATCAAGGCTTATTTTATTGCATTGTGTCCCTTTTTTTTTTATAAATACTAAAGCAATTTTAAAACTTTAATGAAATAATACATATATAAAAAAAACTTAAAATATCAAAAGAAAAGAAAGGGCGTTGCCCTAGGGTTTGCGCAGGGTTTTTACCGTGTGGCGGCGCCACTGCGGTGCCCGCAGGTCCGCGGCGCCCTGCGGCTACCGCGGCCCCTGCGGCCACCGCAGTGCCGCGGCCACGAGGTTCCTTGCACATGCATGCGGGGAGAGCAACGGGGAGGCGAGCGGGGGAAGCGGACGGGGAAACGAGTGGGGGAGGGGGTGGAGGAGTGGGTGGAGCTCCGCTCCCCGCCCTCCAACCCCAACCAAGGGTTATAACAAAAAAAAAAACATGCGCCGTCCCGTCAAAAATGCACAGACCGATCTCCAATCTTTTGATATATATTTTTTTTTTTAGAAAACACAGTTCGGTAAATAACAAACAATAAACCCATTTCAAATTTGGATAAAGAATTTCGGTTTGGATAGAATCCGATTTCAATGATTATATTTTTGGTATGAAGTTTTCCCTGATGGTAATCACCCCTTCCAACACAAAAAAGGAGTTTTCAAGCACCCATCCAGCAATGAGGAATAACACAAAATGCATATACAGTCACAGCCATCTCTTCTCCATTTTTTTTGTGTTTCTTTTCAGAATAACCAAAATATTAAAATGGGGAAAGATTTTTCAAATAACAGTTCAAGTTTTTTTTTTTTCCTCCAAACACATTTCTTATGGTTTTAAATGCAAATACAAATTACACAAGAGACCTACCTCCCATTAGCATTCCTGGCATGAATCTGAGGAAGAGCTCTACCTGCAACTCCAAGCATGAAAGAGAGAAAAACTCCATTTTCTTTCCAAAAAAAAAGACCAAAAACCCAAGAACCCCCAAAATGCTTACAAAACTAGGTTAAAAAGAAAAAACCCTAATTTTGCCCTAATTTTTAATTTCGAAATTAGGCATTTATTTTCAAAATAAAATGAATGAAAATCCCAAATGGAAGTCATTCCTTTCCATTATTTATTAATCTTATTTGTTTTCCCTTATTAAAATTAAAATGCTCCTTTTTCTTATTGAGTTTTAAATTTTAATTTCTCAATATCGATTTAGGCCTACATCTATATTTTGGAACTATTTACCGGGTAAGGCATTTGGTAAATTTTACTTTCTAAAAATCAAACTTTTATACTATATCGACTTAACAAGTAAAAAGAAATAATTTCTTTTAAATAATAAAATTTACCCTTTTTCTTCCAAATGCGAATATGATTAATTTATTCCCATCTCCCAAATGACTTTGAATTTTTCCTTTCCAAAACGCATAACTCATTAAATCCATTATTTTAAAATTAGCTATTAAATTAACTCGCTATAACATAATTAAGCGACATTTTTAAATAAATGACTAATCTAATGCAAGAGTCTTATTTATTCTAATTTCTCAACTACAAATGCGTAAATGTTACAAATGCGTAAATGAGTACACTAACCCCAGTTAAATACCTTAAGCTTGCTACAATAATAATTTAAAGCAATCTCTTAAATTAATGATTATTCATATAAAGGAAACTACCCATTTAAATTTCTAAACTTCCAATGTGCTCGACTACTCACAAATTTGAATTTAATACTTAGGATCACAAACCTCACTTACCTCGCGCAAGGCACGCAAATCGAGGAAGTCCTTCAAATCTCTTGACACGCATCCCAATGAAAAGCAAGCCCCACGAATCCACACCCGAAGCTCACCTAACCATGGCTAAGGCAAGACGAGAGTTATATGACCACTAAATCCGAATTCTAAAGATGAAGGAGCATACTCAACCTTGCAAATTCCAAAGGAGATGAACCTTGCCCTAAACGGTGTTGTACCTGCAATCTCCTGCACTCATGAATTCATACAAGCATGCATATACATATACATATTCAATGAAGGTGTTAGCTCAAGATTTATCTCAAGGGTTAGGAAACAATTACATTTACACGAGAATCGATGCACAAGCACAATAATAAGTATGCACAATTTATTTATATTATTTAAACTACACATTGCATATCGGTTAATCTACCATTCAAGAATACCACATAGGAAGTCAATCAAGGTTAAACGGGTTTTGAAAGTCCGACTAGGGTATGGGCATTACAGTCAGGCTCAATAAGGGATGTATCCACATTCATCTTATGCAATAGATTAATGCTACACACATTAAGGCCAGAACCATTATCTACTAGTGTTCGTCTTATAGCAGTGTCATTTATGATAACCACAATCATCAAGGGATCATATTGATGTTGAATTTCACTAGTAGGCAACTCATCTTGAGTAAACACAATTTGAGCTTTAGGATTCATCATAGAGTTAACCAAAGACACTATATTACTAGATGTATTAGGTGGAGGAACATTCAAATCTTTCAAGGCATCTTGTAACATTCCATGATGAGTGGAAGAAGTTTGGATCAAATCCCAAAGGGATATCTTAGCAGGGGTAGCTTTAAGTTGTTCTATGAGATCATATTCCTTACCAAGAACTTGTGAAATACGTGGAGCTTGAGGAAGAATAGGTTGAGAAGGAGGAAGTGAAGTTGGGATAACTAGAGGAGGATTAGGTTGCCTATTGTTTCTAGTATTATAAGTATGGGCAACCGCATGATAACTCTCTCTAGTCAATTGCTTAGCATACTCATAAGGGCTCTTAGAGGAATAACCTCCTTGCACAGTAATAACCGGTTTCTTAGGAGTGCAAAAAGAATCATTAGCATAACCACCTTGAACCACTAAGATAGGCTTATTTAAAGGTTGAGAATTTTGAGAAGGACAAGCACCTTGGACAGTGAAGAGAGGTTTGTTAGGTGTTTCATTCACATGTATCAAATTGATTGAGGATGGTTTAGAGGAATGAACAAAAGTGTTGGAAGAATTATTGATAGTCTTCTCTTGCACTAAAATCTTATCACAGATTAGATCAATTTTAGGAGAGAGACAAGGGATAGGCATTGATGTTCTAGTAGGAAGAGTAATACTAGGAAAGGTCATATCATCCTCTATCATCAAAGGATCTACATGGGGAATAAACTCTCTAGGAGAAGGATCAACATTACTCTCTAAAGTCTCACTTTTGAGAGGGAGATCTTTGAAAGAGATGTTAACCATCTTGCTTTGAACTAGGGTATCCTTATGAGTAGAACCAAGTTGAGGAGAGGGAGAATAATTGAGATTCAAGGAAGGTGAGAAACTATCAAGGGAGTTTTCAATCTTGATTTCATCCCCTTTGGCTAGGGGTAGAGAATAATCTATACCTTCTTCTAATGGTTCATCCCAAATAGTGAGGTTGTTGAAAGGAATGTTTGAAGTATTGTCAATTTCGGGAGAGGAGATAACATTGTTTATTAATTCCTTATCCTTAGGAGGGAGAGCATCAATAGATGTGTTAAACTCGTCCTCTTTCCTCAAAATATGTTCAATAGGGGAGAGAGACTTAAGGAAATTGCTTATTATTTCATCTTCTTTCTCTAAGGGATGCTTATGGGTAAGACCAACTTTAGGAGAAGGGTAAGCATTTACCATTAATTCATCATCTCTAGTGGGAATTTTGTTGGAAAAGGAAAGGCCATCACTAGGAAATGTAGGGATAATGTCATCTTCTTGCACAAAAGGATCCTCATGAAGGGAGTGTTTTTTAGGGGACACAAAGGCATCAAGGGCATCATTCAACAAAGCATGATCATATCTATTAAAAGGTTTATCTTTTGATTCAAAAGGAGATATCTCTTCATAGAGGGGATCATTGAAAACAACCATGTTACTAGATTTAGTGGAAGAGTTGATAGGAATGTACCCTTGAGAGGAATCATTCGACTTATCTTTCTCATCACAACGAAATGGCATAGTAACAATTTTTATGAGTTTTTGGTAAAATGAAGTTTTGGTATATTTAGGTTTCAAAAATTCATCTAAAGCTTCATCTAACTCATAATCATCACAAATATGAACATCTTGCAAATAAAAATCTGACATTTTGAAATCGCATAAAATTTTAAACACACAATGCAAAGAAACACACTTTTTTTTTTTTTTTTTTTTTTTTAATGAAAATGAAATGAAAACACACTAAATCTAGATCTAGATCTAACAAATGCAATGCAAGAGGAAGCAATGATAGATTCACGTCGGGTTCACCAAAATGTGTGGGGGAAAAAGTGACACTAAGCAAACATGCCCTAATCTCACCTTCAATCACACATTTGTGGAATACGAAAGAGCCTAGAGGTATCACACAATTGGCTACTTCTTTTTGTGGAAGAGAGAGAGCCACAGGCTACCTATTAAGATTTCTAGTCCTTTGTTGCAAATGATAGATAGAATGATGCAAGTTCAATTCCTAACCCCAAAATGCAAGTATGAACTAATAACAAGATTGCAGAATTGAACTTAAACAATGGAAAGCTGTAAACACAAGGACAAAACAAGAATGTAAATGCGTACCCGGAGTTAAAATCTGACTGAAAATGTTTGGGACGGGGGCGCGGGAGCCACTGTCCTGATTCTGCCCCTGAAACTGCTCCGGAAACTGCTGTTTTGCAAAGCTGTCAAAAATGCTGAAAACTGTTGTCAAAAGGACCAGGGCGCCCATCGCCCCTGTCCTAGGGACCAGGGCGCCCAGCACCCCTGTCCTGGCAGGACCAGGGCACCCCACGCCCCTGTCCTGGTCTTTTGCTCTGAGATTTGGTGCGGAGTGCTGTCTCGACCTGCTATTCTCGGATCTACAACCTGCGGCATCGTCCGAGTCCCGAAACCTACACTTATATTTGAAAAGATGTTTGGGCGGCTATATAGGGTTTTGCCTTAGTCAAACCCCCACTTCGGTGATTTCCACCTCCACGAATAGCCAAGTTGTATTGTAAAAGTAATGTGTGTGCAGACCTTGTGTGTGTGCAAGATCTAAAATGCAAGTAAGCAAACTAGAGCAACCTAGAAAGTAAACCCTAATTGCTTGTAAATGATAATGTAAATGCTCTAAATCAAGATGCAAAGTGATCCAAAGCATGAATAAAGGATATATTGAAGCTTATGCAAAGACATGAAAACAACATGAAATCATACCCAACCCTTAAGGGAGGAGTACAAGCCAATCTTCAGTCGGTAATCTCCTATTGTTCTTCAATGTCTCCCAAGCCCTAAATGAATGAAATTGATGAATGCTTCATGGATGGATGTTGAATGTTATTGAAGTCTTCAAAGATCTGCTCTTTCGCTACATAGAAGGTTCCCTGAAACCAAAAATCTGGATCCTTTCAAATGAAGAAAGAGAGCTCTTATATATGAAACCCTAGGTCTTAATTTCGACTTTTGGCCGACCTAGAGATTGAATATCCCGCCAATTTCTTGGGGTTAAGCTTTATTTTATGATT
Organism: Cryptomeria japonica; assembly: GCF_030272615.1. Taxonomy (NCBI): domain Eukaryota; kingdom Viridiplantae; phylum Streptophyta; class Pinopsida; order Cupressales; family Cupressaceae; genus Cryptomeria; species Cryptomeria japonica. Next base: position 578,994,575 of record NC_081414.1, on the reverse strand, counting down.
GGATCGTGCTCCTAAAATTTCGGAAAAAATGTCCGGGACCATGTGCACGCCGGGCGCCATGGTCCTGACAACTTTTCACCAAATTTTCAGGGTCGTCGGATATGATGATTTTAGAGAGAATCCCGAAGTTACAGGTGATTTCGAGATGTTTTGACCCCCGAAATCAAGCCCCCAAGTTCAAAATAGGACTTAATTAGGGTGTTTGATTAAATGATGTATTGGAAGAATAAAATGAAAAAGGCACACTTTAATGAAAGGGCCCAACCTTATGATGTGGAAGATGATGAAATAGAACCTTAGACCTAATTAATTTAATTAATTAAGTGCTAAAGGGGAAATGCAATGCAAAATGCAAAATGCGCCAAGGCGGGTGCTAAACTAGGTGTGAAATTGTACCACCCTAGCAAGTGCGTACAATTTATGACGCTACAAGTAAGTTACTTGGGCATATTGTTTCAAAAGAAGGTATAAAAATTGATGTTGAAAGAGTAAAAGCTATCCATGATCTTTCTATGCCAACAAGTAAGACTGTCATCCACTCTTTTTTCGGCAAAGTAAATTTCTTATGAAGATTTATTCCAGACTTTCCTGAACAGACTTGTCACATAGTTAACATGATGAAAGGTAATTCTCTTTTCAAGTGGACTCGTGAAGGAAAGAAAGCTTTCCATCAGATCAAGGAGGCCATAGCAAACACCCCAGTCTTGGTATGCCCTGATTATACCAAAGAGTTTATCATGTATAGCTATGCATCAGATCATACCTGTTCGGTCATACTGATGCAGAAAAATAATGAAGGTGTGGAATCACCCATTGCATTCATGAGTTATCCGCTAAAAGCTCATGAATTGAAGTACTCAGAAATGGAGAAGCATGATTTTGTCATGGTTAAAGCGGTGAAACATTTTAGGTTTTATATTCTAAATTCACATGTCATCACTCTTGTTCTTGATGCTATTGTCAAGTCAATTTTAGCTCAACAAGAGTTTGGAACTAAAAGGGGCAACTGGGTTGCTAAGATTCAGGAATATGACATGGAAATCAAGCCCACTAAGTTGGTTCGTGGAAAAGGTCTATGTCAGTTGACAGCCAACAACAAATCAATTGATGAAGCGGTGCTGGAAAATGAAGGTATGAATCAAGATTTTTCCAAGGTTCTATTTGTCAGCACCACTGATGAGTGGTATTCTAACTTGGCATATTTCTTAACATATGGAGACTGTCCTGCGCACTTGTCATGTAATGAAAAGTGAACCTTCAAGCTTAAAGAGGTGAATTTTGTCCCATGGGACAATGGTTTGTATAAGAAAGGTTTAGATGGTAATTTCCTGCGCTGTGTGGACAAACAACAACAACTAAGATTACTTCAATCTTTTCATGATCTTGCTTGTGGTGAACATTTTTTTGCCCCTGTCACTGCACACAAAATCTTGTGTGCTAGATACTATTGGCCAACATTGTTTAAGGACACATACAGTTGGGTTTACAAATGTGAGCAATGTCAACAATTTGTGGGTAAGCCTAAGCTAGTTGCACTCCCTCTTAAGCCAGTTGTAATTGAAGAGCCCTTTCAACAGTGGGGATTGGATTTCATTGGACTAGTCAATCCAACATCTAGTGCAAGTCACATATACATTCTCACAGCGACAGATTACTTCACTAAGTGGGTGGAGGCAATTCCAACTAAGCAAGCTACTTCGGCAGTGGTTTGTCAATTTTTGAAGGAAAACATCGTTTCAAGGTTTGGTGTTCCTCATAAGATAGTAACTAATAATGCTTCATGTTTTTCATCTTATGAGATCATTGAATTTTGCTTCGGTTATGGTATTACCCTTTCACACTCATCTGACTATTATCCACAAGGAAATGGTCAGGCCGAGTCAAGCAACATGAATCTAGTTACTATTATGAGGAAGCTTGTTGATGAGAGACAATGGACTTGGCATTAAGCTCTTTATGATGCGCTATGGGCGGATCGTATAACTCCAAAAAGAGCGATCAGTATGTCACCTTTTCAACTTCTATATGGGTTGAATGTCGAGATTCCTATCACTGTGGAACTTCCAACATTAAAGCTCGCCAAGGCCGTTGAAGATAAAACCTATCAAGATTCGCTTGATAAGCGGATTATGTTTCTTTCTCAGTTGGAAGAAAAAGAGCAGAAGTGGTGGATAGGATTGTTGCAAACCAAAGCCAAGTGAAGGTGTTATTTGATAAGAAAACAACTTCTAGTGAGTTCTCAGTTGGTGATCAAGTCTTGTTATGGGACAAGAGGAGGGAACCAAAGGGTTTGCATGGAAAGTTTGACTCCTTATGGAGAGGTCCCTTAACTATTCATGAAATATGTGGCGAGCATAGCTACTTACTTGCATATGCAGATGGTACCCCATTCTCGCTACCTCACAGTGGAGAACATTTGAAGCTCTTTACTCAATGAAGAGCAATGTAAAAGGAAGTTGTACTTATTGTAAAATTTGTATGGTTTTTTCTTTTTAGTCTTTTTCGTTGCCTGACTCTATAGCCCAATGGATACAGGCACTCGGAGTTCTGGATTCTACAAGCTTCAAGTGGTGTAGCTTGCTCCCCAATCAGAGCTAGCTGTTGTCCTTGATTTCAGCGCGGCTAAAATCATGAGGCAACCCTACGAAACTGGTCTGTTTCGTACCTCACATCCTCTAGGAGAGCTTGATCGACTCCGTCGGTTAGCTCCTTTTGCTTTTCGCTTCTTGTTTTTATTGTTTTTAAGTTCTTTCATTTTTGTAGTTTTACCTGCAGGTTGAACTTTAAAGTCTAACCTGCAAGGACGGAACCAAAACATTGCACATCAGACTTTAAAGTCCGATGTGCAATTCTTCAAATAGGGAAAAACCTGCAGGTCAGACTTTAAAGTCCGACTTGCAGGTAGTCCTTCTCCTACAGATCGAACTTTAAAGTTTGACCTACAGGGTCTTTGCTCCTGCACATCGGACTTTAAAGTTCGATGAGTAGGTTGTTTGTAATAGCATGCATGTCAAACTTTAAAGTCCAACTTGCAAGGGGTTTAGTCCTGCATGGGGGACTTTAAAGTATGATATGCATGGCGTGCTTAATCATTAATGAGGGTATTAATGGTTATTTTGGGGGCTATTTATTAGGTTTTTTATTTTAATCCCTCATTTCATTTTGCAAATCTTTTCTCCGCGTGTGCCCTCGTGCTCCTTTCTCGTGATTTCGTCCCCAAATCTCCTCGCGAAGTCATCAGATTTTCTTCAGTCGCATGGATTGAGGTAGGGTTTTTCTTTTCTTCTTGGGTTTTTGTTGTTATTCTTTCCTGTCATTTTTCATTTTTCGCATTTTTCCCTTTCCTTCAAGATCGAGGGCACATCGAACTTTAATGTCTGATTGCCCTTTGATCTTTTAGTCCATTTTATCCTTCACCTACATGTCGGGTTTCAAATCTTGACATGTCGGCTAACGGACTGAAATGACTCCCACATATCACACTTTAAAGTCCGATATGCAGGAGATACCATCTTGCTAACAAGTCAGGTTTTATAACCCGACGTGTTAGCAGGAGGGTTAAACCTCACATATCAGACTTTAAACTCTGATATGTGAGATGAGTTTGTTGGATTGACATGTCGAGTTTTAAAACCTGACATGTCAATCGGTTGTCCTTCCCCTACACATTGGATTTTAAAGTCTGATGTGCTTGTCTTTTGAAAGGTTTTTCACTTGCACATCAGATTAAAGTCTAATGTGCTAATGACTTTTTTTCAACCTGCACATCAGACTTTAAAGTCCGATGTGCCGATGACTTTTCCCCAACTTGCACATCAGACTTTAATGTCTGATATGCAAGGAAGATGTTTTACCCCTGCACATCGGACTTTAAAGTCCAATGTGTAAATTTTTACTCCTAAAGTGCAGGTTGGACTTTTTTCCCCGACCTGCCAATTTTTACCAATTTTGTTCCCAAGCTTGTTCTGACTGCGAATTTTTTATCCAGTTGATAAAATTTGGTTTTCTGATAATGATGATTGTTGAAGAAGCTAATCCTCGGTGTTGAATGCAATAATTTGCAAATGTCAAGACCTCCTCACAATAAATCTGAGCCTTCTTCCAGTCAATTGGAATCCTCACCAGGCAAGTCATTAGCAAAGAAATTGAAGTACAAGTATGACAAATACTTGAACATGTACCCAGAAAGCTCAGTAGATTCCAACATCAAAGAGATCAAGGATACAAAGATTGGTCATGTTAATCTGCAGGAGTTTACTGATCAAGTTGAGAAAGCTCCTTCTCGCCTAACAAACTTGATCAGATCTGAGTTGCACAAATATGCTTCTTTCCCCATCGCAGCTCATGATCCAGACTTTGTACTTGCAGTGGCGGATCATTTCGATCCAAATACAAGACAGGTTAAAGACGCTGATCAAAATGTGGTTATGACATTGGACAACGTTTTCTTTAATAGTGTATTCAAGGGTTCTTCATTCGAGGAAGTGACAAATATTTCTCAAGAAAGTGCTCAGGAGTATTATGAGAAAAATGAGGTAAAATGCAAGAAAGTAATTAATACAGTTTACCTCTCTGCTTCTAGAAACTCTACTACTTCTAGATGGCCTAAATATTTTCATAGAAGTGACTTCAACGAGGAATACAATGATATGGTCACCATGTTGGCACGGGTGAAAGGTTTGAAAGACTCATTATTTCCAAAATTGGATGTGCTATTACATGAATATAATCAAGAAAGGAGTTGCTAGGATTGATTAGGGTGAGCAGATCAATGATGCACTTTGCTCACAATTGAAGGAGGTTAAGGTAGCATTGAAATTCTATATGACCTCGTACCTGGTATATGTAGCTGCTTCCATGAGGCAATATCCAGGTTTATCTACAAAAAGTGACAGGAGGTTAGTGCTTGTCTGGAATTATTATGATCAACTCACGATCCATAATCAAGGGAACCATTTTAGAAGAGTTAATGACACTTTCTTTGTTGTATGGAAGTGCATGTTTGACAAAGACTTGCAGAAGAAAAGGCTCTTAGAGGCGACATATAACAGGGTTTCTCATTTTGGATGTGTTTTTCTTCAGTTCCCAACATTCACTTACATCCGGATAGAATGTTTTATAGGAGAACCTTGCATTCTACGAAGATATCCATCTGACAAGATTGTACTCATGGAGTTGTGTCAACAATTGATTTTTGTGCACAAAAAGAAATCACAAGCACATAAGACTGGATTGAAGTTCCCAGAATCTATTGGTCGGTATTCAGTTTTAACTAATCTCAAGGCCAAGAACATGGAAGAAGAGATGCAATGGAATACTATGAGGAGTTTCAAAGCATGAAATAATTTTGATTTTCATGGAATGAAGAATAAGCTCAAAAGAAACTACACCCATGTTTTTAGGTTTGAAGACGTATGGGCGGATTGCCAAGATGAAGAAGACATAAGAAGAATGGATTTCAGTCGTCTTACCCTAGAGCATATTGAAAATCTAGATCTGGCAAAAATCCCAATGAGCATGGAGGATATCGATGACATAGTAGACCCAGTCTATTATGAAAAGAAGATTGTTGATTCACCACTCCCACTAGTGCAATGGTCGAAGAAGGAGAGTAAGTCTATTACTCAAATAATTTCCCCCATTTTGGCAAATACCAATGCATGGTTGTTGAAGAAGAATCTTAGAATGAAACAGCTTCCTGCTAGTTCTGGAGATGATGACAATAGTGATGGTCCAGTTGGTAAGACAGCTACGGTTGAAACAAGGACCAAGAGAAAAGCAGATTAGCAAGCACCATCCTTAGCTCTTGCAACCCAATCTAAGGGAAAAGGACCCAAAATTAAATTCACAGTTAAGGGGTCTAAACAAGGTGAGTCGTCTTCAGCAACGCAGGAGACAACCACAAAAGAGTCAGAGCAGCAGTCTACTAAAGAGACTGAGAAGGAAAAGGAGCCTGAAGAAGGTGAAATTCCTCATCAAGAGGAAGCACAGGTTGAAGAGACAACACATCATGGCAAGATTAATGTCCCTTCCACCTCACAAGCGCCAACCCATCCAGAAGTTGTTATTCATTCCATTGAAACTGACTTAGATCAAGAGGATGAGGGATTTGATGATGAGGAGTTAGATATGGACATGACACAGTCAGAAGCTGATCAACAGTTTTTCACATTATCCATTTTTTCAAGTTTGGATGATATTCCTTCAACCACCATTGAATCTTCAATGTTGGATTTTCCTGAAACCATGGAGCAAGCATTTGCAAAACAACAGATGATGACTTTTCCTTCTACAACAGTCATAACAGAAGTTCCACCTCTGGTAAGTACTGAAATTATTTCCACTGCACCTTCCACTCTCCCATCTATGGTTGTAACTGAAGAGGTGTCAGTAGCAGCTATTGTTACTACATCAGCTGGCATGTCATTTGATACTTCTGCTTTGATACCAATAACAACATCCACAACCGCTGCAAGTTCAAGCCAGTTTTCTCCTAAAATACCAATTGGTACTCAATAAGAAGCTACTACTCCACCTGCCAATCCAGAATTACCACCTTGGATGGAGGTAGTAGCATCCAAGAGAAAGAAACAAGTGATTTCACCTGATGAGTTTGATTTTGAGCAGTTGGTTCCCCCAAAGCCCAAAGGTACAAAAAAGTAGAAGACTGTTTCACAGGTATTAGTAGATCCAGCTACTAAGAGGAAATATGCTAAGGTCATGGTGTCGTTATCAGATAAAAGTAAAGATAATATACAACCTTAGGACTATACCATGCAAACCATAGAACTTAGAGTGGAAATGCATGAGAGCGTTAAGCTGGATTCTCAAACTGCTTTTGACTCTTTATTGTAGATATTTGATTAGGAAAGAGATGAGAAGAATGAGTTAAAACAAAAGTGTGAGCAATTAACCAGTGTTCTTCTCAAGATTACACAATCCTCCAAAGAAATCGAGCCTATTGGTTCCTCAATAGATACTGAGGCTCTAAAGAAAGTTGAACAGGTGGGAGTCAAGGGCCGAGTAGTAAATGAGTGAATTGCATGGTTGAAATTAAGGGGGTATCATCTTCTAACTTCAACGATTGGCTTATTGGCTGATTTTGAAGTATTCAAAGTCAAATGCAAAGTATCAAGACTTTAGTATCACAAGAAATTGAAGATATTGAGAGGAGTGGAACCCTTTGGAGCAAAATGGAGGACTTTAGAATAGACGTCCTCGTGGAGAATAAAGTAGTTCCCACAAGAGAAAAATATATCCAAATCTTGTCATTGTTGTCTCATAAAAAAGAGACAATAAGATTGATGATTGCAGAACTGGATCGAGAAAGGAAGGAAGGTGATGATGAGATTGATCGCATTTCTGCTGGAATTGCTGACATTCCTTGCTATCTATATGATGACAATCAGAATCTTGTTACTAGTGACGCCATCACGCAAGAGTTTCTTTCTCTAATGGATCACTACACAGAACAATATTTCTCTCTAAGTGCATTTGATAAGTTACTGGAGATTCAAGTCAGTTTTGAGGTCCTTGCATCCATGCTGAAAGATGGAAAAAAGAAATATATGAAGGTCGAGAATGCAATTTCCCGTGTTCGTTTTATCACAGATTCTACTCCAATGCCGGACAAAGTTGAGATGGAGGCCATCCTGACTAAGTTCAAAAAATTCCACAAATCTAATGAGGAGGAGAAAGACGAACAAAGTATCCCCTTTTGACATTTTCTTTTCATGTAGTTGTATTGTTAGATGCTGCAAGTTTTCTCGCAGCTGCATAATTTCTTTCTGTTGTAGTTGTAGTCAAGTGGGACTGTGCAGTTGAATTAGTCAATTGTGCCCACATTTTTCTCCACTCTTTTCATATATAAGGAGGACCCTCATTTGTATATTTTTTATCTTTGATTATGCTAAGCAAAACTCTGTCGAATTTTTGCCTCAACTAAGACTTTGAGCTTTTGTTGTGGAGATTCAATTAAGCAAATAAAGAAAACAATTTTATTTGATCTCAAACTTTGTGTTGTGTCAAAAATTGTTTATATGAGTTAATGTTCTTATGTTCATTACTTATATATGTTCTTTAAATCTTTGATATTGGAGATATTGTTATGTGGGTAAAAGAGCTCTTGAATTGTGAAAGTAGACTTTGTGCTCCTTGCATATTTGGGAAATTTTCTATTGTTAAGTGATTAGTGGTAGGCTTTGTATTGCTATTGTTGCTTGTAGTTTTAAGGATTGGAGAATTACACTTGAAGACTTTGAACTGGAAGTTGAATTTCTTACCATTTGTGATAATTAGTTTAAGTTAGTGTTACATTTAAGAAAGACTTTGTGCTTCTTGCTTGTAAAATTTGGTATAGTTTGTTGGATTAATTCGTTCATTTATTTAAGTATCAAAAGTGATAAGGAAATTTTAACAAAGTCAAGGGAGAATACATAGACTCTGAAAAAGGAGAGTTATATGCCCGAAACTAACCCACAAATTTTAATTTCTTGTTAATTAGAGAAGAAATTTCAAAGGGAACCTCCCCTTGATGAGAGGAGAGATTAATTTCTCAACATAGCTGTGTGTGAATCATATATTTTGTCATTGGTACGCTAGTGACAAAATATTCACCCAACAAGGGTGTGAGTAACTTCGATGTTCCTGTAGCGCCCTAAAATTGTGACACTTGCAATTTCAACTGCATTTCGGTCTTCACGATGGCGACGCAACATGCAACCTGAATGGAGACCCCGAAACCTGATTATGACACCAAAAACTGCATTTTCTTGCACCCTGGCCTGAACCTCCTTTGCACCCTGCTGTCCCGGGAGGTGGGACCAGAGCGCCCAGTGCCCTAGTCCCTGGGTCCTATTTTGGGCCCGGTCTCCTATGGGACTTCGGGTCTTTTAGTTTGCAAATTGGAAATTATCTTTCCTGGTCGGCCTAAGGTCGGGAAAATCAGTCTTTTAACCCTAATTGACAAGTATATAAACTACATTTTCCTCTTTCATTCGACATGATGGAAAAGGCGTGGAAATTATACTCAAGCATTCAAGCATTCAAGCATTCCTTCAAGCAATTGATCATTTCAAGTCTCCATTCAAGGCTAAGTGTTGCATTCAAGATAAGGATTCAACCATTGAAGAGGAGATCACTTACTACATACTACTACAACATACAAACATACAACATCTATACCTTCACACATAAGGATACAAACATCCTTACAACAAGGTATTAGTACTTGTTTTACATTACAGACATTTACATTTACAGCATTGCTCATTTCTTGGTTAATTCCAAAACCGGGGTTTGACCTAAAGGCAAACCCCTAATCCCTAATCCCCCAATCGTCTTCGCTTTTCTGTGTGTAGGTTGCAGGTACACGGCTGAAATTGAAGATCTGGAATCCTTGTGCAGAGACGAACAGATCCCCCTTCGTTTCGCGGATTTTTCGGAGGACCGTGGCGCTCGGGCGCCATCGTCCCGACAACTTTTGCTCAAATTTGCAGGACAGCGCCGTATCGACATTTTACTGCTAATTCCAGGTCCGCAGCTTCATCCTATATCCCTATCTTAGTTTATAAGCGAATCTTTGTCACTTTCTATGCATTCCTAGCTTAAATTCTTCTATGCACATTCTTTACAAAAGAGGGTAGCCTTGCTTTCTTAACCCTTGAAACACATTTAGCATCCAATCTTGCATTGTGTGGGATTGGATCTTGTGGGTTTCAACCCCTCTTTTGAATGTAAAGTCTCTCCCCTAAGTGAAAACCATCAACCCTAGTGAATCTCCCTTCTCTCTCCTTGGAGTTGGAAGAGGGGAGAGCAACTAGGGTTCGATCGCGATTTTCCGCTTTACATTTTGGTGAACCCAACGTGAACATCCTTTCTGATTATTCATAGTTAGATCTGAAAATTGGATTCCTTGATTACATTTCCGTGTTTGATCTTTTGCAAAATTTTAGAGGTTAATTGCATAAAAACCCTAAATTTTCTTTTTAGTAATTAAGCTTGTGAAATGTCTAAATGTTGATGCTTGTTTCAGATCTGCCCTTCTATTACAAATTATCAATTCATATTTGTGCTTTAATTCTGAAAATTAAGTGGTTAAGTGTCAAAACCCTAATTTTTGAAACCCTCTTGATTCAACCTTTGTCCGACAATTTCACTGATCAAAACATCTCCAAATCAGCTGTAACTTTGGATTCCGCAATAAAATCACAATATCTTTCATCCCTGAAAATTTGGAAAAAAGTTGCAAGGACCGTGTGCACTTCGAGCGCCATCGTCCCCGACATTTTTTTCGAAATTTCGGGAGCGAGATCTTACTGTATTTTCCTGCTAAAATCCAGAATTTTGGCTGATTTTATCAATTTTAACACCTTCAAAATTAAAGTCAAAGTTGGTCTAGGGATTGCTTGGATTAACGCTTCTAATCATTCAAAAATCATTGAAACTGAAATTTTGTGTCAAAATTGTGTTCTTACTGTCCTAAATCTGAAAAGTGTGTTTGCATTCATTAAAAATTTCAGTGCTTTATTCAAATTCTTACAATTTGTGACTTTTGAAATTAAGTGCTTAATTACAACAACTTTGATTTCCGCTTTCAAAATTGAATTTTGCGTGAAATTGAGTCAATTTTTAAATTTCAAAATTTGCATTTCTTTTGACATTCCCTCTAAAATCATAAAATTCAAAATTTCAGTTTCCCTCTCTTTTTCAAAATTCAAATTTTTGCATTTTTCGACAATCTTGGTAGGGTTCAATTTCGAGATTGCAACTTTAATTTGGCCTATCTACAGATCGTAAAATCACTCAATTTTTTCAAATTAGCTCTAAAATCATCATAACTTTCATCCCTGCGAATTTCGAAAAAAGTTGTTGGGACCGTGTGCACTCTGAAGCGCCACGGTCCCTGACATTTTTTCTGAAATTTCGGGAGATTGTCCATATTGTATTTAACAGCTTAAATCCAGAAGATTGGCTGATTTTACTAAAAATTGCTACCTCTAAAAAATCAAAATTTTCTCTCCCTCTCTAGTGCATGAGTTTTACAACAATAAGCCCTACTTACACTATTCCCGTTAGACGAAGTCGTAGAATTAAGTCTTTCCGAGGTTTAACTACTGAGGAGATGGAACCTAATTTGAATAGCCTTTTTAACGAGGACATGGGTAATTCCTCTAATCCTCCTAATGATGAAGAAGCTCTCCATGAGGTTTCTGAAGAACAACTTTCGAAATTGGATAACCAATTTGACGATTTTCGACAATGGATGTCTCAAGAATACCCTGATAGTCAAGCTCTTCCTTTAATTGAGGGTCTAAAATGTATGCTTCAAAGTGATAAGAATGGAATTGATATTTTGCGTGGTATTGCACACATTGTGGATTCGAATGTGATGCCTATGAAGAGTTGTGCTGAAAATTTGGGTTATACACAACCTCCTACTCAAGTCAATCATTCTATTCCTTTGATGACTTCTATTGCTAGCGTACTTACCTTTACATCAAACATAATGGCTACTTCTACACAAGACATTCCTCCTGTGATCACCAGTCATGGGGGCAATCCTTCTTCTTCAATTAACCCTCTTCCTTCATTTAATCCAACTTCTTTATTCATTCCTTCAATGAGTGTCCCTATTATATCTCCACAAATGAACATGACACAAGGGGGCAATTCGTTTAACCATTTCATTCCTCCTTGTAGTGTTCCTCCTGTCCAATCATCTCCTATGACTAATTATCATAGAGTCCCACCACCTTACTCTTTACCTTCTTTCAATAACATAACACCTCCATCACAATCTAACACATCTAATATGAATTCTTCGACTGAAGCGACCATTAACAATCTTGCACAAACTGTCTCTTCTTTACAGCAACAAATTGCCTCTATGAATCAATCTAAGTTTAGTGTGCCCACATTTGATGTTGCGAGCCCACTTTCTCTTGACATTGTTCGAGCTATTCCCCCTAAACATGTTGAAATCCCACATTTGGAGCTTTATAATGGTAAGGGTGATCCTCTAACACATGTTAAGACCTTTCAAACAATATGTACTGATTTTGCTTATGACCAAAGGTTGCTTGCAAAATTGTTTACTAGAACATTAAGAGACAAAGCCCTACAATGGTATTGCTCGTTGCCTTCCTATTCTATTACTTCTTTCGAACAACTTGCAAATGCTTTCATTCAACAATTTCAAAACAATATAAGTCCTAAAGTTACTTTGATTGATTTAATGCATTGTAAACAAGGTGTTAAAGAGAAAGTGACTAATTTCATTGGTAGATATAAGCATTTGTATGCTCAAATTTCTTTCCCAGTGCCTGACAATGATATTCAAAGAATCTTTATTTCTAATTTACAAAAAGATATTCGAGACAAACTTCTATTTTCTGAGTTTACTTCTTTCCAACAGTTGTGTGCAACTCTTCACAATTATCAACTGACTGTGAGTCAAATGGAACAATCACATCCTATGGCTCCGAGTGATAAGGGTGATAGCAGTCAACAACCATTTGGGAAGTTTAAACCGAACAGAGATTCCATCAAATTCAATGAAAACATCATCAACAACAATGTGAATGCAGCATCAAGTGTGTCTCCTATTTCTAAGTTTTTCAAGAAAGAAAGAAAGTTTACTCCTTTGAATGAATCATTGCATAGTATTATGAATAAGTTATTGGAACAAAATGTGCTTACTCTTCCTCCTATAAGGCAAATTGATCCTGCAAAGATTACTTCACCTTATTTTGATAACAAATCTTTTTGTCAATTTCATCGTCAGCCTGGGCATGATACTGAAAAATGTTTTTCTTTAAAGGGTAAAATTCAAGATTTGATTGATAATAATACTATTTCTGTTTCTGGAGTGAATGATAAAGGCAATACATCTGTAGCTCCTCCTAATCAAAATCTTCAGATTTTCACTGATCCATTACCTTCTCATACCTCTAATGCAATTGAGGCTAATGATTCCTCTCTCTCATCTGATGGTCTTGTGTCTATGACTCCGAATGTGATTAACTTTGTAGAGCAGCAAGAAAACCCTAAAGAACCTTCCATCACATTTGATTCCAGTGAAACCATTAGGGCACTTGATGGTCCTTTATACATAGTTGCAAAAGTCAAGAATACACCTTGCCGTGGAGTGCTTATTGATCCTTCGTGCATGATTAATGTTATTACTGAAGAATTTCTTTTTACTTTGCAATTGAATCAAGTGATTTATGACAAAACAGATGTGATTGTGAAACTATTTGATGCATTTTCTTCTCCTTGCAATTGGTTCTATTACATTGCCTATTGAGGTCCATAACAAATCCCTTGATGTGAACTTTGCTATTATTCCATCTTCCGAACAATTTCGTGTGAAGCTTGGCTATCCTTGGCTATCTTCCATGAAAGCTATTGCTTCTCCTATTCATAAGTGTTTGAAATTTCCCCATAATGGTGAAGTTGTTACTGTCAATCATAGTCTCTTTAAACCAACTGAAAGAACTTCTAGCATTCCTATTGATTACTTTTGGCCTAAACAATTCCAATCTCTTCCTCCGCGAAGTGATCATCTTTTCAAATCTTATCAAAAGTGGAAAACAGATATGATCCTATCTTTAAGTGAACCTAGAACACCTAAACTTGATATTCCTATCATTCTTGAGAAGGAAGTTCTTCCTTTGAAAGATAAAACTAATGTCTTTCCTCAAGAAGATTCCCAACCCGTTCCCATGGATGTGATTATGTCTATGCCTAATAAACCTTCTAAAAGTAGACCTATACCTCCTCGTCATGATGGACTTGGTCTCCTTCCTAAACCAAAAATTCCTCCTTTATATGGAGCAGCTCCTCCTCCTTCCTTTTATAGAGAGAAGAGACCTTCTTCTTCTCCTATTATCCAGCCTAAGAGACCACAACCTAAACACCCAAGTGCTAAGGATGAGAACATTCCTCCTCCTCAATCTTCTTCACTTCCTACTAAGACTAGACAAAATCGTTCTGCACGTGAACGCCGGTGAAAGCGTCGTCTTAGAGCTCAAACTTTGCAATCTCCAAAAACACCTTCAACAAGCATTATTCCATTTTCTCCTCAGCCGACAATTGAGCCGAAATCTCCTAAACATAAGATGCATGATGGTCTTGATCCTGTGCGAGTTAAAGATCCTATTTTTACAAATCTTAATGATGCTATAGATGAAAATGTTATTCATGATGAAAATGTTACTCCTCTTGCTTCTGATAGTGAATATGAACTTGTTGATATTGATAACCATTTATCTAATGAATTTTCTAAAGCACTTATCCTAGCTCCTAGACAAGAACACCGTGGCTTGGAACATGAACATAGCCCTTGTTTGGATCTTGTGATAGCTCCATCTGCTATGTTGAATGTTCCTCCTCTAGCGTGTTCCCTGCCTTCTCGAAACATTGATCAGCAAGATCGGGGGGTAGATGACGTGCTAGACTAGTCACATTAGCATAGCAGATTCTCTCCTCCTCTCTTGTGTTACTTCTTCTATGTGTTATTCTCATTCTTCTATTTGTTGTCCTTAGTGTTGTCTACTTGAGGACGATGCAAAGCATTGAGATCTCTCGATCTCTCTCATGTTGACTCAAAAGACACATGTGTTCCCTTCTTCTAGGTGACCTTCCTTGATTGGGGAATGAAGAACAATTATGCATACATACATATGATATACATGAATTATCATACGGCATACTGACCCCGAGGAAAGCGAAGTCACCTCGTGCTTTGTGTTTTGTGTCTATTATCCTTGGGCTTATCTCACACTTGGGGGCTAAATCCTTGTGATAACGTGCTCCTTTCCTTTCTCATTTCTTATGTGTATCACTACGTTAAAACAATCACCCCCGTTGAGGCGTGTGTGATCACTTTAACGTAGGGGGGCATACACCCTGTCTATCCCTTCAGGATACATGAAAATTTCTTGGAGAACTCAGCTTTGCCTTGAAAATTTTCGGTATTTCTCTTGCATGACTCATAGTGAGGGAACCTTACTGCTGACAGTCATGGTTCTCCCTCGTGATCTTCCCTTTTACTTTGTCAATCGAAGTCGTAAGATCCTTAGGCCACTGGGGGCTTGGTGTATCTTGCCTCCTTGACGTGGTGAAAGTTTTTCAATGTTGTTTCCTTGTACTTTACCGGAAGTATTGGCGTACGCTTATACTCCCGCTAAAGTGGGGGCTAAATGTAGCATCCTAAAATTGCGACACTTGCAATTTCGACTGCATTTCGGTCTTCACGATGGCGACGCAACACGCAACCTGAATGGAGACCCCGAAACCTGATTATGACACCAAAAACTGCATTTTCTTGCACCCTGGCCTGAACCTCCTTTGCACCCTACTGTCCCGGGAGGTGGGACCAGAGCGCCCAGCGCCCTGGTCCTTCAGGACCATGGCGCCCAGCGCCCTGGTCCCTGGGTCCTATTTTGGGCCCGGTCTCCTATGGGACTTCGGGTCTTTTAGTTTGCAAATTGGAAATTATCTTTCCTGGTCGGCCTAAGGTCGGGAAAATCAGTCTTTTAACCCTAATTGACAAGTATATAAACTACATTTTCCTCTTTCATTCGACATGATGGAAAAGGCGTGGAAATTATACTCAAGCATTCAAGCATTCAAGCATTCCTTCAAGCAATTGATCATTTCAAGTCTCCATTCAAGGCTAAGTGTTGCATTCAAGACAAGGATTCAACCATTGAAGAGGAGATCACTTACTACATACTACTACAACATACAAACATACAACATCTATACCTTCGCACATAAGGATACAAACATCCTTACAACAAGGTATTAGTACTTGTTTTACATTACAGACATTTACATTTACAACATTGCTCATTTCTTGGTTAATTCCAAAACCGGGGTTTGACCTAAAGGCAAACCCCTAATCCCTAACCCCCCAATCGTCTTCGCTTTTCTGTGTGTAGGTTGCAGGTACGCGGCTGAAATTGAAGATCTGGAATCCTTGTGCAGAGATGAACAGATCCCCCTTCGTTTCGCGGATTTTTCGGAGGACCGTGGCGCTCGGGCGCCATCGTCCTGACAACTTTTGCTCAAATTTGCAGGACAGCGCCGTATCGACATTTTACTGCTAATTCCAGGTCCACAGCTTCATCCTATATCCCTATCTCAGTTTATAAGCGAATCTTTGTCACTTTCTATGCATTCCTAGCTTAAATTCTTCTATGCACATTCTTTACAAAAGAGGGTAGCCTTGCTTTCTTAACCCTTGAAACACATTTAGCATCCAATCTTGCATTGTGGGATTGGATCTTGTGGGTTTCAACCCCTCTTTTGAATGTAAAGTCTCTCCCCTAAGTGAAAACCATCAACCCTAGTGAATCTCCCTTCTCTCTCCTTAGAGTTGGAAGAGGGGAGAGCAACTAGGGTTCGATCGCGATTTTCCGCTTTACAGTTCCTAGGAACAACCTTGTGGGAATGGGATCTATGAATTGAGACATGCTCAAAAGAGGAGAAAATATTATCACGGAGGGCATTTTTTGGATTTATAATAAGGGCTTTGATGCTCTTTTCTGGCATGATTCTTGGGATGGTCATCCCCCAATTCTTTCCAACTTCCCTTGTCTTTATTCCCTTTGTAACATTATGTTTGAAGTTGGTTGAGATAAGGTGGAGGATTTTAAAACTGTTAAGATTATGAGTCAAATAGAGGCGAATTGTTGGAAAGATCCTCAAGAGTGGCCTTAGGGTGGTACAGTAGAAGATCACTTGGAACTTTTTAAGATCTTGATGGGTAGGTTATGCAGCTCCTGTAAGGGGAGAGATATTCTTCCTGGGGTCTTGATCTAAAAGGAAATTTTTTGGTTGGTATGGGTTATTTAGAGTTGGATAGATAGTTGCATGGTCAAGTGGGCGTGTCTTTGTGGAAGTAGGTATGAAAAAAATTCTTAGCCTAAATGTAATTTTTTCTTATGGCTGGTGACCTAAAATAAGTGTCTCACCTAGGAGAATTTGTGAAGGATGAATTTCCAAGGACCTTCTATCTGTGTTCTTTGTTATAACACTGAAGAATGCACTTTACACCTCTTCTTTCAATGTGCATACTCTAGGGAGATTTAGCATTGTTGGTGGGAGGTGTGCCAACATGCTTGTGTTTATACCACCTCTTTAGTTGAATTTTTGGAAAGTATGGGTAGACCTCCAACTAAGACTGCTTTTCTTCAGGTTGCTTAGGTTATTGGCTCCACTTTAATTATTTGGAATCTTTGGCTGGAAAGGAATTGTAAGATCTTTCAGGATTCCAAACTGGTTGTGGTCCACTTGTGCCAAAAGATTATTAGCAGGCTTTAGGAGACTATTTCTACAAAATGTGATGTTTCTATGATAGTGGATCCTAGTGATTCCATTATTATAAGGAATTTGAATTTGGGGGACAATAGTTTGGGCTTCACTGTTGGTAGGAGGCCTCAACAAACCAAACAAAAAATTTATCAAGAAGGGAGATGACTCCCTCCTCCTATGGGATTTTTGAAGGTTAACACAAATGGTTCTTCTCGGGAGAATCTAGGACATGCGGGAATTGGTGGCATTGGTAGGAGCAATTATGGCAATATTGTTTTCCTTTTCTTTATTTATAAAGGACAACACTCTAATAATCTAATGAAGGCTCTTTCTATTATGTATGCAATTGAAAGGGGGTGTTCCCTTGGTTTAAAGAAGGTTATTTGTGAATTTGATTCATAGATTGTGGTGGATATGTTGAATGAGTAAAGGTTGGATGGATTTAATTGACAGTTAGCCTTAGTGGTTAAGCAGATCCCGAACCTTTGCAGCTATTTGGAATATATTTATTTTTGTCATCTTCCTAGGAAGTGAAACAAAATAGCTAATTGTTTGGCTAAGTGGGCTTTTGAGAACTTTCAATTTTGGTGATTAGCTGTTACCTCTGGAATATTTTGAGACTTTGAAGAAGTTAGCCATGGAGGACAAGAATATGTAATGGTTATTTCTAGGTTGTTCATTTTGGGACTTATTCTTACTGATTGAGAGCTATCTTGGTTGGGCCCGAGGCCTTTTATGTTGTACTTCTTGATTTATATTGAATAAATTTTTACCCCTTTTAAAAAAAATAAAAATAAAAAATAAATAGGGATTGAAAGATAATGATAAGTGGGAAGTATTTTAATAGTGAGTTAAATTATGATATTTTGTTAATATTTTGATTGTTTAGGTATATAATCTAATTTATTGATTAGTATTTATATTCATAGACCTTTTACTCTGAACATAAAAATAAAATACAATCAACATTTAAAAAAAAAAAAACTATAACTATAACATTAAAAATATCCCACAAAGGAAACCCTTCCACTACTAAACCCTCCTCCAAGAAACCCAGGAAAGATCCTAAAATTCTGTTAATTGAGTCTAGCACAGAGGATGGTGTGACCCCGCGAAGATCCCACAGGTTTGCTGGCAAACCCCAGATGAAACAAATTATTGTTAGAAAGAACTATGTTAATGAGGAGGATGAAGATTCTGAGAAGGCTGAAAGTGACAAGGTTGAGGATGAGATGGAGGCTACGGAAGGCTCAGATTCCTCTAAGCTGGGTACTAAGGCCCCTGACTCTGAGATAAACAAGGATGATAATAAAATCGCCTCCCCTTATTCTAACACTTCCCCCCTGCACATCTCTGAGGAGGATGGAAGAAAGTCTGAGGGCAGGCAGATTGCTGCTGAAGGTGGGGAGAAGGAGGAGGTGGTGCAATGTGTGGGTTGTAATGCCATCTTCGAGGACCTGAATGGAGTGAAGAAGAAGCTGGAGAATCTCGAGTCCCATGTCGACAAAATTGGGAAATTCGCCATAAAGGTCATGCACTCCTCGACTACTTCAATGTGCCTGTTGCATCAGGAGAAATTGGATCAGGGTGGACTGGAAGGCAACACCACGAAGGAACTGTTTGAGTTCCTTGCTAAAGATTGGGCTGGGCTCATGCTCTCACAACACTTGGGAGCTGGAAAACATTTTTAATGGTGGAAGTTGTTCCTTTTTGTTATAGTTTTATTTTTTGGATCAACTGGATCCCTATTAAGTTTAAGACTCTTGCTACTTTCCTCAGTTATTATACTATGAACAATATGTTGTGTATTTGCTGTTTAAGGGGCTATTTGGACAAGATTGGTTTCAATCTTGGGTTATCCAATAGCTATAGGCGGTTTTTGTTTTTGATGTTTAAGGTAGGGATTGGCTAACTGTTGTTTGACTGCTGTGTGTCTGCTGGTTTAGCTCTCTTTTGAGGCTTGTTGTTCTTCCGGGTCAACCCCCCTGTTTTGGCTACTTTACTATTAAAAACATTAAGAATATCAAACATATAATATATAGAAATAAAACATATACATATAAACCAAAAACAAACTACTTTGTCAACTAATTATTTTTTTTAAAGTAGAAAAGTAGGTATTTATAGTTTAAATAAAAATAAATAAAATTTTAAAATATATATTAGTGTTTACAAATAAAATAATTAAAAAATAACATATAAGTATATAATTTACTACAATTTTCAAAGTAAAACAAATAAAATAATTATGAAATAATAAAGGGTGACTTTTCAAAAAGTAAAATTAAATTATGAATAGTTTATTTAAATTATGATGTTTTATCAAGATTCAGTTGCTAAGATTTTGAGTCAAACTTATTGACTCATATTTCATGAGTAGTTCACATGGACTCATCTCCCATGAGTACAAATGGTCTACTTGGCACTCATTACATCTAGGTGATGATCACAAGGGTGAAACATATAGACTTCTAAGATCTCACCCATCCTAGTGCTACTTTGATTAAAACATACTTAATTAGAAAGTTTTCCTAAAGATAGGCCCATTTAGCTTGCTACTAGTACTATTTGCAAAACATTCAAAATATAATTCGTTGCTCAAAACATCCAAAATGCTAAATCATGTTCATGAGGGATGAGACAAGTAATTAAATAGCCTTGATCTAAGGAGAGACTATGATTAATTATACTCGAGTTGGAGTAGTATTGGGATGGGTGACCTCCTAAGAAGTATTGATGCCTTTGTACGCATCACCTTCGTCTGAATAAACATCACCTAGATGCAATAAATGAACCATTCACATTCATGAAAGATGAATTCTTTTAAATCACCATGCATAATATAAAAATCAATAAAGTTCACTAAAAAACTAGACATGAATCCTAATAAAACATAATATCTAAAAGACACCTTTTAAGAAGTGACATTTTGATCTAAATTTCCACTAATAATTTGATCTTTCCCAATAAGAAAGGTTAAGATAGTAAAACATCATATCTAAAAGACAACTAAGAAGTGATTTTTTAGTCTAAATTTCCTATAGTGATTTGTGCTTTCCCAATAAGAAAGGTTAAGATAATAAAACATGGTATCCATAAGACAACTTTTAAGAAGTGACATTGTAATCCAAATTTCTCTTAATAATTTATTCTTTTCAAATCACAAAAGATGAATATAATAAAACATCATATCTAAAAGACAAGTTTTAAGAAATGACATTTTAATCGAAATTTATTCTAATAATTTGTCATTTCCTAATGACAAAGGTTAAGATAATAAAAAATCAATATCCAAAAGACAAATTTCGTAAGCAACATTTCAATCTATATTTCTTCTAATAATTTATTCTTTCACAATAACAAAGGCTAAGATAATCAAACATCATATCCAAAGACAAATTTTAAGAAGCAATATTTTAATATAAATTTCTCTCACAATCTATTCTTTCCCCATGACCAAAGGTAAGATAATAGAACATCATATCTAAAAGACAAATTTTAAGAAACAAAACGACGTTTTAATCTAAATATCCACTAATAACTTGTTCTTTCCCAATAACAAAAGTTAAAATAATGTCTAGTGTGAGACCCACTAGGACACACTGTAAGGGCCATCTTGTTTACTTAAATCTCCTAGGAGTCACATAGACCAACACAGGTACTTTTCAGCTTTAGCACTTTGGAGAAGCTAAGCACTTATGTCATGCAATGGAATCAAATCCATGCAATCATGAACATCCAAGAAACTTACTACCCAATTCCTAGTTTCAAAGGAATCATTCAAAGAAACTGAAACTAGGAATCTATCTACTGGCCCAATGGAGAAAATAATTCACAGTGCTGCACACTTTGTAAGGTCAGGATTGTTGCCTACCATGGCTCCTATTCCTCCCCTCTAGTAAAGGGCATTCTGAAAGTCAGCACACCTTGGTGGGACCGTGAATGGCGCAGAAGGAAAATTAGATGCATCGTATGTAGACGCCTTCCCGTCCGAACAGGTTAGATTCTCTCGGCTTCGAAATCCCACGTCCTCAGTTTGACATTTTCATTCCTATCACCTTTTCATTCGGAATTCAAAACAAGTGTTGAAGGGCCAGCTATTGGAAACTATATAAGGACCACCCATGCTAGAGACAGAGTGGATCTCTTCCTTGAATTTGAAGCTTTAAAGAATCGCTCAATGTTATGTAGGCTTTCAATAAATGAATCGAATTTCTTGTTTACTGTGAAACGGTGGAAATGCACCTATCCTTGGTCCTAAATTAATTTGCATTTATGCTTCGAATCAATTGCCGCTTTCTCTAGCCCAATTTGGTAAATATGTTGTCTACTGGATTCGATTGTTTATTTTGTATGACATGAAAACAGATATTCCCTTGTCTTAATCCTAGTCGCTCTCTCAGATTTTTGACAAATTGCCTTTTGAATGTTGAATTGCATGGCACGCTATTACTTTGGCATGCAGCTTTTGTTTTACTTCTTTGACTTGACTAAGGATTTTTGTCTGAGAGAGATTTTTCTTTTTTTTTTTTGCAGTTGTTTGACACTTTGATACGTACATTATACTTTGGCGGCTTAGATGATGCGAGAAGCAGGATTCTAGTTGTTTAAAAATTCGACTGACTATGCAATGTAAAAAGCGCGAAGAATAATAATTGATTTTGCTGTTTTCAGAGGACCGCCATTGTCAGTTCTGACTTATCTGAACTGAAATCAGGAAATTCCAATCGCCCTAGTTGACGGTGGCTCACTGAGAGTGAAAATCTGAGGGTGTAGTATATGAATTAGATGTTAAAATCAGGCGGGATAAGAAAGCACGACAAAATTATATACTAGGCGGAAAGAATTGCAAAAAGATCTCTTTGGGTTTTTGGATAGGGGCGAGCTTTGGGTAAGGGGATAAAGAATTGGTTGGAAAACATTGAGGAAGTCGGCTAATTTTGAGGATTCTTTGGGGTAAGTAGTTAACATGGGGCATGTAAATCCTCCACCTGGGTTTGACCCGGCTGGCACTGGACATGATTCCAATGAATTAGACGTTGCAAGCTGCCCCTCTTCTCGTAAAACTATGGATGATGTCCCTGTATATAAGGTAGGCGCTCCGCCTCGTTTGGAGCTGATGAAAGAATTCAAGGCTGCATTGAAGGAGACCTTGTTTCCTGATGACCCTCTTCGCCAGTTCAAGCGCCAGCCCAGGTCGAAGAAATTCAAACTGGGTGCAGAGGCAGTGTTCCCCGTGCTTGAATGGGGAAAGTCTTATTCGTTGAGCAAGTTCAAGGGAGATTTGATTGCAGGCTTAACAATTGCCAGTCTCTGCATTCCTCAGGTATGGACTACCGCCTCCTTATGTTTTCAAGATTTTACAGGTTTTGCAAATAAACCTCTAAATTTTCGAATTTATTGGCAACACATGATAACAAGCGTGGTAACATTGTAGCCTTGAGTGCAGTTATTGAATGATTTTGTTATGAAGATTGCTAGCTGTTATTGCATTAATCTAAGTGTCCCACTTTTGGCCTGGTTAGGATATTGGATATGCAAAATTGGCTAACTTGTCTCCTCAATATGGCCTTTGTAAGTATCTTTGTCCACTTCTCATTAGGGCAAAATTTTTAAACAAAATTATTTATCAATCTTTTCGTTTCAAAAAAATAACATATATATGTAACATAGCCTATAGTAGTTCTTATAAAATTTTGACAAATTTCATAGCCTTACGCATATTTATGGAAAAAAATAGCCAAGAAAAACTTTAAAGACAGAATCTGCTTGGAATGACAGTTTAGCACTTCAGAGGAGTGGCTCGAATATTTTATCATCTAATCTATAGTTTTGAAATTAAGAAATGTATTTATATCACAGGCTAATGTTTTTTAAAAAGGTTGAGATTTACTGTCCATTGTAGTAGAATTTTCCATTCTGATGTTTTAAAAATTTGTGAAAATCGGCAAAATACAACCCAAACATAATCCTCTGTTTTGCATAATTGTTTAGAACTAAACAATAAAGAGTAGCTTAATGTGTGGACAAAGTCAGTTTTTGAAGATTTCTAAGACGAGCTAATTTCAAGATGGCAAAATTTATTTGTTGTTATCAGTGTCTTCAATCTAGTGGGGGTGTTTCAAGTTTAATTTCGCCCTTAGATGAATTTTTTTGTAAACAAAAAGGATTTTTAATTTCCAATCAAATACGTGGTTCTCGAAAAACAAGGAGTAGCCATATTTAGTTATTTGTAGTTTTTTTGTTATTGGGAATTTTTGGCAATATAATTCTTGAAAATAGTGTAAAAAATTACCTGATTCACTAGAAGTAGTCCATAAAAAATCACCTGTTTTGCATAGTGCTTTACCTTTTCATATTAAAGAGTCCCCGATGTATTTGTTTGTGGTTCATTGATTCTTGGAAAAGTTGACCAATCTACTTATTTTGAAAATCTTGTGAAAAGTTAGCATTTCATAATAAAGAATAATTGCTTGCGGTTTACAAGCTCTCTTAGATGCCTGTTCTAGGGGAGTCCTTTCTATAGCTTTAGTGAACAACAAAACTTGATTGTTATAAGCTTCTGGCTATTGATTAACGGCAGATTGCTAAAACGCAATATAATTGCTGTGCTATTTGCTCCAATGGTTAGATGGGTGACTAACTGTTTTGCATTTGTTTCTCTCTTTGACATTTGAAGACACTAGCTTTGTACCTCCATTGATATATGCTGCAATGGGAAGCTCCAGGGATATTGCAATTGGGCCAGTAGCTGTTGTTTCCATCTTGTTGGGAACATTGGCCAGGAAGGAAATAGATGATGTTAAATCTCATGATTACCTCCGTCTTATATTCACATCAACCTTTTTTGCTGGTGCTTTCCAGGCATTGCTTGGAATCTGCAGGTATGCATACATATATACACATTTGCAGAGCAAGTCTGCTGCTTTTAATGCACCATTATCTAATGAAATCTCTTTTGGTCAGGCTTGGTTTCCTCATTGACTTTCTATCACATGCATCAATTGTTGGTTTCATGGGAGGTGCTGCCATTACAATTGCACTACAACAGCTGAAAGGATTCCTTGGCATACAGAATTTCACAAAGAAAACAGACATTATCTCTGTAATGAAGTCTGTATTTGGCGCAGTTCATCATGGAGTATGTATTTTCAATCGTTCTCCTGTTCTTATGCTGTGCAATTGTATAGTATAATTTTCGTAACTATCTATCTTTTAATTCTTGGATCTTTCAAATCAACCAAATTCTTTTGAAGATAGATTGTTTATGCAATGCAGTACTGCTGAAAGTTAGAATTGCTTTAAGAAATCAAGCTCCTATTTTCTTGAGCCATATTGTTTAATTTATTTTATTATTTTACAGTGGAATTGGGAGACAATTTTGATAGGAACAATCTTCCTGAGTTTTCTTATGACAGCTAAATATATTGTAAGTCCCCTGTCTTAGTATTGCAGAAGAATATTCTGCTTTGGAAGTTTCTAATTGCAAAACTTATATCTCTGAAAAACCTGATCTGCAGTTGGCATTTAGGCAGTGTTTGTCATTGATGAAAGTTTCCATACAAATTCAATTAACACACTCTAAATTGTAATCAACTTTGAACAGGGCAAGAAAAACAAACGATTTTTCTGGGTGCCAGCTGTAGCCCCATTGATATCAGTCATTTTGTCAACTCTCCTTGTCTTTTTGACACGTGCAGATAAACATGGTGTGCAAATTGTAAGCCAACTTATCCTCTAGTTCTTGTGATAGTTCTTATTTATTTTTTGTTTGATGGATAAGGGGAAGGAGAGTCAAGTTGTGGTGATCGTTAGGTACTTTTAATTTAGGATGATTATACTGAAATATTCTATTTAACAGGTTAATCATATTAAGAAAGGAGTAAACCCTAGTTCAGCAAGTGAACTTGCATTCAGTGGAGACCTTCTTGCAAAAGGTGTTAAAATTGGTTTTGTGGCTGCTTTGATTGCTCTTACGGTATGGTAAAATATCTAGTGCAGTAATCACTAAATCTTCTTCATGCCATTTTTCTTGTTGATAAGGAGAAGATGCTTGACGCTGAGTGCCAATGATATATAGAACTTATTGTTTGACAATGTTTATGTGCTAGACTAAATACTGAGCTTAGACTTTTACATGCTTATGTTGATCAAACCAGATACTGATATCATTCATTTACATGAGGACTATTTCAGGAAGCTGTTGCAATAGGAAGGACATTTGCAGCATTAAAGGACTACCATTTAGATGGAAACAAAGAAATGATAGCAATGGGTCTCATGAATGTAGCAGGCTCATTGACTTCATGCTATGTTGCAACAGGTTATTTTAAAACTCTGCATTTGTGATCTTCTCTTCCCATTCTTTACATTTTGTATTTTAAATTCATCAATCTTATATATTTGTTTGTTTAAGTGTTTGCTCGTTTTCTTTCACAGGCTCCTTCTCACGCTCAGCAGTGAACTATAGTGCAGGCTGTCAAACAGCAGTTTCAAATGTTGTGATGTCAACCATGGTTTTGCTGACGCTTTTAGTGATTACACCACTCTTCAAGTACACTCCAAATGCAATCTTATCTGCTATCATCATCAATGCAGTCATTGGTTTAATTGACATCAAGGCAGCACGCCTCATCTGGAAAACTGATAAACTAGACTTTATTGCCTGCATGGGAGCCTTCTTTGGTGTAGTTTTTGTCTCTATTGAAATTGGCCTTTTGATTGCTGTAAGTTACTAAGTACCAAATAAGTGGTCTGGGTCTTTGCCATTTTGTGTAGAAAACTGAGGAGGGTAGTTGTTTTTCAGGCTTTGCTCTATCTCTAGACGCACACTTGTGTGTGTATAAAATCTGTGATGAACTTTAATTTATGCTTTCCTACAAGTGTTTATGTGTGTGTGTGTGGATAAAATTTGGAATCAGTTTTTACAATTGCTTTCCTACAAGCATTTATTCTCAAAGAAAGTTGGCTTCTTAACCTTACTTCCAATGGCTTTGAAACAGGTTTCTCTGTCATTTGCGAAAATTCTTCTACATGTGACAAGGCCACATACAGCTCTATTGGGGAAAATTCCTGGAACAAATATTTATCGGAATATTGAACAATATCCAGATGCTGCCAAAATTCCTGGCATTCTTATTGTCCGCATTGATTCTGCATTGTACTTCTCAAATGCAAATTATGTCCGAGAGAGGTAAGAGTTGTTTCATTTGGTTTATTTATGGGGAATATATGCGTTCTTGTATATAGAAGAGTTTCTTAATAAGCACTGTGCTTCCATCTGAATGCAGATCTATATTACAATTCTTATTGCATTTTGACCATGTTCTTCTTCATCTTTTCAAGAATTTATTTTGTGAGATGTGTTCACTCTTTTAATATATAACATTTCAAAGAATATGTGTTTTTGATCCTGTTAACAGCTAAACACCTTTATGAGCGTGCAAACTAGCATCCACTTGAGCCTCTATTGACTTTATCTTAACATATTAAGTGATATTTTCTTAATAATTCTTTCTTAAATGGTATGATGGTGAAATATCTTCCAATGGTAAAAGAAGTCAAACTGATAACATACACAGCCTTTCTGGTAACAAGGTCAACAATCAGTATGGAGCAAACATTGCCATCCTCTATAAACAGATATTTTATTATATATCAAGCTTGAAGGCTTACTAGCAGAGGAAGAGAGGAAATTGCTAAAATAAGTGTAATGGGCAAGGCCAAGCAGATAAGAGTAGAGTGGATGCCTAGATAAACTATATTCTAGAATCTAGATCATTCTCACCGTGCTTGAAACCATTGTTTGTCTCATTCATAGCTTGAATTTATCTTTGAGTATGAGATTAAGTGTGCACCAAACCAAAGAAAATGATGAGGCCAGGGAAGTTGAAACTGTTGGTCCTGTTCTTTTCTATATAAGACTCAGAAGAATCAGTCTGCTTCCAGATGAAAAGTATTATATCAGTCCACTGGCCAAGCAGAAAGATTTTTCCCTAAGACTGAATGTCAATGAATAACATGCTATAATTGGCCATAGAACTGTCAACAAATGATTTGAACCTCTAAAGACATAAAAGTCTACTTCCTTTTCAAGTCAATAAAAGCTTCAACCTTCCGGCTAACAAATGGAAGCCAAATAAAATTAGTGACTTAGAATATACGAGAAGAGCCCCTAAAATGCCTTAGACTTGATAAATAATTTCAAGC
Source organism: Cryptomeria japonica (assembly GCF_030272615.1). Lineage (NCBI taxonomy): Eukaryota > Viridiplantae > Streptophyta > Pinopsida > Cupressales > Cupressaceae > Cryptomeria > Cryptomeria japonica. Next base: position 578,967,044 of record NC_081414.1, on the reverse strand, counting down.
ATTGATATTTCCAACAATTAAAACATTCATAGACCTTTCAGACCTGGTGATACAAGTGAAGTTAAACAGAAGTCCGTGTTAGTATGATGATTTTGTCTTTTTTATATTTTATTTTAATGAATCAGTATTTTCTGTGTGTCAAAAGCAGTTTCAGCTTTATATTTCTTACCGAGATTCTTGACACATACATTAATGATTGTATACGGTGAAACTGGAATGTTAAATTATTGTAAATCCAACAAAGATCCAACCACATAAAACCCTAGTTCTACAATTAAGATCTACTATACACTAATGAAGAACCTAAAACATGCAAAACATCAAAAACATGAAAGATGATACCATTCACATGCTTAGTAGGGTTTGATCTCCATTATTTCCTATATCCATTGTTTCTCCTATCTCCTTTTATGTAGTCAGATTGATTTTTCATTTTAGTTATCTGTTATGTTATTTGCATCAACTTACAGCTGAGCACATAAATAAGCAGTTACTAGACAAAGTCTTTAATGCAGTAACATAAGCAAATGTTCCAAAGAAAAAATAGTCACTAAATTAGTCCAAGGTAGAAGCAAAGGTTATTAACAACTAATTATCACAAAACCAATTAGGAATCCTATGATAATAGTGAGTGGAATTTGAAAATATTTGCTGAAATTGTTGTACAAAGACACAAATTTATAAAATGATGCAGTGCAAGGCAGTGAGAGCTACTGAATTTGGTTTATATATAGAGGAAATTCTTATCTTCCAAAGGAATGCTGAAAAATGTCTCTTGAAATTTTCAGTTCTCTGCGATAAGTCATGACTAAAAACACTTGCACATGATTTAGCTGCATCTTAGATGGATAATTATAATTTAGTGGAGTTACTAAAATAGAATATTTAATGTTTGGAGCTCTAATTATTGGCAGGCATTGAGGTGTGCCAAATTAATATTGGCTCTTCACAGAGTCTTTTCCATAGTAACTTGTAAACATCCTCATGATTTTTAGCAAAAACCTGTGTTGTGCTGCTAGCCACTAGCTTTGTCATAACAATAAAAGCATACATTATATTCAATGTTTGGAGTTCTACTTATTGGCAGGCATTGAGGTGTGCCGAATCAAAATTGGCTCTTCACAGAGTCTTTTTCAGAGTAACTTGCAAACATCTTCATGGTTTTTAGCAAAAACCTGTGTTGTGCTGCTAGCCGCTAGCTTTGTCATAACAATAAAAGCATACATTTTGAGTATGAGGGATCAAATGCTAGTGTCAAGAAGCTAACAGCAAAATAACAAATGATTCTGACGTATGGGCTGTCCTTTTGCAGGATTCTTAGGTGGATAGATGATGAAGAAGAAAAACTACAGGAGAAAGGTCAAATGAAACCACAATTCCTAATCATTGAAATGTCCCGTAAGTTCCATTTCAGAGATTTCACTTTAATACTCTCATAAATATAAGCTGATTATCTTCTTAGCTCTGAACTGGGAAAATTGAGTAAAGTACTGGAAACACTGATCAATGTATGTGGCTCACCGGCATCTTGGTACTCACTTATTAGCTCTTAAATGTTTCTTTCTTGACTAATGATGGTAATTATCTCTGGTTGCAGCTATCATCAATATAGACACTAGTGGGATTCATGCCTTGGAGGATCTCCATAAAACACTACATAAACGTAATATGCAGGTTAGGTCTTCACCCAGTTTGTTTAAATCTTTGTTGTAATGGTGAACCTTAACAGATCCAAACGGTTAGTAAAGCTTCTGCTTGCTGCTTGGAATTACCGACCACCATCTGTATACTCTTCTTCTCATCCTTTAGTAGTTTTCTGTTCACAGCTAGCACTTGCAAATCCAGCAGCATCGGTAATTGAAAAGCTTCATGCGTCCAGCTTTATTGAAGAAATAGGACAGGATCAGATCTTCCTCACAGTTGGGGAGGCTGTACAAGTTTGTTCTCGTCACTTAAAATTTGATGTTTGAGGAAAACACAAGGCAGGCATGTACAGAAGCCACTTATGGGTGTCAACTGATCCTTCGCCAGATTTACATAGAAGAGTAGGATCAGTGTGTGTGAAATCTACTTTTTTAAGGTTTGGGATCGCTCGGAATGAAATATTGATTCCTAACGAATCAATCTTCGACCAATTTATGGTCTTTTGTTTGCAATTTCTTTCGCTAGTTCTGCAAAGCCCTTGAAAAAATAAATTTAAAAATAAAATAATCTGGTTAAAGCAGATTGTAAATTAGTTTTCATATGCGAGCTCCAAGAAGAGTGTATGGGTGTGGGTTCCTATTCCTTTATTAGGTTTTGGAGCAGTATGTTTAACTTGTTCTGCAAATCCCCCTTCTTAAAAATAAAGATATTAATAAATTGATTTAAATCAGATTGTAAATTGGTTTTCTTTTATGTAATTACAAAGATGGGAGGAAGAATGCACGGATATAGATTCCTATAGAGTCACAGAACTGAAAAAATACAGCAGCTTCTCAAGTTAAAACATTAACGTGCAATGGAGTAAGCACAGTTATGAGAGAATAACTTATACATACCTAAAGATTATGATGAAAGTACTGAGAGAATAGCTTATGCATACCTAAAGATTATGATGGTTCATCTCTTGCAATACATTTTTGAAAAGGAAACAACCCTGAAAATCAAAGAAACAATTATATCAATAAATAGGTAGATAAAATCCTCGCACATGCTTCAGAATTCAATGGCTATATGCCCAAAAAGAGAATCATGGACCGGCTCTGGAAATACATTCATAATGCCTGTTATTAATGGGGATAAGAAACATGAAAATGAGTTAAGCTAAACTTTGCACGAAGTTAATTTGAACTTTGAGGTATTGTTCGTATAAAGGGATTATGGCATGCAATTTTTTGCTCAAAATCTTAAAGTAGCATCGCAATGAAGATTGGCGCCCTTTAGTCCCAACTTCGTTGATATCTGGACTTTGTAAAAGAAATAAAACACAGAACAAACTTGGCAAGTAATGGAGTTCTGTACCAGAATTTTTGTTGTCTCGATTCTCAAGGGTGATACTTAAATTTTGCCAATTTTGCTGTTTTTCTTTTAAGGTAAACTCACTATGAGGATACAATTAAATGCCACATCAAAATTCTAAACCGACTGAGCATATAATCCAATTACAGGTAAGAGAGCTCCCTTGCTTTTGCAAATAAAAATAAGAGATAAGCTTATGTTTACAGAGCTTTATGCAAGGATAACTCAACAAATAGATCTCAAAGCAATTTTCTGCAGCATTCATTATTCTTCTTACCCATGTTAGAGTAGGCGATTTTAAGATGAAATTATAGTGCTCGTCTTTGTGAGGTCCTAGATATTAGGACCTAGCTGTCTCCCATCATACGATGGAGGACCATGTGGACATCTATTTGAGAGGTAGATAGGGAAGAGGATTGGCAGATGAGGTTTTCTTTGTGAGGTAGTTAGGGGAGAGGATTATCGGATGAGTCTTAATAGTTATGATGTTGTGTATTAAAAGATAAAAAGTTTTATAGGGCATATCAAAGAAGCAATTAATTCTATGGTGATATCAATTAGAGGCATCATCCCTATAGTAAATGGGGGTAGAGTGGTAGATAGTAAGACATAAGGGGTTTCAGAGTTGGGTTTCAAATCTTTCAAAATATAGCATGACAAATAGCTCTCTATCATGTAGAGGGGCATGGGAGTGCCTCAAGGGCTTATCAATGTAGTCTTAATTGTGTGCTACAAGGTGATTAATAATATATATTTTGATGTATATGTTTCAGTCTTAACATTTTTTTGGGTTGGACAAGTGTAAGTGAATTGTAAAACCAATAGATCAGCAATGATGACAAATCCAAAAACTCAAATTGAAAATATATACTCATGTTAGACTAATGATGGAGATGAATAAACAACAAATGTGAAACAAATAATTGAAACAACACATCGAACCTCCATTATTTGGGATAAGCTCCAAGGATTGTATGTGATTGCACTTGTGCTAGTTGCTGCTCAAATGGACATCATGACATTTAGACGACTTATAAAAAAATGGAGAGCATGATGATAGTGTGTGAATAGTTGATTATGTTGTTCTCAAATTTTGATTCCCCCTAAAACCCCTTATAATAAAATAATAAAATCTGTCTGCAAAAGAGAAATCAAGGAGAAGGAAACTTTAGAGCAACATATGACAAGGTTTGATGAACCTTCTACACTTTGAACTTATCCAAAGTTCAGGCGAGTATACCTTATGTGAATTGACTTCACACTTTTAAAAGACAGACCCACAGTAAGCCAGTTTGAAAACCAATGAATCTTATCGCCTCAAAACTAACTGAAAAAAAGGAATAAAACTTATGCTCATATTCAGTATCGACCTACAAGATATGTAAAAGATAACCACAAATAGATACCAGTGCCTTATCCAGGCCACAGAGTCATATAAGTTCAAACAATAATCTCACAATTAAACATCTCCAATCATCCCATCACTTCGGCTTCTATAAAACCCCACATATGCCTGACATACATAAGAATTAGCCCTTATCACAACTAGATAGCATTCATCAAATTTAAAGTCTCCCACAAAGAATTTACTGATAGAAATGATTCCTGCATATTTGATTCCCCTCCTGAAGAGAAAAGCTAAGAAACGCATCTATTTAAGAATGCCTTACAATCCATAGTCAAATGAATAACCCTAGATTACTCAAATTGAAAACAACAAATATTTGCAAACACACTTGAAGACAACACAGATTCTAGGCTCAAAGTTGATGGTCTGTATATTGATATTAATTCAGAAAATATTACAAGACACTTAAATGTTCTCCATAAGACTTAAAGAAAGCTCAGATAAATTTATGCAGCGTTTTCTTAAAATTTACTTGTGATCGTTTTTTAGAAGTCCTGGTATCCATTTATAATAGCATGGATGCACACAAGCTTCAGACCTTTCAAAAGAAAGTTTGTTACAAACAACCATCTTTTCCAAGAAGCGGTTACAAGTCCTTTTCAACATCTGTGGCTTCCTCTTCTTGTTGTTATGTTGCAACTTCTTATAACTGCTCTACATCCAACACCGTGTAATTTCTTGTCCACTTCTGGTATACATCATCAGCAGGCCACGAGAAGTTAATCACTTTTCCCTTTATCTTGGCTAATCTTTTCCAAGAGTTTCTCATTTTGTTGACCTCTGAATTTAGAAAACCATAGTGTGATTTGATTTTCTCTATTTCCTCAATTGTTTTGACAAATAAGGAAGTATCATCTGTATTAATGATTCCTTTTATTCTTAATGATAGGTTAGATTCTAATTCATTAAGCCATATTTGTTTGTCCTTCAATTGAGTTGGACTAGCAAAACCCCTTGGGAGTAATTCAAATACTTGATCAGTGTACTCTTTCTTGTACAAGTTGATCTTTCTATCTGCATTATCTACTCCTTCTGCTAACTTTGCTAGATCCTTTGTTATGTCACAAGTGGATTTGACAATGGGGTCAGTCTCTGCCTCATCATAAGATACATAAATAAGTTCTAGATCCTGCTCTCTGGGTTTCCACTTGTCAAAAATAGGCATTAGAACAGCCTTGTCTCCATTTAGCTCATTCCACATGTCCAAAATTTTGCTCATGTTGTTGTATATTAATGAGGACCCTATGGTGTCAACAAAACTCAAAATTGTAGCCCTCACTCTCTCTTCATAGTTCTTTGCAAACAAGGCTTGGGCCTGTTTTAGCTTCTCCAACTCATGGGGAGTGATCTCAACCAATTGGGAACTAGAAGGTGCTAGAGATGGTGGGAATTCAATGATAGGGCTAGTAGGTGGAGGCCGTGCAGGAGAAGAAGCGATCATCAATGTTGAGGACTCACCTTGATGGTATTGTCCTGCCAACTAGCTTTTCAACTTGGCAATGATGTTATCTTTACCCAATACCTCTTCCTTGGCATTGTTGTAAGCTTTTAAAATTGTCTCCAACTTAGCTTGGAGATCTGCCCTTTCCCTTGCTTCTTTATTTGCCACTGCAACATTGAACTTTGCAGTCTCTAGGACTGTGCTAGCGGCCTCCACCACCCTAGTGCTTTGTACTCTTTTCACTATCATACCTCCAAGGTTGCTTGACCCTGGGGTGTCCTTTTTCTTTCTATTTTCATCTCTTTTCAGAGACCACATGACCAGGGTAGCATTATCCTTGCTGAAGGTGACTCCTTCCACACGCTTGGTCTCTTTCCTTACTGCCTCCAAAACCAAGGCATCTGCTATATCCCATTCAGGGAGAATGAGTACACCAGCCTTTGCTACCATGTCTCTTCCTTGCTCAGGAGTGATGGTCTTGAACTCGGTGACCATTTCTTGCTTTATTTCTTCCTCCACCACAACTGGATCCTTGTGGGGCTGCTCACTTTTCCTCTTCTCACATCTAGCATTAAACTGATCAATATTCTGCTTCCACACGAATTGCATGAAAGCTCCTGATGTGACAAAGTTTCTATCAGCCAAGAAATCCTCATTGGCTTGTTTAATATCAGGATCCAACTCCTGGCTTTTAAACTCATTAGTGGTTATGTTCATCTCAGCATTAAGGGGATCTTCTGACATTCCCTCTTCTACTTCATCATAGGTGTAGGCTATCTCCCCAAGACTGCCTAATTGTAATAGTTGCTCAGCTGTTGCATGTTCATCTCCTATATGAATAGGGGATTGAGATGGGGAATACAAGTGTTCATCAGATTACACTTCCTTTCCCACCCTTTGCTTCTTTGGGGAGTCCTAAATGTCAATGACATCTTGTATTTTCCTCTTCCCTCTTGAAGTAGAAGGCTCCCCTGTTGTTGGCACTAGCACACTATATTTGGACTTTTTATGTAGCACATAATCACCTGGAGGGATTGCTTTGGCAGATGTAGACCTAGTTAAAACTAACCTTGCCTTCTCAGGGTTATTTTTAATCACTGCCCCCCTCTTCTCTTTCAATGTCTGCATTACATCTTCTAAACAAAGAATTAAGAATTTTGCCTTTTCTTCAAAGCGGTGGAAACTGGACAAAGGGTCATAGCTGGTGTCGATTAGGTGCACAAAATCTAGGGCCTTCTTGCAGGCCACCCACTTTTCTTTCCTTAGCTCTTGCTCATCCAAATCGAACTCATTCCTGATGAGGTCTTCAGGGAATTGGAATTGGTGAGGTCTGACTCTGCATACTGCCCTTTTTCTGAACATGTCGTTGAAGAAATCTTCAGGGTCGGCACACCTTGATATTGCAGTTGACAAGTGGTAAGATTGAAGGAAATCGTCAAAACACTTCCAACCCCCTTTAGTTATTACAAACTGATGTGCTATAGTTATTGTAGGGAAACTGGTCCCTTTACCTCTACCTGTTAGCTCTGCCTCTTGCACACTTACAATCTGCCTGAGGACTTCTGCAATTCCTATTTTTAGTGGGACCTGATATGGCAACAAAAATGGAGTGCCTCTGGAACCAAACACTCTGAAAACTGTGGAAACAGGGTATAAGTACATATCACCCCAATTGTGGACAATTTTGATATCTTCAACAAACTCCTTTGGCCTAAGGAACTCCAAAAGAGCTTTAGGGACTCTTGGATTCTCTGAGCATAAAACAGTCCTAATCTTGGATGCAAAGCATTTATCAAACCTCAAGTAGATAGCATCTTCTCTATCCCATGACAACACTATGCTCCATAACTGAACTGTCATCTTCTCTCCATCCTTTTCTTTCACTAGGTCCATTCCATTTGCAAAATAATTGCCACCCTTGAATAGAAACAAGTGCATAAGGAGGGAGTACCATCCAAAAGGCCTATCCACTTTTCCATTCTTTATCCCTATCAAGCCTTCATGGATGGCATCAGTAATATAGGGGGCATAATCAAATGTCACTGCCAGAGAAGGATTTAAAATTTGAGCAATCAATAACATGTAATGAGTTGGCATGTTTGCTTCAACATCCTCTCCAAAAATTTGGCAGAGTGACCAGTATAATCCCTTGGCTCTAAGAGTGAACAAATGTAAGGAGAAAGGCTCCATGGTATTAGGTCCTACAACAGTTAATCCGCCTACTTTAACAAAGAACTCTTTAAGAGGCCCATTCCTAAGATGATTCCTCTGTGCATTGTAAACTTGAGGCAATGATTTAAAATTGATGGGTTCCAAGTAATTGGACACTTCACTGAGCCCAAATACATCTCTGAACACCTCATCATTTATTTCAATGAGGGTTTTTCCATTTATGTCCCCAACACTCTTTGTAATGGGGTCATAGTTGTGTGCAATCTGAGTTAGGAGATCCACATCCATGAACACTCTAGGGACCACCAATTTGCCTACATCCAACTCCCAAATACTATTCATTGGGGCTGGGGAGTGTCTCATACTGAATCTGACCTTGAATAAACCCAACCCAGACAATGCTATCTATGAGTCTCTCAACCAATTTCCTTTGTCGTATAATCCTTCTCCTATTCTCAGGCGAGGAGCTTTTGCCACCAACTCTTTAACCTTAGCTGCCACGTTAGTTGACATGGTTAACTGCTCCAGGAAACCATCACAGATTGCCCTCTCATGGTAATTAACTTTCCCTGAGAACTCCCTTTTAGGTGCCATCTCAATAATACTATGCAAGTAACTTAATTACTAACCACAACAATTCTATAACAGAACAAAACCCTAATTCAAACAAACTGTCAAGTAATTGATAAGCAAAAATACAAGAAAACCTATTCTTGGCTTGAAGAAATCTACTCTGCACCTGCCTTTTTGCAACAGCTCTTCGAAATAATGCCTACATTCAATTGATGTGAGACCATATATGGTAATCGGGCTCTTAACTGTGATATTGATACCGCATGCTTCGGTCATCCCTTCAAAATTGAATTCATGGAAGAATTCAAAAATTTTGCTGCAACGGGTGATAATATGTCTATGTATTTTCTCTTTGCTCTTTCGCCATTTCGTAGAGCATAACACCCTTACATGTTCATCTAGCGAAGTCACGCCAACCGCTAGATCAAATAAAACTTGCACTACCTTTACCCTTTTACCTTTCCTCATCTGGCAACGGGCTAGAAATCCTTTCGCTATTTCGCAGACAGTAGCCAACGTGCACTTTAACCCAACAAAGCCTCGCCAACCATTCGATCGGATGGAACTTGATCGATCTTTATTCTCTGCTTAATGTTACTGTGTTAGTGTCAGGCCCTACCTCCTTTTCGCCACTTCGCGGGCTTTAACCCTCGAACACTTTTCTTTCACGAAGCCACACGAGCCATCAGATTGAGCTCAAATCACCCAGTCTTTAACTCTAACTAGGACCGTCAACCTCACTAATTAACCACGCTTCATCTTGACAACTAGTGCTTTTCGCCATTTCGTAGAGGTTAAGCCACGGGCATCTTTGGGGCACGAAACAACGAAAACCGTTGGATTGACCTTGAGATGGATACCTTTTAACAACTTTCGAACCTTTTAAGTGGGCCCTTTAATCTGAAGTCACTTACCCTACTTGTTCTCCGGTTAACGAATTCCACATGGCAGTCGGCCATTAGCTCTGGAAGCTTCTTCAGGTTCGGTTCTAAGTCAGCCACGTGTATTACTTCACTACCCCACATAACTGCCAATTACGCCTAGGCGGGCCCTCAACTACCCTTCAGAACCATGTGGCATTCGACACATCACTATCAAACCCTACGAAATGCACCAGCTATCATGCCACGTCATGCCTTCATGTGATTTCCACCTATCTTTCGCCATTTCGCGAACATTAATCTTCATTCATCTTGTGGCCACGAAACCACGAGAACTGTTGGATCAAAACAGAGTTGATCGGCTTTTACCTTCGTGCCTTGCCTGTCCTTTGGGCCCACCAGCCTTTTTGCCATTTTGCAGGCTTTAATTCACTAGAATCTTACCTTCGTGAATCCACGTGAGCCGTCAGATCTCAAGAACCTGCTCGTTGTTTATTCCTTTTATGACAAGCTTTCCCGAGCCTACTGCGAACCACCAACTGGGTGCCTCGTCACTGCTATGTCATCACCAGCTGGACCAATCATCTTCACTGCCAACTTTAGCAGGACCCGCCAACTTTTCGCTACTTCGCGATTAATAAACCGTGAGCATCTCCCGGCCATGAATCAACATGGGCTGTTGATCTCTTTCAAACCTGATCATCTTTTAGCCTAGGGAGAAGTCCTCGCCGCTAGGTCCCGCCAAACCTTTTCGCTATTTTGCGATAGGTAACTTGCGTTCTTATTTCGGCTGCGAATCAACGCGAGCCATCGGATTCAAAATGAGATGGAGTTTCGTTAAGCTGGCTGCCAGTGCACCCGGTCAAGCCCACTTATGTCGTTCGCTATTTCGCAGAGGCTAACACACTAGCAACTCTGCCCAATGAAACAACGAAAGTCATAGATTTATCTGAGAGTTGCACGATACTTACGGGGCCCGACAAACATTAGGAAAAGCCATATGAGATAGGCGTAAAATTTTACAAGTATTTAATGACCGCCTAGGAAAATAACAATGGGGGGACACTCGAACGACTAAGGGACCCATCACTTAAGTGAATAAAGTAACGCAGAATTAGAAGCCAAAAGGTTTTTATCAGACATTAAAGTGATTAAAACCTAAACCCTAAACCCCTTTGGACTTAAAACAATCTTTGAAGCAACTAGGGCATACCAAACTCAAAATTTTCAAAAACCTAGCCAATTATGGACTGAGAATATCTATTTTTAAAATAGTGATAACAACGGCTTTGACTGGGGATGGTTGATCGCAAGATCAACACAAGAAACTCAGAAAACTCTAGAGAAATAGACCAAAAACAAGCCCAAAAACAACAACTAAAGCAGACCTAAATATATACAAACAGGGACCTACTATGCATGGACTTTAAGAGAAATAATGCTTCAGGAATTGTCCATGCACTGGAAATTCCTGTATTTCATCATTCATATTCTTTAGAAAGTATGAGTCTTTTCCATTCACATCACAGACCACAGAAGGGCCAATCCATAATGACTCAAAATTCTTATGCTTTCCCTTGTCTTGTCCTTTTGCATTCCACTGAAGAACAACATCACCAATTTGAAACTTTCTCAATGATGTCCTTTTGTCAAATAGATACTTAGAATGCAATTGGATCTTCAAATTTCTGTTATGGGCTAAAGTTCTGATTTCTTCCACTTCCACCATCTGAATCATTCGATCCTCCATAGAATCAGACAACTCCATGTCTTTGGCTTGTAGGAATTTATATACTGGAAGAAGATTGTTTACTGGCACTCTAGCTTGTGTACCATAAACCAGTTCAAAAGGTGACATTCCAATCGCCTTCTTGACAGTATTTCTGTCAGCCCACAAAGCTAACTTCAACTTTTGATCCCATGACCTCTTGTTCTCTTCTAAGGTTTTCTTAATAATGTTCAAGAGGCTTTTATTACTGGATTCAGCTTGTCCATTCCCTTGAGGATGATAGGGTGAAGAGTATGACATAATTATCCCATGACTAGTGCAAAAATATAACAAACTCTTCAGACCTAAAACTCATAGCATTATCCATTAGTAATTCTGCAGGGACCCCAAATCTAGTTATAACATTATCTATCAGGAAATCGATGACAACTTTACTTGTAGCTCTCCTGGTGGGTATGACTTTGATCCATTTAGTAAAATAGTCAGTTTCTACTATAATCCACCCGTGGCCTCTTCCTGATCTTTCAACAATTTCTCCAATAAAATCAATGCCCCACTGGACAAAAGGGGCTTCCACTGTGACTGGATTTAAAGGTAGAGCTCCTTCATATTTTAGCTTTGATGAAAACCTTTGGCATGAGTCACATTTCCTAACATGTTCATGAGCATCTTTAAATAAGATAGGCCAATAATACCCAGCCCTGACTATCTTTCTAGCAGTTGTCTTAGTAGAGTAATGACCTCCGCATACTCCATCATGCATTTGAATCAACACTTTCTTGGCCTGAAATTCTTCCAAACACATTAACAATGCTCCATCTCTATTTCTCCAAAAAAGGTCACCCTGAATGAGAGCATATTTTTGTGACTTAAGTTTTAATGTCCTTTTCTGATTATGGGTCATCCCCTCTGAAAATGTAGCATCTCTCAAGAAATGTACTACTTCTGAATACCAGGGTTGCTTTTCAATGCTGGTGATTATAATGTTTTCAACTTCAACATTGTTTATTTCAACATCAAGAAGATTGGATTCAGCCATAAGCTTGGCCAGGCCTAAGCCTCTCACCAATTTGGTGATCTTTATTTCCAAATCAAATTCTTGGATTCTGTTAATCCATCTGCACCTTTTGCCTGTGACTTCAGATTGGGATAAAATGTCCTTGACTACAGTATGTGGAATATAAGCAACTACTTGTGCATTTACAAGATATGGCCTAAAAGCCTTGACAACTTTAACCAAAGCATATGCCTATTTTTCCATGATCTCATACCTTAATTCTGCTGCTTGTAAAGACTTGCTATAGAAAGCTATGGGATGTTCAAATCCTTCATTATCCTTTTGCAACAACACTGCAGCTACTATATGATATGAAGCAAAAGAAAACAAAGAAAAAGGCTTACTATAATCCGAAGATTTCAACATAGGTGCTTCCTGAATAGCTCTTTTAATCTCAGCAAAATCTTTTGAAGCTTCTTGATCCCAACAAAATTTTGTATCCTTCTTGAGTAGTCTAACAATGGGCTTTACCACCCCTACAAAGTTTGCAATGAACCTTTTAACAAAATTAACTTTGCCTAAAAAAGATTGAATACCTTTAACACTCTTTGGTTCAGGCACATTGTTTATTGCTTCAATCCTTTCAGGGTCTATCCTTACCCCTTTATTGGAGACAATATGCTCCAACAACTTCCCTTTAGTAACAACAAAATGACATTTCTTGGGGTTTAATGACACACCAAATTCCAAAGCCTTACTAAACACTTGTTCCAAATGTCCACAGTGGTCATCAGCCCTTTTGGAGAAACATGTTAAATCATCTTGGTACACAACCATGATGATGTTGATAAATTATTTGAAGGCTACAACCATTGCTCTCTGAAATGTAGCTCCAACATTTTTTAATCCAAATGGCATCCTTACATAAACACATGTTCCCCATGGGGTGGTGAAAGCAGTTTTGAATTGCTCAGATTCCTTCACTAGCACCTGATTATACTCTGAGAAACCGTCCATCATTGACAAAAGATCACAGCCAGTTACTCTTTGCAACATGGCTTCCATATTGGGAGAAGAATAATTATCCTTCAGGGAAGCAACATTTAAATTTCTAAAATCAACACACAATCTTATGTCCCCATTTTTATTTCTAACTGGGACCAAATTGGAGACCCATGAAGAATGTCTTATAGGTTTAATAATCCCCCCTTCTCTTAGCTTAGTCAATTCTTGCAGCATCTTGGTTTCTAGCAAGGGGTTAATAGGTCTCTGCTTTTGTTTGAAAGGCTTAGCATCTGGAAGTAAAGGAACTTCATGCTGAAAGAGGTCTTGTCTATACGCCTTTAGGTCTTCATAGAACCAAGAAAACACATGCTTATATCTCTTCAATGAATTAATAAGATTAGTTCTGATATGAGGAGGCAAGTTTTTTCCAATTATACCATCTTAGGGGATAATTCAGTCCCAAAGTTTACTTCCTCCAATTCTTCTAATGTGGTAGTAGATTGCTGGTGCAGGTGACTGTCATTATAGCTGAACATGCCCTCAAGCTCTACCAACCCTTTTGGTATCTCATTTGTTTCCAACTGAACCAAGTCATTGCCGAATATTGTCTCTCTGTTGTCAATCACCTCTACTAACGCATTGCAGTCAATTTTCTGTCCATCATAATCATCAATGCATTGTATGAACCTAAGAATATCTTCATCATCGGTAAAAACTTGCCAATTATACACATTATCAGGGATGGCAGGCCTAGATTTTATTTCCACACTCGATATGTCGGTTAGTGTTGCATCATTATTTTTCAATGCAACATTGGCTAAAAAGTCTGCCATGATATTCTTTGATCTTTCTATCCAATTAACAGAAAAAGCACTAAAATGCTCAATGACATCCCAAACTACATGGTTATATCTTTTCAATCTATCATTTTTGATGCATATTTGGATCTTACCTGAGAGACAACCAATTCTGAATCTCCTAAAACTTTCAACAGTTGTATCCCATGCCTCTTTGCAACTTCAAGCCCCAATAACAAAGCTTCATATTCTGCAGTGTTGTTTGTGCATTGAAAGGCTAGTAAAAAAGAATATTTCAAAGTTATACCTGATGGGGATATAAAAAGAACTCCTGCTCCAGACCCTTCTTTGGAGCAAGCTCCATCAAAATACATTTTCCATAGACCATGCTGTTGTGATTCTAATTCAACCACAATAGAGTTAGTATTCTTTAACTGAGGTAAAATTGGTTGCACTCTAAAGTTGTCAAGATCCACATCAATCATACAATTGAGCATGTTAGGATCTACATTTTCAATTACCCTAGGAGCACGTGGTCTCTGTATAACTTGACTTGATTCCCATTGATTGGGATAGTAGCATAAGATAGATCCAATTGGACATTTCTGCCTATTGCTGCTGCCCACTGCCTAGATAATAACATGCCATAATGAGGCTTAATGTCAGTAACAATAACATCCATCTTATAGGCTGCTTCAGGGAATGCTGCTATCTTTACTTCAACATCTTTCATTGTACCTATCACAGGTACTTCTCTGTTATCCATAGCATAGCATTTCCCATATATTGTAGTCACTGACAATCCTAATTCTTTCATAACACCATGAGGCATTACATTAGCATTTGCACCTGAATCTATCTACAATTTTTTATCAATCGTTTATTCACTAACAAAGTGACATAAAAAGGATCTACCTGTGAAGGCTCTTGAGTAATAGTTGTTCCAACATAAACCTCTGGGGTTTGGAACTCTTGATCCTTTCCATTTTTAACTGAACTGGTGGGCAAGACTGTGTTACTGTCAGATATATTAGAAAACAAAGACAAGGCAACCTCTCTATGTTCTTTTATTTTCAGTAACTCTATTAACAGACAGTAACTTTCATTTGTGTAAGAGCCCGAGCCATGTCAAATGTGGAATTGCTGCTCAACTCAGCATTAGCTTTAACTCTTTCTACCTTAGGTTGACTCGCCTTCTTTATTGTGGCAGCTCCTTGTGTATCATTTATATTTTTATCATCTGTACTCTTGGGTACATCTTTAATCTGATCTTTCTTTTCTTGACCCATCTGGGGGGTAGTAGCACTACTTGTTGCCTTTTTCTGAAAAACCTCTTTTATAAACATAGAACCAGGTTCACCCTGATCACTATCCTTTTTGGTGCTCCTTAGGTTATAATTGTGCTTTGCCTTAGCTATAGCAGCCTTGGTGAGATTTTTCACTTTTTCCTCACTAGGCCTCCTAAGATGAACTTCTTCATCTTCAATGGTTACCACATTCAGAATAAGATGCCAATCAAGTGTTAGTTTTTCTTGAAAGGACCTTTTACTGTCCAACACATCACTAAAATCACTTTGTACAGATTCCTCATCACTTTCTACAATGGTTTCAAACATATTAATATCAGGCTTGACCTCTTGTCTCATGGACTCTTCTAGGGCTTGAGCTACTGCACACTGATGAGGAGAATGTGGTCCATCACAAGCAATACACCAAGGAGTGTTCTCTATGTTGTGAACATTTTTTCCTTTTAAGGGATCAGGGGTGTCTTGGCTCTGAACATTCTTAGGCTTTTCATTCTGAGGTTTACCATCCTTCCAGTTGGTATTATAAGGCATATCATACAATCTGGGAGGTCTATCTTGCCAGTTATAGTGAGGCTTATCATTTTTATTTACTTTAGCAGTTAGATCCTTCATAGCAGTGACTAACTTTTCTATCTTATCTTCCTCCTTAGCAACTTTGTTTGGTTTCTATTTTGTTTCCTGCCATAGCCTACCATCAGTCCTTCTTCCTAATTTTTCGGATGCTTTCCTATTGCTCTCCACATTGATAGTAATTCTGAATGCATTTCTCAGGCCATGTGGATTCTTATCCCTTAAAATATAAGCCATTTTGGAATCAAATACATTATAATAAGTGTTCAGGCACATGTTATCATCTAGTCTCATCACCTGATACAACCTATGCATGGCTTTCTGAAATCTAGCATTGAAATCGGTGACCATTTCATTATCAGATTTTCTAATATTATTGAATTCATTTAACATGAAACTCACATTTGTTTTGTCACCATATTGTTCTTGAAAGCAATTTTTGAAATCCTCCCAAGACCCAATGCTATTAACAGGGAGACCCCTATACCAATCTCTTGCATCATCTATTAGGGATTGGACAAATAATTTCATTATGACATCTTCATCTACTATCTCATAATCATTTATCAAATCACCACAAGATTTTAAATGCTCCTCTGCACTAATTGTATTATTTCCTGCAAATTTATGGAGTCTATCTCTTAACTCAGTAGGAACATGGTTGGGATATCCTGGGATTCCATCAAAAAATAACTGCTTGTACTGCTCTAAGTTGATAGGTCTTCTTTGGAAAGGGTTAACAACATTGTTATTACCGATGTTCATTCTCATAGTAGGGATTTGAGTCTGAGAGATTTGATTATTTTGGTTAATTACAGGGGCTTGACTGGCTATTGCTATATTGACAGGCAAAGTGGGATGAATTTTAACAGGGGGGAGGGAAACTTGCTGAGGAACAGGCTTATTGAGATCTTCTGATGGGAAAATGATAGGGGAAGCTTTTAGATAACCAATTTTTCTTTTGACTTCTTGGTTAGCTGCCTCTAACTCAACTTTCTCTAACTCCATTTGTAGATCTTCTTTCTCTTTCCTCATTTTTTCCATCTCCCTCTCATGTGCTAATAGTCTATGGGAGATCTCCACCGTAGTCTTTGATCTTGACCCGCCTTCCATGCATTTTTGCTTCCCTTTATCAACCTTATTTCTAATAGGTTGTGGGTCACTACAAACCTCCTTATTTGGTTGGATCACTGACTTATATGCTGGTTTGGCTTTGGGAACTAGGATCTCCATGATCACAGGACCTTCATCATCACTCTTTTCTTTTTCTTGGGCCGACAATTCAAGGTCAGCAATCTGCCTGAGAAGCCTATCTCTTTCCATCAGTTTTGCTTTGACTTCCTTCTCCCTATTTGCTTCTTTTTGGGCTCTTAAGGAGATTAAGTGATGAACCTTTCTATTTAGGTCTTCTATTTCTTGGGACACTTCATCTTTATCAGGGAAAATTTCCTCAGAGTCAGATACATTAACTTGGTCTATATCAATCAAGCTGATGTTTCCATCAACTGTTCTAGGCACAAAACGTCTGACTACATTAGAGCTACTTCTGTCTTTCCCAAAAAAACTAGCATGAGATATATCTTGATTTAAAACTTGAACATCATCAATATTTCCAAATGATCCAGAATGAAAACCTAAAACATCATGTTCAGATTCTCGAGAAGAAGAATTAGACTTTGCATATACAGGTCTATCAGATACCTTACCAGTATTGTTACTTTTCAGCACCCATGCAGCATTTGATGGCTCATGTTGTACTGATCTTTTTTGATCTCTTCGTGACTGTTCAGGTAATCCCTCCTGCAACGTCTCACGAGGATGTTTCTTCATGAAGGACCTAGTGTTCTTTCCTCCTTGCATTATGCTTGTTTCCTTTTCAAAATTTTCTTATTTTAAAAGGACTGGTTGAACTAATAGAGTCACCACCCACAAATCTATGGGAAATATGAAAACAAGCTTTGAACAAAATACTGCAAATCTTCAGACCAACATCACGTATCAAATATCATGCAAATTTATTTAAATGAATATATCAAGACAACACCAATATTTTATTGAAACACTAATCTGCATCTGGATTCATAGCATGACTCTCCCCAGCAGAGTCGCCACTTTTGTTGTTCTCAAATTCTGATTCCCCCTCAAACCCCTTATAATAAAATAATAAACTCTGTCTGCAACAGATAAATCAAGGAGAAGGAAACTTCAGAGCAACATATGACAAGGTTTGATGAACCTTCTACACTTTGAACTTATCCAAAGTTCAGACAGGTATACCTTATGTGAATTGACTTCACACTTTTAAAAGACAGATCCATAGTAAACCAGTCTGAAAACCAATGAATCTTATTGCCTCAAAACTAACTGAAAAAAAGTAATAAAACTTATGCTCATATTCAGTATCGACCTACAAGATATGTAAAAGATAACCACAACTAGATACTAGTACCTTATCTAGGTCACAGAGTCATATAAGTTCAAACAATAATCTCACAATTAAACATCTCCATTCATCCCATCACTTCAGCTTCTATAAAACCCCACATATGCCTGACATACATAAGAATTAGCCCTTATCACAACTAGATAGCATTCATCAAATTCGAAGTCTCCCACAAAGAATTTACTGATAGAAATGATTCCTGCATATTTGATTCCCCTCCTGAAGAGAAAAGATAAGAAACACATCTATTTAAGAATGCCTTACAATCCATAGTCAAATGAATAACCCTAGATTACTCAAATTGAAAACAACAAATATTTGCAAACACACTTGAAGACAACACAGATTCTAGGCTCAAAGTTGATGGTCTGTATATTGATATTAATTCAGAAAATATTACAAGATACTTAAAGGTTCTCCATAAGACTTAAAGAAAGCTCAGATACATTTCTGTAGCGTTTTCTTACAATTTAATTGTGATCATTTTTTAGAAGACCTAGTATCCATTTATAATAGCATGGATGCATACAAGCTTCAGACCTTTCAAAAGAAAGTTTGTTACAAACAACCATCTTTTCCAAGAAGTAGTTACAAGTCCTTTTCAACATCTGCGGCTTCCTCTTCTTGTTGTTCTGTTGCAACTTCTTCTAACTGCTCTACATCCAGCACCATGTACTTTCTTGTCCACTCCTGGTATACATCGTCAGCAGGCCATGAGAAGTTAATCAATTTTCCCTTTGTCTTGGCTAAGCTTTTCCAAGAGTTTCTCATTTTGTTGACCTCTGAATTTAGAAAACCATAGTGTGATTTGATTTTCTATATTTCCTCAATTGTTTTGACAAATAAGGAAGTATCATCTGTATTAATGATTCCTTTTATTATTAATGATAGGTTAGCTTCTAATTCATTAAGCCATATTTGTTTGTCCTTCAATTGAGTTGGACTAGCAAAACCCCTTGGGAGCAATTCAAATACTTGATCAGTGTACTCTTTCTTGTACAAGTTGATCTTTCTATCTGCATTATCTACTCCTTCTGCTAACTTTGCTAGATCCTTTGTTATGTCACAAGTGGATTTGACAATGGGGTCAGTCCCTGCTTCATCATAAGATACACAAATAAGTTCTAGATCCTGCTCTCTGGGTTTCCACTTGTGAAAAATAGGCATTAGAACAACCTTGTCTCCATTTAGCTCATTCCACATGTCTAAAATTTTGCTCATGTTGTTGTATATTAATGACGACCCTATGTTGTCAGCAAAACTCAAAATTGTAGCCCTCACTCTCTCTTCATATTTCTTTGCAAATAGGGCTTGGGCCTGTTTTAGCTTCTCCAACTCATGGGGAGTGATCTCAACCAATTGGGAACTAGAAGGTGCTGGAGATGGTGGGAATTCAATGATAGGGCTAGTAGGTGGAGGTCGTACAAGAGAAGAAGTGATCATCAATGTTGAGGACTCACCTTGATGGTATTGTCCTGCCAAGTGGCTTTTCAACTTGGCAATGTTGTTATCTTTACCCAATACCACCTCCTTGGCATTGTTGTAAGCTTTTAAAACTGTCTCCAACTTAGCTTGGAGATCTGCCCCTTCCCTTGCTTGTTTATCTACCACTGCAACACTGAACTTTGCAGTCTCTAGGACTGTGCTAGTAGCCTCCACCACCCTAGTGCTTTGTACTCTTTTCACTATCATACCTCCAAGGTAGCTTGACCCTGGGGTGTCCTTTTTCTTTCTATTTTCATCTCTTTTCAGAGACCACATGACTAGGGCAGCATTATCCTTGCTCAAGGTGAATCCTTCCATAGGCTTGGTCTCCTTCCTTACTGCCTCCAAAACCAAGGCATCTGCTATATCCCATTCAGGGAGAATGAATACACCAGCCTTTGCTACCATGTCTCTTCCTTGCTTAGGAGTGATGGTCTTGAACTCGGTGACCATTTCTTGCTTTATTTCTTCCTCCACCACAACTGGATCCTTGTGGGGCTGCTCACTTTTCCTCTTCTCACATCTAGCATTAAACTGATCAATATTTTGCTTCCACACGAATTGCATGAAAGCTCCTGATGTGACAAAGTTTCTATCAGCCAAGAAATCCTCATTGGCTTGTTTAATATCAGGATCCAACTCCTGGCCTTTGAACTCATTAGTGGTTATGTTCATCTCAGCATTAAGAGGATCTTCCGACATTCCATCTTCTACTTCATCATAGGTGTAGGCTATCTCCCCAAGACTGCCTAATTGTAATAGTTGCTCAGCTGCTACCTGTTCATCTCCTATATGAATAGGGGATTGAGATGGGGAATACAAGGGTTCATCGGATTACACTTCCTTTCCCACCCTTTGCTACTTTGGGGAGTCCTAAATGTCAATGACATCTTATATTTTCCTCTTCCCTCTTGAAGTAGAAGGCTCCCCTGTTGTTGGCACTAGCACACTATATTTGGACTTTTTATGTAGCACATAATCACCTGGAGGGATTGCTTTGGCAGATGTAGACCTAGTTAAAACTAATCTTTCCTTCTTAGGGTTACTTTTAATCACTGCCTCGCTCTTCTCCTTCAATGTCTGCATTACATCTTCGAAACAAAGAATTAAGAATTTTGCCTTTTCTTCAAAGCGGTGGAAACTGGACAAAGGGTCATAGCTGGTGTCAATTAGGTGCTGAAAATATAGGGCCCTCTTGTAGGCCACTCACTTTTATTTCCTTAGCTCTTGCTCATCCAAATCGAACTCCTTCCTGATGAGGTCTTCAGGGAATTGGAATTGGTGAGGACTACCTCTGCATACTGCCCTTTTTCTGAACATGCCGTTGATGAAATCTTCAGGGTCGACACACCTTGATATTGCAGTTGACAAGTGGTAAGGTTGAAGGAAATTGTCAAAACACTTCCAACCCCCTTTAGTTATTACAAACTGATGTGCTATAGCTATTGTAGGGAAAATGGTCCCTTTACCTCTACCTGTTAGCTTTGCCTCTTGCACACTTCCAATCTGCCTGAGGACTTCTGCAATTCCTATTTTTAGTGGGACCTGATATGGCAACAAAAATGGAGTGCCTCTGAAACCAAACACTCTAAAAACTGTGGAAACAAGGTATAAGTACATATAACCCCAATTGTGGACAATTTTTATATCTTCAGCAAACTCCTTTGGCCTAAGGAACTCCAAAAGAGCTTTAGCGACTCTTAGATTCTCTGAGCATAAAAGAGTCCTGATCTTGGATGCAAAGCATTTATCGAACCTCAAGTAGCTAGCATCTTCTCTATCCCATGACAATATTGTGCTCCATAACTGTACTGGCATCTTCTCTCCATCCTTTTCTTTCACTAGGTCCATTCCATTTGCAAAGTAATCACCACCCTTGAATAGAAATAGGTGCATGAGAAGGGAGTACCATCCAAAAGGCCTATCCACTTTTCCATTCTTTATCCCTATCAAGCCTTCATGGATGACATTAGTAATAAAGGGGGCATAATCAAATGTCACTGCTAGAGAAGGATTTAAAATTTGAGCAATCATTAACATGTAATGAGTTGGCATGTTTGCTTCAACAGCCTCTCCAAAAATCTGGTAGAGTGACCAATATAATCCCTTGGCTCTAAGAGTGAATATATTTAAGGAGGAAGTCTCCATGTTATTAGGTCCTACAACAGTTAATACGCCTACTTTAACAAAGAACTCCTTAAGAGGCCCATTCCTAAGATGATTCCTCTGTGCATTGTAAACCTGAGCCAATGATTTAAAATTGATGGTTTCCAAGTATTTTGACACTTCACTAAGCCCAAATACATCTTTGAACACCTTATCATTTATTTCAATGAGGTTTTTTCCATTTATGTCCCTAACACTATTTGTAATGGGGTCATAGTTGTGTGCATTCTGAGTTAGGAGATCCACATCCATGAACACTCCAGGGACCACCAATTTGCCTACATCCAACTCCCAAATACTATTCATTGGGGCTGGGGAGTGTCTCATACTAAATCCGACCTTGAATAAACCCAGCCCAGACAATCCTATCTACGGTTCTCTCAGCCAATTGCCTTTGTCATATAGTCCTTCTCCTATTCTCAAGTGAGGAGCTTTTGGGACCAACTCTTTAACCTTAGCTGCCACGTTAGTTGACATGGTAAACTGCTCCAGGAAATCATCACAGATTGCCCTCTCATGGTAATTAAGTTTCCTTGAGAACTCCCTTTTAGGTGCCATCTCAATAATACTATGCAAGTAATTTAATTACTAACCACAACAATTCTATAACAGAACAAAACCCCAATTCAAACAAACTGTCAAGTAATTGATAAGCAAAAATACAAGAAAACCTATTCTTGGCTTGAAGAAATCTGGTCTGCACCTGCCTTTTCACAACAGCTCTTTGAAATAATGCCTACATTCAATTGATGTGAGACTATATACGGTAATCGGGCTCTTAACTGTGACATTGATACTGCATGCTTCGACCGTCCCTTCATAATTGAATTCATGGAAGAACTCAAAATTTTTTCTCCAATGGGTGATAACATGTGTATGTATTTTCTCTTCACTCTTTCGCCATTTTCCAGAGCATAACACCCTTGTGTGTTCATCTAGTGAAGTCACACCAACTGCTAGATCAAATAAAAATTGCACTGCCTTTACCCTTTTACCTTTCCTCATCTGGCAATGGGCTAGAAATCCTTTCACTATTTTGTAGATGGTAGCCAATGTGCACTTTAACCCAGCGAAGCCGCACCAGCCGTCCGATCGGATGGAACTTGATCGGTCTTTATTCTCCGCTTAATCTTACTGCGTTAGTGTTGGCCCTACCTCCTTTTCGCCACTTTCAGGGCTTTAAGCCTCGAACACTTTTCTTTCACGAAGCCCTTCGAGCCATCAGATTGAGCTCAAATCACCCGATCTTTAACTCTAACCAGGACCATCAACCTCACTAATTAACTGCGCTTCATCTTGACAGCTAGCGGTTTTCGCAATTTCGCAAAGGTTAAGCCACAAGCATCTTTGGGGCATGAAACAATGAAAACTGTTGGATCGACCTCAAGATGGATACCTTTTAACAACTTTCAAACCTTTTAAGTGGGCCCTTTAATCGAAAGTCACTTACCCTACTTGTTCTCCAGTTAACAAATGCCACATGGGAGTTGGCCATTAGCTCTAGAAGCTTCTTTAGGTTTAGTTCTGAGTCAGCCACGTGTATTACTTCACTATCCCACATAACTGCTAGTTATGCCTAGGTGGGCCCTCAACTACCCTTCATAATCACGTGGCATTCGACACATCACTATCAAACCCTATGAAATGCACCAGCTGTCATGCCACGTCATGCCTTCGTGTGATGTCAACCCGTCTTTCGCCATTTTGTGAACATTAATTTTCATTCATCTTGCAGCCACGAAACCACGAGAACCGTTGGATCAAAACAGAGTTGATCGGCTTTTACCTTCGTGCCTTGCCTGTCCTTTGGGCCCACCATCCTTTTTGGCATTTCGCAGGCTTTAATTCACTAACATCTTACCTTCGCGAATCCATGCGAGCCGTCAGATCTAAAGAACCTGCTCGTTGTTTATTCCTTTTATGACAACCTTGCCTGGGCCTACTGCGAACTGCCAACTGGGCGCCTCGTCACTACGCTATCATCACCAGCTGGACCAATCATCTTCACTGCCACCTTTAGCGGGACCTGCCAACTTTTCGCTACTTTGCAATTAGTATACCGCGAGCATCTCCCGACCGCAAATCAATGCGGGCCGTTGATCTCTTTCAAACTTGATCGCCTTTTAGCCTCGGGAGAAGTCCTCACCACTGGGTCCCACCAAACCTTTTCGCTATTTCGTGATAGGTAACTTGCATGCTTATTTCGGCTGCGAATCAACGTGAGCCATTGGATTCAAAACGAGATGGAGTCTCGTTAAGCTGGCTGCCAGTGCACCCGGTTAGGCCCGCTTATGCCTTTTTCTATTTCTCAGAGGCTAACACACTAGCAACTCCGCCCAATGAAACAACAAAATTCGTAGATTTATCTAAGAGTTGCGTGATACTTATGGGGCCCGACAAACATTAGGAAAAGGCATATGAGATAGGCGTAAAATTTTACAAGTATTTAATGACCGCCTAGGCAAATAACAATGGGGGGACACTCGAACGACTAAGGGACCCATCACTTAAGTGAATAAAGTAACGCATAATTAGAAGCCAAAAGGTTTTTATTAGACATTAAAGTGATTAAAACCTAAACCCTAAACCCCTTTGGACTTAAAACAATCTTTGAAGCAACTAGGGCATACCAGACTCAAAATTTTCAAAAACCTAGCCAATTATGGACTGAGAATATTCATTTTTAAAATAGTGATAACAGATTAAATGAGGGTTAAGTCTCCATTAAATAGACTTCTCCAATGGAGAATTGAGAGCCAAGATGTAAAATCAAATACAATTTTGATCTAGGATTAAAGTGACATAGATAAAAGTCATAGCACTTGAGTGTCCCAATGGGGAGGAAGATCCAAGATGAATGGATGGGATTTGATCTAAGTGTACGATTAAATGAGAAGAGGGTAAGTGGCATGTGATGTAGAAAATCTAAGCATGCTCACACATGTGTGAGAGATATACTCACAAATGTAAGGAGGTAGAAATGAGTTACAAGTCAAGGGGCGAGGTGGAAGATTAGCATTCCTTAAAGTTAGTATGTATGAGAAAAGAGTGGAATTAGTTAGCATGCTCACATGTGTTAGCAAGAAATGGGCTAAGTAGGGATTCTTGTGCATGTGGGAGAATGGGGAGGAGTGAGGGCACATGACAAGAGGATTAAGATCCATGTAAATTGATTAAATGGTTAGGATTAAAAGGACAATAATTGAGGATGATGTGGATTTAAAAATAGATGAAATGTTAAGTGGGGTCATTTAGTCTTCATTAATTAAATAATCATGGGTTAATTAATTAATCAAGTTGGAAGAATTAGGAACTAAGGCATTTTAATTAAGTTGATTTAATTAACCTTGGGGAGGAATAGGAATAAGAATAATTAATTTAGTAATGATTAATTAATTTCAATTACAAGAAGGTAGGATAATGGTTGATTGTGGGATAATAAATTGAATAATTCTTATTTAATTAATTTACAAGAATTTAGTTAATGGTGAATTGGGGTGTCTACATTTTGTCCCTCTTTGATGTGGCATCATGCCAAATAAGAATAAAAAGTAGAGAGGGAGATGCTTCGGTGGTGTTGGTGTTTTCAACTGATTGCCCAAATTCACCTAAGAATGAGCCAAGTTTTGTCACCACGAATTTGGATTAATGGCCAACGAATGAGATCTCAACCAAAGGTTGAATGATCTCCTGCACTTTAGGCTCTACCCAAAGGTTGAATGATCTCCTACACTTTAGGCTCTACAAGACCTAGGGGGGTGACCCTTTGCAATATTTAAAGAATTTTCAACAAGATAAACTAATATTGCACTAATACAGATTATCCCAGCACAGATTAACTAGAATGCATGTATTTGAATTCAAATTGGCTCAATTCACAATTATTTAACATTTTCATGAACAATTGGGAGTAAATTTTAACCTACACCTACTCCTACTAATAGAAAAGGAAAATTGAGATCAACAATATTTGAAGTGGTATTGAAAATTCACTTGGAATTCTTATAAATGAGTGCCTAATCAAGGCAATAGATTCATAATTGAGAAATCCCATGGACTTTTAACTACTTAGATACTTAGATCTCATATAATGATGCCTACCACCAATGTAATTTTGCAAATCACTTCAAATCATTCTTATTGATCACCATTGCATCCTCCATCTTGTTGAACTACATTCACAACATTTAATCCTTCCCTTAGAAAGAACCTGTCAACATAATTCACATCCACAATGCAAATTTGTCAAGACAAATGTTCCTATCCTTAATAGAAACAATTCATACAAAATGAAAAATCACAAGTAGGAGACAATTTGAAGCAATTTTTATTCATTCATTCTTTCAAAATGGCTAGTACATTCATGAAAGACCCAGTTCACACAAAATGACATTCTATTACTCAGACTTGAAACTTGCTATTCTACCCTCTCGTTTAAAAAAATTGGAATCTTAGAACCCCTTAAAATTGGCCTTGAATTCCCTTTTATAGAAAAAAAGGGAGCAAACCAAGCTTTGGGCCAATTGTTGTCATGTCAAAATCTAATTTGCCTATATGAGAATATTCGAAGTACCTTTTATGACTTCATATAAGACAAAAGTTATTTGCATTCAAAAAGGGAAAATTGCAAATATAACTGTCTTTACAAAATTGTCGCTACAAAAAACTGTTGACGTAGCATGACAATGAGTTGCATTACTTAGACAACTGTTGACGTAGCATGACGATGAGTTGCATTACTTAGACAACTGCTTCATTTTGGAGACAAAATTTGTTGATGACTTTGTTGAACACTAGATGTCACTGAGAGGGGGGGTGAATCAATGATTTCCAAACTTTTTCCTTTTCTATCCTATGTGTTTATACCAGTTAACAAATCTAACATAAAGCAGATATACCAGTTAGATGGGAGACTAACACAAATGCAACCACACATAAAAGAGACATCACATAACACAAAATGTACGAGGAAAACCCAAGATGGGAAAAACCTTAGTGAGAAGTGTTGTTGGAGACTACTACTCCAATCCAACCTCACAATGAAAACCTCGGTTACAACATTTAGGGCACCAACCCAAGAAGCACCAACCCCTACACCGAGCTCCAACTCAGTGATTACAAAAACATATTTTAAATACAAAAGTTATCTTCTTGTTACAAAAGCACTTTGTAACTCTCATGTATGTTTCTCATCTGATTCTCCTCTCTTAAATCCTCTGTCGGTTCTCTCCTCACCTTCTCACTGCAGCAACCTTATCTCCTATTGCGATCCACTCTCTACTTCACCCTTTCTCTCTACTGCACCCTTGCTAGTTTAGCCTCTTCTTCTTCTCTGTCAGTTCTGCTCTTTGCCAGTTCTCCAACTTTTCTATTACACTATTGTTGGCCACCACTGGTCTACTTTACTCAATCAGTTGTATGATGTTTGATTGCTACTAATTCTTAGCTTACCTTCTTTGCAATCTTCTTTTCCTCTCAATTGTCGGTTCACCACCACCACTGCACTCCTCTGTCAGACGTATTGGCAAACTACCAGTTGCCTCATTGTTGTTGGTTGAGCTCTTCAACCCATTTCTCACTAACACACTCATTCTCTTCTCTGATTCTCGTTGATTACTTGACTCATTTTCTCTCTCATGGAGCAGCCTCAACAACATCTTTGGCTCACACTCTTATGGCTATATTTTCCTACCTAAATGTGAGTTTGAACATTTGCACACTAGGGTTTCTGCCTTGCATTGAATCTACATCCGATCTGATCTCTGATCATCGTGAAATATCATATCCAATCTGATATCATGTCCTTGATCGATGTTTAGCACTCAATCAATGAGCATCACCATCTGTTTACCTTGTGAACCATGTCTTCTCTCTTTTGTCATCTATAGCATGATTTTCAGCCTTTTGTCTAATCAATCATGTGCGTGATACGGTTTCCTTCATCCTCTTCGATCTGCAAGATTAGTCTTTTCTAGATATCTGTTGTTTCCTTGATCTCGAGCCACAATCCTCTGCATTCATTCCTCGAGCTTCGTAGTTGTCATAAATGTTGGACCAGTCACCAACAACTTCACTGACTCACCACACTGACCTATGCATGCATTCCACTTCACCTCCACGTGGCCCCTTTGTCGGCATCCACCTTCGCTAGGTTAGTTATGTCATTCTAGACAAGATCACTGACCAACCACTCAACCGGGTTCATCTACCAATTCCCAGTGTTAGATAGTTCAGATAACCAGAAGACAACTGAGGGGGGGGGGGTGAATCAATCGTCACAAATTACCAAAAGCTTTAGCAATTTAAAATAACAATACTGGAATAGTAGTTAATCCAATTAAGAATAAACAATAATCATAGAATAAAAGCCATCCACACAACACCAAGATTTCTACTTGGAAAACCCAATAAAGGGAAAAACCGTGGTGGGAGGCCTACCCACAATCAGATAATACTTCTACAGTAAGTATGTAAATTTACAATGAAGGGGCTTGCACTTGCAGGAAGGCCAACAACCTAGAGCACACTGCTCATCACAAAAGGAGTCTCACTGACTACATACAAATCCAGACTGCAATCTAGAGAAGTGTTGAACTGCAAAAGATAACATCTTGTATGCTTGATTACAGTTCCGGTTAAGCTCAATACCGCAGGACTAAATTCTCTTACAAACCCAATTCGATCTCCAATGATTGACTGACTCCTCTACCTGAATGATATTACATTATTCACACACTACATTCCTTGACCATGACCTCTTACAATAACCATGATGATCTACAATGAGATATTATATCTTATTTATACAAACCCTCGACTATAAACAATCAGGTTGGCCAACAGACAATAAACCAATTACATAATTATAAACCATGTTGGCTTTAGACTAGAACAAATAATATCCAACACATAAGGCATCCATAACCTAGATCAACCGGGACCAAGTATAGGTCCATGTGCTTCAACAATGATCTCCAAACACCAAGTCTTGAACATGATCACCAACAACATCTTGAAACTCCATCAGAAGCTGCACCAAATATCTCCACCAAAATCTCTATTGGTGAAATCCTCACCGCAACCAGAAACCAATCTTCTAAGTAAGTAGGATAGTATCCAATCACCAGACCAAAACCAACTGACCAAATATGAGTATAAGCATCAAGAACAAGCCAATTGCATCACCAGATTATACCGGAGTCAACCAGATCATGTCGGATCCAAGTTAGCCAAAAACTACTCAAACTACTAGGACCAAAAGGGTGCCAATAAAGCATCCAAACAACTAGTGTTGACATCAATGACAAAACATCAATTCAACACATAATCAATTCCACCAAATGGCCAACAATCTCTCCCTTTGGCATTGATGGCAACACTAGATGTGAAAAATATCTAAGCACCAAGAAATGTCAAACAAGTCTCCCCTTGTGGAAGACAACCAACAATCTCCTGCATATAGCTCTGAATATCAATGTCTCTCTCCCTTTCAATAATATCTTTGTAAAGTTCTGAATTTCTTTTTCACATCACTATCTCTCCCCCTTTGACATCAATGCCAGAAATCTGACAGAAATATCAAAGCAAAAACATAAGCCTCTGAATCTCAAAGCTGACTACTCCCCCTGAGCAGTAGCATCCCACATTAGTGCCAAAATGAATAATATATTTGATAATGCATACCAGACTGATGCCAAACTGCATCAATCAAGTCTCTACCAGAGGGGCAGAAATCCCCAATCTGTCTCTTAGGTACTCAAATGATTCCTTGGATAGAGGTTTAGTGAGAATATCTGCAATTTGTTCTTTATTGTTCATGTAAACCAGTTTAACTTCATTTGCTTCCACTTTCTCCTTCAAAAAGTTATACTTGATAGATATGTGCTTTGTCTAAGAGTGAAATATCAGATTCTTTAATATATCAATAGCAGCAGAGTTATCACAGTGAATAACTACCTGTGCATCACAATCCACCTTTATATCCTTCAACATTTTCTTCATCCATAAAACTTGTGTACAATTAGTAGCAGCAACAACATACTCAGCTTCAACAGTAGATAAAGAGGTACATGACTATTTCCTGCTGATCCATGAAACCAACTTCTTTCCAAGAAAGAAAGCTCCACCAGAAGTACTTTTCTAATCATCAACATCTCCATCTCAACCAACATCTGTATATGCACATATATTAAAGTTATCATCCTTAGGATACCACAAACCATATTTTGATGTACCTTGCAAGTATCTAAAAATCCTTTTCACCACCATCTCATGATTTTCTCTAGGATCACTCTGAAATCTTGAAACAATACAAACATCATTCATAATGTTAGGCCTAGTCCAAGTTAAATAAAGTAGATCTCCAATCATAGATTTTTATCTTGTAGGATTTATCGGTGTAGAAACATCTTTCCTTGTCAATTTCTCACTTGTAAACATAGGTGTACTTACTGGTTTAGAATCTCCCATACCAAATTTCTTCAACAATTCCTTAGCATACTTAGTTTGACAGATAAAAATACCTTTGTCAGTCTGAGTAAAATGTAAACCTAAGAAATTTTTTATCTCACCAATCGTAGACATCTCAAATTCTTTCTTCATGTTCTTAGAAAATTCTATGCATAATTTATCTTCACCTCCAAAAATAATGTCATCAACAAATACTTCAACAATCAGTATGTCATCATCAGTGATTTTACAATATAAATTACTGTCAGCACTGCCCTTAGTAAAACCAAGCTTCAAAAGATATTTATCCAAGCTTGCATACCAAGCTCTAGGTGCTTGTTTCAATCCATATAAAGCTTTCCTTAACTTGCAAACCATATTAGTATCATCTGATAGTGAAAAACCATCAGTTTGCTCAATATAAACTTCTTCATCAAGATCCCCATTCAAGAATGCACATTTAACATCCATCTGATAAACCTTGTAGTTTTTATAAGCAACATAGGCAAGAAATAATCTTACAGCTTCAATCCTAACTACCAGTGCAAAAGTTTCTCCATAATCAATTCCTTCCTTCTGAGAATATCCTTTACAAACCAATCTAGTCTTATTCCTTATAACTTTACCATCCTCATTCAATTTATTCCTAAAAACCCATTTAGTTCCAATAACATTTTTATTTTTAGGCAGGGGAACCAAAGTCCATGTGTTATTTTTCTCAATTTGATCTAATTATTCTTTCATAGCTTTTAACCAAAATTCATCTTTACATGCCTGAATTACTGATACCGGTTCAACTTGTGAAATTAAACATACCTCATTAGTTGCTAGTCTTCTTCTTGTCATCACTCCATTGCTCTTATCCCCAATGATTTGATCTTTAGAATGATTCAATCTCACATACGTAGGAGTCTTCTAACTCTCTGTTCCTCTTCCCTGTTCTTCAGTTACTATATAATTCTCTGATGTTGCTGGAGTAATTGGTTTAACTCTTTGTTCCAGTAAAGGTGCTACCGGTTTAGATATAACCATTTCCACTACTAGTTCCTTCTCATAATTTATGATTTGACTTTTTCTGAGCTCATCTACTTTGACATTAGCATTCTCCACTATTCTTTGCAATCTCTTGTTATAACATCTATATGCTTTGCTTTCATTAGAATAACCAAGAAATATGCCTTCATCATTTCTAGGATCAAATTTCCCAATAGTATCATCTCTCCTAATATAACTTTTACTACCAAAAATTCTGAAATATTTAACTGTAGGTGAATTGCCAAACCATAATTCATAAGGTGTCTTATCGATTTCTCTTTTGATATGTATTCTGTTGAATGTGTAAACCGCTATACTAACTGCTTCTCTCCAATAGATATGAGGTAGATTATCTTTCATCATTGTTCTAGCAACATCCAAGATAGTTCTATTTTTATTTTCCACAACTCCATTCTGCTGAGGTGTTCGGGGAGCAGAAAATTATCTTCTAATACCCTGTGTGTCATTAAAGTTATTAAAATCTCCATATGTAAATTATCCACAATGATTTGATCTCAAACATTTAACCTTCAATCCTATCTTAGTTTCTGTATGCGGGAAAAGTGGGTCAATAAAACTTAAAATGTGAAAATATGACTTGTCCACACACACACACAAGACTTCTTGATGCAAGCCATGGAGTAACGTAGTGTTACTCAGCTTCCCAAGGAGGGTCCCATGGTTCTCTATCTCACAATGTCCCTCAAACCAACGTTTTTGCTCTCAGATCACTGAGCAAAATGGTTTAAGGATGACAAATATGAGAACAAGAGATGCTTTTGCTAAATTTAGTATGAAATAGATGTGAAGCTATGTATGATGCTAAAATGCAATAAACTAAATGATAAGATGACAAGATTAGTATGAATACTATCCTAACATGATATATTTAATCTATGATTGAGCTAAAATGATAAAGAACTTATTCTAAACATGCATATTTAGTCTAATTCCTGATCTAAAAGAGGCTAAATGAGGAGCATAAAGATGATATGAAAAAGCTTGAAAGTATTTGAGCATAAGTATGATGCTTCAAATTTAAAAGATGATTGTTAAGAATGGAGGAATGAGGGCTCTATTTATAGCACAAACAGGGCAATAGATGGTCAAGATTGAATGGTTTAATCAAGGGCTAGGTTTGAAAGTTGGGGATCCATGTGCACAATTGGCACCAATAAAATGGTGACAAGTGTCAACATAGGATTGGGTTGAGAAAAGAGGTTGGAGGCATTAAAGGCCTGAGAAGACCTCATGGTTATCTAAAGGCTAAGGGTCGAGTCTAAGTTAGGCTTACCTACTGGATTAAGAGTTAATCCAAGGATAAACCTTTGTGCAAATGATTAAGAGATAATCATGGTCAAAGCATTAATGGCCTGATGAGACCCTTGGGTTGGATAGAGGTTGAGTCAAAACAAATGTTTTAACCATGTGGGAAGGTTTGAATTAACCATTAATGGTTATTGGAGACTTTGGGGATTAAGTGGTTGAAGATTGGAAGCCTTTAATGGTTTTCAAAGACTTTAAGGGTTTTAGTGGTTGAAGGTTGAAAACCTTCAATGGTTATCAAAGACTTTAAGGTTTTTGAGAAGTGACTTCCCTTTTCTTAGGGATGTGACAAAGTTTAGGGGAGGGTTAGGTTAATTAGAAGCGATTAGAAGATTCTAGAAGGGATTAGGAAGGGGTTTGGGATTTTGCAAGTGGATGGAGGGATAATAGGATTTAATTGAATTAAATGATTTTCATTCAATTTGGAGAAATTAAATAAATTAGATTTATTCAATTTGGGATAGCTTATTTAATTAAATTTGAATTTAATTAAAAGTGGATAGGGGGGATTTAATTGAATAAAATGATTTATTCATTAAATGGATATAGTGAATTTTATTTAAATAAATTGAGTAATTTATTTAATAAAATAGAAGAATGTGGATAATTTAATTAAATTGGATTTAATCAAATAGAAAAATGAATATAAAATATTCATTTAGGAATGTGGTCATTTTTATATGTCTACATTTTGCCCCTCTTTGAAGTGACGTGTGTGCACATGTTATTTCAAAGAAATGATGTGTTTTTGTGATGATTTATGATCAAATGCAATTTTTGTTGTGTCGCTCTTTTATTTGCAAGTCATGCCCCAGATTCGATATTTGATGTGTGATGCCCCAGATTTGATTTGATGTGTGATGCCCCAGATTCGATATTTGTGTCGTGTTGTCATGATTTTATGTAGTTGTCCAATATGAGTGTCGGTATAACTTGTTTTGATGTGAGATATTTCAAGTTATGTAGATATCAATGTGTTGTTTTGATCAAAATATGATTTATTTGCGTGTTCTATTTCAAGTTCGATGTGGGAAGCCTGATGTGTATTACAAGCCGATATGGGTTGGAAACTTGAGTTGTGTTACAAGCTGATATAGGTGGGAAACTTGAGTTGTTTTACAAGTTTTGATATGGTTTTTGAGAACTTGAGTTGTGTTACAAGTTGATATGAAATGATAGGTTTTTGAACTTGATGTAGATGAGCAAATTTGTTTCATGTTGTTGATGTGAGTTTGATTTTGATATCTTTGTTGTGATGTGGAAAATGATATTGGATTTGTTTTGAGATTTGATATGATAATGCCCCCTCGGGAGATCGTTCGTGCACACAAAGCATGAATGATCTCTTGAAAGAAGAAGAATGTTGTTTGAAAGATGGAAGAGTAGATAGTGATGGCATGCATGGGTTTGATAAGATTGATTAGATTGATTGGAATGAGAGCAAGTCTTGTTTCAGGTATGACACCTCCTGTATAAGACATGGATGATCGAGCGTCTGGTTTAAAGAATGATACCACCTGTATAAGATATGGATGATCAAGCATCTGGTTTCAAGAAGGATACCGCATGTATAAGACATGGATGATCAAGTGTCTGGTTTTAGGAACGATATATCCTGTATAAGACCGATCAAAATGCCTGGTTTCAGGAACAATATATCCTGTATAAGAGCTGATCAAAACATCTGGTTTTAGGAATGATATATCTTGTATAAGAGCTGATAGAAGATAGTTTGGAAGAATGATGAAGATAGTTTAGAAGAATGATAGAAGATAGGTTGGAAGAATGATAGAAGATAGTTTTGAAGAATGATGAAGATAGTTTAGAAGAATGATAGAAGATAGGTTGGAAGAATGATAGAAGATAGTTTAGAAGAATGATGAAAATAGTTTAGAAGAATGATAGAAGATAGGTTGGAAGAATGATAGAAGATATGAAAGTGAAGAAAGATTCCATGATGATGTGATAGATATGCATGCGAGGGATGCAATGATGAATGATGAATGATATTTTGAAAATGAGATGTATGATATGATATGCAACTAATTGTAAAATGATATGCAACTATTTTTTTTATTTTTTATTTTTTTGGTAGCATCCTCATTCTGTATTTGCCATCCGATATAGCCATTTGTTTGCTTTCTTTGTAGATATCATCATTGAGCATTGATTTGTTTAGGATATGTTGAAAATTTATACAAGCATAATGGTATAATTGAACCATAATGACCTAAGAAAAATTTACATGATATTTGATTTTGCAAGATAGCACAAGCGTTAAGGTATAATTGAACCAGGACGACCTGAGTGCATATTGCGTAAACAGACAAGAGTTAACCTTTGTCCCATACAAATCCGAAATGTCCTCAGCGATATGCCACCGGATTTCTTCATAGGACAAATTTGCATGATAAAAGACTTCACTCACAGATAGAAGACAAATAAAACATCACACTCCTTCCTTGCTTCTCTAGTCGTAAGACATCCTTGAGTCACTTAGGAGATATGATAAGCAAAAATTAACAACCATAAGTAAGCATGCATGCTATTTGGGATGTATTCTTGTCAATTAAAACATCTTGCAAATAGATCTTTGTTTAGTTGAAATCAGTTCAAGTTCGTGATGTTTAGCCTTCTTGCATTGTCATTTGTCATTTGTTGGTTGTTTTGATCCTTGTTGTCTTACTACGTGTTTGGTCTGATGTTGAAAATCTTGAAGGCGAAATGCCCCAAGCGAGGTCAGGATTTTGCCCCTTGTTGTTGATACTACTTTGATATGGATATGTACACTGATCACCAAGCCATGGTGGGATATTATTTGGATAATTGTTTCAGATAAACCAAGGACAGTGACTACACTAAGTATGTCCAAGATTGATAAGCTTTTGTGAATTTCTGGTGACGTCTCAGATGGGTGGATATGATATGTACAATATGATTTGTGAAACATGTATTTCCATCAATTGATAAAGATAAGACTAACTAGAACAAAACCCAGCAGTCAGATTGATTGATGTCATTGTTATGATGTGGTTGATGATTGATGTATAAAAATTTATTTCTCTTGATGAATTTGGAAAAACTAGGTTGTTGTTTCTTTAACGTGATGTTACGATAGAGGTTCTTTCTTCTCAGAATAAGGAGATTAGTCATGCATGAGTGATCAATGGTTTCCTTTGATTGGTTTGGATTCAGTTGATTCTTGTTTTTGAAAATTTCAAATCTTACTTTATCAGGGTGAAGGTTTAGTTGTCCCTTCACGACAAAGTGTGTCAAATGATATGGATAAAAGCTTCCCAATCTGGAAACTGGATTTGACAATTTGAAAGTTTTAAACAAGTGTTTTTGAGATAAAAATCTGTAAGATGGAAAAGGATTTTGTTGATACTGATGATGAGATTTTCCGGATTATGATAGGAGAGACGTCCTTTATCGTGCGATTCGTTTAGGATTCTGACAACTTTTGTTTTGACACAAATTTAGCTTGAGAAATAGTTTTAATGGTTTGTTTGTCACTCTGCTTTGATGAAAAATGATGTTGATGGATGGATTGATTATCAAGACTTGATGATTGATAGGAATGTCTAGTTTCAAAGAGTGAGTACCCCATATAAGACCGATCTGTCTGGTTTCGAGTGTACCTATCCCTGTATAAGACATGTTTGATGTTGATGTTGATTTCGAGTAATGAATTGATTAACAAGACATGTGATAAGTTTCATTGCAGATTTTGAGAGTTTTCTTGTTGTTGATCTGATTTGATGGATGGTCCATGTGTTCATGCTTTGATTTATTTTGTTTTGATTTTTTTTATTTTTGTCGATTTTTAGTTTTTGGATATTTTAATTTTTTTGAGTTTTTGGATATTTTGATTTTTTTGAGTTTTGGGATATTTTGATTTTTTTGAGTTTTTGGATATTTTGATTTTTTTGAGTTTTGGGATATTTTGATTTTTTTGAGTTTTGGGATATTTTGATTTTTTTGAGTTTTTGGATATTTTGATTTTTTTGAGTTTTTGGATTATTTTGATTTTTTTGACTTTTGGGATATTTTGATTTTTTTGAGTTTTTGGATTAGAAGAAAGATGTATTTGGTTGCCCCAATGTATATCAAGACGAGGAATGGATGAATGAATGACTGAACCATTGAGGTGGAAATAGATTTGTTGTCCATAGTTTTGATCAAGATCAAGGATGAAAAAGGGGATATGGATAGAGATAGGATATAGATAGCACTGGATGATGGAAGCAATGAATAGATAGGATAGATAGATATGGATTAGAGTGAAGCAAGATTGTAGAAAGAATTGGAGGATAGAAGAAATGAATATATAGGATAAGGGATATGGATTAGAGGATTTGGGAGATATGGTAGGAAGAATAGAGTAGATGAACTTTGCCCCCAAGCATAGAGGTTTCCATTTGCAAAAAGGTGATATGTAAGATTGTCATAGTATTTAGCACCATCTAAATAAGTGTTCTCGAACTTTTCAAAGATAGAGACCCAACCCACACTTAGAACCTCTGGAAAATTCAACTGAACATTTCTAGCAACTAGGAAGTAGACTCAAAAGGGAAGAAGAATCCCAAACTGGATCAAGGTACTTAGTTCTTTGATTACCCATGTGTGTGCAAGTGGGTTCATTCTGGCTCATATGATCATTGTAATCTTCAGAATCCAACATGGCTAGCTACATGAGTTACCTTAACTTCAAAAGCATCCTGGATAGAGCCTCGCTGCCAACGAGCGTCCATAGCCTCGACGAGGTTATCGCTGTAATCTCACAAATATTGCTCCATTGCCAGCCAGGCGTCCATAGCCCCGATGGAGTTACTTGCATGTTCCCATAGCCAATCATTTTGATATTGCATTTCATTGCATTTTGCTTTTTTTGATATTCATTTTCTTGCTCATGCTTTTGATATATATATATATATATTTTTTCTCTTTATTTTTCTTGCATTGGCTTGTAAGTGATGAAACTTACATAGGTGTGATAATTACAGTGGCATTGAAGCAAGATTTTAGATTTTTCACTAGCCATGTCTTCAATTTAAGAGATCACAATGATTTTTAGAGCAATCGATTAAGTGTATGAGATATAGTAATCAAAAGATGTCGGTACCAAGATACGATAAGTGGTTCTTTTCTGGATTGAGTGTGTATCCCAACCAAAGAAAATGTTAAAGAGGAATAACCTTGGATTCTGAAGCATTTCATGAATATATATCTAGGAAAAGGACTAAACATTAGATTCGAGCATGGGAAAGTATGTGACAAAATGACACAAACACCTATTTCACAGATGAAGGATGTATGCAAAGGATTGAATGATAGGGATGGAAGGATAGAAAAGAGGTGTTGGATAATAGATAGAATGTTTGAAGATTTGTGCAAGGATAGAGGGAAATGTATTCAGGATGAGTGTTGGTACTTGAGAAGTGATGAAGAGATGGAGGAAAATTGAATTTTGGGACAGAAGGACCCAAAATAGATAGAGGAAATGATAGAAGAAGTTTTGGAAAGATGTTTAGATAGAGGATTGAAAGAATTTCAAAGATGTGCTCCTCATTGATCTTTCTTATGGATCATTTGAGGTGATGGATTTGTGGATGGAGGGAAGTAAGGACCCAAGATGGATGGAAGGGATGGAGAATTCGATTGTGGAATGAAAGGACCTAAGATAGATTTGGAGGATGAAGAGATTGACTTTGGATTGAAAGGACCTAAGATAGATTTGGAGGAAGAGATTGACTTTGGAATGAAAGGACCTAAGATAGATTTGGAGGAAGAAGACATTCCTTGATCTTGATCTTGACTTGGAGTAGGATCATTTGATTTTGTGCTTTCCTCTTGATTTTGAATTAGATGAGTGGAGGAGATGGAAGGGATATCATGCTCTTGCTTAGGAGGTGGATGTTGAATGGGACTCTGCTCTTGAGATGAAAGGGGATCATCAGGGACG
Source organism: Cryptomeria japonica (assembly GCF_030272615.1). Classification (NCBI taxonomy): domain Eukaryota; kingdom Viridiplantae; phylum Streptophyta; class Pinopsida; order Cupressales; family Cupressaceae; genus Cryptomeria; species Cryptomeria japonica. The sequence continues at coordinate 578,928,296 of NC_081414.1, read as the reverse complement.
GAATACCAAAATTTTAGGGGATCATCATAAGATTCTTGACAGGTGGGATCTTGATCGAAGATGGGATCAGATTGGAGAGCCATGATATTGTGATCTTGATTTAGGCTAGGACTGATTTCCTTTGACTGAGTTTCCTTTTTCTCGGTTTGATGGTCATATGAATGATCAAAGTTGATGTTTTTGATAGGTTGATGTAGAGAAATTTACTCCTTTTGGTAAGGGTCTTAGGACTAGGTTGTCTCTTCTTTAACTTAGTTTTGTGATGAAGACTTGTTTGTCTCAAAATATGAGGAGTGGTCATACACGAATGATCATTGGTTTCCTTCGATGTTTGGATTGAGATACTTTGTTTGAAAACTTAAGTCTACTTTTATCAAATGAAGGTTTAGATGCCCCTTCACGACAAAGTGTGTCAAATGATATGGATAAAGTCTCCCGATATAGAAACTTGATTTGACAACTTAAGGTTTAAACTTGGTATGTTGTTTGATAGAATCCTTTAGATGATGGACCTTTTGATCAAGGTGATGATAATACCTGATTTAGATAGGATAAAGTTTTATCTTTAGCTAGTTTTGGATTTGACAACTTTTGTTCTAAGACTGACTTGTTTGATTTGAAAATGATTTCTCTAGTGTTTTGATTTGATTTCTTGTGATCACGTTTGATATTGGACTTGAAAGGATACTCAAGAAGTTTGAAAACTGTTTCTAGAAAGGATTACTTGGTTTGGTATTCCCCGAATCTTGTTGGATGAAAGTCTTTCCTAAAGATAGTTGAAATGTTGATAGCCATCTCAAAAGATGTTTTGTTGGATATGGAAATCTTCTCCACTTTATGATTTTTTCTTGTTTGAACTGACTTTTGAGTTTGATTGTTGGATACTTTGCAAGATATTTTAACATTTGTGACTAGAATACATAACACACATGAAGACAATGATCATCCTAATGCTATACATTGAGTGTATATTATTTTGAGGATGTGTTCAAATCCTCGATGTTATCACTGGTTTGATCTACAACAAAAGACACATCAGATAGACTCTTTATTCAAAGGTCATTGACAATATCATAGCCCACTAGTCTCGATACTCCGTCAGCTCAAACAGCCTTGTCACCCCCTAGAGGGCACCTATTTTTTTGCCTTTTGCCAGAAATTAACTCAAAGTGAATTGCTTCACAATTGAGTAGTTATCTTGGGAGATATATGGTGAGTAATCTTGGGGGCAGATTCTTCCCCACCCTTGCACTATGATATTGCCAATGTTTGGCGACTGACTTGGTTCAAGGTTTCTATTTCTAAGGTTCATAATCAGGCTTCCTGTTCGGCCGTCAGTGATAAACTCCCTCAGGAGGCTTCCCAACCTTTAGAACAAAGGCTTTACGTATCGTAAAGATACTGGGGGAAGGCTAATCGCTGCGCGTAACCGTTGAAAGGGACTTTCGTCACCCTCCACTTTTGATTATAGTGGGTTGGAACACTTGGCTTCAAAGTCGTTCCCCACTTAGGTTGTTCCCTTCACACCGGCCAAAGAATGGCTTTAAGAGTTTTTCAGCCCCTCGGGAAGGCAGGCCCGCTAAAGGATTTAAATGCTTGAAGTACAGAAAGTTTAAGAGTGGCTTGGCTTTTTGGTCACCCAGTTATGGGGATAGCATATACCTTCCACTTTCAAGACAAGGCAAACAAGGTTCTTTTTAGCCTTCAAGACAATGATTTGCTAACTTCTATTTGGAGATGTTGCTCCAAAAAGCATGGTGTTCCTTTTTAACCTTTTATAGCAAAGTGTGTATTTCCAAAACTTTTGTAAAACAAGCCTGGTCAACAAAAGTTAATCGTGATTTTTGGTCAACAAAATTAAAGTCGATAGGGGAAAAATTTCCCTCTTTGCCTTGCACAAAATGAAGATGAGGTTCTTTTACTTTGCAAAATGAAGTGAATCCTTTTAAACACCAAAGGATGGTGAGGTTCTTTTTAAAACTTTTGCCAAAGTAAAGATTGTTGGTTCTTTTTACAGCTTCCAAAATGAAGTGTTTTTCCTAACTTGCAGGAATGAAAGATTTGCTTTGTTGTTCTTTTTACCATGCAATAAAGAAAGATGAATTTTCTTTTAAAACACCAAAAAGGAAGGCATGAAGTTCATTTTATGCATCCAAATGAAATGATGAGGTTTATTTTAATTTGTGCAAAAAAGGAGAGAGTTCTTTTTAACCAACTTTTGTTGAAAGAAAGTAAAAAAAGAAACTTAAAGCCTCTAAACTTGCTCCTTCCCCTGCACAAAAAATATTAGAACCTGCACACAGTCAGTGATCAAGTGTTGGTGTGGGCTTACACAAGCCTAAATTCTGATCTTGGTTACAAATTTTACAATCCTGATCCTGAAATGCCCTGAAATTTGACTAAGTCTGAAATTTGGAAGATCTTCCAAAAACTAGATTTTGCATTACAACTCCTAGAGGTCTGAAACCCCTCTCAAACATCCTGAAAGTAAGAGGAAATGTCACTTATACTTAAATGTTATATTCCATATATATTATGTCTCCCACAAGCCTACTTTTTGACTCTGTCGTAAATTTTTGGCTCTGCCAACTCTATGCGCTAAGAAATGATGTCTATGCACTAAGAAAAAGCCCCTACGCGCTATTATGTGCCCCCAATGCGCTAAGCTATTTTCTCGATGAGCTATTCTTATTTTCTCCCGCATTGATACCTACAGGAAAATATTAGTGTTTTGATGCGCTAAAAGATTGACTTCATGCACTGGATGATAGACTCCATGTGCTAAATAGTGGACTAGATGTGCTAGGCTATTAACCGGATGCGCTACTCTATTTTGTTTCCACGTCGAGGCCTACAGGAAAAACTTTAGCCTTAAAGATTTTAAACTTTTCAAATGCTTCAAATTTTTCTCTCAAAAAAGTAATCCACATCATTCTAGAATAATTATCAATGATTAGCATGAAATATCTATCACCTTGAAATTTTTTAACTCTAGCATTGCCACACAAATCAGTATGAATGAGATCAAGAACACCATTTGATTTATCTTGTATACTCCTAAAAGAGGTTTTGACCTATTTACCCATTTGACATTCTTTACATACTGGATTATAGGGCTTCATAATCTTAGGTATATCCTAACAACCTTAGTTGAATTGATCTTTACAATGCAATCAAAATTCACATGACACAACCTTTTATGCCATAACCAACTCTCATCAATCTGTGTAATCAAACATGTCTTCTCACCGAAGTTCAAATGAAATATGTTACCTTTTGTTTGCGTACTAGTTGCAATCTCCAAGCCATATCTATTAATGATTTTGCATTTTCCATCCTTGAACTGTAATTGAAATCCCTTATCTACCAATTGCCCTACACTCAAAGTTTATGCTTCAAACCTTCATCAACATAATAAACATTGTCAGTATTGTTCTTACCATCCAATGATATAGTTCCTTTTCCTTTAATCATACATGCCTTTTCATCTCCAAATCTAAGTAGTCCACCATCAATTTCTTGCAAAGACATAAAATTTCCTTTATCTCCAGTCATATGATGTGAACAACCACTATCAATTACCCATTCATCCTTATCCTCAATTTTAGCAGCAAGTGCCTTCTCCTCAAGTACATTCTCTTCCAGTGCCGGATCATCTTCCTTGATAGCCATGAATACCCATTCTTTCCCATTGCCGGATCCACTAATAGAGTCTTCTCTCAGTTCATCATCTGAATCAGTAATGCCTTCCTCATTCGCTATGTAGCATGATTTGTCTATGTTTTTCTTGAATCTATACTTGTTCTGATATCGAGGGTTAGGTTTAAATGATCTCTTAACTCTTTCTTCAAATCTTGAATTTCTCTTAGGACATCTAGATGCAAAATGACCAATTTTATTACATGCAAAACATTTAAAAGGTGCTTTTCCTTCATACTTACTTCCTACCAGTCCTTTTGGTACTCTTCTAGCAAATAATGCTTCAAGTTGCTCAAACTCATAATCTTCTCTCTTCATATCTTCTAATTCTTTTGCATATAAAGCTCTCCAATCTTGCTTACCAGTTGTAGATTTAGATGCATGAAAAGAAGGGTCAGTTTTTAAAGCTCCAGAAGGTCCAAATTATTCAAGTTCAAAAGCAGATAGTTTCCCAACCAAAGTATCTCTGTTGACAGATGTATTAGCCATTGTTTTCAACTCATTAATAACAGTAGCCTTCATTTTGTAAGCCAGTGGTAGGGCTCTCAGGACTTTAGAAACAATCTCATCTTCGCTCAGAGTTGCACCACAACATTGAATTCCCATAACAATCTCATTTACCCTTTCCATGAATGCAATAATCCTTTCATCTTATTCCATCTTCAGGTTTTCATATTTCACCTGGTAACCATCAAGTTTAGCAATCTTCACTATAGGGTCACCTTCATTAAGAGTCTACAATTTATCTCATATAGCCTTTCCAGATGATTTGTCTATTAATCCCATTATTTTCCGATCAGAAAGTGCACACAAGAGGGATTCTCTTGCTCTACAATCATTCTCAATCTGCTTATCTAGCTTTGTCGGAGGAGGATTGCCAGATCCAGGATTAAAGGGTATCAGACCACTCTCTTTGATCTTCCAAATCTCCTTGCCAAGACATCTTAGATGAGTCTCCATCCGAATCTTCCACATTGTATAATTTTTTCCTTCAAGCCTTGGTATATCCCTTCGGAAGATAGGTCCAGAAGAACTGGATGAACTTGAACTGTTAGTCACCATAGGATCTTCCTCAAGTGGTTAAGCTTTCTGCAGAGAGGACCAAAGCTCTGATACCAATTGTTAGACAATTCAGATAACCAGAAGACAATTGAGAGGGGGGTGAATTAGTTGTTATAGATTACCAAAAGCTTTAGCAATTTAAAACAACAATACTGGAATAGAATTTAATCCAATTAAGCATAAACAATAATCATAAAATAAAAGCCATCCACACAACACCAAGATTTGTACATGGAAAACCTGGTAAAGGGAAAAACCACAATGGGAAGCCTACCCACAGTCAGATAATACTTTTGTAGTAAGTATGTGAATTTACAATGAAGGGGCTTGCACTTGCAGGAAGGCCAACAACCTAGAGCATACGGCTCATCACAAATAGAGTCTCACTGACTACATACAAATCTAGACTACAATCCAGAGAAGTGTTGAACTACAAAAGATAGCATCTCCTATGCTTGAGTACAGTTTTGGTTAAGGTCAATACCGGAGAACTAAATCCTCTTACAAACCTAATTCAATATCTAATGATCGACCAACTCCTCTGCCCAAATGATATTACATTATTTGCACATTACATTCCTTGACCATGACCTCTTACAATAACCATGATGATCTACAGTGAGATCTTACATCTTATTTATACAAACCGTCAACCATAAACAATTAGGTCGGCCAAAAGACAATAAACCAATTACATAATTACAAACCATGTCGGCTTTAGACCAAAACAAATAATATCCAACATATAAGACATCCCGAAAATACAACAATAGGTCCTATCCACACGTTACATCAATGTCGGTCCATAACCTAGATCAACTGGGACTAAGTATAGGTCCACATGCTTCAACAATGATCTCCAAATGCCAAGTCTCAAACATGATCACCAACAACATATTGAAACTCCATCAGAAGCTGCACTAACACCATTTATGCAATGCACCAAAGATCTCCACCAAAAGCTCTGTCGGTGAAACCCTCACCGGAACCAGAAACCAATCTTCTAAGTAGGATAGCATCCAATCACCAGACCAAAACCAACTGATCAAATATGAGTATAAGCATCATGAACAAGCCAATTTCATCACCAGATTATACCGAAGTCGACTAGATCATGCCGGATCCAAGTTAACGAAAAACTACTCAACCTAACGAGACCAGAAGGGTGTCGGTAAAGCATCCAAATAGCTAGTGTTGACGTCAATGACAAAACATCAATGCAACACATAATCAATTCTACCAAATGGCCAACACATGTCGGTTATACCTTAACCGGTCTGCCTTCAACCTTGCACTTTTTTTCTCTTCTAGTGGAATAGCTAAATCGGTCAGCACACATGCCAACCTACCTCATGCACATCTTCATCAGATGGGAGCCGTCTACATCTTCACTTTTTCAGAATTACCAGTGGACATACTTACCGGTAAATACCTTGATGACACCATTTCATCAACCTTTAACTACCTCCATCTGTTTGCATATGTGGTAAGACCTTTCTTCACCATTGGACCGGTTCTGCTATTAACATGTTTGTTAAAGTGACAAACATATCCTTCCTTCTCTGTATTGGCAAATCATCATTGTCTACATCTATGATTTGGTACATATCTCTAATCTCATGCACCTAAGGAAACTTAGTGTTTCACTGATTCATCCGGTGGGAGCCTTCAATCACCTACCTTCTACTCTTTTGTCTTATCTCGGAGGTCTATGATGCATTCCATGTAAAATAGGAGATAAGTTGCACTTACTGGTGGGAGTGGATCCTTTTCATCTACATCCTGCAATGCACCAATGTGGATTCCCTATTTGAGTAGCATATCTTCAATCAGGCACATGTGAATCAGTTGGGCACATTCACTATCAATCATCTTTGCAAGTGGTGACTGCATCTTTATCCAGTGGGAGTCCTATTGTTGGACACCCACACAGCATACCTGTGGCCTGCACATACTTCACCTCTAGTGTTGATGTTATTTTGTTAACATTCCCCCTCTTCATCAAAATTAACATCCCAACATCTTTCTCTCTTGTTGGTTGGCAACTATGCATTGCCAACATGTCACTTACCAGTTTTACAGTCATTATGTCTTCAACACGAGTCAACACTTACTTGTCTATCGATAACTCCAATGGCCATTATGCTGAAAGACATTCTCTCCCTTACCAGTGACCTACTAAGCTAGGTGACATCAAAGACATCACATCTGGTATGCATCAATGACAGTCCTACGTATACATCTCTTATATAGGTTGCCATCCTATACTGGTTGACATCAATGACAACACAATGCTAACAAACTCCCCCTTTGGTATTGCTGTCAACACATGTAGTATTCGACATACTACATATTCTCTATCCCCCTTTGTGTGATTCATGGATTCCCACACATGTAGTATGCGACATACTACAAAATCTCTCTCCCCCTTTGATAATAATGGCAAAGGGCACTATCAGGGTTTCTCTCCTCCTTATGTCTGAAGAGGGAAAAATAGATTTGAAAGGTAAACTGATCAAAACATAACAAAATAAACATGCAGAATGCTAAAATATCATAAAAAGACCATTTCACCTTGCTATTTTACCTTCTCCTTCAGATTGAGCTTGATGAAGTGAAGGCGCCCCTTGATAATGCTCCACTTGATGTGCTCCTTTGATTGCTGGATGTGGATGGCTCTCCAATATTGTGCACAAATGATAAGGATGAGATGATCAAGTTGCCAAGATGATTTCCTGGGCTTAAAAGGGCAGCATAAGCTTACTGAATTTCAAGATGATTTGAATGAAGGGATGGAACCCTATTTTATAGGAAGAGGAGAGGAAAACGGATGGCTAGGATGAATTCGAGATGAAGGGCTAAGATTTACTTGTGAGATCACACAAGGTCCAAGAGAGGGTGTGGAGACCAAGAAATATGCCTTAAAGACATTTCGTATCTCCACACTCTACAAGATGCATTGGAGGAATTAAAAATTTTCCAAAAATGGATATTATGGGGATTAGAAGAATAAAAAGGAATTAAAAATTCCTTGGGAGAGGGAAATGCCTAGAGGAATGTAAGATTTCGAAAATCTTACATTCATCTAGAAAAAGAGCATTTAAAGCTAGTGGTTGGATGAAAGAACAAAGAGTTGACTTTGTGGCTAATCATGATGATTAGCCATTAACGACTCATTAGGAGGGGAATTAGAGGAAATGTTAGGTGGGATTTATATTTGTAGGAGAATTTGACTAAAAGAATAATGTTAAGTGAGTTTAGGGAGTTTCTAGAAGAATTTATTAGGTTAATGATGAATTAAGAAGATGATTTGTAGGAATCATGTAGGTTAACTAATTAATTGAAATTAATTAGCTAAGAGGAAGATTTGTGAGGATTTGATTTTTTAGAAGAATAAAGAAAGGGATTGATTTATTAAATAAATCAATTATATGCTATAGTGACAATATTAATTATATTTAATTAATATTGAGAAGAATTTTAATTAACATAATTAATTAATTAATTATGTGAGGAATTAAAAAATAATTAAAATAATTATTTTTAAGTGTCTACATTTTGCCCCTCTTTGAAGCGAGGTGTGATGACGCATTGATTCAAAGAATAATCTTGTTTTGATGTTGATATTGGTTTGATAGGATGCCCCGACTCTTGATTTATAAATTACGGTATGGTGATGCCCCCTCAGGAGATCAATTGAGGTATTTGATCTTTGGAGTTTTGCGAAATTGATATCCCGATAGATTTGATTTGATTCGATTGATAAGATCTAGATTCAGTCTGGTTTCAAGACGAATTCATCCTATATAAGACAAAGATGATCAAAGTGTCTGGTTTCAGGAAGGATTCATCCTGTATAAGACATGATTGATCACAACGTCTGGTTTCAGAAAGGATTCATCCTGTATAAGACATGATAAGAGCGTCTGGTTTCAGGAAGGATTCATCCTGTATAAGACATGATTGATCACAATGTCTGGTTTCAGGAAGGATTCATCCTGTATAAGACATGATCAATCACAACGAATGTCTGGTTTCAGGAAGGATTCATCCTGTATAAGATATGATCAGAGCGTCTGGTTTCAGGAAGGATTCATCCTATATAAGACATGATCAGCTCGTCTGGTTTCAGGAAGGATTCATCCTGTATAAGACATGATCAGATCACAACGTCTGGTTTTAGGAAGGATTCATCCTGTATAAGACATGATCAGATCACAACGTCTGGTTTCAGGAAGGATTCATCCTGTATAAGACATGATTAGAATCAGAATTGATTATGTGAGGAAAAGAAAAAATAAATAAAAATTAGAGGAAGAAAATTAGGGTGGAAGGAACAAATGAGGAAGATATATGAAGTAGTCATGAGGTATTTGGAAAGAAGAATAAGAGATGCGAGACCACGGAGGAAAATGGGGGCAATTGAGAACTCCATGAGATTATTGAGTTTAGGATTTGATGGAATGATGGTGAGATTTTGTGCACAACAAATGTGGAGAGCCAACCTAGTTTGATGTTGCCCTGAGTGACTTGCACCACTGCTTATAGAAATCAGGATGCCATGAGAAACCCGGGGCGTGGACTGACTCTGTAGACAAACGGGAATTTCTTGCACACAATGATGTAAGTGTTAAGAAACACTAATACAAAGTTGTGGGTTTGTGCAAGGAAACCCTCAGACACACCGATACCTCTTGTATACGAGAAGGTAAGTGTTGATAAACACTAGTACCAGGTCGCCGGTTTATACAAGAAAGATCCAAAACATGCCATACTATGAAATATGCCCCAGTATGCACCTATCATAACATACCTGGATATGGAAGGACCCAGGCAGTCATAAATAGTGGCATTTGTAGAGCAAAAGATGCAAGCCTATATGAAAAAAAAAAAAAAAAAATTAAAAAAAAATAAAAAAAAATAAAAAAAAATCCAACAAGTCTCTTCCTTGCGACCAAATGATACCTCTTGCCAAGAGTAGAACTAGGATGGACTTGGGATTGTTTCTCAAGACTTCTTGAAGCTTATACAGAGGCATGAAAGCTCAGTTTCACTGGGACATGTCTTGTTCATGACTTAGGCGAAGACTCATCATCATACGCATGTTTTATTGGGAGGTGGAAAAGAAGAAATGTTGTGCATGGGTGGGCTAGATGGCAAATGATTTGTAGTATTGACCTGATAGACAGTGGATCCGGTTATTTACCTTGGCACCCGCACAGAAGTTTTCACCAAGATACTTGCCCATAGCGCCACAAATTGTTTTTCTTTCTTTTTTTTTATTTATTTTCTCTTCTTTTTTTTTTTACACCATTTAAGACTTTCTGAGGACTAAGCATAAAACTTTTTGAGGTGCATGATATTCATTGGATCATCCAAAGGATCGCCTTCAGGAGTAGCCAACTGATAAGCTCCTGATCCATATTTCACTGTGATTACATATGGTCCAAGCCAGTTAGGCTCGAACTTGCCTTTCTTTTCTCGTTCTTGTAGATTTTTCTGATTCTCCATGAGGACAAGATCACCAACTTGGAATTCTCGGGTTCTGACTTTTTTATGATAACTTGTGCGCAGACGGTTTTGATATACCCGGAGATGATTCAAGGCCTTGAGGCACCTTTCATCTAACAATTCTAGCTCTTGTAAGCGGGCAATTCTGTATTCTTCCTCTGGTAGGATGTTTTGTAGCGATACCCTTAGAGAGGGGATCTCGATCTCAAGGGGAAGGATAGCTTCAGAACCAAATACTAGGGAATAAGGAGTGGCGCCTATGGGGGTGCGGATGGAGGTGCGGTAGGCCCATAATGCAGGATGGATTTGGAGGTGCCAATCACGGCCCACTTCATTGACTATCTTTTTGAGGATTTTTATTAGGGTTTTATTAGAAGCCTCAGCTTGGCCATTGCCTTGGGGATAATATGGAGTGGAGAAGCGGTGTTGGATGTTGAATTTTTGGCAGAGTTCTTTGACATCCTGGTTTTTAAACTGTTTACCATTATCTGTGATGATAACTTTTGGGATGCCATATCGGCAGATTAGGTAATTCAAGATGAATTTGGATATTTGCTTGCCGGTGGTGAAAGTAAGAGGGATAGCCTTTACCCACTTGGTGAAGTATTCGGTGGCAGTGATAATGAATTTATGTCCATTGGAAGATGAAGGGTGGATTTTCCCAATGAGATCGAGCCCCCACTGCGAGAAGGGCCATGGTGTAATAAATGGCTGCAATTCTTGTGACGGTGCATGAATCTTGTCACCATGTTGCTGGCAAGGGATGCATTTCTTCACATAATTGTATGCATCTTCTTCCATTTTAGGCCAATAGTATCCCGTTCTCAAAAGTTTTTTAGCCAATGTGAGTCCACTTGAGTGTGCCCCACAGATGCCCTCATGTACTTCACGTAATGCCCATTCGGCTTCTTGTTTATCTAAACACCTTAGGAGGGAACCATCAAAATGCCTTCTGAACAAGGTGTCTGCAAGGATGGTGTAACGGGCACATCGACGGATGAAAGTTTGTTGTTGGGTTTTGGTGAGATGTGGGGGAATGGTGTTGTCTTTGAGGAAAGCGAAGGTTTCTTGGTACCAAGGGGACTCTGGACCAATGAGAACACACACCATTTCAGATTCTGGTAGGTCGTATGCCGGTATAAACAATTGCTCGACCAAGAACTCACACTTTTGACTATGTGCTGGCATTTGAAGGAGGGAGCCAATGGTGGCCATTGCATCTGCAGCCCTATTGTTTGTTCGTGGGATTTGATCAAACTTGATTGCCGTGAAATGTTGCTTAAGATCTTCAACCATGGTACGGTAGGGAAGGAGTTTATCATCTTTTGTCTGCTATTCATCATTGACTTGTTTTATGACGAGCTGGGAATCGCCATAGACTTGTAATTCCTTTATTTTCCAATGGATAGCCAAGCATAAACCTGTGATGAGGGCCTCGTATTCTGCTATGTTATTAGTACATGCAAAGGCTATCTTGTATGATTTGGGGATGCCATCTCTTTGAGGTGTGACCAATAATATTCCTGCCCCCGATCCATTTTGAGTGTAGGAGCCATCAAAATACAATTTCCATGTGGAGGATGTGGTAACAGTCATAATGAACTCATCTGGTAATTCTGTGAGAAGAGGATGGTCGCCTGGAAGTGGAGCTTCGGCCAGTTGATCTACAATGACTTGTCCCTTGATTGCTTTTCTGTCCACATATTCAATGTCAAACTCGCTTAAGAGCATGACCCATTTAGCCGTTCTGCCAATGAGAGCAGCCTTTGACAGGAGATATTTAAGTGGATCAATTTTAGCAATTAATTTTGTCTTGTTGTTTAGCATATAGTGTCGTAGTTTCTGTGTGCTGAATACTAATGCCAAACATGCTCTTTCAATGGGGGTGTAGTTGAGTTCATATCCTACTAGCATCCGACTGATGTAGTAAATGGCGTGTTCCTTCCCTTGATCATCTGTTTGCGCCAGCAATGCCCCCAATGCCATTGTAGTAGCACATATGTACAAAATGAGGGGTTTTCCAAGGGTAGGTGGCATCAAAACTGGAGGTGATGCTAAATATTCTTTTAATTTTTCAAAGGCCTTTTGACAGAGGCAATCCCATTTGAATTTTGTGTCTTTTCGTAACAAATGTGCAAATGGATGGCACTTGTCGGCTAGCTATGAAATGAAACGCCTGACAGACTGGAGTTTTCCCTGGAGACTACGTAGTTGTTTGAGAGTTTTTGGCAGAGGCATTTCCATAATAGCTTTTACTTTTGCGGGATCAACCTCAATGCCTCTGCGGGAAACAATGAATCCTAGTAGTTTTCCCGATGTGACGCCAAACACACACTTTTTAGGATTTAGGCACAGCTTGTATTTTTCCAATCTTTCGAAGATCTGTTTTAGAATAGGGATGTGCTCTTGTCTTGTCTTGGATTTGCCTAGCAGATCATCCACATAGTCCTCCATAATTTTGTGCAAGAGGTCATGAAAAATTGTTGTCATTGCCCGTTGATAGGTAGCTCTAGCATTTTTAAGGCCAAAAGGCATGACCTGGTAACAGAAAGTACCCCATGGTGTTGTGAATGCGGTTTTATGCTGATCCTCATCTGCTATCCTAATTTGGTTGTATCCAGAAAACCCATCCATTAGCGATAGCATTTCATGTCCTGCTGTAAGATCCACAATCATATCTATGTTTGGAAGCGGGAAATCGTCTTTAGGACAGGCTATATTTAGATCTCGAAAATCTGTGCAAATGCGGATGCCCCCAACAGGTTTGCCGACAGGCACAATGTTGGAGACCCATTCAGCGTAGTCTATGGGTTTGATAAATTCTACGTCTAACAACTTCTGAAGTTCTGCCTTGACCAAGAGAGCAATATGTGGGTGCATTTTGCGGAGTTTTTGTTTTACAGGTTTTGCATCTGGGCAGACGGCGAGATTGTGAACCACCAAGGCAGGATCCAACCCTGGCATATCGGAATAGGACCATGCAAAATTGATTTTAACCTCTGTAAGGAAGTTGATGAAGTCTTGTTTCTCGATTTTGGTGAGGGATTTGGCAATTAGCACATTTTTTGGAATGACTTCAGTGCCCATGTTGATGCTGTCTGTTTCTTCTATCAACAAATTTGACTTGTCCTGTGGAAGATAACCAATGGTAGGGAGGTCAAATCCCTCATCATCAAGTGCCTTTTCCAGGTTTTTACTTTCAGGTATGCCCTTTGTTTTTATTTCTTGTTCATCCAAAGGCGCCTCAGGGAGGTTTTCACCTAGGAAATCATATCTTTTTCTTTTATTATCTTTTTTGTGGATAAGGGTATTGACTTGACTACCAAAGTATCCCTTTTCGTGTAGTTGAATACCCTCAATTCTATTACCATCTTCCATATTTTGCATTGTTAGGAGAGCAATGAGAGCAGTATCGTCGATGCAAATATCTAAATTGGGTTTGTCTCGTTGGCCCCAGTCAATGAGTTTAGGATGGACAAGATGTAGCTCATGTGAAGTGGGAGTGGTTACAGGGGTGATGGTATTGATGTAAGCATCGAAGAAGGTATCTTTCTCATATTCATAAGGCATTTCATGGAATTCCTCTTCGTCAGCGCTTTCGATATCCAAAGAAGGACTAGAAGGGGCACTGGCGATAGTAATCTTAGGCACCGGGGTGTACCCCAAGCCTCTATTGTATCTGTAGGAGATAGGATTTATGGGTGCTTTTCTTCCTTTCTCCTTTGGTCCCAGACCGTGTCCTTTGTAACCCATTTTTTCAACTATGGCAAATGCTTTTGGATACATTTCTTTGGATATTCTTGTTGGATCATCATCCTCTTCCCGGTACAGCCATGAAGAAATATCTGCTTCGAGATTCTCGTTATCAAGTGGGCCCCATTGCTGGAAGGTGGTGCTTTGGCATTGCATGACTAGTTTCGGGTCCTTTTTTAGCTCTTTTGGTTTGCCAAATGACTTAGGAGAGAGAGGGAGGTTTCCTATTAATAAGACGTCCTCCAATTTGTATTCTCCACAGCCATTATCCAAGATCTTGATTTGATTATTTGGTTGGGATGATGTGGAGGCAACATTTGATGTGTCAGATGGAAGCGTTGGCGAAGGTCTATTTAGTGGGCAATGATACGGATGTTTCCCCTCTAATAGTTTACAATATTGAAAAGGTTGGGGATCACCTTTGATAGTGATCACTCTTCCATTATAGGGGAATTTGATGCATTGGTGATAGGTGGAGGGTACGGCTTGCAAGGAATGAATCCATGGCCTCCCGAGGAGAATGTTGTAGGGGAGATCAAGATCTAATACTTGGCAAGGGGTTTCAATTGTAATGGGGCCCACTTGAAGAGGTAAGGTGATCACGCCCTTTGAAATTCTTTCTGCATCATCATATGCCTTTATTGTGATCCTTCCTGATGTGTCTATCAGATCCTCAGAAAATCCTAATTGTTTTATCAATTTGTATGTACACAGATTAAGCCCGGATCCACCGTCTATTAGCATTCGTTTGACCTTGTGCTTGTGGATGAGAGCTTTGATGTGCAAAGGTTTGTTATGGTCCTCATCTGCGGGAGCATCTTTGGAGTTAAATACAATGTGTTGCTGGGCAACAAGGTTTCCAATGAGGGTTTGAAATTGGGTGGCATTGATGTTATCAGGAACGCGTGATTGGAGAAGGGCTTGTTCCAAAATTTCTTTATGGACTAGAGAAGTCTTGAGAAGTTCCAAAATGGAGATCTGCGCAGGTGTCTTCCCAAGTTGATCAAGGAGGTCATATCGGCAGGTGGAAGACATGGGTGGAGGGTTTGGTGGGGGAGGAACTCCTTGGATGGTGACTCTTCCTCGGCGTGTAGTTGCATTACAGTCATTCTGGAAATGGGAGGTGGAAGGCGTGGCACCTTGAATGACTATTCTAGCCGGGTTTGGTCTACTTTGGGAAGAAGGAGGATTAACTCCTTGGATGGTTATGACATTGACATGATTGTCTGCAGGTTCAATGCGACTTACTAAAAAATCAAAACCGGTTACGTGATTAGCATAGTCATAATCCATTATGTTAGATGATGAGCCTTTTCCTTTATCATGCTTTGGGAAGGGTTCTTGGTACATTTTGAGTTTGTCATTGTTATTACCAGGTTTTGCATTTGCTACCTCAATCTCACCTCTATCAATGAGATCTTGTATGTAGATCTTCAGTTTCATACACTTTCGTGTATCATGTCCTTTGATATGATGGTATTCACAATACTCATTTTCATTATACCATCTTGGTTTAGGTTGATTGGGATCAAATGGGCGAGTGATTGGAAAAACTACTATACCTGCTTGGACAAGTTTTTGAAACACCACTTCAATAGGCTCAGCAAGAGGAGTGAAATCTCTTGGAGTCCTGCTATTCGATCGGGGTGGTCGCCCTTGGATTGAAACATTGTTGTGAGGTTTTTGAGATTGATTTGAATTATTTTGATTGTTGAATTGATGAATATTGGTGGTGGACTTTGGGAGAGTGGCCACGGTTTGGACCCGCTTCACATCAGTTACACCATCACTGACCATGTTTTTATTTTTAGCCCAGAATTTTGGCTTGTCGTTATGATAAGAGGAAGAACTTTGTGATGACTTCTGGTAATGTTTCAAGGTTCCTTCCTCCAACAAAACACGTTCGAGGGCGAGGCCCTTATCGATCAATTTTTGGAAGGATTTGATACATTGAGATATTAAAGGTCTTGAAAGTTCAGGCACCAAGTTCTTTTGAAATAGTTCAATTTGATGTTGTTCTGGCATGTCCCACTGGAATTTTTTGGTAAGATGTCGCCATCTTTGTAGGAAATTTGTGAAGGTTTCTCCAGGCCTTTGTTTTGTATTACATAGGTCCATCATAGAAACATCATTACCCATGTTGTATGCATAGTGGGCCACAAATTTTTCTGCCAAGTCTGGAAAAGAGACAATGGAACCTCGTGGTAAAGATGAGAACCATGCTAGGGCGTCTCCCGTGAGACTCTTGGGAAAGAGTCTGCGAAGATAAAGGTCACTATAAGAGACTTCTTGGCATAAGATGTGGAATTCGCGGACATGGTCGCGGGGGTCTCCTTTGCTTTCATACTTGGTGAATTTAGGGATCTCAAAGCCCGGGGGATACGGTGCAACTGATATAGATGGGTCATAAGGACAAGGGCAAAACTCTTCGAATGAGTAAGCTTTCCTTTTATTAGTGTTTTCTTTCATGTTTTTGATGATATTCTTCATGTCTTGAATTTCCTTGATGAGGTCTTGTTGTGGACTTTGATATTGATGAATTGTACCTACCCCAAGCATTGGATGAACTAAAGAAGGTGCACCACCACCAATATATTGATATGATGAGGAAGTGGGAATGTGGGATGTGATGACCGATGTTGCTGGGGTTCGTGTGATAGTTGGTTGTGATCCGCCAACTGTTGTGACGGGATTGAATGCGGTCTGGATAAAATTTGCGACATTGTTGGGAGAAAGAGAAGTTTGTGGAATAGAAATATGTGGTTGAATAGAAGGAGGTGGTATAGAAGTTTGTTGGAGAATGGATGAGATTGGATTTGATAGTGGTATAGATGGTAAGGAGGAAGAAGGTGGGATGGAGATCGTGGTGGGAGGTGTCGCGAGTGGCATTGATTGGGCTTGGATGATTGATGGGGCTGAAATTGATTGAGTTTGAATAGTAGGTGCAACACTTTGTGTGGGAGCGAGGTCTCCCTGTGGTTGTTGGACAAGAGCGGATCTATTAAATTCAGGTGGAAGTTGAGCTCCATGTTCAAGAATAGTTTTCAGAAGTGCAGTAGGATTGTGTTTAATAAACTTTTCTACCATCTCTTGGTTATAAGAATCCGTTAGGAAAGTTTGCACTTCCGGACAAAGTTCATCTTGGTTAACCATGTCAAGATTTTGGCTTTGACCTTGATCACTTCGTTGCCCACTTTGTGTATGATCTTGCGTGGGATCTTCATACAGGACACCAATGTCTGGCATGCCATATCGTTGATCAGCCATCTTTTTCTTTTGGGATTGAGTTGTGACCATACACGATATTTGTGATGAAAAGACTTAGGAAAAATGTGATGAAATGACTTAGAAAATTTGTGATGGAAGGTTTTTTAGAAACTTGTGATGAAAGGACTTAAGAAATTTTGAGAATGAAAGGACTTAAGAAATTTGTGATGAAAGGACTTAAGAAATTTGAGGATGAAAGGATTTAAGAAATTTGTGATGAAAGGACTTAAGAAATTTGTGATGAAAGGACTTAAGAAATTTGAGGATGAAAGGACTTAAGAAATTTGTGATGAAAGGACTTAAGAAATTTGTGGATGAAAGAACTTAAGAAATTTGTGATGAAAGGACTTAAGAAATTTGTGGATGAAAGCACTTAAGAAATTTGTGATGAAAGGACTTAAGAAATTTGAGGATGAAAGGACTTAAGAAATTTGTGGATGAAAGCACTTAAGAAATTTGTGATGAAAGGACTTAAGAAATTTGAGAATGAAAGGACTTGAGACATTTGTGGATGAAAGCACTTAAGAAATTTGTGATGAAAGGACTTAAGAAATTTGAGGATGAAAGGACTTAAGAAATTTGTGGATGAAAGAATTTAAGAAATTTGTGATGAAAGGACTTAAGAAATTTGTGATGAAAGGACTTAAGAAATTTGTGGATGAAAGGACTTAAGAAAATTTGAGGATGAAAGGACTTAAGAAATTTGTGGATGAAAGAATTTAAGAAATTTGTGATGAAAGGACTTAAGAAATTTGTGATGAAAGGACTTAAGAAAATTTGAGGATGAAAGGACTTAAGAAATTTGAGGATGATTGATGAAGAAGGTATGGTAGTGATGGTTTAGAAGAAAACTTGATGACTAGGTTGTCTTTGGCATGAACATGAAGGATCTATTTAAATGGCAAGTTGTATGAAGGGATATGACCACCCTGATTTGGATGATAGTAGGTGTTTCAAGGGACAAACTTGAATGTTGACGTAGAGGATAAACTCTTAGCTTCTCTCTTAGGCTTATGAAAAATGGGACGGACGGAGTTTTGACACAATTTTGAACTTGGTGTGGGTAATAACTTGGACAATTTGTTTGTATCTTGACAAATATTTTTGCAAAGTTTTTTGGGGATAGTGATGTGTTTTTAGTCTACTCTTGGCAAGTATGTATCAAACAAAGCAAACACAATGATTAAATGCATATTATCTCAAAGACACTCATGCTCATATACAACATTCTTAAGGCTGGCAAGGACAATAGTCATTGAATCCCAATTGGTTTCCCATCTACGCTTACCCAGAGCGGACACTTAGATGCTTGACCCCACTGGCTCCCCTCCACGACACTCACTTCTCGGGGCAGCCAAGCATCAATTCCCATGAAAACTCCTCATGGAAAACTTTGTGTCTCTACTAAGGGTCGTAAGAATATGGGCCGCTTCAGAGGTCCGACCTCCTGCACCAATGACTAGAGGGTTTTTTGGCCACTATGAACAAGGTGTTTAGTAAGTCTTCCCGTTAGGAGCTACCCTTCGAAGTTGCGCAAGCGCAATTGAGGCCTATAGCCCAACGAAGCACCAAGAACTTAGTAGTCACGCAAGCATGATTGAGATCTCTAGGATCCTACTAAGCACCCAATGTGAGAGTGAACTCTCATATAGCTCCAACCATTAACCCTTTCGTAGTCAATGGCCTATTTATTATAGTGAGTTGGGAACCCCAGGTCCGGGTGTACTCACTTGGGTCGTTCCCCTCTTACCTTCTCAAAGAGCAAGTTGGGAGGGCAAGCCCGCTAGAGATAAACACACAATCAAACAAGAAAAGGTTGGAGGGTCTGGATTTCTGATCGTCTAATAAGACGAGAGCATACTTTCCTACCTTTACGCTTTTCTTAAAGACACATAAGACAAAGGTTCATTCCATTTTAATTAATATCTAGGTGCCTAATTTAAATAAATGCACAATATTTGGTTGAATCAGCTAGGCAACCTGCAAAACCACTTGATTAGTAGTTTGAAAAAATAGTCTTCAACAAGTGTCCTGCAAAACAACTTGATTAGTAGTTTGGAAAAATAGTCTTCAACAAGCGTCCTGTAAAAAATCAACAAAATGACAAAAATATTAATTTATTTTTATTTTTTGGGAATAAATAGAAAAACATGAATAAAAACTTTTTTACTAATGACAAATGTGGATTTGAAGAAAGCTTTGATGGGTAAATGGGGTTTGACTAGGTTTTTACCACTTTCTGAGGGAGATGCAAGCGAAAAAATGGGGATTTTGGAGGAGAAATGAAGGAATGGGAAAATTTGTCCAAGAGGGACAAAGAAGCAAAAGTTGAAGATGGATAATATGGGAAAAATTTGGAGGTGATTGGATGAAAAGGGAAGAAGTTATGACAAACCCTAAAAATAGAGAAATATGGGATTTTGGGCTTCAAAAAGTGGATTTTTGAGATAAGGCCTCCAAGGAAGAAAATGTGGAAAATGGCAATGTAGAGAATATGGTGAAGTTTGAAGGGTAATGGAGTCAAGATAAAAAAGATATGGTGAAAAAATAGAAACCCTAAATTTAACAAAATAGAAACCCTAAATTTAACAAAATAGAAACCCTAGATTTAACAGAGCAGACAGAAACGGAACAGAAACCCTAAATTTAATAAAACAGAAACCCTAGATTTAACAGAGCAGACAGAAACCCTAGATTTAATAGAGTGAATTGTCTCACTAAACAGAATAAAATAAAAATGTCAAAGGTCTGGATTTCTGATTGTCCAGATAGACAAGAGCATACTCTCCTACTTTCACACTTTCCTGCAGGCGGACAGATTATATTTAAACAGACCAGATAACAGGAAATAAATAAATTAAATACAGACTATAGCTAGCGCCTACAATTTTCAAACAGATTAACAAAGCAGACAGTAGTACTACACAGATAGAAAAGTGCCAAAGGTCCGGATTTTTGATTGTCTAGATAGACAAGAGCATACTCTCCTATTTTCACACTTTCCTGCGGTCAGAGCATATAGTCATGCTAAACAGAATAGAAAAGTGAAAAGTCTGGATTTCTGATTGTCTATATAGACAAGAGCATACTCTCCTACTTTCGCACATATTATACTAAAATAGAACAAACAACAAATCAAATAACAAATTAGATAACAGAGCTGTCATGCTGCAATAGAAACAGAAAGAAACAGAACAGAATAAGGAAGAGCTATCGCGCAGAAATGCAGAGCCACAATTCTGGAACCTGCGAAAAAGATATATACATATTTTTATTTTTATTTTCTGCAGTCGCGCTATTCTGGAACTTGTGTCTCACAACTCATAAAAACCTTAAAAAAAACAATAACATTAGTTCTCAGGGACGCGAGTCCCACCGGGCGTGCCAAAATGAAGAGAGAAAAATAGATTTGAAAGGTAAACTGATCAAAACATAACGAAATAAACATGCAGAATGCTAAAATATCATAAAAAGACCATTTCACCTTGCTATTTTACCTTCTCCTTCGGATTGAGCTTGATGAAGTGAAGGCGCCCCTTGATAATGCTCCACTTGATGTGCTCCTTTGATTGCTGGATGTGGATGGCTCTCCAATATTGTGCACAAATGATAAGGATGAGATGATCAAGTTGCCAAGATGATTTCCTGGGCTTAAAAGGGCAGCATAAGCTTACTGAATTTCAAGATGATTTGAATGAAGGGATGGAACCCTATTTTATAGGAAGAGGAGAGGAAAACGGATGGCTAGGATGAATTCGAGATGAAGGGCTAAGATTTACTTGTGAGGTCACACAAGGTCCAAGAGAGGGTGTGGAGACCAAGAAATATGCCTTAAAGGCATTTCGTATCTCCACACTCTACAAGATGCATTGGAGGAATTAAAAATTTTCCAAAAATGGATATTATGGGGATTAGAAGAATAAAAAGGAATTAAAAATTCCTTGGGAGAGGGAAATGCCTAGAGGAATGTAAGATTTCGAAAATCTTACATTCATCTAGAAAAAGAGCATTTAAAGCTAGTGGTTGGATGAAAGAACAAAGAGTTGACTTTGTGGCTAATCATGATGATTAGCCATTAACGACTCATTAGGAGGGGAATTAGAGGAAATGTTAGGTGGGATTTATATTTGTAGGAGAATTTGACTAAAAGAATAATGTTAAGTGAGTTTAGGGAGTTTCTAGAAGAATTTATTAGGTTAATGATGAATTAAGAAGATGATTTGTAGGAATCATGTAGGTTAACTAATTAATTGAAATTAATTAGCTAAGAGGAAGATTTGTGAGGATTTGATTTTTTAGAAGAATAAAGAAAGGGATTGATTTATTAAATAAATCAATTATATGCTATAGTGACAATATTAATTATATTTAATTAATATTGAGAAGAATTTTAATTAACATAATTAATTAATTAATTATGTGAGGAATTAAAAAATAATTAAAATAATTATTTTTAAGTGTCTACAATGTCTACCGGGTAGTGACAGAATTTTCTCTCCCCTTTTCCTCTACTGGATGCTTCTCCTCCTTGAGCTATCATCCATTACATCATTTCAAGTTACAACACTTGAGATGGAGAGCACAACCACCAACTGACACCAATTGCCCAACAACCAAGTTTATATGCAAACTGGAAACACACGCATATACAAGTCTGAAACCAATTGAAAGCACATGTGTTAGTGAATATAAAATACCTGTCGGTCAGATTGCATCATCTCCCTTTGATATGTAGTAGTTGTTCTGACCCCAATTTGTTAATATCAAGTGTTGAAGCTAACATTGGTACCAATTGTATCTTCTCCGATACCAACCATATGTTCTCTTATGCAGGTAACTCTCTCTCTTGGCAAGCAACACTCCCGGTGTTCCAAATGTGATTTCAATTGGATAAACATTGAAATATCTCACAATCTTGGACACCTCCAAAAAAACCATCACACCAGTAAAACCATAGACACTTGCACACCCTATGTGTCCAACAAATCTGACACAAGTCAGAAATCATGGTTGTCAACTCCCCCTGAGTCATACATCTTAGGTTCCCATTTCCCAATCTGCACCATATACCGGTTGAGTTGTGCATATGTGATCAATTGATAATATTTCAACTCCATTATAACCATCATAGCATATGACATGATCCTAGATGTACACAATGTCTTACAATATCACCATCATGCCATAAATCAAACCGGTTTGCTCACAAAGGATGCATGCATATAATCAACAATCGGGCCAACATTTGTCATTCAAGTCTTCATCAACACTACCTGAGACATAAAATCCTCATTCCATTTACCGGAGTTAATGCAATGATCTTGGACCTCATTGTCTTACATAACCTGCAAGTACCTATTAGCATATATATTGGTAACATTCTACACATACTGGTTTTTTGTACTGGTCCATCATTTCTACCAAAGCACTTTTCTCTAACTCTTGTCTTCTTGTGTCAATTTTCTTCTGATCCCAATTGCAAATTTTTCCATCCATTGACACATGCAGTAGTGATCCATCTTTCATCTATAGGTGTGTAGCCAAGGTAGCCACTACATACACTTGTCACCTCATTTTCTCCTTTCATACCGACAACATCCAGTTTTTCCATTTGTCCTCTTTCACTGAGGGGGTGAATGATATGGTCAGTGTACTACTCCCCCTAAGGTCCCACATCTCCTTTAATCATTAGGAGATATCACCTATGTATTGAATGCACAGTGCCGGTCCATGGTCCTAGTCTCTTGCTTCTTCCTCCATACTTGCTGGGTCTCATTCTTCTTCCCATTTTCAGTCCTTGGAGCACGTCTTACCTTCTTCTACTAATTTGTCCTTGCTCTACTAGATTGTGCAACATGACCAGAAGCATTTCTGTAGAAGCAGATTGTGTTCATACCAAACACATTATTAGAGGACCTTCTGTCAAACTGGTTAGACCATCTTCTTATGGTCATGTTGTTGTGACCGACAACCGGAACCGATGGACCACTTGATCTTGTAGGAACAAAACCTCTTCTTCTTTTGTTCCATGCAACACTTTGTCTCTCATATGCTCTATACCTATTTTCATATTGAGCATAGATGCTACACTGACTGCCATATGACTGCAAGTTCATCCTTCTACAATCATGACTTCTATGGCCAAAGCCATTACACCTCCGAAAATAACAATATTGTTTCTAGGAAGAGCATACTGTCTATTCCTAGAATTCATTCTGCATTCATCTGCCCTATGGCCATATTCTTTGCATGCAAAAAAATAACTAGAGAAAGGGGGCTTGTAAGTTACAAATTTGTTTTGCCATGCATGAGGAGATCTTACCAATTTAGTATCTTCATTTCTGCTTCTCCGGGGATGGATCCTGGGTTGTCCACACTCTGCAACTCTTCCATGTGATCTCTTCTTTTCTCTCACTTGCTTTGTCTTGTGGGTGGTAGCATTTCCTTGTCTTCTATTGGTAGGGAGTCTTCTTTGCTGTCTTCTCATGTTCTTGCTTCCGGTGAAGCTAGCTTCTCCCATCTTCCTTTTTCCTGTGGGATCTGCATTGTTTCTTCTTCTTGTAGCACTGGTCTTCATCCTTAGCTTCATGTCTTCATCGGTTGTGGTTAGATCAACCTTCTTTCTTGGAGCATCTCTAATTGTGAAGGTCTGATCCTTGCCATTTCTATTTGAGGAGACAAATTTAATATCTTTGTGGGAGGTCTCCTTGCTTGTAGACAACTCACCGGTACCACATCCTAATCCACCAGTATCCTTGGCATGCTTTTTCTTCTTCAACATTTTGTCCAAAGCATCACTGCTACCATCAAACTATATTCTTACCTTGAGCTCATCCTGGCATTTCTCAAGGTCATTTCAAAGACTCTCCATATCTCCTACTAGTTGCTGATATCCTTTATCTTTTGCCTCTAGTTCAGATGCTAGATCTTTACATTGACACTCCTTGGTGCTTTCTTGTTGAGCCTTCAATTCTGAGATACACTTCTCAGATTCTTCAAGGCATCCGATCAACTGGTTTTGTTCCACAACTATAATATTCTTGAATAGCTTGTATTTATTCCTCACTCTACTAAGTTCTTCGAGTGCACTTACAAGTTCTCCTCCAAGATCTACTTATGCTTCATCTTCTTCTTCATGTTCACTATCATCGCCAAACACATCTCGCTGGTGGGAATGATCTACATGATCATTCTCAGATGTGTGCCTCTCATCTTCTAATTATTGAGCCATGAAGAGGTGGGTTCCTTCTTCATCATTTCTATGACTGTTGACATATCTGCATTCATCACCCATAGAAACATGAGTTGCATTTCTCATCTTGTCTTCACAAACCGGTTCTGTAGTGGTAAGCTCATTTTCATAGAGCTTCTTCAATTTGTCCCATAGGCTTTTTGCTGATCTGCATCTGTCCACCTATGAGGAGACATCATATGATAACCCACAGAGTATAGCCTTCATTACTATATCATTACACCAATTTCTTCTTTCTGTATCTGAATCGGTGGGAGGACTAACTTTATTAGGGCAACCATTTACAATCGACATCCATACATCAAACCCTAAGGAGGATAGGTAGACATCCATCCTACAACTCCAAATAGAATGATTTGAACCATCAAATACAATAGTAGGGATTGCCACAAAGCAAACCATTATGTTCAAATACCAGAATCTACCCAAGCTAGAGAAATCTTATCAACAGGGAACCCAGGCTTTGATACCAATTGTTGAACACTAGATGTCATTGAGAGGGGGGGTGAATGAGTGATTTCCAAACTTTTCCCTTTTCTATCCTATGTGTGTATATCGTTTAACATATCTAACATAAAGAAAACATACCAGTTAGATGGGAGACTAACACAAATGAAACCACACATAAAAGGGACATCACATAACACTAGATGTACGAGAAAAACCCAGGATGGGAAAAACCTCAATGAGAAGTGTTGTTGGAGACTACTGCTCCAATCCAGCCACACAATGAAAACCTCGGTTACAACATTTAGGGTACCAACCCAAGGAGTACCACTTCTTCTTTAGGGCACCAACCTCTGATTTTAGGGCACCAACCCAAGGAGCACCAACCCTTGCACTGAGCTCCAACTCAGTGATTACAAAATCATATTTTAAATACAAAAGGTTATCTTCTTATTACAAAAGAACTTTGTAACTCTCATGTATGTCTCTCTTTCGGTTCTACTCTCTCCAATCCTCTACTAGTTCTCTCCTCACCTTATCACTGTAGAAACCTTATCTCCTGCTGCAATCCACTCTCTACTACACCCTTGCTGGTTCAACCTCTTCATCTTATCTACCGATTCTCCAACCTTTCTATCACACTGTTGCGGACCACCACCAATCTACTTTACTTAATCAGCTGTATGCTATCTGATTGCTGCTGATTCTCAGCTTACCTTCTCTGCAATATTCTTTGCCTCTTCTCTGTCGATTCACCACCACTAGTGCACTCCTGTGTCAGACTTATTGGCAAACTACCAGTTGCCTCACTATTGCTGGTTGAGCTCTTCAACCCATTTGTCACTCACACACTCAGTCTCTTCTCTGATTCTCGTTGAGTAATTGACTGATTTTCTCTCTAATGCAGTAGTCCCAACAACATGTTTGGCTTGCACTCTTATAGCTAGATTTTCCCTCCTAAACATGAGTTTGAACATTTTCATGCTAGGGTTTCCGCCATGCATTGAATCTGCATCTGATCTGATCTCTAATCATTGTGACATATCATATCCAATCTGGTATCATGTCCTTGATTGATGTTTAGCACTCAATCAATGAGCATCACCCATCTATTTACCTTGTGAACCATGTCTTCTCTCTTTTGTCATCTGTAGCATGATTTTTGGCCTATTGTCTGATAGATCACATGCATGATGCAGTTTTCTTCATCCTCTTCGATCAACAAGATCATTCTTTTCTAGATCTCTATTGTTTTTTTGATTTCGAGCCACAATCCTTTGCATTCATTCCTTGAGTTTTGTAGTCGTGATAAATGTTGGACCAATTGCCAACAACTTCACCGACTCACCATACTGACCTGTGCATGCATGCCACTTCATCTCCATGTGGCCCCTTTGTCAGTATCCACCTTTGCTAGGTCATTTATGTCAATTGAGACAAGGTCACTGACCAACCACTCAAATGGGTTCATCTATCGATTCATAGACCCTGTTGGTTATATACGATAACCGGTCTACCTTCAACCTTGCACTTTGATTCTCTTTTGGTGGAACACCTAAACCGGTCAGCACACATGCCAACCTACCTCATGCACATCTTCATCAGATGGGAGCTTTCTGCATCTACACTTTGTCAGCATTACCAGTGGACATACTTATTGGTAAACACCTTGATGACACCATGTCATCAACCTTTAACTGCCTCCATCTATTTGCATATGTGGTAACACCTTTCTTCACCACTAGACTGGTTCTGCTATTAACATGTTTATCAAAATGATAAACATATCCTTCCTTCTCTATACTAGCAAAGCATCATTGTCTACCTAGATAATCCGGTGCATATCTCTGATCTCATGCACCTAAGGAAACTTAGTGTTTCATCGATTCATCTGGTGGGAGCCTTCAATCACCTGCCTTCTACTCTTTTATCTTATCTTGGAGTAATATGATGCATTCCATGTAAAATAAGAGATAAGCTCCACTTACCGGTGGGAGTGGATCCTTGTCATCTGCATCCTGCAATGCACCAATGTGGCTTCCCTATTTGAGTGACATATCCTCAATCATGCACATGTGAATTGGTTGGGCATATTCACTATTAGTCATCAATGCAAGTGGTGACTACATCTTTATCCGGTGGGATTCTTCAATCAGGCACATGTGAATCGGTTGGGCATGTTCACTGTCAGTCGAATTACATAAGCCCTCAAGATTTATAGATGCTAGGCCACAGCTCGGGATACACAGCATACCGGTGGCCTACACAGACTTCACCTCTGATGTTGATGTGATTTTGGTAACATTCTCCCTCTTCATCACAATTAGCAACCCATTATCTTTCTCTCTTGTTAGTTGGCAACTATGTACTGCTAACATGTCACTTACTGGTTTGCAGTCCTTATGTCTTCAACACAAGTCAACACTTGTCTATTGGTGACTCCAATGGCCATTATGCTGAAAAACATTCTCTTCCTTACCGGTGACCTGCTAAGCTAGGTGACATCAAAGACATCACATCCGATATGCATCAATAACAGTGCTACGTAAACATCTCTTATACCGGTTTCCATCCTATACTAGTTGACATCAATGACAACATGATACCAAAAAATTTAAATTTTGATGATGAGGTAGATGTAGCATCGTAAATTATACACCCTTGCTAGGGTGGTACAATTTTGTGCTTAGTTTAGCATCCGCCTTAGTGTCTTTGCATCTTGCATTGTAATTTCCCTTTAATCATTTAATTAATTAATTTAACAAAATCTAAAGTCATATTTCATCACTCCCCACATCATAAAATTGGGCAATTTACCCTAAGTGTGCCCCTTTTAATTTTGTTCCTCGAATAAATCATTAAATCATAAACCCTAATTATGTCTTATTTTGACCTTTAAGGCCTGATTTCGCATATCAAAACATCTTGAAATTAGTTGTAATTTTTGGCTTCGCTCTAATATCATCATATCTAACGACCTTGAAAATTTGGTGAAAAGTTGGCTGGACCAGGTGCAAAGTGCACCTAGTCCTCGACATTTTTCCCAAAATTTCAGGAGCATAATTCATGATATTATAATACTTCACCCCAAGAAATTGGCAGGAAATTCAAATCCTAGGTCAGCCTAAAGATGAAATTAAGATCTAGAGTTTCATACATAAGATCTCTCTTTCTTCATTTGAAGGCCTACAAAAAGGAAGTTTTTGGCTAAGTGATCACAAGGAGCCTTTTATGTAGTGAAAGAGAAGCTTATGTGGAGTCTTCAACAACATCTATCAAGAATTCATCAAGTATTCATCATCAATTAGGAGCCTTGAAGACATTGAAGAATAATAGGAGATCATCGACTGACGAATTGCTTGTACCCCTCCCTTGGGGTTGGGTATGATTTGATGTTGTTTTCATGTCTTTATATGAGCTTCATTACATCAACTTGCAGATTTACATTTATGCTTTAGATCAATTAGCATCATTTATTTAGAGCATTTACTTTATCAATTACAAGCAATTAGGGTTTACTCTTTAAAGCATAGGGTTACTCTAGATTGTTTGCATTCATCATTTTAGGGTCTTGCACACACACAAGATTCTTTCACACACTATTTTACTATACAAATCGGCTATTTGTTGAGGTGGAAATCACCAAAATAGGGGTTTGACTAAGAAAAAACCCCATATAGCCACCCAAAACCCTATTTTCAGTTACAGGTGTAGGTACAAGTACTCGTGAGATTTTCAGGATCAACAAAAGACACAGGGATAGTTGCAAGCCTCAGATCTGCCCTAAAACCATTAGGGACAGGGGCGTGGCACCTTGATCCTACCCAGGATAGGGGTGTGGTTCCCTTGTCCCCCTAGTTTCAAGTGATTTTCAACAAGGTGGTGTCTCAGAACCTTCAGATTGCAGCCCTTCAGTTGTAGCCTCATGTCTGCAGAAACAGGACCAAAGCGTAGCACTCTTGTCCATGTCAGTTTGAATCATTTTTCAACACTAGGTATACATTCACATTCCCCCCCATTCTTTTCTTTCAGTATCTCAGTTTTAGTCCTGCAAGTTTCTGCAATTTCAATTCATATATGCTTCATTGTTTTTCTCCTAGTCTAGTTGATCAATCACACCCTATTTTTCATATCTTCTCTTCATATACAACAAGAGGAATAGAAACCCTAAGAGATAATCCTTGGCTCTTTCTTTCTCACAAGAAGTAGCCAAAGTGAGCTATCTCCCTAGGCTCTTTCATATTCCCAATGTGTTGGCAAAAGTGGGATTAGGTCCTAGTCACTCGGTCTCGCTTTTTCCCCTCCACAGTAGAAAATGCATAAATTGAAAAGGAGAGAAATAAACAACAATTGAAAACAAGCCTTGTGAGATGACCAAGGCATTGAAAAATATGTGATCGAGATATCTTTGCTCCCAACATAATCAACTGCCTTGAATATTTATAGGATACCCATGATTTGATGAACTAGCTAGATTCCCATGTACATGTAGTTGAGTTATGTGTGAAGCAAAGTCTATACCTCCTAGCACTATGTTCTCTATTCATTCTGCTTCAATCATACAATATTGTTGATGTCATTGTGTAATCTAAAAAATGGCTTGGCCACTTGAAATTCTAAAGCTCTTGAATTCCGCTCGAGGCCTCCCAACACTTATTGTCAACCACATTCTTGGCATCTGCTATGAATTTTCCATATAAAGCATCAGTATCAATGATTTTATCAATCACCAAATGATAAGTAGATATTTAGGGTTGATCCCCTTCATCAATTTTTCTCATGGCTACTTGTATCGCTTTTTCAAAAAATTTCTTCCATATATCTAGGCCCTTGATTTCGCCATTTTCATCCACAATATCTGGAATTATCTAATGTTGGAGTATTTTGAAAGAATCTATCTTTTCTTTAACGACCAACGCGTTATTCTTGAGATACTGCAACTCCTTAACCACAATATTGAACATTTTCCATGTGGTACTGATAACTAATAGAGTCGTTGAGAGGTTTCTGGTGGCTATATATAATCCTCTCAAAACTCCAACTTGTGATTGCCATGTATCACTTAATGGCTTGAAAATTGCAATGAATTATTTGCATTTCTTCAAAAATTGGGACAAGGTCTAATATGACATTTGAACCTCAGTCAATTTACCCAAAACTGCTTGTAACAAATGTAAAATAGTCCCTACTATCACATGTAAAGGTTTTTTGTAGAGCCCCTCCTTGATTCATCTTTTCTTTTTGCACCTTGATAGACTATATTGCTATAGCGTAGACTACCTTGAGATGCTTTTGATTGATGTTTATGGGTTTATTTATGTTTGGATGCTTCATTGTTGATGACAGACATGTTATATTTGCACTTGATATTATGATTTCATGAAGATGATGATGATATTCATAGACTATTATGATGCTGGACTCTTATTTGATGATCTTTATGTGTTCATTTCATATGCATGGATTATATTTATGGTGATTTGATGGTATCTTATGATGTACTAACCCTATTTAATGATTATGATTCTATGTGATGTTTGATGTTATTGTGTGTGTTTGTCTTCATGAGTAGAGATGATGTCATATCACTCATTGCGAGCATGGTATGTCGTCATGATTCTCTATCACTTGTTTGTTTATCATGATGTATACGTATCATCTATGTTGTGTTTAGTGTTTGATGCAGGTTGTAGGTACCAGACATTGATTCCACCTGGCTTCACAGGTCTGAGAGTGTCTTTATCCCAATGGCAAGTTGACAAAGATGACATAGTTTCCCTCACACACTCTCGGTCAAAGTTATGTACCTTGTCGATTACGCCACGACGTAAGTTGAGGTTAAAATCTTGTGTTGTGTTTTTCCCTTTGGCGTAAGATGTTTAGAGTCTATAGTGGTCTATTTGGAGATGTGGAATTATTTGATTGTGTCAAATTTATCTTTGATAGTTATTTAATTTAATTTAATTTATTGGATTTAATGATTAATTGAGAATTAATTATCTAAGATTTATTTATTGAATTAAGATTTATTAATTATTTGTTTGGTTATTTGATTATTTTTCATTTAATTTATTGGATTCATTGTTTATTTATTTGATTGATGCTCATTTGCTTTTATTTATTGAATTTTTATTAAATTGGTATTTAATGGGATTTATATTTATTTTATTTTTATTTGTTGGATTTTATTAATAATATTTATTTATAATTATTTAATATGGGTAAGTGATGAATTATTATTTGTGGATTATTATTTATTGGTTGGATAAATGATATTATCCTTGTTTATTGTGTTTATT
Source organism: Cryptomeria japonica (assembly GCF_030272615.1). NCBI lineage: Eukaryota > Viridiplantae > Streptophyta > Pinopsida > Cupressales > Cupressaceae > Cryptomeria > Cryptomeria japonica. Next base: position 578,897,006 of record NC_081414.1, on the reverse strand, counting down.
GGATTATTGATTTTTTATGTTTTATTTAATTTGATATATTATACCTATGCACCTATGTTATTGGTTAAATGTAATGGTAGCTAAATAATATATGTATTTTAATATTTGTCTTGAATTTTGTATAGGGTGGGTATAATATATAGTTTATGAAATATTCTGACTGGTCGGCTAGGATTATAGTTTTGAGTTTAATTTTTGTATTAATTCAGCTTCCTGTGCATTCATGGGGGTTGGAAAATTTCAAAAGATTTTGAAGATTTTGATTTGGAGAGTTTTGCATTGGATTTGGATTCGATTGCTGAAGGAATTTCCTTGGATTTTGGATTGCATCTTTAGATTTCTTCTTATTTCTTCATTTTCCAAGTTGGCTTCATTTTCCAGCACTTAGAATTTGATTCAAAAAAGATTGTATGTTGTGTTTTGAAAATATTTCTTGGGGAATATGGAATTGTAGTTTGTAGAAAGTTATTTCTATTTGATAAGGGATTGATTGGGGGAAAATTGCTTTCCAAAGGTTTTGATTTTCTGAAAATTGATTTGTCAGAAGTCTATCACTATATTCTCTGTGTATGAATGTGTTTTTAGCTATTGAATTTGATTGATTTTAGTTTTAAGTTTAATTGGTTTATCCCTTGGTTGATTGCTTGAATCTCCCTTCATCTTGAGCTTATTTTGATGTTTTAACCATTGTATGGTTGCTAAGAGTGTTCTGTGACTCTCCAAGACTACACAATTGAAGGTGTAGACATTTCCAAACATATGAAAAGGTTGCAATTGAACATTACAATATTTTCTTAGGTCTCCTAAGGTGGATTGCAACTTTCTTTCTTCATCCCTTATTGTTTTAGCCTTCTAAGTATCAGATTTGGCACTGTGGGAGATGATTTTCCTCATGCAACTTTCAGTAGTGAGTATGTTTATGATGTTTTTTATTGTCATTGATGGTATTTGGATCTTCTAGACCCTATGGTTGCAGTATGTGGACCGTTTTTAACCCCTGAGTCTACCTATGCTAGTTCCTAAGCCTTATGTCACTATTTGGTGTGATTTTCTGTACTTTTGCCTAAAACACCACTGAATGTACCAGGAGCACTACAAAATAGACCAAGAACACCATTCAACATTCCAATAGCACCATTTTGGAAACCAGGAGCACTAGAGTGCATACCTAGAGAGTTGAGTCCAAAGCTAAGAGTGCTAGGTCATAAACTAAAAGAGCTAGCCAATGACCCCATAATGCTAGGGAAAAGAACAAAAACATAATGGCACCTACCAAACATGCTACACTATATTCCATGAGTGCTTCTCTACATTTTGGAAGAGCTAGATTTCTCTAGAGGTCCTAAAAAGTCAGTTTTTAGCCTATTTGGTGTCCTTTTGGACTGCGGGAATTGTCCAAAGGAATGTGCAGTCTGTGTTGGTATTATTAGTATTAAATTTGATGTATTTTTATCCTCCATGATGTTTCTTATGCTCTGATAAGAGGAATCATTCCTTACCATCGAGGTGTTCATAAGCGATTTGTGGCTCCGGCAAGAGGGAGAGCCCTCGTTGTTGAGAGATTGGTTGTATGACTCCAGTAAGATGTGCAATGCCTTACTATAGAGGAATTGATGTGGTTTTGATCTCTTTAATGGATTGAATTCATGATTTTCCCTTCCTTTGTGTTGACTTGGTGAAGGCTTCCTTCTATGGGTTTGTCTACGTGTTCTTATGATTCAGTTTGCATCAAATTTGTGATGGATTTTAGATGCTTTGCATGATGAGTTTCATGTTTCTTTTGAGATGTTTATAAATTTTGTGAGTTTTCCCTAAGGTCTAGGAGCAGGCAAGGGGGAGTGGGATTCTAAATGAGTGACTGGGGTCTTGAGGATTAGACACCCAGGTCATCAGGGGGTCTAGACTACCAGAATATCTCATGAAAGTTTTCTTTGTAATCAAGTGATAACATAATTAAATCTATGAGGGTTGGGTAGTGATAGGTTCTCACATTAGAAAAAAAAAGGGTTTTGTGGCCTCAACTCACATCCCTAGTATAGTTATGTGGATCCAAGAAAAGTTGGGAAGACCTTGGTGATCTAGGTAAGTTGAACTCCCTAGATATCCTCATAGATTGAGATGGCTCCACATGAGTATCACGAATGTCGGGAATAGGTTCCCAGGTTCCCATGATGACTTCATGTGATGGCACTCCTATCCCTACATGTGGGTCCTAGCTCCTTATTCTTTTCTTGTTGTTGCACCTCTGGATGTCTCTTTTCTTTATGTTGTGGTCATGTGATTCATTGTTGTATTCATATTGGTGTTATGTGATGTTATGTCAAGTCCTTTGGTTGTTAGGTGTCAGCCTAGGTCTAGAGTGTGAGTTGGAACCTCATGTCATCTCCTAGAAAGAGGGGTGGTTCCTATTTGGTTCCACATGGTCAGGTGGTTTGATGCGTTCTACCATTGGGATATTCCTCTTCGTGGATGCTAGCATGCATGGATTGGATTCTTGGATTCTTCATGTGATTATTCTCCTGAGCTGATTTATATGTACATGAGAAAGAAGACATTGTTTCATGATGATTTGTATATGTAAAGAGAATTATGTATCTTTGTATCAAGTATGTTTATGTAATTGTAAAGGAAATTGTAATAGGATTTGCTATGGTGAGTAGGAGAAATGTTCCATAATTATTCCTTGATGTAATGAATATTCTTTATGTAATAGAAGTTATGAATTCTATGGGAGAAAGAAATGAGATTGCTTATATGTATTTGTGTTGCATTTATATTGGCAAGATGAAATTATTCAATGCTAATCTATGGGATGAATGATGGAAAGGTTAGAATAGTTGCTTTGATTCTTATTAAGTAATTAGGTGTTAACTATATGAAAAGGCTTAATGGGAATGTTATGTGAATGAATTATTCATATGTGAGTTAATGTTAAGCTAGTTACATGGAAGGAAAATGGTTAATTGAATATTAGAATATGATGTTTTAAATGGATAATTTTTATGTTAGATGATGTCAAGTAGTGCTGTTAGGATACATTAGGGAATGGATGTGTTTGCAAGAGTATAATGTAATATTATGATGCTTTAATATGTTTTTATTCTTCTTGCGTAATATAGTTTCACGATTATGTACATTGTGATCTATGATATCTTGTGAAAGTTGATGTAGCATTGATGTATGTTAATGATAACATAGGGTAATGATAGTTTTTTGTTAAAAACTCTCTCCTTTTTGTTAGTAGATTATAGGTTATTTCTCTAGGGTATTTTGGCGGGCATTATATTTTTGCTTTATTTTTGCTTCTGCTTCATAAAACATTTTCTCTCTATTTTAATCATCTACCTCAGCCTTATTCTCATCTTTGAGTCTCTCAATCTCGTATGGGGAAATGAGAGCAATGTCATCTTTCACAATAAACTATATTTGATCTCTTTGAGTCTAAGGAGGAGGATATTGGTGCTCAATCACTATAGTAGAAGAGGATGCTTCTAATTCCTTCTTTGCTAGTTCTCTCTTCACATTGATATTTTCCATATATAGGTAATTGAAAGCTGCATTCAAGGCAACATGTCTTCTTTTTAATGCCTCATGGATTTAATCCTCTTCTTCAACAACAACTTGTGCAAATAGGGTTGAGTGGACTGAAACTATGGTAGCCTCTAGAGAAGAGGTGTCTTTCGATGTCCTTATTATTGCATCACCTAAATTTTCCTCCGCATCTTCTAACAATATGGGCTTATTTGTCCTAGGGGCCTTGAACCATTGGGTCAACACCTTGATTCTAGGTTATACCCTGTCCATCTGATGCCCCTTTTTATGTGGTGAATTCCTTGGCAAATGCAGGATCCTCTTACTTTATTACTTGATCTAGCACAAAAATTTCTTGTAAATCCCAATATGGGACTAGTAGCATCCCACTTTCTTTAACCATCGTCCTGGCTTCATTAGGAGTGATGTCAATGTTCTCTTGATCAAAATTTGTTGCCTTCTCTGACAATTCTTTGAATTTTGTTGGCAACCAAAAGCTTTTGAACTCAGGAGTTTTTATGAAATCATCATCTGAAACAAACTGTAGAGAAACAATCATTCTTTCATCCCCCACCTCCTCCAATAGAATAACATTTTTATAATATCCCTATCAACATCCATGGGCTCTTGTGTATCTTCTTCATCATGAAACATGTCATGTGAAGGGGAAATGGGAGGTTGATCCATGTCTTCTTCATCATCCTAGATATCTACAATTCTAATTTGTTCTCCGCTAGCCCTTTCAAGGGGTTTATTTGTTTGAGGACTTGTTGGAATCTCCTATTTCTCTTGGCCCATAATTTGTTTCCCTTTTCCTATAGCCACCATGGGCTTTGGTGGTTGATATGTTTCCTTTGTTGACCTAGGTAACTTCCCTTGAGCTTGGGTGTACATTTTTTGAAAAAATTGTAATTTCAATTTGTAGCATCGGAATTAGGAAATCATCAAAGCAATATATAAAAGGACATATTATTCATTATTAGCTCAATCACACATTGCAATGATCTAATCCTAAGCACACTCAATTGATCGTTAAATAACAAGATTGACAAAAAAGACAAGGATTGATGACGAATCATGATTGAAAATTGCTATCGACAAGACCTAATTCAAAAGCGAGAAAAATGAGGAATGCAGAAGAAGGACTCAATGCTCGCAAATGATAAAGACCAAGTGCGTGACATAGGAGGAATGTTAATGCGACGTAAAAACTCTAAAATGAGGCAATGCGCAAATGTTAAAGTATGATCCCGCAAGCGTTGACCATTTTTAGGTGTCTACACAATTGCATCCTCAAGGTAGGATTTTTGACATTTGTGCAAAATCCTCAAAACTCGGGATCCTTTCGCCTCTTCTCTCTTTAAAGCCTCTCTAAAATAGCCCACTATCTTATGTTATTTAAGGTTTTCTCAAGGCTGCAATTTCTTGCCAAATCTTCAAATTCAAGAGCTTTGTGGGGATATGATTTTCTCTTCATTTTATTTACCCTCAAATGGGTAATATAACCTTTTGGATCATAGTCCCTTATCTTTCCACTCTATAGGCAATAGTTTTCTCTTATGAATTCCTAGACATTCTCCAAAGACACATCCTAGAACAAAATCATTATACTAGATGCACTTAGGTAGATGGGTCCCCTTTCTTTCTGGTTCCACCCACTTCTTCTCCATCCACATCAACCACCACAAAAATTCCATGAATTCCCATCTCAGGGGAAAAACAATTAGTAGCTGACATAGTGCTTGAGAGAACCCATACACTCTTATCATTGTATATTCAACACAGAAGAAGAAATCATCAAAATTGTGAGACAAAGCATTTTTTCATAATTGCCCTTCTATTGGCCTCTTATTCTTGGCTCTTAGGTCCCTCACAATTTTTTATGGTAATCTTTGGCAATCAAGGCTACAACATGTCTAAAATTTTATAGAAAAGTGATAAAAAAAATGCAACATAATGAGACCTTTAGGATTATCCCACACTTGAGTCCATCTCTACATTGGCCACTACTCACCTTTAGAATCACACATGAAAATTTTGAGGCTTGGGCTCCATGTTGTCCTATTTTGAAAAAGGACGAGGTGAAATAAGAGGGAATAATGTTTAAAACCACCATAGATTGGTTTCTCTTCACCCTTATCAACCCTTCATGCAGTTGATCCTAAATATAAGTGGTAAAGTCATACAATTCATTTACATGAGAATGTTGGATTCTCATCGCCATCAACATTAGATTTACAACCATCTTTGTCTTCTATGGGTCAATTCATAAAATTTGACACAATGCATAATAGTTTCTGACAAAGTAATGGTCAAAAGTGACCAAATCAAAAGGCTCTTGTTCTGACTATAATAGATAATTATTTGATCCCTGGTACATTTTCTTTTTGTATCTTGGGATTTCATCTCTCCTCATAATCAATTTCTTCTTGTTGTATTCATCTTCAAACTTGGCTAGGTTAATCTCCCTGAAAGCTCCTTTGTTCAAGTCAAAACAAGATTCTATAGCCTCTTTGCTTATATCTACCATGATATTTCCTTTTGTAGTTCTAATTGTCATGGAATCAAGATGATATCTTCTTTCCATAAAAATGATCAATTCAAGCTCTAGAAAAATGTTCAAGGCACTACCAATTTGTTGAGGTCTAGAGTCCAAGGGTTTGATACTGGTATATTCTTATCTTTGTTGCCATAGAAAAATTAGAAAATGTGCCATGTTCTCTCTTCAGTTGCAACATCTCCACATTTGATGCATCTATCATTAAAAACCTTCTTCGAGTAATCTTGCATAGTAGAACCCTTAAAGATTTCAAGTGAGTCTTGATGCAAACCCCTAACTTCCTTCTTGTTGCTCTCAATTTTAGTTACTTGATTCACAACTTTTTTGCTATGGTTGTTGACATCTACAACTAGATGGGATTTTTGTAGGTTGCAGGGTGGTTGATTTCTTTCTCTTAGGATTTGAGCTCTCACTTTATTGAGGATTCTTCTCTATAGTTGGTTTAGTTGTGGTTTCCTTTTGGGAGCCATTCCCTTAGCTAGGGTTTATATTTTCTTAACTTCATGACTTCAATTACCTTACAGATCAATTCTCTTGAATTCTACAAACCAAACTTAGAAAGCAACAAGAATGGTGGCATTACTTATCTTGAAAAAGTTTTCCAAATGATTCTATTTCTGCAAATTCATGCTCCTCACTTGAAAATATTGGTCACTCGACCTGTTGATTGCATAGTGAGGAAATGAATTGTAAATTTTTTTATTTAAGCTTTGCAACTAATAATGAGTCTTGTCATCATTAATTTGCGTCATGTGAGTGTTTTGAGTTTGTGGGTTCAATATATGACCTCCACCCTTGATTTTTCAATAGAAAGCTAAGATCAAACCTTGACGTCCTTTGACTTGCTGATGTGGTGGCCTTTTTGTCTTTTTCACCTTACTTTTCTCATTATATTCCTTGCCCCTCAATCTTGCATCACCTTTTCCTACCTTAATTTATCGCTGCGAGGTAGAGGGGAACACTTATTTCCTCATCACTTCTCCTTACTATCTCACGAGGCACATTTTTCTTCTTTGTTTCTCTCGTAGGGTGGAGGGGAATAACTTCTTTCTATATTACCCCTTTGTCCCACATTGCCTTTTTCTCTTTGAATTTTCTCCTACAGGGCGAAGGGATGTCTTCCTTCAACTTATGTTTCATCCCCTCTATCCTACGATGATTTATTAACTTTGAACTTAATTGTGTGGGGATGAGGGGTATGAAATTTGCAACACAAAATGCTTTCCTCACTACCCTCAGACTTAAAGGTTAGAGGGACCATGAGGGACTTAGTTGCTGGGAAATTTAAGCCTAAGTTAAGACCTTAGGTAATTAAAGAAATATGCAACCAGTGGAGAATTTTACTTCTAACTTGAGGGGATAGTCAACGAATTATTTAACAAGATTTAATTTGTAACTGAAGACCTTGTCGATCGGTTTAGGGGGTCAAAAAAATGTTATCACTATAGGAAAACAAGTCAAGGGTAACATGAGCCCTTTTGACACTTAGAAGTTTTTTTATAAACCTCAACACATGGACAAGGGGCACTAAGAGAACTTTTAGAGCACAACAATTGGGGAATTTTGGCAGTCCTAACAATGACTCTAGTTGGGGATACTTGATCAGTTGGATCAAGGTGAGAATCTAGAACTCTGGGGGGTAGACTAGACAAACTAAACAAACACACAAATCTATATACAAAATGTACAACAAGCTAATGTGCATGGAGAGAAAGATTAAGCAAAGAGTGTTTCAAAAAATATCCATGCACTGGTAGTTTCTAAACTTCACCATCCATATTTTTTAGAAAGTGTGAATTTTCACCATTCTTCTTAGAGATGAAAAACATGCCTAATTATAGTGCCTCAAATTTTCCATGCCTACCTTTGTCTTGGCCCCTTGCATTCCATATCAACACTAAGTCATCAACATTAGATTTTTTGTTTTTTGTCCCCTTCTCAAACAAGTATTTTCTCTTCTATTGCACTTCTGAGCTTCACTCCTAACCTCATCTAACTCTACCACCTGATCCATCCTTTCCTCCATTGGTTTAGGGATGTCCCAATCATTTTCATGAATGAACTTGTACACTAGCAACATGTTGTTCATAGCTAGTCTTTCTTGTGGTCCATAAACCAATTCAAATGGTTATTTTCTAGTTGCCTTCTTAATAGTGATCCTATCAAACCATAAGGCAATCTTGAGCTTTGAATCCCAAGCTCTTTTGTTCTTCTCTAAGGTCCTCTTGATGATCTTCAAAATACTTTTGTTACCGGATTTTGCCTGTCTGTTCACTTGTGGGTGGTATGGGGATGAATTTGAGATAGTTATCCCATATTAACCACAAAACTCAATGAACTATTCTAATTTAAAGAACATTGAATTATCCATTATTAGTTTTATTGGGACTCCAAATCTAGTGATAATGTTGATCATCAAGAAGTCAATAACCACCCTAGTAGTTGCTTGTTTTGTTGGGACAACTTCTATCCATTTTGTGAAGTATTTAGTTGCAACTAGGATCCATTTTTGTACACCACCAAACTTCTCTACAATTTCTCCAATGAAATAAATGCCCCATTGGTAGAAATGAGCCTTATTTTCAATGGTCTTAGTGGTAATGAACTTGCATACTTTAGCTTACTAGAAAATTTTTGATAGGATTGACACTTTTTGACATACTTATGAGCATCAATAAAGAGGGTAAGCCAAAAGTAACCTGCCCTTAAGATCTTATGGGCAATTGTCTTAGTTGTGAAGTGGCCTCCACATACCCCTTCATATAATTCCTTCATCACTTTACTATCTTGACACTCATCTAAAAATAAGAGCAATGCACCATCTTGATCCTTCCAATACAAGTCACCTTGAATGAGCACATACCTAAGGGCTTGCAATTTTAGTGTTCTCTTCTGATTATTGGTCTAGTTATTAGGACATTTCATATATTTCAAGAAATATACAATATTGGTGTACCAAGGAGTTTGTTCAATGCTATGGGATTTCTCCTCACTTTCATCCGCACAGTTAACTTTTACAACATCCAATTTGGTCTCAGCCATCAACTTTTCTAATCCTTGTCCTCTGATCAACTTAGCGATTTGGATCTCTATATGAATTTCCTCAATTTTGTTGATCCATCTACACCTTTGGCCTGTTACTTCATTTTGGACAAAGATATCCTTTATAGTTGCATTAGGAACATATGCTACAACATTGGCACCCACCAAGTATTCCCTGAAGTTATTTAAAGCTTTCACCAATGCATATGCTTATTTTTTGCAATGCCATATTTAAGTTCAACTGCTTGGAGTGACTTGCTGAAGAACGCAATTGGATATTCATATCCTTCCCCATTTTTCTAGAGAATGATAATTGCAATGGTATGAAAATATGCAAACAAGAATATCTGAAAAGGCTTACTAAAAATCAAGAGATTTCAACACAAGGGCTTCTTAAATTGATCAACAACTTCTATAGTCCAATCAATCTTTGAAACTTTCTTCAACATCTTTGAGGTAGGTTTGACAATTTCATCAAAGTTGGAAGTGAGTCTTCTCACAAAGTTTATTTGACCAAATACTATTGTATGGATTTGATTGTTTTGGGAATTAGAATCTTATCTATAGCTACAACTCTTTCATGATCTATGCAAACTCCATCCTTGGACACAATATGCCCAAGTAACTTTCCTTCGGTCACAACAAAGTTACATTTCTTAAGATTTAGAGATATCCCATATTCTATGGCCTTGGTGAAGACTTTTTCTGGATGCATGTAGTGGTCTTCTGCCTTCTTAGAGAATGGATTTAAATCATCTTGGTAAACCACCATAATGATGTTTATTAATTTAGCAAATGAAACATCCATGGCTCTTTGGAATGTTGCTCTAGTGTTTGTCAATCCAAATGGTATTCTCACATAAACATAAGCTCCCCAAGGAGTTGTAAAAGCTATTTTATACTGCTCCGACTCCTTGACTTTAACCTTGTTATAACCTAAGAAGCCATCCATCATAGACAACAACTCACATCCAATAACCTTTTGTAACATAGCCTGCATGTTAGGCAATGGGTAGTTGTCTTTTAAGGAGGAGATGTTCAAATTTTTGAAATCAACACACAACCTTATGTCTCTATTCTTCTTCCTAACTAGCACTAAATTTAAAACCCAAGATGAGTGCTGAATGGGCTTTATTATACCTCCATCTCCGATCTTCATTAACTCCTGTTGCATTTTTGGTGCCAAGGTTGGGTTGATAGGCCTTTTCTTTTGTCTGAAGGGTTTAACATCCAGTCTTAATGAGATCTCATGCTAGAAAATATCCTCTCTATATGCCTTAAAATAATCATATGACCATGCAAATACATGTTTGTATTTTCTTAGCAAATCTATCAACGTTGTTCTAATCTTAGGACTGATCTTTATGATATAAATGTTTTTTGGAGTAGATTCAGTTCCTAAGTTCACTTCTTCTAGATCTTCTTTATTAATAGGGGTAGGTTTCATGACACTATTATCATTATTGTCAAACACTCTTTCTAGTGCAACCGGTCCTCTTGGGATTTTGTTGGTTTTCAACTATACAACTTCATTCCCAAAGATAGTATCTTTGCCATCCATAACTTCAACAAAAGCATTGAAGTCAATCTCTTGTATTTCATATTGGTCTATGCATTATGAAAAATTTAGAAAATCATCATCATCTTGAAAATCCTACCAATTGCAAATGTTTTCAAGGATATAAGGTTTGACTTTTACTTCCACTTTTAAAATCCCTACCAAAGTAACACCACCACTCCTCAAACCTACATTTTCTAAGAAATCAACCATAATATTATTAGTTCTATCCACCTAGCTAATAGAGAAAGCATCAAACAATACAAGGGTGTCCCAAACAACAAAATTTTACTATTTCTATGTTTTATTCTTTGAGGAGGATTTAGATCTGACTTGTGAAATAATTAACTTAGCTTTCTGAAAAAATTGTCAGCATCATAATACCATGTTTCATAGCCATAGTGAGGCCTAGAAACAATGCCTCACATTCAACAACATTATCTATACAATCAAAGGACAACACAAAGTAATACTTGAAGGTCTTCCCAATAGAATATGTATAAAAAAGTACACTCACATATGAACCTTCCTTGCTATAAGACCCATCAAAAAACATCTACCGTAGTTCTTCCTTGTCATACTAAAGTGAATCCACCATGGGATCTATATTCTACATTTGAGGATGTTCTATATTTACCTTGAAATTACCCACGCCCATGTCATGAAAATACACCATCTGATCCGAGTCTATTTGTCAACAATATCTTCAGACCATGGCTTCCTAATCAATGTAAATTTTTTCCCATTGATAGGGATAGTTGTATATGACAAATATAGCTACACATTTCCTCCTACAACTATATTCCACTATCTAGATAACAATATCCTGTAATTGGGGGCTAAATCTGTAACTGTTATGTCTACTTTATATATAGCTTCAGTGTAAGAAGCCATTTTTTCTTCTACATCCTTTATGACTTCTATCACTGGGATAGACCTATTATCCATGACATAACATTTCCCATATGGATTATCAACCAATAACCCTAGTTATTTCATCACTACCATCAAAATTATGTTAATGGAAGCTCTGAAATCGATCATGGATTTTTTTGCCAACTTATTATTGATCAATAGGGTTGTGTAAATGGGATCAATCTATGAAGGAGACTTAGTGATATTAGTCCCTAGGTATACCTCAGGAGTTTTAATTGTTTATGATCTAACATCCTCAAATTTTTTAGTTTCCTCCTCTTGATTTTGTGACTACTTAGGGAACGAACCTAACTTAGCCAAGACGCTTGACAACAAGGACACCACACTATTTATATACTCCTATATTTTCATCATTTTTAATAATGGTAGAAAAAAATTGATCTGAGATAATGTTTGAGCAAAATACAATGTTGGAACATTTGGGACAAAGTGTGTATAAGCTTTACTTACCTCCCCTTTGGGAGTTCTTTCCTTATTAGCCAAAAATTGAGGCTTAGTATCATGTTTCATTAGATCTTTTCTTTCTACTTTGTCACCTTTTGATGTCTCGCTTGGAACATATTGCTGATTTTTTTGATACCTGGGGTTTTTGCCTTTATCCTTAGGTTTGTGGATTGTTGCTTGTGATTTGTTCACATTTTGACTCTCCTTTATGAACATGCTCCCAGGTTGTCCATGTTCTACATTTATAGTCTATTTTCTCAATTGATAGTTGCTCTTTTCTTGAGAAACTACTGCAACTATGAGAGATTTTATCTCTTCTTCAATTGGTCTTCTCAAATTTGCATTTCTCTAATGGTTGTTAGTCATGTATATGGTGGAATCTCCATGGTCCTCATCCTCACGATCTAAGAATATTTGTTGCTCATTGGCTAATCAAAATAATCTATGGGCATTTATGTCACCATATTCTGCATCATTTTTGATGAATCATATGCTTCTTCAATTGCATATGGTTGAATTGATAACATGTTAATTATGTGATTAGCATCATATTGCCAATAATCCTTCTCATCAATGGAATCTTTTGAATCTTGGATAGATTTTTCAACCACACAATGTACAAGGGAATTAGGGAAGCTACATACTATACACCAGGGGTTGTCCTCCACCACATTTTCACTAGGCCTCTTTAGGGGATCAGGGGTTTGTTTACTTGACTTCCCTTTAGCATTATTGTTATTGCTACCAATTGGTTTACCATCACACTAGTTTGTATTATAAGGCATGTCATGCAATTGTGACCGATATTTCCTCTAAAAATTTAGTCTATCATGAGAGATTCCCTTTTCATTCTTTGCAACTTTTTAACTAAGGTATTTTAGGGTATTGATGACCTTATCAAATTTGATCTTTGCTTTGGGTTATTTTCTTTGATGACCCTTTGGGTTTTGGAGAATCCTCACATCATCCCTCTTTCCAAACTTACCAAATGTTTTATTTTTATTTTCAATCTCTAGAGAAACCTTAAAAGCATCTTCCAATGTTTGAGGATTCTTCTTTCATAGCTCATAGCCCATCTTAAGGTCAAAAACCTTCTTATAGAAAACCAAACACATGAGATCAATGGGATGCAAATGTATAGGTATCTTATTGTACAATTTTTTGAACTTGGTGTTGAATTATAGCATTGATTGATTGTACCCCTCTTGAATGCTAGTAAATTCATGGAGAGAAAATTATGGATTATAATGATTAACATATTCATACCTGAAGACACTTCTGAGCTCATTCCATGAATTAATTGATGCATCAGGTAATCTCCTATACCAATCTCTGGCATCATTAGTTAAAGAATGCATTAACAACTTCATAAACACATCCTCATGTTCCACTTCAAAGTTGTCCATGACATTTACAAAGGCTCTCAAATGGCCTTTACTTGAGGTTGCATCATTTCTAGAGAATTTTGGGAGAAACTTTCTAACCTCATTATTAATGGCATTGGGATATCCTTGTATATCAATGAAATCCAATTTCCTATATCTATCCAATTGCATAGGGCCTTTGGCATTAACATTTTGAGCCTTATTTTGTGGTCCTTGTTGCTAATCACCAGATGGAGGAGGAACATAATTGTATGCACTAGCATGGGGGTTGACATTTCCCAAGTTCAGTTGATTTGGTTTGCCTTGATTATATTGATTTAAATATCCCTGATTAAATTGTTGATTTTGATATTGTTGGGCCAACTACTACTGGTATTGCTGATATGCATTGAGACCACCAATAGGGTTGAATGGGGGGTACTAAGGTGGATCTTGGAGTTGATTATACCCTTATATAGTATATTGATGTTGCACATGCTATTGTTGAGCGACTCCCCCTTGGCTTGTGACCATGGCATGACTACCTACAAGGGGTAAGGGTATACTTGCAACATTACTTGATGTGTTCAAATCTATAGTAGTTAATGGAGTAGACAATAACATACTTCCTTTCCCAACATATGACACATGTTGGCTCATTTGTGAGCTATGAGAAACAATTCTAGTAGATTTCAATGACATGGTGGTAACTATGGGAAATGATGGATGTGTGCTAGTCATTGCATATGTCAAAGCATGAGATGCATTTGATGCAGAAGGCATGCATGTAGATGATGTCTTAGGATGGGATGTTGGAACATTTAATGGCATAGATCCTAAGGCTTCACTTGATGAAATATTTACATTTTAATTAAGAGGGACAAACAGTAAAGGGAAAGCTGTGGGATTCAAAATCTCTTGCGCCATGACTTCTCTCCATTTTAGGAGTTGCATCAAGGTCATTTGAGCTTTCATTTTCTCAATCTCAGTTTGAAGTTTTTGTTTTGTTGGCTCTCTTTAGGGACCACCCAATGTGGAACATGTGTTTGTATCGAGAAATTGAGGTAGATAAGGTTGAGCATAGGATTGGATAATTATTACAGAGTGTGAAAAAATATTTATAGAATTAAATGAATTTTGTGCAACTGCTAAGATTTATGCATAACATTGTTCACACTCTCTTTGAACTCTAACTCTCTCAACTTCCACCATCAACTTATCCTAGGTAACCTTTGCCTGGATAGGATCTATATAAAATGAGTTTGTAGACTCTGAAGGAGTCTTGTTTGCCATTGGGAAAGTATGATCAAAATAAAGGCTCTCTTTAGGGGAAGAGTTCTCACTATTGGTATGATCTATCCCATAAATAGATGTGTGAGAATGAATAGAGTATTTCTCTACTATATCCTTTCCCTTTTGATAATTAGGCAAATTTAATCTACCCTTAGAATTATTTAAGGAAATTTCAACATTGTTGCTCACTAAATCTAGTGTAGAAGGGGATTTAGGAATACCTTTACTTTTAGCAGTCCACCTCTTGTTCATTACCTTCTGGCATGACCACTTATCTGCATTTCTTTTTTGATTAGCTTATGTGTTTTTATTTGGCATGCTTTTAGCAAATTTAAGATTCAAAATTCTTACTCTTTTGCGTGGCTATTTGTTGAACATTTTCACCACTCATACTTGCTTTACCAGCTTGGAAATACAATTTTTCAGATTCACTACCCAAACATGGGAACTAGTAAATATTTGAAAATACTAACATATATACAAATTTATCACAAATTGTTAAACCGATGGATAAATATCTGGCCCTTAACATCCTAGATAGACTACTAGGCTACAATTTTGACAAAACTATGATAATTCCCCAATAGAGTCACTAGTCTATTGGTGTTTCCAACTGATTTCCCAAATTCACCTAAGAATAAGCCAAGTTCTCTCAATAGGAATTTGGATTAGTGGCCAACGAACAAGATCTCAACCAAAGGTTGAATTATCGCCTAGATTTTAGGCTCTACAAGACCTAGGGGGTGACCCTTTGCAATATTTAAAGAATTTATAATAATATAGACTAATATTGCAACAATGTAGATTACTTCCAACACAAATAATCTAGAATGCATGTATTTGACTTTAGATTGGCTCAATTCATAGTTATTTAACATTGTCATGCACAATTGGGAGTAAATTTTAGCCTACATCTACTCCTACTAATAGAAAAGGAAAATTGAGATCAACAATATTTGAAGTGGTATTTGAAATTCACTTGGAATTCTTATAAATCAGTGCCTAATCTAGGCAATAGAGTCACAATTGAGAAATGTCATAAAATTTTAACTACTTAGCTACTTAGATGACATACAATGATGTCTGGCACCAATGTAAATCTGTAAATCACTTCAAAACATTTTTACTGATCACCATTGCATCCTCCATCTTGTTGAACTAAATTCACAACATTTAATCCTTCCCTTAGAAATAACTTGTCAACATAATTCATATCCATAATGCAAATTTGTAGAGACAAATTTTCTTGCCCTTAATAGAAACAATTCATACAAAATGGAAAATCACAAGGAGGACACAATTTGAAGCAATTTTTATTCATTCATTCTTTCAAAAGGGCTAGTACATTCATGAAAGACCTAGTTCACACAAAATGAAATTCTATTACTTATATTTTAAACTTGCTATTCTACCCACCCATTTAGAAAATTTAGAATCATAGAACCCCTTGCAATTGGCCTTGAATTCCCTTTTATAGAAAAGAAGGGTGAAAAACAAGCTTCAAGCCAATTGTTGACATGTCAAAATATAATTTGCCTATTTGAGAATATTCTAAGTACCTTTTTTGACTTCATATAAGACAAAAGTTACTTGTATTCAAAAAGGGAAAAATGCAAATATAACCACCTTTAGAAAATTGCCACTGAAAAAAAACTATTGATGTAACATGATGATATGTTGCATTACATAGATGGTTGCTTCATTTTGGAGACAAAATTCACTGATGGTGAGGTGGAAAATGCAGAAACTGAAAATGGGAGAAATAAACAACAATTTAAAACAAGCCTTGTGAGATGACCAAGGCACTGAACAATGTGTGACCAAGATATATTTGCTCACAACATAATCAATTGTCTTGATTTTTCATAGGATACCCATGATTTGATGATCAGGATAGGTGCCCATGTATGTAGCTACGTTATGTGTGAAGAAAATTCCATCCCTCCTAACACTGTGTTCTCCATTCATTATTCTTTAATGGTACAATATTGTTGATGCCATTGTGCAATGTGAAAATTGGTTGGCCACTTGAAAGTCTGAAGCTCCCAAATTTTTCTTGGGGCCTCCCCACGCTTACTCTCAACCACATTATTGGAATTTTCTATGAATTTTTCATATAAAGTATTAGTATCAATGAATTTATCAATCACCAAATGATAAGTATATATTTATGGTTGATCCCCTTCATTAATTTTTCTGATGGCTACTTGTATCATTTTTTCAAATCTTTCTTCCATATATCTAAGCCTATGATTTCACCATTTTCATCTACAATATATAGAATTATACAATGTTGGAGTATTTTGAAAGAATCTATCTTTTCCTTATAGGCCAACTCCTTTCTCTTAAGATACTACAACTCCTTGACCATAATATTCAACATTTTCCATGTGGCACTAAGAGCTAACAAAGCTATTGAGAGGTTTCTAGTGGCCTTATATAATTGTCAAAACTCCAACTTGTGGTTGCCATGCATCACTTAATGGCTTCAAAATTGCAATGAATTATTTGCATTGCTTCAAAACTAGGGGCAAGGTCTGATATGACAAATGAACCTTAGCCAATTTACCCAAAACTACTTGTAACAAATGTAAAATAGTCCATACCATCACATGTAAAGATTTTTCCTTTATTTTTGCTTCTACTTCATAAAGCATTTTCTCTCTCCTTTTAATCATCTATCCTAGAGCCTTATTATCATCTTTAAGTCTCTCAATCTCATATGGGGAAATGGGAGAAATGTCATCTTTCACAATAAAATATATTTTATCTCTTGGAGTCTAAGGAGGAGGAGCTTGGAACTCAATCACTACAATAGAAGAGGATTCTTTTGATTCTTTCTTTGCTAATTCTTTCTTCAATCTAATATTTTCCATATATAGGTCATTAAAGGCTTTATTCAATGTGGTGTGTCTTCTCTTTAATGCCTCATGCCTTTTCTCCTCTTCTTAGATAGAAGTTTATGTAAATAGGGTTGAGTGGGCTACAACTGCGATAGCCTCTAGAGTGGAGGTGTCTTTCAATGTCATTATTGCATCACCTACCTTTTCCTCCACACCTTCCAACAATGTAGGCTTAATTGTTTTGGTGGCCTTGAACCATTAGGATAGCACTTTGATGTTAGGGTTATAACCTTTTCCTCTTATGCCCCTATTTATAGTGAATTCCTTAGAAAATGAAGGATCCTCTTTCTTTATTACTTGATCTATTAAAAATAATTCTTTTAAATCCCAATCTGTGACTAGTAGCATCCTAGTTTCTTTAACTATCCTCTTGGATTCATCAGGATTGAATTCGAAGTTCTCTTGATCAAAATTTGCTGCCTCCTCCTCTCATAATTCTTTGAATTTCCCTTGTAGCAACAATCTTTTGAACTCAAGAGTTTTGATGGACTAATCATCTAAAATAAAGTGTAGAGAAGTAATCATTCTTTCATCCTCCACTTCCTCCAATGGGATAATATTTGGCATAAGAGCCCTATTAGCGTCCATGGGCTCTTGTATATCTTCTTCATCATGAAACATGTCATGTGGAGGGGAAAGGGGAGGTTGATCTATCTCTTCTATATCATCCTAGATATCTACAATTCTAATTTGTTTTGCCCCAACCGTTTCAAGGGGTTGATCTATTTGAGGACTAGCTCGAATCTTTTGTTGCTCTTGGTCCATAATTTGTTCCTCTTTGCCTATAACCACCATGGGATTTGGTGGTTGATATGTGGGCATTTCCTTTGTTGACCTAAGTAACTCCCCTTGAGCATGTGTGTACAATTATTAAAAATTTTGCAATTTCAATTGCATCCTGAAGGTAGGATTTTTGACATTTGTGCAAAATCCTAGAAACTCAAGATCCTTCTGCCTCTTCTCCCTTTCAAGGCTCTCTAAAATAGATTACTTTCTTTTGTTATTTAAGGTTTTCTCAAGGCTACAATTTCTTGCCAAATCTTCAAATTCAAGAGCTTAATGGGGGTAGGATTTTCTCTTTATTTTATTTACCCTCAAATGGGTAATACAACCTTCTAGACATAGTCCCTTATCTTCCCACTCTGTAGGTAGTAGTTCTCTCTGATTATTCTCGAGACATTTTCCAAAGACTCACATCTTACAACAAAATCATTATATTGGATGTACATAGGAAAATGACTCCCCTTTGTTTTTGGTTCCACCCACTTCTTCTCTATCCATATCAACTTCCACAAAAATTCCATGAATGCCAATCTTGAGGGAACAACAATTAGTAGCCAATGTGATGGTTGGGGGCACCCATACATTCAAAGAAGATGAACTCACAAAAATTGTGAGAGAAAGCATTTTCTGGGAACTGTTGGAGATTGTTGGACATTGTTGTTGCTAGTATATGTTGTTTTCATTGATGTCAACATATTACTTTGAGTTTCTTTGGTGATTGCAGATTGAGAAGATCTTATGATCCAATTTGCAATTTTGTTTTGTTGTCTTGGTGCTTTGCAGAGCTCGGTATTTCCTCCGGTATATTCCAGTGTGATTTGATATTGAGCTGATATTTTTGGATATTGTTCAGGATGGTCTTGTGTATCTTAATTTTAGATGGATCATGTTTTGGTGCTCCACAAGTTATCTTTCTTTGTGATAGTTGCTGATTGGTTGTGTTCCTAAGTTTTAGACATTGACATATGAAGATTTGATAAGTGGTGTTGGTGCAGTTGTTTTCGATGATTTTAACATGCTTGCTGGTGTTTCCTAATTATGTCCTATTGGTCTTGATGATCCACATTAATTGTTGTGCAAGTTATTGGTGGTTTTCATGAATCTATGATGTTCTTCTTGTTATGTAGTATTTCTAGTGGTGTAGTGTGTTGCGATTGTTCTTGGCGTGATTTCCGGTGGAGTATGTGTTTGGGAATTTGAATTAGGTCCGTGTTATGTCATGTAAATAATTGTATTGGTTTGGTGGTCAATCTTTGTATCATGTGATGTAATTTTATAATTATGAGTTGAGGGTTTAGCCGACCTTGTTGTCAAGGTTGATGATTTGTATATATAGGTGGTATTGTCATGTAATTTGGGTGTTGTGATTGTGTCTGCCTTATCAGAGAGCGGTGTATGTGTGAATAGTGATTCATCCTTCAGGATTGTGATTGAGAAAATATTGGTGTTGCAGACCAGACAATTATGCTTAATCAGAACTATAATCAGGCATTTGGAGATGCTATTCTTTTAGTTCATTCCTTTCAAATTGTAGTCCAAATCTTGTTGTAAGTTAGTGAGACTTCCCTGAGGGTTGTAGCCTTTCGGGTCACTATCTTTTGAGCAGTGAGCTCTAGGCAATGTGCCTGAATGCATGTGTATTCCCCATTGTAATATTTTCACATACTACTATAAAGTATCATCTTACTATGGGTAGGTTCCCACCTTTTTTTTTTTTCCCCTTAACCGGGTTTTCCACATCAAAATCCTGGTGTTTAGTGTTGTGCTTCCAATTTTCTTATCCTTTTTATTACTATAGTTTATCATATTTGTATTTGTGATTAAGTTAGGAAATCTGGTGAAGACTGATTCATTCCCCCCTCTTAGTCTTCCTTCATTGTTTCTGCCAACAGTAACTACCTTTTTGTTGGCCTCTTATCCTTGGCTCTTAAGGACCTCTTAATTATTTCTGGTAATCTTTGACAATCAAGGCTACACCACCTTAAAAATTTCATAGCAAATTGATAAAAAAATGCAACATAATCAAACCTTCAAGATCCTTTATCGCACACTTGAGTCCATCTTTGCACTGGCCATTGATCACCTTTAGAATCACACATCACAATTTTGAGGCTTAGGTTCCATGCTATTCTATTTTGAAAAAGGATGAGGTGACATAAGAGGGAATAATGATTAAAAACCATCATATATTGGTTGCTCTTCACCCTTGTCAATTCTTCATGTAGTTGATCCTAAATATAAGTTGCAAAGTCATACAATTCATTTACATGAGAACGTTGGATTCTCATCATCATCAACATAAGATTTAAAAGAATCTTTGTCTTTTGTGCATGAATTTATATAATTTGACATAGTGCATAGTAGGTTAGATGACAAAGTAATGTTGAAAAGTGACCAAATCAAAAGGCTCTTGTTCTAACTGTAACAGATAATTCTTTGAATCTTGGTACCTTTTCTTTCTATATCTTGGGATTTCATCTCTCCTTAGAATCAATTTCTTCTTGTTGTATTCACTTTCAAACTTGGCTAGGTTAATATCCCTCAAAGCTTCTCTATTTAGGTAAAAAATAGATTTTATAGCCTATTTGCTTCTATTTTCCATGATATTTCATTTTGTAGTTCTAATTGTCATGAACTCCTAGGATGATATCTTCTTGCCATAAACTTGATCAATTTAGGCTCTATAAAAATGTTTGGAACTACCAATTTGCCAAGGTCCAGAGTCCAAAGGTTTGATACTAGTATGCCCTCATCTCTATTGCCATAGAAACACCAAAAAATGTCCCACCCTCTCTTTAGTGGCAACATCTCCACATTTGATGCATTTGTCATTAAAAAACTTCTTCAAGGAATATTGCATGGTAGAACCCTTGAATATTTTGAACAAGTTTTGATGCAAACCCCTATCTTCCATCTACTTTCTCTCAATTTTAGTTAGCTTCTCCACAACTTTTTTTTCTAGGGTTTTTATGTCTACGACTACTGCAGGTTGAGTTTCTATAGGTTGTGGGGTGGTTTCTTTCTTTCTCTTAGGTTTTGAGCTCTCACCCTATTGAGGAGTCTTCTCTGTAGGTGGTTTACTTTTGGTTTTCCTTTTGGGAGCCATTTCCTTATATAGGGTTTATATTTGCTTTACTTCATGAACTCAATTACCCCACTGATTAATTCTGTTGATTTCTACAAACCAAATTTAGAAAGCAATAAGAATGGTCACATTACTTGTCTTCAAAAGCTCTTCCAAATGACTCTATCACTATAAATTTGTGCTACTCACCTAAAAAAATTTGTTCTCTTGATCTCTTCATTATGTAGTGAGAAAATTAATTGTAAAGATTTTGATTTAAGCTTTGCAATCAACACTAAGTCTTGTCACTATTAATTCACTTCATGTGAGTGTTTTGAGTTTGTGGCCTCAAGATTTGAACTCCACCCTTGATTTTGCAATGGACAATTGAGATCAAACCTTGACCTCATTTGACTTATTGATGTGGTGGTCTTGAACTATCTTCTAACTAGACCAATGCACATTAGTTCAAAATGGAAAGGGGTAATACCCCTAACTTTTATCAAAGATACTCAAAAGTATCTTTACACAATGCTTTAGTGAAGATATCTAGAATTTGTTCCTTTGTAGGTACATATTCAAGTCTTACTTCATTATCCAACACTTTTTCCATTAAGAAGTTGTACCAAATAGATATATGCTTTATTCTGGAATGCTGTACCAGATTCTTTGAAATATTTATTGCATTGGTATTGTCACACATGATTGAGATAGGGTCATCAAAATTTACACCAATGTCCTTGAAAGTCTACTTCATCTATAAAATCTGTGTGCAACATGAAGATGTTTCAATGTATTTTGCTTCAGCTATAGATAGAGACACATAGTCCTACTTTTTACTCAACCAAGAAACTAATTGGGAGCCAAGAAAGAATGCTCCTCCACTTGTACTTTTCCTTTCATCAATACTTTTGACATAGTTTAAATCAATATAAGTTGTCAAGGTAAAATCTGAGTTCCTAGGATACCACAAACCAAACTCTTATGTTCCTTTTAGATATCTGAAAAATCCTCTTTAATACCACAACATGTGATTCTTTTAATTCTTGTTGAAATATGGCTACCAAATGTATTTCATACATGATATTTGGTTTAGTAGCAGTCAAATATAACCATCCTCCAATCATTGACCTATACTAACTTGCATCTTCCTTAGAAGATTTATCATCTTTGGTTAAATTCCATCCGGTGGTCATAGGTGTACACACCGATTTAGAATTATCCAACCCAATATTCTTTAACAACTCCTTAATGCACTTAGACTAAGAAATGAAAATTCCTTTATCATTTTGATTAACTTGCAAACCAAGGAAGAAATTTAACTCAACGATCATGGATATCTCAAATTTCTTTTGCATCTCATTAGCAAATATTCTTCACATATCCTCATTTCCTCCAAGGATTATATCATCAACATATACTACAACAATTAGATTTTTACCTAAATCAATCTTGAAATATAGATTATTGACAGTTGAACCTTTCTGAAATCCTTGATCAACCAGGTACTTGTCTATCCTTCCATACCAAGCTCTAGGGGCTTGTTTTAGTCCACATAGAGTCTTCTTCAATCTACAAACAACATTTGGATCATCTTTCAACCTAAAACCTTTTGGTTGCTCAATATAAACTTCCTCTTTCAATTCTCCATTCAAGAATGTTGATTTCACATCCATCTGATAAACCTTGAAATCCTTAAATTCTAAAAATGACAAGAACATCCTGATTGCATCCATTTGAGCAACTAGGGCATAAGTTTCATCAAAATCAATGCCTTCAATCTAAGTATAACCTTTGCAAACCAACCTTGCTTTGTTTCTTACAACCTTTCCATCTTCATCTAGTTTATTCCAAAATACCCACTTAGTTCAAATCAATTTCTTGTCTTTTGGTTTGTAAACTAATTCCCATGTCTAATTTTTCTTAATCTGATCCATCTCTTCTTTCATTGCCTTCATCCAATTTTGATCACTACAAGCTTCTTCTACTATTTTTGGCTCAATTTTAGATAGTAAACACAATAAAACTTGTTCTTGAGTTTCTTTTCTTCTTGTGATAATGCATTTACTCTTGTCTCCAATAATCTGATCTTCTGAATGATTCTTCTGAACATCTATTTAGGTTTTGGATGTAGATGCTAGAGCATTTTGATTGAATTCTTTTCTTCTCTTCTAGTTTCCTCTTCCTTTTTCCTATCACTATACTCATCAGATTCATATCTTATCAATATATCTAAGTCTTTTGATGTACTTTCATCAACTTTCACATTTGCACTTTCAACAATCTTATTCAGCCTTT
Organism: Cryptomeria japonica; assembly: GCF_030272615.1. Classification (NCBI taxonomy): domain Eukaryota; kingdom Viridiplantae; phylum Streptophyta; class Pinopsida; order Cupressales; family Cupressaceae; genus Cryptomeria; species Cryptomeria japonica. The sequence goes on along the minus strand of NC_081414.1, from coordinate 578,873,230 downwards.
TGTTGTAACACCGATATGCTTTGCATGATCCAATTCTTCTTGAAGATTCACAATCTTGCATGATTGTTTATAGCCTTCCATTGATAGGATCTTTCTCTTTAGGCTATTAGTCCCTTTACCAAGGAAATGGCTCTGATACCAATTGTTAGGTCTAACTTAGAAAGCTAATGTACTGAGAGAGGAGGGGTGAATCAGTACTTCAAAACTTTTCTTGAAAAACAATTTTACTGATAAACACAAACTAAGTATTGCTAATCTCATAAATATATAATACTGAAACATAATCATAGAAATAACATCCATCAAAATTTCACTCCATAACTCAAAGATTTTTGGTCATGCAAAAACTCTTGGTTAGAGAGAAAAACTGCGGTGGGGATGGCACCCACAATTTCACTACTGCAGTAATCAAGATTGCTCGGTTAGAGCTACATGTTTAGCGGTTTTTGATAGCTTACCCTATTAGGAGTATAAAGATATTTAGATCTACCTTGCTAAAGGATTTTACAAACACTTTTACAAAATGTTGTACCTGGTTAAAGGCTTTACAATTTATAGACTTTATTAGAGTCTTGTACCCTGTTAAAGGTTTCTAACACAACAAATAATTCAATCAAAATCTTTACAAAATATCTGCAACTTCACATCTGAAATGTTATAGTAGACTCTATGTGCTCAATATGAAATTACCTTGCTCATAGCATTCCTCAGTAATTGATAAATAAACTCGGTAACCACTTCTGTATACTCTGTCCCTTATAATGTTCTCTAAAACCTTCTCGGTAACCTCTAAATATCTCTGTCAATCTTCTTTCTTCACTATAACATCACTTGGTATTTTCTCTCTTGATTTTCCATGTCACATATGAAATACTCAAATCATTCTATTTATATAGATCTCTAAGACGGTGATCTGTTCATGCTTCGATCATACAAACATGTTTTATTGAATGAATAAACATAGAAATTACATAGAAATTATTTCATTGGATATTCTTCCTCAAAATCATACAAAATCTTTAAATGCAATTTCCTATGTAATAATGGTTTCATCTTCTTGAATCTTGTAACATGTTTCACATGTGTGTCCAGGTTCATTGAATCTAGTAACACATTTCCACTTGGTTCAAATTAACTCGGTATACCTTCTTTGCTGCTCGGTAGACATATTAACTCGGTGTATATCATCTTGGTGACTTGTCTCTCTTCTGTAACCGACACCGATAGCCTTGGTATTTATCAACTGGACTTTTTGGTAGTATTAACCGACTAGAGTATATAGGATGGCTTTGGGCATAAAACTAATGACAACTTAGTAAATAGCAACACAGATTCATATCTTACCAATATATCTGAGTCTTTTGATGTACTTTCATCAACTTTCACATTTTCAATTTCAACAATCTTATTCAGCCTTTTGTTGTAACACCGATATGCCTTTCTCTTTGTTGAATAGCATAAGAATATGCTTTCATTTTCTCTAATGTCAAATTTTCCAAGATTATCCTCATCTCTCTGGATATAGCACTTGCTTCCAAATGCTTTGAAATATTTTAGTATCATTCTATCATGCCAAATTTTATAGGATGTCTTCCCATATTTCTTCCGGTATAGACTTCTGTTAAAAATGTATGCTCCTGTCTGAATTGGTTCTCTCTAGTAGACATATAGTAAACCTTCTCCTTTCATCTATTTCTAGCTGCCTCTTGTATAGTTTGATTCATTCTTTCCACTACACCATTCTATTGCAGTGTCCAAGGGACAGATAACTATCTTCTAATGCCATGTTTTTCATAGAAAGCATTAAACTCATCAGAAATAAATTCTCCTTCTTTGTCAGACCTTAAACATTTGATTTTCCTATCAACCTCATTCTCAACTTTTGCCTTGAATATCTTTAATTTTTGTAATGCCTCAGACTTCTATCTTAAAAATGCAATGCAAGTAATTATATAATAATCATCAATTAATAACATGAAATACCTCTCACCTTGCAAACTCCTTATTCTGGTCGGACCACATAGATTTGTGTGTACAGAATCTAGTAATCTGGTGGATGAATACTCTTTTCCTCTGAATGTGCTCTTTGTCTACTTTCCTACTTGACATTCCTTGCAGATGGATGTATCCAGTTTGGTCAATCTCAATAAATCTCACATTGTACTCTTCGAACTAATTTGTATAAAGTTATCAAATTTGATATTGCACATCCTCTGATGCCATAGTCAGTTGTCATCAAGTTGAGATAACAAGCAATGTCTTGTAGCTCCTCCTAGCTGATACATATTTTCATTTGTCCTTCTTCCGGCTGCAATAACCATTTTGGAATCCTTCCAAATCTCACATCCATTATCCTAAAAAACATGTAATGGGTGGAAAATTAGGGTTTCCACTATTAGATATATGGAAAACCACTAATTTTCCATTACATTCAAAAGAGGGATGAATTCAATATATTTAGTCACAAATCAATAATGATGAGGGCTGAAATAGTAATTGGATTCAAGGGGTTAGTGTTGATTGCCCTCTTTTGTGAGTTGAAATGCTGAAATTAGAGAAAAGTGTTGGGAGTGAAGGTAAAAATGTGAAAATAGCAAGCTACAGTCATCAAAGTTTTGCATGCACCTAGACCTGAGAAATATATGCAGATTCAAATCTGATCCCTAAAAAAGCTCCAAAAGTATTGGGACTGGTGTGCCTGTTTCCCTAGTCCTCCTACTTTTTTGTACGCCAAAGAGTGTTGATTCATCTCTACAAATAATGCCTATTTTGAAGAGTACGACTCCGTACCTATTTCTTGCACACAAAAGGAAAGGGAAATAGGTTGGGAATAGGGGCTTGCCTAATCCAAACCTGAGTTTAGGAATTAACCTTCATTGAAATATTACAAATAATCAAATAAATGATGGAAGCATATACCTCAGATTTGTAATGAATGATAATGATGATTTTCTTTCTTGAATGTAATCACATATGTTGTATGAAATGGGGTGAACATGACAAAACCCTAATCACATACACATGCTTGCAAATGAATGATGTAATTTTGCTCCACAGTTGATGAATGAAGAATGCAACCTTGAAGACCTCTAGAGATGATTAATGAATACTTCAATGCTTGAATGATTGATGATGATAATTTCACCCTTCTCTTATGATGTTTGTATATTTGTGTTATGTAAATGAGAGGGGAGAAACTCATATACTTTCCCATTGAAAAAGGCATTAATTCTCTGACATAGGCTGCCACGACGAGAGATTTATCACTCCTTTTTAAAGAGGAAAGAGGGGACCAAGAAAGGGGCCATCTAAGGGGGACCAAAGCATGGAACCCTGGTCCCAATGAGGACCAAAGCACCATGCCTTAGTCCTATCCCTTTTTAGGGCTGAACTAAGGGGTTATGTGGAGGATGAAGTGAAAACAAGGCCGAATTCACACTGTATAAGGCCTTAATTAGGTATAGGGATTAAAACACTAAGGTAAGGGCCTGAAATGTGATCAAAATTGAAAAGGGGTGCAATTTTAGGATGCTACATTTAGCCCCCACTTTAGTAGGAGTATGAGCTTACACAAATAGTCATGATAAAATAGATGAAAGAGAGATGAAGAGGAGGAATGTGAAGCAAGATCACAAGGAGTATAAGACATCACTAATTTTGAGGAACCAAGCACCGAATCTTAGGATCTTAACTCACTCAAAAATATGCAAGGGTACAACAAAAATACAAAAGGAAAAAAGGAAAAAAAAGGCAAAAGGCACAAAAAGACACATAACAAAAGATGAAGGCCAAAAAAAAAGACCTTAAGTCAATTAGTCAAAGAGACCTGGATATCAAAATGTCTCAAAAACTAATATCATTCTTGAAAAATGCCATCTCATGAACACAAGCGATCACTTAAAAGAGAAAAACAAGCATTATCCATGAATTATCAATAGCAAAGTTATGAGTTCATGAGAAGGAGAGAGAGAATGAATACACACTAGATGTGATTTTCCAGATGATCCATGAAAATAATGATGAAAGAGGACATAGATACCTCACCCGTAGATGTTTTCATCTAGGTGATCCATGTTGAGGAGGAGAGTAGGAATAGTATAGCCCTATTCCGCTAGTTCCACTCATCCTCATGCATGTGTACAAGTGATGTCTTATTTCAAGTATGAAGCACCCAATTTTTTAGTGTGCATCAACCTGTTTAAGACATGTATGCCAAGAGGTGACTGTGTAAATGCTAAGAGGCGAATGTGCGAATGTCAAAGGTGAATGTGTGTGCAAATGCCAAGAGGCGAATGTGTGTGAAAATACCAAGAGGTGAATGTGTAAATGCCAAGAGGTGAATGCCAGATAGATGCTTGGTTTTGAGGACATCCCATGTAAGAGTTTTCTCTGGTTTTGGTGATGTGTAATCCTGTCTAAGACATATATCAAATTTTGTGTTTGGTTTTGAGTGTGAAGTATCTTGTTTAAGAGTTTGTTTCCTCTAGTTTTGAGAATGAACACCTTGTTTAAGACATTAAAAAATGATATGCAAAAATATAGTACAATATGGTACAAAGGGAGTGATGTGGGTGTCCCCCCCTTAAGATGTCAAGATAGCCCTATGTTGATGTATTGAGGAAGATAGAAACAATTATACCAACCTTCAACACCAAGGAGATATCCTTTAGGAAACAATATCATAAATCCAAGCTAGAGAGGGAATACACTTCAAGAAAGAATATGATAGTTGAAAAATAGATATCTTGCAACAAGTGTAAGGAGATCCATGGAGGAGAAGAGATCTTTGCTCAAAAGACATCTACCTCCAAGAGGAGTTTCGTGAACAAATATAACATCTTATACCAAAATAAAGTAGGGAGAACAAGAATGCATACCTTACTCCTACTACTAGGTGAAAAAGATTCTTGATGAAGGTTGACACACTTTTGATCCAATGTGAGAGGGTAAGTTTATAATAGATGTACATTGCCAAGTGAAGAAGAGATTGTATCCAAGGACATACACTTGTTAATGAAATAGGTCTGATTTTGGGCATACAACTGAGAGGGTGGGGGGGTGAATCAGTTGTCTCATGAACTTACACAAATAAAACTTATTCTTAGATCTGATAATTAAGCATGAAATCATAAATCAGGAATGCATAAAGAACACACATAACACCAATATTTATGACATGGAAAACCCAGTCAAGGAAAAAACCACCATAGGAACCTATCCACAATATGATGATACTATGTTAGAAGTATATGAAATATTACAATAGGGAATGCACATGCATTCAGGCACACTTCCTAAAGCTCACTGCTAAAAAACAACAAGGGCTACAACCTAGGGAAGACTCACTGTCTTACAAACAGGTTCAGATCACATCCGAAAGATCATGAACTGAGAAAATAATATCTCGTAATGCTTGGTGATAGTTCCAATTAAGCACATAACTGAAGGAACACAATAGGTCACTAAGAGGGGGGTGAATCAGTGAATCTTTAAAAAATTTTAATCTAAGTGTGTAAATACTAAAGATGTAAATCAAGTAAGAACACACACACAGAAATCAAATCACAAGACATAATATTTGTGAGGCCCTACCCCGACCCATCCTATCTCTTTAGTTATTTTCATTTTGGAACTATTTTGGATGCTAGTTTTGACACACTATGGATATAGAACTTTACATGGTCCCATGATTTTGGTAACATTGATATATATGGATGCTTCATTTCTATGCCTTGTGGATTATAGAATATTATATGATTCTAGATTAGGGTAATATTGTGATGATGCAGGTTATTATCTGAATTTTAGAATTTGTTATAATGTTAGAAAAATGTTTGCATATCTTGTAGATGGATCAAATTTTGAGGATTATAATAAATTGCTTTGATTTGTGATAAATCATATTTTATAATGACGAGCCTTTGCAGAATGAATGTATTGTATTCTGATTATGTGTTATATATTATATGAGGTTATTTGGGAAGTACTAATGCTTTAATTGAGATGTGCAGGAAATTATCCATGTGACCATGGAAATATTATTGAGAATCAAGCCTAGGCCAAAGTGCGTTAGTAAAACCAGGGGTTGTCTATTTGGAGAGACAACACCCCGTATGTACTGTATTTTATTCGTAAATGTAAAATGTTGCATGAGTGTAAATGGTATTTATTGGATTGTTTAAATTGTTTAAGGGACAATTGCCATGTGTGTATTGTGATGTGGAATTATTTTGTAGTGTCACTTGACACCTATGTAGTATGTTGTGTTGGCAATTTGTCATGTCACCTTTTTGAGAGTTTTATTTTTTGTTAATTGTTATATCTCCTAATTATCCTTGAAGGAACCAAGAAATCTAGGTTAGAGAGCCACAAGGAAGGTCAACTCAGAGTTGACCCGTAGGTTAACTTCAGGTGGACTTTCTGAAGGTCAAATCAACTCCTAGAGTCAATTTTAGAGCTTTTCTATTAGGCCTCATGGGGTACCTATGGGTGAAGGCCAAAATTGGCCATGTGTCTTTCCCTTAGGACTTGTTTAACCACCCAAAAAAGTGGTTTTCCCAAGATGGACGAATTCCATCTATAGGAGTGCCATCTTTGGTAGGATAACCTTCTTGGAGATAGTAATCCTTCTTCCCCATTTCCATTTCCCTTCTCTAGGTACCTAGGTTAGGGAGGATGTAAGACCTAGGGAAGACCAATCCAATGGGGGATCCCTCACTCTATCCAAGAGGTTGGAGGGAGTGAGAGAGGCCTTCTTAGGCTAAGAATGGAAGCTTAGTGAGCTAATCACCCACTCTCCATCCTTGGAGATTTTTGGGAAAAACTTTGGAGGAAAAACCAGTTTTAGGAATAGAGGAATTTGGGGGCCAAGAAATTGCAGAAAGTTGTGTGGATTGGGCAGCTCATCTCCAACTAGGTCTAACATACCTATTGGCAGATTAAGGTTGGTTGTATTCTCTTTGTTTATGTTATTTAAATTGTTACTTCTTTTGAAAGAAATGCTTGTGAAAAGAGTTGTGTATATGTAGATTGTTGTAGAAAAAAAAGAGAAATGTAAGTTTCATTTTTATGTTTTTTTTTGTTTATGTGTTCTTGCTTTGGGAGTGTCCAAGATCTCCTACTCTTGGGGGATTAGGATGATCTTGGGGTGGAAGAAGCATGACAGCCTTGGGTGAGAGGCTCTCCTTAAGGAGAGTGATCTCAAGGGTGTCCTTTGTGACCCTTGCTGCATAGCCTTGTGTATGCATTTGGGGGTCATAAGGGGAGAGAATATGGCTTTGAGCCTTTGGGGGGCATAAGGTGTGTGGGATGAATCTGTTATGTATTTTGTGTTGCTATGAGGTGGCTTGGGTTGTATTTTGGCTGCAGTCTCCCCAATGGTACTTGGTCCACTTCCACCCGTAGATTGATCATCACAAAATGTGGTGAAAGTGTAGCTTGGGATGGGAAGGTGTATGTTTGAGTATTTTCCCTATTGTTGTGTTGTATGCTTGTTTGTAACCTGTCTAGAACTTGATTCTCCTAGCTCGGGGGTGGCTTCTGGTAAGCCTAGGCTAGGAGGTGAGCATCCCATGGTCACAGTCCTAAATCTTACATGCAGGTGGCTTGGGAAAAAGACTAGGAGTTGCAGTTGGTTTGGTTGCAGATATTTCAGATTCGGATTTCTATTTAAATGCAGCAAAGCAAAGAAAGAAAATGTAACTTTATGATTTGTAGCAAAAAAAAAAAGAAAGAGAAAGTGCATATGTAAATATAGGGTTTAAGTTGATTCTTCTTTTCTGTTTAAATAAATGTATTCTTTTATTCTCTGTGTAAAGATTAAGAAAAGGGAAGACTGGTTAGATTATTCACCCATTTTTATATATGTGCTATTGTAACTTATTATTCTGGAAGGCAATGCAATTTTTATTTAATTTTTGATGTCTATGATGTTGCTGTAGACTACATCTAAATCTGGTCTGTTAACTTGTTTAGTTACTGCAAAATTAAAGAAAAGGAAAAAAAAAAAATGCATTAGGTTTCATGATTTACTTGCATAGTTCAAATTACTATTATTTTATGACTGTTAAAAAAAAAGAGAACTAGTATTTTTATTGCTGTAGAAAGTAGTATGTAAGACTGCTAAATAAGAAGATAAACAAGACCTATTCTTAATGCTGTTAGAAGACTAAGAACAGAATGTTTAATGGTTAAAATCTCAAACCATATAAGGGTTTTCAGCCCTATTATTTCAACATTTATTTATATATATCTATAAATATATAAGTATATATATTGAAAAATATATACCTATATATATATAAATATATATATAAACTGCTATATGTGCATACCCTTGCAACAACAAAAGAAGAGATGTATTCTGAACTTGTGCATCCCTGTCACAGAATATATAAAAGATTATATACTGCTGTGTTAAAAATAGTTCAGAATAAACTTCCTAATCCTAACCCTACATATATATCCCTGCGTGGGAGAAATATATGTATAGACTTGAAACATGACAATGGAGATATACAAATACATATATAAAAATATGTATATTGATTTATAAATATATATATATATATATATTTATATTTACCTAATGATAAATTAAAAAAAAAAAAAAGAAATATCATAAAAAAAAAAAGGGATCGTAGCACTGGCCGAACCACTGTGTGTAAACACAGTGGACGGCTCTCGGGCCGCGCCACTGTGTTTACCCACAGTGGATGGCATGGGAAATGCCGAGCCACTGTGTGTAAACACAGTGGACGGCTCTCGGGCCGCGCCACTGTGTTTACCCACAGTGGACGGCATGGGAAACGCCGAGCCACTATGTGTAAACACAGTGGACGGCACTCGGGCCGCCACTGTGCTTACCCATAGTGGACGGCACGGGAGGTGCCGCCACTGTGTGTAAGCACAGTGGACGGTCCGCGGCCACCACTGTGCTTATACACAGTGGACGGCACCGCCGTCACTGTGTATAAACACAGTGGCGTTCGGGAGAGCCCCGCGCCGCCTCCTCCACTCATCCCCCCCCTCTGCGAAAACCGCCGCCTTGCCATGGCTGCCATGCCCTAATCCGCCTCTGTACCTGCACTCATACTAAACAGAAAAAAGTAGTATAATAAACCCTAACCCATTTCGGGTTAGGGTATAAATTAATAAGAAATTTAAACAAAGGGTAAATAAATAGAAATGCAACCCTAACCCAATTTCGGGTTAGGGTTGGCATTTTTAAATAAAGGATTTCTTTATTTAAAGGGAAAAAAAATTAAAATTATAGAGGGGAGTTTATTTAATGGGAATTTTAAACTTTGATTTTAATATATATATTTGGGGTTATTTTAATAATGGAATTATTATATGTCCATTTATTCTTTAGGGGATTAAAATTTTAATATAGTAAAATTAAAGGGATTTAAAAATGAAGGGGTTATTATAGTTGGATACACCATTCATTAAAACGATTAATTTATTTTATTAATCAATAGATTTTCCCCAATATATTTGGACGTTAGGAAAATTTAAAAGGAGAAATTGTAGAATTAATTTTATGGACCATAAGCCCTTGGTGACCAGTTTGGGCCGAATTTAATTAAATCATCATAATTAAGGGGTTAGAAAAAAATTAGAATTGGCTTTAGCTTATTGTCGGTCTTAGTGGGCAAATGACCTTATAGAAATTCGAACCCTCATCGGTTGGATTTAAATAATAAATTTTGCATGAGCATCAATTAATTATTGGTATTCTCATTATATGAATGGGAATGATTAAACTCACGAAGATAACCAATTAACCTTTGTTTTTAATTAGCGACAACGTGAGTTAGGTAATTGAGCTAGCCAATAATCCGTGATACTAATTTAATCTTCACTAAACTAGTCGCTCGATCGAGTTGGTTAATTAACCCAACCTTAGTAAACAATTTTATTCTCACCCTAGATAAGACAAAACTCTAATAAAGTTAATATTATTATTAGGATATATTGCGAGTTCTTGATGTCAAAAAAAAATTTGTTGTTCCGTTTTTGTGCCCTAAAGTTTGGGCACGACATTTTGGTATCAAAGCAAGTTTATACACAGTGCTACGATCCCTTTTTTTTTTTTATGATATTTTTTTTTTTTTTTTAAATTTATCATTAGGTAAATATAAATATATATATATATATATATATATTTATAAATCAATATACATATTTTTATATATGTATTTGTATATCTCCATTGTCATGTTTCAAGTCTATACATATATTTCTCCCACGCAGGGATATATATATATATATAAATGTAGGGTTAGGATTAGGAAGTTTATTCTGAATTATTTAGGAGGAAAACCCAATGTGGGAAAAACCTTGATGAGAAGAGTTGTTGGAGTCTACTGCTCCAATCCAGCCTCACAATAAAATCATTGATTACAATATGTTTAGGGCACCAACCCAAGGAGCTCCAACCCTTGATGATTTTGAGCACCAAATCAAGGATGACCTACCCCTACTCTGAGAACCCACTTAGAGAATTGCAATGAATAAAAAGATTACAAGTTTATTGCCTTGTTACAAATGTAATTTTGTAACACATAGTTTGTTTGCCTTGTCTGTATTACTCGATCCTATGCACCCTTCTCTTCTTCTCTTTTACTCTATGTTCTCTATCATCTTGTCTCTATATTTTCTCTATTCTTGGCACACTGCTCTACAACTATTCTCTCATCTCTATGATGCAGGAGCATCCCCAGTTCTTGGCAATCTTGCATCAACCAAAAATATTTATTTTCTATTTTGCAATTTCAACATTTCATTCTGCATTTTCTTGCATTGGCTTACCGGATCTTGTGTAGTTGGATTTTGCTTGAGGACAGGATCATATCCCTTATTCCTAAACCGCAGAGCATTTGGATCATTTTCTAGCAAGTTATCAATTTTGGTCTATGAGACAGTTTTCTGGCATTGGAACCGTTTGGGCCTATTTGCATTGGTGAATCTAGCGGATCCCTTTCATAGCTTATGGAGCCCTGTGCATTGATTCCAATGTTATTTGGCATGTTGCCGACCTTCCCTTTGATCCACACTTCATCTTTTGGATTTTTTGGAGGAATCTCTTTGGCGGAGGCTGGCCTATTGATTTTACACGTTTTGTCTTATTCTTCAGTATTTGATCCCTTTTTAGGCCGACTGAATCCCCCTTAGAACATATAAATCATTGTAATTGAGAATTAGAAGTCAACTAAGAAAGAAAGAAGAAATCAAATAGAATATAGTAGATAGATCTTAGGTTTGGAGGTCTAGGAGTGACCTATTCTGTAGTTAAGCATGCTTGTAGAAGACCACTGAGTCGAATCTTGTAACCTAGATGTTACCAATTATCTTTAATCAACTTTCATGATCTAATTCATTCAGTTCTGCATTGCCTCCATCATAGTTTATTTTTTTCGTTGTGTTTACTCTTGCTGCCCGGTCTAGATTGATCTCTTTGAGGTCCCTTCCAACCGATGACTGCCCCAAGTGGTATCAGAGCCAGATTTCATTCCAAATATTATGTTATCCTAATAATTTTTTTGTAGGGTGGTGGACTGTGAATCCGATAGACAACTGTAGATGATTGGCATGAAGATGGTGTGAAGAGGAAATAGGAATAGTGGAGTGCATGCGAATGTAGACCCTGTTGTGATGGAAATGTTGCTAGGAATTGCAGCCTAGTTGGAAGCTATTGAGACAGCCCAAAGAAGAAGCCAAAATATTGAAGATGTAAGTTAAGATGAGGAAGAAGAGGCCCCAATAGAACAAGTAGCAAATCCACAGATGATTGATCCAGATAAAGAAAGGTTCTTGAGGGTTTTGAGTAGGGTGAACACTAAACCACATTTTACTCCACTGAATTATGATGGAAAGTTGGATTCAGATGAGTTGATGGATTGGATCTTGGATATGGAGAAGTATTTTGATTTTGAGAACACCGCAGAGGAAAGAAAGGTGAAGTATGCCCATACCTGGTTGAAAGGTCATGCATCTCTTTGGTGGGAGCATTTGCAAGTTGATAGATAGAGAAGAGGTAAAGAGAAGATCAAATCATGGGAGAAAATGATTGCTAAGTTAAAATTGAAGTTTATGCCAACTTATTATCAAGTGAACATATTCTGAAAGTTGCAAAACTTGAAGCAGAAGGAATCTAGTGTGAAGGAGTACATCGAAGCATTCTACATGTTGATTATCAGATCCAGACATGTTGATGATGAGACTGAACAAGTTGCAAGATATTTGAATGGACTACAGATGTCTATACAAGATGAACTCACTTTGATGAAGTTGCAAAGTATTGAAGAAGTGTACTAGTATGCCTTGAAAGAAGAAGAGAAGCTGATTAAAAGACATGAGTAGATACAATGAGGTAGAGGTGGAAGGTTTTCTAGAGGAAGATTTCAAGGGGGAAGAGGATATACTGGATGACGAGGAACATGTACAGATAAGAAAAAGGACAAGAAAGTAAGTAAAGAGGGTAATTCATACCAGAAGGATGACCAAAATTTTTATTGGAGGGGAGAACCAGATGTCTTCCAGAATGAAAATTTTGGAAAAGATGATAGAAGACAAGATAAGAGAGTGTTTAGAGGAACTTTCTATAAGTGTGGAGGAGAAGGACATCGTGATTTCAAATATAAGAAGATAGAGAACACTGGGAGAAAAACATTGGTAGAAGAAAGGCCCACTGGATTAGCTAACAAACTATAAGATGGAGAACTATTGATGATGAGGAGAGCTTTGTGTCATACTGAAGAAGATGAGGAGCCCTTGCAAAGGAGAAATTTGTTCAAGACCAGATGCAAGGTATTTGGTAAGTTCTACAAAGTTGTTATTGATAGTGGTAATTTGGATAATCTTGTTTCAGAAGAAATGGTGAATAAGTTGAAGTTGGAAAGATTGAAACACCCCAAGTCTTATTAGATAGCATGGATTCAAGATGATCATAATATGTTAGTAAGTGAGCAATGTTTGGTGAAATTGAAAATTGGGAATTATAATGATGAAGTCTTGTGTGATATTATGCCTATGGATATTTGTCACCTTTTGTTGGGTAGACCTTGGTAGATTGATAGACATGCAATACATGATGGGAGAAAGAACATACACACTATTATAGCAAATGGGATTAAAAAAAGCTTGTTACCCTTGGGGGAACCCTTGAAGAGTGAAGTCTATAGGAATGCTAGAATCTATTTGGTGGATGGAAGGGAATTCCTGGATGGAATGAGATATGCAAATTTGTGTTTTTCCTTAGTTCTTAAGAAGTCTGAGCATCTTGAGCATGAAGAAGAACAATCGGAAGAGATAAAGTAGTTACTGACAGAGTATGAAGAAATCATTTCAGATAATGTGCCCGATGGACTACCACGCATGAGAATTATCAGTCATTGCATGGACCTGATTCCTAGAGCTAGTTTGCCTAACAAAGTTGCACACCAGTTGACACCAACAAAGAATGAAGAGTTGAATAGACAAGTGAAAGAATTATTTAAGAAAGGTTTGATCAGAGAAAGTTTGAGCCCTTGTGTGGTACTAGAAGTATTAGCACCTAAGAAGAATGGATAATGGAGGATGTGTATTGATTCCAGAGCAATAAACAAGGTCATAGTGAAGTACCGATTTTGTTTACCTAGGATGGATGACATAATGGACTATTTGAGTGGAGACAAATACTACACAAAGATAGACTTGAAGATTGGATATCATCAGATCAAAATTTGAGAAGGAGATGACTGGAAGACAATGTTCAAGACAAATGAAGGATTGTATGAATGGTTGGTGATGCCTTTTGGGTTGACTAATGCATCGAGTACTTTCATGAGCTTGATGAATGAGGTATTGAAGAAATTCTTGGGTAAATTTTTTATTGTATATTTGGATGACATTCTGATTTTCAGTAAGACAAAAGAAGAGCATTTGTTGCATTTAAAACAAGTTTTGCAAAGGTTGAGGGAAGAAAAGTTGTTGATAAACCTTAAGAAGTGTAATTTCATGAAGGAAGAGTTAGTCTATTTGGAATTTGTGATATCTGGGGATGGTTTGAAGATGGACCCTAATAAAGTAAAAGAAATTGTTGAATTCCCTACACCGGAAAGCATTAGAGAGGTAAGATCATTTCATGGGCTGGCTAGTTTCTACCGGAATTTCATCAGAAATTTCAGTTCAGTTTGTAACCCTATGAATGAGACAATGAGGGGAGATATGAAGGAATTCAAATGGACAACTAGAGAAAACAAGAGTTTTGAATTGTTGAAGCAGAAAGTGACTGAGCAGCCTGTGTTAGCTTTACCAGATTTCAATAGTGTTTCAAGTAGAATGTGATGCAAGTGAAACTGTAATTGGAGCCGTATTGAGTTAGGAAGGGAGAGCAGTAGCTTATTTTAGTGAGAAGTTGAATGATGCTTGAAGGAGATATTCAGTGTATGATTAGGAATTTTATGCCACAGTTCAAGCCTTGAAGCAATAGAGACATTACCTATTGCCTAAGGAGTTTGTGTTATATACCGATCATCAAGCCTTATAGTATTTGAATAGTTATAGTAAGTTGAATCAGAGACATATGAGATGGGTAGAATTCTTGCAGAGTTACACCTTTTTGTTGAAGCATTGAAGTGGAAAATCTAATAAAGTTGCTGATGCATTGAGTAGATGGAGGAATTCTCTAACAGAGATGAGAGTGATAGTATTATGATTTGAGGAGTTGAAGACCTTGTAAGATGATGACTCAGATTTTGCAGAACCTTGGAAAGCATGTAGAGAACCGGTTATGGTAGATAGAAGCAAGTGATTGGATTACTTCATTTAGGATGGGATGTTATTCAGAGGAGTTCAGTTGTGTATACCTAAGAGTTCTGTGAGGGAGAATCTGATAAGGAGAAACACAGTGGAGGATTAGTCGGACACTTTGGTGTTGATAAGACAGTAGCATTGGTGAGTGAGAATTAATTTTGGCATCAGATTCATAAGGATGTTAGGAAATTTTTGCAGAGTTATAGAGTTTGTCAAGTTGCAAAAGATAGTAGTTAGAATGTGGGATTGTATAAGCCTTTGACAATACTAGAGAGACCTTGGGAGGATATAAGCATGGAATTCATACTTGGATTGCCTAAGACACATAAAGGGAATGATTCTATATTTGTGGTAGTGGATAGATTCTTAAAGATAGCTCATTTCATACCTTGTAAGAAGACGCCAGATGGAGTGCATATAGTTGAACTATTTTTCAAGGAAGTGGTGAGATCACATGGATTACCTAAGAGCATAGTTTCAGACAGAGATACTAAGTCTATAGGTTATTTTTGGAGAAAACTTTGGAAGAAGATGAAGATAGATTTGAAGTTCAGTTATAATTTTGACCCACAAACTGATGGATAGATCGAAGTAGTAAACCAGAGCTTGAGAAATTTGTTGAGATGCTTGGTTAGAGAAAAGACCAGAAGTTGGGATTTGATTCTTGCACAAGCATAATTTGCCTACAATCATTCATTGAGCAAGAGTGTGAGGCCCTACCCCGAGCTTCCCATAGCACTTCTTTATTTTCACTATGAACTTATCATTTGATACATTACTTTGATGCACAATGGATTTAGAGACTATTTAACAGATGATTTGATATCATTGAATATGATATATCCCATATTATGTTTTATTTCAATACTTATGTTGATGATGTTATGATTCATGTATGCATGCCTAATTGATGAATGCTTTATATGATTTCATTGATGTTGCAATTGATTAAATGGTCACATATGGATTGTTAGGAAAAGAAATTGGATTCTATCTTTACTATTCTTTGATTAGGAGATCAATCCATGATATGATGTGAAATTGGATGCTATGTGTTTAAAAGTGTATTCCTTCATATATGTATGCATATTGTTTTAGACCTACTGATGTGTGGATTGAGATGTGTAGGATATTAATCCATGTGACCATGGAAATACATGAGAAAACTAGGGCCAAACCTATGTGTGATTGTGAAGCCAAGGTTTGTCTATTTGGATAGACAATACCTCGTTTGTAATGTGTTTATTTTTGTATAAGTGAATGCATGTGTGTGTGTTCAATTTGTTCAATTTTAATTTACTCCACCTTGAAAGGGCATGTCTAGTGTATGTTGATGTGTTGTATTTTATGGTGTCACTTGACACTTGTAATGTGTTGTGAGTGGGCACGTTCCATGTCCTTGAGAGGGAAATGTGAAAACATGCATTTTTCAAACCTCATTTAGTTTTCCCAAAAGGCAACATGGTTAGGGAGCCCTTGGTATGGTCAAATCAAGTTTGACGCATAAGTAAACTTTAGGTGGGATTTTGGGGGGTAAAACTAACTCCTATAGTTGAGGTTAAGTCATTTTTTGATGGCCCACTTGATATACCTATGGGTAGGGTACCTTTTTGGGCATAAAACCACTCACATGTGATTGTCAAATCAATTCAAAAGTGACCTATTCTAGATGGACAAAAATCAACTTTTAGAAGATTGATTTTTGGTAAGAAAACCTTCTATTCTTGTGTTGGATGCACTTCCCCACCTTACACCTACCTTTTCAATTTCCTCTTTTAGAAACCTTGTAAGAGGGTTGGGAAGACCAACCTATGATCTCTCACCATCCTTATCCAAGGAAGTTGGAAAGTGTGAGAAGAGTCTACTTAGGAGAAAATTTCAAACTTAGAATTCATCACCCACTCTCCAATCTTGGAGATCAAGAGTTGTTGAAAGAATTGGAATTGGAAAAGAAAAATTTAGCTAAGGAAGAAGCTTGTAGCTAGTTTGAATATTTTTGGCTTGGGTTGGAAGCTCTTAATCAAATCTTCATTGCACATTCCATTTGTAGGTGTTGAGGTTGGTGTATTGTCACCCTTAGAATTTAAATGCATATTCTTGTTGCTTTATGTGAAAATCTGCAAGTTGTAAATGCATTTGTTTGTGACTTGAGTTTTTGTGTTATTGTGATTCTAGGTTGAGCTGTTGCATATTGTAGTATTCTTTCTTATGAATGTTGTTTATGGGAGTCAAGACCAAACTCACCCTTGGGAGGGCAGAGTAGTCTTGGGGTGAAGGGAGTATGATAGTCATAGGGTGTAGAGTCTCTCTTCCAAGAAGAGAGGAAACAAGGATCTGGGATCCTTGCTGCATTTTATTTTTTAACTAGGGGTCATAAGGGAAGGATCTGACTTGAAATTAAATAAATCCTTGGGAAAAAATTAGCGACGTTCGGTATCTATGGTGCCTCTGGGTCACACTTACAGGTAATGTCATCGTGTTGAACTACTGCACTTAACGCCTAATAAAACTGCAACAACGACGTCTGTGGCATTGTCCCTATAAATCGTTGGGGGGAAATAAGGGTCATTTGGAAGTTAAAATCCAAGGGGTGGGTAATCCCCCTTGGATCGATAATATGAAAAGATAAATTTTAAATGAAATTACATCTACTCAGTTAAAACCTTAGAAAATCCCATTAGGGTTTGATTGTGTGTGATGATTTTAGAAATTTATTTTATCTTGATACAATTCAACGGATGATAATGGATTAAGGGTGACATATTCAATAGAAAATAGGACTTAGTTGTTTTAGGACACAAGCAAAAGGCCACCTTAAGCCTTTTTTCTATAGAGATACCATCATGGGTAGGAACCGCAGAGAAACTATCTAGGACATTTACCCTAGAAAGGGTTGTGTACCCACCAAATGGTTTACATTAAACCATAGTTAGAAACCAGAACTACATACTTTACGCCTTGATCCCATGCCGAAATGGGTATGTAGGCAGTCTAGGGATGAAGTTGTCCCTTGTACTCACACGTTCGAGGATGGGGGTTAGAATTTGGCTATGGGTGATTAGTTGGTTATTGAAGCTCCTTGCTTTTTTAGTCAAATGGTACAAATAATAATTGAAATGTTAAAATTAATTCAATGCATACTCAGAAGGAATCCCGTATGGATTCGCTTGACTTCTCGAGGCTTTAGGCCGAATTTCGAGGTAGAACTCAAGCTTGTTTATGTAATTATTTTTATACTCCTAAGGACGGTGACCTCGGTGCACCTCTAGTAGGGGAGTGTAGTCTTTAGAGAGTGGCTCAGGACCTGGATGGTCCTGATGAGTCTAAAGTCTTTGGCCAGAGCATATCCTGTTCTTATGAATAGATGCTTACCTTGTTTGGGTAGATGCCTATCCCAGATTGGATAGATGAAACCTCCTATTCCATATGGACAAATTCCTAACCTATATGGTTAGATGCCTAACAAGTATGATTAGATGCCTAGTCCCGTATGGATAGATGCCTAACTCGTATGGTTAGATGCCTATCTCATTTGGATAGATGTACCTGAGTATATGATTGAATAAAAAATAAATAAGAATAAGTAAGAATAAGAAATCAATGTTTTTATATATGAAAAAAAAATTTCAGTTGAGTTTTTGGATTAAGTTAAGTGGGTTATTACATTTTGCATATACATATATACATATATACATATATACATATATATATATATATATATATATATACACACACATATATATGTATATATATACATGTATATATACATCATATACATATACATATACATATACATATATACATGTGTGTATACATATATATATGTATATATACATATATATATGTATATGTATATGTATAAGTATATGTATATGTATATGTATATGTATATATATGTATATGTATATGTATGTATATATGTATATATTATATATGTGTATGTGTATACATACATATATACATACATATATATGTATGTATACACATACACACATATATAATACACACACACACACACACACACACACACACACACACAAACTGTTTTTAAAAAAACATATTAGAAAAATGGAAACTATTTAAAAATATATATTTTCAAAAAAAAGTAAACACAAAATTGTTGGTATTATGGGTGAATTGATTATGTGTTGCATTGATGTTTTGTCATTAATGTCAATACTAGCTATTATGGTTGGTTACTGACAGACAAGTTTTGGATACCCGTAGAAGATCTAGTGTTACTGGCAGAAGAGACTATCTATTGGACACTTTTGGCATGTTTGGATCAGTGAAGTATATTTGATTTCATGTGTTATATGCTCCATGAGCATGTTTTGGTTAGTTGGTATTGGCTTGGTAATCAGATGCTATCATACACTCTGGTAAGCGCTTATCATCACTAGTTTAAGGCTTTAGCGATAGAGCTTTCATTAAGGAATCGTGAAAGGATGCATAGTTGGTGCTAATGCAGCTTCTTCATGGATTTTAGGATGTTGTAGATGTTCTTTGATCGTGCTTCAAATGCTTGAAGACATTGCTTTGGCATGGTGGGCCCAAAATAGCTCTAGTGCCTATCTAGGTTATGGACCGGTATCATGCTAACATGCACTCTACACGTTACTGGGATTTCTCGAGATGATTTATGGATTTGTTATTATTGTTTTGGTCTTAAGACAACATGGTATATCATTGTAATATGGAATTATGTAATGATCTTATTGTAATATCTTTAGGTGGCTGACCTAATCAGTTTAGTCCTTAGGGTTTGTATAAGTAAGAGGTAAAAACTCTTTGTAAAGTATCATGGTTATTAGAAAGGACATGGTCAAGGAATGTAATGTGCAAATATTGTAATATCATTTAGGCATAGGTGTTGGTTGATTATTGGTAATCGAATTGGATTAAGAAGAGGATTTAGTCCCCTGACATTGAGCTTAACTGGGACTATAATCATGCATGATAGATGTTATTTCTAGCAGTTCACTATTGGCAAATGCACACTCCAATGAGAAATTGTAGGTGACTGACGGTATTGTCATTGATGGAAACCTTACAATAATATGATACTGGCAGGCACCGACACTAGTAGACTCTACACCGGCATACGTTCACTAACACTGAAAAGATTGATTACCGGCACCCTGGCCAAAATGATTTTATTTCTTGCAAAATGTAATTAATTGTAATATCTTTTTGAAAGATGACAAGGCATATTGTATTAAGGCTCATATATAAGTATGAGATCTTAGAGAACATTTGTAGATAGGATATATGATGGATATTATATGCGAATATTCAGGTAGACTGTAAAGTAAGGTTTATGATTATTGTAGAGATTACACCGATACTGAACTTGGCATAGCAGATGTTGATCTGAAGCAGTACATGACATTGGATTTTCATAATCCACTTTTGTAAGTCAGTGAGACTTCTTTTCTGTATTTAAGCAGTGAGCTTTAGGTACTTGGCCTTCCTGCATGTGCAGGTCCCTATTGTAACAATAATATTCTCTTACTAGCCAGTAAGTGAATATTGTGGGTCACAAATCCCACTGAGGTTTTTCCCACACTGGGTTTCCTCATTAAAATATTGTGTTATGGTGTGATTTATATGTTGTGGTTGTGGTTCTTATTTACTGCATTAATTATGGTTTACTAGTACATAGTTTTGGAATGCTTTTCATTTAATAATTAAAGAAAATCCATTAACCAACAAGATACTGATTCACCCCCCCCCTCTCAGTATCTTTGGGTATCCTAACATTCATTCTATTGGATTGTTGTCCACTTATCTTGAGATGGTTGCAACCTCTCTGTAGTTAGTGAGACTCTTTTTAAATGAGCAGTATGCTCTAGGCAGTGTGCCTTCCTGCAAGTGTAGAGCCCTCATTGTAACACATACTTTCTGCAAAAGTATCATCTGACTATGGGTAGGCTTACCACCATGGTTATTCCCTTTCCGAGTTCTCCACATACAAATAATGGTGTTATGTGGTATGGTTTCTTTTCTTTCATCATCTGGTTAATTGTTAAGTTGTATTGTTTACCGATATCTGTTCCTACCGACACCTGTATATGTTTTACTGGTACTTGATTTGTTTAAGGTTGTATTGTGGACTAAAAGTTATAATCTGTTAACAACTGATTCACCCCCCCTCTTAGTTGTTCACCGATTATCCTAACAATTGGTATCAGAGATTTGGTCCTCTTTTGCAAAAGCTTAACCACTTGAGGTAGATCCTATGGCAACTAATCCACCAACAACTATTTTCAGAAGAGAAATCCCTAAGCTTGATGGAACAATTTATAGGATATGGAAAATTAGAATGGAGACTCATCTTAGATGTCTTGGAAAGGATATTTGGGAGATCATTGAGAAAGGATACACACCTTATGATCCAACATCTGGCAATCATGCTCCTACAGACCTGGATAAGAATATTGAAAATGATTGCAGAGATAGAGAAGCCCTCTTGTGTGCACTTACTGATCAATAGATTATGGGATTGACTGACAAGTCATTGACTAAGGTTATGTGGGACAAATTGCAAACTTTGAATGAAGGTGATCCTACTGTTAAAATTGCTAAACTTGATGGTTACCGGGTAAGATATGAAAACTTGAAACTGGAAGATAATGAAAGAATTGTTGTGTTTATGGAAAGAGTAAATGAGATTGTTATGGGAATTCAATGTTGTGGAGGATTTCTAAGTGAAGATGAAATAATTTTTGAATTCTTGAGAGCCCTTCCACCAGCTTACAAGATTAAGGCAACTACAATTAATGAGTTAAGAACAATGGCAAACACTTTAGTTAACAGTTAACAATTTGGATCTTTTGGAGCTGTAAAGTCTGAACCTTCTTTTCATGCATCATCATCAACATCTACTGGCAAAAGTGATTGGAAGGCCCTATATGCAAAAGAATTGGAAGACATGAGGAAAGAAGATGAAGAACTTGAGCAACTTGAAGCCTTATTTTCTAGAAGAATACCTAAAGGACCAACTGGAAGTATGAAGGAAAAGAACCTTTTAAATGTTTTGCATGTAATAAGATCAGTCATTTTGCATCTAGATGTCCTAAAAGGAATGCAAGGTTTGAGGAAAGAGTTAAAAAACCTTTTAAGCCTAACCAGAACAAATATAGATTCAAGAAGAGTAAACAATGCTACATAGTAGATGAGGAAGGAGTAATTGATGACTTTGGAGATGAACCGACAGAAGACTTTTCTAGTGGATCTAGAAATGGAAAAGAATGAGTGTTTTATGCTTTGAAGGAAGATGAACCAGAACCGGCTATCAAGAATGAAGAAAAAGCCCTAACAAAAAAAGTTGAAGATAAGGATGAATGGGTAATCGATAGTGGATGCTCACATCATATGACTAGAGATAAAGGGGAATTTTTGTCTCTGCAAGAATACAATGGCGGTCAAGTCAGATTTGGAGATGACAAGGCATGTATGATTAAAGGTAGAGGTATTATTTCTTTGGATGGAAAGTATAACACAAATAATGTCTATTATGTAGAAGGTTTAAGGCATAATATTTTGAGTGTTGGTCAATTGATTGATAAGAGTTTTCAACTCTATTTTAAAGATAGAAAATGCAAAATCATTAACAAGACATGTTTGGAGATTGCAACTGGTATTCACACAGAAAGTAATATCTTTCACTTGAACACTTGTAATAAGACATATTTGATTGCTCATATTGATGAGAGTTGGCTATGGCATAAGAGGTTGTGTCATGCTAATTTTGATTGTATTGTTAAGATCAGTTCGACTAAGGAAGTTAGAGATATACCTAAGATTATGAAGCCTCATAATCCGGTATGTAAGGAATGTCAATTGGGTAAGCAAGTCAAAAGTTCTTTTAAGAGAATACATGATAAATCTAATGATGTACTTGATTTATTTCACACTGAATTATGTGGTCTAGCAAGGACTAGAAGCTTTCAAGGTGATAGGTATTTCATGTTGATTATTGATGACTATTCTAGAATGATGTGGGTGACTTTTCTAAGGGAGAAGTCTGAAGCTTTTGAGAAATTCAAGATCTTTAAAGTGAAGGATGAAACTGAAACTAGATTAAAAATCAAATGTCTAAGATCAGATCATGGCAATGAGTTCACTTCTCATGAATTTAACAATTATTGTGAGACAAATGGAATCAAGAGACAACTATCTGCACCTAGGACTCCTCAGCAAAATGGAGTAGTTGAAAGAAAGAACAAAACCATTTTGGATGTAGCTAGATCTATGATGATGAAAGCCAAATTGCCTCATATCTATTGTAGAGAAGTAGTGAGTACAACAGTCTACACATTCAACAAAGTTCACATCAAAGGTGAAACCGGTAAGACCCCTTATGAACTATGGTTTGGACATATACCTATTGTTAAGTATTTCATAATTTTGGGAAGTAAATTATATATCAAAAGGGATGATTCAATTGGAAAGTTTGATCCTAGATGTGATGAAGGGATATTTCTTGGTTATTCAATTCAGAGCAAAGCATATAGATGTTATAACAAAAGATTGAAGAAAATTGTGGAGAGTGCTAATGTGAAAGTGGATGAACAATACATAAATCATTCTATATCATATGATAGGGAGCCGACAGTGGAAATGATCATAACTAAACCAAAAATGCCTCAACTGGTACAGGAAGCTAAGACAATTACACCGGCACAATCAGAAAATTCAACTATGATTGATGATCAGAGTAGTGAACCAGAAGTTCAAAAGACACCTAGGTATGTAAGATTAAATCATTCTAAAGATCAAATTATTGGAGATAGAAACAAGGGAGTTATGACAAGAAGAAAACTGGCAAATGAATAGGTATGTCTTATTTCTCAAGTTGAACTGACAACCGTTATTGAATCTTGTAAGGATAAACATTGGTTAAAGGCTATGGAAGATGCATTAGATCAAATAGAGAAGAATGAAACTTGGTCTTTAGTTTCCCAACCTAAAAATAAGAATGTTACTAGAAATAAATGGGTTTTTAGAAATAAACTAAATGAGGATTGTCAAGTTATAAGGAACAAGGCTAGATTGGTTTGTAAAGGATATTCTCAAATGGAAGGAATTGATTATGGTGAGACATTTGCACCTGTAGCTAGAATTGAAGTTGTTAGACTATTTCTTGCCTATGCAACTTATAAGAACTATAAGGTTTATCAAATGGATGTTAAATGTGCATTTTTGAGTTGTGATCTTGAGGAAGAAGTTTACATTGAGAAACTCAATGGATTTTCACTGGAAGATGATAAAGATATGGTTTGTAGATTGAAGAAAGCTTTATATGGTTTGAAACAGGCTCCTAGAGCTTGGTATGCAAGGTTGGATAAATATCTTTTGAAGCTTGGTTTTACTAAAGGTAGTGCTGATAGTAATCTATATTATAAGATCACTGATAATGATATTGTGATTATTGAAGTTTTTGTTGATGATATCATTTTTGGAGGAGAAGATAAACTGTGAATGGAATTTGCTAACAACATGAAGAATGAATTTAAAATGTCTATGATTGGTGGTCTGTTATATCTTACTCAGACTAGACCTGATATTATGTATGTAGTAAGTATTGTTTCAAGATATCAAAGTAATCCTAAAGAAAATCATGAATGTGTAGTAAAGAGGATAT
This sequence comes from Cryptomeria japonica, assembly GCF_030272615.1. Lineage (NCBI taxonomy): Eukaryota > Viridiplantae > Streptophyta > Pinopsida > Cupressales > Cupressaceae > Cryptomeria > Cryptomeria japonica. The sequence goes on along the minus strand of NC_081414.1, from coordinate 578,848,782 downwards.
TCTGGTATTTGCAAGGAACAACAAAATATGGCTTATGGTATTCCAGAAATGATGATTTCACTTTATGTGCATATACTGACTCAGATTGGGCAGGTGATACTGATGATAGGAAGAGCACTTATGGTGGAGATTTCTTTCTTGGAAAGAAACTAGTTTCATGGATCAACAAAAAAATGGTCATGCATTTCTTTATCTACTTTAGAAGCTGAGCATGTTGCAGCAACAACTAATTGCACTCAAGTCTTGTGGATGGAGCAAATATTGAAGGATATCAAGGTAAATTGTAGTGAACCGGTAGTTATCTACCATGATAACTCTCCAACTATTGACATGTCTAAGAATCTGATATTTCACTCTAAGACTAAGCATATTTCAATAAAGTATAACTTTCTGAAGGAGAAGGTTGAAGCAAAGGAAGTCAAATTGGCTTATGTGAACACTAAAGAATATATTGCAGACATATTAACTAAACCGTTGTCTAAGGAATCATTAGAGTATTTGAGAGATAGGTAAGGGGTTTCTGCCCCTCTAATAGAGACTTGATTGATGAATCTTGTCATTAGTCCGACATGCATTACTAGAGATATTATTCATTCTGGCACTGATGAGTGGTGCTACTACTTAGGGGGAGTAGTCAGCTTTGACTTTCAGAGGTTTATATCATTGATTTGATATTTTTGTCAGATTTATGGCATTGATGTCAAAGGGGGAGTGATAGCAATGTGAAAAATCATTCAGGTTCTTATAGAGATATCATTCATAGGGGGAGAGCTATTGATTGTTGGTTGTCTTCCACATGGTGAGACTTGTTTAGCATTTCTTATTACTTAGATGTTTTTCACATCTAGTGTTGCCATCAATGCCAAATGGGGAGATTGTTGGTATTATGGATTGATTATGTGTTGCATTTATGTTTTGTCATTGATGTCAACACTAGCTATTATGGTTGGTTACCGACAGACAAGTTTTTGTTACCAGTAGAAGATCTAGTGTTACTGAGAGAAGAGACTATCTGTTGGACACTTCTGATATGTTTGGATCAGTGAAGTATATTTGATTTTATGTGTTATATGCTCCATGAGAAGGTTTTTGTCACTTGGTATTGGCTTGGTAATCGGATGCTATCATACACTCTGATAAACCCTTACCGACATTGGTTTAAGGATTTACTGGCAGAGCTTTCATTAAGGAATCATGACAGGATGCATAGTTGGTGTTGATGCAGCTTCTTCATGGATTTCGAGATGTTGAAGATGTTCTTTGATCATGCTTCAACTGCTTGAAGACATTGCTTTGGCATGGTGGGCCTAGAATGGCTCTGGTGCCTATCTAGGTTATGGATCGGTATCATGCTAACATGCACTCTACACGTTACTGGGATGTCTCGAGATGATTTATAGATTTGGTATTATTGTTTTGGTCTTAAGATGACATGGTATATCATTGTAATATGGAATTATGTAATGATCTTATTGTAATATCTTTAGGTGGTTGACCTAATCAGTTTAGGCCTTAGGGTTTGTATAAGTAAGAGGTAAAAACTCTTTGTAAAGTATCATGGTTATTGGAAAGGTCATGGTAAAGGATTGTAAAGTGCGAATATTGTAATATCATTCAAGCATAGGTGTTGGTCGATCATTGGTGATCGAATTGGATTCAGAAGAGGATTTCAATCTCCTACACTGAGCTTAACTGAGACTATGATCAAGCATGGTAGATGCTATTTCTAGTAGTTCACTCTATTGGATTGTTGTCCATTTATCTTGAGATGGTTGTAGCCTCTCTATAGTTAGTGAGACTCTTTTGTAATGAGCAGTATGCTCTAGGTAGTGTGCCTTCCTGCAAGTACAGGCCCTTCATTGTAACACATACTTTCTTTAGAAGTATCATCTAACTGTGCGTAGGCTTTCCACCATGGTTTTTCCCTTTCTGGGTTTTTCACATACAAATCATGGTGTTATGTGGTATGGTTACTTTGCATTGATTATCTGGTTAATTGTTAAGTTGTATTGTTTACCAGTATCTATTCCTACCGACATATGTATATGCTTTACCAGTACTTGATTTGTTTAAGGTTGTATTCTGGATTAAAAGTTATAATCTGTTAACAACTAATTCACCCCCCCGTTTCAGTTGTTCATTGGTTATCTTAACAAAAAAAATGGTGCAAGGGGGCGACGCGGGGGCTGCGACCCACCTGCATGGGTCACGACTCACCCAGGTGGGCCGCGACCCACATGGTGGCACCCCCACCCCAATCGCTTCCCTGCAATAATAAAACTACGCTGTTAAACCCCAAGGTCAGCCTTGCAAGTAAAAACGACGCCTAGTAGAATTCAGCCCTCGAAAGATTCGAACCCCTGCAAAACCAAAAACAAATAAAAGCCCTAACTTATGTTAGGGAAATAAAACACTAATACATTTGGCCTAAAATTTTGACAAAGGTTTTCGATGGAGAAGGTATATTGTGAATAAATTTGATTTTTTTTCAAAAAAATACTCGAATTCGTTGAAATTCCAATGATAATTCTACATTGGTTTTGATGGAGAAGGAATTGGCAATGAAATTTGTGTTTTCTGAGAAAAAGTGCTCACGTTCATCGAAATTTTGATGACCGTGGGCATTACTTGAAGAAAAAAAGAGTAAGTCATTTGATAAACTAGTAATCCTGCCTAGACTTTGTCCTGTCGACCTTTGACATCCACAAAGACATTGGGCATTACAAGGAGGGAAACAAAATGTTCTGGATTGAGGTCACCCAGGATAGGTAGATAGGGCCTCCATAGCTGGGGGTGGGGGGTGCCGCCAAGATCCGGTTGAAGAAAAAAGGTAGGGGTAATCAACCAATTCATTCATAGGTCTCATTTGATTATCCACCTAATTATATAAGATGTTTCAATTTCTTTAATTTCTTGTCTATGTTGTACTCAATTTAAATTGCGAGCTAGGTTTTCTTTTAAGTTTCTTGTGGATCTGGAAGTTCAATAGTTTGAATTTAGTGTTCTTCATATCTTGTTGAAAAGACAAAAACAAAATGTACTCTGCTCTAGGCTTTCTTTCTTTATGTATTTTAGTCTTCCAAGCTTTCGTGTAATTGGTTTACGGATCTGCATATCTCAGGTGATGTTTTTAGAAGTTAAGTACATGGGTACTTCTTGTTTTGGATTGGTTGATATTCTATAAGTAGAAATAGATTCATGAGTTCATATATAGTTGTTGGTTTTTTAAGTTGGGTATGACTTTAATCTAAATAGTCGGTAGTCGGGCTCTTTATATTGAGTGGTTGACACAATTTTTTTTTTTGTTTTCTTTCACTAGAAAATTTGGGTTGAATTTAACATGCACTTAATTAAACTTAATTTGGGATTATATGATGCCACACACAATGAGGATGGATCATCCATCCCATAGTGCTTCAAGAGGAGCACAATCAAATGAGGGAAAAGAAGAGTCATATCACTTTGAGAGTTTTCACCAAGATGAGTAGCTCAAGTATGGACCTCAAATCTTACAAGCCTTATAGAATTTGATAGGTGTGATACACGATAGGTTTTCACCCACAACAAAGACACCTCATGAGGATCCACTTGTAGTAGAGGAGCATATACTTGCATCTTGGGAGATTATTAGGGGTTCGCTTTGAATTTGGGAAATACACATAGAAGAGATAGAAGATTGATCAATACACATTACCTAGCCTCATTATGCATAAATACAAGAGTTATAGACCATAGAAAGAACATATCATGAGCCAAAGGATCATATTCGAGAGTTGCTTCATCTCCAATCCTCTACATTTTTAAGATCCACAAATGGGGTTGAGGCTAAGTCTTGTTTACTTAGCTTGGAATTTTGCTTTGGGTTGCATCTATATGTGAGAAACCTAAAGGCATAATTTGCAATGCAATTTTTGAGAGGGCTTTCTTCAACCTTGTGGTATTGGGAGGATAAAATGTACCAACTCACATTGGAAACCCTATCATGGGATACCATTTTTGAGTGCTTCAAAGTGTGCTCTATTTCAAAATATTTTTGACAGAGATGCATAGATGAGTTTCACAATTTACATAATGAGGTTTCATAGTGGCTCAACATGAGAGTTAGTTTTTGGAATTCTTGTAGTTTTTAGATTACATTCAAGATAAGTTACTTGTCAATTATTTCATTAGGGGTGGGAAGCCCGAAATTTTGGTTTTCCTACACATGGCCAATCCAAATGACTTTAGGGTTCCTATGGAAAAGTCTCTTATGGAAAAGGAGGTACATGGGAGGACATAAGAGGCATGAGAGAACTTTGTAACCTTGATCAAGGGACTAAAGTGTCCATAGGCCTCCCCATCCTTCAAAGGATAATTTAGACTTACTATAGGATTTCAAAAAAAAACCCAATAGTATCAATATTAGGGACAAAGGTCTACAACATAGTAGGGGCCATATGGTAGTCACATGTGACCATCATCGACACAAGGATATTTTAGGTATGGGAGACTATAGGGATATCAATCTAGGCCTTCTATGACTCAACAACATTTTACGGGAAAATCTAGTGTTTTTAGTAGTTAGGATCTTCTAATTATGGCGGGGCCTAGCCAACATAGGGTTATATGAGAGGCACATGTTATGTATATGTTAGTATTAGACAGAGAGTGCCCACAAGGTTTTAGAGTAGGTGGACACCATCCTAGGATGTCAAAGTAGATAGTTGATATGTAGGTATTTACCCTCCCAACCACTCAACATATACCACCATTGGTCTTTATCCTCCCAACCACCCAAAGGTCAAAGGAATATTCACTACCGCAACACTCACTTTTTGTGACAGTCTCAAGAACTTAGGACAATCACTCCTTTCATGGCCATTCTTCTTCACAACACTCTCTAACATTAATTATGATGATAGTTTACCTCCTTAAACCTTCCACCAACACCAAACTCAATACCAAACTCTTTCCCAATCTTGCTAATGGACTAACTCAACTCACTATCAAATTGTGATAGTCAATGCAAGGTTTTGGACAATAGTTAGGATATTCTAATTATGGCGGGGCCTAGCCAACATAGGGTTATATGAGAGGCACATGTAATGTATATGTTAGTATCAGACAAAGAGTTCCCACAAGGGTTTAGAGTAGGTGGAAACCATCCTAGGATGTCAAAGTAGATAGTTGATATGTGGGTCTTTACCCTCCAAACCAGTCAACATATACCACCATGGGTCTTTACCCTCCCAACCACCCAAAGGTCAAAGGAAGATTCACTGCTGCAATACTCACTTTTTGTGATAGTCTCAAGCACTTAGGATAGTCACCTTTCATGGCCATTCTTATTCACAAAACACTCTAACATTAATTATGATGATAATGTACCTCCTTAAACCTTCCACCAACACCAAAATCAATACCAAACTCTTTCCCAATCTCGCTAATGGACTAACTCAACTCACTATCAAATTGTGATAGTCAATGCAAGGTTTAGGACAATAGTTAGGATCTTCTAATTATGGTGGGGCCTAGCCAACATAGGGTTATATGAGAGGCACATGTTATATATATGTTAGTATCAGACAGAGAGTTCCCACAAGGTTTTAGAGTAGGTGGACACCATCCTAGGATGTCAAAGAAGATAGTTGATATGTGGGTCTTTACCCTCCTAGCTACTCAACATATACGACCATGGGTCTTTACCCTCCCAACCACCCAAAGGTCAAACGAAGATTCACTTCTGCAACACTCACATTTTGTGATAGTTTCAAGCACTTAGAATAGTCACTCCTTTCATGGATATTCTTATTCACAACACTCTCTAACATTAATTATGATGATAGTGTACCTCCTTAAACCTTTCACCAACACCAAACTCAATATCAAACTCTTTCCCAATCTCACTAATGGACTAACTCAACTCACTGTAAATTTGTGACAATCAATGCATGATTTAGGATAGTAGTTAGGATCTTCTAATTATGGTGTGGCATAACCAACATAGGGTTATATGAGAGGCACATGTTATGTATATGTTAGTATCAGGCAGAGAGTGACCACAAGATTTTAGAGTAGGTGGACACCATCCTAGGATGTCAAAGTAGATAGCTGATATGTGGGTCTTTACCCTCCCAACCTCTCAACATTATACCACCATGGGTCTTTACCCTCCCAACCACCCAAAGGTCAAAAGAAGATTCATTGCTGCAACACTCACTTTTTGTGACACTCTCAAGAACTTAGGACAGTCACTCCTTTCATGGCCATTCTTCTTCACAACACTCTCTAACATTAATTATGATGATAGTGTACCTCCTTAAACCTTCCACCAACACCAAACTCAATACCAAACTCTTTCCCAATCTTGCTAATGGACTAGAAGGCATGAACAGAGGAACAACCAAACACTTTCCCAATCTCAAATAATATAGACTTGTAGCAAACCTTATCAATTTTCTGGTTTTTCATAAAGATATTGAAGATGATGCTCACTGCTTTATATCATTGACAGTGCTCTGAATTTGACTACATCCTATATTGTTCACAATAGCCATAGATCATCATCTTCACGCAACAATGACATTTTATCAAATAGACTATCATTATTCATCTTTTATGCTCTCTAAACTTGGGCATTAAGGTTGTCCTATGCATTATCACATGTCTATTTTTTCTTGTTCTTATGGTTGTCTATTACTCTAAACATGATTAGGATTTTTCACTATGTTGACTACCACCTTTAATGGACTTCCATCATGAAGACTTATTACTATTTCCCTCTTTGACTATCACAAGATGACTAAAATGTTTGCATAGGTGACTAGATCTATTCATGTGAGTTCTCTTCATAATATTGGTAATTGTCATACTTTGATCGTAAGGATACCACCTTACCTCTTTATGTCTTGACATGATTCTTTGTTCACATAGTTAGATTTTTGTCATAAAACCTTGTTGTCTCATACCATTTGGATGATAAAAAAAACTTCTACAAGTTCCAATGCCTTTGTCCTTGAACTGTCTTGGACTACATAACTACCAACTTGGCATTGTTCTCATATGCTTGTGGTGTGTTTCTTTGTTATCCTTGGACACACTTGCTATGATTTATATTATTGATCTTTGTTTTTCATTTATATTAAACTTCTTTTGATTTTCTCCACTTTCTCCTAAATCTCAACTGCCACCCTTTGATAATTTCTTTTCCAAAAAGAGATCTCAATATCTATCATTGGACTGTCTTTTGATGTTGTGACTACTATGAGATTCATGCTTATATTCTTATGTTCCTAAGAATATCATATTCTCCATTATTAGTTCTTTATACAAACCTATATCTTTTATCATTGGCAATGGTTTGCATGCATTCATAGGAATTCAAGGCCAAGAACAAATCTCTACTCCTTGGTGATAATTCAATCCCTCTAAGCATGTGTTTTCTTCATCTCTGAAACTTTTCTTTCCACCCTTGTTGTCTGTAGCACTTCAGACCTATCCATTAGGCATGAGATTTTAATCTCTATGTTTGGCTGCTATAAAACTTCTATTTGGATTGTAACATTTACTACTCCATCTATTTTTGATCATCTTCCCATTGTTCTACTCACTATCTTCTACCTCATGGATGACATCTATGTGGTTTCTGTGACTATTAACCCTTGGGGGTTGTCATCATATCTCTACAAACATCTTATTTTGGCCCTCCTTATGTAATATTCATAAATTACGATCTCTCCTAAGTAATTGATAATGATTATATATTTATCAATAAACAATCTAAATTGAATGCAAATACTTTTTCCTTTTCAATGTAAGGTGTTGGCTTTGGGTTGAAGTCCTACCTCAATCTCTGATCTTGGTTGAAAACTCTTCTTAACTCGCTCTTTGACTGGTTGTTGAATCTTTGGGACTGCCCTTCATATGCATGATTCTTCACATGGTTTAGATTATTGCGATTTTTGTGGCTTCTTTGGTGGTGCAGTAGGTGTATAAGGGTTTACACGCAACTTTTTTTTAGTAGTTAAACTCATTTTTACAATGAAGGAGCCCAAATGAGAAGAAAAGTTGACATGAACACAAAGATACCCTAAATGCCATGTGAAATGATGATGATGATGGATTTTAATAACGTCCATGAGGCCAAAGCAGCCAATGGGACCCATAGAAAACACACAATCTATAAAATTAGGGCATTATGACTTTAAACAACATGTAACCTCTTCTCAAGATCTGCGCTTCTTCAGTGAATTTTAATTAGCAAACTTATCATTTTTTTGAGTTTTGTTTCCTCAAAAAGTGTATTTAAATTATTTATTTTCAAAATGTCTTCGTAAATGGTACAAATGTCACTATATACCAAACATTTCATGACAAAATGTTGCTCTGTCTCTACTGCTCTAGTGTTACAGAATAGACACATTCTTTTATCCCATTCTTTTATAAGTAGGTTATAATGGGTGTTATAAGGAGAAAGGAAAAAGGGTAAGGGGGTAGGGTGGTAGGTTAGGATAGGATGGGGGTAGGTTATGAGATGGAAAGGGTAGGTTAATAGGTGTGTGGTAGAGGTAAGCTTAGGGAAATAAAGGAAGTAATACTTATGGGATGTGGGTTAGAATAGGCAATTTTAGGAGAATAAAGGGGTAGGTATTGTGGAGGGGAGTGTGAGATATAAGGTATGAGGGGAAGGGAGATGCTAGGATAGAATAGGGGTAGGGGTAAGGTGGAAAGGAAGTTAGTGGAGGGAAGTGAGGGTGTAAGATGGAAGGGTAGGTTTAAGTTAAGATGTGAAGGAGGTTAAGGCATGGGGTATGAAAGGTGGTTAAAGGATAGAGGATATGAAGGTAGGTGAGTTAGAAGGTATGGTAAATAGAAGTGAAGAGTGTTAGGGGAGGTGGAAATGGGAGTAAATGGAAATGGGAGTGATTGGGTTTGGGCACCCATTGACATGATCGACAAAAGTGGAAGGGATTATGCCTTGGCTGGGCAAAGGGAATGTTAAACCTCACTTTCTTTCAAAGAGAAAGACTTGGCCAACTTCTAAGCAACTATGAACAAAAGGTTAACAACAAAGACTTGACAACAACCAACTACGCTAAGACAACTAACCTAGAAAGCAAAAAAGTGTGTTTTGGTGAAGATTGGGAATAGTGTGTTTTGGTTAAGAAACATGATGTGAGAAGTTTGATGCAGACGCAAGGGTAGAACTTAGTATATCATATTAGGACAGAAACCACATTGATTAGGCAAGTCAAATAAGGTCTCTCCAATGTTTAGGATACACAAGGGCAACATTAGTCATGTAAGCATGCATGAGCATGGGAATGAATAGTTACTTTCCTTTTAGACTAACTTGGGTCTATGACTCTCAATGGGCATATCACCTGCTCTAAATCACCACAAAGCCATTAGATATGTTTTGAGATGAAAAATAAGAGTTAAATGGTTTTGGTTCAATTTGCATAATTTCTATGTTCAAGTAATTTAATTTGGTATATTATACTGAAACATGATTTCATAACTAACATTTCAACTTCTATATAACTATTTCTATAGCTCGATTTTTTTTCTTGTGAAGAAAGTCCATGTCAGACAATATTAGTGAATAACAAAATAAGGAGACTATTGCTAGATTATGGTCTAACTTGAAAAGAAAAGGTGATGGAAAATGTTATTGTCCTTGCAAAATTTGTAAGGGATTAAAGACTAGAAGACTTCTAATCAAAACAACTAAGAAACATTGTAGGCTGCATGGTCACATTGAAGGTGGACATGATTATCATCCATTGGTAAGTTTTTCATTATATCATTTTAACAATTTGTATACATAAGAAATCACTTGATGATGAGATCATGATCATGGTTTATTTATGTTTATAAATTTTATATAGGTCGAGCACCCTGGAGCACATGATATGGATCAACACAACCCAAATAATATGGTATTCAAAGTGGAGTAACATGGAGGTGTGAATATCAAAATTGAAGATAATGATCCCATGGAAGATGATGATCATGAGCCACAAAACACAATTGAAGATGATGGTACAAATACATTGATCCATGACATATTTTGTTGGAATTCTATACTCTTATGAGAATAGTTGATGTTGTCATTAATGGCAACCAACTGGCAATCACCTGGCAACCCACCGACAGTTACCAGCATCGGCAATAGACTGCTACATACATCGGTAGGCACTTCACCAACAACAGAAATAATGCATACCGACACTTAAGCCGACATGGAATAAACTTTGTTTATTATTTTATATTGTAATTATCTTTTGTAAAAGCCGACATGGAATATTGTACAAGACACATAGATATGTATGAGATCTTATAGGTCATTTTGTAGATGGAGGATAGAAAATATATGATGAGAATATACATGTTATTTTGTATAAGGTGATATAGTTGACAATGAAGGTTTTGGTAATAGACTTAACTTAAACTGATACTGAACCTGGCATAGTTGATGCTGATTTGAAGCAGTACACTGTATTGGATTTTGATAATCCATTTTGTAAGTCAGTGAGACTTCTATTTTGTAATTGAGCAGTGAGCTCTAGGCTGCTAGCCTTCCTACATGTGCAAGCCCCTCATTGTAAGTAATATTTATTCATTGGCTAGTGAGTGAATATTGCGGGTCAAAAATCCCACCGAGGTTTTTCCCACACCGGGTTTACTCATTAAATATCTTGTGTTATGGCATGTTCTCTATGCTGTCTCTATTATTCTTATTTATCTGTACACTATTTTGGGATACAAAGTTCTTAATAAGGTTAATTATTCTGCCAATCGGTAAGACACTTATTCACCCCCCCTCTCAGTGTCTTTGGGACTGTCATTGATTCTAACAATTGGTATTAGAGCTTGGTCCTCTATTTTCAAAAGTCAAACAACTTGAGGAAGATTTTGAAACTAGTACAGATGGAGAACTTAAGAAAACAATTGGAAGGAGCTCTTGTAGATTATGATATAAAGAAATTGAAGAATATCAAACTTGAAGATGATCTAAGGACTACACAAGAATTCATTAGACTTCAGGAGAACCTTGCTATAGCACAAAATAAAATAAAAGAACTTCATGAGAAGATGCAGAAAGATGATGAGGAAAAAAGAAACTCTTAATGAGCTTGCAAACAAGTTGAGATAGGAAAACAATAATATGAAGAATGAAATGCAAGATATGACTGAGGTTATGTAAAGACATTGAAGACAGGAAGAAGAATGAAGAAGACTTGACTAGAAGAATCAATGATGATGGAAATGAAAATATAAGACCTAGTCATGAAAATGATATGTTAAAAATAGATCAGATTCACATGCAACATGATAAAACTGAGCTTATGAGACAAAACAATATTATGGAAAATGAGTTGGCTACTACAGATCAACACAAAGAGAAAGTCAAGAAAAGTTCAGACGAGCTTGATGACATGCTGAAAAGTCAGATACCTAATGGAGATACAAATGGACTTGGATTTGAAGTTGGAGAAAGTTCTGATATTGCAAACAATCTAGATCATAACAAACCAATAAGACAACCTAATGCTCATAAGTTTAATGAAAAATGTTTCAATTGCAACAAATATGGTCAGAGAGAAAATTGGTGTAGATTTAGAAACAATCAGAATATTAATGCACCCACCAGTCAATGTTCCAAATGCAACAAAGTTGGTCATAATTCAGAAAATTACAGAATGAATGTGAAATGCTATATTTGTGGAAGATATGGACACTTATCTAATCAATTCTAAACACAAACCGGCGTAGGATATGGAAAGGTTATTCAGAGGAATAATGTAACTTGTTATTCTTGTAACAAAATTGAAAATATTGCAAAATTTTGTAGAAGAAAGACTTCACCGGCAAACAATAAAGGCTTTAGTTTGAAAGGCAAAGAAAAGGTAGAAGAGGTAAAGCAAGAGTTTTCAAAACAATGGATTAGGAAGAGAGATCAGAATGTTGATGAAACAATCTCTATATTGGTAAACCAGAGTAATCCTCCACCGGCAGGAGATTCTTCATCTGACTAAGAAGTAATCCTTTGGGGTATTGTAGTAAGTTGAAAATCATGTAGATTACCCTCGATTGATGGTGAGAAGATAGATTTCTTCTTTACCGATAGATGTGTTAATTTTTCACTTGACCGATGAGTATTTAATGTGGTTGGTAAGAAAAATGTCATTATAAATCAGCTAATTTCCCTCTTTTTTGACTCATAGAGCATTCAAATTAGCAGAGAGCACGAAAACAGAGTGAAGACATTCAAGGCAAAGGTACGAAGTGATTTCTTCAAACATTTAGAATATTTTCAGGCAACTAAAGGTATTTTTCAATGGCTTCTTCTTCTGCACTCGAGTTTATTTGAAACCCTACTATTGTGGAAAATGTGAAACACCCTAGGCCCGTATATAAAATAATTCTTGAAGTAGCTAAGCAAGATGACTCTGTAGGGGCTTTTTCAAAAATTCCTAAAGGTGTAGCTTTTGTAGAAGACCCTAGGATTTATATACATTGCAATATAGAAGAACTAGGTTCCGAAGAATTCATGAAAATGTTTACTAAGGTGATTTGTGATGAAAATGGTGATGTCAAACCGAACACAAAATCATAGAAACTCTAGGTTTTGTGGAGATACTAAACATTCCCCAATTTATAGAGGAAGTAGTAAGAATTGTCTTGAGTAGAGCACATGGAGAATTTTTATGGTTGGATTCTGTCTGCAAAATAACCCGACAAGTAATTAGGGCAGCAACTAGTTTACCCTCAACCGACAACAGACCTGACAAAACAAAGAATGTTCCTAACAACAAAGTGATGACCCTAACCAGAGCAACATTTGACAATAGATCACTGAGAGTGAATGATATCAAAGACATCAATGTAATATTTGTGAGTATGGTGCTAGGTTACAAGACTACACATGCTAACAGGCTAAATTCAGTTTCTAGGATTTGTATAAAAAGTGCTTATGAGATGGTCAACAACAATGCAATGATAGATGTGTGTGAGTGGCTAAAATATGAACTCGTTTATAATTTGAAAAAGATTAAAGGAGATAAGAAAGAGACATTCCGCTTTGAAAATCTTTTGGTATATTTAATGCTATATTTCACTAAGGAAATCCCCGGTAGAGGACCTAAAGACTTTGGATATGACATATTGGTAGGAAAACAATTACAAGAAGCTTTTACCAACATGGGAACTGCAAAGGACAACAACATAATTGAATACTTCAAAACTTTCCAAGCAAAAATGAAAACTAGAGAAAGGATACCTCAGAGTGTAGTGGACAAATATAACAAAGAAATTTGTTTTGTTAGCAAGAGAGATGAGACATCGATGGAGGCTATACTCCCTAGGAATATCTGGGTGATTGAAATGGGATATGAAGTAGATCTTAACATTTTGGAGACATATGCTTAAGCTTTATTGAATGCACCAAGAGAACCATCAGAACAAGTTTTTGGTAGTGATGAGACTATTGAAAGTGATGTAAATACATTGAAGAAAAGGAAGAAAAGAGAAAACATTATTAGAGATGCTTCTAATCAAGTTAAGGAAATCAAGGAAAATGTAATGAACATTAGTGGGATATCGGCTAGTGAACTTGAAGGACTTCAACTAGAGGCACACATTTCACCGGTTGACACATCATCTGGAACCAAGAGTGACAAGGCAGCTGAGTTCAAACAAGTTGAAAGGAGAAAGAGAAAACCTTCACTGGTATCCTCTCCTTCACCTAAGAGAACAAGGAATTTAAGGAAGAAACAACAGGCAGTAAGGGGACCACCAAAGAAACTAACACCAAAGAAGAAACAACAACCTGTTACCCTTTCCTTGAATGATTTAGTGAATGAGATAACTGATGGTGGAAATTTGGCCAATGTACACCAACTGTATAACACATTTAATGATTCAGATAGGGAAAGCATTGAGAATAGTATAATTTTACATCTGGACATATATAAAAAGGTTTTAATTGAAGTTGTGGATGACCTACCAAATGATCTGTATAGGAGAGTAGAAGCAAAAAGGATTGCAATGATAGAATTAGATAAGAAACTAAAGGTTAAAAAACTTCTAGCTTTACATCCTGTAAATTCAAAAGAGGAAATTGATGAATTAATCTCTGAGGCCAACCAATTTGTTTTTGCTAGTGGACACCAGCAAGTAAGTTTAATGGCAGGTAGAGTAAAAGAGATTGCAGATGAGATTGCTGATAACAGGGATATATTTTTTATGGAGAAGCAAAAACAAGAGGAAATGAATTGACCAAAGAGGACATTTAAAGTATATAAGAAGGATAAGGACAAGGGAAAAGGTAAAGTTGGTGGTATTTCAAACATCAAGATTACTGATGATTTACTGCCACCTTTGGATACTGCACCTGTACATATTGATGATCCACCAGTTATTGACACTGAAGGTGTTACAGATGATGATACTAATCCTGAATTTGAGATACTCTTCACCATGAATGTGGATACTCATGAAGTGAATATTGTTGTAGATAAGGACAATACAAAGGTTATGGAAGACAATGTTGGAAGTGGCAAATTGGTTGAGAAACCGGTATAGACTATTGAGGTTGAGATCCCAACCCAAACAATGAAACCATTAGAAACAAAGAAACCTACTGAAGGAATAGATGTTGGCATAGGGCCACTAAAGACTAAGATATCGACATAACTTACTGAGAAACCTACTGAGGCAGAGAAACTGACAATCACTGTGACATCAAAGCAGTCTGAGAAACCCTTGCTAGTTGAGATGCAAACATAGACTGATCCACCAGAGGTAAACACAAGTGAAATGGTTACAATTGATGAAAGCACATAGGTAATAAAGGCAACTGGTTAGACATCTGACACATCAACAAGTGAATTCAAACCTACCAATGTCACATAGTTACTTTTGGATTCAATCAAAAAGATAACAGATTGCAATGCTTTGGCCTACAAAGCAATTGATAACACTATACCTGTTCTTAAATTGATTGCACCAAATTGTAACATATAACATATTAAGGATTCTTTAGGCCAATTGGACACAATGTCCAAATTTATTGTTGACAATGTAATAACGATTGATAAAGTAAATGAGGATACAATAAAGGAAAGAGTTGAAAAAGAGAAGAAAAAATTCTTTGATGACACCATTAAGAAGTGCACTGAACAACTGAATACATTATTACTGGCACTGAACTCTACTATTTTGGAGTACAAAGAGATATACAGGGAAACATGCAAACCTCACCTTCTGACAAAGGACATAGACAAGGAGATCAGTAAAACACAAAAGGAAATCAATGACATAGCTGACAACATAATTGGTTAATCTGATCACATATCAGTTTTTGAGCAAGAGATGGCTGGTTTTGAGGAAAAATTAGAGAAACTTGAGAAAGAAAAGGGAAGGATAAGGTCTAATGGTAGAGAGCTTAATAATAAACTTGGTCCTAAATTGGAAAATCTTATTTCTCAGAGAATAGAAATATCTAAGGCATTACTTCAGGGAGAACGATCACCGGAAGATCATATGCATTATCTCACTGACACAATCCAACAGACCGAGGCAACCCTGAATGACAACAAAAGGTTTATGCAGAATCTAAATTTGGTTTTAGAAGATATCTTTCAAATTGTAACCAACCGGTTACAAACCTTGAGATGAAATTTTTGCACTCATTTGACTATTTTTGACAACCTTTGTCATTGATGTCAAAGGGGGAGTAGTGGAGAGAAAAATGCTTATTCAGAGGAGATCATTTGCTCAGGGGGAGCACATCTTTTTGGACTTCAGTTTTGGAATAGTTTTTGGATTTTTCTCATGAGTTTTGCCACCAATGCCAAAGGGGGAGATTGTTAGCATTCTACACTCTTATGAGAATAGTTGATGTTGTCATTGATGGCAACCAACTAGAAATCACCTGGAAACCCACCGATAGTTACCGGCACCAGCAATAGACTACTACATACACCGGTAGACACTTCACCGATAGTGGAAATAATGCATACCGACACTCAAGACAACATGGAATAAACTTCGTTTATTGTTTTATATTGTAATCATCTTTTGTAAAAACTTACATGGCATATTGTAAAAGACTCATATATATGTATGAGATCTTATAGGTCATTTTGTAGATGGAGGATAGAAAATATATGATGAGAATATAGATGATATTTTGTATAAGGTGATATAGTTGACAGCGAAGGTTTTGGTAAATAGACTGAACTTAAACTGGTACTGAACCTGACATAGTTGATGCTGATCTGAAGTAGTACATTGTATTGGATTTTGATAAGCCATTTTGTAAGTCAGTGAGACTTCTATTTTGTAATTGAGTAGTGAGCTCTAGGCTGCTAGTCTTCCTGCATGTGCAGGCCCCTCATTGTAAGTAATATTTATTCATTGGCCAGTGAGTGAATATTGTGGGTCACAAATCCCACTAAGGTTTTTCCCACACTGAGTTTCCTCATTCAATATCTTGTGTTATGGTGTGTTCTCTATGATATCTCTGTTATTCTTATTTGCTGCATTACTTCTTATTTACCAGTACACTGTTTTGGGAAACAAAGTTCTTAATAAGGTTAATTATTCTGCCAACCAGTAAAACACTAATTCACACCCCCCTCTCAGTGTCTTTGGGATTGTCATTGATTCTAACACAATTAGTACTGGTGCAACTAATCATGATGATGAATATGACCTTGATGTTGTTCATGATGTCTCTCTACTTGAGAAGGTATGTAATGCCTACCAAAATACCCTAGAGAAATTAAAACTACTAACACAATAATGGAGATTAATTTTTTTTTATTAACATCTATTAACAACTAATGTGTCACATAACATCTCCATCTAATTACATTCATTAACCAATAACCGTTATGAACATACATCATTACATTAATTACGTAAGCGGAAATAACATAACATCATTAATCTCTCTCTAAGGTACTTCAATGTCATTACTTATTTTACCACCATAATAACATCGTACTCACATGATAAACATATTCCATCTTAATTTAATGCATCGTATTCATTTCTTCATCACCAGGAGATATACACCCTACCAAATTATCTATCCATCATGATATGCATGCCATTCTACCATTTTACTACATATTACATTCCTTCCTTAGAAATGTATGACAACTCCATATTCATACATTCATTTTATGCACCAAATCTAAATGTGTTTTAACCCATCATTTCCTTTCTACATGCTCTTATCATTTTCTATAATAGTGCAATCCTAATGCATGGGTATAATCCATCCTTACTAATCATTTAAACATACTTCAATTGTATCTAATACTAACATGATCTCATTCCATCTATTATGATTATCTACTCATAATGTATAAATCATAATTTATTCTTCAATCCACATGATAAACTAATTTCCCTTATTTCTTTACTTAATCACGAGTAATAAAAACATCACACTATTCTTTCAATCATAAAGTTCATTTACTAACTTACAAACATATAACTATATAAATCAATTACTTCTAATATAAGTACATGGCATACATCATATACAAGTCACTTACTATCTATCTAGCATGATTTACCTATTAGCAGCATGATGTATTCACAATTATAATCCCTTCATTACATCATAGCTTACACATAGCACCAAAAGAAAATCCATGATTCCATTAGCAACAATTTCCTTTTTCTAATCTAGCTACACATACAACCACTTTCCTAACATGATCATTTCATTTTATAATAAACCCTAACGCATAACACACAAATCCTAATATTTTCCTTCCATGATCTTTTTCATTCTCTGCATACTTTTCTTAATTTCCAACGTACACGTTGAGACATCATTATCTAAAGCTTATCCATATTATATAACATCCTCAATATTGACATTTAAGATTATTCCTTTTCTCAGGGTTCTTTCACATTTTAAATCACAATCTAAAGAATAACCATAAAATTCATTTCTAACCAATACAAAAAGATCATATTACAAATCACATCTATTTCAATTGCAAAACCATTGCCAAATTTAGGTACATGAAATCATTCCCTTCATTTAACAAGAACTTCTCAATTCCACATTTACAAATCATAAAATATCCTAACTACCATTCATGAATTACTTACAGATACATTTATATAACAATACTTCAAGAACATAGCTATTTTTTTACATGATTCCATCCACCACAAAAAAGATACTACATACATGCATTTCATCATTTTTATTATATAAATCTGCTACAAGGTACATGTATGTTCCATCAAGAAGGATAATCCACATCCACACATGAATAATCCAAGAGAACATCCCAATGGCTAAAAGCACCAACCACCCGACCATGTGGAACCAAAGGAGCCAGCCCCCATGCTAGGAGATGACACAAGGTCCCAACACATACTCTAAACCTAAGATGACATATAACCAAAGAGACAATCCACACATGGACTCGCACACATGGGCCAATCACATCATACAAGACTAAACTTCCAAAGACACACAAATCAACAAGGCATAAATGCAAACTCAAAAAGATAATAATAAACCACAAGGGGACACATGTAGGAGTAGAGTGTCATCACATTCCATCCTCTAACATAACAAATGTAATATATATAACAACAAAAGGCACTAGCCTTATGGGCATGTGGAGCCATCTCAACCTATGAGAGAACAAGGGAGATTGACTTGCCATAGAAATGGCCTTCTCATTATTATCCTAAAACGTCCTCCCTAGGATCAAGTCATGAGGCTCACATCACTTATTATCTTTATTAATGAATCTAACTACCCAACCCATTAATTATTAGGTTATCACTTAATTACAAAACATGATAAACTTCCAATGTGCCCTGGCAGTCTAAAGTTCATGCATCCTTAATAGGAACCTTATGCAATTCATAAATCCTTAGTAGGAACCTTATGCAATTCATACATCCTTACTAGGAACCTCATGCAAGCCTCTCTTTCATGACCTCGGTCATCACATGGACACCCACTCCCCCCTAACATGGCCCAAACACTAAATGCAATAAGAGGCTCATAATATTAATTAAATCTGAAATCGTAATCATCATAGACCCATTCATATACATGGTCATCCAAAGGTCATAAAGCCAATTAAACAACAAGAGCCTCATAGCATAAAATGCATCAATAGGATAATAAATTTCCGCAACAAGGCACATCTACTTGCTGGATTGAGCACAATAAGTAACTCTCTCTACCATGACTTCTCAACATGGTAGAGGCATAACTCCATAATAAAGATCATATAAAATAAAAACCATAAAATATTCATCAAATCCATCAATTTTACACTCTATATAATCATCTATAAGCATCTGAAAAGCCTTTGGTACAAACAAATGACTGA
Source organism: Cryptomeria japonica (assembly GCF_030272615.1). Lineage (NCBI taxonomy): Eukaryota > Viridiplantae > Streptophyta > Pinopsida > Cupressales > Cupressaceae > Cryptomeria > Cryptomeria japonica. The sequence continues at coordinate 578,829,409 of NC_081414.1, read as the reverse complement.
GAGAAACATATTAAAATAAGTAAAATACTGAAATACTCCAAATATGCAGTCATAGTGTTTTAGTCATAACTTAAAAACCCAGATTTCAAATTTCACAATTTTTTATATATAATTTAGATGACTTCAATAAAAAAAGACCCAACAAATTTAGTAAAAGCCCAGTTGATATTTTTGGAGAAATGTTAGAAATAAAATTGCCAATCTGTACCTAAGAACCGTAGATACAACGCAAACATAAAATACAAATTGCGACACAGAATCAAAATGAATAAATTAAAATACATAATCTGTAGTTTGACTATAATCATTTTCCCCATTTAAAACCCACAAACAACAATTCTACAGACATAGAGAATACAGATAAATAAAATAATCTCTACAAAAGACAAGGGGTCCAACCTAGAATTAGAAGTTATGGAAGAAATTTGATGAAGAACTCCAAATCCAAATCCAAACACAAGATCCAGAAAAAAAACAAGCCACAATCCAAATTTTGTCGAAAAAAAATCTCCAAGAATGTTAAAAAAAAACCCCCGACAACATGCCTAGACTACCCATGATACAACTTAGTGGGAAGATATTATAATTTTATTCAAATGTGTTCATACACTCCTAATAAATAAATCCAACTATATAAATAAAACATAAGCCATAAATAAATTAAAAAAATTAAATTAAATATAATCTCATAAATAGTCAAGCCAATAGCATTTAATGGTAGGTGGGGAATATAATAAACTCATTTACTCTTGTAACGAGAGAAATAACTAAAATTGTATAAAATATTATTTACCAAGTAACAAGAAAAATGTAATAAGATATTATAAAGTATTGATTACCAATGCACAAACAATAATTACCATGCCCTATTAAATATCTAAGGGCCATTTAAGATAAAACCAATTAAATAATTAAATACAAGATGCCAAGGCTAAAAAGCCGAATAAATAAATAAACATAAAATAACCAAGGCTCAATAAATAAATAAAAATCCACCAATAAATATTAATCAACATTAAAATATCAAAGAATTATTAAACAATAAATAATTAAATATCAAATAAATGGTCAAACCTCAATAAAGATTAAAATACCAAATAAATATTAAAATCATACAAAATAAATAACATAAAATATCAAATAATTAAATGCTCAGGGCCAATAAATTAAATGCATTAAAATAAGCATTATTAATTATAAAATCACACATCAAGAATCACATAATCAAATAAATCAACCATCTCTAAAGATACTCACAATATTGAAAGGATCAAACTCACAAAATGATGTGGCAAATTACGCCAAGAGGCTACGACACTTGGTGCACATCTTAGACCAAGAGTATGTGAATGAAACTCATGTTATCTCCGAACCACATAAGCCATTGGAATTAAAGACACACTCAGACCTGTGAAGCCAGGTGGAGTCGATGTCTAGTACCTACAAGGTCCTGCAACCACAAAATGATAATACAACACACACACACACACATCATAATAGGCAAGTGATAGAGAGTCACGATGACACATCCCGCTCACAATGAGTGATGTGGAATTGCCTCTATAATGAAGATATTCAAATAATAGTCAAACACATTTCATAAGCATCTCATCAATATCATGAAATAAGGTTAGTGTAATCAAAATCAACATCAAATCCATGATCAATATAATCTTTTGATAATCTATCACATAGCAAGCATATAGTTTACATCGAATCACATGATCAAATCATCCAAAATAGCATATGCACAATAATGTCTATTATCACAATGCGTAACTAAAACACATGAACAATCATCATCCAAATCACCATAAATAGTCGAGATAAGTCTATCATGCATGAAATAAAAGTCAACTCTAATCAAATCAAGTCAAGTCAACGGTGGACACTACAAGGCATCTGAGGCCCTTTACAAAGGCTCCCAGACAACTCTTCTCTCTATTGTATTGTTGTTGGTGAACTTGAAGGTTATGAATGGTTTATCCAACATAATACTCTCATGTATGCTAAGGTATGTCATATATGTCATTATAGTTAATAAATGACTAATCATGTTGTACCATAATATTATTTATATTAAAAAATTATATTTTTTTGCTGTAGATTGATAGGTGAGTTTTTGTTACCACCATCAAATATTCTACCTCACTCATATCAAGAATTATCTGCCATTATGAAAGATGTTGGAATGGAGTATCAAGCAATAGATGTGATGTAGAGCCCTACCCACACACCTAAGGACAAGCCCAAACAAGATTAGACTTCGGACCCCTCAAATGATCACAAGGGTCTTGCAAGGAAGGACTCCACACCTTGAATGAAACTACACACAAATTCACTAGGCTTGGGCCTACTCAAGATGAGTAAATGCCTCAATACCTACTCTACACCATCCTATGAAACCCTGCTCCCAAGGACTTAGGATTTGGTTCATTTATGGCCATTAGAAATTGGTCCAAGCATTGGTTTTGGGATTAGACTCTAGTTCCTTGTACCTCCTTTAGAAACCTACCCCCTAGGCTTGTAGTCCTATTTGGTGATAAAATTGATCATAACTAAAAAATGTTCCACACACCCATTAAAAAAAATTACCATTTCAAATACCCTTTTTGATGTTGTCCTGATCCACAAAATGGTTTGACCAGGTCTACAATTACAAGGTTTGATCCCTTTAGAGGCCAAGAGACCTAATAGGGGCAATTAGGCCTATTTTCCAAAGAAACTACCAACCAATGAACATAGCATGGAAAAAAAATTATATGGGCATATGGGGGATGGTGAGTAACCTTTAATTCTAGGGTTACACACTTGGAATCCACAACTATGACATTTTGTGATGACTGTCCTAAATCTTGTCCTAGGTAGTCACATAGAGATGCCTACCTAGCTTTGCTCCTTTCTCCACACAACCAAGTTTCCCCTACAACCAAAAATGAAAAATTTAAAGTACATAGGCTTATCCTGCATCCCTCCAAAGGAAGAGTCTTCTAATGGACTAGAATGCAAGATAAGGCCATGTTTGTCTAAAACCCTCTCCAAAACCTTCAAATTTTGGGTTGCAGTCAGAAGAATAGAGGGTTCTCTCTACTCTGATACAATTAGTACATCAGACCACCACAAAAGAAAATTTATTTAATCCCTCTATCTACTCCATAGATGGTGTGGTTCAAATCAATCCATACAAGCACGTGCAACTCCTGCAAACTCAGAATTTATGGGAAAAGTACAGTATTTTGTATTTTATTACTTCACAAACTCTAATTATAACAACAAAAACCTTGGGAATCATGTCCACAAGGCTTATAAAACTCTCCAATAGTTTTCCATCTAATTTTGAGTATTTTGCATCCATTGAAAGGCTTCCCCCAACCAAATTTCAAAATGTTGCACTTTTGCACTCAAAAGTTGCATTTTACAAAAGTTGCAATTTTGCACAAAATGTTGTCATACTTGCTAAGGTTGGAATCCACACACATGGATCAACCAAACACTCCTAAAACATGTATAATAACCTATCAAACACAAAACTAAACCATCTACTACCCCTATTGACCACATTGTCCCAATTGGCTTATCAAATTGCCTAATTGGTGACATGGGCTTACATGGTGGGGTTTATTGCATACATGAAACATAAGACACACTAAGAAAATATAATGATCCTATTCTTCATCCTTAGGTTCATTATTTGAGTGTTGAGGAGGTGCCCCTACACCATACTCCTTGGGAGAAGAGATCTCAAGCCCACTTGAGATCAGAGTTTGTAACTGCACCATGGTTGGATATTTGCTTACTTGTCATCCAAATTGCCTCAGAGTCTAGTTTTTCCTATCAAGCCATCAAGTACTCAATGTACTCCTTGTTCGTTGTCTTCTTTGTGACTCTAGTGTCTAACACTTTGCTCAAATTAGGTGATTCATGCCTTGGAATGTCATTTTCTGCTGCAACCTGCATTGGTTCTTCCCCTTCATTGTCACTACCTTTGAAAAGTGTAAGATCACACACATTAAAAATGGGTGATAGTCCAAGATCAGGAGGAAGTTGGATCTCATAGGCATTTTTCCACATTTCTTTAATATCTGACATGGTCCAATCTTCCTTTGCATGAGCTTGGTGTATTTGCCTATTGGGAGTCTCTCCTTCTTCAAAGGTACCCATACCAAATCCCCAACACTAAACTGTACATCTCTATTTTTCTCATCAGCGTGAGCCTTATACTTCACTGCAGACTATTGGAGATGAGACTTGACTTGCTCATGCACCTCTTTGATGACTGATGCAAAAGATTCACTGTCTGCACTAATGGGATCTTCCTTGGGTAAATCCCTTAACTCCAATACTCCCCTTTAGTGGATGCCATATACAATGTGGAAAGGAGACTTCCCTGTGCTCCTATTGATGGTATCATTGTAAGAGAACTCTGCTTGTGACAATATGTTGTCCCATTTTTCTCCATGTTGGCTTGTCAAACACCTTAATCGGTTTCCCAATGACCTATTAACAAATTCAATTTGCCCATCTGTTTGAGGATGGTAGGCTGATGAGAAAGCTAGGTTAGTCCCCAACTTCTTCCAAAGGGTCCTCCAAAAGTGACCTATCAACTTCACATCTCTGTCTCAAACAATGTTTAGGGCCCATCCATGTATCCAGACTATCTCTTTGAAGAATAGGTCTGCAACATATGATGCATCGCAAGAAGTCTTACATGGCAATAAATGAGCCATTTTACTAACACTGTCCACCACTACAAAGACACTGTCAAATCCCCTTCTTGTCCTAGGCAGACCCAACACAAAGTCCATACTTATGCTCTCCCATGGCCTAGAAGGAATGGGTAAAGGCTGATACAAACTTGCATTTGTGGAATTCCTTTTGGCTTTCTGACATATTACACATGTCTCCATAAACTTTCTTACATCTGCCTGCAATTTAGGCCAGTAATAATGTCTCTTTACAAGATCTAGGGTCTTGTCAAGGCCAAAATGACCTACCATAGCTCCACAATGTTTCTCCCTAATGATATTCAACCTCATGAAACACTTAGGAATACACAACTGCACTCCTTTGAACAACAATCCATTTTGTATAATTTTTTTAGAAAACTCAATATGATACCTCTCACAAAAGGTTTCACATACCTTGTATATCTCTCCAAAGTCTTCATCAACATCATACATACTCTTCAAGGAATCAATACCAACACTCTCCATCTTGATCTGGTTGACAGTTAAGACCCTCCTGCTCAAAGCATCTACAACTTTGTTCTTGACTCCCTTCTTGTGTTTTATGGTGAACGTGAAGGCTTGTAGGGTCTCTACCCACTTCATGTTCTAGTAGTTTAGCTTCTCTTGGATATTTATGAAACTAAGTGCCTGATTATCAGTAAAAAATATGAACTCCTTAGGCAATAAATAGTGTCTCCACTTCTTCAAAGACTGTCCTAGAGCATACATCTCCAAGTCATAAGATGAGTATCTTTTCTTGGCATCATTTAGCAATTCACTAAAAAAAGCGATAAACCTTCCTTCTTAACTGAGAACTGCCCCAATAGCCATGTGGATTGCATCACATTCCACCTGAAATATCTTGTCGAAGTCTGGTAAGGCTAGGACTGGTTGTTCTGCAACCTTCTTCTTCAATGTTTCAAATGAATCATCTGCCTCTTTGGTCCAACTAAACCTACACTTTTGTCCTCCCTTTATGGTGTCAAGCATGGGTGCATAAACATGACTAAATCCTCTTATGAACTTCCTATAAAAAGTTTCTAAACCATGGAAGCTCCAAACATCATTCATAGTATTAGGTGTTGGCCAATATAGTATAGCACTCACCTTCTCTTGGTCCATTTTCAACTCACCTTGTGAGATTACAAAACCCAAGTTGATGATCTCCTCCTGCATGAACAAACACTTATCCAAATTGATCATTAGTTTCTCTTCATGTAACCTCTTGAGAACCATATCTATGTGTTTGATGTGTTCTTCCCTTGTGTGACTGAAGATCAAGATATCATCTAGGTATACTATGATAATTTTTCCTATGAATTCCACCAAGACTTCATTCATCAATCTCATAAAGGTACTAGGGGTGTTGGACAACCCAAATAGCACAAATTTCCACTAATATAACCCCTCATTGGTTTTAAAAGTTGTTTTCCATTCATCCCTTGGCCTTATTCTAATTTGATGGTATCCACTCTTTAGATCCATTTTGGTGAAATACTTAGCACTTCCCAAGCAATCAAGTAAATCCTCTATCCTAGGGATTGAGAACCTATACCTTATAGTTATCTTGTTGATGGCCCTTGAGTCTATACAAAGCCTCCAAGTTCCTTCTTTCTTGGGTACAAGGACAATAGCTACTACACATGGGATTAAGCTCTTTCCAATCAGTCCCGATTCAAGCAATTCTTCAATATGCCTTGCCATTTCTGCATTCTGGTCTGGAGTGAGTTTGCAGGTTGCTTTGTTTGGGAGAGTAGATCCAAGGATCAGATCTATGCAATGACCAATGTCTCTCACCGGTGGTAGGGATCTTGGCATTCCATCTAAGATGATGCCTTTATGTTTATCAAGAAACTATCTGACTGCAGGGTCTATGTGCTTCTGTCCCCCTTCTTTCTCTTCTGCATACTGCTCTTTCCTTGTCACCTTGGGGCTAGGCATGAGGGCATATAAAACTACACCTTTCTCTACAATCTCCTTCATGAACTATTTACCTTCTACCATCACCACCTTTGCATCCTTCCCTTTTGATTCAATCTCTTCCTTTAGCAGAGGTAAGATTTCTATCACCTTCCCATCCTTGGTGATTGAGTAGGTATTTCTCAACCCATCATGATGAGCTTTCAAGTCATACTGCCATGGTCTCCCAAACAAGAGATGGCATGCATCCATGTTGGCTATGTCAAATAGAAATCTATCCTTGTATGATCCAATCTGAAACTCCACCCAAGCCTTCTCTTCTACCACTTCTTGCTAACCTTGGGTGAGCCATGAGACCTTGTAGGGGTAAAGATGAGGCAACTTTCTAATTTTAAGCTTCTCTACCATTTCAAGTGATACAAAATTTTTAGCGGATCCGGAGTCTATCAAGACCTTGCATACCATTCCTCCTGCCTTGCAAGTGGCTTTGAAAAGAGATTTCCTTTGTGTACACTCCTTGTCAGGTACTATCATGGTGGTTACTACTCTCCTCATCATCAGAGCCTCTCCTCTTTCAAGATAGTCATAGCTATAGGGTGCATTAACACTCTAATAAGTGTTTGCATTTGCCACACTTTGATAATTAGATTCCTGCATCAAATTGCTTCTCCTTTCTCCCATGGAGCTAGATGCCTTCTTCGGACACCTATTGGCCATGTGCCCTTCTTGGTTGTAGCTATAGCACCTAGGAGGTCCTCTGCCTAGGCATATTCCTCTAGAGGGTGGTCTTCTACCCCTAAAATTCCCTCTTGGATTGTAGCCCCCTCCTTGGTTGTAACTACTCTCTCCTCTATTACCTTCTTGGTTAGAGTCTCCCTAGTATCCAAAACCATTTCCTCTACCTCTAAGAGGGCCTCTTCCCCCTCTTTGTTGTCTCCCTTTACCTCTGCCATTTTTTCCTACCTTCTCTTCAACTTATCCTCCACCTTGAGTGCCAATTGAAAGAACTTTTGGACTATCTTTGGGGTGTGAAGATTCAAATCTTCTTGGATTGTAAATCTCAACCCATTGAGATATCTTGCTACCTTCTCCTATTCACTCTCTTTCACCTTAGTCCTCACACACAACTTCATGAACTCCTTTGTATAGGAACTCACATCCATCTCCTTTTGTTTCAAATTTTGTCTCCTCCTATGCAATTAGATATTGTAGTCCATTGGGACATAGGCCTCTTTCACCAAGGCCATCATCTTCTTCCATGTAGCCACTCTTCTCTTTCCCTCTTTCACCCTCTCATCTTGGATGAAAGTCCACTAGGTCAATGTAGCCCCTTTCATTTTGGATTGGACCATCTTCACCCTCTAGTGGTCTGGTATGTCTTCACTTTCAAAATAATTGTCCAAGGAGTCTATCCACTCCATCACTATATCAGGCTCCATCTTCACATCCATTGTTCTTCTCTCCATGGACTTGAGGAAACTCATCATGGGTCTCTAGTCTACAAGAAATTCTAGCTCTTCCTGCCTAGGGATCTCATCTTCATCCCCTTCTTTTCTAGAGTCTCTCTCTCCCCTCTCCACTCTATCCTTCAACCAGTCCATCTCATTTCTCAAGGCTTGATTCTTGGCCCTGATTGCTCTTCTTTCTACCATTTTCTTCTTCACTAGGACATTCAACTCAACATCGGTCATTCTTGAAGGTGCCTCTTGGGATCCCTATTCTTTAGGCATCTTGTCTTCTCCTTCTATCCAAAGAACACTCCTATGCTCTGATACCACTTAATGCATAGCCCTACCCACACACCTAAGGACAAGCCCAAGCAATATTAGGCTTCTGACCCCTCAAATGATCACAAGGGTCCTACAAGGAAGGACTCCACACCTTGAATGAAACTACACACAAGTTCACTAGGCTTGGGCCTACTCAAGATGAATAAATTCTTCAATACCTACCCTACACCATCCTATGACACCCTGCTCCCAAGGGCTTAGCATTTGGTTCATTTATGGCCATTGAAAATTGGTCCAGGCATTGTTTTTGGGATTAGAATCCAGTTCCTTGTACCTCCTTTAGAAACCTACCCCCTAGGTTTATAGCCCTATTTGGTGATAAAATTGATCTTAACTCAAAAAATATCAACATATCCATTCAAAAAAATTACCATTTCAAATACCCTTTTGGAAGTTGTACTAATCCCCAAAATGGTTTGACCCAGTCTACAATTACAAGGTCTGATCCCTTTAGAGGCCAAGAGACCTAATAGGGGCAATTAGGCCTATTTTCCAAAGCAACTACCAAACAATAAGAAAAACTTGGAAAAAAAAATCTCTGGGCATGTGGAGGATAGTTATTAACCTTTAATTGTATGGGTGCATGCCTATAATCCACCACTATGACATTTTATGATGACTATCCTAAATCTTGTCCTAGGTAGTCACATAGAAATGCCTACCTAACTTTGCTTCTTTCTCCACACAACCAAGTTTCCCCTAAAAAAACCATGAAAAATCTAAAGTAAAGAGGATTATCCTGCATCCCTCCAAAGTAAGAGTCTTCTAATGGGCCAAAATGCAGGATAATGCCATGTTTGTCTAAAACCCTCTCCAAAACCCTCAAATTTTGGGTTGCAGTCAAAAGAATGGAGGGTTCTCTCTACTTTGGTACAATAAAGACCTCAGACCACCACCAATTTTTTTTTATTTCATCCCTCTATCTACTCCATGGATGGTGTGGTTCAAATCAATCTGTACAGGCACGTGCAACTCCTACAAACTTAGAATTTCTGGGAAAACTGCAATATTTTGTGTTTTATTGTTTCACAAACTCCAATTACAACAACAACAACCTTGGGAATAATGTCCACAAGGATTATACAACTCTCCAATGATTTTACATCTAATTTGGAGTAGGTTGGAGCCATTTAAAGGCATCCCCCAACCAAATTTCAAAAACTTGCACTTTTGCACTCAAAAGTTGCATTTTACAAAAGTTTTAATTTTGCACAAAATGTTGTCATACTTGCTAAGGTTGGAATCCACACACATGGATCAACCAAACACTCCTAAAACATTTCTAAAAACCTATCAAACACAAAACTAAACCATCTACTACCCCTATTGACCACATTGTCCCAATTGGCTTATCAAATTGCCTAATTGGTGACATGGGCTTACATGGTAGGGTTTATTACATACATGAAACACAAGACACACTAAGACACTCTAATGATCCTAGTCTTCATCCTTAGGGTCATGATTTGAGTGTTGATGAGGTGCCCCTACACCAAGATGCTTGTCCCAATGATCATATTATATATCACAAACAACATGAATTTCGAACTGAATGCCCTAAATGTCATATCAGTAGATATCGAACAAATCAAATAACAAAAAGGGTTCCTCACAAGGTTCTTTTCTATATTCCCATTATTCCACGTATGCAATGATTATTCAAGTGCACTAGATTGAGACAATTTATGGATTACCATGCATGCAATAGAAGTAGAGATGACATTATTTGAATGCCTGTGGATGGTTTAGCATTTATGGACATAGAGGAAAAGTGGCCACACTTTAAAGAAGAACCTCATAATCTCAGGCTTTCATTGGTAGCGGACGGTGTCAATCCATTTGGAGAGTTGAGATCTGTTTACTCAGTCTAGCCTATTTTTGTTATCAACAATAACATTCCTCGATGGATGTCAATAAAGAGGGAGCACATAATATTAGCATTGATTGTTCTAGGTATTTAATCATTTAATAGTCGTCTACATTTAATTATAAATATTGCAGTAAAATGGTCATAATAATTATGTAATGTTTTTGTTCATTCGATTAGGTAAGTACCAAGTTAAAGATCTGAATGTATATATCGAGCTTCTTATCGACGAGTTGCTAGAGTTATGGAATGGTGTCACTATGTATGATGTCTCTAGACCAATAGGACAAAGACAATTTCAATTCCATGCGATGCTTGTATGTACAATACACGATGCCCTAGGGCTAACACATTTTTGTGGTATGTTATAGTGTTCAAGTTGCACATGATAGTTATAATTAAAAAAATTAACATATTTAATTCAATTATACATTATCTTGTAGGTCTTCAAACATAGGGAAAATTTGCATGTATAGTTTGTGGTCCAAAGATGAAATCTCATCATTCAAAAAGTTTAGGAAAGCAGGTGTTTGATGAGTATAGGCACTTTCTCCACAAAAATAATAAGTATCAAAATACTGAAAAACATCTTTTCAATGGGAAAGAAGAGAATACATCAAAGCCACAAAGAATGACACCTCACCTATGGAAGGTGGAATATAATATAATTAATCATCAAGGTAATGCCATTCCATCTAATGGTTTATGCCATAAAACATCTTTTCTATTGTGTTTTGTTTACTGATGATGTGACTGATGATCGTGGAGGTCATCAAGGCATAAATGACCACCTTCCTAAGCGACTAAAAAGTTATCCCTAACAATTTAGTAGGTTACCCTATTACAAGCAGTTACAAATTGTGCATTTGTTTGATACTATGCATATTGGAAAGAATATAATAGAGACATAATGGAAAATATTGGATGGAAGGCATGACAAAGAAAAAGTTGTCAAAATTTGTAGTGACATTTAGGATTCCAATCATGCAATGAAAAATGTCATTCAATCAAATAGCCATGGAGACCAGATTAATATAAGTGACCTTCCTTGGTTATTAATGGACCAACAAAGTAATGGTATAAAAGAAGTCATATGAAAAATTTGATTTCCCATAGGATTTGTTGTGAACATAAACAATCTCATATCAAAGAAAAGTGAATTTGGGTCAGGGATGAAAATACATGATTGGCATACCTTCATTAAGGTAATTCATTACTATATATTTGTATATTTCACATGTACTTTTCATTGTATTATGTTAGAAAAAAATGAAAAGATAATTTTATAATTGTTGCAGTACATTCTACCTCTATCTCTCCTAGACGATTTTGACAATAATGTCAAGAAAGTCATATATGATCTTGGAAAATACATGAGGTAAGTAGTGATATTTGTTCAGTCCATTGTATAGATATTATATTTACGATTTGGTTTACTTGTTATTTAATATATATTTTTGCATCTTGAATATCTTGTAAAAGGAATCTATAAAGAAGATATAAAATATTGGAAGAGAAAAATTCCTCATCTAATGTGTGAAATGAAAAAGTGTCTACCTTCATCTTTTTTCAATGCACAAAACACTACCTCATACACCAAGTTGAGGAGTGAGTTGTGTGGACCTATACACGCTAGGTCAATGTGGATGGTTGAGAGGCACTTGAAATTTTTTAAGGATTTGGTTCAACAAAGAGCACATCCTGAGGGTTCTATGGTGGAGGGATATATGGTATACTAGACTATGGTGTACATTTTTGAATATCTTCCTAAGTTTCCAGAAAAGATCCACGTGGATCGCATTTGGGATCCCAACCCCATTAACAAATTTGAAAGGGAGTACTTGACGGGGAAAAGTATATTGAGGAAAGTGAGAGGTAATTATAAGATGTTATTGTAGTTAATTAATTATTAATCTTCAAAATAAATCGGTTGTAAGACGTCTATTTTTTTTTTTGTACAGTTGGTCAAGAGTGGGATGCACTACATTTGTATATTGCAAACAATCTTGATTGGATGACGATATAGATTGAACGTTGTCAACATTTTGCTCGCACATTAACATGGGAATGTGTGGCTTCATTGGTTAAAGAAGCTCATTGTAATGGAGATTACAATGTTACGCAAAGGGAAATTGATTTAGCATATGGTTTAAGAGATAAATAGGTACGTATAAATTTAATAATCACCTATATTTTTATCAACTCATGATGCAATAATTTTTACATGTTTGACATATCGCAGGTAAAACACCACAACACTATGTGCCGCAATGGTCATAAATTTCGCATCAAAAAGTTGGATGACATGAAGAAAACTTGTGATTCTGGGATAACTGCAACCTTTGAGGTGATAAAAGGTGATAAATATTTTATTGAGAAATGACATACATCCTCAAGAGTCTCAAAATTGATACTATGGCATTTTGGATGATATACTTGAGTGTGACTTTAATTCCTTCAAAGTAGTTTTGTTCATTGTCAAATGGTACAGGCTACGATTGAATAAAAATGATCCCGATAGAATTGTTATTGAACATGATAATGGTTTTACAATGGTTAATACAAGGTCATTTGAACCAGTTGGGGATGAGTCTTATGTTCTTCCAAGCCAATGTGAATAGGTATTTTACTCAGGGGTTCCACATAAACCGGGTTGGTCATTTATTGTTAGACATGATCCAAGAGGAAGGACAATAAAGTATAATGTGATGGAAGAAGAAGATACCAAAGAAGTAGAAGATGACATAGATGATGATCATGATTGACAGTTACTCGATGAGGATGAAGAAAAATAAGTTGATGATGATGATGATGATGATGATGATGATGATGATGATGATGATGGTGATGGTGATGGTGATGGTGATGGTGATGGTGATGGTGATGGTGATGATGATGGTGATGATGATGGTGGTGATGACGATGATGAAGATGACGATGATGGTGGTGGTGGTGGAGGTGGTGGTGATGATGATGATGATGATAATGATAATGATGATGATGATGATGATGATGATGATGGCGATGATGATGATATGGTGAATGAAATGTATGAGGTATGCGATTAGTATATTATCTATTTAATATTGATTTCTTGATAGAATTTTTTTGGACTTATATGGTTACATAATTAATTCATTTGTTTTGAATTCTAATGCCATTACATAATTAATTGATGATGCACCTTTTAATGTTTTTAATTCATGTTCCATGACCTCTAGTAGGTCGTTATAGTAGAACTATGCCACCCTAAGGAGATGGAGATAGGGAGAGTGACTATTTATGTGACATTTTTTCAACTTCATGTTTATTTATGGAATTTGGATTGTTTATTAGATATGTGATGGATTACATGTTTATGATGATACATGCGACATTTTTTGAACTTTGTGTTTATTTATAGAATGTGGATTATTTATTCCCTATGTGATTGATGGTGATTTCTGATACATATGTGATGGATTACATGTTTATGATGACACATATGTGATGCTAATTATGATGCTCAATTACATATATGATGATACATCATGTGATTCTTATGATGTTTATGATACATATGTATTTATTGTTTATCAACTTACAAATGTAATGCTTATGATGCTCAATTGATGGTGTTGATTTCATGTATAGTCCATGTGTGATGATGTCACCCTTGGTGGGAACAGGTCATTGACTACAGACATCGTCAACCCTTTAGTTGAGGATCCTGCATAGTCTATATAAAGTAAAGGTAAGGAATTAAAAAAATTACAATGATTATGATGACAACATCTTTTTTTTATTTAATACTCTTTTTGTCTACAAAGTTCATGTTGTTCATGTTGTGTACTATGTAAATTTTAGCTAGCATAAGATAATTGAATTACATGTGTAGGAACCTGAACCCCTTTGACGAGGATCCTGCACAGTCTCATGAATCAACAGGTATAAGTCAATACACCCTATAGAGACAATTTATTTTTAAAAAATTACTTGGAAAACAAACTTCCTTAGATTTTCAAACCTCGACATTAGCAACAAATCTAATACAGTTATCAACACTTGAGGCCCCAGCTGGACTTATTCAAATTTTAATCTCAACATCAACTTTAGGGCTGACTTCTTCATCAAGATTACCCTCATTTGCAAAATATATCTCTCATTACCAACTAACTCTCTCATTTGATGGAGTGCAGGTACCACCAAATAGGTATTTGTCAGATGTGTCTTCCTTGAGTGAGGGAAATGCAAGAATAGAAAATGAAAGTGAGACATGTAGTAGGTCTACAATAGGGAGATCAACTAGAGGTGAAAAGATTCGAAGAAAATTCAATAAACACATGAAATTTTTCCTTGCTCAAGGGGGGTCATGTTCTTATGATGATGAGACCAAAGGGAACATTGAGGTTCCCTTGAGGTACAAACATCTATAGAAACAATGGGTACCCAAGGAACTTCCTCCAATAAACATCAATTTTTGTGTTAACGATAGGATATATCGCATAGCACCTTTGTTGTTACATGGTTTGGGCCTATTTTCCATGGATGACATAAAGGTCTGTTACAACAAAGTTGCTGAAATGATGGAGTTTGTCAAACATTGTTACAATTACATTAATTGGATGCAGATTGTTCGATATAAAAAAAGTATGCGTAGGTATGCACTGTCAACAAATTATATACAACAAAAAGATTGATCAAAGTAAACTAGTAGCTGTATACATTGATGGAAGGCCAAAAGCAACAAGGAATATTGTAGGTTTTATAAATAGTATGCGACCTAGGTCAACTAATAAACAACCCAATTGCATATTTGAGGCATGTGAGGGAAATCATGTATTCGTATGTGTGATAAAATCAATAAGTGTAGGGGAAGAGCTTCTAATCGATTACAATTTGAATCGTATAGATACAAACAAAGTTACTATCATGGGGGTGGTACGTATTATATACCATTTAAATTAACCAACCTCCAATATACCATAATATTATGAAGTTTTTTTGCTAAGTCTATTGGTTTAATTTTGCTAACATTTTTTATATTTTTTCTTTGTCACAAGGCGACATAGATCCATCACATAGCATAGATAGGGATGTAGGTCATGACTCTTCTACCAAGCAGGTAAACCTTATTGTAATTGTACAAATTAGATAGAAGCAAATTGTTACATTATTATGTTCTTTTTTTTAGTGTTTTAGACTAAATTTGTAATTGTTAATGATATTATTGTCATAGACGGATGGTTGGGGCAAGGGAAAGGGAGGTGCAGTACTTGAGCACCTCTCTAGGGATGTGGAATCAATAGGATTAGGTGATGATGACCCTATAAATTCCACAAACCCTATGGAATTGATAAAAAGGTCTCTTAGAAAAATTAGTAGAGAGATTGTTGCTTTGGCATCCGTGGAGCCTTAGACTGATGAGATACGAGAGAGGGTGCAAAATTTGATTTGAACAGTAGACAACTTGCAAGTAAGTAGTAATAAAAGCTTTAATTATAACAAAAGTTCAATAATGGTTTATATTTTATACTCTTTTATGTCATTAACTAAAATATGTACACGTTGTTTTTATAGAAATTTATGCATCCTCATGAAACTGGTGGCCATGATCAGGGTGTTGTAGGTAGTTTAGGTGATGGCAAGTTTCTTGGATTATCACTTTGAGTACCCAAAATACATCATATTTGATACTTTCAATGTTCATAATAAAGGTTCATCCTTGTTTACAATTCTTGCACTTTTCATATATTTAATGTATTATTCTTCAGGTGTTGTCAATGTTCCTCTGCAAATGCCATCGATGCCTCATTAGAGGTTAGCCCCACTTATATTGCCAACTGCAATGTTGGCAACATGTAGCATGAAAACATCCTCTACTACATGTCATATTGGCCCGCCCACTATTGGTAGATCCCTCTTTTTCTCTGTTTTCTGTTATGTGCTTATTTCCCTTCAAGTGTTCTTTCTTGGGGGAATTTCATAGTGGATTCATTTTCTGTAGGAGGAGATGCACATGAGGATGCGCTAGAGGTGACTACTACTGAAAACATACCATCATTTCCTGGATCTTCTCATATTGCTAGTACGGGAATGTTGCAGGCCACATTGGTGGTGAGTGACGAAGAAATGATTCCCTTAAAGATATAGAAGGTTCCAGGTACTTTAAAATTATTATATATAGTCTAATTGTAATTTACTTTTTGATCACTCATTTTGGACCAATCATCCCATGAATTTTTTGTAAGAAATGATATTTTTTATAAAAATCTTAGTGACATTGCATTGCAGATATTTGGGCCCACCATACGTAAAATGTGGAGCATCATATGTGAACTAACTCTAATCCACTATTTTGATTTCATGTCATTGCTAGAATAGTTTTCCTTTGATCCATTTCTTGAACTATAATAAATGTAGCTTCAGCTCATTTCTGAATCTAACAGGTTTGTTTTTTCTTTAAAAGGTGGAATGACCAAGAAAAAAGGTTAAAAGATGAATTGACAAACCATATGGTTGAGTGGTTTGGAAATGACACCTTTGACAAAACCAAGATCCTTGAAAAAAGCTGGCACATATCTAAAGTATATGAGGGACCAATACAGGACCCATTTAGAGAAGAACCTAAAGTACGAGTGTCCCCCCATTATTCCAGAGAGGGAGTGGAAGGACCTGATTTTGGATGCCAAGGAGAGAATTGAAAGGAAAAAAGGAAATACACCACCAGACGCCAAAAGAAGGTATGTGATACTATTAAGAATGTAATTATGTACTAATTAATTACTCTTTATATTTATATAATATAGCATATTTCAAAATTTTCATAGACTGAGTGACACGTTAAAGGAAACCAAGGCAAGACAAGAAAAGAACAGGCAACACAAACTCAGCTCTGGTGGTTATATGAAACTTGCTGCACAAATTGTAAGTATCTGTAAATAAAATATCGCATCAAAATATTTATTAATTGCAAATGATTTTTTTTAAATCAAACAATGCAAGAAAAATGCACGATACCAAACAAATATGCAGGGCTCTGAATTCAATAGAGCGCCCACAAAAGATGACAAGAGAATTGCCTACCAAGAAGGCTATACAGTCATGGCTGATAGGCTACGAGAAGTGAGTGGGCAAACACAAGATTCTGGTGCATCCATCACATAGGTAAATAAGCTAAATGAAAATTGTTTGAAATTGAATACTTTACCAATAATCTAATTGATGTTGAGTTCCAACATAAAGTGACTATATTTGTTTTAAATAAGAAAGCAATGATAACAATGTGCATGACATTGGAATGCAACCTGCTAATCATGAAACACCACCTTCACATGAAGGTCCAAATGTGCATCTTAGTAGTGGAGGTATTCATTTGCTATTCAAATTTATTTATGTAATTATTAATACAATTAAACATCTTAATTTGTAATTAGAGTAGTAATTAATGCAACCCTTTTTGTTAATATTTTAGAGCATGTAGTTAGTGGTGACCAAGTGGAGCATGATCCAGGTACACAATATCAGGAACGTGATGTTCCCCAATTAGGTAAAGAGGACCATTGTTATTCCTTTAAATAAATATAATTGCGATTGGTGTTCAGTATTAATGTAACCTTTAGTATTTCAACTCCAGATGATCTATAGGGTGTTCAACATATTGAGGTTGAGGCTAGACAAAATGATGTGGCCCCATCAGGTAAAGAGCGCAATAGTTATGTTATCTAAATTAATTAAATAATTGTAACAATAATAAAAAATGTTTTGAATTTAACCCATTTCTTTTTTATTACAGAGGAACCCCCTTCGCTTTAGTGTCCTCGTCCTCAGTATAGGACTAGGCATACATCGAGATCATGAGAAGAGGGCAGAACAACTGAAGAGGGGGAAAATGATGAAGAAAATGATGTTCCACTTAGTCTTTTCATAGCTTCAAAGAAAAAATAAAAAATTAAATGATTGTAATCTACCTTATTTGATAATGAACTCCCATATTGTCTTGTATGTACACTAACTATATGAGTTTCTTCTAGTGTTGATATCCATGGAGGGACTACAAAAGTTATGAATATGCAGTGTTCCACGGGCATTGGAGATGGGGGGACGTGTTTCTGAGACAAGGGGACTAAGGGCCTAATTTTGGGGATGACAGGAGGATGACGGTAGAGTGGTGGTGTTGATATAGTTATACATATACATATACATATACATATAGTACTTGAAAAACTACTTTTGAAAATATGTATGATAGTATTATAGTATAATAATTACATTTCAAATGAGACTACAGGAAATTTGAAATACTAAATCTAAATACCAAGATTTATTCAATGCTAATTGTGTTGTTATATGGAGCCTAATTAGACTCAAAGGTTAAATTTTTCCTACTTCTACCGGCTCGGTTTCCCCCTATATTTTTCTATCGGCCCATGTTCAATTAGGGTTACCCCTTAACCCCACAAAAAGTCAATTTTTTTTAAAATTTAATTTTAATTTTTTAAATATTCCATATACGTTGGGGCGATAGGAGACGCTTGGGCATCTCCCTATCCCTCAAGAGACATGTGCACATCTCTTGAAGGATGGGGAGACTCTCAGATGTCTCCCAAGGAGATGTGGAGGTGTCTCCCCATCTCCCAAGGAGACGTGGAGGTGTCTCCCCATCTCCTTGGGAGACACAGAGATGTGGAGGCATCTCCCCATCTCCTTGGGAGACGCAAAGATGCCTCCCTGTCTCTGGAAGTGCTTGGGTAGCATTGGTAGGATGGCGGGGGACATCGCATCCCCATCCCCCCATCCCAGAGACATCCCCATCTCTAAGACACAACCAAAAAGGAGGGGGACACGTCCCCATGGAACACTATGAATATGCCTCATCCTTGTAAGTTTTTTTATTACTTGACATTTTCTTTAGCATTTTGTTACTTCATGAATGAGATGTTTTCAGATGTCTATTCCATGAATACCTCTCTCTTGTATGCTTCATGATCGATGTGACTTTAGCATGTCCACTCCATGAGAACCTTTCTCATATATGCTTGTACCTTATGTGTATTTATGTATTACTTCATGGTTTACATGTATGATTCATGCCTTGCATGTATTCATATGTATGGTTTGTGCTTTACATAGCTCCTTCATGCCTCATGAGCATTACTTCATGCCTTGGAGTCTTCTCAAAATATTGCAAAATCATTCAACAAGAAAAAGAGTAGTAGAGGCTACATACCAAAATAAATTAGATCTCCCTCTTTATTTCCTAACTTTGTTCCCTATTTTCTTCCTTCCTTCTTTATCACTTCCCTTTTTCTTTATTTATCCTTGATATAACTAACCTTTTCTCCTTAATGTTCTTCATGAATCCAAAGACCCCTTTACACTCCCCACTTTACATCCATTTCAACTACCTCCATAACTTCACTTAGTGTGAAGTAAATATTATCTTCTACCATGGCCTTCATATATCCTTGATATATCCTTTCAAATATTACCATCCATATATATATATATATATATATATATATATATATATATATATATATATATATATCGATCTCATTCTAAGACTTTGAATCTTCTCTGCCCAGTTCTGCTTCACATTTCTCTTATGTGACAACAAAATGTGAGGAATTAGGAGAAGATTCAAATCATAACAGGCCTTAGCATTGGTTCAGATAGAGTCTCATATTTTGCCTCCTAGATTGGATGACTCTGATCCTCATCACACTATTCAGCTTTGTCCTCCTCACTAGATTGTTTGCACTTGTGATGATAGAATTGTGAAGATTATATTTCAACAATTTTTCATTTTTTTTCTCACTTTTGATTCAACGAGAATTGGTTAAGATATCCTTTCGGTGAAATACTTTTGTCCACCTTTGGTCAATGAAAAGAAATGTATTATCTTATATAAAAGAGAGGATGGATGGTGGGCACGTAGTCCCACAAAGAGACATTTAATACAATATATATTAAGATTTACAGTCTAAAAAAGTTCACAATATATATTAAACTACCATATGAAATTGAAGAGTAGCAAATCAATCTTTCCTATCCCTAGCCTACTGTGTCTTGTTACACAATATGAATAGAACCTTAGCATCATTGATCATACTCACCACTTTTTATTTTAAAATTTAAAATCAATATCCGCCTCATTTCTAATGTTAGTAAGGTTCACTATTTTTAAAAGAGTATTAAATAAAAGATTTGATGGAACAAAATTGACAGAGGAAAAGAATAACAACATTATATTTTAGATGTTAAATGTTTTTTAATATATTTTTTCTATATGATAATTAATATTTTGGCAGTAGTTAAGGATAAGGAGATCATTCATCTATTTGATAGTCTATCGCCATCCTTATGTTATATTGTACTTTTGTTGTAGGAAAGCTTTTGATCTTTTGCAATTAGTGTGGGTTTTTTAAGGCGACTCTTTATATGTCCTAAAATTGTATGAGCCTAATAGCTTCTACTCTTGTTGATGGTTTGGATACCTACAAGAAAGAGAAATGAAAATACATATTTACAAGAGCCTTTCCAACTAGCGATGTGAGTTTTTGTGAAAAGGCCAAAAATACATTTTTTCCCACTCATTGGAAACCCTAGTGAGGGTTTTGATAGTTTCTGGAAAAATAGTGATATATTCTTCAAATTTCAATGGATCTCAATGCTACAAAATATGAAATGAAGGTAATTCACTTCTCTACCATATCCAATTTACTTCTAATAAAAATATGATGAATTTCACAATTAAAAATAATGAGAATCAGATTGAAATGTTTTTGTATGAACAAAAATCTCCAACTTCATTTAGTAAAACTTTCAAAATTCAACAAGACAAACTTGGGTGGTGTGAAAAAGGGCTATTTATGCCCATCCAAGTGGGTTACAATCTCAAACCACCAAAAACCAACCTCCCAACCAAATTTTAAAAAGTTGTCATAACAATAATGACAACTTTTTACAATTTTTTTTGCCCAATGGATCTCAAACTTTCCCAATTAGGTCCAAATACATAATAATGGCCTCAAATGACCTTATTTACATGAAATAACACACACACAGAAAAAAAAAAAATCTCAATTTTTGACCGTTTTGGCCAAACCTAGGTCCCTAGGGTGCTCCTACACCATCAAACCATGTGAATTAGCAAAAACAAATGTGTTTTGGAAGTTTTAATGAGAGAAGCTATAAATATTTCTACCTCTCAATAAAGAAAAAAATACCACAAATCTCATTATTGATAAGAAAGTGTTCAGTGATTCATAGTGTTCTCCCAAACCCTTCAACAAATAAATTTAACAATCTCCCCATTGGCCTATTCTTAAGTGACAAACATAACAAATAAGTTGAGAAACCATTCTATACTATGAAATCAAATACCTTTTTCATTGGTGAGATGTGAAATTGGGCTTGTAAAATGTTTTTCAAAACCATCCCATGTTTTCACCTTTATTTATTTTGTGAATTGCAGCTTGGTCTAGGAGGTTAGACAAGTTGTTTTGTAGGTTGTAGCAATAATAAAATGCTAGAGGAATTTAGAGAGAAGTATTCTTGTAACCAATTTGAAGGAATAACACAAGCATTGTTCTCTTTGGTGTGGTTTTTTTCTCACAAGTGTTTCACCATGCCAATCATATTTTCTTGAAATATTCTAAAGCCTTTTTAACAAACCCATCCTATTATTATCTTGCAATCGTAACATTTCACGAGGTGACAATAGCTATGAGTTTTAGGGGTGGGTATGTTGAAAGTGTCTTTTGGTGTTGGTGTAGCATTCTGGTCCATATTCAAAGATTTCAAACAAAAGGGGACTTTGGAGCCATCAGGTCCATATTCAAAGATTCCAAGTTTGAGATCCTTAATAATTCTCATTCTTCTCAAGGTTCCTAAGTAGCACATTCATAATGTCATATGTTGATTTATTATGATGGTTTTAGGACCATTGCTTCTTACTAGATGATTGAAATGATGTCAAATTTAGGTATATTATATTGATCTTGTTTTGATTATCAACATTATTATATGATGCCATGATGCAAATTGAGTGGGGTATTCATTAGGGGGTAACTAGTATTGGTTAATGATCATGTTTTATAGATATGAGCATAATCATGTACTTTATATCACTTGAAAATTGTATGATTTAAGAGTTATTGTTATCATGAGAGTTGTAAGAATCAAAATTGTGTTTATAACTCTTGGGAGATCACATAAGTGTGGTAGAGATAATCCATTGATGAAGCATATAGACTGGTTTTACTTTTAACATTATTTTAGAATCAACATTAGTTTATGGGTTATAGATGGACCTTTTGTTTTAGCTAGGTTATCATCTCTGTTTCACCTAAGTGGGTGGCAGTTGATGAGAAAACTGTTTGGGGTAAAGGGGCCCTAGAAAGGGTTGCATACCCACTCCTTTATATACCATCATGTTAAATGGGTTTTAAATAGTTTCAAGAAGTACAAAGTCTATGGGCCTTCCCATAGGCAAGGCCATATGTGATGAGCCCCTGAGACACTAGGTCTAGTCCTTAGGTTTTGCAATTCTAAGTTTGGTTTAGTCTTGCCTCTCCTTCAAAATATTATGTATTCTCTATTTATCTATGCTCTCTTGATTCAGTTGTGCTAGCTTTTTGAAATAAATTTCTCTATCCTTTCTATCGAATCGCTTTATCAATGTCTCACTAAAATATTCTAAGGTAGTGATTGAATCTTTCTCTTGGGCCATCATGCCATGATAACACCATTTGTGAGTCATCCCCTCAAGATGCAAGTTGGAAAACCTGATGGCCTCTTCCTCAAACTTAGGATTCAAAAGGAAACATGCATCCAATTTTTGCAACCAAGCTCTTGTTGAAGAGCTATCATATATAGTAAAGGTGGGAATGGTGATCTTTCCAAAGTAGTGTTGAATGTCCTTTTGGGGCTGCTCATCACATCTTCTCCTCCTATGCCCATTCTTTGTCTTCATCTCATACTATTTTGTAAAGGAAGTGTCTCTTCATATGCCAGCACTTAGGGTATTGTATTTATCATGAAGTCTTTTCATTTCATCTCCCTGATTGGGTTTCTCTTCTTCTATTGGTGTTGTCCCTTCCTTTTCCAGAAAATTGGCTTTAAAGGCTCTTGTATTTGGGTTAGCTAATTCCCTATCAGTACAGAGCTTCTCCCTTTGATCCCATTTTTATAGGTTTACCAGTACTTAGTGGTTCATACAGTCCTCTTAGGAGTTGGACCATCTCAACCATGGTGCACCTCATATTAGCTTTAAACTAGTGCCCCTCCTATTAGCTTGAAACCTATGCCCCCTATTGGTAGCTAATGGGCATAGAATACCATTTGTTGTACATATCAATGAGGTGTGCTTTACGTCTAGATAAGGAGAACCACTCGTGGATATACTCTAGAGAGATGGTGTATGTATAGAGTTAGTTGGTAACCGTATATATATATTTGAATAGCACTCTTGGCTGCCCCAACAAAGGTATGCATAGATCAATAAGGACACCACCTCAAATAGACTATAGACAACACCCACCCTCCAACTTGATACACTAGTATTCTGGAGTATCTAGACTATGGAAAACACCTCCACTCCAGTAAGTCAAACTACATTAAGTAAACACCCTGTTGATACCACCTGCCTTACCCTGCTGTAGTCACAGTACAAAATAATCAAATTGACCAGTCACTTACCCTCTGCTGTAGTCACAGTACAAAATTATCAATTTTTATTTAAAAAAAAAAAAATAGCTGTCGGAATTCCGACACCAACTAAACTTTGCACCGACGGCCAAATCCTCGAACCAACAACATTCTTGTTGGTGCAAAGTTTCTAGTAGCCATTAGAATTTTGACACCAACTAAAGAAACATCTGACGAGGATGTTGTATGTCCGACAACACTTCCTTGTCGGATAGTCATCGATGCATATTCATCGGGGAGCATCGGAATTCCAATGTCCATCCGATGATATTTTTGACCGGAGGAGCGATCATGGCCATCGTCAAAAGAGTTCACGATGTTGTCAGAATTGTGACGTTAAATGGCATCATTGGGAAGTTCAATGATGAGTTTGATGAAAAGTAGTCAAAATTTTGACGATAGGCCGTCAGAAATTAGCCTCGAATGTACTAGTGAAAAGGGGGCTTATTTTTTTTAAAAAAAGTGAGCCCTAATAATAATAATATAAAATATGATTTTTAGGGTTGTGTAGATTAAGTGGCATTTTTAGTATTATTTATATATTTATTTATTTACATAAACATGGGGTTTGTAAATAAATACATATACAAATATATATTTGTATGTAGTTTTATTTTAATGGATAAAAGGGATGTATTTCTTTCATCCCTCTGTGTTATACACACACACACACACACACACACACACACACACACACACACACATGGACACCTTGGGTTAGTAAAATAATATTAATTTCTGAGGATCGTAATAATTTTAAATATAGTAAAATGATCATGTTGGTATATAGATACTCGTGACTATTAAATTAATATTAATATTAATATGATGAAGTTGGAAAATTTGTAATTAAATAATACATTTAGCAATAAAGTTAAAATGGTATTATTTGAGTTAATTTAATTAACTTTAAACAAAAATGGACTTAATGGATATTTCAAGGGGAACTAGATTATAATCCCTATGAAAGTTATATTTTAAGTGAATGGAGATATTTCAAGCACTTAGTTGTGAATTAATAAATAATTTAATTAACCATATTAAAGTATTGTTGTTAACTCTAGGTATGGTATCTTTAATTTATTTCAAAGAACTATTCCCCACTGAGTATAATGCAGTGCAATGCCTTAAGGGGTTAAATTTACCCCACACAGTCAATGTACGTTGCATGTCGCTATTTTTAATTAAAATTTAAATAAGGTATTTAATTGTTCACATTGAAGATCACATTAATTTGACACTAGGATAATCAAGTTAGTGAAACTAAGTGAGCAACTGCATCCTCATGTTACATAAACACTAGTAATTAAGCCTTTAAAAAAAAATTGTTGTCGTGTTTTTGCCCTAAAGTTTGGGCACTACATTTTGGTATCAGAGCAAGGTTTTCAACACTAGGAATCTTTTTCCATTACGTTTTGCTTAAAATTTTTAATTTCTCATGTAGCATGCCTCCAATTACATGACAAGCTCGCATATGCGAAAGGGGTCCTAGACATTCTCGCATGGCACGTGAGGACGTTGGATAGGAAGAGTTAGTTCCTAAAGGGAATCAGGAAGCTCAACCTGAACAACCTCTAGACCAAAAATGAGACTTATTGAGTGCACTACAGAACCTGATAGGGATAGTCTAGGATAGGCTACCTCCAGTAGGTCACTAGGTAGAACAATGGGGTTCAAAGGGTCATAAATCAACAACTAGAGATTAGAGTAGGATTCCACCTCCTAGCCATGTAGAGGAACATGTTGAGCATGACCCAGAGTTAGTTCATCTAATAGAGCCACCACCAGTTATAGAACCAGTGGTTGTAGAGAGAGCACCCCATAATCTAGCAGATCAGATAAGAGAGCTACTATGCCTACAACCACCTTCATTTGCAGGATCTACTGATGGGGTAGCAGCCGAGTCATGGCTTTTGAGCTTAGAGAGGTGCTTCAAATTGCATCCCAATGAGAGAAATCTAAAAGCATGATTTCCTATACATCTTCTAAGAAGGTTAGCTTCCACGTGGTGGAGGCAAGAGGAATATAAGAATGACATAGTAATTGACATACTCACTTGGGGTACCTTCTTGGAGAGGTTCAAAGATAGATACTTGTCAGAGTACTTTAGGAAGCACCAGATTGATGAGCTCCATGACCTTCAGTAGAAGGGACTCACGGTGTCACAATATGAGAGCAAGTTACTTGAGCTACTACCTTATGTGGATTACATGAAGGATGAGAAATTGCTTGTTAACCATTTTATCAAAGGACTGAATGCCGAGATAGTAGGACCCGTATGCATGGCAGCTCTAGGGAGCCTTTAGGTTGCCATGGAGAAGGATTTATTAGCAGAGGAGATTCAGGGTAAGCCACAAGATACATGAGATTAGCATTAGAATTGAAACCCTACACCACAGTCTTCCCGGTTTCAGAAACCCCATCGGAAAGGAAATCATAGACATTCTTTAGGGCCCTACAGACCCCCTCACCCTTAGTAGCAGTCTTAATAGACTCAAAAGTATAGGCCTCCATAGGGACATCAGGGCTTCAAGCCCAAACAGTGGCACACATAGGTTCCTAGATGTGATTTATGACCACAGGTTCCATACACACCTCCAACACAAACTCAACAGTCTACCAGGAGTGGTTTTAGTGGATCCAGTTGGATAGGAGGATAATAGTATTCTAGGCCACAAGGTGTTCATATTTAGGGATGTGGCGCTTCCTTTACTTGTGGCACCATTGGACACATGGTGAGAGAGTGCCCACAAGGACATATGGCAGGTAGCTAGCGCATGGCAGGTTTAGAGCCTACAATTGCGGACATGGGTAAGTCCCATGGAGTTTTTGCAATGGTTTATAACCGCTAAGCAGAGAATTAGGCTATAGTTATAGAGGCCATAGGTATGATCAGAGGTAGTAGTGTTACTATCCTATTTGATTATGATCAGAGGTAGTAGTGTTACTATCCTATTTGATTTAAGAGCTACTAATTCTTTCATTTCTCCATTGGTTGTGGAGAATTGTGGGCTAGTGGCAACTAGGTAGGATGTTAGTTGGGAGGTTGAGTTAGCTTAAGGAGATAGAGTGTCTATTGAATCAGTGGTTAGGGATTGTTAGCTTCAAATTGGGACTATGACCATCATAGCAGACCTTCGAGTTATGCCCCTAGGATCTTATGGTATTGTTCTTGTCATGGATTGGCTATATGCCCACAGAGTCAAGATGGATTGTCAATAGAAGAAGATCGAGTGTGTAGATGATCATGGCACTTCCATAGTAATTTCAGGATTTTAGAGACCCATATCCTTTTGTATGATCTCTTCTATGCATCTTAAGAAGAGCATGCAAAAGGGATGTCAGTTTTTTACCATCACAATTAGTGACAGGGAAGAAGAGGATGAGAAGGAACCCTCACTTGATGATCATCCTATTATTAAGGAATCTGTAGATGTTTTTCCTTTCGAGCTACTTAGTATGCCACCTCATAGAAAGTGATTTTCATATCAATCTTGTACTAGGAGCTGAGCTAGTCTTGAGAGAACCATATAGGAGGACCACTAATGAGCTTAGTGAGCTCAAGATTTAGCTTGAGGAAATTTTAGAGAAAGGGCATATTCATCCTAGCATCTCCCCTTGGGACGCACCAGTCATCTTCGTAAAGAAGGATAGATCCCTACAGTTATGTATGGACTGCTGACAGTTAAACAAAGTTACCATTAAGAACTAGTATCCATTACCCAGGATCAATGATTTATTTGATTAGTTACAGGGTGCCAAAGTGTTTTCAAAGATAGATTTGAAGTCAAGGTACCATTAGTTGAGGATAGTGGAAAGTGATATTCATAAACTCACTTCTCAAACTAAATATGGCCACTATGAGTTCACAGTAGTACCTTTTGGCCTTACAATGCTCTAGTAGTATTCATGAGTCTCATGAATGGGATATTCTGGACCTTCCTTGACCGATTTGTGATTGTGTTCCTTGATGATGTATTGATATAGTCTAGGAATGAGGAAGAGCATAAGGAGCACTTGCATCGAGTATTGTAGTGTTTGAGAGAGAATCAACTGTATGACAACTTGTCTAAGTGTACCTTCTTTCGTATAGAGGTCTAATATTTAGGACACATCATATCAGGTGATGGGATCTCAATTGACCCATCAAAGATTAGAGCTATCATGGATTGGCCAATGCCAACTAGTGTGATAGAGGTCAGGAGCTTCATGGGCCTAGCAAGGTATTATAGATGCTTTGTTGAGGGGTTCTCCAAGGTTGCACACCCTATTACATCTTTTCAATGAACTCAAAAAAGTGCGAAAGGGCCTTTCAGGAACTCAAAAAGGCACTTACTAGTGCACCTATTCTTATTGTGCTGGATCCCTCAGCTGATTTTGTGGTATGCATAGATGCTTCTTTGGATGGTTTGGGAGAAGTACTTATGTAGGATGGTCGAGCTATTGCATATGAGTCTAAGAAAATTAAGACTCATGAACTTAACTACCCTACTCATGACCTTGAGCTTGCAGCAGTGGTGCAAGCACTAGTGAAATGAAGACACTTTCTTTTAGGACATCACTTTGAGCTTCATTATGATAATCAGAGCTTGCAGTACATATTTAATCAGGCTAACCTTAATGCTCATTAGAGGAGATGGATGGAGTTCTTATATGAGTATGATTTTAATGTTCACTACATCAAGGGGAAGGAGAACGTAGTTGCAGATGCATTGATTAGGAGATGCCATGAGTTATACTCTATGTCTATAGATATAGATTTGAGAGATCCCATATTGCAGCACTTGCCTAAGGATGAGTGGTATTTAGAGGTGTGTCAGGCAATGCGATCTCAGAGGGCCCTAGAAATAAAATATGCAGATTATTCATTGGAGTCTAATGGACTACTATGCTATAGAGGGCTCAGTTTTGTACCTTCTTCTGAGAAATTGCATAAATTCATTATGACTAAGGCTCATAGAGAACCCTATGAAACACATCTCAGGGTTAAGAAGATGCATGTAGATTTGAGATAGTTATATCATTGGTCGGGCATGTGGCAACACATTGTAGAGTTAGTAGCCGGATGCCTTGAATGCCAGAGAGTCAAGGCAGAGCACCACCATCCAGGTGGATTTCTCCAACCTCATGAGATACCAGAGTGGAAGTGGGAAACAATTTGGATGGATTTCATCATTGGTCTTCCTATGTCATCTCGTTGCCATGATGCCATCATGGTGACAATTGATAAGTTGACCAAAGTGGCTCACTTCTCACCCGAATGAACTTCTTTAACAAAACCAAGAGTGGCACAAGTGTTCTTGCCTAGGATATTGTCAGACTTCATGGCATTCCACGCAGGATCATTCATAGGGATTTTGTCTTTAATTCTTCCTTTTGGAAGGCATAATAGGCAGCATTGGGTACCAAACTCAGCTTTAGCACAACGTATCATCCAAAAATAGATGGGCAGACAAAGAGGGTGAACCAGGTATTAGAGGATATGATCCATATGTATTTCATGGATCATCATACTAGATGGGAGGAGTACCTTCACTCGGTATAATATGCCTATAACAATGGGCATCACACTTCCTTGGGGATGCCCCCATATCAGGCATTGTATGGTAAACCATGCAAGACACCTTTGAGTTGGGACCACATTGAGGATAGAGTAGCCATTGGTCCAGAGTTAGTTTGAGTTATGGAGAAACAGGTGGATTTGATTAGACATCTCCTTAGAGAGGCTCAGGATACACAAAAGAAGTATGCATATGCGAAGAGGATAGATTGTAGCTATATGGTTGGAGATATATTTTTCTTGAGGGTGCAACTGCATAAGAGTCCAATCCATTATGGAAAGGGTTCTAAGTTCACACCTCAATTTGTTGGACCATTTGTTTATTGTCTAAATTTGCCACCTAGCCCATCACGTATCCACAATGTGTTTCATGTGTTCATACTGGGAAAATATATTTATGATGAGTCTCATATTCTAGATTGGGATACCTTGCAGGTGGAGTTGGACGGGCAACTGGCATTGGAGCCCATTTGCATTTTGTCTCACTGGACACTGTCTCTTTGAGGCCAAGAGCTGGACCAGGTTAGGGTCCAGTGGGGTTGTTATTATGAGGCTACACCATCATGGGAGGACATAGCACGAATGAGATCTCAGTATCCCCATCTTTTTAATGAACTCTGGGAGGAAGTTCATGCCTAGGGGGGAGGGTGTCAGGCCCTACCCCAAGACCATCATAACACTTCTTTATTATCACTATGAACTTATCATTTGATACATTACTTTGATGCACTATGGATTTAGAGACTATTTGATAGATGCTTTGATATCATTGGATATGATATATCCCATATTATGTTTGATTTCAATACTTATGTTGATGATGTTATGATTCATGTATGCATGCCTAATTGATGAATGCTTTATATGATTTCAATGATGTTGCAATTGATTAAATGGTCACATATGGATTGTTAGGAAAAGTAATTGGATTCTATCTTTATTATTCTTTGATTAGGAGATCAATCCATGATATGATGTGAAATTGGATGCTATGTGTTTAGAAGTGTATTCCTTCATATATGTATGCATATTATTTTGGATCTACTGATGTGTGGATTGAGATGTGCAGGATATTAATCCATGTGACCATGGAAATACACAGCAAAACTAGGGCCAAACCTATGTGCGATTGTGAAGCCAAGGTTTGTCTATTTGGAGAGACAATACCTTGTTTGTTTATTTTTGTATAAGTGAATGCATGTGTGTGTGTTCAATTTTTTCAATTCTAATTTACTCCACCTTGAAAGGGCATGTCCAGTGTATGTTGATGTGTTGTATTTTATGGTGTCACTTGACACTTGTAATGTGTTGTGAGTGGACATGTGACATGTCCTTGAGAGAGAAATGTGAAAACCTATTTATTTTCCAAACCTCATTTAGTTTTCCCAAAAGGCAACTTGGTTAGAGATCCATTGGTATGGTCAAATGAAGTTTGACCTGTAGGTAAACTTTAGGTGAGATTTTGGGGGGGTCAAACTAACTCATATAGTTGAGTTTAAGTCATTTTTTGAAGGCCCACTTGATATACCTATGGGTAAGTGACCTTTTTGGGCATATAACCACTCACATGTGATTGTCAAGTCACTTAAAAAGTGACCTTTTCCAGATGGATGGAAATCAACTTTAGAAGATTGAGTTTTGGTAAGACAACCTTCTATTCTTGTGTTGGATGCACTTCCCCACCTTACACCTACCTTTTCAGTTTCCTCTTTTTGAAATATTGTAAGAGGGTTGGGAAAACCAACATATGAGCTCTCACCATCCTTTTCCAAGGAAGTTAGAAAGTGTCAGAAGACTCTACTTGGGAGAAAAATTCAAACTTAGAATTCATCACCCACTCTCCAATCTTGGAGATCAAGAGTTTTCAAAGAATTGGAAAATAAAAATTTAGATAAGGAAGAAGCTTGTAGCTAGTTGGAATCTTCTTGGCTTGGGTTGGAATCTCTTCATCAAATCTTCATTGCACATTCCATTTGCAGGAGTTGAGGTTGGTGTATTGTCACCCTTAGAATTTAAATGCATATTCTTGTTGCTTTATGTGAAAATTTGCATGTTGTAAATGCATTTGTTTGTGATTTGTGTTTTTGTGTTATTGTGATTCTTGGTTGAGTTGCTGCATATTGTAGTATGCTTTCTTAAAAATGTTGTTAATGGGAGTCAAGATCAAAGTCACCCTAGGGAGAGCAAAGTAGTCTTGGGGTGAAGGGAGTATGACAGTCATGTTAGGCCCAATATGGAAAGCTAATGTACTGAGAGGGGAGGGGTGAATCAGTACTTCAAATCTTTTCTTCAACAATAGCTTTACTGTTAAGCATAAACTGAATATTGTTGAAACATAATATAATGCTAAAACAAATAAATGACAATCATACATGATTCACTCCATAACACATATATTTTGGTTACGCAGAAACTCCTTGTTAGAGAGAAAAACTACGGTGGGGATGACACCCACAACTTCACTACTACAATAATAATGGTTGCTTGGTTAGAGCTACATGTTTAGCTATTTCTAATAGCTTACCCTATTAGGAGTATCAAGATCTTTAGATCTACCTTGCTAAAGGATTTTACAACACTTATTCTAAATGCTACACTTGGTTAAAGGCTTTACAATTTATAGACTTTGATAGAGTCCTTTACTCTATTAAAGGTTTCTCTTACAACTCAAAATCTTACAAAATATCTACAACTTCACATCTGAGATGTTATAGCAGATTCTATGTGCTCAAAATGAAATTACCTTGCTTATAGCATACCTCGGTAAATCATAAATTAACTCAATAAACCTTTCTGCTTACTCTGCTCCTTGACTGTTCTCTGAAATCCTTCTCAATGACCTATGTGTATCTCTATCAATCATAATAGTCATAACACCCAGTGCTTTCCCATAATTTTTCTTTTCACATATGTCTTGCTTCACACACATATTTGATCCTCAATTCATGCTGTATAAATAGATCTCTTGTAATGGTGATCTTGTTCATGCTTCGATCTTACAAACATGATTCATCAAATTAATAACCATACAAATTATTTCATTGGATAGATGTCCTCAAAATCATATAAAATCTATAAGTGCAATTTCCAATGTGTTAACGGTTTCTTGTTCCTCGATCTTTGTAACACATTTCCACATATGTGTCTAGGTTTAGTGAAGCTGGTAACACATTTCACTCGGTGTGTATCAACTCGGTATACCATCTTTGCTGCTTGGTAGTCATAGAATGTTACTCGGTAGACAGCTTGGTGTATACTAAACTCTGTGACTTGTAACTTTTGTAACCGACTGCTCTAAGCTTATCGACTGAATATTTCGGTAGTAATAACTAACTAGAGTATATAGAATGACTTTGGACATAGTAACAATCTCCCCATTTGACATTAGTTTTAAAATGTTTGACAAAACTTCTTTCAAAGTCATAACTCAAAAAATCTATATACTTAAAAAATTTGACTAAACTAACAGTATATACAATTGTCAATAAAATAGTATACTCAGATATACTCCCCTTATCAATATACTATACATAACTCTGATTATGCATGCGCTGTGATCAATATTATGTATTCACTACTCGGTTCACTGCTCGGTGATCACTGGTCCCCCTGTCAAAATTATCTATATACTCGAATATGCTGAACTGCTTGGTATACTCCTCTTGTATACACTATACTCCCCCTTTTTGACAAACATCAAAACTAGTTACCATTCAGTGGAGGCAACTGGTCAAAAATGTATTTATACTTTGTTCTTGCATCAGTAAGAGTGGAAAAGAGTGCATCCTCGATACTATCCATTAGTGAATTCTGGGCTGTAATATCACCTAACAGTGAAATCAGACCATCTAAAGTGCTTCCCTCTAGCTGAGTGGATGAGGAGGTAGTCTTGTTGATCTATTCTTGGATGGAGGATAAGTGTGGAATGAATAAGGTTTGCAGTGTCATAATGTCCATCCTTATTTTGTGCTCTTCATTCCTAAGTTCCAATTGTTGAGCCATGAGCATTTGTAACTTGGTATAGAAATTCTGAATAGAATTTGGCTCAGTGGTCAATTTATTGGAGAGATCAGTGATCTCTTTCTCAATCACTTCTGTTTTATTCTTGATATGTTTAATGAATAAAGAAAACGTATAGAGTTTCTAAAATAAATAAAGAATGTGCTTGAGTTGAGGGGACAACTCAGCAATAAATTTGATAAGTTTTACTTTACCGATAGAAATGGCTTTTTGTACCTCTTCAATCATTTTTGCAGTGAGCTCTTTGTCCTTCAATTTTCTCAGGTAATCAGATGCGTCTACTATAGATGTCTCAATCTAATTGAGGAGTTCATCTAGTTGAATATGGATGGTTGCACCTTTTCTCACTGTAGCTTCAGGTAGTATTTCTATTAAGAGTTCTTTCACCTTTTGAAGTACTCTATTTTTCTTTTGTATATCCATTTGTTTCTCTTGTTCTACTTTGGCTTTGCATAGTTCACCGAATTCAATAAGTGCTTGCCCTTTTAATTTGGATATGTCTACATTGGGCAACACAATTGGTTTTGACAAATGTAACTTGAAACTATGCTTTTTCATTTTCTTTTCTTTAGAGGAGGAGGCTTTCACTAGTTGAACTAATACAATGGCTTGGGAGGCTTGTTCACCCTTGGTAGGTTGCTCGATAGAGGCAACACTTTTGTCAATTTATTTAGCCTCAGATGTAGCCTTCGGTGAATCCTTGCTTGGGGTCTCAGTTGTAACATTGTCAGTACTTGAAGGGGCTTGAGAAGTCTGTTCCCTGGTGGCCTGAGAAGTAGCTTCTCCTTCTATAGACTGGTGACCCTCTTTTCCTTGTTCAGTATCCTGAGGTGTCTCGATTGAAACATGTTGACTTACCGGAGGATAGGACTTGACTTGTTCCAAAATTGACTCACTTGATACCAGTTTGGCATAAGCATTCCCTTCTATTATTTCCTATTCCTATACCTCAGTATCCATGACATCCTCATCAGGTTTTATAGTTTCAGCGGGATCTTGCTCGGTGATATCCACTATTTCAACTTCACCTTACTCTTTAGTACTCTTGATTCAAAAGATTTCTTGCCATTTTTCTTTTGTCTCATTCTCTACTTCAAGATAAGGCCATTCATCAGTTTCAGGGCTCTTTGCTTGACCAGGAAGTTTGTGTGGTAGTTTTTCAGATGTTCACTTATCTCATCTACTGACATCTCTAGAAAGAGATGTGTTAGGAATCCCACAAATACTGAGAGGGGGGGTGAATCAGTATCTAACTGGTTTATAGAATTTCTTAACTTAAAACATGTAGGACATATTATAACAGTATACTGGTATGCAAGAAATAATGTAATAAACAGAATTAAGAGCATCCACATGAAAAGCACACCATAACACAAGGATTTAATGAGGAAACCTGGTATGGGAAAAACCTCGATGGGATTTGTGACCCACAATATTCACTCACTGGCCAATAAGAGAATATTACTTACAATAGGGGCTTGCACATGCATGAAGGCCAATTGCCTAGAGCTCACTACTCAATGGGAAGTCACACTGACTTACAATGAGGATTATACAAATCCAATATCTTGTACTGCTTTACATTAGTATCTATAATGCCTGATCCAGTACCAGTTGCTGCTCTGCTTCTTACATAAACCCTTAGCCTATATCTCACATAATAGGTCTGCCTAATATTTTCCTTATCGCTTACTTCACTTATTCCAAATGTCTACAATGATCTCTTTTATATATAAGAGTCATTTTACAATATGTCAAGTCGGCTTACAAAATAATAAAAAAAATATAATATAACAAATTCCTATCGGCCTCTGTGCCGGTATACTTCTTTTCTTTATGCCGGTGCTGGTGTCCTGAGTGCTGGTGTAGAGTGTGATATGCTGATGCCGGTATAATGCCTTTGTCAGTGCCATAGGATTGCAAGGTTGCCATCAATGACAAAACCTTCAATCACATACAATGTCTCATTGGAGTGTGCATATGCCAACAATCTCCCCCTTTGGCATTGATGGCAACACTCATGAGAAAATTCAAAAATGTATCCAAAAATGTGAAGTCCAAAAATATTACCAAAAATGTGTGTGCTCCCCCTGAGCATATGATTCTTGTGATATTGAATTTTCTCATCCCACTACTCCCCCTTTGGCATCAATGACAAAGGTTGTCAAGATGTCAATAGAGTTTGTAGTTTCAACCTTGTAACTGGGTGGTTACAATTTGAAAAAGATCTCCCAAAATCAAGTTTATACTATCCATAAACTTCTTGCTATCCTTTATTGCTGTCTTTGTTCTCTTCTCTGTACCGGTGAGATGTTGCAAATGCTCTACCGGTGTTTTCTATCCTTGTATTATTGCCTCAGATACTTCCTTTCATAGTGATGCTAGATAGTCCAATCTTGGACTCAGTTTTAATCTCAGATGCTTTGCCTTATTCACAATTCTCTCTTTCTCTCTTTCCAATTTATGTAATTCTTCTTCAAAATTTGTTATCTTCTCTTCAAAAACTGATAGTGTATCCGGTGAGTTAACAAAATTATCTACAAGTTTATTGATCTCATTTTGTATCTTGCTCATCTTCTTGTCTATATCTACAGTCAAAAAGTTTGTTTTACAGGTGTCTTTGTACAAATTTTTGTACTCTTTCAATAAATCACACAATTCTGGTAGAAGTGTGTCAAAATCTCTGTTACACTTCTTTATTTGCTCATCAAATAATTTTTGTTTTTCAATTTCTACTTTATCCTTCAATGACTCTTCCTTTATTTTCTCAATGTTTCCTATGATATATTTACACAGTGTATCAAGTTGTCCTAAAGAATCTTTATTGTCTATATTACAGTTAGGAGCAATTACCTTCAAAATTGGTATGGTATCATCAATTGCTTTGTAAGCTTGTGAGCTGCAACCTGTTATCTTTTTGATTGAATCTAATAGTACCTCAATCACATTAGTTGATTTGTAGCCTGATGATGAACCAACATTCTAAGTATCAGTGGAAATAACCAATCTTGTATTGACCTCTGGTAGGTTTGTTTGTGTCTGCATTTCTTTAAGCAATGATTTTTCTAATTCTCCAGTTGCCGGTAGCACTGTTTCCTTATGTTCCTGTTCCTGTTGCTGTTGTTCCTATTCCAGAGCCTTTTGCTCTATTTGTTTCTCTATTTGTATTGTCTTAGTTTGAGTCTGAGTCTCTACCTTTTGCTCTTTGTCTTCTGCCAGTTTTTCTTGTGTGTTTTCAGTTTGCTCAGCTACCGGAGGTTCACTAGCCATGTCAGTCTTATCAGTTGTATTTTTGTCTACCACAATGTTGATCTTTTGAGCATCAACATCCACAATATATAAGACTTCAGGATTAGGATTATCATCCTCGACATCCATACTCTCAGCTACCGGTTGATCATCTATAGCTGTTGTTTTTACTAGTGGAGTAATCAAAGGAGGTGGGGGTAAGTTGTCTCTAACCTTGATACTAGGTGGTCCACCAACTTTACCTTTCCCCTTGTCTCTATCTTTCTGATAAACTTTTATGGGTTTGGGGTTCCTGTATTCTTCTTGTTTTTCTTTTTCAACTAGGAATATATCCCATCCATTTTCTGTTTCCTCAGTCACCTCATTGACTCTTCCAACCATTAAAGCAATGTGCCAGTGTGCAGTAGAAAATACTGACTAGTTGGCTTGAGCAATTATGTCATAAATTTCCTTGGGTGAGTTTACTGGATATACATCAAGTAGTTTTTCAATATTTATCTTCTTGTCTAGTTCTACTACTGCTTGTCTTCTTGCTTCCAGTCTATTAAATAGTTCATTTGGAATTTTATTTACTACTTCCATCAAAAACTTCTTATACATATCTATATGCAATATAACACTATTTTCAATTTGTTCTTTTTCATCAGCTGTTAGACTGTCATATATTTTCTCTATATTCTTTAATTTACCTTCCTTTGTAATTTCATTCAACAGTATATCAAGAGGGGCCAAGTCTTTATTTGTCCTTTTCTTCTTTTTGGGTGTAGCCTTTCTTACTAGAGATCTCACTGCTTGTTGTTTTTGTCTTGTCCTCTTGGGTGAGGGTGTGGTTGCCAGTGAGGGATCTCTTTTCCTTACAACTCTTTTGAAAGTTGTAGGCATGTCACTCTCCAAAGAAGTACCTACTAGTGATAGGTGAGTTTCAGGTTGTGGAGCTGCTAACTCATCCTTTGTTATACTGGTTTTCTTTAACACATCTTCTTTGATGGCTTTTGCTTGTCTAAAACCTTTCCTTACAACTGCCTCAACCTTTTTCACTCTTTTCTTTGATTGTTTTTGGCTTTCAATAGTTTCTGCACTACCAAATATTTCTTCCCTAGGTTCTCTGGGGGATTCTAGAAGTGCTTTAGCATATGTTTCAATTATATGATCATCTGTTTCATAGCCCATCTTAGTTACCCAAACTATCCTAGGGATGACTGCTTCCATCCAGATTTCATCCTTCTTGATTACAAAGCATATTTCATCTTTGTATTTGTCGACAATCTTTTGTGATAACCTGATTCTTTTCTTCATTTTGGCCTTTAATGCTTGAAAGAAGTCATGACTATTGTTTTCCTTGTTTTCTCCCATGTTATTGAATAGTTCTATTAACTGTTTGCCTACCGGTATATCATATCCAAGTTCTCTGTAGCCTATATCAGGAACCTGTTTGGTTATGTGTAGCATCAGACATACTAATAGATTTCCAAACCTAAAAGTTCCTTTCTTGTCCTTCTTAATCTTTCCAAGGTTGTCAATTAATTCATCTTTTAATCACTCACATATATCAATCTTTGCATTGTCTGTGACCATATCATAAGTAGTCTTAATGCATAAACTTGAAACTGAATTGAGTCTATTGGCATGAGTAGTTTTATACCCTAATATCATGCTGATAAATCTTACATTAATGTCTATTACATCATTAACTCTTAGGGACCTCTTGTCGAATGTTGCACCAGTTAGGTTTGTAACTAGGTCATTGGATACCTTCTTGATTTTATCTGGCCTCTTATTGGTGGTTGGTAACCCTGTGACAGCTTTCACAGCTTCCTTAGTGATTTTGTGGATTGCATCTAACTAGAAAAATTCACCATGTATCCTGCTTAAGACTATCCTAATCACATCCTTGGGGAATTTAGGAATGCTAAGGATCTCTGTAAATCCTAGGGTTTCAATGATCTTATGTTCATCTTTTACATCGCCAGTTTTATCACATATCATAGTTTTAAACATTGTCTTAATTTCTTCATCTCCTAGTTCCTCAATGTTGCAGTGGATGTACATTTTGGGGTCTTCACCATAAACAACTCCCTTGGGAATTTGAGAAAAAGAACCTAAGGTATCATCTTTCTTAGCTACCTCAGGAACTAACTTTAATATGGGCCTAGGTCTTTTTATCACTTCAACAATAGTAGGGTTTGCTATATATTCAATTGCAGAGGTGGATGCCATGATAAAATACCTTTTACTGCCTTTAGGATGGATGATTTCTTGGAGTGATCTTGCTTCTTGCTCGAAATGCCTTAGCTCAGAATCTTCGCGCTATTCGTAGGTTTGAAATCTTGGTGAAATGAAATGGAGCCAAAACCTCAATTTTATAGTGTCTTTTCACCATCTACCACATTAAATGCATGCCGGTTAAGTTTTCACTTAACATTGTTTGCCGGTAAGAAGTAATTCCCAACTTCTTATCTCTAACCGAGGGAATAATATCATATGGTTCATTAGATTGCCAAACCCTCAAGGAAACTTTCTTCAATTAGATGAAGAACTTCCTGCTGGTGGAGCACTGCTCTGTCCTATTGGTGAAGCATCACTCTGTCCTACTGGTGAAGCATCACTCTGTCCTGCCGGTGGAGTATTGACTGGTTCTACCGGTGGAGGGGTATTCCCAATATTTAGATCAGTTTTTCTAATCCATTGTTTTGAGAATTCTTGCTTAACCTCTTCGACCTTTTCTTTACCTTTCAAGCTAGAACTTTTATTGTCTACTGGTGTTCCTTTACTTCTACAGAATTTAGCAATATGCCTAATATTATTACATGCATAACAAGTTACATTATTCTTTTGAATAGCTTTCCCATAACCTATGCCGGTTTGTGTTCTGCATTGATTAGATAAATGTCCAAATCTTCCACAAACATAACATCTCACATTCATTCTACAATTTTTAGAGTTGTGACCAACTTTGTTGCATTTAGAACATTGACCGGTGGGTGTGTTGATATTCTGATGATTTCTAGATCTACATTAATTTTCTCTATGACCATACTTATTACAGTTAAAGCATTTTCCATTGAATTTATAAGCATTAGGCTATCTTACCGGTTTGCTGTGAATCTGAGTATTTGTAGTACTAGAGTTTTCACCAACTTCAAAGCCAATTCCTAAAGTGTCACCTTTAGGTTTTTTATTCTTTAGTAAGGTGCCAAGTTCCTCTGAGCTTTTCTTGAATTTTTCTTTGTGTTGATTTGCAATTTCTAGTTCTCTTTCTAAGACTTCTTTTTGTCTCATCAGTTCATTTGAGTCATTCTGAGTATGCATTAGATCTATCTTCAACATGTCATTTTCATAGCTAAGTCTTGTGTTCTCATTTGCTACATCACTTAGTCTTCTGATCAATTATTCTTCATTCTTCTTCCTATCCTCAATCTCTTTGCAAAATCTCATAGTCATATCCTGCATCTCATTCTTTGTTGTCATGTTCTCTTGTTTCAGCTTGCTTATCATATCATTAAGTGATTCCTTTTCATCATTCTCATTTTGCAATTTTTCACAAAGTTCTTTTCTCTTATTTCTTGCAACAGTAAAATTTTCTTGAAGTGCTTGAATGATATCCTGAGCTGCCCTTAAATCATCTTCTAGTTTGATATTTTTCAATTTCTCTGCATCATAGTCTGAAAGAGCTCCTTCAAGTTGCTTCATCAGATTTTCCATCTTTACCAGTGTCAAGATCTTCCTCAAGCTGTTAGGCTTCTGAAAATATAGGACCAAGCTCTGATACCAATTGTTAGGAATCCCACAGATATTGAGAGGGGGGGGTGAATCAGTATCTAACCGGTTTATAGAATTTCTTAACTTAAAACACGCAGAACATATTATAATAGTATACCGGTATGCAAGAAATAATGTAATAAATAGAATTAAGAGTATCCACATGAAAAGCACACCATAACCCAAGGATTTAATGAGGACACCTGGTGTGGGAAAAACCTCGGTGGGATTTGTGACCCACAATATTCACTCACTGGCCAATAAGAGAATATTACTTACAATAGGGGCCTGCACATGTAGGAAGGCCAACTACCTAGAGCTCACTGCTCAATGGGAAGTCACACTGACTTACAATGAGGATTATACAAATACAATATCTTGTACTACTTTACATTAGCATCTATAATGCCTGATCCAGTACCGGTTGCTGCTCTGCTTCTTACATAAACCCTTAGCCTATATCTCGCATGATAGGTCTACCTAATATTTTCCTTATCGCTTACTTCTCTTATTCTAAATGTCTACAATGATCTCTTTTATAAATAAGAGTCATTTTACAATATGCCAAGTTGGCTTACAAAATAATAAACAAAATATGATATAACAAAATCCTGTCGGCCTCTGTGCCGGTGTCCTGAGTGCCGATGTAGAGTGTGATCTGCTGATGCTAGTATAATGCCTTTGCTAGTGCCATAGGATTGCAAGGTTGCCATCAATGACAAAACCTTTAATCACATACAATGTCTCATTGGAGTGTGCATATGCCAACAAGATGTACCAAACTTCTTTCTCTCATCTTCTTTTCCGAGTCCATAGCATATTTCCACTTGTTATCAATATTTAAATACAATTCTTTTGGAAGAGAATTATTTACTTCCAATGGGACCAATCAGAATTTCAGAAGAGTGCAAATTACAACTTCTTCTATTTGTCTCTTTTCTGCATCAGATCTGGAGTCATATTTTACATATCTAAATGCTCCAAATCCACCATATTGTTTCAGGTTTGCACAAAAATTATCAACACTATGCACATTTTCCTTTTTACTCTTAACAATCTAAAATTTACTTACGTCTTCAGATTCGGTGTCAATGGACTCTTTATTCAAAATGAGTCTCTGAGTAGATTTCTTATAAGTTTTTGTTACCTTTGGAACTGCAACATTTGTCAGTTTCTTGCTCGGTGACACTGCAGATGATCTAGTGTTTGGGCACTTTACTGAAGGAGTCGGTGATACCTGTGATGTATCCCATTTCTTCCTTTTCAAAATTTTCCCTTTTGGCAACTCGGTGCTCAATGTAATAGCTACTTCTTAGGCTTCAGATTCCTCCTCGATGATGACTTGAATGCTCTTGACAGGAGTGGAGGAAGAACCTTCTCCAAATTTTGCCATTAATGCTTTAATCATTTTTGTTGCTTTCCTTGTAGCCTTTGGTACTACAATGCTCATTTTGACTTTTTCTTTAACTTCTTCATATGTATCATATCTGATCTCGGTAGCATGCCTTGGCAATGGAAGAAAAACATCTATCTGGTGCTGTGTAATGTCAAAATCAATCTCATAACCCATAGGTGGTAAAGATTGAGTTCTTGGTTCTACTACATTGATATAGCAGTAGTCGGTGTCCACTTCAAAGCATATATTGTCCTTATATTTTTCCACTAACTGGGGTGGTATCCTGTGCCTGTTATGCATCTTTTCCTGAAACTTGCTAAAATAATCATCCATAATCTCATTGAAGTTATCACCTAGCTATTTGATGAGGTCATTGATTTGATGGGTGATTGGTTGGTGTAGCTCCCAAACTACATTACCGACTGATGGAAAGAATTTCTCAAAATAGAAAAACATGCATACCAAAAGTGATCCAAATTTCAGTGTGTTTGTCGAGTTGTTCTTCTTCAACTTCCTTATGGTGTTGAGATTTTCAAATAGATTTTTCAACAACACTTCGCATAGATCAATCTTGATACCTTTCTTCACAATTTTATAGGCTAAATCAATAGCAGCATAGGGTACATTGTTTTCCCTTGCCAATTGAAAGAAACAATAACCTATGACTCTAATTGCAAACTTCAGCTCTACATCTGTGACATTGTTTAGTTTCAGACCTCTACAATCAGATTCAACTCTGGTTAAAGTGATCAATTCCCTCTGTGAAATCATTTTCTGAGCTTGGGCATGGTAAAAAATAGGGCAACCGGTGATCAAGTGGATGATTTCCTTGGTGCTCTCTAATGGTTTCTCCTCTAACCACATAAAGTCATCATGAACTCTGCTCAAAACAAATTTAACCCATTGGGGTTTGAAGACTCACAGATAGGTTAGGACTTCGGTCAATCCCTTGATTTTAATATGTTCAAACTTGCTATCGAGTTTTCCATGGTATACAATTCATCATATGTGTCCTTGATCTCTGTGTGACCTAGTTCCTCAACATGACACTTAGTGAAGAATCTAACATCCTCAAATAATAAAACCCTATCCAGAATGAGTGAAAATGCAATTTTATCATCTAGTTCAGATGCTACTTTGGGAGGTAGTGAGTATTTCAGTGAGGGCTTCTCAATGTTCTCAACAACAACGGGTTTCTGAATCTTAGGAGCCATTTCAAACTTTGGATAATCACTAATGAAAGAGCCTTAGGGATTGAAAACTTTTAACCAACAAACACTTTCCACTTAGTAAATATAAAACAGATATTCACAACTGATATGATCAGTTAACTTGCTTGACAATGCGTTGTGATTGATATAAATACCTTGAATTTCGGTTCAAAAGAGATTTGATCACCTTGAATCACTTCACTTTGCTTTCTAAAAACTTGGTAAGTATAAAATGACCATGCAAAAGCTTTAAGTACACATTTTACCTTATCAAGCTCCATGCAGTTAGGTCAGAAAACATTAAATGCACTTGGTTCCACTAAACCGATTTACCTTCCTTTTTATGCTTTTACCGAGTAGCCAGACTTCTTACATTTACCAACTTGACTAGTGCTCCAAAAGACTTGATAAAATTACAAATTTGCTAATGCATCTTAGCTATGCAGAGTTTGAATTAAGTACATGATAAAATAGGAACTATTAAGATTTTAACCTTGAGAGAATACAGTCCCTTCATACCTTTACCAATTAATTTGGAATAGATGCACCTAACTTGGTAGGTAAGGTGTTGTCTTCATTTGACACAATTTCCTTCTTTTTCCAAATCATCTGGAATTTGCCTTTTATTTCTTCAATATCTCCTCTAGGTTGATCTCTGCAATCTCTAGCCAAGTGTCCAACTTTGTGACAATGAAAACATGCCATACCAGGATTTCTCCATGATCTTCAGTTGTTCACTCCAAACCTTATAAAGTAGTTGGCACTTATATGTCCATATCTTCCACAACATTCACACCATATCCTTGTATTGTAATCCCATGGTACTGCAGTATACTGTCGGTTAGGATCTGTGTAAGTTCGGTAGCCTCTAGTATTTGCTTGGTGTGCAGACCACATATAGTTTTTCTGCTTAAACCAACACTCTTGGTACTGTGTCCATATCTATTGTAGTTTTTACAAAACTCTTTGAATTTTGCCTTCTGATAATTGTTAACAGGCTTAGTCCTACATTGATTGGATGTGTGACCATACTTATTGCAATTGTTACAATAACCATTAGACCTAGTAGCATTCAGTTGCTTACCTTTTCTAATTTGGCACATGTTGGTAGTATGTCCTTGTTTTCCATAGTAGTTGCAAATAGGCTTCTTTCCTTTGATGTTTTTCTTGTTTCTAGCTTGCTTTGATGATTCTCCTCTCTCGATAGTGTGGATTCCCTTCTCGGTAGAGTCTTTTCCTTTGTAACTGAGTCCTGCATCTTTGTTGGGTCTTCTTGTATTCAGTTGCTCATCCAACATCTTTGTGTTGGCATTATAACAGACAAAGGGAGATTGTTGGCATTCCAATTACAATAAGAGATTGTTGGCATTTCAATAAGGATATTGAGAAGGTTGTTGATGATTATGGATATAACTGATTAAGGATGTTTACTGTCTTAATATTATTATTTTGTCATTGATGTCAAGAAATTGATTTTCTAATTCAATATGATTTGGAGAGAATAAATATGTTGGTAAAAGACACAGAAAGAATGTGATGAATAAGGGGAGAAATAAGTTATTCAATGGGCAACTATTATCGAGTTAGACAATGATGAGATCATGATGTTTAGATTGTTTTGATATCCTACATATGTTGTTGATTGTAAGGTTAATACTATACTATGTTA
Source organism: Cryptomeria japonica (assembly GCF_030272615.1). Classification (NCBI taxonomy): domain Eukaryota; kingdom Viridiplantae; phylum Streptophyta; class Pinopsida; order Cupressales; family Cupressaceae; genus Cryptomeria; species Cryptomeria japonica. The sequence goes on along the minus strand of NC_081414.1, from coordinate 578,784,549 downwards.
CCGAGCAAATAACCTAGTTGGTAAACCCTAAGGAACCTAGTCGGTAAACCCTAAGGTTATCGCTATCGATTAATGAAGGCAGAATGTCTACCGAGTAAAGTTTAGTATTTACCAAGTTGCAACCGAGTAATAACAGAATGCATTGAATGAATAAAAGCATTATTTAATGAAGGAAGCTGATGAGCTGGTTATGATTAAATGATTGGTATGCCATGCATGAAGTTTGTTAAAGAATCTATGGCAAAGGAAAATCGATAGGAAGATCTACAGCTCAGATTGAACCGCAATACCCTAGCACAAGTTCCAAGAAATGTATGCAAGTTCCAAGGTGGGGTAAAATGTTTTCAGATCAAAGGATACATTGAACCTGGTCAAGTTTGAAGATCTGATGGCTATGATTGATCATGGAAAATGTGATCAAGGAGATTAAGCGGTTGGAAAATTGTTTATAAATAAGGAACTGTTGATAAACAATGCATGCGAGCAATTGTATGCATAGGGATGCTACATAGTGATTACCAAGCACAAAAGCTTGAAGACCTATTTGAATAATAGAGTATAGAGCCTAGTAGATGGAAAAGATAAGTCCTATGACTAGATTGTATTGAGCAAATAAGAATCTTCTTTAGCATTTTAGATGTGAAGTTGCAGATAGATTTTTACTACTATTATTTTGTAAAGTGACAGAAAATCTCTTAACTGAGTGGACTTAACAGTCTTATTTGTAAAACCCTCTAGCAAGGTGACATTCTGATTGAGTGTTTAAAATCCTTTAACAAGGTGAAGATCCTAACAGATCTGAGGGAAATCCCTTAACCGGATCACATCTAGCAATGTGTTTGTAATCTTTAACAGGATTTTCTTTTAACCGAGCATACTCTAGAAGAGTATATTTCTTAGTGGGTCTGAAATCCCATAGTAGTTTTCCCTATTTGGGTTTCCACGTTAAATCTGGTGTTATGAGTGTTATGATGTTTATATGCTTTTGAGTTTGCATGTTTAGCAATTTTGGTTATATTGATGAAGTATATGTTATCGAGGTTGAATCTGTTGTTTTTATGGAAGTCTGTACTTAACATTAAGTATCAGAACTATCACTTTGATGCTTCATAACTCTTCTTCAATGTTTCTTTGGATTTCTTCTCTGTTTCAAGTTCATCGGTCAACCTTGATACTTCAAGTTTCAATGCTTGATTCTCATCATCTTTCATATTTGCTTCATGATGTGCATAACCCAATTGATCTGACAGATTACTTTGAATTCCAATCATCCTTGTGATTTCATCATTATTTTCAGACACTAATGCTTCAAGCTATTGTTTTTCCCTTTCTATATCTCTTATGTTGTCCTCGGTTGTCCTCAATGCATCAAGATTTTCAGTCATCTGTGTGCTGAAGTACTCATGATCTCTTTTCATTTCTTTTAGTTAATCAGTTAGTGCTTTGTTTTTTTCTTTCAATGCTCCAATCATTTCTTGAGTCTCTTCAGATATACTATTCTCAGATGATGTCTCAATTTGTTCCACTAGCTCTTGAGAGTCTTGCAAATCATCAGACAATCTTCTTCTAACTTTTAGAGATTTTTGCATTTATTTCTGCATGTCAGCAATCACTTGATTAGCATGATCCAATTCATTTTGAAGATTCACAATTCTCCGAGATTGTTTGTAGCCTTCCATTGATAAGATCTTTCTCTTTAGGTAGTTAAACCCTTTTCCAATTTTGAAGATCTGATACCAATTGTTAGGCCCAATATGGAAAGCTAATGTACTGAGAGGGGAGGGGTGAATCAGTACTTCAAATCTTTTCTTCAACAATAAATTTACTGTGAAGCATAAACTGAATATTGCTGAAACATAATATAATGCTAAAACAAATAAATAACAATCATACATGATTCACTCCATAACACATATATTTTGGTTACGCAGAAACTCCTTGTTAGAGAGAAAAACTATGGCGGGGATGGCACCCACAACTTCACTACTGCAATAATAAAAGTTGCTCAGTTAGAGCTACATGTTTAGCTATTTCTAATAGCTTACCCTATTAGGAGTATCAAGATCTTTAGATCTACCTTGCTAAAGGATTTTACAACACTTATTCTAAATGCTGCACCTGGTTAAAGGCTTTACAATTTATAGACTTTGTTAGAGTATTTTACCCTGTTAAAGATTTCTCTTACAACTCAAAATATTAGAATCAAAATCTTACAAAATATCTACAACTTCACATCTAAAATGCTATAGCAGATTCTATGTGCTCAAAATGAAATTACCTTGCTTATAGCATACCTTGGTAAATCATAAATTAACTCGGTAAAACTTTCTGTTTACTCTGTTCCTTGACTGTTCTCAAGAAATCCTTCTTGGTGACCTCTTTGTATCTTTGTCAATCATAATAGTCATAACACTGAATGCGTTCCCATAATTTTTCTTTTCACATATGTCTTGCTTCACACACATATTTGATTCTCAATTCATGCTGTATAAATAGATCTCTTGTTCATGCTTCGATCTTACAAACATGATTCATGAATGAATAACCATACAAATTATTTCATTGGATAGATGTCCTCAAAATCATATAAAATCTATAAGTACATTTTCCAATGTGTTAACAGTTTCTTGTTCCTCGATCTTTGTAACACATTTCCACATGTGTGTCTAGGTTAAATGAATCTGGTAACACATTTCACTCGGTGTGTATCAACTCTGTATGCCATCTTTTCTACTCAATAGTCATAGAACGTTACTCAGTAGATAGCTCAGTGTATACTAAACTCTGTGACTTGTAACTTTTGTAACTGACTGCTCCGTACTTATCGACTGAATATTTTGGTAGTAATAACCGACTAGATTATATAGAATGACTTTGGACGTAAAACTAATGACAACTTAGTAAATAGTAGCACATCATAGAGTGTAGAGTCTCTCTTCAGGGAAGGGAGGGAAACATGGATCTGAGATCTTTGCTACATCTTATTTTTTAATTGGGGGTCATAAGGGAATGATTTGGCTTGAAAGCCTTAGGGGGTCATAAGGAAATTTGGTGGTCATGAGAGATGAAGTTTAGAAGGAGGTTTTGGCCTTGTGATGGCTATGGTTATTGTAATATACTTACAGATCTCCCCATGTCTAGTGCACCTTCACTCCTCTTTGAAAATGTCATTTTATGACTATGTGTTAAGCTTCGGTTGGGAGTTTTTGTGTTGAATGATTCCTCTATGTATTTTGGAAATTGTATGTGTGTGAAAGCTTGTTTGTAACCTGTTTGGTACCTAGTTCTCCCAAGCTCGGGGGTGGCCTCATGTAGGCCTAGGTTGGGAGGTGACTCTCCATGGTCACAAACAAAAGAGTTCTTTTATTTGGAGGTTTGCATATTGGTTGTAGAAGATTGAGGAAAAAGAGTTACCTATGTGGCTGATTGAAGAATGTTATCAAGTTGCATCTTCGTGAATATTTCAGATTTTGTTCCTTTTTATGTGTTTTGTGAAATTTGAAAAAAAAAAGTTGTAAAAAGGGAAAAGAAACCTATTTATTTCACTTTCCTACTATTGATTTTCCAAAAAAAGTATGTGAAAAGAATGTATTTGTTCCTTTAATTATTTAGCAGCAAAGAAAACGAGACAAGAAATGTGTAGTTAAGTTAGTTGTAATCTTTATTTGATAAAAATACAAAGTTGGAAAAAGTTTTACCTTTTAAATGGCATCGAGTTGTTATTTTAAGATTTAAGTTAATGTTAAAATCAATGAAACTATGCATTTCCTAAACTAGTATTGTATTATTTACACATTGTTATAAACTCATATTTAGCTATCACTTCTAGAAAGATTATTCTTAGAAAAAAATAAAGAAAGAGTTTCATTCTATTTTCTGCCTTTACATTTGTATCAATGTAGAAAAATAGCTAGTTGTGGAAAAGATATAGTAGTTAAATCAAATCCATGGCTAATAAAAATCTATTACAACAATAGTAAATGAAATGAGTTTAAATCTACTTATACATCTGTAAATGACTTAAAAACTGCTTATTAGATACCCTCCCCCCCCAAAAAAAATTGAGATTTAAAAGTCATATTAGCATTTTTTATACTCTTATGTATATAAATACATTATACATAAGAATGTATATCTTTAAATACATTTCTACTCATTAACTTGCAACTAGCTATTCTATAAATTAAACCAGATTGGAAGAAATATTTCACTATAGGCATTTATAATAACGAATATATACATACATACACACACAACACACACGTACACAGATATATATATATATATATATATATATATATATATATATATATATATATATATATATATATATATATATATATATATATATATATATATATATATATATATATATATATATATATATATAAAACCTATTTCATAAAATATAGACTGAGCATATGTATATACACATTTTTGCATATATATACATATATATTTATAGGTATATATATGTATACACTTAAAAATGGTCTAAAGATATTTAATTAAATAGGCAGTTATTTGATTAATTCCCCTTCCTAATTAATTGAATTCACAAGCAATTTTAATTAATTTCTCTATTCATCTACTAGTAAATAAATCTACATGATTTATTTATATAGTTCATTTCATATCCTAATTTTATTAATTAATTCTAAATTAATTAATGTCCTCCCATAAAAATCAATTCTTCTAATCCCTAATTAAGATTAACAAATTCAAGTTTGTTGAGATTAATTATCATTTTCTAATTATTTGAATTTCTAAATTCAAATGAGCACATGGATCCTAACTTTTAACCACCTAATCCATTCCATCTAACCTTGGGTTTAAGTAACCCTATCCTATCTTGCACATCCTTACCTCCTTATCCTAATCTCCTTTGGTGTGGATATTCTCCCCTTGAGACACATGACACTTTTGCCACATGTATCCTCCCTTGGACACTTGACCTCTCATGAGCAAGGCTCCTTGACACTTGTCACCATAGAGATGACAAGTGTCCCTTCCTCCAACCTCTTCTCCAACTTTCTCAATCTTGGCCCTTGATATCTTCAGATCAGATCTGGACCATCGATTTCTACCACCTTAGCTTTGGCCTTGGAATTCCTTTAAATATCCCCCATTTTGGAGCAATAAGGATCCCTTGCATTCATATTCTTAGCATCATTACTATAGGCAATTTGCATATCAATTATCTAGCAATTAGCTTTGGATTAATCATAGCATGTTAATCTAGTTTCTTAAATCATGGATTTCATATCATCTCCATAGTCAATCATGATCAAATAGCTACTCAACTCTTGAGTTGCCATTTTGGAGGCCATTGCTCTGCTGAGAGCCAATAAATTCAACACCTTCAAGGTCCTCAAGAATAGAGGAAAATGGGACATTTCAAGGAAGGCTTATGGTTTGCATTTCTAATCTTATTTTTAATTATGCTTTTCAATTACATTTTATTGTCTCATTATATGTGTATGCCTTATATATACCACATTTTTAGCATCACATTAATTGGCACTCACCGTGGGGCCTAGCCCCTTTGATCTTTAACAAGTTTGCTTATAGGAAATTTCATTGATAGGTTGATTAGCTCTTTCGGAGTGCAATTAGCACTCTTGGGCTCCTGAATCATGTTCTTGGTCTCTATTGTGGCATTCCGACACCTCAAATGGCATTTTTGGGAGACTTCTCAACTCCATTTTCATATTTTTCTGTACTTTACCTTTTTTGGTATGTATTGTGGCATGTTTGGTATATTTGTCAATGTTTTCAGTCTATTTGACAACATTTCTAGTGTGGAGAGTAGCATTTTGGGTCCATTTGGCAGCGTTCTTGGCACATATGATGGTGTTCTTGGTCAATTTGATAGCGTTTTCAATTTTATTAATTTTGCAAATATTGTATGTTGCATTCCTCATTTTTGCTTTTGGACTGTCATTTTCCCGAACTTAATTTGCAGATTGTTGGTTTTGCAGGTACTTATTTCATTGTGAAATACTAGAGTCATAAACTATTTCACCATCAAAGAATACAATATAAACTACTAACTTTGTTTGCAGCCACCGAGATTTGCACTTATTTTTGATTAATTAGGCACATAGACTAATTACAATGGAAATGAACAAACATGTCTTATGTGTTTTTGGTGATAGGCAAGTATTCTCTCACCTTTCTTAGGTGATCAGAAAACTAGACTCATCCTTTTCTTTCAATAGTGCATATCTTTTGTGGATCTTCCCTTCGGAGGAGCTAATAACTCTAAGCCATTAAGGTCAGTGAGAGGGGAATGACCCAAGTGGGAATGGCTAACGCCAAGTACTCCAACCACACTATAAAATAAATGAGATTTGATGAAAATCAAGGCAGCGACAGTTCTCAGGAATATCTCTCCTCCATACCTTTGGGTATATCAAACAATGGTTTTCAAGGCTAGGAGACCTCTTAATTGAGTTTATACCCTGACACACTAAACGTATCCCTTACTAGTTCCAATTAAATTAGAAGCTACCCAGTTTACCTTGAACATTATTAAATTCTATGTGCATGGAGGGGGAAGTATCTTTCCTTAAGATACTCACCATATGTCTCTCTTGAGCATATGTGCGAACTCCCCTTTTGAGACCTTATTGCTAGGCTCATAATGGGACTCCACTAGCTCTTGCAAAGGCAAAAACATTGGCATCCTTTAGGGGGTGACAAGGTTGTGTGAGCTGACAGGGTACTAAGTTGTGGGCTAAGAACTAATAATGAAGCCAATCTCCTTAGGATAGACTGATTGATGTGTTTTCAATTATTTAAAACTCGTGAAAACTTGGGATTTCTTTAAAGCTTCTTGAACATACACTTTATGTGTCCTTTGGGACAAAAATTCAATTTGATTTCTATGTTTGTAAGTCAAGTCAAGATCTCATCCATTTAAATACAACAAACATTGAAAAAACAAACTTCAAATTGTCAAATTCACAAGTTTCATAGCAAATTATCTCTTTCAGTCCAAACAATCGCATTCATAGTCCAAACAGTAGCTCTGTGAGTCCAAATGGTCACATTCATAGTCCAAACATTAGCTCTCTTGGTCCAAACAATAGCCCTCTCAATCCAAATAGTTACACCTAAGGTCCAAACAGTTGCATTTTTAGTCCAAATGTTAGCTCTCTTGGTATGAATGTTAACTTTCTCATATTTCAACATTAACTCTCCAAGGTTGAGCACATTAGAGTTTCTAGTCTAAATAGTAGAGTTCCTGGTCTAAATAGTAGAGTTCCTGGTCTAAACAATAGAGTTCTTAGTCTAAACAGTAGCTCTCTTGGTCTAAAGGTTAGCTCCCTTGGTCTAATCAACAGCTTTTGTGAGTTGAATGTCAAATTGCTCATGTTGCAGCATTAGATCTCCTCATTTGTACTTTTTTAGGTCTAAATATTAGTTCTCTGAGTCTGAAAATCACAAAGTTGGGTCAAAATTGTAATCTCCTAAGTTCAAACACTTAATTTGCTAAGTCTACACATCATTATTTTAAACTTTAGAGTTACTGCATTGTAGAACAATGATTCTGGTCTATTTCTCAGCATTTTTGGTATGTTTCTCAGCATTTTTAATCTGTCTGTCAGCATTTATGGTCTGTCTATCAGGGTTTCTGGTTAGTATAGCAGAGTTCCTGGTCATTTTGTCAACGTTTCTAGTAAACTACATCAAAATCAAAAAACAAAAACAACCAATTTCTCAAACAGTCAAATATAGAGACTAGGTCATTTTCTTGGGTCATTCAATTAGGTTATCTTCTGTTAAAAATAGATTCAAGAGCTAGACACACTAAAGGTGTCAAGTATTCACCTCAAACAAGTTTAAATATCTAACACCTTAAAGTGCAACATCACATTTTCTTTGATAAACTTATTGTTCAAACATAGTTTCTCATCAGGATCTATCATCCTTTAGTCATGAAACTACAACACTTGATTAGAATAACCTCGGTCTTTATCATAGGATATATCATTTTTATTGAACTTGATCATATCAAAAATCACAAAAGTTGCACTCCAAAACTAAGATCGAAAAACTTGCAAACAAACAAATACTTGAAAAGATCATTTCCTCAACAATTGATCACTTATTGCGACACATTATGCAAAATTTAAATCTCGTAAAACATTCAAAACACATGTATGCCCATTCTAACCAGGGCTTAGAGATGAAGGATTGCAGAAACAAAAATAGAAATGTTTGAAATAATTGAAGATTATAGAAACATGGAACATGAAGATGAAATACAAGATCAAGGGGAAATAACAAAACAACATGTCAGAGACATCAAAAAAGATCCTCAATTCGATAAATTTATGCAGAAATTATTGGAGGGAGAAAAAGAAAAATATTTCCTAATGTTAGCAAAATCTTGTGCTACACTCCTCCAAGATTTTGACGTGAACAAATTGACATAAAAGAGAAGTGACCCCCCCCTTAATAATGAACAATATGAGGATATTTTTGTTCTTAAACTCAATAACATGTCAATTCCTAGTAACACCAAAACCAATGAGGAAACTTATATTCCCAAAAGGGATGAAGTAGAAAATTTAAATAACGTTCAATCCAATGAGGATACAAGAAGGGGTAGAGATGATACAAGAAGAGATCAAGATCCTCCTAGAATATAGAATCATGGCTATACAAGAACAAATCATGTTGATAATCCTATCACAACTCTCACACAACAAATACAAAGACTGCAAACACAAATTCAAGATATGTAGAGAGGAAATGTTAGAAGATACTCACTTCAAGAAATTTGTCCTTATCCATTTGACATAAATCTAAACATGATACCATTTCTTATAGGTTTTGAAACTCCTAGATATGAAAAATATGATGGAAGCTCTAACCCCCAAGATCATATATGAGAATTTTGCACAATGAGTGTGGAGTTTGCACATGAGGATACCTACTTGATGAGATTATTTCCAAAAAGATTAACTAGACTAGCTATGGAATGGTCCTCCAAACTTACACCTGGAATCAGATCATTCTCAGAATTGGTGGATAAGTTTTTTTCACAATACTCTTACAACATACAACATGAAGTAACAATGCTAGACCTATGTAATGCCAAACAAAAGAGTGGAGAACCTTTCATGACACTTTTATAGAGATGGAGACAGTTAGCTTCATGATATCCTCGTACAGTGCCAGAGTATGAAAAAATAGACATATTCATCAACAACCTAAATGATCAAATGAGATATCATCTAAAAATGCAAGGACATCAAAGTTTTGGAAAGATTATTGATAATGGAATCAGAATGGAGGAAGCCATGATAAAGAAGGGTGAGTTGAAAATGTACAAAGAAGGAGTTCACCCTCCTAACAACACTAACAACAACAATCACAATGATAAGCCAAAGTTTTGGAATAGAAATCATAATGTTGTCAATAATGGGATAGTGGATAACAACAATGTGAAACCAAAGAAACCGGTTTTTAATTTATCCAATCACTCAGAAGAGGCTCAGCCAAACAACAATCACAAAAAAGAAACTATCAAAATTTCATTTGAAGGCAATTTACAAACATTGGTGAACCCCTTGGATCCGCATTAAAAATGCTTATCACAAACAAATTGATTACTTTACCAGAAGAAAGAAAATTTGAACCCAAGGTAAACCTACTTGGTGGAATGACAATCATTATTGTGATTTCCATTAAAACAAAGGACACCAAATAGATGCTTGTCAATGATTAAAACATGTCATCCAAGATTTGATTGATAATGGAGTAATAATTATGGATGGACATACAACAAATGAATGTCACACAGATTTCAAAACTTCACTTCCTAACTATGAGAAGGGTGAATCATCAAAAGGGAAGAATGGTAAAGGTAAAGAAAAGGTAAACTATGCTCATGCATATGACAATGTGGTAAATGTGATCTTGGTTAAAGAGAAACAGCATCAAGAAACCGCTCATGTCATCACATGAAGCAAAGCCAAAGTGGTTTTTCTAGGTCCTACAACAAACACGTCATCCACTACCAAACAATACAATCTAGTGGATCAATTATAGAAAACACCGGCACAAATATCCATCTTAGAACTTTTAAAGCTTTCACCTGCACATAAAGAAATTCTAGAAAGAGCATTAATCGATACAACACTATCCAAAGATCTTGATATAGATCAATGCAAAACCATGGTGGGACACCTCACAACCCCTCACTTCTTATTATTTACCAAAGAATATGACATGTCCTTGTAACATCCCCATAACACTCCCTTGCATATTGAAGTCCTCATTCACAAGACGCGTGTTAAATGTGTCCTAATAGATGGTGGAGCTGGTTTAAATATTTGCTCATTGAGTCTTGTCTATGCTCTAGGTTATTCAGAAGATGCAATTGATCCCTGGAAAAAGATCACCATCAAAGCATATGATGAAGAAGAATGTTCCTCTAAAGGAATTATAATATTACCCATCAGAGTGGGACCTTTGCAAAAATACACAACATGCCAAGTTCTAGACTTGGACTTATCATACAACATACTCTTGGGAAGACCCTGGATACATGACATACAATTTGTTCCATCCACATATCATTAGCACCTAAAATTTCCCTACAACAAACAGGAAATCTCAATCTCGGCAGATTCAAATCCATTTCAGTATTGTAGTAATCTCAAACCAGCTCAAGAAGTCATTGTTCCTCATAACAGGGAGACATCATCTTCAAACACACAAACTAAAGAAAAATCATTTGCCTCAATTTTTTCAAGTATGGAAAAACAAATGCAGCTAAGAGATCGAGGGAATGAAGAATATTTAATATCCCAATTACCACTTTCTCCTAAATCTTATGGAAAACCATCAAACTCTAAAAAAAACCAATGGTGAAACATCTTCCAATATTTGATGGAACATTTGTTAGTGTTGGAACCTTATCAGAGGAAACAAAAGACAAAGATGTGCTATAGTGGCTATACAAAGATGAAGAAGTCCAACAAAAGATCAACAATGTTAGAATACCCACTGAAAAGTATGGAAAATGATTTAACATTCTTCAAAAAATGAGATACACTGGAACAAGTCTGGTAGAAAAATGACAAGAAGATATCTTAGAACCTATCCAACCTCGTACTCAGTAGGCTATAGACAAAATAGGCCTATGGTACGGACAAGATACTCTAATAAAGAACACATCCTCTAACCAACACTAAGAGGAATATGAAAACGAAAAAGAACAACTTGCAATTGAAAGGAAAGAATCATCTGCAAAGCAACAAGCACAAGAAAACATGAAATGGAAAAAGAAGCAATCTCCTAATCAATAAGAGAAACAAACCAATGATACCTCCCAAGTAGCATTAACTCTCAATCAAAACAAGCATGAACCTAGTACTAGTCAAGGAGAGCTGATAGTAATGTTGACAGAAATCCATCTCAGTCCAGAAGAAGTTGAATATGAAAGAAGAAAAGATATAGCAAGACAAACAGAAGAAACACATCAAAATCTATATGAACAAATTTGTAGATTGCAAGCTGCAAGTGAGACAGATTTTGATGAATGGGAATGGGATTCCTATCATTCTGAAGAATGAGCTAAAGAAAATTGCTTTGAAGAAGATGTAGAAGTCGATGTAGTTCACACGTATGTAGGGAAAATGTTAGGAACTAGCCCACTTGAATTAGAATCACATTCAGCTGACTTGGATTTAATCAAGCATGATCAAGACCTCCTTGTGCGAGGTCATTATGAAGAGGGTATCATTCTAGACATTGACATACATATAAAAAACTTTGATAGCTTAATCATGACCCTAAATACTCTTCAAACATCTCAACCTAATGACCCCTGCCTCTAATCCACCCCAAACTTATTGATTGGGAAAATGAAGGACATACTGCCATTGATACCTTTCCGAATGACCATTCCATATCTATATATCTTAATGCAATCGAACCCGCAACAACTTTCACTAGGAATTTTAGCAACGCATCTTCCTGTCAAGTGGGTGCCAAATCTCCTATTTGCAAAAAGGAAAATAAAGAAAACAATATCAAGTCTAATTCTGAAAACCATTGCTTGGCAACATTAGATCAGCAAAAAGTAAAAAGAAAGGACACATCTAATGGTGAAAACCTCCTCGAGGCACAAAAAGATGGGAGATTTGAGACTTTACCCCAGTACTATCAAGAAATGTCATCAATTTTGATCGAACCAATAGAGGCAGTTAACATTGGGACAACAAAGAAACCAATGATCCTACATCCAATGACTTCTCTATCAGAAGAAGAAAGGAAACAATATATGGATTCTTCAAATGATGACAAATCAATTTCACTTGGTCATATGCAAACATGCCAGGATTGGATCAAGAGCTTATTATGCATCACTTAAATGTTAGTCTAGGAGCCAAACTAGTCAAATAGAAATTAAGGAAGATGCATCCACATATCGCTCTCCTGGTCAAAGAAGAACTAAAGAAATTACTAGATGTAGGATTCATCAGACCTGTAGCATATCCTTAATGGGTATCAAACATCGTTCCTATTTCAAAACCAAAAAAATTTATCAGAGTATGCACAGACTTCAGAGATCTTAATAATGCATGTCCAAAGGATGAGTTTCCTTTGCCTAACATTGACATCATTGTACATTTAACGGCTGGACACTCCATGTTTTCTCTAATGGATGGTTTTTTCAGATACAATCAAATTAAAATAGCATCTAAAGATCAAGAAAAGACAACTTTCACATGTCTGTGGGGTACTTTCTACTGGAACGTCATGCCTTTTGGACTAAAGAACGCAGGTGCTACATATTAGAGAGCTATGACAATGATATTCCATGACATGATGCATACATTCATGGAAGACTATGTGGATGACATCTTGGCCAAATCATACAACAGAGAAGAACATATAGAGATATTGGAAAAGATCTTTGACCCATTAGAACAGTACAAGCTACAACTAAATCCTAAGAAATGTGCCTTTGGTGTCACTTTAGGAAAGCTATTGGGATACATTGTTTCAGTTAGAGGCATCAAAGTAGATCCAGCTAAGGTCAAAGCAATCATGGAAATGGTATCTCCCAAGAATATAAGTCAACTCAGATCACTCCAAGGAAGACTTTAGTCAATCAGAAGATTTGTTGCTCAACTAGCAGATAAATGTCAACCATTTACTCATCTATTGCATAAAAATGTTCATTTCAAGTGGGACCATCAATGTGAGGATGCATTCAACAAGATCAAGGCATATCATATGCAACCACCCATCCTAATGTCACCAATTCTAGGAAATCCATTATTACTCTATGTATCAACCCCTGAAGTATCATTAGGAGTTCTGCTTGCACAACAAGATAATGAAGAAAAAGAACGAGCCATCTACTACATCAATAGAACACTAGTGAGATACGAGCTCAACTATTCCCTAATAGGAAAAGCATGCTTGGCAGTAGTTTTTGCTTCTCAAAAATTAATAAACTATCTACTATCTCACTCCATCAAGTTGATAGATAAAATTGATCCATTAAAGTATTTGCTCAGCAAGGCAACAATAACAAGATGACTAGAAAAATGGATCATGATTCTAAGTGATTTTGATATTGAGTATGTAGATAGAAAAGCTATAAAGGGACAAGTCATTGTAGACCAACTAGCTGAGGCACCGCTTCAAGATGATCATCCTTTACACATTGAGTTTTTTGATGCTAATATCCTAATAGTCACCACAAAAATATGGCAATTATACTTTGATGGTTCATATACATAGCATGGATTAGGACCAGGTATTCTATTCATCACACCACAAGGTCATACAATTCTGAAAGCATACAAATTAAGCTTCCCCTACACCAACAACACATCAGAATATGAAGCTTTGGTTACAGGCATCAAAATGGTTGTAGAATGGAACATTACACAACTTCAAGTCTTTGGAGACTCTCAACTCATCAATCAAATTAATGATGATTACCAAACAAAGGATGACAAACTAATGCCTTACAAAAAGATGGTAGATGATTTCAAGAAGTATTTTGTAGAAATAACTGTTGAGCAAATTCCAATGAATGACAACAAAGAAATAGATGTCATGGCAACACTTGCTTCTCTACTTCAAACATGGGAAAATCAAGAGCATTATGAATTCTTAGTGGAAGAGTTGTTTTACCCACTAATAATTGTCCCGATTCCCAAACTATTTGTCACATTGTTGGGCATGATTCCTCCCACTATGGCCAAATTTATACATACCTGAATGATAACACCCTCCCTCCTGATTTATCGAACAACCAAAAGAGAAACTTTATTCACCAATCCTCCCATTTTACTCTTGTGATAGATACCCTATTTAAACGAGGTCTAGATGGTACTCTTTTAAGATGTCTCAAACAAGACAAATCTGAGAAGGCCTTACATGAAGTCCATAAGGATATTTGTGGCACTCATGCAAGTGGTTTTACCCTTTTGAAAAAACTCATACGCTTGGGCTATTATTGGACAACTATGGAACGAGATTCTTTTCAGATAGCTATAACATGCAAATAATGTCAAATCCATGGGAAATTGATTCATGCACCAGCACAAGATCTTCATGCTTTGGCAACATCTTAGCCTTTCTGCCAATGGGGTCTTGATCTAGTAGGAAAGATAAATCCATCTTCATCCAATGGTCACAAATTCATTCTTGTAGCTACAGAATATTTTAGAAAATGGATTGAGGCAATACCTCTCATCAATATCACAGGAAAACAAATTGCTGCATTTATCTTCAATTACGTCATCTGTCGCTATGGAATATCCATGACCATTATCACTGATAATGGGCGACCATTCAAGAATTAGGATGTCCAAGAACTATGTGAGAACTTCAAGATCTAGCACAGATTTTCCACACCCTACTATCCACAAGGGAATGAGCAAGTAGAAGCATCAAACAAAACTATTCTAAAAATCCTCAAAAGGACAGTGAATGATGTTGGAAGAGATTGGCATATTCAATTGAACCCTTCTCTATGGGCCTACCGTACTAGTATCTACACACCAACAGGTTCCACACCTTTCTCTCTTGTCTATGGATCAAAAGCAATACTACCAATAGAAGTGGAGATACCTCCTCTATGAGTATCATTAAAAGGTCTTATCCCAGATGAAGAACAACGAGTGTCTCAATTGCAGGAGTTAGAATTAATCCATGTATGAAGACAAAATGCCTTTGATCATTTAAAGGTATATCAGCAAAGAATGTGCCAAAGTTATAATCATAGGGTCAAACCACGAGTCTTTGAAGTTGGGAAACTAGTACTAAAAGAAAATCCATGAAACCAGTCAGATCGAGAAAATAAAGGAAAGTTTGAACCAAACTAGTTAGGTCCATTTGTGGTCACAACAGTATCTGGGTCAGGAGCATATCAGCTATCAACATAGGAACCCATCAATAGCATGCATCTAGAGAAGTTTTATGTCGGAAAAAGCAGAAAATCCAAAAATAGTGAAACAACAGAAAAATCCAAAAATAGTGAAAAAGCAAAAAATCCAAAAACAATGAAAAGGCAGAAAATCCAAAAATAGTGGAAAAGTAGAAAATACAAAAACAATGAAAATCAATGAAAAAAAATTAATATCAAAAATCAAATTTGAGAAAAAGTGCAATAAAAATAGATGGTGAAAACATGGCAAACAGGTGCTATCTGTTAGCTAGCTCTTCCATCTATTGATTCATGCATTCTTCCACTTGCATTCTTTTCCTTCAGTGTTGTTCATATCCATCATAAAGCCTTTGTACATACGTAGGCATCCCAGGTGATTTCTCATCATGGTTTGGATCATTGTATATATCATAATAAAGGTTTGTTTCTAGACTGGGGGCAAAATCTTGAACCTGGCTGGGGGCAAAAAGTTTTGATCATTTTGAGCTTAATCAAATAGGTAGAACAATAGTTAAACAACACTGGCCAAGCGAAAAACTGAGACACATCGAATGTTGAACATAAGATCACAGTATCAACCATTAACTATCAATCAATCTAAACATGACAAAACACATATCAATGGATGATATATCTTGACTCATGATTTTAGCACTTTGGCAATAATGGTTCGACTATTTTATTTGGATTTTTGCTATCATGATTTCTAAGTAACTCTAGGATGTCTTTGACTAGAGGAACAAGGAAGGAACATGATATTTTTCTTGTCTACTATCTGTAAATTGATCGTTAATATGTGCAAAGTTGTCTCAGGAAATGATCATTAGAGTATCATGGAAGACATTTCAAACTTGCATATATGAATGGTTAATACTGCCTGTTTTACGCAAGCAACACTCGGGTCATTGTGGTTCAATTATACCTCGATGCTTGTGCTAACTTGCAATATCAAAACCCAGGAAAGTAGTGCTTAGGTCATCATGGCTCAATGATGAAACAAAGCAATTACTCCATGACCGGTCTGATCATTGCATTGCATTTCATTTTTGCATTTGCATTTTAAAGTAGATTTGAATTTCATTTTTGCATGGGATCGCAATGCTCATCTTTTCCAAGGTCAAAGTCTAACATGGTGTTATCTCTCTTATTACATGATTAAGTACATTGGACAATAACAAAAATAATCGATTCATTCATCCTACATGATAAGCTAGTTCATCTCATGTAACCATTGCATAGTAAGGCATCATTCATATAAAGCGTCCAATCATTCATTCATTTAGTTAGATCATTACATGGAATTCATCTAATCCAAAATCATATAAAGTAGCATCATTGCATTACATTGCATCCCTCTCATATTAACATACATGACAAAATCATAAAAATATCATAAACATAGAAAGCATTGCATTGCACATACATCACATAACACTTATTAGCATCACCATACATATCTTCATTTGCATACATCATATAAATACTGCATCATCATATATCCATCATCTAGAATCCATAAGAATATAGAAATTAAAGCATACATCATGAAAATAACTGGACATCATAATCATATATCAAATAGAATGCATCCATCGTCTCATAGGTCATGTAGAGCGAATAGGATTGACTGCATATCATATCATTAAAACAAGATCAATGTCCAAGGTGCAATGATATCACAAAATATATGAGATACATAACAAATATACATCGCAGGAATCATCAATATCTCATCATGAAAAGGTGTGTACATGAATGGATCAATGTCCCATGTTAGTGTGACCACTAGGACATGAAGAAGAACTTTGTCCTGATGTGACAAGTATAGTAACACCAGCTTGTACCCCTATACCTGAGTCCCCACTTGGAGGATCTCTCGAAAGTGGCCCTGTCAGTCCTCAACTCTCAATCTAGCTCTGTCCCGATCTCCTGCTCAGCTGTGAAAATATTGGAGCCCTTTGACCAGTAGGAACAATAGTAAAGTATAAGGTCCTATAATACTCAGCCTCTCAGATCCCCTGGCGCATCATCTTCAAGTCAGTCTTCCCTGAAATAGACTCTCCTGACAACTGTACTTGTGCCTTGGCCTGCTGACAGCTATCCCTAGCTACTTCTCTCTCGACTATGAGAGAAGCCATTTGAGTCTCTAGTTGGGTCATCTAAGAGTCCCTCTTTGCTAGTCAACTCTCTAGCTACTGAACCGGAGCTTGTAAGTCTATAATCTAAGCCTGCTGCTGATGAGACGACATCCTAATGAAGATCCGTTGAGGTGCCTCTGCCTATGGCTGCGCAGCCTATAATATTGTCATAAGTACCTTCTCAACCAGGGAACCTCCTGCTCAGGGACCTGATGCCCCTGATCCCCTGGACCTGATCTCCTCCATCTGACAACCCAGGCCATTGAATTTGTATATACATCTCTGGTAGATCTTGCACTACTAGCTCCTAGTGTGCCTGCTATTGCCACTACCATTGCTTGACCATCTCCCCCATCATCATCTCCCCCATCCCCCCCATCATCATCTCCTCCATATCCATCTCCATCTCTGCCATCATCTTTGCCTCCACCACCTCCCCCCCACCATCCCTCCATCATATAGGAGCTCTGTGTTGTAGCCTCTCATCATCCTCACCAAAAACTAGTTGTGGCTCATCCAAATGTGTTAGCCTCAGAAACCTCTGTATGATACAATGCACGACATACTCATTTGTCATCCTGCTATCCATCACACCTGGAAGATAATTCCAATCCAGTGGCCCCAATTATTGATACTCTACACATGCTTGGTCATATGAAATAGAAGGCTCCCAAGTAGCCACATCTAATCTCCTACAAGCATAATGAGCTATACCCTATGGTATCCCCTATATCCTGCCATACTATCTCAACACCCTCTTACAAAGGAATCGCTTGATGACATAGGGTGTCGATCCAATAAGATATTGCATCATGAATACATACGATATCTTTGCTGCTTCCTCAAGCCAAATCTCACAATCTCTGTATGGTCTCCATATCACAGTATCCAGATCATCCAAGGTTCGTCGCCAGTACTCCAATTTGCCCAGCTTTCACTGGACAATGATACCTGGATACCCGTTAGCATAAGGCCTGCCTACAGGTCTATCTTTGTCAGCCAATGGTCATGTGATAGGCAGATGCTCCCAGGCCCATATCTGAAGCACAGTCACCCCTGCTAATAATGCAGCTGATCTCTGGTACACAACTCAGTGCAGGTCATGATACAAGTGCGCTAGCATGCATGACCCCATGCAAACCAGGTCCCCTGTGTCACCATCTTCTTAAGAAGATGGCCCCATCCAACAAATAATCCCTTTGACCTGTGATCAGGACAAAGGAAACCTCCAATGAATCTAGTGAGCATAATAGGTAATGTGGGATATCCTAGCTCTAGCATCTCCTACCATGCAATGTCATATCCACCTATCTCATCATCCTCGAACACTCGGCAAAGTGCATCCATCACACCCCACTCACTGAGATCATAATACACTAGCTTTCCCATCATAGGGATGTGCAATATCTAGTAGACATCCTCGGGTGTCATTATTATCTCGCCTGTCAGAAAATAAAAAGTGTTGTGATCACTATGCCAATGCTCTACTAAGGCTGTCAATAATCCTCGATTTATCAAAGACCGGGGCATGTCAAGAAGGGAAGATAAACCACACCTACCAATGTGGTCTCTCTCCACCTGGCTAGGGCAAGGTATCAGCATCCATGTCTTTGGGAAGTGATCCCGAGACTGGAGAACAGTAAAGTGCTCCTACAATCAAATCATTTCTTCATATCAGTTTCTTGATTTATCTATCTATCAAATCTATCTATCTATCGGTCTATCTTGCTCAATTGAGATTTTTATCATATCTCATTGGGCCCCTATCAATGACACTCATCTATCATGAGGTCATTATCAATCCTGTCTCATCTTGCACGTACATCGAGATAATCAGAACTGATCATCAAATCTATCAATCAAGAGTGTCTAATTTTATCAATTAGATATTTAATCAAATCTTACCCTATCAAAATAAAAAATCAAATCAAATTGATAGCAAACCCAACCTCTTTATCAAATCAATTAAAAAAATGGCAAAAATCGACAAATCAAATCATTTTCTTCAAAAATCAGCAAATCAAATCATGTTTTCAAAATCACCCAAATTGAAAAAATGCAAAAATTCTCAAAGTCAAAAATCACAAAATCACCCAAATCGAAAAAACGCCAAAAATCACAAAAAAAATCACAAAAAAATAAAAAAATCGCAAAATTAAAAAAAAATAATTCAGCCTCACAAGCATTTTTTTTATCATTTTTTGCAAAAGCATTTTAAATGAAACAAATTAAATTTTATTTATTTATTTTTTGAAAACGGCTTTTCAAATTGCAACATGTAATAAATGATTGTTTTTTGGGATGCAAATTGAAAAATTTTCAAAAAATCCTACAAACCCATTTCATAAATAAAAAAACTCATCTCAAAAATGTAATTTTTTTGCAACCCATCTGGCGAAAATGCTAAAAATGATTTTTTATGCAAACAGCTAAATTTTTCAAAAATCAACTAAAAATTAACAAAGTTGGGTTTTCTCAAAGTACATACCGGTGGATCGTATGCCAGAGGACGCTCGTATTGCCGAACTCGCTCGAACCTATGCCAGTGGTACGAGATCACCATTCCTTCCTCTAGAGCAATTTTCGCAAACAACCAAAGTGCACAAATGAAGAGTGGTAAAAGGAATTCACCTTTTTAAACTCACATTGGGGCATTTAAGTGGGATTTTTATTCCATTGACTTTTAATCATCTAATCACATAATCAACCTGGCAGGGTAGCGTTTTCAATTTTTTCATATCGGGAAATGAATCGGATTGACTCTGAAAATCTCTTAAAATTGGAAAATCATTAAAAAATCGAAAAATCATTAAAAAATCAAAAAATCAATTTTTTTTTTTAAATTTCAAAAAAATCAAAAAATTGTGAAAAATTCAAAAACATTAAAAAATTATCCGATTCATCTCCCGAGGGGGCATCCTCGCATCAATATCTATCAATCAGCATCTGGGGCATCATATTGAGATTTATCATCTCAAAGATCGAAACCACATCAAATCCACATCATATCAAGATTTATCACCTCAAAATAAAATCAGTATCACATCGAAACCAAATTCGCCTCAAATCAAGATCAAATCTGCATCCTATCAAAATCAATATCAACAACATCATCAATCGAGTTTTCTTCTAACCAACGCATTGTCACACATCACTTCAAAGAGGGGCAAAATGTACACACCTAAAAATGGTCTGAAGATAGTTAATTAAATATGCACTTATTTGATTAATTCCCCTTCCCAATTAATTGAATTCACAAGCAATTTAATTAATTTCTCTATTCATCTACTAGTAAATAAATCTACATGATTTATTTATATAGTTCATTTCATATCCCCCTTTGATTAATTAATTCTAAATTAATTAATGTCCCCCATAAAAATCAATTCTTCTAATCCCTAATTAAGATTAACAAACTCAAGTTTGTTGAGATTAATTATTATTTTTGAATTATTTGAATTTCTAAATTCAAATGAGCACATGGCTCCTAACTTTTAACCACCTAACCCATTCCATCTAACCCTGGGTTTAACTAACCCTATCCTATCTTGCACATCCTAACCTCCTTATCCTAACCTCCTATGGTGTGGATATTCTCCCCTTGAGACACATGGCACTTTTGCCACATGTCTCCTCCCTTGGAAACTTTCCCTCTCATGAGCAAGGCTCCTTGACACTTGTCACCATAGAGATGACAAGTGTCCCTTCCTCCAACCCCTTCTCCAACTTCCTCAATCTTGGTCCTTGATATCTTTAGATCAGATCTGGACTATTGATTCTTGCCACCTTAGCTTTGGGCTTGGACTTCTTATAAATATCCCCCATTTTGGAGCAATAAGGATCCTTTGCATTCATATTCTTAGCATCATTACTATAGGCAGTTTGCATATCAATTATCTAGCAATTAGCTTTTGAATTAATCATAGCATGTTAATCTAGTTTCTTAAATCATGCATTTCATATCATCTCCATAGTCAATCATGATCAAATAGCTACTCAACTCTTGAGTTGCCACTTTGGAGGTCATTGCTTCACTGAGAGCCAATAAATCCAACACCTTCAAGGTCCTCAAGAATAGAGGAAAATGAGACATTTCAAGGAAGGTTTATGGTTTGCATTTCTAATCTAGTTTTTAATTAAGCTTTTCAATTGCATTTTATTGTCTCATTATATGTGTATGCCTTCTATATACCACATTTTAGCATCACAATATATATATATATATATATATATATATATATATATATATATATATATATATATACATATATATATAAACTATTTTTTTTAAAAATGTATTAAAAAAATGGAAACTATTTAAAAAAAAACATATTCTCAAAAAAAATAAACACAAAACAACGGTGCAGGGGGCAGCGTGGACCCACAAAAGTAGGCTGCCCCAAGTGGGTCGTGACCCACAGGGTGGCACCCCCACCCCAATCGGCTCCCTACAATAATAAAATTGCACCATTAAACCCCAAGGTCAGCCTTGCAAGTAAAAACGATGCCTAGTAGCATTCGACCCTCCAAAGATTCAAACTCTTGCAAAACCAAAAGAAAAAAAGCCCTAACTTATGTTAGGACAATAAAAAGGGAGCTTGTTTTTTTTTTTAAAGTGAGGCCTAATAATAATAATATAGAATAGGATTTTTATGGTTGTGTAGGTTAAGTGGCATTTTTAGTATTATTTATATGTGTGTTTATTTACATACACATGAGGTATGTAAATAAATACATAAAATATATATTTATATGTAGATTTTTTTAAGGGATAAAAGGGATGTATTTAATTTCATCCCTTTGGGGTATATATATATATGAGCACGCACACACACACACATAAAAAATATAAACGGACACCATGGGTTAATAAAATAATATTAATTCCAGAGGATCATAATAATTTTAAATATAGTAAAATGACCATGTTGGTATATATATACTCATGACTATTAAATTAATATTAATATAAAGAATTTATATTAATATTAATATGATGAAGTTAGAAAATTTGCAATTAAATAATACATTTAGCAATAAAGTTAAAATGGTATTATTTGAGTTAATTTAATCAACTCTAAATGAAAATGGACTTAATGGATATTTCATGGGGAACCGGATTATAATCCCTAGGAAAGTTATATGTTAAGTGAATGGAGCTATTTCAAGCACTTAGTTGTGACTTAATAAATAATTTAATTAACCAAATTAAAGTATTGTTGTTAACTCTAGGGATGGTATCTTTAATTTATTTCAAAGAACTATTTCCCATTGAGTGTAATGTAGTGCAATGGCTTAAGGGATTAAATCTACTCCACATAGTCAATGTACATTGCATGTCACCATTTTTAATTAAAATTTAAATAAGGCATTTAATCGTTCACATTGAAGATCACATTAAGTTGACACTAGGATAATCAAGTTAGTCAAACTAAGAGAGCAACCACATCCTCACATTATGTAAACACTAGTAATCAAGCCTTTTTAAAAAAATGATGTTGTGTTTTTGCCCTAAAGTTTGGGCACTACAAGGAGTACTGGAAGAACACCTTTTGATTTTGTTACCGGAGCACACCCTAGAGGTATATCAGAATTAAGAGATGTCAGTTATGAAGACAAGTGGAGTACAGAGGCAGAAGAATTTGTAGATGACATGAAGGCCTTGCATATTCAGGTTAAGCAACATTTGGAGGACATGAACAAAAAGTATTAGGAGAAAGCAGATGAGAAGAGAAGACATAATGAATTTGAAGTTGACGATGAAGTGATAGTGTATATAAGAAAAGAAATATTTCCAGTTGGAACCTATAACAAGTTGCATATGAGGAAGTTTGGACCTTGTAAGATCTTGAGGAAGTTCAGTTCCAGATTTGCATATGAAGTGGAGTTACTGGATAGTTTGAGTATTTCACCTATATTTAACATTACAGATCTACATCAGTATCATGTACTAGAATTAAGTGAGGACATTATTGCATACTTGGAGAAATAGTTTCCCTAGAAGGAGTCAGATTAGACTGAAGACATTTGGGACAGTAGGATTGGGTGTAGCACCCGGAGTAGTTAGTATAAGGAGTATCTTGTGAAATGGAAGGACAGACTAGTTGAAGATTTATCTTGGATTTCTTAGGCAGAGGTAGACCGCTTTGGTTTTTCTTTGACCCTGGAAAAGTGAAAGAATCGCTTTTTCAACAACCTTGGATGTCTGATGCAGGAGCATCCCCAATGCTTGGTAGTCTTGCATCAACCAAGTACATTGCTTTTTTGTTTGTTTTCTGTTTTGCAGTTTCAACATTTCATTATGCATTTTCTTGCATTGGCTCACCAGATCTTATGGAGTTGGATTTTCTTGCAGATATGATCATATTCCTTATGTATACACCTAAAAATGGTCTGAAGATAATCAATTAAATACAATTATTTAATTAACCCCCCTTCCTAATTTAATTGAATTCATTAGGTAAATTGATTAAATTCTCCCTTTCATCTACTTATTAATAAATCTAAGGATTTATTCATTAAGTTCATTCCATAGTCCCCTTTGATTAATTAATCCAAATTAATTAATCCTCCCCTCATTTCAATCAATTCTTCTAATCCTCTAATTAATTAAAACAAATCAATTTATGAGTTGTTGAAAATTAATTAGTCTTTTCCTATTATTTGAATTTTTAAATTCAAATTACCAACATGCCTCCTAACTTCTAACCACCTAACCTAACCATCCCTCTAGCCTAACCCATTCCACCTAACCTTTGATTTAACCAACCCTATCCTATCTTGCACATGCCAACCTCCTTATCCTAACCTCCTATGGTTTGGATATTCTCTCCTTAAGACACATGGCACTTTGGCCACATGTCTCCTCTCTTGGACACTTACCCTTTTATGAGAAAGGCTCCTTGACACTTGTCGCCATAGAGATGACAAGTGTCCCTTCCTCCAACCTTTTCTCCAACCTCCTCCAATTTCACCCTTGATATTTCCAAACTCAATCTTGACCATTGATTCCTGCCACCTCACCCCTAGCCTTGGAAATCCTATAAATATCCCCCATTTTGGAGCACAAAGGATCCCATCTTATTATAAATTTAGGCATTGTTACTATAGGCATATCATTTGAGCATTATTGTTATAGGCAATTGCATCTTAGATTTAGTTTAATTTGATCATTTTCTAGTATAATTGTTGAATCATGTAGCTTAATCAATCTCTTTTCTAGCTTAATTGCATCATCATTATAACTTAATCATGCATATCATTAGCTTAATTAGTCTCTTGGATCAATCTAGTATAATCAATCTCATCTTTGCATATCATTATCATTTCAAATCCTCCATCTAGGTGTAGTCAAGTCACTGGGATTTCTTATCCAGATCTAAGAGCAAATCCATACTCTCATCTCTTAGGAGGCGATAGGTCAGTTTGTCATGGTTCATCTTTATTTGAATTTAATTTTCTAACCATGCTTGTAATGATCTATTGAGAGTTTGTGTTTCAGATGTAGGTATCACACTCCATAATCACGACATTTTGGCACCCACCATGGGGCCAAAAACCTAATTTTTGGCCTCTTAACATCATCAAATTTCCAATATAGCAAGTTTCTGGCTGGATCTGATTCATAATTTTGTACGAGTTCCCTTTTAGCCTTGTATGAGTTCCTTTGTGTCCTCGTACAAGCTGGTGAGAATTGTCGTACGATCAGGTGATAATTATTGTACAAAATTTTTCTTTTGTGTTTTTCAAAACAAATTGCATTTTAGGGTTTTCATGTTTCAATTTGATTATTACTAATGCTAACCCTATTCTGTTTGTGAGTTTTTTGGTAGCCTAACTAGTTTTTGATGCTTGTCAAAGTTTCATTTGATCAAACATCATGAATACTAACATATCTATTTTGCAGGTTGCTTAGGAGGACTCAACCAAACTTTATTTATTCTTTAAATTTTCTAGGCACACTTGTTTTTTTTCTAAAAGAAATGAACAAACATGTATTATGTGTTTTGATGATAGGTGAGTATGCTCTCACCTTTATTAGGTGATTAGAAATCTAGACTCATCCTTTACTTTCAATAGTGCATATCTTTAGCCGGCCTACCCTCCTGAGGAGCCTATAAGGCCAAAGCCACCAAGTTCGGTGAGAGGGGAATGACCCAAGTGGGAATGGCTAATTCCAAGTACTCCAACCCACTATGAAATAAATGTGATTTGATGAAAATCAATTCAATGATAGTGCTTGGGAATAGCTCTCCTTTGTACCTTCGAGTATATCAAACCTTGGTTTTCAAGGCTGGGAGACCTCTTAATTGAGTTTATACCCCGATGTGCCAAATGGATCCCTTACTAGTTCCAATTAAAATTAGAAGCTATCTGATTCACCTCTAAAAGGGGGATAATCTTTGTGAAAGAGAGCTAGTAACTCTCCCAAGACACTTGCCATATTGTGCCCCCATTAGCATTTGGAGTCGGATAATACGACGTTGAGAATCCATTGCGTGAGACTCAGCAGCCGTATTCTGATTAGCTATTGGGTGTTTACCGAAGCTTGCAAGCAAAGGCTTTCTCTCTCAGCCAACTTCCTTAGGTAGCGTACTATTCTTGAGGTCACTTATCATATTGCATGTTCACTGTGTCTTCATCCCTAAAACAAAAAATTCAGACATCTAAAAAACTGGAAAATAGAAGCAAAACATCAAACTTCATTAATCAAAAATATGTCCAAACAAATTTTTTGTCTCTTTTCTATCCTTTCTCATATGAGTTTGTTAGTTTTTCATATGAGGCATCTAGTTTATCATCTGGTCCAGTAAGAATCATCATACGAGCTAGTTTAATAGAAAATTTTATGTCATCTTTCATCGTCTAGACCAGTGAGAAATGTCGTACGAGTTGTCTTAGTAGAGAATTTTGTGTCATCATTTGTCATCTAGTTTTGTGAGAAAGCTCATACAAGTTTATGTCTTTTGTCGTGCGAAATTTCTAGTTTGTCATATGAGCCTGTCTAAATTGTCATTCGGGGCTGTATAATCTATCATACAAATTTATGTCTCTATCTGTCTAGAACTATCTTCTTGCATATATTTTTCAGATGTATCATATTTGCTTGGTCAGTTTGCAGTGAGCATAAACACCTGTTATCTGTCATTTTGTGCTTAGATTGTCTCCTTGGTTCTCTTGGTCAAGTTATCATCTATCAAATCAAACTCTAGAAATAGACACCTCAAGATTTTTCAAGTATTCATCTTTAACAAGTTCAAGATCTAACATCTCAAAGTGCATTATCATCCTCTTTGATAAACTGATCACTCAAAACATAGTTTCTCATCAAGATCTATCATCCTCTATCACGAAACTACAACGTTTGGTCAAGATAATCTTGTCCCACATCATAGGATATATCATTCCTATTGGACTTGGTTTTTATCAAAATCATCATCATTGCACTCCAAAACTGAAGATAAAAAAAATTGCAAACTTTTAAACACTTGAATCATCTTTTCATGTCATATCACTCTATCACATTTACATTGATAGTTGGTCACTTATCAAAACAACTTTTGGACAATTGAATCCTAGCACAATATCTAACACACGTGTATGCCCATTTTAACTAGGGCTCAAAGACGAAAGATCATATAGATAGAAATCAAAACATTGGAAATAACTAAAGATTATAGAAACATAGAACACAAAGATGAAATACAAGTTGAAGAGGAAATTATAGAACAACATGTCAGAGACATAAAAAAAGATCCTCAATTCGATAAATTTATGCAGAAAATATTGGAGGGAGAAAAAGAAAAATATTTCCTAATGTTAGCAAAATTTGGTGCTACACTCCCCCAAGATTTTGATGTGAACAAATTGACACAAAAGAGAAGTGAGCCCCCCCCTAATAAAAAATAATATGAGGATATTTTTGGTCTCAAAATTAATGACACGTCAATTCCTAGTAACACCAGAACCAATGAGGAAACTTACATTCCCAAAAGGGATGACATAAAAATTCTAAATAATGTTCAATACAATGAGGATACAAGGAGGGGTAGAGATGATACAAGAAGAGATCAAGATCCTCCTAGAATTCAAAATCATGGTTATGCAAGAACAAATCATGTTGATAATCCTATCACAACTCTCACACAACAAATAAAAACACTGTAAACGCAAATTCAAGATATGTAGAGAGGAAATGTTAGAAGATACTCACTTCAAGAAATATGTCCTTATCCATTTGATAAAAATCTAAACATGATACCATTTCCTATAGGTTGTGAAACTCCTAGATATGAAAATATGATGGAAGCATTTGACCCTCAAGATCATATACGATAATTTCGCCCAATGAGTATGGAGTTCACACATGAGGATACCTACTTGATGAGATTATTTCTCAAAAAGCTTAACTAGACTAGCTATGGAATGGTTCTCCAAACTTCCACCTGGAATCAAATCATTCTCAGAATTGGTGGATAAGTTTGTTTCACAATACTCTTACAACATACAACATGAAGTAAAAATTCTAGACCTATATAATGCCAAACAAAAGAGTGGAAAACCTTTCATGATATTTTTACAAAGATGGAGACGGCTAGCTTCACGATATCCTCATACAGTACTGGAGTGTGAAAAAATGGACATATTCATTGACAACCTAAATGATCAGATGAGTTGTCATCTAAAAATGCAAGGACATCAAAGTTTTGGAAAGATGATTGATAATGGAATTAGAATGGAGGAAGCCATGATAAAGAAGGGTGAGTTGAAAATATACAAAGAAGGAGTTCACCCTCCTAACAACACTAACAACAACAACAATGATAAGCCAAAGTTTTGGAATAGAAATGATAATGTTGTCAATGATGGAATAGTCGATAACAACAATGTGAAACCAAAACGACTGGTTTTTAATTTATCCAATCACTCAGCAGTGGCTCAGCAAAATAACAAATATCAAAAATTTCTTTCGAGGGCAATTTACAAACATTGGTGAACCCCTTGGGCTAGCACTAAAGACACTTCTCGCAAACTCTTGGTGGAATGATAACCATTATTGTGATTTCCATCGAAACAAGAGACATCACATAGATAATTGTTAGTGGTTGAAACATGTCATCCAAGATTTGATTGATAATGGAGTAATAACTTTGGATGGACATACAACAAACGAATCTCATACAACTTTTAAAAATTTGCCTCCAAACTATGAGAAGGGTGAATCATCAACAATGAATAATGGTAAGGGTAAAGCAAAGGTAAACTACGTGCATACATAAGATAATGTGGTAATATTGATTATAGTTAAAGAAAAGCAAAATCAAGAACGTTCTCATGCTATCAGAAGAAGCAAAGATAAAGTTATTTTTCTAGGTCCTACAACAAACAAGTCATCCACTACAAAACAATATAATCTAGTGGAGCAATTGTAGAAATCGCCCACAGAAATATCCATCTTAGAAATTTCAAAGCTTTCACCTACACACAAAGAAATTCTAGAAAGAGCATTAGTAGATACAATAGTGTCTAAAGATATGGATATAGATCAATTCCAAACCATGGTGTGACACCTCATAACCCCTCACTGCTTATCATTCACCAAAGAAGATGACATGTCCTTGCAACATCCCCATAATTCTCCCTTGCATATCAAAGTCATCATTCATAAGACACAAGTTAATTGTGTCCTAATAGATGGAGGAGTTGGATTAAATATTTGTTCTTTGAGTCTAGTCAGTGCTCTAGTTTATTCAGAAGACGTAGTTGATCCCCAGAAAAAGATCACCATTAAAGCCTATGATGAAGAAGAGCATTCCTCTAAAGGAATTGTGATGTTATCCATCAGAGTGGGACCTTTACAGAAAGACACAACATGCCAAGTTCTATACTTGGTCTTATCATACACCATACTCTTGGGAAGACCTTGGATACATGACATACAAGTTGTTCCATCCACATAACATTACTGCCTAAAGTTTTCCTACAATGGGCAGGAAATCATGATCTCAGCCTATTCAAATCCATTTCAATATTGTAGTAATCTCAAGCTAGCTCTAGAGGTCATTGTTCCTCATAATAGGGAGGCATCATCTTTGAACACACAATCTAAAGAAAAATCATTTGCCTCAATGCTGACAAGTATAGAAAAACAAATGTAGCTAAGGGATCAAGGGAATGGAGAATATTCAATATCATAATTACCTCTTTCTCCTAAATCCTTTGGAAAACCATCAAACTCTAAACAACAAACAATTGTGAAACATCTTCCAATATTTGATGGAGCATTTGTTAGTGTTGGGACCTTATCAGAGGAAATAGAAGACAAAGATGTACTACAATGGCTATACAAGGATGAAGAAGTCCAACAAAAGATCAACAATGTCTGTATACCTACAGAAAAGTATGGAAAAGGATTTAACATTCTCAAAAAAATGGGATACACTAGAATAGGTCCTATAGGGAAAAGAAAAGAAGGTATATCAGAACCTATCCAACCTCATGCTCAATAGGATACAGACAAAATAGGCTTAGGGTATGGACAAGTTACTCTACCGAAAGACACATCTTTTAGCCAACAACAAGAAGAATATGAAAACAGACAAGAACAATTGGCAATTGAAAGAGAAGAAACATCAGCTAAGCAACAAACACAAGCAAACATGAAATGGGAAAAGAAGCAAGCTTCAAATCAACAGAAAAAACAAACTAAAAGCACCTCCCAAGCAGCCTTAAATCTCAATAAAAACAAGCATGAACTTGGTAATAATCAAGGAGAGCTCATAGCAAGGTTGACAAAACTCAATCTCAGTCCAGAAGAGGTTGAATATGAAAGAAGAAAAGATATAGCAAGAAAAGATGAAGAAACAAATCTGTAGATTGTGAGCTACAAGTGAGACAAATTATAATGAATGGGAATGTGATTCTTATCACTCTAAAGAATCAGTTGAATAAAATTTCTTTGAAGAAGATGTAGGAGTCAATGTAGTTCACATGTATGCAAGGAAAATGTTAGGAACTAGCTCACTTGAATTAGAATCACATTCGGCTGAGTTGGACTTAATCAAGGATGACCAGGAGCTCCTTGTGCAAGGTCATTCTGACAAGAGTATCGATATAGACATGGAAATACATATTGAAATCTTTGATACATCCATCATGACCCTTGATACTCTCGAAACATCTCAACCTGATGACCCCCTACCTCTAATCCACCCCAAACCTATTGATTGGGAAAATGAAGGACATACTACCATTGATACCTTTAGAAATGACCATGCCATATTTGTATATCTTAATGCAATCAAACCCGCAACAAATTTCACCAAGAATTTCAGTAACACATCTTCCAATCAAGTGGGTGCCAAATATCCTAGTCGCAAAAAGAAAAATAAAGAAAACAATATCAGGTCTAATGCTGAAAACCATTTCTTGGCAACATTAGATCAGGAAAAAGTAAAAAGAAAGGATGCATCAAATGGTGAAAACCACCTCGAGGTGCCAAAAGATGGGGGATTTGACACTTTACCTACGCACTATCATGAAAGTTCATCCATTTTGATCGAATGAATAGAGGCAGTTAACATTGGGACAATAGAGCAACCAAAGATCCTACATCCAACAACTTCATTGTCAGAAGAAGAAATGCAACAATATATGGAATTCTTGAAATGACGACAAATCAATTTTGCCTGGTCATATGCAGACATGCTAGGTTTGGATCCAGAGCTTATTATGCATCACTTAAATGTCAGTCTAGGAGCCAAACCAGTTAAATAGAAATTAAGGAAAATGCATCTACATATTGCTCTTCTAGTCAAAGCATAATTAAAGAAATTCTTTGATGTTGGATTCATCAGACCTGTAGCTTATCCTCAATGGGTATCCAACATCGTTCCTATTTCCAAACTAGATAAAGTATCAGAATATGCATAGTCTTCAGAGATCTTAATAATGCATTTCTAAAGGATGCCTTTCCTTTGCGTAACATTGACATCATTGTAGATTTAACTGCTGGACACTCCATGTTTTCTCTAATGGATGGTTTCTCCAGATACAATCAGATTAAAATAGCACCTGAAGATCAAGAAAAGATAGCTTTCACATGCCCATGGGGTACTTTATGCTAGAACGTCATGCCTTTTGTACTAAAGAATGCAGGTGCTACATATCAGAGAGCTATGACAACAATATTCCATGACATGATGCATACATTCATGGAAGATTATATGGATGACATCTTGGCAAAATCATACAATAGAGAAGACCATATAGGAATACTCGAAAAGATCTTTTCCAGGTTAGAACAGTATAAGCTATGGCTCAATCCCAAGAAATGTGCCTTTGGTGTCACTTCAGGCAAGCTATTGGGATACATTGTTTCAGCTAGAGGTATCGAAGTAGATCCAGCTAAGGTCAAAGCAATCATGGAAATGGCATCTCTCAGGAATATTAGTCAACTGAGATCACTCCAAGGTAGTCTCAAGTCAATCAGAAGATTAGTTGCTCAACTAGCAGATAAATGTCAACTATTTACTGATCTATTACACAAAAATGTTCATTTCAAGTGGGACCATCAATGTGAGGATGCATTCAACAAGATCAAGGCATATCTCATGCAACCACTTGTCCTAATGTTGCCAATTCTAGGAAAGCCTTTGTTACTCTATGTATCGACCATCGAAGTATCATTAGGAGTTCTGCTTGCACAATACGATAATGAATAAAAAGAACGATCCATATACTACATCAATAGAACATTAGTGGGATACGAGATCAACTATTCACTGATAGAAAAAGCATGCTTGGTGGTATTTTTTGCTTCTCAAAAATTAAGACACTATCTACTATCTCACTCCATCAAGTTGATAGCTAAAATCGATCCGTTGAAGTATTTACTCAGCAAAGCAATATTTACAGGACAACTAGAAAAATGGATCATGATCTTGAGTGAGTTTGATATTGAGTATGTTGACAAAAAACCTATAAAGGGACAATTCATTGCAGACCAACTAGTTGAGGCACCACTTAAGGATAATCAACCTTTGCAGATTGAATTTCTTGATGTTGATATCCTAATGGTCACAACAAAAACATGGCAATTATAATTCGATGGTTCATATACACAACATGGATCAGGAGTAGGTATTCTATTCATCACACCACAAGGTCTTACAATTCCAAAAGAATACAAATTAAGTTTTCCATGCAACAACAATACAACAGAATATGAAGCTTTGGTTATAGGTATCAAAATGGCTATAGAATGGAACATTACACAACTTCAAGTCTTTGGAGACTCTCAGCTCATCATTAATCAAATCAATGATGATTATCAAACAAAGGACAAAAATTTAATGCCTTACAAAAAGATGGTTGATGATATCAAGAAATAGTTTGTAGAAATAACTTTTCAGCAAATTCCAAGGAATGACAACAAAACAACAAATGTCATGGCAACACTTGCTTCTCTCCTTCAGACACAGGATGTAGTAAGAAGTATGTTATCAGAAGCAAACCTACCACATGTATATTGGAGAGAAGCAGTCAGTACAATAGTCTATACATTCAACAAAGTTCACATCAAAGGTGAAACTGGTAAGACCCCTCATGAACTATGGTTTGGTAATACTCCTACTCTTAAGTATTTCAAAATTTTTGGAAGTAAATGCTATATCAGAAGAGATGAGTATATTGGCAAATTTGATCCTAGAAGTGATGAAGGAATATTTCTTGGTTATTTATCTAAGAGAAAGGCATATAGATGTTTTAACAAAAGATTGTAGAAAATTGTTGAAAGTACAAATGTAAAGATTGATGAACAATTCAGAGGAACTTCAAGGTATATAGACTCTGAACTGGCAACAAAATTTTTGGCAAATGAACCTACACTAAATCCACCGGTATAGAATGAAGATCCAGTTACCCCGGTATCATCTGAGGATTCCACAGTAACTGAGGAATCGCAGCAAACAAAGACACCCTGGTATGTAAGACTGAATCATTTTGAAGATCAGATAATTGGAAACAAGTTTAAAGGAGTTATGACAAGAGGAAGATTGGAAAATGAAGAGGTATGTCTTATTTCTCAAATTGAACCATCATCTGTTAATGAGGCATGTGAAGATAAATTTTGGATTAAAGCTATGGAAGAAGAATTAGAACAAATTAAGAAAAATAACACCTGGACATTAGTTCCCTGACCTAAAGATAAAAATGTAATTGAAACCAAATGGGTATTCAAAAAAAAACTTAATGAAGATGGTAAGGTTCTCAGAAACAAAGCAAGACTAGTTTGTAAGGGATATTCTCAGAAGGAAGGAGTTGATTACAATGAAACCTTTGCACCGGTAGCTAGAATTGAGGCAGTCAGATTATTTTTTGCTTTTGCAGCACACAAGAACTACAAAGTTTATCAAATGGATATTAAATGTGCATTTTTTAATGGAGATCTTGAAGAGGAAGTCTACATTGAACAACCTAATGGATTTTATTTGACAGATGAAAATGATATGGTTTGCAGGTTAAGAAAAGCTCTGTATGGATTAAAGCAAGCTCCAAGAGCTTGGTATGTAAGATTGGATAAGTATCTTTTGAAGATTGGTTTTACTAAAGGAAATGCAGACAACAATTTATATTATAAAGTAACTAATGATGACATCTTGATTATAGAAGTATTTGTAGATGATATAATCTTTGGAGGAGAAGATGGATTATGTAAAGAATTTTCTATTAAAATGCAGCAAGAATTTTAAATGTCTATTATTGGAGAAATAAAATTCTTTTTAGAATTGCAGATTTCACAGACTGATAAAGGTATATTCTTAAGTCAATCCAAGTACTTAAAAGAGTTACTAAAGAAATTTGGGATGGAGAACTCTAAACTAGTAAGCACACCTATGACAACAAATGACAAATTATCACAAAGGGATGAATCTACACCTATTAATCCAACTAGATACAAATCTATGATAGGAGGTTTACTGTATTTGACACAAACCAGACCTGATATTATGAATGCAGTATGTATTGTTTCGAGATTTCAAAGTAATCCTAGAGAAAATCATGAATCAGCAGTAAAAAGGATTTTTCGGTACTTACAAGGCACTATAAATCTTGGATTATGGTATCCTAGAGATGAAAACTTTGAATTATGTGCATACACAGATGCAAATTGGGTAGGAGATGTGGATGATAGAAAAAGCACCACCGGCGGAGCATTCTGTCTTGGAAACAGACTAGTTTCTTGGTTGAGTAAGAAACAAAGTTGTACATATTTATCAACAGCAGAATCAGAATATGTTGCAGAAGCAACTAACTGTACACAGGTACTATGGCTTAAGAAAATGTTGAAAGACATAAAAGTAAAATTCAAGGAACCTATTACTATCTATTGTGACATCACTACAACAATTGATATATCTAAAAATCTGGTATTACATTCTAAAACCAAACATGTTTCTATCAAACTAAATTTTCTAAGGGAAAAAGTTGAAGCAAAGGAGATAAAACTGGTTTATGTGAATACTAAAGAATAGATTGCAAATATTTTTACTAAGCCCCTGCCTAAGGAAACTTTTGAATATCTCAGAGATCATCTTGGGGTCATACCCCCACCAGTAGAGACTTAG
This sequence comes from Cryptomeria japonica, assembly GCF_030272615.1. Taxonomy (NCBI): domain Eukaryota; kingdom Viridiplantae; phylum Streptophyta; class Pinopsida; order Cupressales; family Cupressaceae; genus Cryptomeria; species Cryptomeria japonica. The sequence goes on along the minus strand of NC_081414.1, from coordinate 578,749,351 downwards.
ACAGTTGATGATTGTCATCAATCAACAGAATCAATAGAGAAATCTTTTATTCCGGCTTTGATGGGAAGCTACTTCTCAGGGGGAGTAGTTGGTATACTAAATTGATTGGTATTTTGTATATGAACTTGGTTTTGTTGTAACTTTAGCATTTGATGTCAAAGGGGGAGAGATTACTATGGAAAAACTTTTAAAAACACAAGGAAACACATGTTGCTCCCAGGGGGAGAGATTGTTGTTTGGGAGAGATCTCTTTTTGGAGATTGTTGGTTTTTGGTATTTGGCATTTCTATTTTGGCACTTTGATGGTTTTTCCATCTTGTGTTGCCATCAATACCAAAGGGAGAGATTGTTGGTATTTTGGTATGGTTTTGTCATTGATGTCAACACCTACTAAACACTTATCAACTCTAGCACTTTGAAGAATCAACAACATTCACCAGCATGCAAGTGACTCATGCATAGTCACCAGTATCTAGTATAGTGGCATGATATAATGATCACTGGCACTTGGAATGATATGGAAAACACTTGGTAATGTCGAAGACATCATGTGAACACTTTGTCCTGGAGTTTTGTTTATTGGTATATTCATATTTGTATATTTTTTGTTACTGGCAAATAGGTCTAGGGCTACACCAGCAGGATTATCTTTTCCAAATCAGCACAACACGCTATGGAGATGATTAATTATTGTTGTAAATGCATTAAGCTGACATGTTGAATCGGTTATTGCATCAGATATTGTATTATTTGTAAAATGTTTTTATTGTAATATCTTGTAGAGCCGACCTACTAAAATTGGTCTTAGGTTATGGTATAAATGTAAGATCTTATTTGTAAGATCATGTGGAATGCAAAAGAGGATTGTGTAAGGGTATATGTGAGAATAAGTAGAGCTATACACGCAGACATCATTTGAAGATTAAATGAGGGCTTTTGTGAAGACAATCAGAACTACACCGGTACTGAATCCAGCATATGAAGATGCTATTTTGTGCAGTACATTCTTATTGGATTTAACCATCCAACTGTAGTCAGTGTGACTCCCATTTTGTGATTGAGCAGTGAGCTCTAGGTGCTTGGCCTTTCTGCATGTGCAGACCCCATTTATGTACACTTACTATCTGTAGTAGTATCATCTGATTGTGGGTAAGGTTTCCCACCATGGTTTTTCCCTTTACAGGGTTTCCACATACAAATATTGGTGTTATGTGTTGTGGATGACTTTGTCTTTATGTTTCATGCACTAATCCTTACCGATATAGCAAATAATTGTTAAAACTATCTACCAACATATTAATCTAGTTTATCGGTATTAAGCATTAAGTTGGTTAAGTTGTTTTTGGTTTGAATTTATTTGACAATTGATTCACCCCCCCCTCTTAGTTGTCTCCGGGACCTAAAAGAAAATCAACAACGTTATGAATTCCTGGTGGAAGAGTTGTTTTACCCTACTCATAATTTTCCTGATTCCCAAACTATCTGTCACCTTGTTGGGCATGATTCCTCTCATTATGACCAAACTTACACATAGCTGAAAGATAATACCATACCTCCTAAATTATCAAAAAACCAAAAAATAAACTTTATTCACCAATCATCCCATTATACTCTTGTCACGGATACCCTACTTAAATGAGGTCTAGACGATACTCTTTTAAGATGTCTCAAACAAGAAGAATCTGAGAAGGCCTTAAATGAAGTCCATAACAACATTTGTGGCACTCATTCAAGTGGTCTTACCCTTTCAAAAAAACTCATACACTTGGGATATTATTGGCCAACTATGGAACAAGATTCTTTTCAAATAGCTAGAACATGCAAACAATGTCAGATCCATGGGAATTTGATTCATGCACTAGTGTAAGAACTTCATGCTTTGGCAACATCTTGGCCTTTCTACCAATGGGGTCTTGATCTAGTAGGAAAGATAAATCCTTCTTCATCCAATGGTCACAAATTCATCCTTGCAGCTATAGACTATTTCACAAAATGGATTGAGGCGGTACCTCTCATAAGTATCACAGGAAAATAGATTGTTGCATTTATCTTGAATTACTTCATCTGCCGCTATGGAATACCCATGACCATTATCCCTAATAATGGGTGACTTTTCAAGAATCAAGATGTCCAAGAACTATGTGTGAAATTCAAGATCCAACACAAATTTTCCACACCCTACTATCCACAAGGGAATGGGCAAGCAAAAGCATAAAACAAAACTATTCTAAAAATCCTCAAAAGGATAGAGAATGATGTTGGAAGAGATTGGCATATTCAATTGAACCCTTCTCTATGGGCCTATTGTACTAGTATCTATACACCAATAGGTGCCACACCTTTCTCTCTTGTCTATGGATCAGAAGCAATACTACCAATAGAAGTGGAGATACCTTCTCTACGAGTATCATTAAAAGGTCTTATCCCAGATGAAGAACAATGAGTGTCTTGATTGTAGGAGTTATAATTAATCCATGAATGAAGACAAAATATCTTTTATCATTTAAAGGTATATCAACAAATAATGTGCCAAAGTTATAATCACAAGGTCAAACCATGAGTCTTTCAAGTTAGTGAACTAGTACTAAAAGAAAATCCATGAAACTAGTCAGATCGAGAAAATAATGGAAAGTTTGAACCAAACTGGTTAGGTCCATTTAAGGTCATAGCAGTATTTGGGTCACGAGCATATCAGCTATCAACACAGGATGGGGATTAGCTTGAGGAACTCATCAATAGCATGCATCTGAAGAAGTTTTATGTCTGAAAAAGCAAAAAAATTCAAAAACAGTGAAAAAGCAGAAAAATCCAAAAAAGTGAAAAAGCAAAAAATCGAAAAAGTGAAAAAGCAAAAAAATCCCCAAAAAAGTGAAAAAGCAAAAAATCCAAAAAAAAAAGAAATCAAATATGAGAAAAAGTGCAATAAAAACATATGGTGAAAACCTAGCAAACAGGCACTATCTGTCCGCTAGCTCTTCCATCTATTAGTTCATGCTTCCTTCTACTTGCATTCTTTTCTATCAGCATTGTTCATATCCATAATAAAGCCTTTGTACATACATAGGTGTCCCGGGGGGCTTTTTACCATGGTTTGGATCATTGGGTATATCATAATGAATTTGTTTCTAGGCCTGGGGCAAAATCCTGCACCTAGTCGGGGGAAATTTTTTAAATCATTTTGAGCTTAATCAAATAGGTAGAACAATAGTTGAGAAACTCTTCTCAAGCAAAAATTGAGACACATCCAACATCAAACACAAGATCGAATTGACAACCATCAAACTATCACAAAGTCAGTCTAAGCACATCACACACTTTTCAATGGATGGTATCTTTTAGATAATGATTTTAGCATGATTGTTCAACTTTTCTATCTTGATTTTCGCTATCATGGTTTTTGAGTGACTCCATGATGTCTCTGACTAGAGGAACAAGGAAGGAACATGATATTTTTAATGTCTATTGTCTATAAATTAATCATTACTATGTCCAAATTTGTCTCCGGACATGATTATCAAAATATCATCGAAGACATTTCCGATTTGCGTATTGAAATGGTTAATACTACCTATTTTATGCAAGCAACACATAGGTCATCTTGGTTCAATTATACCTCAATGCTTGTGATAACTTTCCATATCAAAATCTAGGAAAGTAGTTCTTAGTTCATCATGGTTTAATTATACCACCAAAGTTTGCACTCACTTCCCACATTTTAAAAAGCTCAATGATGAAAAAATGCAATAACCCAGTGACTGGTTCGGTTGTAGCTTTACATTTCATTTGCATTTAGCTTGCATTTCATTCTTGCATGGGATCCCACATGCTCATTCTATCCAAGGTTAAATCTATCATAGGAATCATCAAGGTATCATCATGAGTGTATATGCAATCAGACTGATGACTCATCTCTCTCTAGAGATTGTTGACCCAACAAAAATCTTATATAGCCCCCTCAACAGAACCAACATCAGCATATCTGAATCTTCCAGCAACTTGATATCAACAAACTGTCAGTTCTTTATCCAATCAACCTTATCAATTATATCGATCGATCACATCTAATCTATCCTATTATGTCTTATATAGGATGTATCTTTCCTAGAACCAAACATTCTAATCAAGTCTTATATAGGATATATCATTCCTAAAACCAGACGCTTTGATTATCTTTGTCTTATACAGGAGGTGTCATTCCTGAAACCAAACTAAATCTCAATCTTATCAATCTAATCAATCAATTTTTATCAATAATCAAGAACCGCATCACCATGATCATAGAACTCGCATTTTCATCAACCACATTTGTAGAAAGCAAATCATTTCTAATCGGAATATCTATTTCACAAAGATCCAAAAACTCCAAATGTCAATTATCTCAATTGATCTCCCGAGGGGGCATCATCATATCACAATTTTTCAATCAATGGCTGGGGAATCCTATCGAGCCAATATCATCAAAATGAGATTATTATTTGAATCAACACGTCATCACACCTTGCTTCAAAGAGGGGCAAAATGTATACACCTAAAATTTGCCTGAAGAAAATTAATTAAGTAAGCAATTATTTAATTAATCCCCCTTCCTAATTTAATTGAATTCATTAGGCAATTTGATTAAATTCTCCCTTTCATCTACTTATTAATAAATCTAAGGATTTATTCATTAAGTTAATTCCACAGTCCCCTTTGATTAATTAATTTAAATTAATTAATCCTCCCCCCATTTCAATAAATTCTTCTCATCCTGTAATTAATTAAAACAAATCAATTTATGAGTTATTAAAAATTAATTAGTCTTTTCCTATTATTTTAATTTTTAAATTCAAATTACCCACATGCCTCCTAACTTCTAACCACCTAACCTAACCATCCCTCTAACCTAACCCATTCCACCTAACCTTCGGTTTAACCAACCCTATCCTATCTTACACATTCCAACCTCCTTATCCTAACCTCCTATGGTGTGGATATTCTCTCCTTAAGACACATGGCACTTTGGCCACATGTCTCCTCTCTTGGACACTTGCCCTTTTATGAGAAAGGCTCCTTGACACTTGTCACCACAGAGATGACAAGTGTCCCTTCCTCCAACCTCTTATCCAGCCTCCTCCAATTTCACCCTTGATATCTCCAAACTCAATCTTGGCCGTTGATTCCTGCCACCTCACCCCTGGCCTTGGAAATCCTATAAACATCCCCCATTTTGGAGCACAAAGGATCCCATCTCATTATCAATTTAGGCATTTTTACTATAGGCATATCATTTGAGCATTATTGTTATAGGCAATTTCATCTTAGATTTAGTTTAATTTGATCATTTTCTCACATAATTGTTGAATCATGTAGCTTAATCAATCTCTTTTCTAGCTTAATTGCATCATCATCATAGCTTAATCATGCATATCATTAGCTTAAATAGTCTCTTGGATCAATCTAGCATAATCAATCTCATCTTTTCATATCATTATCATCTCAAATCCTCCATCTAGGTGTAGTCGGGTCACTGGGATTGCTTATCTAGATCTGAGAGCAAATCCATACTTGCATCTCTTAGGAAGCGATAGGTCAGTTTGTCATGGTTCATCTTTATTTGATTTTAATTTTCTAACCATGCTTGTAATGATCTATTGAGTGTTTGTGTTGTAGCTATAGGTATCACACTTCACAGGCATGAAACCTTATTCCTATATCGTGAAGCATTTGGATCATTTTCTAGCAAGTTATCGATTTTATTGTTTGAGACAGTTTTCTAGCACCAGATTTGTTTGGACCTATTTGCATTGGTGAATCTATCAGATCTGTTCTATAGCTTGCGGAGCCCTATGTGTTCATTCTGATGTTCTTTGGCATGTGGCCGACCTTCCCTTTGATCCACACTTTATCCTTTGGATTTTCTAGAGGAATCTCTTTGGTAGAGGCCGACCTATTGGTTTTACACATTTGATCTTGTTCTTTTGCATTTGATCCCTTTTTGGGCTGATCAGATTCCCCTTGGATCATATAAATCATTGTAATTGATCATTAGAAGTCAAGTAAGTAAGAAAGAAGAAATCATATATAATATAGTAGATAGATCCTAGGTTTGGAGGTCTGGGAGTGACCTATTTTGTAATTAAGCATGCTTGTAGTAGGCAAGTAAGCTAAATCTTGTAACCCGATTATCTGTAATCAATTTCATGATCTAATTCATTTAGTTATGTATTGCCTCCATCATAGTTTCTTTTTTTGTTATGTTTACTCTTGCTGCCTGGTCCAGATTGATCTCTTTGAGGTCCCTCCCAATTGGTGACTATTAGGACCCGGAGGCAACTAAGAGGGGAAGGGGTGAATCATTTGTCTATTAATTTCAATCCAAATATAACTTAACCAAACTTAATGCATCGTACCAGTAAACCAGACTTTATGTCGGTTGATAGTTTAACAGTTAATTGAAATACCGAAAAAGTTTAATGCATGAAACAGAAAGACAAATATCAACCATAACACATAACACAAAGATTTGTATGTGGAAACCCTGTAAGGGGAAAAACCACGGTGGGAAACCTTACCCACAATCAGATGATACTACTGCATATAATATGTGTGTACAATATGGGGTCTGCACATGCAGAAAGGCCAACTGCCTAGAGCTCACTGCTTAATCACAAAATAGGAGTCACACTGACTATAATTGGATGGTTAAATCCAATAATAATGTACTGCTCAGAATAGGATCTTCATATGCTAGATTCAGTACCGGTTAAGCTTAGATTACCTTCTCCAAACCTTCCTTGAATCTTCAAATGATGTCTGCATGTATAGCTCTGCTTATATTCACATATACCTTATTACAATCCTTTTCCACACACTTCTCTCCTTAATCTCACAAATAAGATCTTACATATATACCAAAACCTAAGACCAAATGTGTAGGTCGGCTTACAAAGAATATTACAATTAAATCAATTAAAAATGAATCAATATGCGATGCATCATGTCGGCTCAATCCATTTACAATAATAATAAATCATCTCCATAATGTGTCCTGCTGATCTGGAATAGATAACGCTTGTTGGTCCATAACCTAGACCTATTTGCCGGCAACAACAAATATGCAAACCCGATTAGATCAATGACAAAATAACCAAAACAAAGTGTCAAAACAATGTCTTCAACATAACCAAGTAATCTCCAGATGATAATAGATCATCCTCAGTTCTGGTGAATAATATAACCTACTGATGAACCAGATACTGGTGACTGTGCATAAGTCATTGAACATAACCAAAGATCTCCAAGTTCTGATAGGTGTTGACAAGTGTTGACATTAATGATAAAACCAGTGCAACACATCCAAAATACCAACAATCTCCCCCTTTGGCATTGATGGCAACACAAGATGGAAAAACCATCTAAGTGCCAAAGCAGAAATGCCAAAAACCAAAAACCAACAATCTCCCAAAGAGATCCTTATCCAGAAATCAAAATATAGATATAGAGAGTAACAATCTCTCCCAAATGAATAATCTCTCCCCAAAAGTTAATGTGTTTTTCCATAGATATCTCTCCCCCTTTGACATCAAATGCTAAAGCAATACAAAAACCAGATAAAACAGTTCATAGAACTTATTACAAAATACCAACTTATCCAATTTATCCAATTACTCCCCCTGAGAAGTAGCTCTCCTCATCAAAGCCAAAAAAAAGATTTCTTGATTAATTGTATCAGTTTGATGCCAAGCATCAACTGTCTAAGTCTCTCTCGGTGAAGGTATAACTCCAAGATGCTCTGTGAGAAATTCAAAAATTTCCTGAGGCAAAGGCTTAGTAAAAATATCTACAATCTACTCTTTAGTATTCACATAAACCAATTTCACTTCTTTTGCTTCAACATTCTCTTTTAGAAAGTTGAATTTGATAGAAACATGTTTAGTTTTAGAGTGAAATACCATATTCTTAGATATATCAATTGCTGTCATATTATCACAGTAAATGGTTATAGGTTCTTTGCATTTTACCTTTATGTCCTTCAACATTTGCTTAATCCATAATACCTGTGTACAATTAGTTGCTTCTGTAACATATTCTGATTCTATTGTTGATAAAGATGTACAACTCTATTTCTTGGTCAACCATGAAATTAGTCTGCTACCAAGAAAGAATGCTCCATCAGTGGTGCTCTTTTTGTCATCTACATCTCCTACCCAATTTGCATATGTGTATGCACATAAATCAAAATTTTCATCTTTAGGATGCCATAAACCAAGATTTGTTGTGCCTTGTAGATACCAGAAAATCCTTTTCACTATTGATTCATGATTTTCTTTAGGATTACTCTAAAATCTTGAAATAATACATACTGCATTCATAATTTCAGGCCTTGTTTGTGTTAAATATAGTAAACCTCCAATCATAGATTTGTACCTTATCGGATTAACAAGTGTTGATTCATCCTTCAAAGATAGTTTATTAGTTGTAGTCATAGGTGTGCTTACCAGTTTGGAGTTTTCCATGCCAAATTTCTTTAGTAATTCCTTCAAGTACTTTGATTGATTTATGAATATACCTTTATCAGTTTGTGAAATCTGCAATCCTAAAAAGAATTTTATCTCCCCAAGCATAGAGATTTCAAATTCTTCCTGCATCTTATTAGGAACATCTTTACACAATCCATCTTCTCCTCCAAAAATGATATCATCAACAAAAACTTCAATAACCAAGATGTCATCATTAGTCAGTTTGTAATATAAGTTGTTGTCAATATTACCTTTAGTGTATCCAAGATTCAAAAGATATTTGTCCAATCTAGCATACCAAGCTCTAGGAGCTTTCTTTAATCTATATAAAGTTTTCCTTAACCTGCAAACCATATCTTTTTCATCTGTCAAAGAAAATACATCAAGTTGTTCAATGTAAACTTCCTCTTCAAGATCACCATTCAAAAATGCACATTTAACATCCATTTGATATACTTTATAGTTCTTGTGTGCTGCAAAAGCTAAGAATAGTTTGACTACCTCAATTATAGCTACCGATGCAAAGGTTTCATTATAATCAATTCCTTCCTTTTGAAAATATCCATTACACACTAATCTTGCTTTGTTTATGATTACCTTACCATCTTCAATAAGTTTATTTCTGAATACCCATTTAGTTCCAATTACATTTTTGTCTTTAGGCCGGGGAACCAATGTCCATGTGTTATTCTTTTCAATTTGTTCCAATTCATCTTCCATAACTTTAATCCAATGGTTATCTTCACATGCCTCAATAATAGTTGTTGGTTCAATTTGAGAAATTAGACATACCTCTTCATTTGTCAGTCTTCCTCTTGTCATAACTCCTTGATACTTGTTCCCAATTATTTGACTTTTAGAGTGATTCAATCTTACATACCTAGGTGTATTCACTTGTTGTTGTTTTTCAATCACTATGGAATTCTTAGATGATGCTGGTGTGACTGGATCAACATTCTATACCAGTGTACTCATTGTAGGTTCATTTGTGATAATCTCTATTGCCGGTTCAGAGTCCATTGACTTTGAATTAGCTCTAAACTATTCATCAATCTTCACATTTGCACTTTCAACAATTTTTTGCAATCTCTTGTTAAAACATCTATATGTCTTGCTCTTAGAGGAATAACCAAGAAATATTCCTTCATCACTTCTAGGATCAAATTTGCCAATATGCTCATCTCATGAGGGGTCTTATCAGTTTCACCTTTGATGTGAACTCTGTTGAATGCGTAAACTGTTGTATTCATTGCTTCTCTCCAATATACATGAGGTAGGTTTTCTTTTGATATCATGCTTCTATCTGTATCCAAAATACTTATGTTTATTCTTTTCACAACTCCATTCTGCTGAGGTGTCCAAGGTGTTGATAAGTGTCTTTTGATTCCATTCACTTCACAAAATGTATTAAATTCCTTAGATATGAATTCACCTCCTTAATCTGATCTCAAACATTTAATTTTCTTACCGGTTCTCTACCATCACTTTGAATAATTTGAATTTCCCAAAGCTTCTGATTTCTCCCCGAGAAAAGTAACCCAAGACATTCTAGAATAATCATCAATGATTAGCATAAAATATCTATCTCCTTGTAAACTTCTAGTTCTTACTGGACCACATAAATCAGTATGAATTAAGTCAAGAACATTATTAGATTTCTCTGGAATACTCTTAATAGTTGTTCTATCTTGCTTTCCAAACTGATATTCCTTACATGCCGGATTGTGAGGTTTAACAATCTTAGGTAAATCCCTTACTGCCTTAGTTGTACTAATCTTCACAATGCAATCAAAGTTTACATGACAAAGTCTCTTATGCCATAACCAACTTTCATCAATATGTGAAATTAAACATGCTTTCTCATTGTTATTCAAATGAAAGATATTACCTCTAGTCTAATTACCAGTTGTAGTTTCCAAACCAGTTCTGTTCATGATTTTGCATTTACCATTCTTGAATTGTAACTGAAATCCTTTTTCAACTAATTGATCAACACTCAAGATTATGCTTCAAACCTTCAACATAGTAAACATTATCAGTATTGTTCTTACCATCAAAAGGTATAGTGCATTGTCCTTTGATCAAGCAAGCTTTGTCATCCCCAAATCTTACTAGACCTCCATTGTATTCCTAAAAAGTTAAGAATTTACTTTTATCACTAGTCATATGATGTGAACATCCAAAATCAATGACCCATTGATCCTTTTCTTCAATTTTAGGTACCAGGGTCTGCTCTACTAGTTGAATAGTAGGTGTTGGTTGATCTTCTAGTATAGCAACAAAAGCCCATCCATTGTTTGTTGGTTCCTCATCAGAATCATCAGTTACTCCTTCATCAACATAATAACATGATTTGTCTCTATTCTTCTTAAATCTGTATCTCTGATATTCAGGGTTAGGCTTATATGTTCTTTTAGCTTCTTCTTTCAATCTTGCATGTCTATCAGGACACCTAAATGCCATATGACCAATTTTATTGGAGTTAAAGCATTTAAATGGTGCTTTACCTTCATACTTACTTCCAACTGGACCTTTAGGCATTTTCCTTGTAAATAGTGCTTCAAGCTCTTCTAGTTATTCATTCTCTCTTCTAATTTCTTCAAGTTCTTTAGCATAGAGTGCTTTCCAATCAGATTTCTCAGATGATGATGATGTTGCAGATGATGATGATTCCTTAAAAGCTAAATCTGTCTTAATTGTAGCATCATGACCAAATTCCTCAAGTTCAAAAGTTGAAAGTTTTCTAACCAAAATATCTCTAGATACTGATGCATTAAGCATTGTTATCGATTCATTAATAGTTGTTATTTTCATTTTATATGTCAGTGGCAATGCTCTTAAAACTTTAGAAACAATTTCATCTTCACTTAAGGATCCTCCACAATATTGTATACCCAAAACAATTTCATTTACTCTTTCCATAAAAGCAGAAATCCTTTCATCTTCTTCCATTTTCAGATTTTCATACCTGACCCGAAAGCATTCGAGTTTTGCAATTTTGACTGTGGAATCATCTTCATTCAATGTCTCCAATTTGTCCCAAATAGCTTTAGCAGTAGATCAGTTTGATAATCCCATGATTTGTTGATCTGACAATGCACTCAAAAGTGCTTCTCGTACTTTGCAATCATTCTCCTGATCTTTAGCCAAGGTTGGTGGATTAAGTTGACTTTCAATAGGACCAACATAGCCATTCTTTGTAACATCCCATATGTCTTTTCCAATGCAATTCAGATGAGTCTCGATTTTGATCTTCCATATACCATAGTTAGTTCCATCAAGCTTTGGACTATCCTTCCTGAAATAGTTAGATGCCATAGAATCTCCTCAATCTATTAAACTTCTGCAAAAAGAGGACTAGGCTCTGATACCAATTGTTAGGACCTGGAGGCAACTAAGAGGTGCGGGGGGGGTGAATTAGTTATCAATTAATTTCAATCCAAATATAACTTAACCAAACTTTGTGCTGGTTGACAGTTTAATAGTTAATTGCAATATCGGTAAAGTTTAATGCATGAAACACAAAGACAAGTAACAACCATAACACAAAGACTTGTAGGTGGAAACCCTATAAGGAGAAAAACCATGGTGGGAAACTTTACCCACAATCAGATGATACTACTGTAGATAGTATGTGTGTACAATGTGGGGTCTGCACATGCAGAAAGGCTAACTGCCTAGAGCTCACTGCTCAATCAAAAAATAGGAGTCACACTGACTACAATTGGATGGTTAAATCCAATGATAATGTACTCCTTAGAATAGCATCTTCATATACTAGATTTAGTACCGGTTAAGCTCAGATTGCCTTCTCTAAACCTTCCTTGAATCTTCAAATGATGTCTGCATGTATAACTCTGCTTATATTCGCATATACCTTATTACAATCCTTTTCCACACACTTCTCTCCTTAATCTCACAAATGAGATCTTACATATATACCAAAACCTAAGACCAAATGTGTAGGTCGGCTTACAAAGAATATTACAATTAAATCAATTACAAATGAATCAATATGTGATGCATCTTGTTAGCTCAATGCATTTACAATAATAATAAATCATCTCCATAACGTGTCGTGTTGATCTAGAATAGATAACGCTTGTCTGTCCATAACCTAGACCTATTTTTTGGTAACAACAAATATGCAAACCTGATTAGATCAATGACCAAATAACCAAAAAAAAGTGTCAAAACAATTTCTTCGACATAACTAAGTAATCTCCAGATGATAAAAGATCATCCTCAGTGTCGATGAACAATATAATCTACTGGTGAACTAGATACCAGTGACTGTGCATAAGTCACTGAACATGTCGGTGAACATAACCAAAGATCTCCAAGTGATGATAGGTGTTGACAAGTGTTTACATCAATGAAAAAACCAGTGCAACACATCCAAAATACCAATAGTGACTGCCCCACTCTACTACCCACTTCTATTCTTTTCTCTTTTAGCTCTCTTCACTTCAACAACTCTGCAACAACTAGTATTCAAAATTCCCTTCTCTTCTTTTAATCACTAGTAATTTTTCCACCTCTACCAACTTAGTTAACTCATCTGCACCTATCAAATCTCATAAACCTACACTTAATTTAGTCATTTGTTTAGTCATAAGATTTACCTCCAAAAAATGACATTTTAAAATCTGATCTTCTTGGCCTCTAAGAGATCATGTCTTGCAGGCAATTTTGATTCTCTTTACATCCTCTCGGATAGATAGCCACCGAATTAAATGCATCCTTTCCATCTTTTGATCATTCTTTGTGTACCAATTACTAAGTTTAGTAATCTCTATCTACCTATAAGATTTGATATCTTTCTTGATGATTCTCTCAAGCCACACACCAGTCTGGAATAGATTCACCATTAATGCATTCTCCATCCTCTTTTGACCTATACTAAAAATATCAACAACTACCTCCATCAAAACCAACTTTTGTGTATCTGATTTCCTCTTTGACCACCAGGAAGCCACATGCCATCACATTCAATGTCTAAATTGTGAAGCCCTACTCTGACCCATCCTATCTTTTCAGTGATTTTCATGTTGGAACTATTATGGATGCTTTATTTTTATGCATTATGGATATAGAACTTTATATGATCCCACGAATTTGATAACATTGATATATTGATGCTTCATTTCTATGCTTTGTGGATATAGAATTTTATATGATCCTAGAATAGGGTAACATTGAGACGATGTATGTCATTATTTGATTTGCAAGACTTTACTATGACGCTGGGAATATGTTTGCATATCTTATAAATGGATTAAATTATGAGGATTATGATGAATTGCTTATGTGAATTGCTTTGATATGTGGCAAATTGTATTGTATAATGTCAATTCTATGCAGAGTGATTGAATTGTATTCTTGATTACATGTTTAATATTATATGAGGATATTGGAAACTACTAATGTTTAAATTGAGATGCACAAGAAATTATCCATGTGACCATGGAAACATTATGGAGAATCAGGCCTAGGCCTATGTACGTTCATAATACCAGGGGTTGTCTATTTGGAGAGACAACACCCCGTATGTATCATACTTTATTGTTTGCATGTGTGTAAATTGTATGCATTTAATTTGTTTAAATCATTCAAGGGACAATTGCCATGTGTGTATTTGTGATGTGGAATTATTTTGTAGTGTCACTTGACACATATGTTTTATGTTGTGTTGGAAATTGTCATGTCGCTTTTTGGAAATTTTTATCTTTGTTTAATTGCTATATCTCCTAATTATCCTTGAAGGTACCAATAAATCTAGGTTAGTGAGCCACAAGGAGGGTCATCTCGGAGTTGACCTGTAGGTTAACTTTAGGTGGACTTTCTAAGGGTTAAATCAACTCCTAGAGTCATTTTTAGAGCATTTTTATTAGGCCTCATGGGGTACCTATGGGTGAAGGACAAATTTGGCCATGTGTCCTTCCCCTAGGGCTTGTTTAACCACCAAAAAAAGTGGTTTTCCCAACATGGAAAAATTCCATCTATAGGAGTGTCATCCTTGGTTAGATAACCTTCTTGATAGGTGTAATTCCTTTTCCACATTTCATTCCTCTTCTTGAGGTGCCTTGGTTACGGAGTGTGTAAGACCTAGGGAAGACCAACCAATGGGAGTCCCTCACTCTATCCAAGAGGTTGGAAGGAGTGAGAGAAGCCTTCTTAGTCTAGAGATTGAAGCTTAGTGAGCTAATCACCCACTCTCCATCTTTGGAGATTTTGGACAAATTTTGAAGGAAAACCAGTTTGAGAATAGGAAAATTTGGCTAAGTGTTGCAAAAAAATCTTGTGGATTGGGATGCTCTTCTCCAAGCTTTCCCTAGAATAACCTTGGTAGATTCAAGGTTGGAGTTTTCTTACTTGTTTATTTGAAAATCTATTGGTAGAATGCTTGAATGGAAATATTGTATTTTTTATTTGTATTGTAATTGTGAAAGCTTTATGTGATTCTTTTCCTATTTTCTGTTTATGCATTTGTTGTGTTTTGGGAGTATCCAAGACCATCTTACCCTTGGGAGGGTAGAATGGTCTTGGGGGTGGAAGGAGTTTGATAGCCTTAGAGTGAGAGGCTCTCATCATGAGAGTGATCTCAAGGGTTTGTCCATGTGACCCTTGCTGCATAGTTCTGTTTATGCATTCGGGGGTCATAAGGGGAGCAAATATGACATGTTTGCCTTTGGGGGTCATAAGGATATGGGGGTTAAGATGAGTTTTGTTGTGTTTTCTTGGATGTCGTGAGTTGGTTGTGAGTTACTATCTAGTAGATCTCCTCTAGGGTACTTGGTCCACTTCCACCCTAGTAAAACATCACATTATGTGATGAAGTTTCAACGTGGGAAGGGAATGTGTTTGTTGTATTTTGTTTTCCCCTTTGTTTGTTTGTGTTTGCTTGAGTGTAACCCATCTAGGACGTGGTTCTCCAAGCTCAGGGGTGGCTTCTAGTAAGCCTAGGCTAGGAGGTGAGCACCCCATGGTCACAACCTTCAATTTTTGCTTGGAAAGGAAAGCTAGGAGATGCAGATTTTATTTAGTTGTAGAAAGTAAGAAATAAAAATGTAATTATTGTAAATATTTTGAAGGAAAGAGATGTGTGATTTAGTTAAGTCCTCATTCATTAGTAATGAGAGACTATTTGGGTATTTTACCCATTTGTAAAGATTGACAACTTGTGTTCAAACCATCCATATATGAAAAGCATTTTATTTAAATTTTGTAAAATATTGTTGTTGTTATCTTTATTTAATTATGTCTCAAACTGAAAACTATTGTTGTTTATTTCTGCAATTTTTGTAAAGAAATGAAAGATGCAGAAAAAGAATTGCAATGTGTTTTTTAATCATTTTCCTGAAATAATTAAATGTTGTTTTTTACTGTCATCAATTATTTCCTATTTAAACATTTCAAAAAGTATTAAAAAAAAAAAAAGATTTAATCTAAAGTTGGTACTGGTATTTATCTATTATAGGTATTTTAGAAAAGAAAATGAAATTCATATTTAGCCTTAGACTAAGAGAACTAAACATCTTCACCATGCTAAGTTATTTTAAAAAAAAAAAAAAAATGCAGTAGATAAACCTGTTAGTTTAAAAAGGTGTTTGTATGTAAAAAAAAAAGAAAAGGAGATACTTATTCAGATTTAGGCATAGCAGAGAAATCTGGAGATACAGGTAGAAGCCATTAAATCTGTTTTATTACTATAAAAAATAATAATAATAATATATATACAACAGAAAACAAAAATTGTATTTACAGTTGCTATTTACTAGTCTTATACTTTGAATTCATGCATTCTTAATATATATATATATATATCTATATATATACTCTACAATTTTGCCTTTTAAAAGTAAAGAGTAAACTAAAACATAGGAAAATTTGCATTTAGGACAAGTTGAAAAAAAATAAAAATAAATAAAATTCCATGAGTATTCTTGTTAAAAAAAAAATACTTATATTTATATATACCAGCATATATATATATATATATATATTTTATTTTTTTTTAAAAATTATATAAAAAAAGGAATTTTAGCAAACCCTGGGGGGGGGGGGAAATACCTACCCTCCTCATAGCTGCGTGAACTTGCAAGGGCAGCTCGGGCCTCCCGCTTTGGGGCAAAGCCCACAACGGTGCCCGCAGGGGCAGCTTCGGCCGCCACTGCAGGCCGAGACCTGCTGCGGTGACACTGTGGGCTGAGACCCGCGGTGGATGCCACCACCCACACCCCTTCCACCCTCCTTCAAACCCCCCCCTCTGTGTCTCTCTCTCTCATCTTGCCGTCGCCTCCTCCGTACCTGCAACACACACAAACACACACACACACAAGAGAAAAAAAAAGAAAGAATAATAAACCCTAACCCAATTTCGGGTTAGGGTAAGAGCAAAAAAAGGGAAAAGATTTTGTAAATAATAAGAATATGCAACCCTAACCCAATTTTCGGGTTAGGGTTAGCATTTTTATAATAAAAGCATATTAGTAATGCAACCCTAGCCCATATTCGGGTTAGGGTTAGCATAGAAGAATAAAAGGAAGATTTGAATTTTTAGTTTCTTTTATAATTTTTAAACTTAGGGTTTATATTTTAGTCAAATAACATATTTAGTTGGTATAGTTGGGTTAATTTTAATAAAAAAAAAATAACATGTATAAATAGGTTAAAATATAAAGATTGTTTACCCAAATTGTTTATATGTATATAATTTATATATATGCTATATTTTCTAAATATAGGTATATATACAATTAATTATACATATTTGGGGTTAAGTAGAAGACCTATTTAAATTTATTTTATTAAATTTTATATAGTATCTTATTGCATTATTGACGTAATTTTATCAAGAAATTTTAATAAGGACATTTCTTAGCTAATTTTTGTATTTAATTAAATATGGACGTCAAGTGGAAATTAATTTGGGAAAAATTTGTAAACAAGAATTATTAATTAATTTTAAATAGCATTATCATTATTTGGTCAGGAATGATTTAAATGCATTTGAGATATCTAATTATCCCTGAATTTTAATTAGTAGCAACTTAATTAAGATAATTAAATTAACTAACTAAATTGTGACAACCCTCTTCGGATTAATTAATCTCCATTAGTTAATGTCGCTTATTTGAGTTGGTTAATTAAACCAACCTTAGAAAAGAATTCTATTTTCATCCTAGTTGAGACAAAACTCAATTTAAAATTGTTCCATTTTTAGCCCAAAAGTTTGGGCACAACATTTTGGTATCAGAGCAAGGTTTCCAACACTAGGAACCTTTCCACATTACATTTTGCTTTAATTATTTAATTAATTAAATTTTTCCCTGAAAATTATTTATTTATTTTATTTCTATTTTATTTTCTCATAAGGATACCTCCGCCTATGCAAAAAGATTGCAAGCACGGAAGGGGTCCTAAGCGTACACGTATGGCACACGAGGATGTTGATAGGGAGGAACCGGCTCCAGAAGGGAACCCGGAAGCCCCTCCCAAACCACCGGTTGACCCAAACTAAGACATCTTATTAGCACTTCAGAACCTGATTGGTATAGTGTAGGATAGGCTTCCTGCAGTCGACCGTCATGCAGAAAATCAAAACTCAGGGAGCCATAGGTTAGCAGATAGGGGACGGAGTAGGAGTCCACCTCCTAATTCCATAGAGGGTTAGGCTGAGCATGAGCCTGAGTCCGTTCATCTACCTGGACCACTTCCGGTAGCCGCACTTATTTATATTGAGAGGACACGTCAAGAACTAGGGATCTAATCAGAGAGGTTTTGCACCTCCAGCCACCATATTTTGGGGGATCTACCAACGGGGTAGAGGTTGAGGCTTGGCTTTTGAGCCTAGATCAGTGCTTCGCATTGCGTTCTTACAAAAGCAATCTTAAGGCATGAGTTGCAGTCCACCTTCTAAGATCGATGGCCTCCACATGGTGGAAACAGGAGGAATTCAAGTGTGGTCTAACTGCGGACACCCTCACATGGGAAATCTTCATAGAGAGGTTCATGGAGAGGTACCTGTCAGAGTACTTCAGGCAGCATAGGATCGATGAGTTCCATGACATCCAATAGAAGGGTCTCTCAATGACCCAGTATGAGAGCAAGTTCATTGAGCTCCTACCTTATGTAGACTACTTGAAGGATGAGAAGCTCCTTGTCAATCGATTTATTAGGGGACTTAATGCCGGGATAATAGGACCAATGAGGATGACCGCTCTAGAGAGCCTTTGGGTTGCTGTGGAGAAGGCCTTGATAGTCGAGAAGATTTAGGTCAGGCCACAGGACATGAGGGATCAGTTTCAGAAATGAAACCCAACACCCCAGTCTTTCAAGTTTCAGAAACCCCACTGGAAGGGCAACCACAGAAATGCATCGAGATCCTATAAACCCCCTCCTCCACAACAGTCATAGCAGAGTTAGAGGCAGAGGCGCCCTCAAGGACAGCAAGACTTTAAGACCAAGCAGTGGTAGTCACAAGGTCCTAGACATGACCAGAGAGCATAGGGTACATACGCACCTCTGGCATGAACTCAACAGTCCTCCAGGGGTGGGTATAGTGGTTTGAGTAGGACAGGTGGGTAGCCTTACTCTAGGCCTCAAGGCGCACAGTTTCAGGCATGCGGTTCTTGTTTCACATGTGGAGCCATGGGGCACATGGTGAGAGAGTGTCCACAGGGTCAGATGATAGGTAATTAGAGGATGGCAGCATCAAAGTCTACAGTTGGAGATATGGGCAAGTCCCATAGAGTCTTCGCAGTGGTTGACAACTGCCAAACAAAGCAGCAGGCCACAGTCATTGAGGCTGCAGGTATGATCAGATGTAGTGGTATTTCTATATTATTGGACTCAGGAGTGACTGACTCCTTTATATCTCCATTGGTTGTGGAGCGTTGTGGGCTAGTGGTAGTTAGGCAAGGTGTTAGTTGGGAAGTGGAGTTAGCATCAGAAGCTAGAGTGTCAGTGGATTTAGAAGTTAGGGGATGTCCGCTCCAGATTGGTAATACCACCACCGTAGTAGATCTTAGAGTTATGCCACTCAGATCCTATGGCGTCGTACTTGGCATGGATTGGCTTTACACCCACAGAGCCAAGATGGATTGTCACCTAAAAAAGATCGAGTGCGAGGATGATCATGGTGCTCCCATAGTAATCGCTGGGATTCAGAGGCCCGTGTCTCTTCGTATGATTTATGCTATGTAGCTTAAGCAGAGCATGCAAAAGGGATGCCAGTTGTTTTCTATCACCATCAGTGATAGAGAGGAAGAAAATGAGAAGGAGCCTTCCATAGATGATCATCTCATCCTTGGGGCATTTACAGATGTGTTTCCAACCAAGCTACCTGGCATGCCACCGAGCAGAGAGATTGACTTCCACATAGATTTGGTGCCAGGAGCTGAGCTAGTTTCGAGAGCACCTTATAGGATGACCACACATGAGCTTAATGAGCTCAAGATGCAACTAGAGGAAATCTTAGAGAAGGATCACATTCATCCTAGTGTCTCCCCTTGGGGCACACCAGTCATCTTCGTGAAGAAGAAGGACAAGTCCCTTCGGTTATGCATGGATTATAGGCAACTGAACAAAGTAACCATCAAGAACCGTTATCCCTTACCCAGGATCGATGATTTATTTGATCAACTTCAAGGTGCTAATGTGTTCTCTAAAATAGATCTGAAGTTAGGGTATCATCAGTTGAGGATTGTGGAGAGTGATATCCACAAGACCACGTTTCGTACCAGATATGGCCACTATGAGTTCACTGTGGTCCCATTCGGTCTTACGAATGCTCTAGCTATATTCATGAGTCTCATGAATGGGGTATTTCAAACTTTCCTCGACTGATTTGTGATTGTGTTCCTCGATGACATATTGATATATTCTCGGAATGAGAAGGAGCACAAGGAGAATTTGAGACAGGTTTTGTAGTGTTTGAGGGACAACCAGTTGTTTGGCAATTTGTTGAAGTGTGCTTTTTTTAGATCAGAGGTTAAGTACCTTGGGCATATTATATGCGATGATGGGATCTTAGTTGACCCATCAAAGATCAGAGCTATTATGGATTGGCCAGCGCCAACCAGTGTGACAGAGGTCAGGAGCTTCATGGGTTTAGCAGGATACTACAGATACTTTGTTGAGGGATTTTCCAAAGTTGCACACCCCATCACATCCCTCCAGTGAAAGGGAAAGAAATTTGAGTGGACAGAGAAGTGTGAGGGATTTTCAGGATCTAAAAAGGGCACTCACTAGTGCACCTATTCTTATTGTGCCAGACCCCATAGCCAATTTCATGGTATGCACAGATGCTTCCTTGGATGGATTAGGAGCAATCCTGATGCAAGAGGGTAGAGTTATAGCATATGAGTCTACAAAACTTAAGACTCATGAGCTTAACTACCCTACACATGACCTAGAGCTTACGGCAGTAGTACATGCACTTGTGAGGTGGCGGCACTTCCTTTTGGGCCATCACTTCAAGCTTCATTCAGACCATCAGAGTTTGCAGTACATCTTCTCCCAGCCTAATCTTAATGCCCGTCAGAGGAGATGGATGGATTTCCTTTGTGAGTATGATTTTGATGTCCACTACATCAAAGGGAAGGAGAATGTAGTCGCAAATGCCTTGAGTAGGAGACGACATGAGGTATACACCATATCTATGAGCACAAATTTGAGAGACCATATATTGCAGCGGTTGCCAGTGGATGGATGGTATCTAGAGGTTTGTCAGAGGATCCGATCTCAAGAGATCTTGGAGGGGAAGTATGTGGATTACTCTCTAGAGTCCGATGGACTATTACGTCATAGAGGGCACATCTATGTACCTTCTCCCAGGGGATTGCGAGAGTTCATTGTCATGGAGGCTCATAAAGCTCCTTATGCAACACATCTTGGGATTAAGAAGATGCATGCAAACTTGAGGTAGTTATATCATTGGCCAGGTATGCGATAGCTTATCGCTGAGTTAGTAGCCTAATGCCTTGAGCATCAGAGAGTCAAGGTGGAGCACTGCCATCTAGGTGGGTTGCTCTAGTCTCATGCTCTACGAGAGTGGAAGTGGGATACTATATCTATGGATTTCATCATTGGTCTTCCCATGTCATCTCATTGCCATGATGCTATCTTGGTGACAGTTGACAAGTTGACCAAAGTGGCCCACTTCTCACTAGTTTGGACTACCTTCACAGCACCAGCAGTGGCATAGGTGTTCTTGCAAGACATTATCAAGCTTCATGGTGTTCCATGCAAGAATATTTCTAACAGGGATTCCCTCTTCACTTCCTCCTTTTGGAAGGCATTATAGGTAGCTATGGGCACCAAGCTCAATTTCAACACAACCTATCATTCAGAAATGGATGGATAGATAGAGAGGGTTAATCAGGTGTTAGAGGATATGCTCCGCATGTACATCATGGATCATCAGACTAGATGGGAGGAGTACCTTCATTTAGTAGAGTTTTCCTATAATTATGGGCATCACACTTCTTTGTGGATGCCACCTTTTCAAGCTTTATATGACAAACCTTGTAGGACACCTTTGAGTTGGGACCGTATTGAGGATAGAGTTGCCATAGGTCCTGAGATGGTTCATGATATGGAGCAACAAGTAATCTTGATTAGACAACACCTTAGAGAGGCACAAGATATGCAAAAGAAATATGCAGATGCAAAGAGGATAGACCAAAGCTATATGGTTGGGGACAAAGTTTTTCTGAGAGTGTGGACGCATAAGAGTCCAATTTGTTATGGAAAGGGTTCTAAGCTCACACCTTTCTTTGGTGGACCTTTTGAGATCCTTGAGAGGATAGGACCAGTTGCTTATCACCTAGCTTTGCCACCTAGCCTGTCACGCATCCATGTTTCATGTATCAGTTTTGAGGAAGTATATCTATGACGAGTCTCATATTTTAGATTGGGATGCCTTGCAGGTGGAGTCAGACAGGCAGCTAGCTTTGGAGCCCATTCACATTTTGGCTCGCCAGACATTGGCCCTTCGAGGTCGAGAGCTGGACCAGGTTAGGGCCCAGTGGGATTGCTATGATGAGGTTACAGCTTCATGGGAGGATGTAACACATATGAGAGCACAATACCCTTATCTTTTTGATGAACTCCAAGAGGACATTCATGTCTAGAGGGGGAGGCTGTGACGCCCTACCCCGACCCATCCTAGGTTTTCAGTGATTTTCATGTTGGAACTATTATGGATGCTTTATTTTTATGCATTATGGATATAGAACTTTATATGATCCCACAAATTTGATAACATTGATATATTGATGCTTCATTTCTATGCTTTGTGGATATAGAATTTTATATGATCCTAGAATAGGGTGACATTGAGACGATGTATGTCATTATTTGATTTGCAGGACTTTATTATGATGCTGGGAATACATTTGCATATCTTATGAATGGATTAAATTATGAGGATTATGATGAATTGCTTATGTGAATTGCTTTGATATGTGGCAAATTGTATTGTATAATGTCAATTCTATGCAGAGTGATTGAATTGTATTCTTGATTATGTGTTTAATATTATATGAGGACATTGGAAAGTACTAATGTTTAAATTGAGATGCGCAGGAAATTATCCATGTGATCATGGAAATATTATGGAGAATCAAGCCTAGGCCTATGTACGTTCGTAAAACCAGGGGTTGTCTATTTGGAGAGACAACACCCCATATGTATTGTATTTTATTCATAAACGTAATTGTTTGCATGTGTGAAAATTGTATGCATTTAATTTGTTTAAATCATTCAAGGGACAATTATCATGTGTGTATTTGTGATGTGGAATTATTTTATAGTGTCACTTGACACATATGTTGTATGTTGTGCTGGCAAATGTCATGTCACTTTTTGGAGAGTTTTATTTATGTTTAATTGTTATATCTCCTAATTATCCTTGAAGGTACCAAGAAATCTAGGTTACTGAGCTTCAAGGAGGGTCAACTGAGAGTTGACCCGTAGGTTAACTTTAGATTGACTTTCTAAGGGTTAAATCAACTCCTAGAGTCAGTTTTAGAGCATTTTTATTAGGCCTCATGGGGTACCTATGGGTGAAGGCCAAATTTGGCCATGTGTCCTTCCCCTAGGGCTTGTTTAACCACCAAAAAAAGTGGTTTTCCCAAGATGGACGAATTCCATCTATAGGAGTGCCATCCTTGGTTAGATAACCTTCTTGATAGGTGTAATTCCTTTTCCCCATTTCATTCCTCTTCTTGAGGTGCCTTGGTTAGGCAGTGTGTAAAACCTAGGGAAGACCAACCAATGGGAGTCCCTCACTCTATCCAAGAGGTTGGAAGGAGTGAGAGAAGCCTTCTTAGGCTAGAGATTGAAGCTTAGTGAGCTAATCACCCACTCTCCATCTTTGGAGATTTTGGACACATTTTGAAGGAAAACGAGTTTGAGAATAGGAAAATTTGGCTAAGTGTTGCAGAAAAGTCTTGTGGATTGGGTTGCTCTTCTCCATGCTTTCCCTAGAATACCCTTGGAAGATTCAAGGTTGGAGTTTTCTTACTTGTTTATTTGAAAATCTGTTGGTAGAATGCTTGAATGGAAATATTGTATTTTTTATTTGTATTGTAATTGTGAAAGCTTTATGTGATTCTTTTCCTATTTTCTATTTATGCATTTGTTGTGTTTTGGGAGTATCCAAGACCATCTTACCCTTGGGAGGGTAGAATGGTCTTGGGGGTTGAAGGAGTTTGACAACCTTAGAGAGAGAGGCTCTCATCATGAGAGTGATGTCAAGGGTTTATCCATGTGACCCTTGCTGCATAGTTCTATTTATGCATTCGGGGGTCATAAGGGGAACAAATATGGCATGTTTGCCTTTGGGGGTCATAAGGATATGGGGATTAAGATGAGTTTTGTTGTGTTTTCTTGGATTCCATGAGCTAGCTATGAGTTACTATCTAGCAAATCTCCTCTAGAATACTTCGTCCTCTTCCACCCTAGTAAAACATCACATTATGTGATGAAGTTTCAGCTTGGGAAGGGAATGTGTTTGTTGTGTTTTGTTTTCTCCTTGCTTGTCTATGTTTGCTTGAGTGTAACCCATCTAGAACATGGTTCTCCAAGCTCAGGGGTGGCTTCTAGTAAGCCTAGGCTAGGAGGTGAGCACCCCATGGTCACAACCTTAAATTTTTAAATGCAGATTGCTTGGAAAGGAAAGCTAGGAGATGCAGATTTTATTTAGTTGTAGAAAGTAAGAAATAAAAATGTAATTATTGTAAATATTTTGAAGGAAAGAGATGTGTGATTTAGTTAAGTCCTCATTCATTAGTAATGAGAGACTATTTGGGTATTTTACCCATTTGTAAAGATTGACAACTTGTGTTCAAACCATCCATATATGAAAAGCATTTTATTTAAATTATGTAAAATATTGTTGCTGTTATCTTTATTTAATTTTGTCTCAAACTGAAAACTGTTGTTGTTTATTTCTACAATTTTTGTAAAGAAATGAAAGATGCATAAAAAGGATTGCAATGTGTTTTTTAAGCATTTTCTTGAAATAATTAAATGTTGTTGTTTACTGTCATTAATTATTTCCTATTTAAACGTTTCAGAAAGTATTCAAAAAAAAGGATTTAATCTAAAGTTGGTACTCGTATTTAACTATTATAGGCATTTTAGAAAATAAAATGAAATTCATATTTAGCCTTAGACTAAGAGGACTAAACATCTTCACCATGCTAAGTTATTTAAAAAAAAAAAAAAGAAATGCAGTAGATAAACCCATTAGTTTAAAAAGGTGTTTGTATGTAAAAAAAAAAAAGGAGATACTTATTCAGATTTAGGCATAGCAGAGAAATCTAGAGATACAAGTAGAAGCCATTAAATCTGTTTTATTACTGTAAATAATAATAATAATAATAATAATAATAATAATATATATATATATATACAACAAAAAAAAAATTTGCCATTTACAGTTGCTATTTACCAGTCTTATACTTTGAATTCATGCATTCTTAATGAAAATTATATATATATATATATATATATATATATATATATATATATATATATATATATATATATATATATATATATATATATATATATATATATATATTTATATATATATTTATATTTATATTTATATATATATGTATGTATGTATGTATGTATGTATGTATACTCTGCAATTTTGCCTTTTAAAAGTAAAGAGTAAACTAAAACATAGGAAAATTTGCAGTTAGGACAAGCTGAAAAAAAAAAAAACATAAAAGAATTTTTCCATGAGTCTTTGATGTTGTAGGATAGAGAGCTCCATCTTTTATTTGTTATTTTGTTTCCCCATGATGTCTTCTTACTTCAACTTTTCTCAACGCGGTATAGAGGGAGGCTCCTTCTACTTTTTCTTACTTACCTTGAAAGGGTATTGCGCATCCATCTTGCATGACGCAAGATAGCGGGGAGCCTTGAGCTCCTTTATTTTTCCTTACCTCGAGTGATCATCTTATTTTATTTTTCCACCCTACAAGATTGCGGGGGATACTAATTCCCTTTTGACTTTTCTATCCAGCACTAGTTTCACTTAGGCATTCTTACCCCTGCGAGCTAGCAGGATGCATCATTTTTCTTTATTTTATGTTTCCTTGTAGGACTATTTCTCTCCAATCTTACATGCTGTGGGATAGTGGGGTGCCTCTATCCTCTTTAGAATTTTTACCCCACATGACCATGACTTCTTCCTTTTCAACGTTGTGGGGTAGTGGGAGATGTCATTTAATTCACTTTTGTGTTACCCCGCAGGGTCACATTTCTTCAACCATTCCTACCATGAGATAGAGAGGTGCATCGTTTGCTTCACTCTGATGTTACCCTGCATGACCTTTCCATTTTGACTTTCTGCAATGTGAGATAGCGTGGGACACCTTCTTCTTTGTCTCTATTTTCCCTACATGATAACCACTCTTCCAACCTTTATGCTGCAGGGGAGAAAACCTATCATGTTATTGATATCCCATGTCACCTTTCGTGTATAGTGATAACATGTGTGTTATACGTAACCTGATGCAATAGAGTGTGACTAACATGACATGTTAGTCAAACTGCAACCAAATTTTTTCTAATTCAAATCATCTAGCCCAATGCACTCACCACAATTTGATAGGTGTCTTCTTTGTCCAAATGCAACTGCACTTGCTCTCTGTGTTGCTCCATGTGGCACTTATCATCTATGCATCTTTGTCCTTCAAATGTTGACATCAATGACAATATAATGCCAATAATCTCCCCCTTTAGCATTGATATCAACACCAATTAACACACTCCCCCTTTGACAATAATGGAAAAGGGCCATCTAATGACCTCCCATTTTGGCTCAAACCACATTTGTCAGCAAATTGTCTCTAGTCATCCTCTTAGTTCTTAAGTAAGTTGAGGCACATCTCCTTCTAATACATAGAAATGAATGGAACTTCCAATTTTTGTCATGACACATTTGCAGTACATTATAAATTTTCTTTACAACTTCTTCCTCCATGTCCTTTGATGAACCATTATTACAATAGAAACATTAGTGCCAAAACTGCCTACAAAGATTTCATAACTCCCCTTGAGACAAGCATAAGGTTCAAGGATCAAAACAATAAAGAAATATTCTTCCCCTAAACCATAAACCTCAAAATATGCATAAGTGCTGAAGGAGGGTGGAACAACACCCAATTTTTGTCTCAAATATTCAAATCCATCCTTGGGAAATGGCTTAGTAAAGATATCATCTACTTGTTCATCAATGCACAGATATTCAACTTTTACTTCTTTCTCTACAACTTTTTCCTTGATAAAATGATGCATGATTGCAATGTACTTTGTCCTAGAATGCATGACAGGGTTCTTTGATATATTTATAGCATGTGAATTGTGATGCATGATAGAAATGAGGTCTAAAAACTCTACCAAAATGTCCTTAAGTGTCAGCTTCATCAATAATACTTGTGAGCAACATGTGGCAGCTGCAATATACTCTACTTCAATAGTTGATAAGGAGATTGAAAATATTGCTTCTTCTTATGCCATGAAACCAACCTATTTCCAAGAAAGAAGGCTCCACCATTGGTACTCTCCCCATCATCTATACAACCAACCCAATCAATATCAGTGTAGGCTTCTAAAGTTAACTCACCATTCTTTGGATACCATAAACCATACTTGAGTGTTCCCTATAGGTACTTGAAGATTCTCCTTACTGCATTGACATGTGATTGCTTAGGAGCTTCTTGGAATCTTACAACCATGCACACTACTTGGACTGTATCAGGCCTTGATGTTGTGATATATAATAGGCTATCAATCATGTATCTATACAAGGTTTGATCTACACTGGTTGACTCATCATCCTTACATAGTTTGCATCTTGTCACCATGGGGGTACTAACTGGCTTGTTGTCCTCCATTTAAAATTTATTTAACATATATTTGGCATACTTGGTTTGTGATATAAACATAACCCTATCTAAGTGAGAGATCTACAAACTAAGAAAATATGATAGCTCTCCAAGTAAAGGCATCTCAAACTTAGACTACATTTGATCAACAAATTCCTTACATAGGATATCTTTATTGCTTGCAAAAATAATATCATCTACGTACACAACAAATATGATCATAAGATTCTTGGCAAGTGATACTGCATGGATGTTTAGATGTTGTCATTAATGACAACTAACATTAGATATTCAATCCACAACTCACAATTCATTCATACCAAAAGATAGACTAAGGTCCAGTGGGGTCTGGTGAGATAGAATAGTGTATCCAATAATGTACAGTATTCTTGTTGGCAGATCATTTGTATTAGATATTTCATGTTACGGATGTTGGAAGAGAATTGTGGATGTGTAACATGCCTTATTCTAGGTTTGTGGCCTTCGGTGATGAGTCTTGTGTAAATTGGAAGATCCAGTAGATAAGTTTCTGGCTAGAATAGTGCTTATTAGCAGTAACGTGTGGATATTCATTGTGTGGATCATGCAGAGTAGTTTTGGTGATTGTTTGTGTGTTTGAGCATGTTAATCTAGCATGTGGGAAGTGTGTGGATATTTTTTCTTGGTCCACATGATTGTTTTGGATCAGATTGAGCTAACTTCGACAACATATTTCATTTGTGTGTTGTGTGTTTTTGGGCTAACAAGAAGAAGACCAATTGATTTGATTATTTTTTAGATCAAAAAATATATGTGAAGTATTTATGAGTGATTGTGCATAATTTCAAGTGCACAACTGAAATATTTTAGCTCCGAAATATAACAGAATATCAAAATAGAGCAGTGTAGTAGAGCAGAGTAAGACTATGTGATTTGTGCTTAACCAAAACTATTTTTGGTATTTGTAGATGTTGTTTATCAGTTCAAACATTCCAATTATTATCTCTAATAATTTATAAGGTAGCGAGGTTTCTGGGGTTATATCCCTTATTGTAATTTGAGCATTGAGCTCTAGGTAGTGTTCCTAAATGCATATGCATTCCCCTCATGTAATATTATTATACTTATAATAAGGTATATTAATATTATGGGTCTCAATCCCACCATGGTTTTTACCTTAACTTAGTTTCTACATAAAAAATCTTGGTGTTATGGTGTTGTGGTTAGTTGATTTATGTTTTTTTCACTCTACTTTTATTCATTTGTATTAAGTGGTTGAAAGGATAGATTAAGAATGTTAAAAATTGCAGAACACTGATTCACCCCCCCTCTCAATGTTCCTTGATTCCAACAATTGGTATCAGATCCTAGTTCCTTGGAAGAATCCTAACAACCTAAGGAGGATTTATGAAAGTGAATCAATAGATTCCAGTAGTCTTAGACATTGACTTGTTGTAGTACTTGAGGATCTTGATCAAGACCAAGCTAAGGTCCAACAAGTAAAAGAAAACCTTAAGGATGCTGAGAACTTCATTCAATAATTGAAGGATCAGTTGAACAAGTCAAGGGAAAAGAGAAAGGAACTTGTTGATAAGTTCAAGGAGAAAGAAAGTCAAAGCATTGATGAAGAAGCCTTGAAGGAAAAGATAGAAGAAATTGATAGAATTGTTAGAGCTAATGTTGTCTAGAAAAATGAGATGGAAGCCATTGTGATAAGATTGACAAAGGAGATTAAGGAAAGGAAGAAGAATGAGGAGAAGCTTTCTTAGTCCTTGAAAGATAAATCTAAAGAAAGTTGTAACTTGAGAATGAGAATGGACAACTGAAGCTTGACCTGCAAAACTCTAGACAACATAAGGAAGATCTTGAAAGGAAGATCATTCTTATTAGATATGATCTTAATGTTGCAAATGAGTACAAGGAGAAGTTTTGGGTTAGCTCAGCCAAGCTTGATGAAATGCTTGCAAGCTAGAAGAATCCTAATAATACTCAAGGTCTTAGATTTGAGAAAGGTGAAAGCTCCAAATCAACACAATAGAAGAACAATTCAAGAAGGCCTCCGATAAGGCAACCTAATGCTCATAAGTTCAATGGTAACTATTTTCTTTGCAATAAATTTGGTCATATGACCAGTCAATGCAAAAATAGGATGAATAATAATGGTCCATCAAGATTCTCTGATCAATGTTTCAAATGCAATAAATATGGTTATAAGGCAAATGAATGTAGAAGTGTGTTGAACAAATTTCAAAATAGGAGAAATGTAAGATATTATGCATGTGGTAGAGTTGGACATGCTGCTAACCAGTGTAGATCAAGAGGGAATCAAATGAATGTCTGGCCTATGCAAGGAAATGTTGTTTTCTATGCTTGCAACGAATCCGGTCACATCGCAAAGTATTGTATAAGAAGAAATGTGAATAGGAGAGGTCCAGAAGATAAGAATATGAATGTGAAGGCAGCTGAGAAGGGAAAAACAAAAGTTGAAGAGATCAGATGAAGAATACTTGGGTGAAGAAGAGTAATGACAATGAAATAAAATGGGTCCACACCTGATTCTGGTGTTGGAACCTCATTCGGTAACTAAGCTAAGGCATCCTAACTTAGGGGGAGGTTTTCATGAAAAGATTTTAAACCTCCTATTGAAGATCTGTACCTAGTTCTAATAGGTTGTAAATGTTTTATTTCATGATCACTAACTCAGTGGTAGGTTTTTTGGAAGTGTTTGATGATCCACAAAATATTTCTTGAAGTTCTGTCTGTATGCAGGGTATCCAGAAGATTAGGGTTAAGTGCATTTATTATACCTAAAATTTAGGTATGCAGAGGATAAAAAGTGAATTAAACTTTCATTTCTCACTTTGCATTCAAAGCAAGAAAGAAAAAGAGTGCAGTGAAGCAAAATTTCTAGAGATTCAGAGCGGAAAAGAAGATTTGTCATGTGAATTTACATCCGTTTGAAAGGTATTTATTGGTTGACACTTGTTTAGTTTGAAGCTTGAATTTTTTAAAATGGCATCCTCTGGAATTGTGACCCCATTGGTAGTACATGTCATTGAAAGGGAAAGAACTAATTTTAAGAAGCATCCATATAAGTCAAAGGAAGATGATTCGAGTCATGCTTTTTCATTAGTCCCATACATAGTATTACATGTGGAGGACATTAGGGCTTACATCCACTGCAATATTGAGGAACTTGGGAGTGCTCAAATGATGTCATTATACACACAACACATGATTGATGGGATGGGCAACCTAAAACCTAAGTTTAAGTCAATAGAGGAGAAGGGTTTCACACAGTTCATCAACTATCCGATGTTTGATGAATCTAAGTGGGTAAGGTTCATTCTAAGAAGAATGACTAACAATTTCATGTGGCATGACAAACCTCACAAGATTACCAGAGTACAATTAAGGTGGTGACTTGTTTGAACTCAGTCAGTGAGGTGCCTGCTTTGAGGAATGTTATGAACTAAATGGTAATAGAGGCTACCGGTTCCCAATTTGACAAAAGATCGATGACAATGAGTGATATTATTGAATATGATGTTAGGTTTGCATCAATGGTGATGGGATACAAAATATATCATTCTATTCAGGACAATTCAGTATGTGGTATGGCCATCTATGTGGCCTATCAAATGTTGAAGGAAGATAAGAAATGACTTATGTGAGGTGCTCCAGAGTGAGCTATTGATCAACTTGAAGGAAATCAAATAGGATAAGAAGCATGTATTTAAATTTAGAACTTTGATTATATGTTTATAATTTTATTTTTTGAATGAGATTATGGGAGTGAGAAAAGTTCAGTGGACCTATGACAGGCCAATGACAATACAAATAAAAGAAACACTTCAAGGTCTCAAAGATTCAAAAGTCCACAATGGCGGACTTTGGGGGAATTTCAAGACCTTGTAGAGCATGATGCTAAGAAGGGAGAGAATCCATAAGGAAATAGTGGAGAAATATGAGGATACAATATATTTTATGGTTGATACTAATCGATGCTTAATGGAAGCTATGGAACTATGGACTTCATGGATCATTCCCATGGGGTATGAGGTGGAAGGACATGTTCTTGATGCATATGCTCAACACATATTGAGAAAATTAGAGGATTCTACTGAAGAAAGTTTTTGAAGCTACAAGGAAAAGAGCTTAGACTTACGCACTAAGTTCAAGAAGCTTGCAATTCAGAAGAAGGTTATAATGGAGGTAGAGAAGCTAGCGAAGAGCATGGCGATTTTCAAGGAGGTAGTCCAGAGAGCTAGAGAGAAGAAAATTTGAAAGAAGAAGATATTTTAAAGCCCAAAAAGGCTAAAACAAAAGCCCCTTCACCTAATCCCATGAAGACAAGGAGTGTTTCACCCTCCTTCAGTGCTCAAAAACTTGTCAAATCAACTAAGCCCCAAGCCAAACTATCTGTTGAAGGAAAG
Organism: Cryptomeria japonica; assembly: GCF_030272615.1. Taxonomy (NCBI): domain Eukaryota; kingdom Viridiplantae; phylum Streptophyta; class Pinopsida; order Cupressales; family Cupressaceae; genus Cryptomeria; species Cryptomeria japonica. The sequence goes on along the minus strand of NC_081414.1, from coordinate 578,717,023 downwards.
AGGAGAGGGAAAGATAGAGTATTCATTTCTACTGATGAAGCTATCAAGGAAGTTAATAAAAGCTCAAAGGTTGCTAAGGTATTCAAGGAGAAACCATCAGATGAACCAAAAACTAGTAAGAAACTAAAGCCATTTGAAATTGCTGAGCTATTAAAGAAAGGAAAATTTGAAGTTATACCTCCTACATGTCTTTAAATGTTATTGTGAATGAATTCATTAAGAATGGGAAAAAGGACATTAGAAGAAGCTATTGTAGAATACCTAAATGTATATAGTAAATCTCTAATTGAACTAATGCAAGTCACACCCAAGAGCTTGTATGAAATTTTGGATGCTAGGAGGCAAATGACAAATAAAGAAGATGAGAGATTGAAAGAATATGTATTAGTTAATCTATGTTCAATGATTTCTAAGGAAGAGATAGAAATATTACTTAAGTTAGAAAAGAATGAGTTCATGAGTAAGTACATAGTGAATAAAATCATGTTTGGGAAGATTAACGAGGTTGCAAAAGAAACTGAGAAAATCAATATGAAGTTAATCTAGCAAAAGGTCAAGATGAGTCTCATCTAGATTCACAGAATAGGCCATCATAGGATCATCCGGAAGATGAGAAGACAAAAGATGATATTCCTTCTATTCTAGAAGATGATCCAGTAGAAATCAATGTTCTGGAAGTGCAGATAGTTGAGTCGGAAGAAGTTAGGGTTAGGAATGTTGTAGGAGATAAGAATAAATTAGGTACACATGAGTAGAAAAAGTAGATGAGGATAAGAGAATGAGTGATAATCCTCTGATTATTATAGATAACCCTTCGGTTCTTGAGAAGAAAGTAGATATAGAGAAGAATGTAGAAAAGAAAAAGGTGGAGGTTAAGGTTTAAACTAAAGCAAGAGACACTGAGGAATTAGTGAAGGGGAAGTAGATTCATGTAGAAGATCCAGAATTCATCTAAGGCCCCATCAACCTAGCTTCTTGTCCCCCATCCAGGTGCTCAAATTGGCTACATTTTATCAAGCCAAAGCTAGTAAAGACCTGCTAAAATCTCACATAGAGGATAGTGAGTCTCTTACTCTGGCATTTGGTGTTTTGGAGAAACTCATGCCCTCATTTTAGGACACTTTAGAAATCCCATCTAATCAGTTGAAGAGTCAGATCAATTTAGTAGGCAACCACTTTGAGTCTTTTGAAAAATTTGTTGAAGAGAAGGTTCGCAATGAGTTCAATACAAGAAGGCTCCAGACACTAAAGAGGATAATTGTTAATGACAGAGTCACTCTAGGTACATGTGTAAAAAGTATGCATGATAGTTTGTCCAAAGGTGGAAATATTTAGAAATCATGCCTAACATTCTTTAAGTTCACCCAGGATATTGAGAAGAAGTCTAAAGAGCATGAGGATCAACTTGACCAGATGTCTCAATCATTTGAACCCTTATCAATTTCCATAAGAAGTCACGAAGACCAAGTAATATCTTTACTTGAGAAAATCAAGAGTTTGAGTCAAGAAAAAGAAAAAATAATTGGCAGTCTCTAAACTTAGGAGCCACATTACTCCCAAGTTGGATATCATGCTTAGTGCTCTACAAGATGCCCAAAGTGCCATGAAATCCAAGGAGTTGATGGATCTCAAGTTAGTAGAGGCACTTGCATACATGTTCAGTGGGCTTATAACAATTTTGGAATGCCTCAAGAAGGGTTGGGATAGCCACCTAAATTATTTGAATAATTCTTATGTAGACATCTTTAAATTTTTGTGAGTATGTAAGGACTGTGTGTACATATGTAAATAGCATTTTTTGCTTTAATTTTTGGTTTTAAAGACCCTACCTTTGCCATTGATGTCAAAGGGGGAGTGTAGAGGAGTGAAAAATGTTGATCTTAGGGGGAGTTTCTGATTCTTGGAGTCTGGTTGATAGATTCTTGTTGTGGTGTATATTATTTTGGTTTTGGTCCGACACTTAGTCATTTTTCACTAAGTGTTGCCATCAATGCCAAAGGGGGAGATTGTTGGCAAGTGACACTGCATGGATGTTTAGATGTTGTCATTGATGGTAACTAATATTAGATATTCAATCTGCAACTCATAATTCATTCATACTAAAAGATAGACTAAGCTCCAATGAGGTTTGGTGAGATAGAATAGTGTATCTGATAATGTACAATATTTTGGTCAACAGATCATTTGTGTTGGATATTTTATACTGTGGATCTTGGAGGAGCATTATGGACATGTAACATGCCTTATTATAGGTGTGTGGCCTCTGGTGATTAGTCTTATGTAAATTGGAAGATTCGATAGACAAGTTTATGGTTAGAATAGTGCTTATTAGCAGTAAGATATGGATATTCATTGTGTGGATCATGCAAAGTAATTAATTTTGGTGATTTTTTGTGTGTTCGAGGATGTTAAGATGACATATGGGAAAAATTTGGACAATTTGTTTTTGTCTGCATGATTTTTTTGGATCTGATTGAGCCGACTTGGGCAACACGTTTCATTTGTGTGATGCATTTTTGGGCTAATAGGAAGAAGACGTAAATTGATGTTGTAGATATATAAGAACAATTGATTTGATTTTTTTTTAGAATGACATGTATGTGAAGTTTGTATGAGTTATTGCATAATTTCAAGTGCACAACTAAAAAATTTGAGCTTTAGAATACAACAGATTATTAGAACAAACTGGTGTAGTAGAGAAAAGTAAGACTATGTGATTTGTGCTTAACCAGAATAGCTTTTGGCATTTGTAGATGTTGTTTATTAGTTCAAACATTCCAATTATTATCTATAATCATTTGTGAGGTAGTGAGCCTTCCAGGGTTGTAGTCGTTATTGTAATTTGAGTAGTGAGCTCTAGGAAGTGTGCTTTAATGCATGCACATTCCCCTCATGTAATATTATTATACATCTAACAAGGTATATTAATATTGTGGGTCTCATTCCCATCATGGGTTTTCCCTTAACTAGGTTTCCACGTAAAAATTTTGGTGTTATGGTTTTGTGGTTATTGGCTTTGTGTTTTTGCACTCTACTTTTATTGATTTACATTAAGTGGTTGAAAGGATAGATTAAAAATTGCATAAAATTGGTTCACAACCCCTCTCAATGTTCCTTTATTCCAACAAAGATTACCATCTACTTTTATGTACAAGTTGCTATTAGCACACCCCTTTTTGAGACCTTGTTGATGCAAATACTTGTCCAACCTAGACTACCATGCTCTTGGTGCTTGTTTTAATCCATATAATCCCTTTTTTAATTTGCATACAAAATTCTCATCTTCATGTAGTTAAAATCCTTTAGGTTTCCCTATGTATACATTTTCTTCAATATTTCCATTTAAGAAGGTAGGTTTGACATCCATTTGATATACTTTATATCCCTCGTATGTTGAAAATGCTAGAAATATTCTGACTACTTCAAGTCTTGCAACTAGTGCAAAAGTCTTTGCAAAGTCTATCTCTTCAACGTGAGCATATACTTTGCATACTAATCTTGATTTGTTCCTTATTACTTTGCCTTCTTCATTCATTTTGTTCCTATACACCAATTTAGTTCCAATGACATTTTTGTCAACAGTCCTAGGAACCAATTCCCAAGTCTCACTCTTTTTCAATTTGTTGTAACTCTTCCTCCATTGCATTCATCCACTTTTCACTCTTGTTGGCCTCACTATAATTTCTTGGTTCCATTTCAGTCATGAGGTAGAAATTTACATGTTCATTGTTCATTGTTCCTTGTATATCTTCTCCTTGTTTGCACACCCTCATTCTTATTGCCAATAATCTGATCCTCAAGGTGATTCTTTTGAACACACCTATTAGGAGCTTTGCTAGATACTTCTTCCTCACTTTTAGATTGCAATTCCTCTTCAACATAAGATTCTTCAATTTGATTTACTGTGTTTTTTCTTTTCTTTATATAGATCCTCATCTATCCTGACATGTACACTCTCAGCCAACTTCTTTAGCCTCTTGTTGAAACATTTGTAGGTCTTGTTATGAGTTGAGTATCACAAGAAGATACCTTCACCACATCTCAACTCAAATTTTTCCAAGCCATTCTCATCTCTTTTGATGAAACATGTACTACCAAACACTTTGAAGTACTTAACTAAAGGTTTCCTATTATACCATAACTCATAAGGTGTCATTTTGTTGTTCACTCTTAGTTGAACTATGTTTAAGGTGTATACATTTGTATGGACTACCTCTTTCCATTAGAGATCAAGCAGATTTGCTTCATTTAACATTGTTCTTGCCATTTCCTTGATTGTCCCATTTTTCCTTTCCACAACACTTTTTTATTATGGGGTCCGAGTAGCTGAATATTGTCTTCTAATTCTATGTCTTTCAAAATAGTCTTCAAATTAATTTAATGTGAATTCACCTCCATGGTCTGATCTCAGATATTCTTATAACCACTTTCTTTTTCAACCAATTTTCTAAAAAAATTGAATCTTTCAAATGCCTACGACTTGTCTTGCAATAAGGTGACCCATGTCATTCTTGAAACTTCATCTATGAGTAGCATGAAATACTTTTCTCCATTTAGTGTTCTTGTCCTAATAGGACCACATAAATCAATATGTACAAGCTCTAAAGGCATTGTGGTAGAATACTCTTTTGTTTTGAAACTGACCTTAGTTTGTTTTCCTCATTGACACTCATCACAAAAGGTGCTTTCCTGATTGATAATCTGAGGTATGTGCCTTACATATCCTTTCTTCCTCACTTTGACCAAGTTGTCAAAATTAATGTGTCCTAGCCTTCTATGCCTCAACCAGCTCTCATCAACTTGTCCCATCATGCATTGGGACTCATAACACTCTTTCAAGTTGTATTCATTTCCATTAGTCCTTTTTCCTTATGCAACTAATTTTCCATTTCTCTCTTTTCTAATTTCACATCCTTTTGAATAAAAAGAAAACTTGTATCCTTTTTCACACATCTGACTCACATTAAGCAGATTATGTTTCAATCCTTCCACATAATATACATCATGAGCTTTTAATTATCCATCTATTCTTAGTGTACCCTTGCCTTTTATTTTTATTCAAGAGTTGTCTCCAAACCTTACTGAGCCTCCATTCCAATCTTCAAGCTTAATGAACTTTTTATTGTCACCATTCTTGTAGTTGGAGAAACCACTATCTACTACCCATAAGTTCTTTCTTTCTATATGTAGGGTAGTTTGAACAATCAAACTTGACTCATTTTTGTCCTTCTCCTTTTCCATCCAAACTTGTTTTGTTTCATTCTTCTTCTTCTCTACTATCACATTCTAATCTAATTTTGTCTTTGGCTCCAAAGGTGACATTTTCTTCTTTCATTTAGCTTCTCTAAGTTTACAATGCTTTGATATATGACCTAAGTTTTTACAATGATCATATTTAACATTCCTATTGAATGATGAACTTGGAAAATTAGTATAGGACCAAGACACTTTTCTCCTACATTCATAGCTTCTATGACCAATGCTATTGCAATGATAACAAATAATATCAACAATTCTAAGAGTAGAAAAAGGATTCCTACATTCATAACTAGGAGGAGACCTATGCATAAGCTTACAATCAACAATTATATGACCATAAGTATTACATTTATAGCAGTAGCCATGGAATTGGAGTACATACCAATTATTGTTGAATGTGTTTCTCATTGGTCTCCATGAAGCAACATAAATTTTTCTTCTTGAATTATTCCTTGTGTTTTTGACCTTTGTGAAGCCTCCATCATCTACCTTGGATCCTCATGTTTGTCCTTTGTAGCAGTAGCATATGTCTTCCTCTTAGTGGGTTTACTGACTGTAAAATTTTGTTTGTTTCCATTTTTACTTGATGAAGTGAAGTTTATTTCTTTACTGGATGAGTCCTCACCTTTAGATCATTGACCAACATCAAATCCAACACCCTTTGTGTCTTTAAAGTGCTTTTGTTTGTTCAACATTTTATCCAATGCATCAGTGCTTCCCTCATACTTGATTCTCACCTTGAGTTAATCTTTTCACTTTTCAAGTTCCTTTATGAGATTCAAAATTTCTTCCACCATATTTTGATACTCCTTATTCTCTAAATCTGATTTAGTTACCTCATAAATTCTCTTAGCTTCTTCCAATTTTGTTCTCAGATCTGAATTTTTTTTTCTCAAACTCCTCAAGACGTTTGTTCAATATTTCTTGTTCTTTTGTAGTAGCATACTTAATCTTTTTGTATTCTTTCCTCACTTTTCTGAGTTCTTCAAGTGCACTCACAAGTTCACCTTCAAGATCTACCTTAGCTTCAAATTCCTCTTCCTCATCATTAACAACATGTTCATCATGAAACTCTCCTTGTTCCATATAGAGATTGACTTCTCTTTCATCCTCACTACAACATTCTTCAAAGACACTTTCTTCATCAGAAGCATCATCTTCAAATATGTAAAGGCTTCTCTTTCTCCTAAAATTTCTTCTTGTTGTCTTGTAATAATTATTCATCTTCTCTTTACCAAAGGTCTTTTTATTTTTCTTCTCATCTTCATCCTTCTCCCCATAAGGACATTTATATGCAAAGTGTCCAATCTTACCACAGTTGAAACATTTGAAAGGTAGCTTACCTCTATATTTTCCTGAACCCTTTTTGAGCTTCATTGCAAAGTTGGCTATAGCAGCATCAGAGTCATCTTCCTCCACATTAATAACTTCTTCTTTTCCTTTCTTTGTATTATCAAAAGATGCTTCTCTCTTTGAGGATTCACTACCAATTTTTCTCATCTCATAAGCTAATAGGGAGCCAAATAATTCATCCATGGAGAAATATTTTAGGTCTTTAGCTTCTTCTATTGTAGAGACCTTTGTTTCATACCTAGTGGTTAATGATATTAGAACCTTCTTGGAAATAACTTCATCTATCACATCCTCTCCAAGTCCTCTTATGGCATTTACGATTTCATCTACTCTTTGAATTTATTTAGTTATTTTCTCCTCTTACTTGATTTTCAGTCCTTCAAACCGATGTCTAAGATTTTGCAGTTTGTCCTCTTTACCTTGACATCTCCTTCATAGATTCTTTGTAGTTTGTCCCATGTTTCTTTTGAAGATGTGCAATGCATAACTTTGACAAACTCTGTATTAGATAAGAAACTAAGGATGAAATTCTTGGCTCTATAATTATTCTCATATTCTCATTTAGCATTAGGATCTATAGGGGGTACTTGCAGAATAGTATAACCTTTTTTAACTAGCATCTAGACATCAAAGCCTAAAGAGGATAAATAAGTTTCCATTCTTCTACTCTAGAGGGTATAGTTTGTGCCATCAAACATAGGTTCTTTAGAAAAGGAGAATACATTCCTAGCCATTGTGTTCACTAAACAAGATCTACCCAAGCTAGAGAAATATTTTCAAACAGGGAATCTAAGGCTTTGACACCAATTGAACAAACACAATAGGCCACTTAGAGGGGGGGTGGGGGTGAATTAGTTAATCTTTAAAAAAAATTAATCTAAGTGTGTAGATACTAAAGATTTTGATCAAATAAGAACACACACACATGAATCAGATCACAAGACACAATATTTATGAGGAAAACCTAATGTGGTAAAAACCTCAGTGAGAATAGCTACTGGAGTCTACTGCTCCAATCCAGCCTCACAATAAAATCACTGATTATAATATATTTAGGGAACCAACCCAAGGAGCACCAACCTCTAATGATTATGAGAACCAACTCAAGGAGCACCTACCCCTGCTCTGAGCACCCACTCAGATAATTGCAATGAATAAAAAGATTACAGGTTTATTGCCTTGTTACAAATGTAATTTTGTAACACACAATTTGTTTGCCTTCTTTGTATTACTCGATCCTCTGCACCCTTCTCTTCTTCTCTTTTAATCTATCTTCTCTATCCTCTGGTCTCCATATTTTCTTTGTTATCGACACACTACTTTGTTTTTATTCTCTTGTCTTTTCTACCCACTTCTATTCTTTTATCTTTCAACACTCTTTAGTTCAACAGCTTTGCAACAACCATTGTTCAAAATTCCCTTCTCTTCTTTTAATCACCAACAATTTGTCTACCTCTACCAACTCAGCTACCTCATCTGTAGTTGTCAAATATCATAAACCTACACTTCATTTGGTCAAGCATAAGATTTTACCTCCAAAAAAGGACATTTTAAAATTTGATCTTCTTAGCCTCTGAGAGATCATGTCTTGCTAGTAGTTTTGATTCTTTGTACATCCTCTTAGACAGATAGTCACCCATATTAAATGCATCCTTTCCATCTTTATATCATTCTCTATGTACCAATTACTAAGTTTAGTAATCTCTATCTACCTATAAGATTTTATATCTTTCCTGATGACTCTCTCAGTCCGCACACCAGTCTATAATAGATTCACCATTAATGCATTTTCCATCCTCTTTCGACCTATCCTATAAAGATCAAAAACTACCTCCATCAATATTGACTTCTGCATATTTGATTTCCTCTTCGACCACTAGCAAGCCCCATGTCATGACATTCGATGTCCAAATCACCTGCTCAAACTTGGTCAACTGCCACCTACACCCCTATGTCTATCGAGTCACCAATGTGTTGAAAAAGTCATCTCAACTGATCAAACCATCCACAAAATCTATTGTTGCAGGGTAGTGGGATGCACACCATCACCCATTTATCTTGTCCTACAAGGTACTCTTTCCATCCTTCTTCTTATTGCAGGATGACGGGGTACAAGCATCAACACTTTAGTTGTTGCCCCACAATGCATCTAGCCTTCGGTCTTCGACGTTGCGAGATAGCAGGCTCAACCTTCTATTTATTCTTTTGTTTCCCCATGAAGTCCTCATACTTCAACATTTCTCTATGTAGGATAGTGGGAGCCTCCTACTTTTTCTTACTTACCCCACATGGTCATTGCTCATCCACCTTGCATGACGTGGGATAGTGGGGAGCCTTGAGCTCCTTTGTTTTTGCTTACCTTTAGTGATCATCACATTTCACTTTTCTATCTTGCGGGATGGTGGGGGGCACCATTTCCCTTTGGAATTTTTTGTCCTGCACTAGTTTCACTTGGGATTTCTTACCCTTGCGAGATAGTGGGATCCATCATCTTTCTTTATTTTATGTTGGCTTGCAGGTTTATTTCTCTCCAATCCTACACATTGTAGGATAGCGGGGTGCCTCTATCCTCTTTAGAATTTTTACCCCACATGATAATCACTTCTTCCTTTTCAATGTCACATAGTAGCCGGAGATGTCATTTACTTTGCTTTTGTGTTACCTTGTAGGGTCACATTTCTTTGACCATTCCTACTATGGGATAAAGGGGTGTACCATTTGCTTCACTTTGATATTTTTAATTACAGAAAAAATAGGTTTTGAAGGGACCCAAAACCCTTTACATCCAGATTACATAAGATAAATCATTTAAAGCCCAAATAGAACAAAACCAACAGACAAAACCCCACTGGACTAAGAGACAACATAAACAAACAAAAAAGACCACCCAACTCGCCAAGATAACAAAAAGCCAACAAACAACCAACATGGACACAACAACAGAAACAAAAAATCAACCCAAATTTTTAAGATTCTCAACAACATTAGCACTCAACTGATCCATCTTCTTGGAAGCATTATTCAATTCTATAATGTCCTGGGGTACTTTAGTGACTATCTTTTTCAGGCTAGAATGAGTACATTTGCCTGGAGGACCTGACTCTTCAGTACCAACAACCACTTCCTTATCCACATCCACCATAGTCCTTTCCATATGATATTTCTCTAGCTTGCTAACCATTGTAGACATAGTTTCAGTAGAGACCTTAACAATATTATGGCTGCTCTCCATGATTCCCCAGAGGGTAGCCTTGCATTTGGCAATCATGGCCTCAACATCCACAATTTTTTTATCATAGATCTCCTTCACTTTTTGGGTGGTTTCCATGTTTATAGCCATACAATCAGTCATAACTTTCTTTTTGCTTTCAGTCCATAGAGCACCCACCGAGGCCCCCTCAACCACCTCCTTACCAATACTAATAGGATGAGCCCCAACAACATCATGCATCTTGTCCCCTGCACTCACATTAGCCTACATAAACTATATCTTGGAAGATAAAGACTATTGCTTGAGATTAATGTTCTTAATCTCATAAAATACCCACCTGAAAAGATGGAAAACCCCCACAAAGTTTTTATTGGCAATGTTTGGCACATCAAACAAGATCCCCTATTTAGGATGAAAGTCTCGTGAAGTAAAATCCATCGACTCCTAGGAATTGTGTTCTTAGCCATGGGAAGAAGAAGACGCCTCAACATTCAGAGTCTAATTTGAGGAGTTCTGATCAACAGAGATTTCTAAAAATTTCAAAGTGGTCTTTCGAGCTTTCCCCTTAGGTTGTTTACTCGATCCCTCTCCACCAACATTAGGGGACCCCTTACTAACACCTGAAGTAACCATTTTAAGCCCAATTTTAGCCTTTTTGTTGGTATGGGGGAGGAAATCTCCATCATTGCTATCAGTATCCCAGCCCTCCAACTCTGAATCCTCACTATCATCAATCTCTTCTATAGAAATGGGAGAGGGCTTGCTAGGGTTTTTTAGAAGCCCTAACCTTCAAATGCTTGTAGATATAGGAAATTAGTCCTTAGTGCAAAACTGGATAAACATGGGGATTCTCCTTAAAATCAGAATACTAGCATTCAACAAAAAGGTCAATAGATAAAATGAAAAAAGAAATATTCTCATTATGGTGAAAATAGTTAAGGAGCACAAAATGATACCCGTAGATTTTGGTGAACCTGCCATCCAAAGTGAAAAAATCCATAATTGCCCTCAAGAGCCCCCTCCAAATGGCCTTAATCTAATGTGGCTCAAAATGGGTCTTGTTCACTTTCACCAGGCGCTCATGCTCCTTATCTTTCTTGGGGAATTTCTTCACAGGAGCATCAAATATTTTTCTCTCTCTATAAAACTCTATCCCCTCCCTCGACATGCCTGTCACTTCAGCTATAAGATCTTCATTAATGTCTATAACCCTATGAAATAGATTCACCTTACAATCCTTCCACCTCTTCACAAAGTACCTGTTAACACACTGATTGTGCCCATGCAACTTCTCCAGGAATGGTGCCACATTCCCTTTTGCAACTTGTGCTAGATGGTAGGGTTCTTATTCCAGTTAGCACAATTAGCCGGCTCCACTCTATGTCCCTTCCCCCCCATTGTCTCAATTCTTGACACATAAACAATACTCTTTGGTAAAACAGATTCAACAATAAAAAAAACATCACCGACTTCCAAAATAAGTAATACCCATAAAGTGTGCAAGGTTTGGAGGTAATAATTATAAGTGAAGGCATTTAGACCAAACACAAGCCAAAAATGATGACAAAATTAATCACTCTCATCATCATATTTAGTAGGAATCTCCACAAATCTTCCATGTGTTCGATCATGCATGAGAAAGGACCAAACCTCAATCTCCAGGGTGTCTTCTTTAAACCAAGTCTTCCTCAAGTTAAGCCTAACCCTCATATTAGCAAAATAATTTGCTACACAATTAACTTCCCTATAGTTATGGGAAATGTAGGGCTCATCAAAGGTTTTAATTATATTCATAAAACCTTTAATTATATTCTCAATAGTCTAGGAAGGCTTACTTTTCCTCCTTAGGCATTGAATAATGTTATTTGAGTCACCCTCAATCCACACCTTCCTGCATTGTAATTGTTTAGTAATTTGCAAAGTTTGGAAGGCATCCATGGGTGTAGCAAGGTGGTTAGTTTGTATACCCATGGGGAGTTCCACCACTGCAATGCACCTACCATGTTCATCCCTTATCACTCCCCCACACCCAGTCGTCCCTATATTTCCCTTAGCCTCCCTATCAAAGTTAATTTTAACCCTTCCTGAAGAAGGAAATATCCACACACAACCATCTCTAGTATTCTTCACTACTCTTTGAATTCTAGGCATAACAACTCTCCACTCCTTAGAGACAGCACTCTCATAATCACTACCCAAGACAAAAGAGAACAAAGAAACAACACTGAAAACCACATTAATATTCTCAAAGATTGCCCTGCAAATTTTTTCAGCTACCACATCAGGGGGAAGAGAAGAATCCCTGAAAAATATGGTTATTCCTCACCTTCCATTGATGAATACTAAGAGGGGGGGTGAATTAGTATGCCAAAAATCTTCGCACTTAAACACTTTGCAAGACTAGCAGTAAATCGATAAAACAGTTTAACAGACAAACTAGTTAACAAACATGCAAACCAAATAGCTAATAATGCATTTACCCACAGAAGCACAAACACCATAACATAAGATATTTTGATGTGGAAACCCAAATGGGAAAAACCACGGTGAGATGGAACTCACAAGTCACTATCTACATAATAGGAACCAGACCGATTAAGGTCTTATAGTGTTCTTTACCAGAACAGATCCTGTTAGGAATCTCAATCTCTGTTAGGAGACAAGTCCAATTAAAGACTACCTTGCTAGAGGATTTTAGACTCATAGATGTGAACCACCTTGTTAGAGGATTTACAAGAGGCTTTTGGGCCTACCCGATTAAGGGCTACAGACTTGTCAAAGATGTGAGTAATCAACAAGTGTTTGATCTATCTAATAGCACTGACTGCTCAGTTAGATCCTTGATAGCTCATTCTTAATGCACTATTGCATTAATTCAGTCTTCTACACATTCATAATCTCTCTGGCTTCTCAACCACCTTAAACCCTAGCCACAATATCAACTCTCGCAACAACAATAACAACAACAACAACAACCTAAAACCCTAGACATGATGTCCTTATAAAGGAAACTGATTTCATGTCGGTCCAATAGGATTACATCACAATTTCCTAGGTTCAATGAACCTGGACATACTAGGTAATACGTCACAAAAAGAATCGCTACAGTATCAGCACCATCAAACAATCGGTGGGTGGTAACTCATCACAAAGTACTACTGATTCATACAAAATGTCGGTTGTCAGTTTGACAAAAATGAAGACTGGTAGAAATGTGTTATGCCACTTTAATCCCTCATATCGCTTGAGGTCAACATGCCACTTCACACTAGGAAACACATTTTGCAAAACATCAATAGTCTAAAGACTATAATACAACATACCAATTGGAACAAATACCGGTTGTGCTTTACCACATACATATAAAGAAGATCTCAATGCAAGTGTGTGTCCATCAATGACAACCACAACATAAACATCAGAAAATGCCAACAATCTTCCCCTTTGGCATTGATGGCAACACTTAGGAAAATAAAATTTTGACATCTAAGTGTTTTACAACAAAATCATGCCATTAGCAAAATTGCTCCCCCTAAGCATATACACTGTCCCCTTAACAATACAATGCATAACAATTTTGTGTATAGAGCATAAACATTGAGATATATAGAGCATATAATCAAAATTTGATTACCAGATACCTTTCCCAATAGAATTCTTCTCCCCCTTTGCCAACAATGACAAAGTATAGCTGAACAACCCTGTTTTCATTTGATATTAAAAATAATAAAAGTTTATGACAACAAGGAATGATACTTGTCAAAAATAGATTTAAAGTCCTACAAGAATTGTTTCATCAACAGAGACCAGGACTCAAGTAGGGAGGTGGCTACTTCTTGCTCTGTCTGCATCTAGGAGACCTATTCTTCCATGGCATCAATTGTGCTCATTTCCTATGTAACAGTTAAGGCATCCAGGTTCAAATAGTACTTCTGAAGAATTTGCGATCATGGGAGTAGAACCAGTTGAAGCTCTTGCAAATATTTGGACCGAGTGCTGATCTCTTGCTCCATTTTCACTGACTGGATATGAAACTGGTGAACGGTTTGCACATAAGTTGTGAAGGAATCATAAGGTAGCTTGAATGTGCTCAAGTAGGACTGCAATTCCTATTCAAGTTTTTGCTTCTGAGCTAGCACATCATCATAGAATAGATGGGGTTGATAGATTTTGCTGAGTAGCATATTCCCCTCATCTAGAGTGTCCCTTATATCCTTTTGTTCTTTCTTTAGTTCAGTCTGGAGCTCATTCAACTTTTTCACTAGAGCTATGTTAAGAGCCTTTTGATGCTCCTTCTTGACATTAGCCTTTGCTGCCTCTTCAAGGCTCTGCACTTGATCATCTACTACTATGAATAGGAGCTTTAGTCTAGCTAGTGATGAATTGGTGTTCAGAAGATTTGTACCGGGTATCAAACCAGTAAGCGTATCCATAGCTACTTGGATTACATCCTGCTCCTTTCGTCGAATGATTTCAAGACGCTCTTGAGCTACCTTGATACTCTACATTAGCTCTATTTCACTTGTAGACTAGATATCTATAGAACTAGAGAGGTCAGCCGGTTTGGCTTGACTCCCGGTTGCCTTCGAATTCTCCATCTGTGTGCTCTTCTCCACTTCTCTTGCCTTGTCCTCTTCTGCTTTCTTCTTCTTTGCTTCTCTCCTCTTCTCTGCTTCCTTCTTCTTCTCTTGTTCCTTATCTTCTTTTTCCTTCTTCTTTTCATCTTCTTGCTTATTTTTCTCCTCTTCATCCTTCTTTTGCTTCTCCTCTTCATCTTTCTTCTTCTTTTCCTCTTCATCTTTTTTTCTTTTTCTCTTCTTCCTTCTTCTTCTGCTTCTCTTCTTCATCCTTCTTCCTCTTCTCTTCTTCTTCCTTTTTCCTCTGCTCGGCCTCTTTCTTTGCTTCTTCCTATTTGTCCTCAGCTTTCTTCTCCTATTCAGCCTGTTGCTCTTGACCTGTTGCCTTAGATGGTATCTCCTGGGTAACATCTTCTCTGTCCAGGGCATCAACATCAATAGTGTCGACCAGTTCATCAACTAGATTTCCTTCATCATCAAATGCTTCATCCAGTTTGGATATAACTGGTTCTTTCTTAGCTTGTCAGTTGGCTTCAGCCAATCGATGCATCTTCAGAGCATCTAGAGTATGAGTGTGTGTATCCTTGAGCACTTCCTTACCTTTTCCTTCTAGTAACAGGAGTCTTCTTCTTCTCATGAAGAAAAAACCTTTGTATTTGTTCATTACATCGAATAGTTCCAAATTTGATACATCAAGAAAGTGTTCAGCAAATTTTTTTTCTCTCATTTCCTGTTCCCGCTCTATGGAAATGTGCCATTTATTGTCTAAAGACTTATACAAAGAATCCAGTGTTTCAGATCTAATTTATGAAGGGGACCGGTCATTAATACATAAATATTGAATTATTTCTTTTTCCACTGCCTCCTTTTCATCATCATTAAAGTCATCAAAATAATCAATTAAATCATTCAATACTTTTCTCCTAATGTTTTTGATAGTTCTTTGACAATGTGTCAAAGGTTTGTAGGAGGAGATATCAATATTTATCGGTGCAGATGATGCTGGTTCAACCTTTGTTTTCCTCTTTTCTTGACGTGTTTTCTTTGGCTTTTCCTTAGACAAGGTTTCTTCTGAGTCTCGAGAGGTATTCCTTGTCTTCCTCTTTCTCTGGAGCACTTTAGCCAGTGTAGCTTCCGGTTTCTTCTTGGCTGGTGACCGCTTGGTCACTTTTGGAGTTCTAGTAGTAACTGGTGCAGATGCTGCTGGCATTGCCTTTGCCTTCTTCTTTGCCGGTTCCTTTTCTTTCATTGCCAGTGGTTCCTCAATTGGTGCTATCCTTTCTAGGTAGGTGCTGGTTCTCTTCACCTTAAGGTCAAGCGGTGAGGCAATAAGGGTAGAGGCATACCCTTCCAGCATATCGTACATCACCTCATAGCCCATTGGCTCCACTTCTTCTTGTCTAGGCTCAACAGCCTCCATTATACATTTATCTACTTGGATGATGAAGCAGATATCGTCTTCATATTTCTTGATGATGTCACCTGATATCCTCACTCTTTGGCTCATCTTCCTTCTGAACTCATCAAAATACTTGTTCAGAATATCAGGGTAACTGGTTCCAAGTGCTTCAATGCTTTCCTTGATTTGCTTGGTTACTGGTTGGTGACCAGACCACTGAACATCTCCTACTCCTGGGAAGTAGCCTTGGAAATAGAAGAACAACCCTACCAGTAGTTGTCCAAACTTAAACCTAAGGGCATTATCCTATTTGATCGTCTTTAGATTCAATAGGAGTTGTCTCTGCATACCGATGCACAGATCAAATGATGCATCCTCCTTTATCATTCGGTAAGTAACATTTACCAATACAACAGATACATAGTTAATCCCGCTGGCTGAGAATGTCTGGTATCCAATCATCATACACGCATACCTCACCAAATCATCCTTGATAGGATTTACTGTCATGCCTCGTGAGTCACTTGTTGAACCGGTGAGCTTGGCCATTTCAATTTTGCTTACCGTTCTTAGTGCTGGCACTTCCCCTGTGTTGTAGAATCCGGTGACTGCATGAATTTCCTATGGTGTGATGTCATGTGTTCTTTCCAGGTACATCTTATCACCATGGACTCTACTCAGAATGATCCTTATGTGATCCTCTATAAAATCTTCCAAGAAGTAGACAACATTGTGGAGCTTTTTCTTCTCCAAAATATTAAATTTTGGTTTGATCTTCTTATCTTTGTCGTAAAATAAACCTAATTGGGTGTGGATAGCTAGAGACCCTAGGTCTTCTATTTTGTAGTCTATGTAGTCAGAGATTCCCTCTTCTACTATCACACCAGCCAAAACTTGTGATAGGGCATTATACTTAGACTTCCGTTGAATAAAATTTGTAGACTCGACAGATGCACTAGAACTGGTATGAGATGCGGAAGCCATGATAGAAACCTTAAGAACTCGAGAAATACCTTTTGAAACATGTGAAATTAGGGTTTGCAGATTCTCCTTTACTTCACACTCCGTCGGTTATTGAATCACTGCTTTGTGTTCTCCACTTGACCATTTCCAGTTTGAATTGGAATCTCCTTCATGGTTTCTCAATTTCTCCAAATCTCTTCTCAAATTGCCTTTTCATCACTCTGCTCTTTGAAAAACTTTTCTTCTCTCAAAAACTGATAGTGAGAAATGATTTCAAAAATTCTTTTAAGCATAGTCCTCACCTACTATCATTAATGCTCCTCCATTAGGGCATAAACCCTAATTTTGCCTTTTTACCATTGCCAGTCTTCTACCAAATGACAGGTATAACATACCGGTTAAGGTCTTTTACCGGTGTTAGCTAGGGGTTCAAAACATTTTGCCATTTGCTCCCCCTAATCTTTTTTGAAGCTTAGTTTTCTAGTTCCATGATTTCCACACTAGGTACAAAACTGGTTCCTCTTGCAACATCGTTGGTTTCTTCTTCCAGGTTTTGTTCATATCCACTTAAATAGTGTCAACATCAATGTCTCCTTCTAGAGTGACCAGTATATCATTAGATATGTCCTTTCTTGTTCTACAGAATCTGGCAATGTGACCCAGTTTGTTGCAGTGATAGCAGACCAATCTAGGTGCTCTCCAAGGTCCATTGTTCATGTTTCCATTCTTCCTTCTACATGTTGCAGCAGTGTGACCATGACCATGATAGATCATACAATTTTCTCTCCATCTGGTTGCCACTTGATAACCATCGCTTCTTGGCTAATGATTGAAGACATTAAACTGGTTGTGATTCTGATTCACAAAAGGTTCGGGACCAGCTCCTTGGGTCCTCTAAGGATATCTTCCGGTGTTATTCATAACAGACTTGCATTTAGATTCTCTATGCCCATACTTGTTGCATGCATAACAGTTACCATCAAATCTATAGGGTCTAGGCTTATCATTTAGAAAATAAGGAAAATTGTTGTAAGCCTTACTCCTACACACATTTGCAGTATGTCCTTCTTTAAGACGGTTGAAACACACAGGTTTAAACTTTTGCTTACCTTTATCCTTTGATGTCAATTGTTTCTTTGATGTTCCAGCATTTATACCAGAGGTTTCACCTTCCTCATTACCGGAATAACCAAGTCCATTGGTATTCTTGACCAGTTTGGCAGATTCAAGCTTTTGCCCTAGCTTGATAGTACTCTTGTTGAACTTAGCAAGTATTTCCTTTGATTCAGAGAGTTCTTTGGAAATAGCAGCATTTGTTTCCAACAGGTTTTCATTCTTAGAGATGGCAGTGTTCAATTCTCCTTGCATGTCTTCCTTTTCCACCTTGCTTGCATGGAGTTGAGCATTTAGGGCACTCATCTCTTGTTTCAGTTTGGAGATCTCAAGATCTCTTTCTTTCACTAGGTCTTCAACTTTTCTCCAGTTCTCAAGCTCTTAACACATCCGAATAGTCAGTCCTTCCAACTCCTTTCTTAGGTTGGAGTTTGATTCATTCAACTTATTTACTTTTGCAATTAGGGCTTCCATATCTGCTTCATCTATAGAACTATTTTTAGATAGCTCCATCAGCTTTTCTACATGTTCTCTCAATTTTGCTTGAGATGCCTTGTATTTGACCATAATATCATCATAGGTTTGCTTAGACTGAGTGAGTCATTCAGTAAGTTCTCTCAAGGTGTATTCCCCCATATCTCTTTCCAAGTGGTTAAACTTATAGAAAGGTTATAACTAATAACAATTGATGAATTCTAAGGAGGGGGGGGTGTGAATTAGTATGCCAAAAATCTTCGCACTTAAACACTTTGCAGGACTAGTAGTAAACCATTAAAACAGTTCAATAGACAAACTAGTTAACAAACATGCAAACCAAATAGCTAATAATGCATTTACCCATAGAAGCACAACACCATAACATAAGATATTTTGATGTGGAAACCCAAATGGGAAAAACCACAGTGAGATGGAACTCACAAGTCACTATCTGCAGAATAGGAACCAGACCGGTTAAGGTTAGACCGATTAAGGTCTTACAGTGTTCTTTACCAGAACAGATCCTGTTAGGAATCTCAATCTCTGTTAGGAGACAAGTCCGATTAAAGACTACCTTGCTAGAGGATTTTAGACTCACAGATGTGAACCACCTTGTTAGAGGATTTACAAGAGGCTTTTGGACCTACCCAGTTAAGGGCTACAGACTTGTCAAAGATGTGAGTAATCAACAAGTGTTTTATCTAGCTAATAGCACCAACTACTTGGTTAGATCCTTGATAGCTCATTCTTAATGCACTATTGCATTACTTCAGTCTTCTACACATTCATAATCTCTCTAGCTTCTCAACCACCTTAAACCCTAGCTGCAATATCAACTCTCGCAACAACAATAACAACAACAACAACAACCTAAAACCCTAGACATGATGTCCGTATAAAGGAAACTAATTTCATGTTGGTCCAATAGGATTACATCACAATTTCCTAGGTTCAATGAACCTGGACATACTAGGTAATACGTCACAAAAAGCATCGCTATAGTATTGGCATCGTCAAACAATTGGTGGGTGGTAACTCATCACAAAGTACTACCGATTCATACAAAATGTTGGTTGCCAGTTTGACAAAAATGAAGACTGGTAGAAATGTGTTATGTCGCTTTAATCCCTCGTATCGCTTGAGGTCAACATGCTGCTTCAGACTTGGAAACACATTCTGCAAAACATCAATAGTCTAAAGACTATAATACAACATACCAGTTGGAACAAATACCGGTTGTACTTTACCACATACATATAAAGAAGATCTCAATGCAAGTGTGTGTCCATCAATGACAATCGCAACATAAACATTAGAAAATGCCAACATCCATATCGCTTGAGAGACATGAGGGGAGATAAAGGACCACAACATCTTCAAGGAAATGTTAGAAGAAGGACACCTCCTCTGCTTAAAATGTCAAAAATATGTTGAGGGAATACCCACCACAGGTTCCACTTCTGAAGGAATCTGCTCCAAATATCAAAAGCAAAAGAACAATGGAGAACAATATGGGAAATCGATTCCTCCTCCTGCAAGCAAAGAAAACATCTATTGGGGAGAAAAAAATCCCTTCTAAAGAGATTATCAATAGTGAGAATTGTATTCTAGATCAGAAGCCAAAAAAAGATGTTAACTTTAGGGATAAGGTTCTTCACCCACACATTCAGCCAATAGTGGGGAAAGGAAGTAGGAGATGACAAAGAAACAACAAAGGCCACCAAAAAGTGACTAGAAGATGTTCCTTTCCAAATCAAAGAGTCTTGAGAATTCAAACAAGGGAGGAAAGAGAGAAGAGACAATTGGATAGGAAGAAGAAAAGAAAAACGTCAGAAAAGTTCACCAACCTAAAGGCCTTCTAGTAGTCTGCCACAAAAACACCAAAAGTAGCTTTGCAATCCTCCATAAAAGGAGCAAAATCCATATTGTCACACAAAGGACCAAGAGAGAGCTACGAATCTTCCCAAAATCTAACATTCTTACCATTTCCCACCTTCCAAGCGCTTCCCATTATAGCCACCTCTCTATCCTTGAGCACATTATTCCAAAAGAAAGAACCCAAGGGGAGAGCTTCCACATTAAAAAACTCCTTTAGAGAGGGGGAACAAAATAGGTACTTGTTGTGCTTGATTGAATTCCATTCATGATTAGTTTAAAAAATCTTCCATATCTATTTAGCCAAGAGGGCTTTATTAAAGGATTAGATACATTGAATACCCAAACCACCTCTCGCTTTAGGTTTACAAACACTCTCCCATGCAAGTTTAGGCATACACTTTTTCTCCTCCACCCTAGACTAGAGGAACCACTTTTGAATCCTTTCAATAACATCAACAAATTGGGTAGGAATTTTAAACAAACTTAAAGCATAGTTTGGGAGATTTTGAAGAGTAGACTTCAGAAGTTGTAATTCCCCCACCTGACTCAACAAAGCACCTTTCCACCCTGCCATCTTTTTATTGAATCTATCAATCAAAGATAACCAAAATTAATCAGGTAGTTTCAAATAGAGAGGAAGGACAAGATAAGTAGAAGGAATAGAACCAATATCATAGCCAAGAATGTCTGCAATCCTTCTCTTCCTGACCTCAAGAGTGTTGCAAAAGAAAAGGGAACTTTTATTCCAATTATTCAACTAACCAGAATCCTTAATATGAAGATCAAGATCATTCTTCAAAGTTATTGCTTCCCTAATAGTAGAACTCCCCAAAATAATAGTATCATCAATGAACTGCTGGTGGGAGCACACAAGATTAGATGAAGAAGGCCTCAAACCCTGAAAAGATCCTTTGGAAACCAATTTCAACAAGTATCTGCCAAGAGATTCCACCATAATGGTGATGACAATTGCAGAAATTGGATCCCCCTATGTTAAACCTCTAGAAGACTTGAAGAAGAAAGAAGGGGAACCATCAATAAGGACAACAAAGGATGGAGTAGAGACCACTTGCCAAATAAGCCTAATAACTTTGCCACAAAACCCAAAGGCTTGAAGGATTATGGAAAGAAAAGACCAATCAACTAGGTCATAAGGTTTGGAAATGTATAGCTTCATAAGAAATCCCTCTTTACGAGACACGTCCAAGGAATGGATGTTCTCATGCACCGTAATGATAGAGTAGAGAATATGCCTTCCTGGAAAAATCCATTCTGTTAGGGGGAAATGATAGTAGGAAAAATAGATAGAAGTATCAAAGTGAGAACCTTTGAAACAATCTTGTAAAAATAATTATAGAGGCTATATGGTGAAAACAATCCATAGCCTCAGCCCTAGCATACTTAGGGATCAACACAATAAAAGTAGAGTTAAGCTCCTTTAGCAAATTCCTGGCCCCAAAAAACTCTTTCACCTCATCAGAGACATCCTTCTCCATAATATGCCAAAAAGTTTTAAAGAAAAACATTGGAAAGCCATTCGGCCCTGGGGCTTCATCACCTTCAAAGGAAAAAATGACAACTTTAATTTCATCTTTAGAAGGAATAACAGTCAAAAACTTGTTCTTCTCTTCATTCAAGATAGAAGGAATGGCTTCTAAAAGAGAATTCTGAGCCTCAACATCCAAATTATCTTCATCTAAAAGAAGGGAAGCAAAAATTGTTGGGATCCAAGAATACTGAGAAGGGGTGAATTAGTGTTCTGCCTGTAAGATATGATTTTACCCTTTTATAGCATTCACATATAAACTGGTAAATGAAGAAACATATAACTTGAAGCAAATAAACCATCCACATAAATGTGTTGGTATTATGGATGTGTTGCATTGGTTTTGTCATTGATGTCAACACTTGTGAACACTTATCATCACTGAAGATCTTTGGTTATGTTCATCGGCATGATTCA
Organism: Cryptomeria japonica; assembly: GCF_030272615.1. Taxonomy (NCBI): domain Eukaryota; kingdom Viridiplantae; phylum Streptophyta; class Pinopsida; order Cupressales; family Cupressaceae; genus Cryptomeria; species Cryptomeria japonica. The sequence continues at coordinate 578,694,830 of NC_081414.1, read as the reverse complement.
GTGACTTATGCACAATCACTAGTATCTGGTTCACCGATAAGTTATATTGTTCACTGGCACCGAGGATGATCTATTATCATTTGGAGATTACTTGGTTATGTCAAAGACATTGTTTGGACACTTTGTTTTGGTGATTTGGTTATTGGTCTAATCGAGTTTGCATATTTGTTGTTATCGGCAAATAGGTCGAGGTTATGGACTAGCAAGTGTTATCTATTCCAGATCAACATGACACGTTATGGAGATGATTTATTGATTGGTTATTATTGTAAATGCATTGAGATAACAAGATGCATTGCATATTGATTCATTTGTAATTCATTTGTAATTGATTTAATTATAATAATTTTTGTGAGTCGACCTACACATTTGGTCTTAGGTTTTGGTCTATATATAAGATCTCATTTGTGAGATTGAGATAAGGAATATAAAAAGGTTGTGATATTCAATATATGCAAATATAAGAAGAGATATATATGCAGACATCATTTGAAGATACAAGGAAGGTATGAAGAAGACAATCAGAGCTTAACTGGTACTGAATCCAACATATGAAGGTGATATTTTGAGTAGTACATTATCATTGGATTTAACCATCCAATTGTAGTCAGTGTGACTCCCATTTTGTGATTGAGTAGTGAGCTCTAGGTAGTCGGCCTTTCTGCATGTGCAGACCCCATTTGTACACACATACTATCTGTAGTAGTATCATCTGATTGTGGGTAAGGTTTCCCACCATGTTTTTTCCCCTTACAGGGTTTTCATGTACAAATATCTATGTTATGTGGTGTGGCTGATATTTGTCTTTATGTTTCATGCATTAAACTTTACCGATACTTTTATTAACTATTAAACTATCAACCGACATTAATTTTGGTTTACCGATATTATGCATTAAGTTTGGTTTAGTTATATTTGGGTTGAAATTAATAGACAACTGATTCACCCCCCTCTCAGTTGCCTCTAGGTCCTAATAATTGGTCGATGATAGAAAGAGCACCACCGACAGAGCATTCTTTCTTGGTACCAGATTAATTTCATGGTTGAGTAAGAAACAAAGTTGTACATCATTCTCAATAACAGAATCAGAATATGTTGCAACAACAACTAATTGTACACAGGTATTATGGATTAAGAAAATGTTGAAGGACATAAAGGTAAAATGCAAAGAACCTATAATAATTTACTATGATAATATGGAAGCAATTGATATATCTAAGAATCCGGCATTTCACTCTAAAAATAAACATGTTTCTATCAAATTCAATTTTGTAAAAGATAATGTTGAAGAAAATGAAGTGAAATTGGTTTATGTGAATACTAAAGAGCAGATTGCAGATATCTTTACTAAGCCTTTGCCTAAGGAAACTTTTGAATATCTCATAGAGCAACTTGGAGTTATACCTTGACCAGTAGAAACTTAGACAGTTGGAGCATGGCATCAGACTGATAGAATTAACAGAGAAATATTTTTTTGACTTTTATGAAGGAGAGCTACTTCTTAGGGTAGTATATTGGATAAATTTGGTTATAACAATTGGTATTTGTAATACATTCTATGAACTGATTGTATTTGGTTTTGTATTGCTTTGGCATTTGATGTCAAAGGGGGAGAGATATCTATGGAAAAACACATTATCTTTTGGGAGAGATTATTCCTATGGGGAGAAATATTATGTATTTTGATTTCTGGTAATTGATCTCTTTGGGAGATTGTTGGTTTTTGGTTTTTGGCATTTCTATTTTGGCACTTAGATGGTTTTTCCATCTTGTGCTGCCATCAATGCCAAAGGGGGAGATTGTTGGTATTATGGATGTGATGCATTGGTTTTGTCATTGATGTCAACACTTATCAACACTTATGAACACTTATCAACACTAAAGATCTTTGGTTATGTTCATCGACATGATTCAGTGACTTATGCACAGTCATCGATATCTAGTTCATTGATAGGTTATATTGTTCACCAAAACTAAGGATGATCTGTTACCATCTAGAGATTACTTGGTTATGTCGAAGACATTGTTTGGACACTCAGTTTTGGTGATTTGGTTATTGGTCTAATCAAGTTTGCATATTTGTTGTTACCAGCAAATAGGTCTAGGTTATGGACCGGCAAGCGTTATCTATTCCAGATTAGCATGACACATTATGGAGATGATTTATTGATTGTTTATTATTGTAAATGCATTGAGCTGACATGATGCATCACATATTGATTCATTTGTAATTGATTTAATTGTAATATTCTTTGCGAGCTGACCTACACATTTGGTCTTAGGTTCTGGTATATATGTAAGATCTCATTTGTGAGATTGAGATAAGGCATGTAGTAAGGTATTACAAGGTTGTGATATTCGGTATATGCGAATATAAGCAGAGCTATACACGTAGACATCATTTGAAGATACAAGGAAGGTATGAAGAAGGAAATCAGAGCTTAACCGGTACTAAACCCAGCATATGAAGATGCTATTTTGAGTAGTACATTATCATTGGATTTATACATCCAATTGTAGTAAGTGTGACTCCCATTTTGTGATTGAGTAGCGAGCTCTAGGCAGTTGGCCTTTCTACATGTGCAAACCCCATTTGTACACACATACTATCTATAGTTGTATCATCTGATTGTGAGTAAGGTTTCCCACCATGGTTTTTCCCCTTACAGGGTTTCCACGTACAAATATATGTGCTATGTGTTGTAGCTGATATTTGTCTTTCTGTTTCATGTATTAAACTTTAACGGTACTATTATTAACTGTTAAATTGTCAACCGGCATTAAGTTTGGTTTACCGGTATTATGCATTAAGTTTGGTTAAGTTATATTTGGGTTGAAATTAATAGACAAGCGATTCACCCCCCCCCCCCCCTTCAGTTGCCTCTGATTTCTAACAAAATGAACACCATAACACACATAATTTATACATGGAAAACCTCAAAGAGGAAAAACCACAATGGGATTTGTGACCCACAATATCAGTTTACTAGCCATATGAAATATATTACATAAAATGGGGGCCTGCACATGTAGGAAGGTACACTTCCTAGAACACACTTCTCATCACAAAAGATTCTCACTGACTACAAGCTTCTGCTAAAATAAAATAGTAATAATGAACTCACAAAATGCATCTGCTATACCAAAAAGAGTTTTGGTTATAGTTCTTCTTTGTACCGGTTCATAAACCCTGAGCACTTCTACCAGTATCTCCTCTCCTCCAAGAATGCTTTCCAAACTATCTACAGATCATTGCATGATATAACATTCACATACAAATGATCTACATACATATACTTCACATTACACAGTCTCCTATATCCTTATTACAACCTATTACATTACCTTCTTTTTTTATGATGACGTTAACAAACTGACCTATATACCCTTCACAAACAATATTCCTTATGTTAGCTTACAATGCATTACAAAATATATAAAATGTCAGGCTTAATAATTACAAAATGATTTTTAAAAATAAAACTTCCTTCAGGTCCAAGGCTGATGTCGACTTCACCGAAGTGCTGGATGTCGGTGTCGGTGTAACCTTGGATTTTCCAATGCTGGTGTCTGTTGGTGAATACCTCCTAATGTTTGTGTATGCTTCCTTATGAATATTATTTCCAAGTTTCCATGTTTCCATCAATGACAACATATGAATCCAATGAGTGTCAATTGCCAGCAAGCTCCCCCTTTGGCATTGATGGCAACACTCATGTGAAAAATGGATTTCCTGTCGGTTCAACCTAAAGTATGCTCCCCATAAACAATACACTCCTTTCTGATATCCTTCCCATATTTTTTTGTCTGATATTTTTCACATTATATACACTCCCCCTTTGGCATCAATGCCAAAGACCGGTGAAAGAATGAATAAATACAGATTACTTTACTAGAGCTTGACCAATTTCAAAAATTTTGGATAAGCCTTGTCTAGGAACTGTAAATATGTATCTCAACAGGTTTTGAAGGTTTTAGATATGGATACAAGTCACTCAGTAAGTGTGCAAGTGTTTCCTTCTCTTTGACTTATGTCGGTGTGGGCTTAGCAATCATATCCATACATTCCCTTTTATGTACATTGAGTGAATCCAATATTGGACTCACCAATCCTCTAAGACTTCTTGCTCTCTAAATGATCTTGTCTCTTTCCTTTTCAAAAGAAAAAAATTGGTTCTCCAAAGACAAAATTTTACAATCAACAGGTGTTGTTAGTGAGGTTAATCGAACAAAAGAATTTACAATATTGGCAACCTTATCTTGTAACTCCTTTAATCTGCTATCTACATTTGATGTAAGAGTTTCTATGTTATAACAGACCCTGTAGATATTTGTACACTGTTTCAAAAAATTCTCAATAAGAATCAATTATCTTCTTCTCTATTTTAATAATTTGATCAAAAGCGACTCTCTTAGCCATAGTAAATCTCTCAAGTGCCTATCGGTCTGAAATTTGCTGCAAAGATTTAAAGTTGTTAGAAATATTCTCAGTTAATGCCTTAAGCTTGCTAGAAGGGCTTTCTTCATCTTCAATCTCACAATCAGGAATTAGTCTGTGCAAAACTGTGATTGAGTGATCTATTATTCCTTTATCTGCTGATCCCTCCTTTATTAATTTCTGAGTAGCCATCATCATTAACTCACTGGGACTCATCTTAGTGACTGATTTCTTCTCAATTTGAGAAGCCTCAATTGCCAAAACCTTTTCTGAGGAATCAATATTAACTTACAGTATAGTCTCAATTCCATTTGCCTTATCCTCCTTAGCATCGATGGCTTCGCCACTTGGTGCAGTATCAATTACCGTAGGTGGAGTATTATCCATAATATTGTCAGTACCTTGTACATTTCCTTGTTCAAAAGTTGTCTCTATTGGTATTGACAGTACACTCTCCTTTACTGCTAGTGGTGTCTGTATACTTATAGTTACTACTGGTTTATTCAAAATTGGAGTTGAACTACCCAAAATACCTTTCCCTTTAGAACTGTCTGGGATGGTGGAAGTTGTTTCTTTTAAAAATTCTTCTTGGGAGGTGAGAAAATCATGATTCTTTTAGAAGAATTTGGTCCAGCCATATTTGGTCTCATTTACTACCTCATTTACCATGCCCATAATTTTGCTTATTTGTCAAGGTTTGCTACTAAAAATTGTTATGTTTGCAACATCAATGCATCATTTCATTTCCTCATTGTTTATTGAACCACACATACCCAAAAGCTCCACTTCCTTAATTTCTCTATCCGTCTTGACTGCATCAAGTCTTCTAGCATTTAATTTGTTATACAATGATGGAGGAATTTCCTTCAAAATTTCTACTAAGGCTTTCTTATATATATCTATGTGTAACAAAATTGCCTCTTCAATCTCATTCTGCTCATTATCCTCTAAATCTTCATAATAATGGATACATTCTTTGAAATTCCATCCTTGGTTATTTCATCAATCAATTCAGCAAAGGTCATTGTAGCCTTACCAGATTCAGTAGCATCATCACTCTTCCTCTTCTTGTTGTGGGTTGTTGGAGTGGATGTGACTGGTTTCCTCTTCTGAATAGGTTTCCTTACTGGAGGTGGGGGTGCAGTAGGTTTTGTTACTTTTCTCACAAGCTTCCTCCTTGGCTCCACCTTCTTCTCCTCTACCAGAGATTGGTCAATTTTATTTCTTTGTACCCTTCTAAATGCTAGAGGTTCATTATCCTCCGGATCAGAGTCAGAAGTGATAGAAGAAATGAAAGTTTCAGACCTCTTTGCCTTAGGAACACTAACCATTGTCGGTTCCTTTGCTAGTTTGGATCCAGAACCCAGTTCAGTGTCTATCTTATGGATTGCATTCTATATAAATGTAGACATATTATCAATTTTTTCTCTCTTCTTTTTTCTATCAAAGCCAATCTTGACTTCAACAACCTTTTCTTTATCAGTACCAAAGTGTCATGTCTTATCATCCAATGGAGCTTCAAGAAGTATTTTTGGATAAAGTTCAAAAATGCTATCATCCACTTCATATCCAAGCTCAGTGACCCATATGGTCCTAGGTTCTACTACCTCCATAAGAGTTTCACTAGTCTTTACCATAAAATAGATATTAGTGGAGTACTCCTCCACAATGTGCTTTGATATTCTTTCCCTTTGTCTCATATTTTCCTGAAATGTTTTAAAATAGTCCCAAAGCTTTTCATCCTTGTTGGTACCAAGACCGGTGATTACTTCTTTGATCTACATTCCTACAATTATGTCATGTGCCCAACATTTCTTCTCCAAACCCGGTAGCTCATTCATGAAGTAAAGCATTAAAAAAACAATGAGATTTCCAAACCTAAAAGTTCCTTTCTTAACACTCTTAATCTTTTTGAGATTCAACATTAGTTCACTTCTCATTATTCTTTAACATCTGATAAGCAACATGGATGCAGGAACTAGAAACGGAGTTCAATCAAATTGATTAAGTTACCTTATAGTTGATTATCATGCTGACAAATTTCACATTAGTGTATTTGATGGTGCTAACCCTCATAGATATTCCATCATGGGTTGCATTGGTAAGCTTCTCAACCGTAGTGGTGGAAATTTCCTTGCCATGTTCTTGTCCAACTTTGGGTAAGTGGGTTACTACTTGAATTGCTTCCTTTGTGATCATGTAGAGCCAATCCATCCAGATGAACTCATTGTGAACCCTACTCAGAACATATCTGATCACCTCATCTTTAAATTCTGGTATGTACAAGATACTAGTTAACCCTAGATCCTTGATGATCTTATATTCTAGCTTGATTGTTTCGGAGCTTCCCAATATCATAGATTGATACATGCCCTTTATCTCTTTTGTACCTAGATCTTCCAAGGTGCAACGAATATATGTCCTTACATCTTCAACATACATCATGCCATCGGGAACCCTAGAGAATGTGCCCGTAGAGTCTTCTTTCTTAGCTATCTGGGGAACTTCCTTGAAAACAAGTCTCAACCTATCCTTAATTTCAACAATGGTGGGATTTGCAATGAAAGTAGGAGCAGATGATCGGGATGCCATTTCGAATAAATACCTGAAAAATGATTGCCGGTGTGAAGATTTGATTGCTTCTCAAATGATTGTTGGAAATCCTTTCAGAATGCCTTTGCTCGCTCTTAATCGCCTGTGATTCACCTTTGCTTTGCTCTAGATTGCTTGAATTCTAGTTGAGTGAAAATGAACTCACTTTCCCCTTTTATCAACGAGTAAACCCTAATCCTTCACTATCATAAATGCTTCAAGATGTACACTACCAGATGTTGGTTTCACAGTCTTATGTTGGGTAAACCTTCATCAACAATTAAGAAAACTCTCCAAATCTCTTCCAAATCTCTTTTAGATCTCCTCTGAGGAATATGCAATATTTGCAATACATTTCCCAACCCCTAAGGCGTATGCCTTAGTTACCAATGGAATTTCCTACCAATAGAGGAATGCTCTATTCTATCGGTGGAGTTATCGGTGTAGATCCATATCCACTTGGTTCTTCAAAATTTCTAACCCATCTCTTGGTGTGATCTTTTTGTATTTCATCTACCTTCTTCTTTCCTTTCTCATTTTCTTTATCATTGCTAACCGGTTGAGTCTTTCTTTTGTAGTACTTAGCAATATGACCTATTTTGTTGCATGCATAACATGTAACATTGTTATTTTGAATTGCTTTAACATATCTGGTGTCATTACTTGATGTACATTGATTAGCCAAATGACCAAACTTTCCACATGCATGACATTTGACATTTTTCTGCAATCTTCTGATTTATGACCATATTTCTTGCAATTTGTGCATTGACCGAGAACAAAATTGTAGTTTTGATTTGCTCTATCTCTCCATTGTTTAGCCATATGCCCAAATTTATTACAAAAAAGCATCTACCATTGAATTTATAAGCATTAGATTTCCTTACCAGTTTCCTCTGGTCAGATGAGTTATGCATACCGATTGTCTGATCTTCATTTGTAGTATCGAAGCTTTCACCTTGTACAAATCCAAGTCCTCTAGAATCATCATGTTGCCTTTGTCTTTTCAATAAGGCATCCAACTATGTAGCACTAATCTTGATTTTTTCTTTAAACTCACTTGCAGTCATTAGATCATCTCTTAAAGTAGTTATTTGTCTTTCAAGATCTTGTTCATTATTCTGGGAGTGTACCAAATCAGTTCTCAACAAATTATTCTCATGAGTTAATCTGCCACATTCATCAAATTTGTTCTTTAGAGATATAACAAGATTTTCTTCCTTCTTCTTTATGTCCTCAATATCTTTTGATAACCTCATAGTCAGGTCTTGCATTCCATTCTTCATGAGCATGTTTGCTTGACTCAGTTTCTGACATTGTTCCTTAAGTGCATTTTTCTCTTCATCGTCCCAGTTTTGTAAAAGTTCCTTTCTCTTGGCTTGAGTAGATAATAACCTTTCTTGTAGGACAAGAATGAATTCATTGGTAGAATTCAATTCATCTTGCAATTTTAAATTCTTCATCCTTTTAACGTCATAATCCTCAAGAGCCATCTCAAGTTGCTTCTTGATAGCCATGTTCAATAATTTTGATTTTAGGATCTTCCTCAAGTTGTTAAAATTCTTCCGAGGAACCAGGCTCCAATACCAATTATTGGGATCCAAGAACACTAAGAGGGGGGAGTGAATCAATTTTCTACTAGTAAGATGTGATTTTACCCTTTTATAACATACACATATAAACCAGTAAATGAAGAAACATATAACTTGATGCAAATAAACCATCCACATAAATGAACACCATAACACAAAAAATTTATACATGAAAAGCCTCAAAGAGAAAAAACCATAGTGGGATTTGTGACCCACAATATTAGTTCATTGGCCATATGAAAGATATTACGTAAAATGGGGGCTTGCACATGCAGGAAGGCACATTGCTCATCACAAAAGAGTCTCATTGACTACAAGCTTTTGCTGAAATAAAACAGTAATAATGAACTCACAAAATGCATCTGCTATGCAAAAAAGAGTTTCTGTTATTGTTCTTCTCTGTACCAGTTCATAAACCTTGAATAGTTCTACCGGTATCTCCTCTTCTCCAAGAATTATTTCCAAACTATCTACAGATCATTGCATGATATAACATTCACAAATGATCTACATACATATACTTCACATTACACAATCTCCTATATCCTTATTACAATCTGTCACATTACCTTCTTTGTTTATGATGACCTTAACAAACTGACCTATATACCCTTCACAAAAAATATGCCTTATGTCAACTTACAATGCATTACAAAAGATATAAAATGTCGGCCTTAATAATTATAAAATAATTTTTATAAATAAAACTTCCTTCGGGTCCAAGGCTGATGTCAGCTTCATCGAAGTGTTGGATGTCGGTGTCGGTGTCAGTGCTGGTGTAACCCTAGATTCTCCAATGTCGATGTCTATCGGTGTATGCCAATGTATGCTTCCTTATTATTCTTGTTGCTAAGTTACCATGTTGCCATGTTGCCATCAATGACAACATATGAATCCAATGAGTGTCAATTGCTAACAAAAAATTTAGAGGCCTCCCCACAAATTTCATCATCTTTCAACAACGTCCTATCACCCACCACCAACTTAGAAATCTTGTTGGCCTCTTTATGTTTAAAAGTAGTTAAATGGAAACATCTTGTATTTTTGTCCCCGACAAACAACCATAATGCTCTAGACCTTTGCTTCCAAAAGACATCTTCCCTAGAAATGATTTCATGGTATTTCTTCAAAATATCATTCTCCCTTTCCAAAGAACAGGAAGACTAACGTTCATCCTCAATCTTGTCCTGAATATCTTTAAGTTCACATTGAATATTAGATTTAGAAGGAAAAAGGTTACCAAACACATCTTTATTCCATCTTCTAATATTATCTTTCACAAATCTGATTTTTTTGACAACCCTGAACATATTAGACCCATCCACTACAATATTCCTCCACTGCTTAATACTATCTTCCAGCTATGGGTGGGACAACCACATCATTTCAAACTTAAAGGAAAATTTTATCCTACCATCAATAGCCTCAACAACAAAAGAAATAGGGAAATGATTGGATCCAACCTTGGGGATGGTCGTAAGAGAGAAAACATACTTTACCAACCAATTATTAGAGATAAGGGAATGGTCGAGACCCACTTGGATCAAATCATCACCTGCTCTCCTATTTATCCAGGTAAAAGAGGCACCTTGAAGATCAACATCATGTACAGAATGAGCATCAATAAAATCCATCATCCAACCGACTATCCACTTGGATTTGAGAGCCTCCAAAATTTTTATAATTATGAAGGGGAGTATTAAAATCTCCCATAATAATCCAATTGTCATTACAATGCTTGGAGCAATGAGCCTCCAAATTCTCCCAAAACTTATTCCTAGTCACTTTAGAATTGGGAGCATAGATATTAGAAAATACCTAGGAAAATTCATCCCTAATATGATGAAATCTGATAGAGACAAAATTGGTATCCACTTCCAAAATTTCACCCTTAATATAGTTGAGATTCCAAAAAATAGCAGTCCCACCCAAGGCCCCTTCATAACTACTACCAACAACCCCACAATACTTGAAAAACTTCAAATTTTCCACCTTTTCCTTAACCATTTTAGTTTATTGAATAAGGACAACATCCGGATTATGATCCCTTACCATATTATGAATAATATCATGTTTATGGGGCACATTGACTCCCCTTATGTTCTAGGAAATGAATTTCATTTTTTACCAGGAGAACATACCTCATAGATGGTTCGTTGACTACCATCCGCTATATTACATCAGAATTCCTGATCTCTAATCCATTTAGTAGATTTCCTACCAGGATTGGCATTTAGGGTACCAGTATCAATTTTACACTTCTTCCTAGTAGAAACACCAACTTGTGAAGCCCCAACATTTTATCCAGATTTCGTAGAATTCTTTTTCTCCACTTGAAAAAATGGGACTTCACCCCCCAAAACTGCCTGATTAGGCACATTATTTTCTTTCCTCGATTGTGGGGGACCAATCCCACCACCATACTCCTTTCGATTATTCTCAACTAAGATTTGAGAAAGAGGGGGCCTCTCCACCTCAGGGTGGGTGGATATCACACACTCCACAGATTGAGAACTCGAAAAATTCAAGGAAATATTTTAACCCTCCATTTCCAAATGCTTAGGACTAGTTAAAGTAACCCCTCCAGCAATGTTACCTTCATCTATCTCTCCATCCTCAAGTTGCTGGTCAGAAATATTAGGCTTCAAACAATCTTCAACAATACATTGCTCCAATTTATTAGTACCATCATCACTATTTCTTTCTTCCATTTCTCTATCCTCCTTCTGCTGGTCTAGAGTCTTCAACTTCGGACTATCCTTAGAACCACCTTGCTCTAACTGAATTAGAACAATAGTAGAAGATCCATCTAGACCCCCTTGACCAAAATTATCCTTAGAAATAGGGATGTCATCCCCAATCTAAACCCCCTTAGATGATATAGGACAAGTCTCAACTGCACTAGCATCCTCCTTATTTTTCTCTCTCCATATCTATTGTCGAGGGCCACTCTTGGGGACAACATTCTTGTTGGTCTGTAAAGGACATTTCTTAGCCCTGTGCCCATATTTTTTATAATGAAACAAAACAAATGACATATTCTTAAATTCCACTGGTTGAGTCCATTTCCCCAACTTAGAAATGATATCCACTGAGGACGGGAGATCAGTATTCTGACTAATACAAACACAGATCCTAGCGTAAACTATTCTTTTCCTAGCCATCATCATTGGTTAAATAGATAAGAGTTGTCCAAAAGAGCAGGCCAAGCCCTTAAACACATCCTTATGCCAAAATTCCAAGGGAAAGCCAGACAGCCTAACCCAAACATGAGCAAAAACAAAAATACCATCATTCAGATCAATATTGGGAGACCAGCGCTTCAAATCCAAAGAGGTCTTCCCAATAACCCAAAGGCCTCCACAAAGAACATCAGACAAGTCTTCTTCACAAGAAAAGGAAAAGGAGAAAAAGCCTTTTGGCATAGCTATTATTTCAATCTGACCTTTCAAGCATCATTTCTTTTTGGCAAAAGCTCTAACCAAATCAATGTTAGGCCTAGGGCCCATGAAATTTCCAACTAATGATAAAGCCATAATAGATATGTTATGATCTAACACCTGATAGGCAAGAACAATCACAAAATACCCAGAAGTCGACTTTAAAATATTGCTAATAGTAGGGAACGTCGACTTACCACCAGGTTTAACACCAAAGAGGGAGGACCAAGGTTTGTCAGAACCCAAACCACCTTATCACTAGAGCCCCTACCAAGGTTATCTGGAGTCCCCCCATTTTGTAGGTCCCCATATTCAAAATTCGCATCTTCACCCTGACCATCTCATATCTTTTCACCACCTTGTCTCACCTGCTGTCCTTCATGTCCAAAACTAGCAACAATCCCTAGCAAATTTGGCATGATCGAAGGAGTAGGTTGTCCACCCAAGTTCCCACTCAAACTTCCCATTCAAAAAATGTGATGTTACCTCGCATGACCTTTCCATTTTGAATTTCTACAGTGTGGGATAGGGTGGGCCACCTTTCTCTTTATCTCTTGTTTCCTTGCACGATAACCACTCTTCCAACTATTATGTTGTAGGAGAGAAAACATGTCATGTTATTGATATCCCATGTCACCTGTCATGGATAGCAATAACTTGCATATTATGTGCAACCTGATGCAGCAGAGTGCAACTAACATGACATGCTAGTCAAACTACAACCAAACTTTTTCTGATTCAAATCAGCTTGCCCAATGCATTCACCACACTTTGACTAGTGTCTTCTTTGTCTAAATGTAACTGCACTTGCTCTTTATGTTTCTCTATTGGTATTAAGGATGTGTTGCATTGGTTTTGTCATTGATGCCAACACTTATCCTTCTGGAGATCTTTGGCTATGATAAACTGGCACATTATGTTTAGTGACTTATGCACAGTCATGGGTATTCGGTTCACCGACACGTTATACTATTCACCAACACTGAGGATGACTTGTTATCATTTGGAGATCACTTGGTTATGTTGAAGACATGGTTTGGACACTTGATTTTGGTATTTTGGTTATTGGTCTAATCGAGCTGACATATTTGTTGTTACTAACAAATTGGTCTAGGTTATGGACCAGCACATGTTATCTACTTCAGATCAGCATGACACGTTATGGAGATGATTTATTCATTGGATATTATTGTAATTGTATTGATCTGACATGGTGCATCGCATCTTGACTCATTTGTAATTGATTTAATTGTAATATTCTTAATTAGCCGACCTACACATTTGGTCCTAGGTTTTTTTATATATGTAAGATCTCATTTGTGAGATAAAGTAAGTGAGGTAATAGGTAGAAGGTATATGGTTATGGTATTGTATGTGTGAATATAGAATATCATATGAGCAGACTACAGTGAAGGTGATTATCAGAGCTTAATCGGTACTGAATCTAGCATTGGAGATGCTACTTCGAGAAGTACATCATCATTAGATTTAATCATCCAATTGTAGTCAGTGTGACTCCTATTTTGTGATTGAGTAGTGAGCTCTAGCCAGTTGGCCTTTCTGCATGTGCAGACCCCAGTTGTACACACATACTATTTGCAGTAGTATCATCTAATTGTGGGTAAGGTTTCCCATCGTGGTTTTTCCCCTTATAGGATTTCCACATACAAATCTCTATCTTATGTGTTGTGGATGTTGTTTCTCTTTCTGTTTCATGCATTAAGTTTCACCAATATTGATATTAATTGTTAATCTTTCAACCTGCATTAAATTTGGTTTATCGGTATTATGTATCAAGTTTGACTAAATTATATTTGTGTTAAAATTAATAGATAACTGATTCAACCCCCCCCCCCTCTCAGTTGCCTCCGGGTCCTAACAATTGGTATCAGAGCTAAGTCCTCTTTTTGCAGAAGTTTGACAACTTGAGAAGATTCTATGGCAACTAACTTTTTCAAGAAGGATAGTCTGAAACTTGATGGAACTAACTAAGGTATATGGAAGATCAGGATGGAGACACATCTTAATTGCATTGGAAAAGACATATGGGATGTTACAAAGAATGACTATGTTAGTCCTACACCGAATCAACCTAATCCACCAACATTGGGTAAGGATCAAGAGAATGATTGCAAAGCAAGAGAAGCACTTTTGAGTGCCTTGTCAGATCAGCAAATCATGGGATTATCAGATCGATCTACTGCTAAAGCTATTTGGGGTAAATTGGAAACATTGAATGAAGGTGATACCACTATAAAAATTGCAAAATTGGAATGCTTTCAGGTCAGGTATGAAAATCTAAAAATGGAAGAAAATGAAAGAATTTTTTCTTTTATGGAAAGGGTTAATGAAATTGTTTTGGGAATACAATGTTGTGGAGGTTTCTTAAGTGAAGATGAGATTGTTTCTAAATTTTTAAGAGCTCTACCACTGGCATATAAAATAAAAGTAACTGCTATTAATGAGTTGAGAACAATGCCTAATACATCAGTATCTAGACATACCATGGTTGGAAAACTTTCAGCATTTGAGCTTGAGGAATTTGGTCCTATTTCTACAATTAAGATAGATTTAGCCTTCAAAGCATCATCATCTGCAGCATCTTCATCATCAACTAAAAAATCTGATTGGAAATAACTTTATGCAAGAGAACTTGAAGATATCAGGAGGGAAAATGAAGAGTTGGAAGAACTTGAAGCACTATTTGCAAGGAAAATGCCTAAAGGTCCTATTGGAAGTAAGTATGAAGGTAAAGAACCATTTAAATGTTTTAACTACAGTAAAGTTGGTCATATGCAATGTAGATGTCCTAATAGACATGCAATATTAAGAGAAGAAGCTAAAAGAACATATAAGCCTAACCCTGAATATCAAAGGTATAGATTTAAGAAAAATAGAGACAAATCATGCTACTATGCTGATGAAGGAGTTACTGATGATTCTGATGAAGAACCGACAGACAATGGATGGGCTTTTGTTGCAATAATAGAAGATCATCTGACACCTACTATTCCACTGGTAGAGTAGGCCCTAGCAGCTAAAATTGAAGAAAATGATGAATGGATTATAGATTTCAGATGTTCACATCATATGACTGGTGATAAAAGCAAATTCTTATCTTTTCAGGATTATAATGGAGGTCTAGTAAGATTTGGGGATGACAAAGCTTGTTTGATCAGAGGAAAAGGCACTATATCTTTTGATGGTAAGCACAATACTGACAATGTTTATTATGTTGAAGGTTTGAAGCATAATCTTTTGAGTGTTGGTCAATTAGTTGAAAAGGGATTTCAGTTACAGTTCAAGAATGGTAAATGCAAAATCATGAATAGAACTGGTTTGGAGATTGCAACCGATAATCAACAAGAGGTAATATCTTTCATTTGAACAACAATGAAAAGACATGCTTGATTGCACATATTGATGGAAGTTGGTTATGGCATAAAAGACTTTGTCATGTAAATTCTGATTGTATTATAAAAATTAGTTCATCTAAGGCAGTAAGGGATTTACCTAAGATTTAAAAACCTCATAATCCAGTATGTAAGGAATGTACAATGGGAAAGCAAGTTAGAACAACTTTTAAGAGTATTTTTGATAAATCTAATAATGTTCTTGATCTAATTCATACTGACTTGTGTGGTCTGAGAAGAACAAGAAGTCTACAGGGAGATAGATACTTTATGATAATCATTGATGATTATTCTAGAATGTGTTGGGTTACTTTTCTCAAGGAGAAATCAGAAGCTTTTGGGAAATTCAAACTATTCAAGGCAATGGTAGAGAATGAAACCAGTAAGAAAATTAAATGTTTAAGATCAAATCAAGGAGGTGAATTTACATCTAAGTAGTTCAATACATTCTATGAAGTGAATGGAATCAAAAGACAACTATCAGCACCTCAGACACCTCAGCAGAATGGAATTATGGAAAGGAAGAACAAAACTATTCTGGATGCAGCTAGAAGCATGATATCTAAAGAAAATATACCTCATGTGTACTAGAGAGAAGCAGTGAATATGATGGTTTACACTTTCAATAGAGTTCACATCAAAGGTGAAACTAGTAAGACACTTTATGAATTATGGTTTGGTAATATTCCCACTCTTAAATACTTCAGAATATTTGGAAGCAAGTGTTACATTAGGAGAGATGCGTATATTGGTAAATTTGATCCTAGAAGTGATGAAGGAATATTTCTTGGTTATTCATCTAAGAGAAAGGCATATAGATGTTTTAATAAAAGATTGCAAAAAATCATTGAGAGTGCAAATGTGAAGATAGATGAACAATTTAGAGGAAATTCTAGGTCCATGGATTATGAACCTGTAGTTGAGATGATCACAAATGAACCTATATAGAGTACACTGGTACAAAATGTTGATCCAGTCACACCGTCATCATCATAGAATTCTACAGTGACTGAAGAACAACAACAAGTAAACACACCCAGGTATGTAAGGCCGAATCACTTTGAAAGTTAGATAATTGGGAATAAATATCAAGGAGTTATGACAAGAGAAAGACTGGAAAATGAAGAGGTATGTTTAATTTCTCAAATTGAACCAGCATATGTCATTGAGGCATGTGAAGATAAACATTGGATTAAAGCTATGGAAGATGAATTGGAACAAATTGAAAAGAACAGAAAGAGGGAATTTATTACAATGAAACCTTTGCACCAGTAGCTAGAATTGAGGTAGTCAGACTATTTCTTGCATTTGTAGCCCACAAGAACTATAAAGTATATCAAATGGATGTAAAATGTGCATTTTTGAATGGTGATCTTGAAGAGGAAGTTTACATTGAACAACCTGATGGATTTTCATTGACAAATGATAAAGATATGGTTTGCAGATTAAGGAAATTTTTATATGGATTGAAGCAAGCTCCTAGAGCTTGGTATGCTAGATTGGACAAATATCTTTTGAAGCTTGGTTACACTAAATGTAATACTGACAACAACTTATATTTCAAAGTGACTAATGAAGACATCTTGGTTATTGAAGTTGTTGTTGATGACATAATTTTTGGAGGAGAAAATGGATCATGTAAAGACTTTGTTAATAAGATGCATGAAGAATTTGAAATGTCTATGATTGGAGAGATAAAATTCTTTTTAGGATTGTAGATTTCACAGACTGATAAAGGTATATTGATATGTCAAACAAAGTACTTGAAGGAATTATTGAAGAAATTTGGTATGGAAAACTCTAAACTGGTAAGCACTCCTATGACTACAACTGATAAATTGTCATTGAAAGTTTAATTAGCTCATTTTAATCCGACAAGATATAAATCTATGATTGGAGGTTTACTATATTTGACACAAATAAGACCTAATATAATGAATGTAGTATGTATTGTTTCAAGATTTCAGAGTAATCCTAGAGAAAATCATGAATCAGAAGTGAAAAGGATTTTCCGGTATCTACAAGGCACAATAAATCTTGGTTTATCGTATCCTAAAGATGAAAATTTTGATTTATGTGCATACACTGATGCAAATTGGGTAGGAGATGTAGATGACAGAAAGAGCATCACCAGCGGGGCATTCTTTCTTGGTAGCAAATTGATCTCATGATTGAGCAAGAAATAGAGTTGTACATCATTATCAATAGCAGAATCAAAATATGTTGCAGAAACAACTAACTGTACTCAGGTATTATGGATTAAGAAAATGTTGAAGGACATAAAGGTAAAATGCAAAGAACCTATAATCATTTATTGTGATAATTCGGCAGCAATTGATATATCTAAGAATCTGGTATTTCACTCTAAAACTAAACATGTTTCTATCAAATATAATTTTCTGAAAGAGAATGTTGAAGCAAAAGAAGTGAGATTGGTTTATGTGAATACTAAAGAGCAGATTGTAGATATCTTTACTAAGCCTTTGCCCAAGGAAACTTTTGAATATCTTAGAGAATAGCTTGGGGTTATACCCTCACCGGTAGAGACTTGGCATTTGATGATTGACATCAAACTGATAGAATTAACACAGAAAACCTTTTTCCGACTTTGATGGAGGAGAGCTATTTTTCAAGGGGAGTAGCTGGATATTATGTTGGTTGTATATTCTGGTACTTGTATTGCTTTGGATTTGATGTCAAAGAGGGAGAGATATCTATGGAAAAAAATGCATTATCCTTTGGGGAGAGATTATTCATTGGGGGAGAGATATATACTCTCTACATTGGCTTTTTGATCTATTCTAGAGATTGTTGGTTTTTGGTTTTTGGCATTCTGTTTTGGCACTTAGATGTTTTTCCATCTTGTGTTGCCATCAATGCCAAAGGGGGAGATTGTTGGTATTATGGATGTGTTGCATTGGTTTTGTCATTGATGTCAACACTTATCAACACTTATCCTTCGAGAGATCTTTGGTTATGATGAACCGACACGTTATGTTTAATGACTTATGCACAGTCATGGGTGTTTGGTTTACCAACACTGAGGATGACTTGTTATCATTTGGAGATCACTTGGTTATGTCGAAGACATGGTTTGGACACTTGATTTTGGTATTTTGGTTATTAGTCTAAAAGGGTTGACATATTTGTTGTTACCGGCAAATTGGTCTAGGTTATGGACTGGCACATGTTATCTACTTCAGATCAACACATGTTATGGAGATGATTTATTGATTGGATATTATTGTAATTATATTGAGCCGACATGATTCATTGCATCTTGACTCATTTGTAATTGATTTAATTGTAATATTCTTAATTAGCCGACCTACACATTTGGTCCTAGGTTTTGGTATATATGTAAGGTCTCGTTTATGCGATGAATTAAGTGAGGTAATAGGTAGAAGGTATATGGTTATGGTATTGTATGTATGAATATAGAAGATCATATGAGAAGACCATAGTGAAGGTGATTATTAGAGCTTAACCAGTACTGAATCCAGCATTGGAGATGCTACTTTGAGCAGCACATCATCATTGGATTTAATCATCCAATTGTACTCAGTGTGACTCCTATTTTGTGATTGAGCAGTGAGCTCTAGGCAGTTAGCCTTTCTACATGTGCAGACCCCAGTTGTACACACATACTATCTACACTAGTATCATCTAATTGTGGGTAAGGTTTCCCACTCTAGTTTTTCCCCTTACGCGGTTTCCACGTATAAATCTCTATGTTATGTGTTGTGGATTTTGTTTCTCTTTCTATTTCATGCATTAAGTTTCACTGGTATTGATATTAACTATTAATCTTTCAACTGACATTAAATTTGGTTTATCGGTATTATGTATCAAGTTTGACTAAGTTATATTTGGGTTAAAATTAATAGACAACTGATTCACCCCCCCTCTCTCAGTTGCCTCCGGGTCCTAACCTTCTTTATGTGGCACTTGTCATCTTTGTATCTTTGTCCTCTGAATGTTGATATCAATGACCATCGAATGCCAACAATAAGAACCTTCTTCTCACACTTCTTCTCTACCTATGAAAGATGTATACATTCAACGCGTATACATTCAAATTCTCATCCATACAACCAATTACAAAGATGTTACATTTATTTATACATGACATCAACTCTTCACAAGGTCAGTTCAACACTCACAATCTAATTACAAAAATATAAGCACACGTGCTACAATATCACATGCAGACTAAGCAATGTTGGCTAAGACATAGCATGGACCCATATCACACGCCTCAAATGCAAAACACCTTCAATAATTATATATTGAACATCCACAACACACTACTATCATGCCCAAAATTTTGGGCAAAAATAAAATAATTTTTTATTTTTTTTAAAATAACATAAATACATTAAATAATCTACATTTAAAATAGAATAAATAAGTTTTGTCTTAACTAAGGGTTAACTCTGGGTTAAATAGAATGGTTTACTAAGTTGATCTAATTCAACTCTATCATTATAGCGTTAATATTTAGAGTAGACTAATTATTCCCTAAAAGGGGGCCATCACAGCTTAATTAATTAATTAAACTAAATCACTTAATTTTCTCTAATTAAAATTTCTCCAATAATAAATCAAGAGATATTAATTATCTCAACAATATTAAAATACTCAAGGCTATATAAAATGATTTTAACTCATATTAAAATAATTAATTGAGCAAACACGAATTCGCTTTTAAATTGAACTAATAGAGTTAACCGAATCAGATATAATATTAGATTAATAAATTCATTTTTTATTAAAGTCAAATTTAAATCCCCTTAGATATTTAAATCTCAACTATTAAATATTTGGGCAACAATGACCTCATAGGTTAAAATTTTACATTATACATTTAATAAATTCCATTAATATATTCCCCAAAAGAATTTTAACCCAACAACCATATTTAAATATATATATATATGAGAATTAGCATATATATATATATATGTGTGTGTGTGTGTGTGTATACTTTACTCATATTTTTCTAAATAAAGTCTATATTAAAAAAAAACTAACTTTACCCTAGTCAATAATAGAAATTATTTATTTCTACATATTGACTATAGACAAATGGGGGGATAATTGTTTTCAAACTTTGAAAATAATTTCCCCCTCATTTCATTTTATTTAATATTTTAATGTGAACCCTAACAAGAGTTGATTTATCTTTTATAGCAACTCTTTTCTTATTTTCTTTTATTTCCTGTCAAGCTAACCCTAACCCGAAATTGGGTTAGGGTTGCTTGTTCTTCTCCCTTTTTTTTTTGTGTGTGTGTGTGCAGCTGAAGGAGATGAACTAGGGCTGCTTTCATGGGAGGCCTAAGGGTTCTTGGAGGCAAAGGAGGGAGAGAGGCGACATATACAATGGGAACCACAAAAGTTAGGAGATGGGGCGACAGGTTTAAGTGGTCGTCGGTGATGCCGCGACGCCCTCAGTGGGACGCCCCACTGGTTGGGTTGTGGCCCACACAGCGGCCTTGGCCGCTATGTGGGAGTCACGGACCACTGGGTGGCCGCGGTGCCCGCCAGAGGGATGCCCCACTAGGTGGGTCGCAGTCCACATGGTGGTCGTAGCCTACATAGTGGTGCGGTCCACTGTGGGGGTCGCGGACCACCCAGTGGTCGTGGCCCATGGGGTTTCCAATACCCCCCTTTTTTTTCTTTCGTGTATATTTTTTTTAAACAACTTTACTTAAAAATAGAAAACATTAAAATGTATTTATTTTTTAAAATATATTTATATATATATATATATATATATATATATGTGAATACACTTTTAACTGTGAGGATGAACATAACTCTGGTAAGAACCAGAAATCTAAAAAAAAATGACAGTATTTCATTTCCAGAATATAATGTATCAAATAAGTCTATATATATATATATATAGATGTATACATTTACATAAGCATATTCTTTTTTATATTTATAGCAGCATACTTGTCTATTTTGTATTTTTTTTCTTCTTTAAAAAAAATAGCAACTTAGTTTTATATATAAAACTATAGGCATTATCTCTTGTAAAAATATATATATGTGTAGCGTCGTAAATTGTACGCACTTGCTAAGGCAATACAATTTCACACCTAGTTTAGCACCCGCCTTGGTGCAGTTTGCATTTTGCATTGCATTTCCCCTTTAGCACTTAATTAATCAAATTAATTAGGTCTAAGGTCCTATTTCATCATCCTCCACATCATAAAGTCGGGCCCTTTCGTTAAAGTGTGCCCCTTTTCAAGTTATTCCTCCAATACATCATCTAATCAAAAACCCTAATTAAGTCCTATTTCGAACTTGGGGGCTTGATTTCGGGGGTCAAAACATCTCAAAATCACCTGTAACTTCGGGATTCTCTCTAAAATCATCATATCTGACGGCCCTGAAAATTTGGTGAAAAGTTGCCGGGACCATGGCGCCCGGAGTGCACACGGTCCCGGACATTTTTCCCGAAATTTAAGGAGCATGATCCAATCATAAAATAAAGCTTAACCCCAAGAAATTGGTGGGATATTCAATCTCTAGGTCGGCCAAAAGTTGGAATTAAGACCTAGGGTTTCATACATAAGAGCTCTCTTTCTTCATTAGAAGGGATGGGAATTTTGTTTTTAGGAACCTCATATGCAGTGAAAGAGCAGATCTTTGAAGACTTAACAACTTACAACATCCCTCTATCAAGCATTTATCAATTCCATTCATCCATTTAGGGCTTGGAAGACATTGAAGAACAATAGGAGATTACCGACTGAAGATTGGCTTGTACCCCTCCCTTGAGGGTTGGGTATGATTTCATGTTGTTTTCATGTCTTTGCATAAGCTTCAATATCTCATTTATTCATGCTTTAGATCACTTTGCATCTTGATTTAGAGCATTTACATTATCATTTACAAGCAATTAGGGTTTACTTTCTAGGTTGCTCTAGTTTGCTTACTTGCATTTTAGATCTTGCACACACACAAGGTCTGCACACACATTACTTTTACAATACAACTTGGCTATTCATGGAGGTGGAAATCACCGAAGCGGGGGTTTGACTAAGGCAAAACCCTATATAGCCACCCAAACACCCTTTTCAGATATAAATGCAGGTTTCGGGACTCGGACGACGCCGCAGGTTACAGATCCGGGAAAAGCAGGTCGAGATCGCACTCCACACCAAATTGTAGAGAAGAATACCAGGACAGGGGCGTGGGGCACCCTGGTCTTGTCAGGACAGGGGCGCTGGGCACCCTGGTCCCTGGGACAAAGGCGCTGGGTGCCCTGGTCCTCCTGACAGACAGGATTTCAGATAGTTTTCCAGAGTGCAAAACAACAGTTTCAGGTGTAGAATCAGGACAGTGGCGCCCGCGCCCCCGTCCCGAACATTTCTACTTAGATTTTGACTCCGGGTATGCATTTGCATTCTTGTTTTATCCTTGTGTTTACAGCTTTCCATTGTTTAAGTTCAATTCTGCAATCTTGTTGTTAGCTCATACTTGCATTTTAGGGTTAGGAATTGAACTTGCATAATCTTACCTTTCAATTACAACGAAGGAATAGAAATCCTAATAGGTAGCCCGTGGCTCTCTCTTTCACAAAAAGAAGTAGCCAATTGTGTGATACCTCTAGGCTCTTTCGTATTCCGTAATGTGTGACAAGAGGTAGGATTAGGGCCTGATAACCTAGTCTCGCTTTTTCCCCCACACATTTTGGTGAACCCGACGTGAATCTATCATTGCTTCTTCTTGCATTGCATTTATTAGATCTAGATCTAGATTTAGTGTGTTTTCATTTCATTTTCATTAAAAAGAAAGAAAAAAAAAGAGAGTGTTCCTTTTGCATTGTGTGTTTAAATTTCATGCAACTTTTATTTCAAAATGTCAGACTTTTATTTGCAAAATGTTCATGCTTATGATGATTATTATGAGTATAGCCAGGATGAATTAGATGAAGCTTTAGATGAGTTTTTGAACCCTAAAGATGCCAAACCTTCATTTTACCAAAAACTCATAAACCTTGTTACTATGCCATTTCGTTGTGATGAGAAAGATAAGTTGAATGAGTCCTCTCAAGGGTACATTCCTATCCACTCTTCCACTGAATCTAGTAACATGGTTGTTTTCAATAATCCCCTCTATGAGGAGATGTCTCCTTTTGAATCAAAAGATAAACCTTTTAATAGATATGATCATGCTTTGTTGGATGATTCTCTTGATGACTTTGTGGCTTTATCGAAATCTTTAAACAAGAACAAGACTTCTAAATTGGTTAACATGATAAACTTGAATGAGCATAAAAAGCCTCTCTTTGAAGTCCAAGGTGCTTATCCTTCTCCCACCTTTCAAGTTCCTAAATCACCTCTCCTTACTATCCAGGGAGGGTATGATCATGATTCCTTTCATACTCCGAATAAACCAATCATCACTGTGCAAGGAAGAAAACCTATAAGTCCTTATAATTATGCCAAGCAAATAACTAGAGAGAGTTATCATGCGATTGCCCATACTTATCATACCAGAAATAATAGGCAGCCTACTCCTCCTCCTATTATTCCAGTTTCTCTTCCGAATCCTCAACCAATTCTTCCACAAGCTCCACGTATTTCACAAGTTCTTAGCAAGGAATATGATCTCATAGAACAACTTAAAGCTACCCCTGCTAAGATATCCCTTTGGGATTCGATTCAAACTTCTTCCACTCATCATGGAATGTTACAAGATGCCTTGAAAGATTTGAATGTTCCTCCACCGAATACATCTAGTAATATAGCATCTTTGGTTAACTCTGTGATGAATCCTAAAGTTCAAATTGTGTTTACCCAAGATGAGTTGCCTACTAGTGAAATTCAACATCAATATGATCCCTTGATGATTGTGGTTATCATGAAAGACACTGCTATAAGACGAACACTAGTAGATAATGGCTCTGGTCTTAATGTGTGTAGCATTAATCTTTTGCATAAGATGAATGTGGATACATCCCTCATTGAGCCGGACTCTCATCCTATTCGAGGCTTTGATAATGTGGCTAAAACTTCATTAGGTACTATCACCTTACCTATCATAGTGGGGCCTATTACTTTGCCTACTCCTATCCATGTTATGTCAGGAAATCTAACATACATCTTGTTATTAGGGAGACCTTGGATTCACAGTATGCAAGCTGTCCCCTCTACATTGCATAGACAAGTTAAATTTATCTATAACAATAAGACATATACCTTGATAGGTGATACTAATTTCCAAGCTTGTTTACAAACATCCACTTCCAAAGGGGGTTCTTCTAAGCCGTCCTCATCTAGTGATGACTCTTTAAACAAGATACCTATCGATGAATCCTCACTCTCTGATGATCAAAATTCTTTGGACGAGTCTGGAGCTCCTGAAGAAGACTCTTCTCGACTTGAAACTACACATAAGAAAGATTTTGATCCTGAGAAGGTTCTCGCAGACCACGATTGGGGATCCCTTGATTTTAATCCCACCTTTATAGGTGAATATAAGGTTCCTTCTAGAGAGCTTAAAGTTGAAAAGAAGGAAGAAGCTAAAAATTAATCAACATTACCTAAGCCTATGAGTAATAATTTTGTCGCCGCTTCTCAAACTTCTTCTCCTCACACCTCTAACTCTGAAGAGTTTGATTCTTTGTCTTATGAAAAACCGCCTTCTCTTTCTAAAATGGTTGATCATTATGGTTGTGGTTTTCGCATTTTTGCTAAGCATGGGTATCATGGAAATGGTTGTGGCACTCACGAACAAGGGATAAAAGTTCCTCTAGAGAATAATCTTCACAATTATGCCTTTGGACTTGGCTATAATCCCTGCAAGCATACTAAAGCTTCTAAGAGACCATGTATTAGTGTTAATACTATTTCTACATCTCTATCAATGCAACACCCTGAGTACATTGATGAGGATCCTTCGTGTGCTTGTGCTTTTGATGTTTTCCCTACCGATGATGCTTTAGCTGATTTTTTAGGAGCATATGATACTCTTCCTCGTTATCATCACAATAGGGGACTCCCTTATTGTTTGAACGCTGAAGCCTATTTTGGAAAAGAGATTGATAATGATGAGATTGTGAAAGAATTCCCTCAGTTAAAGGATACTCCTCAACAAAGTAATCTTCTCATAAGTGACACCACTAATGTTAAGATGGATCCTTGCAATGAAGAAAAAGTTATTAAAATTGGAAAATGTTTGGATGAAGAGGAACAAAAACAATATGAAGATTTATTGCATGAATTCCCCGAGATCTTTGCTTGGACATACTTTGACATGCCTGGTATAGATCCTAAGATTGTTACTCATAATATTGTCTTAGTCCCTGATGCTAAGCCCGTGAAAAAAAAGACTCCAAAAATGAATCCTAAGGTGGCTCTGCTTGTTAAGGCTAAGATTGAAAAGTTATTGGAGGTTGGATTTATCCGCCCTATTGATTATTTCCCATGGATTTCAAATATTGTCGTTGTGGCTAAACCAGATAATAAAATAAGAATGTGTACCGATTTTCGAGATTTAAATAAGGCTTCTTTAAAAGATGATTTCCCTCTTCCAAACATTGACATGATAGTTGATTCTACGGTAGGACATGCCTTGTTATCCTTCATGGATGGCTTTTCAGGATACAATCAAATTTTCATTAACCCTCAAGATCAATTCAAAACTGCTTTCACCACTCCTTGGGGTACGTTTTGTTGGATAATGATGCCTTTCGGACTTAAAAATGCCAGTGCAACTTATCAACGAGCGATGACCCTTATCTTTCATGATTACATGCATAAGATTTTAGAAGACTATGTTGATGATGTTTTAGCCAAATCCATTCTTCACATAGATCATATTAAGATCCTTCGTCAAATATTTGAAAGAATTCGTAAATATCACATGCGCTTGAATCCCCGAAAATGTGTTTTTGGTGTGGATAGTGGAAAACTATTAGGGTTCATAGTTTCGCATCGTGGGATTGAGGTGGGTACTAAGAAAATAGATGCTATTATCAACATGCCACCTCCTAGAAACGTGTCTCAACTCAAAATATTACAAGGAAAGATTCAAGCTATTCGTAGGTTTGTATCTCAACTTGTGGATCGTACTTTTCCTTTTACTCAACTTCTCAAAAAGAATATCACTTTTCAATGGAATGAAGATTGTCAGCAAGCATTTGAAGATTTAAAAATGTATCTGGCTAATCCTCCTATCCTTCGACTGGCTGAATCTTCTAAACCCTTCCTTCTTTATACGGTTGTGTCCTCTCATGCTCTTGCAGCATTATTGGCACAACATGATAAAGATGGTAAGGAGTGTCCGGTTTATTATATAAGTCGTACCTTACTCGATTATGAGACCCGATATTCTGTGATAGAAAAACAATGCTTGGCCTTGGTGTTTGCGACTCAAAATTGAGACATTATCTCTTAAACTCAGAAGTCCACGTCATGGTAAAGTTTGATCCTTTGAAGCATATTTTCTCTAAAATTGATTTATCAGGACGCCTAGCTAAGTGGGTTATGATGTTAACTAAATTTGACCTTAAATTTGTTTCACAAAGAGCAATTAAAGGGCAAGCATTGACCGATCACCTAGCTGAGGCCCCTTCACCTTTCTCCTTCCCTAACCTTGAGTCTTTTCCTGATGATTTCATTCTTTGTACAGAGAAAGATGAAACTTGGGAGTTATACTTTGATGGCTCTAAGTTTCGTACGGGATCGGGGGCAGGTGTTGTTCTGATTTCTCCTACAAAGAAGTCTATTCCCTTATCTTATCATCTCAATTTCCTATGTACCAATAACATTGCTGAGTATGAGGCTCTTATAGTAGGAATAAAGGCAGCCTTAGCTCTGAATATAAAACACATACATATTTTTGGAGATTCTCAACTGATTATAAGACAAGTAATAGGACTGTATCAAGCAAAACAAGACAAGTTATCACAATATAAAGACCTTGCTATCTCTTTGTTACAAAAATTTGATTCTTACACCATAGAACCTGTTCCTCGAAAAGATAATCGACATGCGGACGCAATGGCATGTGTGGCTTCTCATGTATCTTTAGAGGACCCTGTGGTTGATCTTAAATTTGTTATTCACAACCTTACTTCTCCAGCTATTGTAGATGATTCTAGCCTGGTGACATGTTGCGACTTCATAGACTCAGATGAATGGTACTCACATATCGTAAGATACTTGACTGATGGTACCTTTCCTGATTCCGCTAATAGGAACACTAGGGCTAGAGTTCACAAGTTGTCTGCTAGGTATATTATTCTTTCTAATGTTCTTTACCGAAGGGGTTATAACGGTCTTCTCCTTCGCTGTCTTAACAAATTAGAAATCCCTATTGCTCTTGAAGAGGTGCATTCAAGTGCCTGTGGGGGGCATTTTGGAGGTAAATCCTTGGTTCAAAGATTACTTCATATGGGATATTATTGGCAAACTATGCAGCAGGATTCTTTTTCATTTGTTAAGAAATATCATCAATGTCAACAACACAATAATTTGATTCATGCTCCTGCCCAAGAACTCCGTTCTCAGGTAGCTTCTTGGCCTTTCTCTGCATGGGGGTTGGATCTCATCAGTAAAATCTCTCCTCCTTCATCTCAAGGACATATTTTCATTATAACCACAACAGATTACTTTACAAAGTGGGTAGAAGCTGTTCCTCTTCGCTCCACTACAGCCGAAGTGATTTGTCGATTTCTTCTAGAAAACATTATTTCTCGATTTGGGATACCTTCCCCTATAATCTCTGATAATGGGACATCATTTAAGAATAAAGACGTGAAGCAATTCCTTGAGAAATATCATATTAAACATTGATTTTCTACACCATACTATCCTCAATCAAATGGTCAAGCCGAATCATCCAATAAAATAATCGAACAAATTCTTCGCAAAACCGTGAACAAGCATGGTAAGGATTGGAGTACTCAGCTAATCTATGCTCTTTGGGCCTACCGAATGAGTGTACGAATTTCCACGGGAACTACTCCTTATAATCTTGTTTATGGTGCTGATGCTATTATGCCTTTAGAATTAGAGATTCCATCACTTAGAGTTTCTCTCAAAGGTATAATAGATGATGACTCCTATAGAGAACAAAGACTTCAACAGCTTGAGATGCTTGATGAACGGCGTATAAATGCTCTTGAGCATATTCAAGCGTATCACAAAACTCTACAACGAAGCTATAATGATAAGGTTATTCAACGTTCCTTCTCAGTGGGTGACTTAGTGCTCTATGAGAATCAGCGCAATGTGAATGCCTTACCTGAAGAAAAGGGAAAATTCAGTCCTAATTGGCTTGGACCGTATATCGTTATTGAAGATTATGGATCAGGTGCTTACAAAATAGCGGATGTAGATGGTACGCCTCTTAAAGACCCTATAAACGCTATGCACTTGCGTAGATACTATGCTTAATGCCTCATTCCTTATCATTTATCTATTTCCTTTCTCGCTTTCTCAAAATTGGATAATATGTTAACATATCTTTGGTTAGAGCAAATAGAATTAAATGATGTTTTGTTTAATCTATATTGCTTCGTTCCTGACAAGCATGTGTCTTTACTTTATGGTTTGTCTTGAATTCATTTATGTAAATTACAAAAGATTTACATTTTCATTATGTTGACATATTATACAATGTTTTTATGTGTTAAGTTGAATCATGTCATGTTGTGTTTAAATTCAAACTAAATCACATTGGTTATATGATTCGTAGGCTTAATACATACTTTCTTCCTTATCATCAATATAGTACTTGATCAAATATTTTAATTAAGTCACACATGTATCAATTTAATCATGGAGCATTGAGAAATCAATCACATGGAAATTAAATTCGGAACATACATGTACACTTACCAAATGTATTAACTTTAATCACAATACACATTGTTTAGGCATTAAAGATAACATGTTTGAAATAAAGAAGCATGTATATATATATATATATATATGTGTGTGTGTGTGTGTGTGTGTGTGTGTGTGTGTGTGTGTGTGTGTGTGTGTGTGTGTGTGTGTGTGTGTGTGTGTGTGTGTGTGGATCAGTATACAAAGGTAGGTCCCTATACACCCAAAATATGACCTACCCTACATCATAAAATCATCTTCTATCCCTAGGGCTGGTGGCCGGAGAGTGACCACTAGATGCTCCCTCCTGATCCGGCCGTGCAGGTGGACCCATAGGCGTATACCGTGATATAGATCATGAATGGCTCCGAGAGGAACTCCTATGATCCCTATCCATAAGGATAGTGCGATACGAGGTAGCCTCGACCTGAGCTGCTACTAGATCACGTTGTGCTTGCTGAAGGTCCTCTGATAGAGCCCGCTCTCTCTCCCTCCATATCTCTACCTATACTCAAAATGGGGAAAACAAATCATCATGCCGACCCGCGTTCCCTTGAGGTCTATAAGCAACCTATGAGGAACTAGGGATCCACGCTGTCATGGAGATATCTGTCACTGCTTGCTGGATCAAGGAGCGCCACTCCTACACATTAGCTATAGCAGTGGAACAGATTTTGTATTAGTACCATTCTATATCATCAAAACATTAATCAATCAATATAAACCTACTATACCTGGATCTCCCTCGTGCCAGTAGGGATCGTGATATAGTAGCATCTGTGACTGGGAACTACTAGGCTCCCCATGCTCGAACAATCTGTGCACAATGGGTGTAGGCTGGCCCGTACTAGAAACAGGTCTCCGTATCACCTCATGTTCCCCCTTTTGGGAAATAAGAGGAGGATCTAGGGCTATGGTATCATCTCCTGAATGGTGGGGAGCAGCATCTGACCCCTCCTCCTCCTCGTCATCCCCATCCTCATCTGTATCCTCGTTCTCCTCATCATCATTTCTCTCCTCCTTGTCGTCATCCTCATCCTCCTCCTCCTCGGCACTAGGCTGATCTCCTATAGGCAGATCAGGATTTCCTGCCTCCTCATGACCCTCTCCCTCCTCTGACCTGGATCCCTGATCCTCATCTCGGTCTCCATGTCTCCATGGGCCCGGATGGCCTGTTAGATGATCTGGTGGAAAGATAGGCCTTGGGTATGATCTCATAAACCATGAGAGATACCTGCGCTATGCCCCAGGATCTGTAGCATAATCAGTGACCACATCCTAGTCGGATCCCTCTATATCTATGATCTCGATATTGTCTATCGTCGGTCTCGCTACTGCTCTGGGTTTGGGAAGGACTCGGGAGTGTCAAGTGTAGATGGGCACATTGGCTGGAATACACTGCTCTAGCCCGAACTGCCTCTATACTCGGTCAAAGTAGAATGGGACTATGATGTGGGGATATCATCCTCTTAGTAGGCGGTTCCTCTGTAGACATGCTAACTGTCTCTCCATCCCATCCCATCTGTGCATCCGTAGATATGGCCTCCACATGGTCACCTCAGCTGTCAATCTGTCAACTATCACTCTCCAATACAATAGATCTCCAAATCTCCACTCGCTGGTAAGTGGATAAGCAAATACCCTAGGTCGCTCGCTAGCCGTACTCATCGGATAGCCGACAGGCCTGGTGCATGTAAAGTGCTCAAATATCCACACCTGCAGAAGTGTGCATGTCATCAAGCTGCAACCCTGTCCAAAAACATACTCCTTGAGGTCGTGATAGAGATGTGCAAGCATACTCCGACCCCAGGCATATACTCTCCTGTGTCTCTCCATAGCCCTGATGCACCATGTGAGACCCCCATGCATGTGTTTACCTCGCCCGTTAGGGCAGACAGCTAGTGCAATGATGGCTATCATAAGACGTTTCATGAGGGGTACCTCTCCTGTAGGATGTAAGAGCCAGCTGACCATGATACGACCTCTCATCTCACTCACCATGACTCTCCCTATGCAATATACCTGCTCCCTCTGATGATCCTCTACTAACCGATCAGTCGCATATGTCATGGTAGCTCCTCTGATCGGTAGGCGAAGAATGCGGTACACATCCTCAAGTGTCACCATCATCTCCCCTACTGGAAGCTGGAATGTGCATGTATCAGGATCCCATCGCTCCATGAGTGCCATCAGCATCGCGGGATGAAATCAGATGACCGACATAAGAATCATAGACCACAAACCTACCATCGACAATGTGTCTCTCTCTGCCTGAGTAAGTCAGGGAATCTGATCTCGCAAACTGTGAAGAATCTACCCCGCCATGTGTTCTCTCATGTACGGGAGACCCTGCATCACAAAAACATAACTATAATCAGTACTCAATCATCAAAAATCATTCATGCAAACTGTCGAACATTGTATGCTAACCCTGGCATCTCTTGCCAAGTCCTGATTGGGACCATGGCGCCCTGTCAGGGACCATGGCACCCTGAAGGGACCATGGCGCCCTGAGGGGACCATGGCACCCCACAGGGACCATGGCACCCCACAGAGACCATGGCGCCCTGTGTGGGACCCACAGTCAGATTCCAGGGCCCACAAATGATCACAGAAAGTCAAATGCAAAAAATCAAAAGTCAACATTCAGTCAACTCACCTCGTCTAGTGGCTCATCATCGATCACGGCCTGTCGCAGGATCTCAATCCTCGTGGGACGCTCCGGTCGTCGTGAAGGCATGATGATGGCTATGTGGGCTCCGCTGCAATAGACAGTACTTAGGATCAATAAAGTGACAAATGCAAATGTCACTTTCAAAGGTATATACTTTCATTCTTTTACATTTACTTTCAAAACCCTAATTTTCCTCTATCACTCATTTCATCATAACTTGAGTTTGGGAGATGCAATTTTCGAACCATTTGTTGCATAGGAATCGTATTTTCGCTCCCCTACTCTCGGGATGTTCAAAAAAGTGCTTTGATGAAGCCTTTTCAGTGAACATCCCTCATCAATACTCTCTTACACAATTTGTCGTAAGTAAACATGCTACCCTGTTTCACCTCCCTAATAAGCAAGTCAAAACAGGGGGGGCATATAGCTACTCGCAAATTTCATCAATTTCCTTAGTAAGCATTAGGTGATTTTGTGATCTAATGTGTGTTTTGTAGGGTGTGGTTCCTAACTATGTACTGTAGATACCGCTGGGGGCTTCATTCGACAACTTATGGATATATCCTTTTTCAAATGATGTTTACTTTCTGTACTTTAGCTTGCATATGCACGTAGTACTCATATGACCGCTAAAGTGGGGGTTAAATGTAGCATCGTAAATTGTACGCACTTGCTAAGGAAATACAATTTCACACCTAGTTTAGCACCCGCCTTGGCACAGTTTGCATTTTGCATTGCATTTCCCCTTTAGCACTTAATTAATCAAATTAATTAGGTCTAAGGTCCTATTTCATCATCCTCCACATCATAAAGTCGGGCCCTTTTGTTAAAGTGTGCCCCTTTTCATGTTATTCCTCCAATACATCATCTAATCAAAAACCCTAATTAAGTCCTATTTCGAACTTGGGGGCTTGATTTCGGGGGTCAAAACATCTTGAAATCACCTGTAACTTCAGGATTCTCTCTAAAATCATCATATCTGACGGCCCTGAAAATTTGGTGAAAAGTTGTCAGGACCATGGCGCCCGGAGTGCACACGGTCCCGGACATTTTTCCCAAAATTTTAGGAGCACAATCCAATCATAAAATAAAGCTTAACCCCAAGAAATTGGCGGGATATTCAATCTCTAGGTCAGCGAAAAGTTGGAATTAAGACCTAGGGTTTCATACATAAGAGCTCTCTTTCTTCATTAGAAGGGATGGGAATTTTGTTTTCAGGAACCTCATATGCAACGAAAGAGCAGATCTTTGAAGACTTCAACAACTTACAACATCCCTCTATCAAGCATTTATCAATTCCATTCATCCATTTAGGGCTTGGAAGACATTGAAGAACAATAGGAGATTACTGACTGAAGATTGGCTTGTACCCCTCCCTTGAGGGTTGGGTATGATTTCATGTTGTTTTCATGTCTTTGCATAAGCTTCAATATCTCATTTATTCATGCTTTAGATCACTTTGCATCTTGATTTAGAGCATTTACATGATCATTTACAAGCAATTAGGGTTTACTTTCTAGGTTGCTCTAGTTTGCTTACTTGCATTTTAGATCTTGCACACACACAAGGTCTGCACACACATTACTTTTACAATACAACTTGGCTATTCGTGGAGGTGGAAATCATCGAAATGGGGGTTTGACTAAGGTAAAACCCTATATAGCTGCCCAAACACCCTTTTCAGATATAAGTGCAGGTTTCGGGACTCGAACGATGCCGCAAGTTATAGATCTAGGAAAAGTAGGCCGAGACAGCACTCCACACCAAATTGCAGAGCAGAATACCAGGACAGGGGTGTGGGGCACCCTGGTCTTGTCAGGATAGGGGCGCTGGGTGCCCTGGTCCCTGGGACAGAGGCACTGGGCGCCCTGGTCCTCCTGACAGACAGGATTTCAGACAGTTTTCCAGAGTGCAAAACAGCAGTTTCAGGTGCAGAATCAGGACAGTGGCGCCCACGCCCCCGTCCCGAACATTTCTACTCAGATTTTGACTCCGGGTATGCATTTACATTCTTTTTTTATCCTTGTGTTTACAGCTTTCCATTGTTTAAGTTCAATTCTGCAATCTTGTTGTTAGCTCATACTTGCATTTTAGGGTTAGGAATTGAACTTGCATAATCTTACCTTTCAATTACAACGAAGGAATAGAAATCCTAATAGGTAGCCGTGGCTCTCTCTTTCACAAAAAGAAGTAGCCAATTGTGTGATACCTCTAGGCTCTTTCGTATTCCGTAATGTGTGACAAGATGTAGGATTAGGGCTTGATAACCTAGTCTCGCTTTTTCCCCCACACAATATGTACATATGAGAATATATATATATATATATATATATATATATATATATTAAGTCTGCATTTACATTATTTAGAGAAGGTTATATTCAATAAACAGAATAGATTAATTTTTATTTTCATTCATTAACATGTAGTTTTCTTTTGATATGAAATAACATTATCTAGATTAGTCTATTTTCCACTTCACATGTTTTTTCCACATTTAAAGAAAAAAATATAACAACAATAAATGTATTTACAGAATAGTAAATATAGCATAAATGATTTTATTTACAGCTGCAATTAACATCTTCTAAAATCCATTTGTTTATTAATAGCAAGATGCATTGTAAGATTATATACCATTTCTAAGTTGCCTAATAATTTTTTTGGTTTAAATATAGATAGAAATAAATATTTCTCCTCTTTTATTAAAAACTGCACTACTAACATTTAGATGATTTCATTTCTTTTTTTCTTAGGGAATAACATGAAAGCAAAATGAAACAACTTAAAGCTACATCTATTTTTCCTTTTTTTTTTAATAGGTTTCCATTTTACTATTAAATAAAAATAGAAAGCAAGTTTATTTTTATCCTTCACAAGCAATAAACAGAATTAATGAAATAACTCAAATTCTTCTTTTTGCAAAAATATAAATACTTCAAATGTAAAATACATCTTTATTACATGGTAAAAACTATTCTAATAGTTACATTTTCTTTTCTGCAACTAAATACAATAAGAAGTTCCTTTTTCTTTTCTGCAACTGAAATACAATAAACAATAGGAGCATTTCAGCTTCCCTTCCAATTCTTTTCCCAAGCAAACCTGCAATAAAAGCTTTTAGGTTGTGACCATGGAGGCTCACCTCCCAGCCTAGGCTTACAAGAAGCCACCCCTAAGATAGGAGAACCAAGACTAGAGGGGAAACAGCATTAACACTCCCATCCCAAGGATAAACAATGTAACTTATGTGACTTTTCAAGTGGGGTGAAGGTGAACCATATACCTAGAGGAGAATTTTGCAAGTAGGAGAACATAATGCCAATGCAAGGCTACAAAATAAACACATCCACAAGTTCCAAACTTGTCCCTACAATTCCTTGTGTCCCCCAAAGCATACAAGCCAACAAACTCTGCTTATGCCCCTCATTTCATAAACAAAATACTATGGAGCAAGAGTCCCATAACCCCTTGTAAATCACTGTCTTCCAAAGAGAACCCTACACTCATAGGCCGTCAAACAACCCTTCACCCCAAGACCACTCTACCCTCCCAAGGGTGAGTTTGGCCTTGAAAATTCCCAAAACAAAACTTAAAAATCACAATAACAAAATAAAAGAATGCATAGGGAAGAACTCAAAATCTTCCTAACACTAAAATATCAACAATGAAAAAAAAAAAGTATAATAAGCAATTTTTTCAAATGTACAATAACATACAAGAGCTAGAAAAACTACCAACCTTAAATCTGCCAAAAGGGATGATGAATCTTGTAGAAGAGCTGCCCAAATCCACTATTTTTTTCCCTCAAGACTTAGCCAAAATATACCAAAAAAACTTACAAAAACTACTCAAGAATCTAAGTCTCCAAAATGGAGAGTGGGTGGTCAAACTTATCCCTCCCAAACTATTCCCTAAGAAGACACTCCTCACTCTTTCCAACCCACTTGGGAAGGGTGAAGGATGTTCATTGGCTGGTATTCCCAACACCTTACAAACTCTTTAGCCAAGGCACCTTAAAAAGGTAAAAAGGAATGGGGAAGAGCAATGCCACTCATGAGGAGGGTTGTCTAACCTAGGAAGGCTCTTCTAAAGTTGAAATTTGGCCAACTTGGGAAACTCAATTTTTCGGGTGGCTAAATAGTCCCTAGGGAGTGGATACATGGCTAAATTTGGCCTTCATCCATAGGTACATCATATGGTCCACTAAAAATGCCTCTAACTTGACCCTAGGAGTTAGTTTAACCCCCTATAAATCCACCCAAAGTGTACCTACGGGTCAACCCTAAGTTGACTTTTCTAATGGCTCCCTATCCAAGACTTCCTTGGGACCATACTAGGATAATTGAAAAATGCATTTTTAAAACAAATTTCCTCCAAAGGGAAATGTCAATGCTGACTCATCTTACAACACATGTGTCAAGTGACACCACAAAAATAATTACACATCACTAAAATACGCATGGCAAATGTCTATTTTTTTGGAATTTATAAATTAAAAAAATTTCCAAATTAAACACACATCCAAGCATAACATTTACAAATTAAAACACATTTACAAACAAGGTGTTGTCTCTCCAAATAGACAACCCTTGGCTTCACAAATGCACATAGGTCTAGGCTTGATTCTCTGAATAGTTTCCATGGTCACATGGAATAATTTTCCTACACATCTCACTTGCACATTAGTAATTACAAAAATCACATATAATATTATCATATAAAAAGAATACAATTCGGACATTGCATACAATTTCAATTATAATAATCAAGTATCTAATTATCTAATAACATCCATATAAAATAATCTACTAAATGGCATCATCATCATAATCATAGAATTAAATCATTTATAGAGCATGCATCCAAAGTTTCTAGCATCAAAATAAAGTACTGCGAATAAAAGTAAATGACATAATCATATCAATGTTATCCAAACACTAGATCATATAAAATCTATGTCCATAATGCATCAAAATATAGTATTAATAATAGGTCCAACATGAAAATAACTGAAATGCTATGACGGCTGGAGGTAGGGCCTCACAACTACAAGCATCTAATCAGCCCAAATATAAAGAACACTAACACACTGGAGAAAATCATCAATTACAAGTATAAGATCAATTTAGACCACTAACACAAAAGGCACACGATCCCAAAACATCCACAAGCATCATGAATTATCACCACAACATCCACAACAACTCAAATTACTAGAATCATATCATCATTACACCAAACTTCAAGAACACTAACTAGAATGACTGTCAACTTGAAAAAATAACTCGCAGAGCTCCAAACCATGAAACAACTGAATTGAAGATACACATAAACATCTCAAACACTTCTCCAGATCCGCAAATCAAGATATTACAATGTGAAACAATGCATATCAAAATACTGAACACGTTGGCATCATTGAACAACATAAAAACTAGCCACAACATAGATATCCAAAAATCACTCAAGTATTCATGTAGACCTTTGAAGATTATATTGAATCAACAATACACAATCCATTGAAAACACTTTAATCCACAAACTCCGATCATCATCGTGCTAAACAAATCAAATCACTGAACTCATTGTATCATTGTCATAGACAGAGAAATATGTTGACATCAATGGCACAACATCTCTTAGATATTTCTTTAGCATATATTTGCAGCATATTAACAACAATATCATCATACATCCAACAATCACTCCCTTTGGCAATGATGAAAAAATATGATGTGAAAAACAATGAATGTCAAAGAAATCAATAACTCTCTCATATTATTCTCTCCCCGTTTCATGACTCTCTCTTAATACAATTTTTCACATGAATCTCTGTCCCCCTTTGACATCAATGGAAAAGGAACATATTTGCACTACAAAATACAATAACTAACTCACAAAATTGAATTACTGACTACTCCCCCTGAGTATCAACCTCCACTCATCAATCTGGATTACAAGATATGACTATAAAATGCATCAGATTGATGCATACCAATGCATCTTAGTTTTGATTAGGAGGGGAAATAACCCCTAGCTTCTCTTTGAGATACTCAAAAGTATCTTTAGGGAAAGGCTTCATGAAAATGTCTGCAATATGTTCCTTTGTAGGCACATACACCAATCTGACTTCCTTCTCATTTACCTTGTCTCTCAAAAAGTGAAACTTGATTGATATATGCTTAGTCTTAGAATGCAACACCGGATTGTTAGAAATTTTAATTGCACTTGAATTGTCATAGTAGATAGAAATAGTCTCATCATATACTACTCAAATATCTTTCAACATCTACTTTATCCAAATCACCTAAGTACAATAGTTAGCAGCAACAATATATTATGCCTCTACAGTAGATAAAGAAATAGAATTTTGTTTTTTTCTCAACCAAGAAACCAATCTTTTTCCCAAGAAAAATGTACCACCTCTAGTAATCTTTTGGTCATCCACATCTCATGCCCAATCAACATCAATAGAGGAACTCAAAGTAAAATCATCATCTTTAGGATACCATAAACCAAAATCAACAGTTCCTTTAAACAATCTGAAAATTCTTTTAACTACAACATGAGATTCCTTAGGATTAGCTTGAATTCTAGCAATAAGAAAAACAACATTCATGATATCCGGTCTAGTCTGAGTCAAGTAAAGTAATCCACCAATCATAGATCTGTATATGACGTGATTTTCTTCAGGGTAATCATCATCCTTAGTCAACTTACATCTAGACACCATAGGAGTTCCAACTAGCTTTGTATCATCTAAACCAATCTTTTTAATCAATTCTTTTACATACTTAGACTAAGATATAAAGATTACTTTATCTAACTGAGTAATTAGCAATCCCCAAAAGAATTTTATCTCTCCAATCATAGACATTTCAAATTCATTTGCATCTCATTAGCAAACTCTTTGTACAAACTATCATTTCCTCCAAAAAAAATATCATCAACAAAAACTTCAACAATCAGAATGTTATCATGATCAATCTTGAAATATAGATTACTATCAACAATACCGTTGTTGAATCCTAGCTTCAATAGATACTTATCCAATCTAGAATACCATGCTCTTGGTGCATGCTTCAATCCATACAATGTTTTCTTCAACCGCCACACCATATCTCCTTGATCAATCAATAGAAATCGATCTAGTTTCTCTATGTACACCTCTTCTTCCAATTTTCCATTTAGGAATGTTGACTTGATATCCATTTGATAGACTTTGAAATATTTGTAAGAAACATAAGTAAGAAATAATCTAACAGCTTCAATACTCGCCATCAGAGCAAAAGTCTCTTCAAAATCAATTCCCTTCATTTGTGAATATCATTTACAAACAAGTCTTTCTTTGTTTTTAACAACTTCACCTTGCTCATTCAATTTTTTTTGTAAGTCCCATTTGGTTCCAATTACATTTTTATCCTTAGGTCTAGGAACATGAATCCATGTATTGTTCTTTTCAATCTGATTCAATTCTTCTTCCATTGCTTTTACCCAATGTTTATCTTTACGTGCTTCATTCACATACTTAGGTTCAATCTTAGAAATCAAACAATACTCAACTTTATCTTCTGCAATTCTTCTTCTTGTTTGAATGCTTTTATTTCTATCTCCTATAATGTGATTTTTCAAAATGATTCAATCTTACATACCTAAGAGTCTTAGCATTTTCTTGAATTTTAGACTCTTGATTTCTTTCTTTAGCACTTGCGCTAGTTCCTTCACTTTGATTCATTGGATTCACCGAAATAATCTAAACTTGATTATGGGTTTGCAATTGCTTTCCTTTATTTACAATGTAAATCTAATCATCTAAATCATATCCACAAGATCTATACTAACTCTGATTGTCTTCATCAACCCTGACATTAACACTTTCGACTATATTTCTCAGTCTCTAGTTATAACACCAATAGGCCTTGCTTTTAGTATAATAACTAAGTAATATTCCTTCATCACATATAGCATCAAACTTTCCTTGATCTTCATCTCTTTTGATATAACATTTACTTTAAAAAATTCTGAAATATTTAATAGTAGGAGCATGGGCAAACCATAATTCATAAGGAGTCTTACCAGTATCACCTTTGATATGCACCCAATTAAGAGTGTAAACAACAGTACCCACAACTTCTCTCCAATAGACATGCAAACATTTCCTTCAATCATCATTTTCCTTGTATCTTCCTAAATGGTTATGTTCTTCCTTTCCACAACTCCATTTTGCTAAGGGGTTCTTAGAGTAGACAACTATCTTCTTATCCCACACTCTTCACAATATGCAATAAACTCACCGAAGTAAATTCACCACCTCTATCATATCTCAGACACTTCAGCTTCAAACCTATCTCAATCTCAATCATAGCTTTGAAAATCTTGAACTTCTCTAAGACTTCACACTTCTCCCTTAAGAAAGTAACTGACATTCCTTGGACATAGGGTTGGAAGGTTTCATCAACTTAGGAAGATCTCCCACAGCCTAAGTATAACTTATCTTAATAATGTTATCAAAATTCTCATGACATGTCCTTCTATACCAAAACCAACTTTCATCAACCTAAGCAATTAAACATCTTTAATGACATTTTTCAAATGAAAGATATTACCTTTAGTCTTTCTACTTGATACAATCTCTCTTCCAGAACTACCCAAGATTCTACACATTCCATTATTGAATTGAAGATCATATCTCTTATCAACCATCTGTCCAACACTCAAAAGATTATGCTTTAGGCCTTCTACATACAAGACATCATTAGTGTTGTGCTTACCATAAAGAGAAATGGAACCTCTCCCATGAATTATACCAGGTTTGCCATCACCAAATTTTATAAGTCCTCCTTCATACTTCTCCAAGATCACAAACTTACTCTTATCACTTGTCATATGATGAGAGAATTCACTATCAATCACCCATTCATATTTCTCTTCAACGTGTGCAGCCAAAGCTCTTTCCACATTCATGTAGCTAGCAAAATCAATAGGTACTGTATCATCTTCCTTGATAGAAATAAACACATGTTTATTATCACTTGTATTTCCTTTATACGATTCATCATCTGACACACCTTCATTAACAACACAATAACATGTCTTTTGAAATTTAGGCTTGTAATTTTTCTTAGGAACTCTTTCCAGACATCTTGAGGGAAAATGTCCTATCTTGTTGCATGAAAAACATTTAAGAGGAAACTTTCCTTCATACTTACTAGATCCTTTAGGTAGTCTCTTGGCAATCAACACTTGAAGCTTCTTAAGATTTTACT
Source organism: Cryptomeria japonica (assembly GCF_030272615.1). Lineage (NCBI taxonomy): Eukaryota > Viridiplantae > Streptophyta > Pinopsida > Cupressales > Cupressaceae > Cryptomeria > Cryptomeria japonica. The sequence goes on along the minus strand of NC_081414.1, from coordinate 578,653,559 downwards.
CTTCTTCTTCCTCCATTTCCTTCATCTCTTTCTCATATATTGGCATCCTCCTTGAAGAACTTTCTCCGGGATCATATCTTTGCTTATCCTTTCCACAAACAAAGGCTTTGAATGCAGATTCTATCTTAGGAAGGGAATAACCAAACTCACTCAACTCAAAGGCTCACAACTTACCAATCAACATGTATCTAGTCACATTAGTTATGATCCAAATCTCCTCAATAGCATCAACTTTGTGTTTGTAGGATGCAAGTAAAGACCTGAACACTTTAGCAACAATCTCTGATTCTTCCAACTTTCCACCAGCACATCTGATATTGCACTCCATTTCATTCACCTTCTACATAAAATAAGTGATGTTCTCATCCTCAACATCTCATACTTTACTTTTAAGTTTTGCAACTTAGCAATCTTCACATAACTGTCACCTTCATATAGGGTTTCCAAATTATTCTAGAAATGAGCAGTCTGCAATTTCATAACATTTGTCATCTTAAAATCAATCAGAGCACTCAACAATGCTTCCTTCACCCTAATATTGCATTCAACTTCCTTTATCTCATCTGAAGTTGAAGGTCTATTTGCAGGAATATTGGATATTAGATTTGTTGGAATGTGTTGTTATCATTGATGTCAACATATTCATGTGTTCCTGTGATTCAGTGTTGTAGAGAGTTGGTCTTGATGGTATATTGAATATATTCTGATGTAGATTTAAGGACTCAAATATTAGTATCTTCAGCTTATTCAACATGAGTTTCAGTGCTCTAGACGGTGATCTAATCAAGTTATGAGGTATGGTGTGATGACTAGTTTTTTTGTTGGTTCTGTATTGCAGAGTTGTGATTTTTGGTTTGTATTGCTCCCAAATCGATTCATTATGTTGAGAAGATTTTGGAGATTGATTGGGATGTTTATGTGTGTCCTGAGTTTGAGTGGTTCATGATTTGAAACTTCACAAGTGTATCTTTCAGTTTGTTAGTAAGTTATGTTGGTGTTCTTGAGCTACAGGAGGGAGATGGTGATGATTCTAGTAATCCGAGTTGTTGTGATGGAATTCACGTTTCTTTTTTATGTTTTTTTATTGTGTTTTATCCATGTTTCTAGTCTGCATTAATTGTTGTATGCATTATTGAATATTTTCTTGGTTCGGTGGTATTCTTCATGTTATATGACCTTCTGGCTGACCTGATGATTCTTGTCTATTATGGATGATCTTGGTGATATATTTGGTGTTGTTGAATGTTCAAGGTTTTGATTTAGGTCCATGATATGTTCTTGCCGACATTGCATTGGTCTACATATTGATTTATGTAATTTTGTAATTATGTCTTATGAGTTGGGCTGACCTTGAAATTAAGGTTGATGATTTGTAAAAATAAGAATAATAATCATGTAAGATGTGTTTCTATGTTCTTAGAGGGTGTTGTATGCACAAACAAGCATTTGATATTTTGGAAGAGTGATGAAGTGAAGAATAGTGTTGCAGAGCAGACAATGTGCTTAGCTAGAACTATGATCAGGCATTTGAAGATGCTATTATTTCAGTTCATGTAATCTGGATTGGTGTTTGATCTTTGTAAGGCAACAAGCCTTCCTTTCTTCTTTTTGGGGTTGTATCTCTCTCTTGTATTTGAGCAGTGAGATCTAGGAAGTGTTCTTGAATGCATGTGCATTCCCCATTGTAATATTTACATATACTACTATAGAGTATCATCATATTGTGGGTAGGTTCCCACCGTGGTTTTTCCCTTAACTCAGTTTTCCACATCAAAATCTGTGTGTTATGTGTATTGTTGGTGTGGTGTTTATCTTTGTTCTTGCTGTTAATGATCAGATCTGTAGTTGTGGTTAATTTGTTTAAGTTTGGTGAAAACTAATTCACCCCCCCTCTCAGTTTTCCTTCATTGTTCCTACCAATAATTGGTATCAGAGATAGATACTTTGGAAGAATCTTGACCGCTTGAGGAGATCTGAGATGACAATTGTTATTTTCAAGAAGGAGAGTCTGAGATTTGATGGAACTAATTACACCATATGGAAGAACCAAATGAAGTGTCACTTGAAATGTCTTGGAGAAGATTATTGGAAGATCACAAAAAATGTCTACAATGTTCCTCTGAATGGTCCTGTTATTGTAAATGAGATCAAGGATGTTGAACATAACATAAGAGCCAAAGAAGCATTATTGAGTGCCCTAATTGATTCAAAGATGACTAATGTGATGGGATTGAAGACTACTCATGGGATTTGGGAGAAGTTAGAAACCTTGTATGAAGGAGACAAACATGTGAAAGTTTCTAAATTGTAGAGCTTGAAAGGAAAGTATGAGTTTGTAAGAATGGGAGAAGATGAGAATATTTCATCCGTTATGGCTAAAGTGAATGATCTTATACTGAACATCAGATGTTCCAATGGAATCATTGAAGAAGATGAGATTGTAGCTAAAGTGTTGAGATCCTTTCCTCCTACTTACAAACACAAAGTTGCTGCTATTAATGAGATCTAGATTGTGACAACTATGACAAGAGACATGTTGGTTGGTAAGATTGTTGCTTTTGAATTAAGTGAAGTTGGAGAATCACATGCCAAAACTTACACTGCATTTAAAGCTACTATATCTAGGAAGAATAAGTATGATCCAGGATGGAGTTTAATTAGGGTTTCCAGATATGAAAGGGAGATGAGAGAGATGGAAGAACATGAAAGAGAATTGCAAGATCTTGAAGCATTCATTTCCAAGAGATTACCTAAGGGAGCCCATAAGTATGAAGGGAAGTTACCTTCGAAATTTTTTTCATGCAATAAGATACAACATTTTTCTTCTAAGTGTCTAAAAAGAGTGTCAAAGTATGATAAGTCTTACAAGCCTAATCCCAAGTATAGATATAAGAATAAGTGTTATTATGCTGTTGGTGAAGGTATGACATATGATGAGTCTAAGAAAGGGAATTTAACAAATGAGTGGGTATTCATTGCTATCAAGGAAGATGATATGGTACCTATTGATTCTACAAGTTTTATTGTTGAAGAGAAAGCCTTTGCTGCTAAGATTGAAGAGAAATATGAATGGGTGATTGAAAGTGGTTGTTCATATCACATGACAGGTGATAAAGGTAAACTTTTGAATATAGAGAAGTACAATGGCAGCATAGTAATATTTAGAGATAACAAAGCTTGTGCAATTTATGGTAGAGGCTCTATTTCTCTTGATGGTAAGCATAATACTGATGATGTTTTAAATGTTGAGGGTTTGAAGCATAATCTTTTGAGTGTTGGAAAGATGGTTGATAAGGGATATGATTTACAATTCAAGAATGGGAAATGTAAAATCTTGAATAGCTCCGATATAGAAATTGCATCGAGAACTAAAACTAAGGGTAATATCTTTCAGTTGAATGTTGGTGAGAAAAGTTGTTTGATTTCTCATATTGATGAAAGTTGGTTGTGACATAAGAGGATGTGTCATGTTAATTTTGACTGCATGGTTAAGATAAGTTCTATCCAAGCTGTTAAAGATTTACCTAAGATAGTGAAGCCAACTATTTCGGCGTGTAAAGAATGTCAGTTGGGAAAGAAAACAAGAAATTTATTCAAGAGAAAACAATATACATCTAATGGGATATTAGATCTTGTGCATATTGATTTATATGGTCCTTCTAGGGTGAGAAGCTTGCAGGGTGATAGATACTTTATGTTGTTGATTAATGACTATTCTAGAATGATGTGGGTCACTTTTTTAAGGGAGAAAACTGAAGTCTTGGAGAAATTCAAAATATTCAAAGCTAGGGTGGAGGCAAAGACAAGATTGAAGCTCAAGTGTCTAAGATCTGATAGAGGAGGAGAATTCACTTTTGGTGAGTTTAATTCCTTTTGTGAAGAGCATGGAATTAGGAGACAGTTATCTGCTCCGTGAACCCCTCGGTGAAATGGAGTTGTTGAAAGGAAGAACAAAACTATTTTGGATGCTGATAGGAATATGATGATTGAAGGAAATGTTCCGCATATCTATTGAAGAGAATTTGTTATCACTGTTGTGTACACATTCAATTGGGTGCATATAAAAGGTGATTCCAGTAAGACCCCTTATGAGTTATGGTTTGGACATGCTCCTACAATTAGATATTTCAGAATCTTCAGAAGAAAATGTTATATCAAAAGAGATAACGATATAAGAAAATTTGATGCAAGATGTGATGAAGGAATCTTTCTAGGATATTATACTAAGAGCAAGGCCTATTGGTGTTACAACTAAATACTGAGAAAAATAGTGGAAAGTGAAAATATGAAGATTGATGATTGCCATGAGAAACAAATTAGAGCATGCAGATATAAATTTGATGATCAAGATGTTAGTTCAAAACAAGTGCAAACTTAGAGCATAAAATAGAGTGATCTGAAAGAGTCAATAAATCCAGATGTTGTTGGTTGTGAAGAAGTTCAAGAGACTAAAAATCAAAACAATCAGAAGACTCCTAGGTATGTAAGATTAAATCATTTAGAGAATCAGATTATTGGTGATAAAAATAAAGGTGTGATGACTAGGAGAAGAATTGTTGTTGAAGAGACATGTTTGATTTCTAAGATTGAGATTAAAGATGTTGTTGAATCCTATAAAGATGAAAATTGGGTAAAAGCTATGGAAAAAGAGTTAAATCATATTGGGAAGAACAATACATGAGAACTTGTTCCAAGACCTAAAGACAAGAATGTAATTGGTACTATATGGTTATTCAAGAATAAACTGAATGAAGATGGAGAAGTTGTTAGAAACAAAGAAAGACTGATGGATGTGAAGTCAAACTTTTTGAATGGTGAGTTGGAAAAATAAGTCTACATTGAACAACCAGATGGATTTTCATTGATAGATGAAGGAGACATGGTATGTAGATTGAAGAATTGTATGGACTTAAACACGCCCCTAGAGCTTGGTATGCCAGATTGGACATGTATTTGATCAAGTTGGGATTTTGTAAAGGTAGTGTTGATAGTTATTTATACTTCAATATTGATAATGATAACATTTTGATTTTTGATTTTTTTGTTGATGACATTATTTTTGGAGGAGATGATGATTTGAGTAAGAAGTTTGTTGATGATATGAAAAAAGAGTTTGAGATGTCTATGATAGGTGAGATGAATTTATTTTTGGGATTGCAAATTACACAAACTGATAAAGGCATATTCATATCTCAATCAAAGTATGTGAAGAATTGTTGAAGAAGTTTGGGTTAGGTGATTCCAAACCTATTGGAACTCCTATGGTAACCGGATGCAAGGTGACAAAAGATGATGAAACTCTAAAGGCTAATCAAACTTTGTATAGATCTATGATTGGTGGACTACTATATTTGACTTAGACTAGACTAAACATTATGAATGTTGTATGTCTTGTTGCAAGATTCAAGGCTAATCCTAATGAAAGTCATGTTACTAATATGAAAAGCATATTTAGATATTTGAAGGGAACAATTGCTTATAGTTTGTGGTATCCAAAGAATGATGATTTCATTTTAAGTGCTTATACAGATGTTGATTGGGCAGGTGATGTTGATGACCAAAATAACACTATAGGTGGTGCATTCTTTTTGGGAAAGAATTTGGTTTCTTGGGCAAGTAAGAAGCAGGATGCTATTTCTTTATCTACTGTAGAAGTTGAATACATTGTTGTTGCTAGCCATTGTACTTAGGTAATTTGGATGAAGTAGATGTTGAAGGATATTATAGTTATTAATAATGAGCCTACTATTATATATTGTGACAATTCAAGTGCTATCAACATTTCTAAGAATCTGGTGTTGCATTCCAAGATAAAACATATATCAATCAAATTTCAATTCTTGAGAGAGAAGGTGAATCAGAAAAAAGTCAGATTGGGGTATGTATCTACAAAGGAACAGATTGTAGATATCTTTATGAAGCCTTTGCTTATAGATATATTTTTATATCTAAGGGACAAGTTATGGGTGATTGCTCCTCCTGATGTGAACTAGATGCATTGAGATGCATCAATCGGGTGGACTTCATAGTCTTATCCTGATATCCAAATTGATGAGTGGGTGTTGCTACATAGATGGAGTAGTTAGTATGTGGTTCAGTTTGTGATTGTGTAAGGAAGAGTTATTGAGTTTTAAGAGCCTTTTGCGTTGATGTAAAAGGGGGAGCGAGGCATGTGCAAAACTACCCCATCCATCTAAAGTAGAGAGCTATGTGTGCATGTGTTGGCATTTTGAGTTTATTGGCATTTAGCATAGAGATTGCATTAATTATATGTTGTCATTGATGTCCATTGAACTGGTAAAAGGTATTCATGTTATTGGTGATATTGTTGTTTTTGATATTGGCTAGTAACTAGTAAGAAGAGAGTTGTAGATCATGTTGTAACCAATATATAAAGTTTGTGTGTTGAACTGGTGAACCGGTGTAAAGGGTCAAACCTTTCTATGTAATGTAACCGGTGAACCCTATCAGTTGTTAAACCCTAACTGATCAAGTTTTTTGGTTTATTATCTAATGAGCGGTAATGATGGAGACACATATGATCATTGTATGAGGATAAATTCAAATTGGTTTGGCGGGTTTGCCTATTGTCTAGGGAAGGAGAAAAGTGGATTGCATTTAATGCACAACATGTGATGAGTTACAAAGTCCAATGGAGTGGTGATCATGGAACGGTTGGAATTATCTTGAAGAATGTGAAGAGATTTTCATAATTTCTAATGGTCAAGATTGAACCGACTTGTTTGTAATCTCAATGATGAGAATTAACTTTTTTTTGTGTTACCGACCTAATTGATTTGTATTTAAGGTCGATGAAGCTATTTGTAAAGGTTGTTGGCAAGATTGGTAGAAAACCTGTTGAGTGTTTGGTTACCCAACCAGTGAATGGATCTGCATTTTTGAGTGAAGGCAGATTGAAGCTTAGAAGGATCTAAGCAAGCAAATGTAGTGCTACTTAGACAGATCAAGAAAACCTATTGTTTTCTAACAATTACAACAGAAGTAAAATCCCTTAACTGGGTAATCTCTAACAAGCTTGGTTCTTCATTAAATATTATAACAAGGTGGTCCATTAGCTTGGATTCTTAAATCCTCCAGCGAGGTTACTCCTAATAGGGTATTGTGCTTCTAACAAGGCATATTTGTAAATCCCTTAACCGAGCAATTCGTAACCAGAATTAGGTTTTAACAAGATTTGGCTCCTAACAGGGCGAAATTCAAAAGAGTTCATATAGATATCCTTGTGAGTCTCATCTAACCATGGTTTTTACCTATTTGGGTTTTTCATGTATAAACATTTGTGTCAAGTGGTGAATACTTTTCTGGTTGTGATCTTATTTGTTGATTTGGTTAATTTCTGATAAGGCATGTTAAGTAGAAGCATTGAGAGATGAATATGTTGAGTTAAGATTAAGCATTGTTGATGTTACAAGATTGAAGGTGTTTACTACTAAAAGTTTTCATAACAGTTGAACCGGTTAATGTTAAGTATTCCTAAGAATATTGATCTTGACTGAGATATGCTTACTTTGTTTGATTGAGTTTGAGATTGGGAACTTTGTGTCAGTTTTTCAATATAGTGATTCACCCCCCCTCCCTCTCAGTATTCTACTAGATACTTATTCTTTCATCATACTATCAATTGGAATCAGAGCTATCCAATTCCTCTTAATCTAAAAGCCTAACAGCTTGAGGAAAAGATCTTGTAGATCATGATGAAGAAAAAAGGTCTGAAGTTTAACCAAGATAATAGTAAAATATGGAGTGATAGAATGAAGATTTACATTAAGAGTCTTGCTAGTCAATATTGGGATCATATAAAACATAAGTATACTACACCTACTGGACCCCTGACTATTGATCAGAAGAAAGAACAACAAGAAAATCACTAGGCATTAGAAGCTATTATCAGTTCCATGTTTGATGCTGAATATAAAGATGTTCATGGTCTTGAAACTACATATGAAATATGGAAGAAACTTAAAGATATCTATAGCAGTGATGAGCATGTCAAGATTGCTAAAGAAGAGAGTTTAAGAGGAAAGTTTGATGACATGAGAATGTCTGAAGGTGAGAACATCTAGCAGTATGGTCAAAGGATCAAAGAGATAGTTGGAGAGATAAAGAGTGCAGGAGGGAAAGTGGAAGATGCCACAGTAATCAGTAAGGTACTGAGAACCCTTCTACCAGTCTATGCTATCCAAGTTGTAGCTAATCAGGAGCTAAAATCCATTGATGGGGCAAAGGTAACTCTTGACTCTATTATTGGCAAACTTACTGCTTCTGAACTAAATTGCTATGATGGTAGTGTACAGAAATCATAATCTGCATTCAAAGCTTCTAACTCTAACCCATTTGTGAGAAGAAGTAGAGATATCGGCAATAGATATGAATCTAGATCGAGCAGAGATGTTGATGATGAAGACAAGTTAGTGGAACTTGAAGTATTATTGGCAAAACAACTGCCTAGAGGCACTGGTAAATATAGAGGTAAGCTACCTTTAAAATGTTTTGCATGCAACAAGATTGATCATATAGCAACAAAATTCCCTAATGGTGAAAATGATTACCAGAGAGACAAATTTAAGAGGTTCAAGGGTAAAGGCAAGAAAGATTATCTTGTAGCTATTGATACTGGTATTACTGATGATGAATCTGATGATGATGTTAGTGAAGATATTGTGTTTCTAGAAATTAAGGAAGAAGTATCAGATCAGAAGGCACTAGTATCCAGAATGGATAACTCTGATGACTGGATCATTGATAGTGGTTGTTCACATCACATGACTGGTGATCAGAGAAAATTTCTTTCCCTAAAGGAATTTGATGGTGGTGTTGTCAGATTTGGCAATGACTCACCCTATATGGTAAAAGGTAAGGGAGATATTTCTCGTAATGGGAAGAGAAATGTTGATGATGTCTATTGGGTTGAAGGCCTAAAGCACAATCTGTTAAGTGTGTCACAACTTAATGACAAAGGTTATCCACTGGAGTTCAAAAATAGTATATGCAAAATATTTGACAACAAAAGCGAATTGATTGCAACCGAGAAACAAACTAGAGGCAATCTATTTCATCTCAATCCTAAAGTTAGCAACTATTTGATTGCAAAAATAGATGATAGTTGGCTTTGGCATAGGAGATTTTGTCATATAAATTTTGACAATATTATTAAAGAAAGTCTAAAACAGTAAGAGGTCTGCTTCAGCTAGACAAACCGGTTAAAGCTCTTTGTAAAGAATGTCAACTAGGAAAGATGACTTCTTCAACTTTCAAGAGAAAGTCCTTCTCAGCAGAGCACTTGTTAGAATTGGTTCACACAGACCTATGTAAACCAATAAGAACAAGAAGCATTCAAGGTGACAGATGATTCATGATCTTCATTGATGATTGTTAAAGGATGATGTGGGTCACATTCTTGAAGGATAAGAATGAAGCTTTTGGCAAATTCAAGGCATTCATAGCCTTAGATGAGAAGGAGAGTGGAAAAAAGATAAAATGTTTAAGAACAAATCAAGGCGGTGAATTCACTTCTACAGAGTTCACTAAATATTGTGATGATAATGGTATCAAGCGGTAGCTTTCTGCACCAAGGACACCACAGTAGAATGGTATAGCAGAGAGAAACAACTGGTTAGTGGTTGAAGGTACTAAAACTATGTTGATACAAGGAGGTGTATCAAAAACCTTTTGGAAAGAATTTGTAAGTACAACTATCTACACAATGAGCCAAGTTCTGGTAAAAAGAGGTAAGGACAAAACCCCATATGAGTATTGGTATGGGAGATCACCTAATGTTAGCTATTTCAAAATATTTGGTAGGAAGTGTTTTATTAAAAGAGGTGACTACATAAGCAAGTTTGAAGCTAAGAGTGATGAAGGCATATTTCTTGGCTATTCCACCAAGAGTAAGGCCTATAAATGCTTCAACAACCAGACATAGAAAATTGTTGAGAGTGTTGATGTTCATGTAGATGAATGTCCTAAAATTTCAGAAGGAACCAGTTCTGAGAAGAAGGATGAAGATCCTTGCATTTTTATTTTATAACCAAAATCTATTAAATTAGAAACCGGTAAAGCAAATCTTGATGTACTTGTTGAACTGGAACAAATAAATTCAGAGGAAGATGACAATGAAGAAGATGACAATGAAGAAGATGAACCTAAAGAGAATGATCATGTTATTTGAAGATCTGTGATACTAGATCACGGTCCTAAACAGATAATTAGGGATAAGGATGTTAGAGTACTAACTAGAAGGAGAATAAGAGAGAACCATTTCATGATATCCACCTTTGAACCCAGAAATGCTAAGGAGGCATTTGGTGATGATCATTGGGTGAAAGCTATGGAGGAGGAGTAGGAACAAATTGAGAAGAACAACACTTGGACCCTGGTACCCTGACCGGTAAACAAGAATGTTATAGGTACTAAATGGATATTCAGAAACAAGTTAAATTAAGATGGTGTTGAAGTTCGCAATAAGGCAAGATTAGTATGCAAAGGTTATGTGCAAGAAGAAGTAGAAGACTATGGAGAAACTTTTGCACCAGTAGTAAGACTGGAAGGTTCCAGGACACTACTTGCATTTGTAGCTAATAAGAAGTTCAAAGTATACTAGATGGATGTCAAGTCTGCATTCTTGAATGGGATACTGGAAGAAGAGGCTTATATAGAGCAGCCTGATGGTTATGCATTGACAGATAAGGAAGACATGGTATGCAAATTGCATAAATCTTTGTATGGACTAAAGTAGGCACCCAGAGCATGGTGTGAATGACTTCATACTCATCTTATGAAGATAGGATTTGCTAGAACTAGTGATGACAACAACATTTATCTTAAGTCTGAAGGAGATGATAAACTGGCCAGTGAAGTATTTGTAGATGACATTATATTTGGAGGAAATGATGACATGAGTAATTGTTTTGTAGATGAAATGAAGAATGAATTTGAGATGTCATTAGTAGGGGAAATAAAAAAATTCATAGGCTTACAGATACAACAGATGAAGAATGGTATTTTCATTACTCAATCCAAGTATGTGAAGGAGGTTTTGAAGACTTTCGATATGAGTGACTATAAACCAGTTGGAACCCCAATGGTTACAGGTTGTAATTTTCCAAGGAAGATGCATCTAAGTCTGTAGATGAAAAGGAATTCAGGTCAATGATTGACAAACTACACTATGTTGTTCATTGTAGACTGGATATTGCCCATGCAGTTGGTATTGTGGCTAGATCTCAAAAGAATCTAAAGGAGGCACATCTGATGGCAACTAAGAGAATTTTTAGATATTTGAAAGGTACTATTGATTATGGATTATGCTATCCATATGGTGGAGATTTTGATTGGCAAGCATACACAAATGCTGATTGGGCAGGAGATATTGATGACCGAAAGAGTACTACCGGTGGAGAATTCTTTCTAGGAGGAAGGCTAGTCTCATGGAGTAGTAAAAAGAAGAGTTGCACTCCACAATCTACTATTGAAGATGAATATGTAGCATCTTATATGAATTGCACACAAGCTATGTGGATGAGGCACATTTTGGAACGTTTGAAGATGAAAATCTTAGAACCTATAAAGATTTTGTGTGATAATACAAGTGCAATAAACATTTCTAAAAATCTTGTTTTGCACGCAAGGACTAAGCACATTGAATTCAAATATCACTTCTTGAGGGAAAAAGTTCAAAGTAAAGATGTTATCTTGGAGCATGTTTCTACCAAGGAGAAGCTTGTAGATATCTTTACCAAACCTCTGCCTAAGAACACTTTTGAGTATCTTAGAAGTCAACTGGGGGTTGTCCCTCTTCATGAAGTTAGTTGAACATGATGCTAATTGCATCAGTCCCTTAATTTTGTGTAGAATCTTATATGGATTGATGGAGTGAATGTATTCCATAGGGGGAGCATCAAGTTGTAGAATGATGTTGATGCATAGTGAAATCAAAATTACATGTTTTACTTTCACTTTGGCATTGTTGTCAAAGGGGGAGAAGCATTATGTGATTGAGGAAAAGAATTGTGTCCGATAAGGTGAATACTTGTTAATGTAAACCAAGATTCCTACTCACCAACGACAAGCCGAAGACACATAGAGCAAGGTGAATACTTGGTAATGTAAACCAAGATTCCTATTCACCAATCACTATAGCAATCAGAGGCGTTGACATTTGTACTTCCATCAATGCCAAAGGGGGAAATTGTTGGCATTTTGCATAGAGATTGCATTAATGATATGTTGTCATTGATGTCAATTGAACTGGTAAAAGGTATTCATGTTATTGTTGATATTATTGTTTTTGATATTGACTAGTAACCAGTAAGAAGAGAGTTGTATATGGTGTTGTAACTGGTATGTAAAGTTTGTGAGTTGAACCGGTGAACCAGTGTAAAGGGTCAAACCTTTCTATGTAATGTAACCGGTAAACCCTATCAGTTGTTAAACCCTAACCAATCAAGTTTGTTGATTTATTATCTGATGAGTGGTAATGATGGAGACACGTGTGATCATGGTATGAGGATAAATTCAAATTGGTTTGGCGCGTTTGCTTATTGTCTAGGGAAGGAACAAAGTGGATTGTATTTAATGCACAACGTGTGATGAGTTACAAAGTCCAATGGAGCGGTCATCATCGAGCGATTGGAATTGTCTTGAAGAATGTGAAGAGATTGTCATGATTTCTAACGGTCAAGGTTGAACCAACTTGTTTGTAATCTCAATAATGAGAATTAGTTTTTTGTTGTGTTATCGACCTAATTGATTTGTATTTAAGGTCGATGAAGTTGTTTGTAAAGGTTGTTGGCAAGATTGGTAGAAAACCTATTAAGTGTGTGTTTGCCCAACCAATGAATGGATCTACATTTTTTAGTGAAGGCAGATTGAAGCTTAGAAGGATCTAATCAAGCAAATGTAGTGCTACTCAGATAGATCAAGAAAACTTGTTATTTTCTAACAATTACAGCAGAAGTAAAATCCCTTAACTGGGTAAGCTCTAACAAGATTGGTTACTCATTAAATCCTGTAACAAGGTAGTCCATTAGCTTGGATTCTTAAATCCTCCAGCGAGGTTACTCCTAACAGGGTATTATGCTTCTAACAAGGCATATTTGTAAATCCATTAACCAGGTGATTCCTAATCGGAATTAGTTCTTAACAAGACTTATTGTAAAGCTCTAACAAGCTTTGTCTCCTAACAGGGCAAACTTTGAAAGAGTTCATATATCTATCCTTGTGAGTCCCATCTCACCGTGGTTTTTACCTATTTGGGTTTTCCATGTATAAACATTTTGTGTCAAGTGATGAATTCTTTTTTGGTTGTGATCTTATTTGTTGATTTGGTTAATTTCGGATAGGGCATGTTAAGTAGAAGCTTTGAGAGATGAAAATGTTGAGTTAAGATTAAGCATTATTGATGTTTACAAGATTGAAGGTGTTTACTGCTAAAAGTTGTCATAACAGTTAAACCAGTTGCTGTCAAGTATTCCTAAGAATGTTGATCTTGATTGAGATATGTTTACTTTATTTGACCTAGATTGAGCTTGGGAACTTTGTGTCAGTTTTTCAATATACTGATTCAGCCCCCCTATCAGTGTTCTACCAGATACTAATTCTTTCATCATACCATCAGCATGATCTCAAGGGGAGATTGTAGGAGTTTATGTATTTCTTTGCATTGATTGTTTTTCACATTCATATGATGCCATCAATGCGAAAGGTGGAGATTGTTGGATATTAGAGTTGTTGGAATGTGTCGTTGTCATTGATGCCAACATATTCTTGTGTACTTGTGATTTGGTGTTGCAGAGAGTTGGTTTGGTTGATATATTATAGATATATTGATGTGGCTTTAAAGATTTAGAGATTAGTATCTTCAATTGATTCAAAATGAGTTTTAGTGCTCCAGAAGGTGATTTGATCAAGTTATAAGGTCCGGTGTGATGACTAGTTTTTCTGTTGGTTTTGTTTTGTAGAGTTGTGATTTCTAGTTTGTATTTCTCTAGAATAGATTCATTATGTTGAGAGGATTTTGGAGAGTTTTTGGGACATTCATGTGTGTTCTCAGTTTGAGAGGTTCATGATTTGAAACTTCACAAGCATATCTTTCAGTTTGTTAGTATGTTATGTTGGTGTTCTTGAGCTTCAGGAGGGAGATGATGATGATTCTAGTAATCTGAGTTGTTGTGGTGGAAACATTGATTTTTGATGTTTTTTCGATCATTTTCTATTTGTGTTGCTATTATGCATTAATCATTGTGCGCGTTAATGATGATTTTCTTGTTCTGGTAGTATTCTTTGTGTTATACGACCTTCTGGCTGACCTGATGATTCTTGTGTATTGTGGATGATCTTGGTGAGATATTCGGTGGTGTTTCATGTTTGAGGTTTTTATTTAGGTCCATGCTATTTACTTGCTAAGATTGTATTGGTTTGCATATTGAATTATGTATCATGTGATGTAATTTTGTAATTAGGTCTTATGAGTTGAGTTATCCTTGAAATTAAGGTTGACGATTTGTATAAATAAGAGAAATAATCACGTAAGATGTGCGTTTATGTTCTTAGAGGTTTTTGTGTATGTGAACAAGCATTTGATCTTTTGGAAGAGTGATGAAGTGAAGAGGAGAGTTGCAAAGCAGACAATGTGCTTAACTAGATTGGTGATCAGGAATTTGAAGATGCTATTCTTTCAGTTCATGTAATGCAGATTGGTTTCCAATCTTTGTAAGGCAACGAGCCTTCCTTTCTTCCTTTGGGGGTTGTATCCCTCTCTTGTATTTGAGTAGTGAGCTCTAGGCAGTGTGTCTAAATGCATGTGCATTCCCCATTGCAATATTTACATATACTACTATAGAGTATCATCATATTGTGGGTAGGTTCGCACTTAACCCGGTTTTCCATGTCAAAATCTGTGTGTACATGTATTGTTGTTGTGGTGTTTATCTTTTTTCTTACTATTAATGATCAAATATATAGTCGTGGTTAATTTGTTTAAGTTTTGTGAAAACTGATTCACCCCCCTCTCAATTTTCCTTCATTGTTGCTGCCAACAAAGAACAATATACTTGTTCTTTCTAATAGTCCAGTAAGCTTCACTAATGCATCTTAGATGACACTCCATGTGACTCTTCCAAAGAGAGTAGTTAGTTCCATCAAATCTTAGATTGTTCTTGTAAGTCACCATCCTAGATCACCTCAAGCAAATAAGCTTCTCCAGAGGAACCTTCTCTAATACCAATTGATGAAATAGGTCTAATTTTGGGAAGAAAACTGAGAGGGGGTGAATCACTTGTCTCACAAACTTACACAAATAAAACTTATTCTTAGATATGATAGTTAAGCATGAAAGCATAAATTAGCAACACATTAAGAACACACAACACCAAGATTTTTGACGTGGAAAACCCAGTCAAGGGAAAAAACATCGTAGGAACTTACCCACAATATGATGATACTCTATTAGAAGTATATGAAAAATTACAATGGGGAATGCACATGCATTCAAGCACACTGTTTAGAGATCACTACTCAAAAACAATAAGGGCTAAAAACCAAGGAAGACTCTCTATCTTACAAACAGGTTTGGATCACACCTGGATGATCGGTGAACTAAGAAAATAAAATATCCTAATGCCTAGTTACCATTCCAGTTAAGCACATAACAACCTTCTTCTTCTCACACTTCTTCTCTACCTGCAAAAGATGTATACATTTAGTGCACATACATTTTGATTCTCATCCATACACACAATTACAAAGATGTTACATTTATTTATATATTACATCAAATCTTCACAAGGTCGGCTCAACACTCACAATATAATTACAAAAATATAAGCACACACACTACAATATCACATGCAAACCAAGCAATATTGGCTAAGACATAGAACAAACCCATATCGCACACCTTGAATGTGAAAAAACCTCCAAGAATTATACATCAAACATTCACAACATGCTACAAGCATCTGGTTGGCCCAAATATGAAGAACACTAGAACATCGAAGATAATCATCAATTACACACACAAGATCAATGCGGGCCACCAACACAAAAGGCACATGATCAAGAAACATCTACAAGCATCATGAATTATCACCGCAATATCCACAACAACTCAAATTACTAGAATCATATCATCATTACACCGAACTTCAAGAACACTAACTGGAATTACTATCGACTTGGAAAAATAACTTGTGGAGCTACAAACCATGAACCAACTGAATTAAAGATACACATAAACATACCAAACACTTCTCTAGATCCACAAGTCAAGATATTACAATTCAGAGCAATGCAGATAAAAAAAGTGAGCACTCTAGCATCACTGAACAACAGAAAAACCAGCCACAATATAGATATCCATAAATCACTCAAGTATTCATGTGGACCTTTAAAAATTATGTTGAATCATCTACACACAATCCTCTGAAAAACCCTTTAATCCACAAATTCTGATCATCATCATGCTGAACAAACCAACTCACTAAACTCATGATATCACTATCACAGACAAAGAAATATGTTGACATCAATGACAACACATCTCTCAGATATTGCTTAAGAACATATTTGCAGAATATTAACAACAATATCTCCATACATCCAAACCTCTTACATTATAGAGAACCCTTGAGTAAACAACAACTTCTCACAAGGAAATGACACCAAATCATGAAACAAACCCCACTCAACAAAGGAAAAGTAGATCCTTAGAGAGGGTCAGAGAGAAAGAAAGAAAAATAACTATCCCCCAAGTGTAAGGACAATGAGAAGAATTACACGACCTCCAAAGAGAGATAGAACATAAGAAAATGCACAATGTACAAGGATATGTTATTGTCATTGATGTCAACACATTTGTGTGTTTTGGTGTTGCAAAGAAATGTTTTGGTGATCTAGTGATTGCTGAGAATTGATTTGGATTTGTGGTTCAGTATGTGTATACGGTGAAAATGGATAACAACAATATTGAAAGGCTAAATGAATTCAACCACAAAACACTATCCTAACAACAACAAAGATCCACCAATTACATATGAAGATTACCTAAGACAATGCAAATCAAATGAAATCACAAAGATTATACCATCACATGTCCAATAGGGTTTGAATCTCCATTCTTCCTATCTCCATTGATCTTGCTTGATATATTTGCTCTTAGATTTTATGTGTGCACAAGAGCTCAACAAAGAACAGAAATGTGGTTGCAAGTAGGATCGCATATGAAAGATCAAATGCTAGGAAGCTTGATTATAATGTATATGTCTAGGGGTCTAATAATGAAGGAAGCGTCTCCTTATATAGAAGACACTATAAGAAATGGAGGGATAAGATTGAGAGGTGTAAAAGATAAATGGTCGGCTATGATTAAAGGGTAGGTAGAGAAAATAAGAAAACAATAAGAGGGTAGGTAGTGTGGGAATTAAGAGATGAATGACATGTGTCATGGGTAGAAAAGGTTAATGAATTAATTAAATAAATAAAGATCTATTTAATTAATAGAGGAAGTGGGATCAATTAAATAAATAAGATATTTATTTAATTTAGAAAAAGGATAATTTAAATAAATAAATGTATTTATTTAAATGAGAAATAGAGCTAGAAGAGGATAAATGATTTAACTAAATAAATAAAGATTTATTTAATTAATAGAAGAATTAGGCTTAAAATAATTAAATAAATAAAGATATTTATTTAATTAGACAAGACAATTTTAGGTGTCTACATTTTGCCCCTCTTTGAGACAATGCAACTTGTTGCGTTGTTTCAAAGAAGATAATATGAACTGATACAAAGTTGCCTCAAGATGGGAGTGATATGCCCCCTCGAGAGATTAGATGAAAATGTCTGAAAAGATTGTAGACAATCTCTCGATAAGAAAAAAAGGCTAGAATGGATTGATCGGATAGGATAGTGATAGAGTCACGCGATAATGAAGACTGACTCAGGAGACTAGGGCTAGGGAAGTCTATAAGATAGACCATGAGGGGAAAACATCCTTATTGTCATTCATACATCCAAGAGATCAGAGTGCAGAGAGAGAATAGAGTAGCAACAATTAGCAGTGATGGCATTGGTTCATAGATTCGATTGTGTTTGTCGATATCAGAGGCCAGCAGATGTAGGAGAGCCAGTGAGTACCACAAAACCTCCTTGTACTTTGTCGCAATAAATGTTGTTATAAATACATTCTAGGTAGAAAATTTAATGCATTTTAGAATATGTCAAACAAGGTCAAAAAACACCGAGGCGCATCTGTGCTGGTGCCAGGCACGTCTGGGTTGGCTAGGTGCATTTGTGTTTGTGCTAGGCGCGTCTATGAAGGAAAAGATGTCTATGTCAAATGCGAGCATGTCTATGTTGTGCAGGCACATTTGTTCAGAGTAGGCACATCTGTACAGAGCATAGGCACATCTATGTATTTTTGGTGCATCTGTGTAGAGTAAGCGCATTTATGCAGTATGTAAGAGCGTTTATGTGTTAAAATGTGCATTTATGTCTTCTAAGCCAAATCGGTAGTTCTGTGATGAACATACGATGTCGATTGGATAAGCTGCAGAGAGGATACACTCAAGCAGGTCCTCTAGGGAAGAATAGGATAGCAGATAGGGCTAGGATTGACAATTTTGCGATAGAACATACGTTGCCAATTAGGAAACTAATCAAGAGGATACACTCAAGTAGAGGCCCTAGGATAGGATAGATTGAGGCACTTTGTGATGAACAGGGAGTACCAAGACATAGTACTTTGTGATGAATAGGGAGTACCAAGACATAGTACTTTGTGATGAACAGTGAGTGCAAATATGAGCAGCACTTTGTGATGAACAGGGAGTACCAAGACATAGTACTTTGTGATGAATAGTGAGTGCAAATATGAGCAGCACTTTGTGATGAACAGGGAGTGCAAAAACACATAGTTCTTTGTGATGAAAATGGAGTACCACTAGGATAAAGAGAAACACTTTGTGATGAACAGTGAGTGTCACTAGGATAGAGTGCCATATGATAAATATAAGCACTAGGATAAAAATCAGCATTTTGTGATGAACAGGGAATGCCACTATGATTGACATGATTGATTTGCTTAACTACAGGAGTACCTACCTATGTTGGAGTCACGGGAGAGATTCCCATCGACTCAGAGTTTACGACTGGATTTGACATTTGAGGATAGAGTAGCTATTAAGGTTATGGGCCTGCGACATATTCTGTATGTGCCTGAGTTTCGGGCGAACATGGGGTTGCTGACTGCACTAGCTAAGAGATTGCACTTAGAGACTTGCATTTTTCATTTGCCATGGGTGAGATGACAGTCACCTTGGAGGATGTATATAGGATTTAGAGGATACTGATTGATGGGGAGTTGATACCGTATGATCGAGACAGAGATAGGGATGCACTAAGACAAGTGTTCTAGGATCCAAGATTGGAGATGAGGGCTGGACACGTGGCTTGGGACATGATGACATAGGTAGGATTGGCACTACCATTAGTACTGGTAGGAGTGATCAATGGGTTCCTCTGTCTGGATAGGGAAACATGAGGGTTGGCTATGGGTTGGGGAGCACATTGGAGACACTGGTGACATAGCATACCAGATATGCCTGGGGACCGTGCGTGCTGGCGCATTTGTACTATGAGCTTCATCAGTTTGTATACCATGGATCTGTAGGATTGGGCTACGGAGTGACATTATTGCAGGTATGGGCATATGAGAATCTATCGGTTACTTGACCAATTCATTTCAGAGCCAGGAGCCATGGGCATAGTTTTGTTCATGTATATCATATGATTACATCTTAGCCGCGGATCAAGAGATTGGAGTACTGGCGTTGAGTCATCGATGAGATTGACACTATGGTATGGAGACCATACCGAGAGTGTGAGGAGTGGGAGGATGACGTCGTGGAGCTGCCATACACATTCAGGAGCAGGTATCTGATTGGGTGGATTCCCTATGTACTGGAGAGGCAGTTGGTGGATAGGGTTGGCAGGTAGTTCGATAGGATTCAGCGGATGCCATGGGGTTCCAAGATGTATGCTCGGACAGTGAGGGATTGAGCACACTTCGAGCTATTATTGTCATATGATTAGGCAGTGATGCAGCTGGTAGAGATGACTCCCTTACCTTGGAATATGTGGCCAGAGATAGAGGATGCAAGGATGGATGTTGAGTATACTACATATTGGGTTGAGCATCCATTTTCATGACTAACAAACCCAGGGGAGATGGCGGGGGTGATGAGGATGATGATGGAGATGGTGGAGGTAGAGGCCAACAGAGGAGGTGAGGGGTGATAGGAGAGAGGAGAGTGGCTCTATAGAGAGAGGGTGGAGAGGGGAGACAGGCTCATGTACTGAGAGGTAGAGGTGGATTGCCTTTACAGGTGCTAGCAGCATAGGGTCCCAAACAGGTACAAGGATAGGGACAGGGATGAGGATAGGGGAAGGGGTAGTCACAGGAGAAACCACAAGTACAAGGGCATGAGCAGCCATAGGTATAGGGGGAGAGGAGGAGGATGAGCTATTGGAGTTGAGGGAGATCTGCTAGGGACAGGCAGATGAGATTGAGGATCTCAAGCAGGAGAGGGATAGGCTCAGGAGACAGCTAAGGGACACGGAGTGGGAGAGAGATTAGGCTATTTAGCGCTATACAGAGGCTAAGACGACACTAGGGGTAGGGAGGCAGGAAGCATAGGACACAGGAGCTGGTTATGCTTATGTTCTATGAGTCAGGGAGGAGATAGGTTATTGGAGAGACCTATACTATGGGGTTGTGCCACCAGATCAGCAGGATAGGAGCTTTCTGAGACCATCGCGAACTACAACGACCTCTAGAAGGAGAGACAGGAGACATGCATCTAGCAGTGGGGTCATGGGTCCTCCACCACCACCAGACAAAGGGGACAAGACAGATGATCCTGGGGCATGTCCTTTCAGAGCTCAAACTTCATCAAGGCCAGGCAGCTCCAAGGGAGGGAGTTCATCTTAGCTGAGAGGGCTCCCTATGTATCAGTTTTATATGATTTTATATGATGACACCTTTGGGTGATTGTAGCCATATCATTTTTACATCATTGTATCATGACACTTATGATTATATATATATATATATATATGAGATTCATCCTTGCGGTAGCTATATGCATGTGTACCTATGTGATGTATGTTTTTATGTGATGCTTATGATATGGATGCCAATATGTACATGATGAAATGCCATATTTTTTCTCTTTTATGTTTTATATGTTATGCATATGAAATTATGGATGTATGAAATGCAGGTGAATATGATAGTGCAAAGAACTATTTACATGATGAGAATGTAAAATGTGCTAACATGTGTTGTGTACAGGATGTGATGCAATTGTGATATCTATATGTATGTATGTATGTATGAAGTGCTAACATGTGATAATGTAGGTGCAAAACTACATGAGATGCAAATGTTTTTGGTGTGTCATTATACCTAGTTGTGTGATAGAAGGCTACATGGACTTGGGAAGGATGATGGAAGTCCATCAAGAAAGGGGGATGGAAGATAGAAGATATGAAAGTGAAAGAGTTTCTTATGCGTTATCATCATTGAGCTTTATTATGGTAAGTAGGTTATGACAATCAAGGCATATGTTCGACCCAAAAAGTCATTGTACCTATTTGCATAGAGATAAGATAGTCAGAAACAAGGAATGCCCCAGTTCATACTAGACTCACAGTGTCCTCATATCCTTGGACAAGTCATAGCATTACTAAGAGACAATCCACAAACAACAAAAAAAAAATAGGCGACGATATCCCATCCTTGCCTTTCTAGTCAAAGACATCCTGGAGATAGAATCTCTAGTCAAAGACATCCTAGAAAAGATAAAAGACATGTCACAAAAAGATAAAATCAAAAAAGAAAACCAAGACTTGACACCAACATCCACTATAGTCCTCAGGTTTAGTGTCTCTTGTCACTTGTATAAGTCTATTTGATTGTGGTCACAATGTTTACTTTCATAAAAGGATAGATAGCACTGAACCATAATGTTGTCTGAGTCTATTGAAAGATTTGATTTGTTGAAGTCCATTGTTGTTGTTGTACCTCATCTGAAATTGACTGAATCCATGCAACTGATACTTTATTGTAGAGAATATGAAACTTTATTGCGGATTGGCGATGCAAATGTTGCTTTATTGTGGATTGTGCACGGATAGACTGAAGAAAACTGGAAGAAACTATACTCCTCAAAATAGGCAATGCTCTTAGTTCCACACCCATTACTAGACGTAGGATTTTCCTTAGCCATAGATAGGAGCTGATTTATTATGAATGGAAAAGGGTGGAAAGGAAGGTTTATTATGAATGGTGAACCAATCTTGGGTAGATCAATAACAAGCCATGATGGGAATGTGTAAAGTCTATTGTGGATGAATAGGTTGTGAGTGTGTGCAAAGTGAAAGGATGAAATGGAATCTTGAAGGAGGGAGGAGAAATGTCTCTACGCATGGCGCTGGTGACCCAATTTTCACCATGGTACTTGCCCAGGGCGCGACCAAAGTGGTTTTCACCATTGGATGAAAATGTTTTTCTGTTTTTTTTATTTTTCAATTTTATTTTTTTGTTTTATGATTTTTTTTTTTGTATTTTTGAATTAGGATACTCTGAAGAGCTATGTGTAAAACCTGCGAAGGTGCATGTTGTTGATAGGATCCTCCAAAGGTTCACCCTCTATGGTTGAGAGCTGATATGCACCAGATCCATATGTTGTTGTGATGATGTAACGACCAAGCCAATTTGGTTCGAACTTGCCCTTCTTCTCTCTATCTTGTTGATTTTTAGGATTTTCTCTGAGAACCAAATCACCTACCTCAAATGTGCGAGGCTTGACTTTATGATTGTAGTTGCAACTCATTTGTTGTTGATAAGCCTTGAGATGATTAAAAGCAATTTTTCTTCGTTCATCCAATAGTTCAAGCTCTTGTAAGTGAGAGACCCTATATTCTTCATCACTAATAATGTTTTTCAAAGAGAATCATAAAGAGGGTAACTTGACCTCAATAGGAAAGATAGCTTCAACATCATAGACAAGTGAAAAAGGGGTAGCTCCTATAGGTGTGGAGATGCTTGTGCAGTCAGCCCAAAGTGCAGGATTAAGTTGGATATGCCAATTGTGGCCAGCGTCATCGATTGTCTTTTTTAGGATTTTAAGGATTGTTTCATTAGACGCCTCAGCTTGACCATTACCTTGGTGGTAATAAGGTGTGGAGAAAAGATGGGTAATACGGAAGCGATCACAAAGTTCACAAACATCCTGATTTTTGAAGGGACACCCTTTGTCGGTGATGATGGAAATAGGAATGTCATATCGACAAATGATGTAGTTGAGAATGAATGTAGCAATCTGTTTCCCAATGACTTGTGTGAGAGGAATGGCTTCAATCCATTTTTTGAAATACTTTGTGGTGGTGATGATGAATTTGTGACCATTAGAGGAAGGAGAGAAAATCTTGCCTATGAGATCGAGTCCCCATTGGCAAAAGGGCCAAGGAGTCACAATTGGTTGAATTTCTTGTGTTGGTGCATAAATGAGGTCTTCATGAAGTTGACATTGCTTACATTTCTTGACAAACTGATATGAGCCTTTTTCCATATTGGGCCAGTAATATCCAGTCCTGATAAGTTTCTTGGCTAAGGTGGGACCACTAGAATGTGGACCACATATCCCTTCATGAACTTCACATAACACAATCTGAGCTTCATCCCTTTCTAAACATCTAAGAAGAGTGCCATCTAGACCTCGACGGTATAGGATATCGACTAAAATGATGTATCAAGAAGATTGGTGAATGAAAGTGCGACGTTGGTTATTGCATAAGTCAGGAGGAAGGGTATTGTCACGAAGGTATGTGAAAATGGAGCCATATAATAGGGAACTAGGACCGACGACACATATCATTTTAGTAGGAGTGATCTCATATGAGGGAACCAAAAGGTTATCCACCAAGAACTCATAGCGGGTTTCATTATGTGGTAGATTGATTAGTGAAGCAATTGTAGCCATAGCATCCATGACTTGATTTTGCTCTCTTGGTATCTGCTCAAAGTCTAACTTCGTGAAATGTTGTTTCAGGTCATCCACCATTCTTTTTTAAGGCATTAATTTTTCATCTTTAGTTTGGTAATCATCAGTTGCTTGATGAATTACAAGTTGAGGGTCCCCAAAAACATGAAGTTCTTGGATCTTCCACTGAACTACAATCCGTATTTCAATTGTTAATGCCTCATATTCTGCTATGTTATTAGTGTAGGGAAATGATAATCGATATGATTTTGGTATGGAATTCCCTTGATGAGTGATGAAGAGGATGCCAGCTCCTACCCCATGTTGTGTGTATGAGTCATCAAAGTATAGCTGCCAAGGCTTTGTGTGCGACACTGTTAAGATGGATTCATCTGAAAATTCTGAAGTTAGAGGAACATCATTTATCATGGGAGCATCTGCTAACTGATCTGTGATAGCTTGTCCCTTTATTTCTTTTATGTCCACATATTCAATGTCAAATTCACTCAGGAGCATCACCCATTTGGCTAGTCGACTAGTAAGTGTTGCTTTATTGAGAAGGTATTTCAATGGATCGATCCTTGCGACCAACTTAGTTTTATGAGTTAGCATGTAATGTCACAATTTCTATGAAGAAAAGACCACGGTGAGACATGCACGTTCAATTGGTGTGTATTTTAGCTCATATCCCACCAATGTGTGACTGATGTAGTAGACTGCCTTTCTTTTGCCTTCAGCAACTTATTGTGCTAAGAGTGCCCCCAATGTTATTGAAGTAGTGGATATGTATAGTAATAGGGGTTGATCTGGAACTGGTGGCATCAATACTGGCGGATTCAGAAGATAATCTTTGAGTGTCTAGAAAGCCTATTGATAGTTATCATCCCATTTTAATTTGATGTTTTTGTGTAGCAAGTGCTGAAAAGGATTACATTTATCTGCAAGTTGTGCTATGAATCTTCATATGGACTGGAGTCTCCCTTGCAAAGATCAAAGTTGGCTGATATTTCTTTGTGGTTGCATCTCTAGGATGGCCTTGACTTTTGTTGGATTGGCTTTGATTCCTCTTTTTGAGACAATGAATCCAAGGAGCTTCCCGGAGGTTACTCCAAAGACACATTTCTTGGGGTTTAATCTTACTTTGTATTTTTCCAACCAATCAAAAATGACTGAAAGTATGTCCAAATGTGTATCTCTGTTTATTGATTTTCCCAAGAGGTCGTCAACATAATCTTCCACAATAATGTGCATGAGATCATGAAAGATAGTAGTCATGGCTCTTTGATATGTAGCGCCTGCATTTTTTAGCCCAAAGGGCATGACATTCTAGCAGAAAGTTCCCCAAGGACAAGTGAATGATGTTTTGTGTTGATCCTTGGATGTGATTTTTATTTGATTATAACCAGAGAATCCATCCATCAAAGATAACATCGCATGACCTGTTGTGAGATCTACGAGCAAGTCAATATTTGGCAATGGAAAATCATCCTTAGGACAAGCCTTGTTGATGTCTCAGAAATTTGTACATATTCTGATGCTACGATCTAGTTTACTAACAGGCACTAAGTTGGGGATCCATTTAGGATAATCAATTGGGTGTATGAATCCGACATCCAATATTTTTAAAATCTCTTCTTTGACTAATAATACCACTTGTGGATGCATCTTTCTTAATTTTTGTTTCACTAGTTTTGCCCCCGATTTAACCATCAAATGATGCATTACCAAATCTGGATCCAATCCAAGCATATCAGCGTATGACCATGCAAAATTAATTTGTCACTCTATGAAGAAACTTATGAAATTTGATCTTTGTGTCTCTATCAGGGATTGAGCTAGGAATATGTTATGTGGAATTTCTTTTGTACCAATGTTTGTTTTGATGGTCTCCTCTACAAACATAGATTATTTTTCTTCATATGATGCTGGGAGAATGTTGAGCCTTCCATCCTCAGGTGCCTCAGAGAGGTTTTCACCCTCAGATACGTCCTTTCTTTTTACTTTTTTGGGGTCAGACAGCGCCACAACGTGGTTTTCACCATAAGACCCTTGATTTGTTTTTATTTTTATGTTTTTGCGGCTGGAAGGCTAGACACCCTCACCAAAATATGCCACACTATTGAGTTCTATAGTGTATCCTACCTTATCGTCCCCAGGGGGAAGATCATCTCGTATGCCTAGATAATCAATAAAGGCTTCATCATTTTGGAATGTGTCAAACTGTGCAAGTCCTTCATGGTCATAGTCAATAAGTTGGTGGTGAACAAGGGGAAGGCCTTTGATGTCTTCGAAGTTAGTGGGGCTAAGGGTGAAGATGCAGTTATATTCAGGTATGTCGAGGTAGTTATCGAGGTCATCATTGGCACTCTCCTCATCCGTCTCGATCGTGAACGAATCCAAATTGTCATCACTAGTAGCACATTCTAGGACAGGTGTTCTCATTCTTCATGATTTCGACCTAGAACCTAGAGGCAAGGACTATGTGGGATCCTTAGGGGTCTTTTATTGACCAACTTTGAATTTTCTATAAAATTCCTCTTCTTCTGTGGGTTCACCTGGTTCTTTGAATGTCTCGGTGAGTTCATAGTCACAGGAGGATTTGTTTGAATCCCATTCCCATTCATTGGAGTCTGTGGAATAACGGTTCTCTTGTTGAATTTTGGCAGCTTTTATTTGTAATGCTTCTCCTATCTTTTGAGTATTTACCTTGGAAGACATGAAACCAAGTCATTTCGAACGTTCCTTTTTTAATGTCAATTTAGGTTGTAAAGGTTCAATGATGCCTTCCTTTCTTAATCCAAGAGGACTTTTGCCATCATACCCAAATTTTTGTAGGATCTTGAATCCTTTGCCATATTTTTCACATGGTATGCTGATGTGATCTTGTGTATCATTTTCAGGGTCTTTGTAAAGAATTTTGTATAAGTCTTCTTCTTCCACTTCATTCCACTTTTGGAAGATAGTAGGATCCCATTTGAGTGTAATGATGGATATCCGTTTAGAAGGATGTGGTCATCCATATTCTTTTGGTGAACTCATAACTTGTTGTAAGCACATGGTTTGATTCAAAGTGTATTCACCCATGCCCTTAACCTGATATTTCCCTCTAAGCTCACCTTGTTTTGATGTCGAAGTTTTAATGATTTAGGATCAATGTATGTAGAAGAAGAGATAGCTTCCCTATTACTTGGAATGATTGTCTCAGTTTTTGGTCTCAAGTTATTGCAGTATATGAATGGATTAGGATCACCATTAGTTATTATTTCAACTCCGTTGTGAGGAAATTTAATGCATTGGTGATATGTAGATGGGACTGTCCTCATTTCATGAATCCAAGGACATCCCAGTAATATATTGTATGTGAGATCTAGGTCTAAGACTTGACAAACCACATCATTTGTAACTGGCCCAACTCTGAGAGGCAAGGTGACTGTGCCTTTGGATGAATGCTCTTCATCATCATATGCCTTGATGGTAATTTTGTTTGTAGAATTCACAACTTTATCTAAATATCCCAATTGTTTAATAGTTCTCAATGTGCAAATGTTTAGACCTTCTCCTCCATCTATCAAGACTCATTTTATTCGATGTTTGTGTAGGAAGGCTTCAATGTGTAAAGGTTCATTATGTGGCTAGCTCATGGAGGCGTCGTCAGCTTCTATGAATGTAAGGGAGTGTGGAATGGATAGGTATCCCACCATGGTTTGAAATTGGTCCACATTCAAATCAGTAGGGATGGAAGTGTCTCTCAAGATTTTGTCAAGAATAGCTTTATGTGCAGGGGATATGCGTAA
Organism: Cryptomeria japonica; assembly: GCF_030272615.1. Taxonomy (NCBI): domain Eukaryota; kingdom Viridiplantae; phylum Streptophyta; class Pinopsida; order Cupressales; family Cupressaceae; genus Cryptomeria; species Cryptomeria japonica. The sequence continues at coordinate 578,625,700 of NC_081414.1, read as the reverse complement.
GAGCTCAAGGATTGAGATAAGGGCGGGTGTCTTCCCTAATTGTTCTACAAGGTCATACTCAGGCTTGGTCAATAAGGAGGTAGTTTTTTTAGCTAGAGCACCTTGCAAAGTGAATTTACCTTGACGAGTTGTAACATTACATTCAGAGGTAGGTTCAGAAGAAGATCCAATTCCTTTCAGGATGATCTTGGGTCTCTGGGTAGAATTCTCAAGCATTTTGTCCTTGATGATAATGGTAGAGACATAATTGTCCATTAAAATGTGATTGATAGTTGAATCATAGTTATAAGATGCTCTGGTATAGTTGGTTTGATCATTTGTGGCTTTAGCTTTTCCCTTGTCATGTTTTGGAAATGGTTCTTTAAACATTTCATGTTCTTGATTGGATGAGTGTCCTTCAATCTCAATGTCACCTCTATCAATGAGATCTTGTATGATGTTCTTCAGTTGGTGACAATTTATAGTTTTATGTCCCTTGCTTTTATGAAATTCACAATATTCATCATCATTCCACCAATTTGGTTTTACCTTTGGCTCATATGGAGGTAGATCTGGAATTGTGATTATCTTGTTTGCCACTAGCTTTTTGAAAACTGACTTTGGTGGTTCTCCCAATGGGGTGTACTTCCTTCGTGATTTGGAAGTTGTTTGAGTATTCACTTGATTGTTTATAGAGCTTGATCTTGAAAAAACAATTTTGGGTCATACTGTATTGGCATCCACAACACCATGATTGACTGTGTTCTTGTTTTTATTCCAAAATCTTGGCTTGTCTTTTCCTTTAAAGTCCTCTTTGTTTTCTTTGAATATTTTGATGACTCCTTGTTCAATTAGGACCTTCTCTATTGCTAAGCCTTTGTCAATGATGTCCTTGAAGGTAGACAAACAAGCTTTTCTTAAGTCATAACTAATGTCTTTGTTAACATTCTGAGTGAACATCTCTACCATTTGTTTTTGTGGAATTTCATAAGAGCATCTGCTAGCTAGATTTCTCCATCTTTGTAAAAATGATGAAAAATATTCTCCATCCTTTTGTTTGGTGTTGTACAAAGTAGTGACTGATATGCCTGTCTCTATGTTGTATGAGAAAACTTGGATAAATGCCTTTGCTAAATCACCCCATGACTTAATTCCAGATGGCAGTTGGGAGAACTATTCCATAGCTTGATCACCTAAGCTCTATGGGAATAATCTCATCAAATAGGTCTCTTCTATTGCTACCTCAATGCAAGGTATGAAAAACTATCTTATATGTGCCTTAGGATCTCCTTTGCCTCTGTACTTATCAAACTTAGGTGTCAAAAATTATGTAGGAAATGGAGGCATTGGAATGCTTTTGTCAAATGGATAAGGACATATGTCTCTCATTGTGTAAGTTGGCTTCAATGTATTTATGTCCTCCATTTTCTTTTGTAAGTCCTTAATTTACTGCTCCAAATTGTTCTTAGGTGGAGATCGACTTGTTAGACCATACCCAATGCCTGAACCACCTAGTGGAGGAGCATGTTGCATATATGGATGGTATTGATCATACACATGTTCATATGGAGGAGGTCTATAATGATGTTGTGTATAAGGACCACTTGGTATAGAGTCATGGTGAGGAATGGAATATCTGCTTTGTCCATGTATACCATACTCTACAGGAATGTCATGAGTTTGCTCTAGTGTGTTGCCCCCAAATTTGACGCGAGGTTTCCTTGTGTCCAAATTTTGAACATGTCTTTGGATATCCAATTGCTTTGGTGGTTGGTCCTTAGCATTGGTATGTGCTTGAGTATATTTTTCTACATAAGACTTCCATAATGATCTGTGAAGGTGAGTATCATATGCTTGACCATGTATATGTGGGACCTCAGGTTTTTGAAACAAAGATGATGGTGATTCAGGCACAAGATGTGGTCCTCTATTGCCTCCACTATTAGGCCTCCTTTGATCCATGTTGAGGTGAGGTTGTTGCAAAGGTTGATTTTCCATTATTTGAGACATGTCAAAATCATGGGGGATCTTGGATCCACTTTATGCCATCACTTGTAAGAAATATTGTCTATCTCTCCTCATTATTTCCTCAACCAATCTATTGAAACAGGGATCCATAATGGAGTCTTCCACTTCTACTGAATGTACTAAAATATTGTCCATATTGTCATTGTGTGTATCATTGTTGTTTATATTGTCCATGTTCTCAACATTTGGAATGTTTCTATAGGCACCCATATCAAGTAATGTAGTATGATCAAAATTGAAAAACATATCATTGTCATACTCATAGGAACTCATGTTTGTGGACTCTTGAGCCTCTTTAGCTTCTCTCCTAGATTTTTGGGAACGGGTTTCAACCATGAACTAGGTATTGACCAAGATCTGTGAGACTAGATAAAAATGGAAAGGGTATGGAAGACCAAGAGTTGGATGGAATGTAAATGAATCTAAGGTGTACTTGCAATGTCCAAAGTGTAAGACCAATTATGTATGTAGTAGAGTAGGTGTGGCTTCCAAAGAGATGATAGTTTCTCTTGATGACGTAAGTTGACCTTGACTCTAAGTAAGACCAAATGAGACCCAAAGGTGATAGACCTTGATGAGGGACCACTTAGCAAAATGTTGTTGTATGTAATGTGTTGACAAAGTATGATGAGGACAAGCAAGTGACCTTTTGACTCAAGTTTAGAAAAATGTGAATTTAATGCAAGGTGTAAAGAAATGATGGACTTTGTGAGACCCAAAGATAGGTTGAATGCTAGATGAAAAACTAGAAAGATACCTAGGAAGCTCAATAAGTCTGAAATTGACTGTTTCTTATTTGTTGGATTATGAAAGTTTTCAATTCTGAACACAGACGTGCCTATATACTTCGTAGACACACTTAAATGACATGAACATGGTTCTGTTAGACACAGACGTGTTTCTAATATTTTGTAAATGCAATGTTTCTCAAAAGGACATAGACACATTTTTGCCCTTCATAGACGTTGTTATATGACACAGACGTGGTTCTGTCAGACATAGACGTGTTTCTGAAAACTAAATGCAAATTTTTTTTTTTCAATCTGTGAAGTGACTTGTTGTGACCAAATCTGAATGTTTGACTATTTTTCATGTAGGAGGACACAGTGTTGATGAGGACTCAATGTTTGCAAGTTTTTAGACTCAAAAAGGACTCAAAGAAATTGTGTTGTTTGATGTAAAATTATTTTGCATACACTTGAAGACACAAAAGACACAATGTTTTGATGTTTGGTCTTGAATGTTTGATTGGTCGAAAGAAGACAAACATAATTCTTATGTCTGGCCAAGATAATAGTTGTTGATCCCACATGGGGTTTCCCCTGAGGCTACGCTATTCAGAGCAGATACTTAGATGCTTGACCCCACTGGCTCCACCCTCGACACTCACTTCTCAGGGTAGCCAAGCATCAATTCCCATGAAAACTCCTCATGGCGAACTTTGTATCTCTACTAAGAACCATATGTGTGTGGGTCACTCCAGAGGTCCGACCTCCTAACCCAACAACAAGAAGGATTTTGGCTTCTAAAATAAAAAGGTGCTAGTAAGGGCATTCGCTCATGTGGCCATACATGTGGCACTTTCAGCTCTATAAATACAGAAGGCTCCCAGCTGATAGGGATTACGCCCTACAACTGATCAAATGGGTTTATGGGGAGACATAGTGTCGGTATGAACTAATCAGCACACGATATCCATAGTTTTCACCATGAATACAATTTTCTATAGTGGTTTGAAAGAGGTGGGTTTTCCTCGCTACCACTTGGGTCATTCTCTCATCACTAGTAGTTCTAATGACCACATGGGGAGACAGGCCCTCTAGAGATAAAACAAAGAAAGCCTATTGCTCAAGAAACAAAAGACATTGGTTCAATTTTAGTGCACCAATTGAAGTATTTGCTAGTCTATGAAAACAAGGCACACAATAAAGATAAAAAACCCTTGCCAACATCCTGCAACAAAGATTTGTTAGTAGTTTGGATTGTTTCAAATGATCACCCCTTTCTGCAAGCACATAAGTTAGGTAAATTTTAGATACAAAAGACTTTATGAAATAGGGGCCTTCAACAAAATGATTTTGCTTTCAAGACAAGCTGCACCAATTTTGTTAGCTAGATCTGAAGATGTTAGCTCAAAATAAACCAGATCTAAAATCTGAGTGACAAAAAACCAAATCAAAGAAACCAAAATGCAAAACTGAACATAGACGTGATTATCAGTAACACAAATGCTATACAAATATGCAAATGCGGCTAGATCTGACACAGACGTGGTTCCTGAACATAGACGCATATGGAGGCCTCGCAAATGCAATTCCTACAATCTACAAAAAAAAAGAATAATGTCGAAGATGCAAACGCGATTCCAGATGTCACAAACATGGTAGAAAATAAAAAACACGATCCGAAGGTACATAGACGCGAAATTGTCAAAATGTTGTCGGAAATGTCAGATCTACAAATTTAAAAACACAAAATCTAAACAAAATACATTAAATGCAAAAGAGACAAGTGTCCCACTAGGCGTGCCAAAATGTATATGGTGAAAATGGATAACAACAATATTGAAAGGCTAAATGAATTCAACCACAAAACCCTAGCCCAACAACAAAAAAGATCCACCAATTACATATGAAGATTACCTAAGACAATGCAAATCAAATGAAATCACAAAGATTATACCATCACATGTCCAATAGGGTTTGAATCTCCATTCTTCCTATCTCCATTGATCTTGCTTGATATATTTTCTCTCAGATTTTATGTGTGCACAAGAGCTCAACAAAGAACGAAAATGTGGTTGCAAGTAGGATCACATATGAAAGATTGAATGCTAGGATGCTTGATTAGAATGTATATGTCCAGGGGTCTGATAATGAAGGAAGCATCTCCTTATATAGAAGACACTATAAAAAATGGAGGGATAAGATTGAGAGGTGTAAAAGATAAATGGTCGGCTATGATTAAAGGGTAGGTAGAGAAAATAAGAAAATAATAAGAGGGTAGGTAGTGTAGGAATTAAGAGATGAATGACATGTGTCATGGGTAGAAAAGGTTAATGAATTAATTAAATAAATAAAGATTTTTTTTAATTAATAGAGGAAGTGGGATCAATTAAATAAATAAGATATTTATTTAACTTAGAAAAAGGATAATTTAAATAAATAAATGTATTTATTTAAATGAGAAATAGAGCTAGAAGAGGATAAATGATTTAATTAAATAAATAAAGATTTATTTAATTAATAGAAGAATTAGACTTAAAATAATTAAATAAATAAAGATATTTATTTAATTAGAAAAAACAATTTTAGGTGTCTATAGTATGAAGTATCTCTAGTTTTTCTACTTTATTCTTTATTGATTCCATGATGCTATGTGATGATTTGGTCGAGCTGAGGATTCCAGTATTGAGGTCCTGGTTTTCAGTATTCAGTGTTGTAGTGTTCTAGTGTTTGATCAATTGTGCTCCGGTATGATCATATCTTGTGTTGTGGATTTGGGAGAGTGTTTGGGATGTTCATGTGTATCTTCATTTAAGATGGTTCATGATTTGGTGCTCAGGAAGCTATCTTTCTTATCCAAGTTGTTGTTGTTAAGTGTTCTTTTGTGTTAGCATGTTGATCGATGAAGATTTGAATAAGTGGTGTTGATGTAGCTATTGCAGATGGTTTTAAATTATCTATTGGTGTTTCCTAATAATTTCCAATTTGTTTTGGTGGTTTGCATTAAGCCTTGTGCGAGTTATTGAAGATCTTCTCAGATAGGTGATATTCTTCGTGTTATGCGGTATTTTTGGTGATATAACGTGTTGCGGTTGATTTTGTTAGGATTTCTGATGATGGTGTGTGTTTGAGGAGTTGATTTAGGTCCATTCTATGTTGTCTATGACATTGTATTGGTCTGATGGTTTATTTATATATCATGTGATGTAATTTTGTAATTAGGTGTTAAAGGTTTGGCCGACCTTGTAGTCAAGGTTGATGATTTGTATAAATGGGTGTAATATTCATCCAATTAGGTGATGGTTGTTGATTCTATATTATCAAAGAGTGGTGTATGTGCGATCAGGTGAATTCATCTTTTAGTATGATTTGTTGAGAAGAGATTGGTGAAGGACAAACATTTGATCTTAACTGGAACTATCTTCAAGCATTAGCAGATGTTATTTTTGTAGTTCATCTTTTCTGGATTGTAGTCCAAATTTCTTTGTAAGGTAGTGAACCTTCCCTAAGGGTTGTAGTCTTCTGGGTCATTGTAATTTGAGTAGTGATCTCTAGGTAGTGTGACTGAATGCATGTGCATTCCCCATTTTAATATTCACACATACTACTAAAGAATATCATCTTATTGTGCGTAGGTTACCACCATGGCTTCTCCCTTAACTAGGTTTTCCATGTCAAAAATATTGGTGTTATGTGTCTTGATATCATTGTTATCTTTCATTTTGCTATAGTTGATCAGATCTGAGATTGTTCTTAATTTGTTTGATCAGGTGAAAACCGATTCACCCGCCCTCTTAGTTTTCCTTATTTGTTGTTGCCAACAAGTGGTATCAGAGCTAGATCCTCTAGAAGAATCTTAATCACTTGAGGAGATCTAAGATGGCAACCTATGTGTTCAAGAAGGAGAGTCCTAGATTTGATGGAAATAATTATACTATTTGGAAGGACCAGATGGAAGTTCATTTGAAGTGTCTTGGTGAAGACTATTGGAAGATTACAAAGAATGTCTACAATGTTCCTCCGAATGGAATGGTTACTGCTGATGAAATCAAGGAAGCTAAACATAACATAAGGGATAAGGATGCATTGTTGAGTGCCTTGAACGATCTAGAGATGACTAATATGATGGGTTTGAAGACTGCACATGAGATATGGAAAAAGCTGGAGGTCTTGTATGAAGGAGATGCACAAGTTAAAGTTTCTAAGTTGTAGAGTTTGAAGGGAAAATATGAGACATTGAAGATGGGAGAAGATGAGAACATAACATCCTTTATGGCTAAGGTGAATGATCTTATTATGAAGATTAGATGTGTTGATGGAACTCTTAAGGAAGATGAGATTGTAGCTAAAGTAATGAGATCCTTACCTTCTTCTTACAAAGCTAAAGTGGCTACTATTGATGAGATATAGAGTGTGACTATTGCTACAAGAGATGTGTTGGTTGGTAAGTTGGTTGTATTTGAGTTGAGTGAATTTGGAGAACCACATAGTAAATATGAGACTGCATTTAAAGCCTTTGTATTTGAGAAGCAACTCTATGATCTTGGAGAGAGTTCATCTAGGGTTTCAAGATATGAAAGAGAGATGCGAGAGATAAAAGAGTAGGAGAGAGAGTTGGATGACCTTGAAGCACTTATTTCTCAGATATTGCCTAAGGGAGCCGGTAAGTATGATGGAAAGTTACCTTTGAAATTTTTCTCTTGTAATAAGATAGGACATTTTGTTAGGATTCCCAAAGATACTGAGAGGGGGGGGGGTGAATCAGTATCTAACCGGTTAATGGATTTTTTTAACTTATTAAATGAATTGCATTTCAAAACAGTGTACTGGTAAGCAAGAACTAATGTAGTAAATAAGAACAGTAAACACAACATAGAAGGCACACCATAACACAATATTTTTAACGAGGAAACCCGGTGTGGGAAAAACCTCGGTGGGATTTGTGACCCACAATATTCGTTCACTAGCCAGTAAGTGAATATTACTTACAAGTGTGGTGCCTACACATGCAAGAAGGCTCATTGCCTAGAGCTCACTACTCAAATACAAAAAGGAAGTCTCACTGACTTACAAAAGTGGATTATGGAAATCCAATATCATGTACTTCTTTGGTTCAACATCTGCTATGCCAGGTTCAGTACCGGTTTAAGCTCATAAAACTTCCATAAACCTTATTCCAAAATCTGTCTTAATATTTGCATCTTCTTGTTACATTCCATCCGTGCTTTTTTTGCTTACAAATGATTTAGAAGATCTCATACTTATATGAGTCCTATTACAATTCACCTTGTTAGCTTTACAAAAAGATTTTACAATTAAATACAAAATATAGTAAACAATATCTTGTTGGCTGGGGTGTCGGTGTTTGTCTTTGCCGGTGTCGGTGCCATAGGATTGTAAGGTTGCCATCAATGACAATACCTTCAATCACCTACAATTTCTCATTGGAGTGTGCATTTGCCAAGAATCTCCCCCTTTGGCATTGATGGCAACACTCATGAGAAAAAGCCAAAATTATACCCAAAAAGTGTTGTCCAAAAATCAAAATTGTGTGCTCCCCCTGAGCAGATGATCTCTTCTGTCATTCATTTCTCATCCTACTACTCCTTTTTCTCATCCTCTACTACTCCCCCTTTGGCATCAATGACAAAGGTTGTCATTCAATGCCAATTGAGTGTAGTTCCTATCTAGATCCCTGTAACTAGTTGGTTACTATCTGGTATAGATCCACTAATGCAATATTTAGGTTGTTATAGAACCTCTCACTTTCCTTTAGTGTTGCTTCTGTTCTTTGGATTGTACCAGTGTGTGTGTGCATTTTCTCTTCCAGTGTCTTAAGTCCTGGAACAAGAGCCTTAGAAATCTCTTTTCTCAAAGAGATGAGGATATCTAGTTTAGGACCTAGTCTGCATTTCAATTCCTTTGCCTTAAACTTTAATCTCTCCTTATCTTTTTCAAGTTTTTCAATTTTCTCTTCATAGCCGGTAATTTCCTGTTCTACTACCAATATGGTGTGTGATGAACCTATTAAATTATCAGCAATATTATTGATTTCCTTATGTGCTTTGTTGATCTTTGTATCTATGTCCTCTATCAAAAAGTTTGTCTTACATGTATCTCTATACAATTTATTGAAGTCCAAAATTGTCTTCCCTAGTGTTGTTAATAATGTATCAATATGTTCCTCACTCTTCTTTACTTTCTCCTCAAAGAATTTTTCCTTCTCTTTATTTATTTTCTCTCTGAAAGTCTCCTCATTGATCTGATCAATTGCTAGTAGATTGCTGGTTATGTACTTAGACAATGTGTCTAATGTGCTTAAAGAATCTTTATTTTCTATGTTACACTTGGGTGCAATCATCTTCAAAATTGGTATGGTGTCATCAATTGCCTTATATGCAAATGCATTGCAATCAGTTACTTTCTTAATTGAATCAAGCATTACCTCTGTTACATTGGTTGGCCGGAATTATATCAGTGAAGAATCAGATGATTGTCCAACTATCTTAACAATCTGTAATCCATCGGTGTGAGGAACCTCTTTGCTTATGGTGACCTCTGGTAGGTTAGTTTGAGTCTGCATTTCTACTAGCAAAGGTTTCAGTTTCTCAGCTGATGTCGGTGGCACAGTCTCTGTCTGAACCTTTAACTCATCCTTCTTCTCTTTTGATTTCTTAGTGTGTACCTCAACCTATTTCTCAGAGCTTTCCACTACTGGTTTCTCTAATTGTGATCTATGTTTTCTATGAGTTTCTTTATGTTTACCTCTGAATTGTCTACTATTGGTATCTCAACAGATTTTTTTAGTGCTATCAATTGCCGGTTTCTCAGTAGATACATCAGTATGTACACCAATGGTATCTACCTTTCCCTTATCCAGGGAATCAGTTGCATGTTCAGTTTGTTGCTCATCCCCAATTTCAATATTTCCAACTGTGTCGTCAACATTTACTTCAACTGTAATGTCTTATGATGGTGGCTCAGTTGCCACATCTCTCTTCTCACTTGTCTCCTTATCAACCACAATGTTCACTTCCTATGGGCCAATATTCATTGTATACAACACCTCTAGATTAGGATTTGTCTCCTCATGTGTTGTCTCCATACTCTCAACATTATCTATTACCGGTGGTGTATCAATAATTTGTCCCAGTGGAGTATAAGAAGAAGGTGGGGGCAAGTTATCTGTTATCTTTAAGCTTCAAGGTCCACCTACCTTACCTTTACCTTTATCTTTTTTCCTTTTGATAGAATTTAAAAGTCTTTGGTCGTTTAAGCTCTTCTTGCTTTTCCTTTTCAATAAAGAATATATCCCACTTGTATGGTGTTTCTTCTATGATCTCATTAACTCTGCCAGCCATTAATGCTACATGTCGATGACCAGTTGAAAATACTGTCCAGTTGGCCTCACTTATTAATTCATCAATCTCTTCTGTTGAATTCACTGGGTGAACTGCAAGTAGTTTTTCTATCTTAATCTTCTTGTCTAGTTCCACAATTGCTAACCTTTTAGCATCTAACCTTCTATACAAGTCATTGGGTAAATCATCTACAACCTCAATCAAAAATTTCTTGTAGATATCCAAGTGTAGGATAACACTGTTTTCTATGCTTTCTTTTTCTTCATTTGAAAATGTGTTATACAACTTACTAATGTTTGATAAGTTGCCATCTTCATTTATTTCATGTAGAAGATTGTCAAGTGGAGGGATAACTTGTTTTTATTTCTTCTTTCTTGAAGTCATTTTCTTCGTCGGAGGCCTAACAGCCTATTGTTTTTGTCTTGTTCTCTTAGGTGTAGGAGTGGGTACCGGTGAAGGTTTCCTTTTCCTTACTACCCTTTTAAACTCTATCGGTATTTCACTATCAGAGGAGGTAGCAACCGGTGAAAGATGTGTTTCTGGTTGTAATCCTTCCAAGTCGCTCTCCTTAATACCAGTTTTATTCAATATGTCTTCCTTGATTTTTTTTGCTTGCCTTGTTCCTTTTCTAACTATTTGTTCAGTTTTCTTTATTCTTTTCTGTGATTGAAATTTTCTTTCAATTGTTTCCCCATTTCCAAATACTTCTTTTGTTGGTTCTCTAGAGGCTTCTAGAAGTGCTTTTGCATAAGTTTCTTTTATGTTCTCATCAGCCTCATATCCCATCTCTGTAACCCAAACTATCCTTGGGACCACTGCCTCCATCCATATTTCATCTTTCTTTATCACAAAGCATATCTCCTTTTGATATTTGTCAACTATAAATTGAGATAATGTTTCCCTAATTTTCATTCTAGCCTTTAGTGCCTGAAAATGTTCATTTATGTTCTTCTCTCTATCATCTCTAATGTTGTTTAGAATATCCAGAAGTTGTTTTCCTACCGGTATGCCAAATCCAAAATCCTTTTTTCTAATACTAGGAACTTCCTTGGTGATATATAGCAATAAGCATACAAGTAAGTTGCCAAATCCAAATGTCCCTTTCTTGTCCCCTTTGATTTTCTTTAGATTGTCTATTAGCTCATCTTTTAACCATTCGCATATGTAAATCTTTGCATTGTTGTTTACTATGTCATAAGCACTTTTGATACATAATCTCGAAACAAAGTTTAATCTGTTGGCATGTGTAGCCTTGTATCCAAGAATCATGCTAATCAATTTTACATTGATATTCTTTACATCATTTACTCTCAGGGATCTCTTGTCAAAGGTTGCGCTAGTTAGGGTCATTATAGTGTCATTTGGAATCTTTTTAGCCTTGTCAGGCTTGCTACCGATGGAAGGTAAGCCTGTCAGTGCCCTAATTGCCTCTTTTGTTATCTTGTGAATGGAATCCAACCAAAAGAACTCCCCATGTACTTTTCTTAATACAATCCTTATAACATCCTTGGGAAAATCAGGAATACTAAGAATCTCCACAAAACCTAGGGTTTCAATTATCTTATGTTTCAATTTCACATTTCCATTAACATCACAAATTATTATTCTATACATGTTCATTATCTCTTCAACTCCTAGTTCTTCAATATGACATTGTATGTAAGTTCTAGGATCCTCAACATAAGAAACTCCTTTGGGTATTTTAGAAAATGCTCCTAGGGTATCATCTTTCTTCACAATTTTGGGAATAATTTTAAATACGGGTCTAGGGCGCTTAACAACTTCAATTATAGTAGGGTTTGCAATGAATTCAGGTGTAGAGGAGGAATCCATTGTATAAATACCTTAATCTTCCTTTAGGTATAAGTGCTTGAATGATTTGCTTCACTTCTCATTGTGGATGCCTTCACTCAAGTTTTTTGCACTCTAAGGAAGTTTGAATGCTCGGTGAATGAAAAAGAGCCAAAACACTTGCTTTATAATGTCATTTCCTTCAACTACCACATTAAATGCTTTCCAATTAAGTGAAACTTAACACATCTACCGATAAAGAAGTAATTCAACTTCTCACCATCAACCGAGGGTAAATTAGCATGTTTTTCAATTTGTTGCCATACCCCCAAAAGATTTATTTTTAGTTAGATGAAGAATCTCCTTTCGGTGGAGTGATACTCTATTCTACCGGTGAAGGAATAGCTTCATTAACATTTTGATCTAACTTTCTAATCCATTGTTTTAAGAATTCTTGTTTTACCTCTTCAACCTTCTCTTTACCTTTCAAACTGGGTCCTTTGTTATTTGTCGGTGATGCCTTCTACAAAATTTTGCAATATGTCCAATCTTGTTACAAGCATAACAAGTCACATTGTTTTTCTGAATAGCTTTTCCATATGTTATTCTAGTATGTGTTCTGCATTGATTAGATAAGTATTCAAATCTTCCACAAACATAACATCTTATATTCATTCTGCAATTTTTTGAATTATGACCAACTTTGTTGCATTTAGAACATTGACTGGTGGGTGCATTGGTGTTCTGATAGTTTCTAGATCTACACTGATTTTCTCTATGACCATACTTGTTACAGTTAAACCATTTTCCATTGAATTTGTAGGCATTAGGTTGTCTTACCAATTTATTGTGATCATGAATGTTTGCAATAATAGAGCTTTCACCAACTTCAAAGCCGAGACCATTAGTATCTCCATTAGGTTTTTGATTTTTCAGCATGTCATCAAGTTCTTCTAAGATTTTCCTGAATTTCTCCTTGTGTTGATTTGCAGTAGCCAACTCATTTTCTAAGAAATCTTTCTGTCTCATGAGTTCAGTTTTATCATGCTCCAAGTGAATTATATCTATCTTTATCATATCATTTTCATGACTGAGTCTTATATTTTCATTTTCAGCATCATTGATTCTCCTAGCCAAGTCATCTTCATTCTTCTTTCGATCTTCAATGTCTTTACAAAACCTCATAGTCATATCTTGCATCTCATTCCTCAAGGCCATGTTATCTTGCTTCATCTTGCTTACAAGATCATTAAGAGTTTCTTTTTCATCATCATCACTCTATATCTTCTCATGAAGTTCTCTTCTCTTGTTCCTAGCAATAGTGAGATTTTCCTAAAGTCCTTGAATGATTTCCTGTGCAGCCTTCAGATCATCTTCAAGTTTAATATTCTTCAACTTTTCTGCATCATAATCTGAAAGAGTTGTTTCCAATTGCTTTCTCAAGTTTTCCATCTGTACCGGTGTCAAAATCTTCCTCAAGTTGCTAGGCTTTTGAAAATAGAGGACCAGGCTCTGATACCAATTGTTAGGAATCCCAAAGATACTAAAAGGTGGGGGGTGAATCAGTATCTAACCAGTTAATGGATTTTCTTAACTTATTAAATGAATTACATTTCAAAACAGTGTACTGGTAAGCAAGAATTAATGCAATAAATAAGAATAGTAAACACAACATAGAAGGCACACCATAACACAATATTTTTAACGAGGAAACCCAGTGTGGGAAAAGCCTCTATGGGATTTTTGACCCACAATATTCACTCACTGGCCAATAAGTGAATATTACTTACAAGTGTGGTGCCTGCACATGTAGGAAGGCTCACTGCTCAATTATAAAAAGGAAGTCTCACTGACTTACAAAAGTGGATTATGGAAATCCAATATCATGTACTGCTTTGATTCAGCATCTGCTATGCCAGGTTCAGTACCAGTTTAAGCTCATACAACTTCCATAAACTTTATTTTAAAATCTGTCTTAATATTCACATCTACCTATTACATTCCATCCATTCTTTTTTCGCTTACAAATGATTTACAAGATCTCATACTTATATGAGTCCTATTGCAATTCGCCTTATCGGCTTTACAAAAATATTTTACAATTAAATAAATAATATAGTAAACAATATCCTATAGGCTAGGGTGGCGGTGTTTGTCTTTGCTGCTGCTGGTGTCGGTGTCATAGGATTGTAAGGTTGCCATCAATGACAATACCTTCAATCACCTACAATTTATCATTGGAGTGTCCATTTGCCAACACATTTTTCTTCTAGTGTCGTTCTCATAATGCGCAAGCTATTGAATGTATGGTTGGAAAAATCTTGGCCATGGAGAAAAAGGTCAATGAGATGGGAGATAGAAAGGAAATGGACAACAAATTGAAAGATTTTGGCAGTAGAATTGACAAGCTGGAGCACAATGTCAAGCAGCTTGCTGATCAAAATTTCCAAATCCTTAAATCTTCGGTGGACAACATGAACATCTTTATCAATAGGTATGAGAACAAAGCAGAGAAGGAAGGTGATAAAGAGCAGGTGAACAAGAAGGGTCATGAAAAGAGGACCAGAGCCAACACAAAGAATAAGGTCGACATCGAAGGTCGTGAGCTGGAGGATATAAAGACCTTAGCAAACAACATGAAACAAATCGTTGTTCACGCTGAGGAGATCCTGAATAGTATTTAGTTCTAGTTGTTGTCCTTGGTTCTGTCTCTTTGCTATCTTTTTCTTTCCTGTTGTTGTCTGTTCCGAGTTTTATGTAATTATGTAATGATGTTTTATGTTGTGCCCATCCGGTGGGTTCATTTTGACTTTTTGAAGTGATCAGGCACTTTTTTTATGCTTTTCTATTCTCTTGGCTTGTAAAAGGTTCGGGTACCTTTCAAATACCTACTTTTACTTAATTAAAACACATTTTTCTTCTAGGTATCTTGGAAGAATGTCTAGGTATGATAATCATGATAAATTTGAAAGACATGATAGACATGATAAGCAAGATAGATGTGATAAGAATGATAATTATGACAAGCCTTATAATCCCTACCAGAAGTACAAAAATTAGAGGAGATGCTATTATGTTGTTGATGAAGGTGTGACATATGAGGAATTAGACAATGGGAATTTAGGAGATAAATTTTTATTTATTTCTACCAAGGAAGATGATTTGGTACCAATGAATCCTACAAGCTACATTGTTGAGGAGAAAGCTTTGGCTACTAAGATTGAAAAGAAAGATGAATGATAATTGACAGTGGTTGTTCACATCATGTGACAGGTGATAAAAGTAAATTTATGAATATGAAAATGTATGATGGTGGTATAGTAATATTTGGAGATGATAAAGCTTGTGTGATTCGTGGTAGAGGTTCTATATCTTTTAATGGTAAGAATAATATTGATGATGTCTTGTATGTTGAAGGTTTAAGCATAATCTTTTGAGTGTTGGACAAATGGTTGACAAGGGATATGATTTACAATTCAAGAATGGTAAATGCAAGATTTTGAATGCCTTTAGTATAGAGACTGCAACATGGACTAAAGCTAAAGGTAATATCTTTCACTTGAATTATGGTGATAAAAGTTGTTTGATTGCTTAGATAGATGAAATTTGGTTGTGGCATAGGAGGATGTGTCATGTTAATTTTGGCTACATGATAAGAATAAGTTCTACTCAAGCTGTTAGAGATTTTCCAAAGATTGTGAAGCCCACTAATCCGATATGTAAGGAATGTCAGTTGGGAAAGCAAACAAGAACATCATTTAAGAGTAATTTGTATACAACTAATGGTATATAAGATCTTGTGCATAATGACTTGTGTGGTCCTACAAGAGTGAGAAGCATGTAGGGTGATATATATTTCATGTTGTTGATTGATGACTACTCGAGAATGATGTGGGTGACCCCTTATGAACTATGGTTTGGTCATATTCCTACTCTTAAAAAATTTAGAATATTTGGAAGCAAATTCTATATTAGGAGAGATGAGTCTATTGGAAAATTTGATTCTAGAAGTGATGAAGGAATATTTCTAGGTTACTCAACTAGAAGCAAGGCATATAGATGTAATAATAAAAGATTGCTGAAAATCATTAAAATTACTAATGTGAAGATAGATGAACATTTTAGAGAAGATTCAAGATCTGTAGAACCGGCAGTAGAGATGATTATAAATGAACTAGCACAGATTGCTTTGGAATAGAGTGAAGAACCAGTCACACCGACATCATCAAAAAACTTAGTTGTGATTGAAGAACAACAACATGCAAGTGGAAATGAGAATAAACCCAGGTATGTAAGATTGAATCATTCAAAAAATTAGATAATTGGAAATAAAAATCAAGGTGTTATGACAAGAGGAAGATTGGCAAATGAAGAGGTATGTTTAATTTCTCAAATTGAACAAACATCAGTTATTGAAACATATCAAGATAAATACTGGATAAAAACACTGGAAGATGAATTAGAACAGATTGAAAAGAATAATACTTGGACATTAGTTCCCCGGTCTAAAGAAAAAAATGTAATTGGAACTAAATGGGTATTTAGAAATAAACTTAATGAGGATGGTGAAGTAATCAAAAATAAAGAAAGATTAGTTTGTAAAGGTTACTCTCAGAAAGAAGGAATTGATTATAATGGAACTTTTGCACCGGTAGCTAGAATTGAAGCAGTTAGACTATTTCTTGCATTTGCAGCTCACAAGAACTATAAAGTTTATCAGATGGATTTAAAATTCGCATTTTTGAATGGAGATCTTGAGGAAGAAGTTTACATTGAACAATCTGATGGATTTTCATTAACAGATGTTAAGGATATGGTTTGTAGGTTAAGGAAAGCTTTATATGGATTGAAGCAAGCTCCTAGAGCTTGGTATGCTAGATTGGATAAATATCTTTTAAAGATTGGTTACACTAAAGGTAATGTTGATAGTAATTTGTATTACAAAATCACCAATGATGACATTTTGGTTATTGAAGTATTTTTGGATGAAATCATTTTTGGAGGAGAAGAAAAGCTATGTAAAGACTTTTCTAACAAGATGCAGGAAGATTTTGAAATGTCTATGATTGGAGAGATAAAAAAATTTCTACGTTTGCAGATTTCACAAATAGATAAAGGTATATTCATATGTCAAACAAAATACTTGAAGGAACTTTTGAATAAATTTGGTATGGAAAACTCCAAACTAGTAAACACTCCTATGACTAAAACAGATAAATTGACATCAAAGGATTATTCAGCTCCTATTAATCTGACAAGGTACAAATCTATGATTGGAGGATTACTGTATTTGACACAAACCAGACCTGATATAATGAATGTAGTATGTATTGTTTCAATATTTCAAAGCAACCCTAAAGAAAATTATGAAAGTGTAGTAAAAAGGATTTTCTAGTACCTACAAGGCACAACAAATCTTGGTTTATGGTATCCTAAGAATGACAATTTTGAGTTATGTGCAAATACAAAGGCTAATTAGGCAGGTGATGTGGATGACAAAAAGAGTACCACTAGTGATGCATTCTTTCTTGGAAGAAGGTTAATTTCATGGATCAGCAAGAAGAATACTTGTACATCATTATCTACAATAGAAGCAAAATATGTTGCAACAGCAACTAGTTGCACTCAGGGATTATGGATCAAGAAAATGTTGAAGGATATCAAGGTAAAATGCAAAGAACTAGTAATTATTCATTGTGATAATTCAACATCAATAGATATCTAAAAGTATCTGACATTTCACTCTAAAACAAAGCATGTTTCTATTAAGTACAATTTTCTGAAAGAGAATGTTGAAGCAAATGAAGTGGGATTGGTTTATGTGAATACTAAAGAGAAAATTGTAGATATCTTTACAAAGCCTTTGCCTAAGGAAACATTTGTATATCTCAGAGAGCAGCTTGGGGTAATTTCCCCACCAGTAGAGACTTGAATGATGAAGATTGGCATCAAACTGGAAGGGACTAACAAATTTTTTTTTTTCCAGCTTTGATGAAGGAGAGCTACTTCTCAAGGGGAGTATTTAGTTGTATGTTATGTTCTAATTTTGATTCTTGACTACTTTGGCATTTGATGTCAAAGGGGGAGAGATATCTATGGAAAAACATTGTACTTGGGGAGAGATGTATTTTGGTTTTGGTTTCTATTTTTGGTACATAACTTTATATTGATCTATTTTGGGAGATTATTGATTTGTTTGTTTTTGGCACTTAGATGTTTTTCCATCTAGTGTTGCCATCAATGCCAAATGTGGAGATTGTTGGTATTATGGATGAATTCATCATGTGTTGCATTGGTTTTTTCATTGATGTCAACACTTATTTTTTTGGAGGTCTACATTGTTGATTTGGCACTTTGGTTATACTAGTTTATTGTTGAACTGACACATTATGGTCCTGACATGGATATTGGCTTATGCACAACCACCAGTATAAGTTTCACTGGTAGCTCAAGAAGTTGATGTTGACTTGTTATCATCTAGAGATCATTTGGTTATGTCGAAGACATGGAATTGGATGTTTGGATTTGGTGTTTTTCTTATTGGTCTGATCGAGTTCACATATTTGCCTTTACCGGCAGATAGGTCTAGCTTATGGACCGGTACAAGATATCATGTTCCAGATCAACACGACACATTTTGGAAATGGTTTATTGATTGGATAATGTGTAAATGTATTGAGCCAACATATTGCATCGCATCAAGACTTATTTTATAATTGTAATATCTTTAGTGAGCCGACCTAATCATAAGGTCTTAGGTTTTGTATAAATAATTGTAAGATCTTATTTGAATATCATTATGAGTGTGTGCAAATATTGAAGATCATTGTGAAGAGAAAAAATAAGCAGATCCTTGTGTGAATCATGTAGATATTATCTAAAGGTTGAAGGAAAGGTTATGAAGCTGTTTGGCACTCATGGTCAGAGCTTAAACCGGTACTGAATCCAACATTGTAGATTCTATACTTAAGCAACACATTGTTTATTGGATTTATCCATCCAATTGTAGTCAGTGTGACTCCTATTTTGTGATTGAGCAGTGAGCTCTAGGTGGTTGGCCTTTCTGCATGTGCAAACCCCATTATTGTATACACTTACTATCTACAATAGTATCATCTAATTGTGGGTAAGGTTTCCCACCGTGGTTTTTCTCCTTACAGGGTTTCCACGTCAAAATCTTTGTGTCGTGTGTTGTGGATGTTGTGTTCCTTTCTATTTCATGCATTAAGTTATACTGGTACTGCTATAACTATTAATCTGTCTTACTGGTATTTAGTTTATTTTACCGACACTGAGTTTTATGTTGGATTAATTAGTTTTGGGTTGTAATTTATTGACAACTAATTCACCCCCTCCCTCTCAGTTTTCCTTCCCGGTTTCTAACAATTGGTATCAAAGCCTAGTCCTCTTTTTGTGGAAGCCTAACAACTTGAGGAGATCCTATGGCAGCAAATATTTTTAGGAAGGAGAGTCCTAAACTTGATGGAACTAACTATGGTATATAGAAGATCAGAATGGAAACACATCTGAACTACATTGGAGGAGATATATGGGATATTACAAAGAATGGCTATGTTGGTCCTACTCCGAATAACCCTCATCCACCGACATTGGCTAAAGACTTGGAGAATGATTGCAAAGCAAGAGAAACACTTCTAAGCGCATTATCAGATCAACAAATCATGGGACTATTAGACAGATCTACTGCAAAATCTATTTGGGATAAACTAGAAACATTGAATGAAAGAGATACCACTGTCAAAATTGTAAAATTGGATTGTCACTAGGTCAGGTATGAAAATTTAAAAATGGAAGAAGATGAAAGAATTTGTGCATTTATGGAAAGAGTTAATGAAATTGTTTTAGGAATACAATATTGTGGAGGATCTTTAAGTGAAGACAAAATTGTTTCTAAAGTTCTAAGAGCTTTTCCACTGGCAAATGAAAGTGACTGCTATTAATGAGTTGGGAACAATGCCTAATACATGAGTATGTAGAGATACTTTGGTTGGAAAACTTTCAGCATTTGAGTTTGAAGAATTTGGTCATGTTGCTACAATCAAAACTAATATAGCCTTTAAAGCATCATCATCATCATCATCATCTAACAAATCTAATTGGAAAGCACTTTATGCAAAATAACTTGAAGATATCAGGAGAGAAAATGAAGAACTCGAATAACTTGAATCACTATTTGCAAGGAAGATGCCTAAAGGTCCAATAGGAAGTAAGTATGAAGGTAAAGCACCTTTCAAATATTTTAATTGCAATAAAGTTGGTCATATGACGTCTAGGTGTCCTGATAGACATGCAAGACTAAGAGAGGAAGCAAAAAGAACATATAAACCTAAACCTGATTATCAGAGATACAAATTTAAGAACAATAGAGATAAGTCATGTTGCTATGCAGATGAAGGTGTTATAGATGACTCTGATGAAGATCCAGCAGATAGTGGATGGGCATTTGTTCCACTAAAAGAAGATCAATTGGCACCTATTGTCAAATAGATAGAGTAAGCATTAGTAGAAAAATTTGAAAAAAAGGATGAATGGATCATTGATAGTGGATGCTCGCATCATATGATTGGTGATAAAAGCAAATTCTTATCATTATAGGAAATTCATGGAGGTCTAGTAAGATTTGGAGATGACAAAGCTTGTTTAATCAAAGGAAGAGGCACTATATCTTTAGATGGTAAGCACAATACTAACAATGTTTATTATGTTGAAGGTTTAAAACATAATCTTTTGAGTGTTGGTTAGTTAGTGTAAAAAGTATTTCAATTACAATTCAAGAATGGAAAATGCAAAATCATGAACAGAACTGAATTGGAGATTGCAACTAGTAATCAGACTAAAGATAATATCTTTCATTTGAATACCAGTGATAAAATATGTTGGATTGCTCACATTGATGAAAGTTGGTTATGGCATAAAAGACTCTATCATGTGAATTTTGATTACATTGTAAAGATTAGTTCAACCAAGGCATTAAGGGATTTACCTAAGATTGTGAAACCTCATAATCTGGCATGTAAGGAATGTCAAATGGGAAAGCAAGTTAGAACAACATTTAAGATAATTTTTGAGAAATCCAATAATACTCTTGATTTAATCCATACTAATTTATGTGGTCCAACAAGAACAAGGAGTCTTCAAGATGATAGATACTTTATGCTAATAATTGTTGATTATTTTAGAATGTGTTGGGTTACTTTTCTTAGTGAGGAATTAGAAGCTTTTGGAAGATTCAAGATATACAAGGCAATGGTAGAGAATGAAACCGACAAGAAAATCAAATGCTTGAGATCTGATCAAGGAGGAGAATTTACATCTAGGGAATTCAATGCATTTTGTGAAGGGAATGGAATCAAAAGACAACTAACAGCACCCTGGACACCTCAGCAGAATGGAGTTATGGAAAGGAAGAACATAAATATACTACATGCAGCAAGAACCATGATGATGGAAGAAAATCTACCTTATATGTACTGGAGAGAAGCAGTAAATACAATGGCTTATACTTTCAACAGAGTTCACATCAAAGGTGAAACCGTAAGACCCCTTATGAACTATGGTTTGGTCATACTCCTACTCTTAAATAATTTAGAATATTTGGAAGCAAATGCTATATTAGGAGAGATGAGTCTATTGGCAAATTTGATCCTAGAAGTGATGAAGGAATATTTCTTAGTTACTCAACTAGAAGCAAGGCATATAGATGTTTTAATAAAAGATTGCAGAAAATCATTGAAAGTACTACTGTGAAGATAGATGAACATTTTAGAGAAGATTCAAGATCTTTAGAACTGGTAGTAGAAAGGATTATAAATGAACCAACACAAATTGCACTGGAATAGAGTGAAGAACCAGTCACACCGACATCATCAAAAAAATCAGCTTTGATTGAAGAACAACAACATGCAAGTGGAAATCAGAATAAACCCAAGTATGTAAGATTGAATCATTCAGAAAATCAGATAATTGGAAATAAAACTCAAGGTGTTATGACAAGAGGAAGATTGGAAAATGAAGAGGTATGTTTAATTTCTCAAATTGAACTAGAATCAACTATTGAAGCATGTCAAGATAAACATTGGATAAAAGCAATGGAAGATAAATTAGAATAGATTGAAAAGAATAATACTTGGACATTAGTTCCCCGGCCTAAAGACAAAAATGTAATTGGAACTAAATGGGTATTTAGAAATAAACTTAATGAGGATGGTGAAGTAATCAAAAATAAAGCAAGATTAGTTTGTAAAGGTTATTCTCATAAAGAAGGAATTGATTATAATGAAACTTTTGCACTGATAGCCAAAATTGAAGCAGTTAGACTATTTCTTGCATTTACAGCTCACAAGAACTATAAAGTTTATCAGATGGATGTAAAATGTGCATTTTTGAATGGAGATCTTGAGGAAAAAGTTTACATTGAACAACCTGATGGATTTTCATTAATAGATGTTAAGGATATGGTTTGCAGGTTAAGGAAAGCTTTATATGGATTGAAGCAAGCTCCCAGATTTTGGTATGCTAGACTGGATAAATATGTTTTAAAGTTTGGTTACACTAAAGGTAAAGCTGATAATAATTTATATTACAAAATCACCAATGATGACATTTTGGTTATTGAAGCATTTGTGGATGATATCATTTTTGGAGGAGAAGAAACGTTATGTAAAGACTTTGCTAACAAGATGCAGGAAGATTTTAAAATGTCTATGATTGGAGAGATAAAAAAATTTCTAGGCTTGCAGATTTCACAAATAGATAGAGGTATATTCATATGTCAAACAAAATACTTAAAGGAACTTTTGAAGAAATTTGGTATGGAAAACTGCAAACTGATAAACACTCTTATGACTACAACATATAAATTGACATCAAAGGATGATTCAACTCCTATTAATCCAACAAGGTACAAATCTATGATTGGAGATTTATTGTATTTGACACAAACTAGACCTGATATAATGAATGCAATATGTATTATTTCAATATTTCAAAGAAATCTTAAATAAAATCATGAAAGTGTAGTAAAAAGGATTTTTCGGTACGTACAAGGCACAACAAATCTCGGTTTCTAGTATCCTAAGAATGACAATTTTGAGTTATGTGCAAATACAAATGCTAATTGGGCAGGTGACGTGGATGATAGAAAGAGTACCACTAGTGGTGCATTCTTTCTTGGCAGAAGATTAATTTCATGGATCATCAAGAAGTAGACTTCTACATCATTATCTATAGTAGAAGCATAATATGTTGCAACAGACTTTAAAATTTATTAGATCTAAGGTTGCAATTTTGAAATTGAAATGATTAATCCAAAATTGGGCAACCCACAAAGGCTAATTTAAATTTAAAAATTAGAGCTCTTGTAATTAACCACTTAATTTTAAATTTGAAATTTGAAATTTGATCTAAGATTGTGATTTTTTGAATAAACATTAAAAATCAGCTCCCAAAATGGTAAATTCAAAATTTAAACAACCCACATGTTCAATTTTAAAATTAGGGTTTTTTGTTTTTTGAAATTGTTGGTGTAATTATTTATTCATGTTGGATATAATTACACTTTATTTAAGTTACTTTTATACATGCATAACATTGTAGTTTGTATATGAGACACTTAGGGAGATATGCATACATTGGTAGTGAGTATATAGGAGAAATTCCACCTTTTATGGTGTGATATTGTTATTACTTTATCATATCCATTTATCGTGAAGTGATAATTCCACCTTCAGTGGGTGATTCACCTTATGTGAAATATTTTACTATTTCTCCTACCTACACTTGCATCTCATTGAGCCATATGTCATCATTGTGTTCTCTCTTGTCTCTTAGCCTTGTATTTATAAGTAGGCTCATCATACATTGTATGTAATGATCTAGTTGATCTTATTTTGCTCTTGATTAGAATACTATGTATTCTTATCAAAATTATTGTCTTTTGTGTTATTCAATGTGCTCTTGATCTTGGCTATTTTCAACAAATTATTATATGGTATCAAAGCCATTGGGGCTTCATTGATTAGTCTTTTTGGAGAGCTTTTGGAGCATCTTATTTTGGATCTAAAGAGCTGCACATTTTGGGGATATCCTATAGCAATTTCAACCTCACCTTTGTGTCTGAGAGGTTGTTTTCATGAAAATTGACTATAAATTCATCTATTTTTGGTAAAAGTTGTTTTCAGGGCCAAAACATTTTAGTATGCAGGTCATACGGTCTACCTGCCCAGCGGTACGATTTTAAAAAATATATATTTTCTATTATCTGGAAAATTGGTTTTTCAATTTCTATATATTTTACATTTTTTCATAGTAATTAAAAATTGTAAAAATATTATCTTATTCGGGGAGGGGGGGTGTCCCGTGACCACCCCCTCTCTGTACCTTTGCACATTTTTTCTATAGGGTTGTACCCTGTCATAGACATTTATTTACTGCAGGGTGTGGGCCCCCACCTCCCATTCTCTAACAACCCTTACTCCACCTGGCTTACTTGTCTGTTGCTCTGGTCACTTCCTCCATGCTGATAGTTCTTATGAGCCTGAGCTCCCCTACCTCCAACCCTGACTCTACCACCATCACCTCCCTTGCGCACAGCCTTTGGGCCAATAGTCTTCTTTTTGGGCCACCACGCGGACACACCTAAGCACCAAGTGGTGCCTATTCATTCACCCTATACTACACATATTTTCCACATGACATCTTGATTTCCAACCATTCACACACATGGCAACATTTTATTTTTTGTGAGGACACATCACAGGGCCATGACAACATACCCTAATGCCACCTAATCGCCACGTAACAATATTCTATTCAACATAGCAATATGTTCATCTTCAACTCAATGGGCACCCTTATCCAAACACATGTCGAAGTGTGACTAGCAAACATTAACTAGTCAGCAGTCGGTCATAACCATGTGGCACACTCTTATTCATTATTAGTACGCAGAGTCAACGCCCAATTGGTGCCACATCATCCAACATTGCAAGCATACATTTTTCCCACCTTAGTGACACATCAACTAGACATGTCATTGTTCGTACTCCCAATCAGCACAACTAGTCATTGTATGGATTGCTGACTACCTGCCACGCCACCATTTTCCATACCATACTGATAGCTATGCAAGGGGGTACAATGGTTTGTTGATGGTCATACATTCGTCAAATTTAGGATCATGAAGTGTTGATGTCATCCTACATCAGTACAGTTTTGAAAATTTATCAGCTCCCTCTCATTGGGGTTTTTGATTTCGAGGGAAAACTTCAGAGGGCCTTAACTTACTCGATTTTTCTCTTTTCTTGGTGCAATTTTTTTTTTATTTGGGCTAATTTTTTGTGATCTAAATTGTGGTGGTGGAATTTTTTTATTTTGATGGATAAATTTTCACAATTTTCAATTTTTCATGGTTGTACCTATCCAATCCTCAATTTTGTAACTTTAGAGGCTTTGTTTAGGGTCATAGGACCTCCTTTTCAGGTGCCATTTTTTTTTAAGTGCATAATTTTTTGTTTACTTTCATAATCTACCATCATTTTGTATTGATTTTGAGTAGAATTTTTACTTTTAGTATTTGGTCTTTTTTGGCCTATTTGGTACTTGTATATTTTGTTTGGATCTTAGTTTAGATATCTTGTAGTGTTTGTTGGGGTCTTTTATAGCCTATTTAAGGCAATTGTATAGTTGAAATCATAAGACCACTTTTCCCTTCTTTGCAAGTGGCCTATTGTACACGCACTAAGTATAAAGTGCCAAATCATCATTTTTTTTTCATTTTTTTTTTGGGGAGGGTTCTTGATTGAGTGAATTGAGGGGTGTCTTGTGTGATTGTGTCTCTCTTTTCCTAATGCTCTTTCATTTTTTTTCTATGGTTTCTCCTAAATTTCCACTTTTAACTCCACATAACTATGCTTCATGGAAAATTGATGTATGGAGTAAGCTAATGGAAAAAGAATTAACTCACTATATTGATGGATCTATAACTACACCGACTGATCCTAATTCTCACATAGAATGGATCACTAAAAACATTATGGCTATTGGCACATTGAGGAAATACATATCAAAGGATCTCATCTTTCACATCGACAAGTTTAAAATAGTTAAGGAAGCATGGGATACATTGGGAAAATTGTATGGTCAAATTGATGAGATTCGAGGATATCAACTTGATAATGATCTCACCATGCTGGATCCTAAGAACTTTGATACATAATCCATCTTTCACATTGACGAGTTTAAAATAGTAAAGGAAGCATGGGATACATTGGGAAAATTGTATGGTCAAATTGATGAGATTCGAGGATATCAACTTGATAATGATCTCACCATGTTGGATCCTAAGAACTTTGATACAATCCAAGATTATGTTACCAAGGCAAATGAGCTAAGAGCATAACTGAAGGATTGTGGCATTGATAAGAATGATGCACAGTTGGTCTACAACCTATTGGGAAAGCTTCCATCAAAGTATTCAACATTTGTTTCTAGCTTCCAAACTCATCACTTGATAGTGGGTAGCTCCATCACTATGCCTACATTTGATGCACTCATAGAAATGTTGATGTTGGAGCAATCTAAGTTGTTGAGCATGGGGATTGTGTGTGATTGAAGGTTTTGTCATTGATGGCAACCTTGCAATCCTATGGCACCGGCAAGACATTATACCAGCAAAGCATTACTCAGGCAACCTTGCAATCCTATGGCACCGGCAAGACATTATACCAGCAAATCATTACTCAGGCAACCTTGCAATCCTATGGCACCGGCAAGACATTATACCGGCAAAGAATTACTCAAACAAGATAGTGCATCGGCATCAGCAAGATCAATCTACACTGGCACCAGCATAGAAGATGTACACCGACATAGAAAAGAACATGTATACTGGCACTGAGGCTGACAGGATTTTTGATATGTAATATTTTGTTTATTATTATAAGCCGACTTGGAAAATTGTAAAATGACTCTTGTATATAGAAGAGATCATTGTAGACATTTGTAGGATATGGATAGGCAGCATAAAATAAATTATAAGGTAGACCTAATGTGCGAATTGTAGGTCAAGGGTATATGTAAAGAGCAGAGCAAGAACCGGTATTGAATCTGGCATTGAAGATGCTATTGTAAAGCAGTACAGAATATTGGATTTGTGTAAATCCTCATTGTAAGTCAGTGTGACTTATTATTGAGCAGTGAGCTCTAGGCAGTTGGCCTTCCTGCATGTGCAGGCCCCTATTGTAAGTAATATTCTCTTATTGGCCATTGTAAGTCAGTGTGACTTCTTATTGAGCAGTGAGCTCTAGGCAGTTGGCCTTCCTGCATGTGCAGGCCCCTATTGTAAGTAATATTCTCTTATTGGCCAATAAGTGAATATTGTGGTCACAAATCCCACCGAGGTTTTTCCCACACCAAGTTTCCTCGTTAAACATCTTGTGTTATGGTGTTCTTTTCATGTGGATGTTTTTGATTCTGTTATTTGCATTAATTCTTGCATACCAGTATACTATTACTTTATCTTCTGCATATTTAGTTTTAAGAAAATCTCCTTACTGGTCAGATACTGATTCACCCCCCCCCCCTCTCAATATCTGTGGGAACCCTAACAATTGGTATCAGAGCCTGGTCCTCTATTTTTAGAAGCCTAACAACTTGAGGAAGATCTTGACACCGGTAAAGATGGAAAATCTGATGAAGAAAATTGAAGGAGCTCTTACTGACTATGATGCAGAGAAGTTGAAAAATATCAAATTAGAGGATGATTTAAAAGCAACTCAGGACATTATTCAGGCACTTCAAGAAAATCTTACTGTTACAAGAAACAAGAGAAGAGAACTTTGTGAAAAATTGCAAAATGAGAATGATGAAAAGGAATCACTAAATGATATGATAAGCATATTGAAACAAGAGATCATGACAACAAAAAATGAAATGCAGGATATGACTATGAGATTTTGCAAAGAGATTGAGGATAGAAAGAAGAATGAAGAAGAATTGACTAGAAGACTAAGTGATGCAGCAAATGAGAACACAAGACTTAGCTATGAAAATGACATGTTGAAGATAGATCTGATGCATACTCACAATGACTCAAATGAACTAATGAGACAAAAAGAAATCTTGGAAAGGGAATTGGAAACTGCAAATCAACATAAAGAAAAATTCAAGAAAAGTTTAGAAGAACTTGGTACCTTATTGAAGAATCAAAAACCCAAAGGTGACACTTCTGGAATTGGATTTGAAGTTGGAGAAAGCTCCAGTACTACAAATATCTAGGATCAAAGCAAACTGGTAAGACCCTCTAATACTTACAAATTCAATGGAAAATGCTTTAACTGTAATGAATATGGTCATAGGGTGAGTGAATGTAGATCTAGGAATTATCAAAACATCAATCCTCCCATTGGTAAATGCACCAAATGCAACAAAATTGGTCACAACTCTAAAAATTGCAGAATGAATGTAAGATGTTATGTTTGTGGAAGATTTGGTCATTTATCAAATAAATGCAGAACACAAACTAGCATAGGTTATGGGAAAGCTATTCAGAAAAATAATGTAACTTGTTATGCATGTAACAAGATTGGTCATATTGCTAAATTTTGTAGAAGTAAAGGTACACTGGTAGATAACAGAAGTACTAGCTTGAAAGGTAAAGAAAAGGTTGAAGAGGCTAAGCAAGAATTTTCAAAGCAGTGGATTAGAAAAGGTGATCTAAATATTAGGGTTACTCCTCCACTAGTAGAACCAACAAATGCTTCACCGGTAGGACAATATGATGCTCCACTGGCAGGACACAGCAATGCTCCACCGGTAGGATGTTCTTCATCAAATTGAAGAAAATTATCTTGAGGGTTTGGCAATCAAATGACATGTGCTATTATTCCCTCGGTTAGAGAAAAGAAGTTGAAAATCTTTCATTACCGGCAAATAAAGTTAAGCTAATACATTGCCTTCAAGCAATTAATGTGGTAGGTAGTAGAAAAGACTTTATAAAATAAGGTTTTTGGCTCCATTTCATTTCACCGTGAATTCAAACTTTCAGAGAGCGCGAAGATTTCCGAGCTAAGGCATTCCAAGCAAAGAGGCAAAGCACTTTAGCAACCAATCCATCCAAAAGCAAAAAAAGGTATTTATCATCATGGCATCCTCCTCTACACCTGAATTCATAACAAACCCTATAGTAGTCGAGGTTATAAAATGATCCAGGCCTGTGTTTTAGCTAGTTCCCTAGGTAGCTAAGAAAGATGACAACACAGGTGCTTTTTCAAAAATTCCAAAAGGTGTTGTTTATGCAGAAGACCCTAGAATGTATATTCATTGCAACATAGAGGGATTAGGTGATGAAGAAATAAAAAACATGTATAAGTCTATTATATGTGACAACTCCAGGAATGTGAAACCTGAACATAAGATTGTTGAAACCCTAGGATTCACTAAAATCCTCTACATTCCTGAATTTCCCAAGGAAGTGGTTAAGATAGTTTTAAGCAGGGTACATGGTTCATTCTTTTGGCTTGACTTAGTGCATAAAATTACAAAGGTAGTTGTGAAAGCAGTAACAGGGTTACCTTCCACCGGTAACAGACTTGACAAAACCAAGAAGGTCTCCAATGACTTGGTAACAAACTTAACTAGTGTAACATCCGACAAGAGATCATTGAGGGTTAATGATGTGACCAATACAAATGTTAGATTTGTTAGCATGATTCTAGGTCACAAAGCAACTCATGCTAATAGGCTTAACTAATTTTCCAGTTTATGCATAAAGAGTGCTTATGACATGGTTAAAGACAATGTAAAGATTGATATCTGTGAATGGTTAAAGGATGAGTTAATTGACAATTTAGAAAAAATCAAGAAGGATAAGAAAGGAACCTTTAGATTTGGAAATTTACTTATATTCTTAATGCTACATATAACCAAACAAGCTCCTAGTATAGGCTACAAGGATTTTGGATTCTACATATCGGTAGGAAAACAATTGTCTGACTTATTCAACAACATGGGTGAAAACAGAGAAAAGAATATAAATGAGTATTTTCAAGCACTAAAAGTTAGAATGAATAAAAGAATCAGACTATCACAGGAAATTGTCAACAAATACAAGGATGATATATGTTTTGTAATCAAAAAGGATGAGATCTAGATGGAAGCAGTCATCCCAAGAACAATCTGGGTTACAGAGATGGGGTATGAAACAGATGACCACATAGTGGAAACTTATGCCAGAGTACTTCTAGAATCCCCCAATGAACCAAAGGAAGAAGTATTTGGTAGTGCTGAGACCATTGAAAGTCAAATTCAATCTAAAAAGAGAGTGAAAAAGGTTGAGGCATTTGTGAGAAAAGGAACCAGACAAGCAAAAGCCATTAAGGAAGATGTACTAAATAAAACTGGCATAAAAGAAGAAGAGTTGGCAGCCCAACAACTTGAAACTCATCTATCACCGGTAGATACTTCCTCAAAAGGAGATATGCTAGCAACTTTCAAAAGAGTTGTTAGGAAAAGAGACCCCTCACTGGTAACCACTCCTTCACCTAGAAGGACAAGACAGAAGCAATAAGCTGTGAGGTCTCCGGTCAAGAAAACCACACCTAAGAAAAAGTTGACCCCCAAAAAGAAGAAGAAGACAAACACTGACTTGGCCCCTTTTGACATATTACTGAATGAGATCACATAGGAAGGTAAATTGAAAAACATAGGGAAAATCTATGACACCCTATCAGATGATGAGAAAGGACAAGTCAAGGAGAGTGTTATATTACACATGGACATGTATAAAAAGTTTTTGATGCAAGTCCTAAATGAAATTCCTGATGAATTATATAAAAGACTTGAGGCCAGAAGGCAAGGAATAGTTGAGTTGGATAAGAAAATTAAAATATAAAAATTACTTGCAGTATACCTGGTCAACTCACCTAAGGAAATTGATGATCTGATAGCTCAGGCCAACCGGACAGTTTTTTCCACTGCACACCGGCAAATATCACTAATGGCAGGTAGAGTTACTAAAGTTTCAAAGGAAACAGAAGATGGTTGGGATACATTCTTGGTTGAAAAAGAAAAACAAGAAGAATATAGGAATCCCAAGCCCATTCTGGTATATCAAAAGGACAAAGGGAAAGGTAAAGTTGGTGGACCACCAAGTATCAAGATTAGAGACAACTTACCCCCACCTCCTTTAAATACTCCATCGGTAAAAACAACAACTGCAGAAGATCAACCGACAGCTGAGAGTATAGACACAGAGGATAATAATCCTAATCCTAAAGTCCTATATACTGTGAATGTTGATGCTTAGAAAATCAACATAGTGGTAGATAAGGATACAATAGATAAAATAGGAAACAAAGAGCAACTGGCAGTAGATTCAGATAAAAAGATGGAATCTAGAACACAAACAGAGAAACCAACAGAGCTAAAGGCTCTAGAACAGATGCCACTGGCAAGAAATGATGTAGGAAAACTAGTGCTTAAAGAGATGGAGACACAAATAGACCTACCAGAGGTCAATACTAGCATGGTCACTTCCACCGACACTCAGTTTATTGGGTCACCATCAAATGTAACAGAGGTA
Organism: Cryptomeria japonica; assembly: GCF_030272615.1. Taxonomy (NCBI): domain Eukaryota; kingdom Viridiplantae; phylum Streptophyta; class Pinopsida; order Cupressales; family Cupressaceae; genus Cryptomeria; species Cryptomeria japonica. The sequence goes on along the minus strand of NC_081414.1, from coordinate 578,594,216 downwards.
TTGCTTGAATCTATCAAGAAAATAACTGATTATAGCTCACAAGCTTATAAAGTGATAGATGATTCAATTCCAGTTTTGAAAACAATAGCTCCCAATTGTAATATAGCCAACAAAGATTCTTTAGGCCAGTTGGATACACTTTGTAAATATATTTCTAGAAATTTTGAGCAAATAAAGGTAGAAACTGTAAAGGAAAGTGTAGAAAAAGAGAAACATAAATTCTTTGAGGAAGGAATAAAGAAGTGTAACAGGGAATTTGACACACTTCTACCGGAACTGTGCAATTTATTGAAAGAGTACAAAACTCTGTACAAAGACACCTGTAAGATAAACTTTTTGACCATAGATGTAGACAAAAAGATGAGCAAGGTACAGTAAGAGATCAATAAACTTGTAGATAATTTTGTTAACTCACCCGATACATTATCAGTTTTTGAGGAAAAGATAACAAATTTTGAGGAAGAATTACTCAAATTAGAAAGAGAGAAAGAGAAAATAATAAACAAGGCAAAATTCTTGAGATCTAAACTAAGTCCAAGATTGGACTATTTAGCATCTCTACGAAAGGAAATCTCAGAGGCACTAACTCAGGGAAGCAAAACAGTGGTAGAGCACTTGCAGTATCTCACTGGTACAGTATACAGAACTAAGATAGCAATAAAGGAGATCAAGAAGTTTATGGATGGCATAAACTTAATTTTGGGAGATATTCTTCAGATAATAACCACCCAACTACAAGGTTGAGGTTATGAATTGATACAACTACAAAATCTACTAACCTTTGTCATTGATGCCAAAGGGGGAGTAGTAGATGAAAAAATTCAAAACACAGGGATCACATGCTCAGGGGGAGCTCTCACATTTTTGGTAACATTTTTTGGTATACACATTTTTGGATATATTTTTGAAATTTCTCATGAGTGTTGCCATCAATGCCAAAGGGGGAGATTGTTAGTGTATGGACACTCCAATGAGACATTGTGTGTGATTGAAGGTTTTGTCATTGATGGAAACCTTTCAATCCTATGGCATCGACAAGACATTATACTGACAAAGCATTACTCAGGCAACCTTGCAATCCTATGGCACCGGCAAGACATTATACTGACAAAGCATTACTCAGGCAAACTTGCAATCCTATGGCACTGACAAGACATTATACTGGCAAAGCATTACTCAAACAAGATAGTGCACCAGCATCAACAAGATCAATCTACACCAGCACCGACACAAAAGATGTACACCGACACAGAAAAGAACATGTATACTGGCACTGAGGCCGACATGATTTTTGATATGTAATATTTTATTTATTATTATAAGCTAACCTGGCAAATTGTAAAATGACTCTTGTATATAAAAGAGATCATTGTAGACATTTGTAGGTTATGAATCGACAGCATAAAATAAATTATAAGGCAGACCTAATGTGTGAATTGTAGGTCAAGGGTATATGTAAAGAACAGAGCAAGAACCGGAACTGAATCTGGCATTGAAGATGCTATTGTAAAGCAGTACAGAATATTGGATTTGTGTAAATCCTCATTGTAAGTCAGTGTGACTTCTTATTGAGCAGTGAGCTCTAGGCAGTTGGCCTTCCTACATGTGTAGGCCCCTATTGTAAGTAATATTCTCTTATTGGCCAGTAAGTGAATATTGTGGGTCACAAATCCCACCGAGGTTTTTCCCACACTGGGTTTCCTCGTTAAACATCTTGTGTTATGGTGTTCTTTTCTTGTGGATGTTTTTGATTCTGTTATTTGCATTAATTCTTGCATACTAGTATATAATTACTTTATCTTCTACATATTCAGTTTAAAGAAAATCTCATTACCGGTCAGATACTGATTCACCCCCCCCTCTCAGTATCTGTGGGAACCCTAACAATGGAATCTTCACAATCTATGTTCTCTTCATTTGAGCCTTGCACCATACCACAAATTTTGATGGGCAATCATACATATATGAATGTGCTCGAGAAAGGATCTATTTCCATTGGGGATAACTCCTTCAATGATGTGTTGTGTGTACCCAATTTTACAAACAATTTTAGTTCCATCTATCAAATCACTCATGGGGAAACAAGGAAAATTGTGGAGTTTACACTTGATTAGGTTATCATTAGAGACTTGGATACTAGAGCTATTATCTCTATAGGGGTGGTGGATCATGCATGACAGTTATATTCCTTTGCATATTTTGTTCCTATTGATGAGGATGATTCTTCACATGATGATCACACTTATTGTGATGATTTATATTTTGACAAGAACTTTGGGTACTTGAACTTGAGGATTCTCACATGTGACTCCATTCTTGAGCCTTGCATACCATCTTCTCCTATTAATATCACATCACCTATTGCACTTGATGATGTGGATAGTGAGATAGTTTTTTCTTCTTGTGATTTAGTGCAGTAGGACATACCTTGTCTTCCAGCTTCAATTCATTGGGATATCTACTTGACATACATTGCAGGTTTGTTTGTGGAGCCTTACATTGCAGATTTGGGAGACAACATTGATGATATTCATCATCTCATTGATAAAGATGATCCTTCTTCAATTTTTTCAAGGGAACACTCTAACCCTCCTATACATTCTCTACATGATCATTCTTTCGAGGTTGACATGATTGTGGATATTTTTGTACATTTGGATGAGGTCTCTTTATCCTTAGAGGAGACATGTGAGTCTTTGGATCTTGTTCTACATTCATCTCACTAGATCATGGAATGCCTTTTTCAGTAGTGTGGATTAGTACACCACCTTCGGAGGGGGCAGCTTTTAGCATCGACATGGGGACACTTGAGAAATTTTAGAGACTCCATTCATCATGACTTTTTTCCTACATCTTCACTTCATGATTAGGGAGACTTTATGGATACACCTTTGGTTTTGTTTCTTCCTAAGGGGAGGAATGTTGTTCGACGATCATGGAGTAGTTTATTCATTCAGTTTTGAGCTTCTACCATTGGTATAGATTCTACATTGAGGGGGGGATACTTGGTCTCTCTTCTTCTCTCATATGGGGGGGGGACTTTTTCCTCACATGGGTTTTTGTCCTTCACATACTTCTTTGAGAGTTCTTTGTATAGTTTTCATCTCTCTTTTTTTTTTTTTTGGGGGGGGGGGGGGGGCGATTGTTTCCCATTGGGTTTTTCTCCTTTTCCTCGCTTTATGAGAGATTGCATTGTATTGCATTTGTACATGGGTATGTAACATAGCCTTGTAGTTGGGACCCATCTTGCATTTCTTACTTGCATTGTAGACTTAAGTGAATTCCCCTAAGTTGCACTAAAGGGGGGTGTTGGTGCAATTATTTATTCATGTTGGATATAATTACACTTTACTTAAGTTTACTTAGGTACATGCACAACATTGTAGTTTGCATATGAGACACTTAGGGAGATGTGCATACATTGGGAGTGTGTATGTAGGAGAAATTCCACCTTTTATGGTATGATATTGTTATTACTTTGTCATATCCACTTATCGTGAAGTGATAATTCCACCTTCGGTGGGTGTTCCACTTCATGTGGAATATTTTACTATTTCTCCTACCTACCCTTGCATCTCATTGAGCCACATGTCATCATTGTGTGCTCTCTTATCTCTTAACCTTGCCTTTATAAGTAGGCTCATCATACATTGTATGTAATTATCCAGTTGATCTTATTTTTCTCTAGATTAGAAAATAATTTATTCTTATCAAAATTATTGTCTCTCTTTTGTGTTATTCAATGTGCTCTTGATCTTGGCTATTTTCAACAAATTCTTATAGAAATTACTGCTTAATTTTAAAATTTGAACTTCTAAGTGAAATTTTGAATTACAAAAATATGAAAAACACTCAAATCTAAAATAATTAATCCAAATTAAACAATTGACAAGCTTAATTTTGAATTTAAAAATTAGGGTTTTAGTGAAATTAACCTCTAAATTTTTAAAATTTGCAACGAAAATAAACTTGTAAAAGAAAATTTAATTTTTAAATTGCATACACACTCAAATTGAGAACATAAATTAAAATTAAAGGTGTAAGGAGTTGGGCTCACCAAAATGTAATGGGTGGAAAATTAGAGTTTCCACCATTAGATGTATGGAAAACCACTAATTTTCCATTACATTTAAAAGAGGGGTGAATCCAATAAATTTAGTCATAAATCAGTAATGATGAGGACTCAAATACTGATTGGATTCAAGGGGTTAATGTTGATTGCCTTCATTTGTGAGTTGAAATGCTGAAATTAGAGAAAAGTGCTGGAAATGAAGGTAAAAATGCAGAAACGAGCTACAGTCATCAAATTTTTGTATGCACCTTGATCTAAGTAGTAAATGTGGATTCAGATTTGATCCCTAAAAAAGCTCCAAAAATGTTAGGATTGGTGTGCCCATCGCCCTGGTCCTCCTACTTTTTCGCATGCCAAAGAGGACCAATTCGTCTTTGAAAATAATGCCTATTCTGAAGAGTATAGCTCCGTACCTATTTCTTGCACATAAAAAGAAATAGAAATAGGTTGGGAATATGGGATTTCCTAAGTAAAACTTCGGTCTAGGAATTACCTTGATTGAAATATTGTAAATACTGAAATAAATGATGGAAGGATATACCTTAGATCTGCAATGACTTATAATGATGCTTTGCTTCTTGAATGTAATCACATATGTTATATGAAATGGCATGAACATGATAAAACCCTAATCACACACAAATGCTTCCAAATGAATGATGTAATGTTTCTCCACAATTGATGAATGAAAAAGCTAGCCTTAAAGACCTCTAGAGATGATTAATGAATGCTTGATGATGATAATTTCACCATTCTCTTATGATGTCTATATATATGTGTTATGTAAATGAGGGGAGAAAACCTCCTTATATAATTTCCCTTTGAAAAATGCATTAATTTTTTGACATAGGTCGACACGAGAAGAGATTTCCTGCTCATTTTTGAAGAGGAAAGAGGGGACCAAGAAATGATCCATCTAAGGTGGACCAAAGCATGGCACCCTTGTCCCAATAAGGACCAAAGCACCACAACCTAGTTCTATCCCTTTTTAGGGCCGGACTAAGGGGTTATGTTGTGGATGAAGTGAAAATAAGGCCCTATTTACATGGGATAAGCATAATCAGGCCTTAATTAGGTATAAGGATGTGAACGTCAAGGTGAGGGCCCCAAATGAGATCATAATTGCAAAGGGGTGCAATTTTAGGATGCTACACAACATTATATCCATTTTTTCAAATCTATCCAACACTCAAAAGATTATGATGCAAACCCTTCACATAGTAGACTTTGTCAGTGTTATGTTTTTTATCAAAAGTAATTGAACCAATCCTAACAATTTCTGCTATCCGATCATCTTCAAACCTAACAGAACCTCCATCATATTTTTCAAGATTTATAAACTTACTATTATCACAAGTCATATGATTTGAGAATCCACTATCAATCAACCATTCATTCTTATATCTTCTAGCAAGAAATGCAATAGTAATAGCCTTAGAAATATCAAACCTAGGTGCATCCTTTTCAACCAGAAATAAGTAATCACCTTCTTCATAATCTAATTCATCATCTGAAATGCCAACATCGTCCTTAACATAATAGGATTTCTTATTGAACTTTCCTTTTTTTTTCTCTAAAATTTTGTCTTGTTCCCTTTTCTAGACATCTTGGAGCTATGTGACCAATCTTTTCACATCTAAAACATTTAAAGGGTAACATACATTTGTACTTGTTGGTTCCTTTCTTCAATTTCATCAAAAAGTTTGCCTCTACGTCATCTGGGCTATCATCATCATCTAGATCATCTTATATTGCTTTGAATGTTGTCTTTGATTTGTCCTTATCCTTTCCAAACTTCCTTCAAATGTAGATAGGGTACCAAATAGCTGTTTTGTAGTGAACTTCTTCAGATCATAGGTTTCTTCAATAGCTAAGATCTTATCACTATAACATCAATAGAATCATCAAGATTTTGTCAATTATGTCTTCATCATTTAGAGTTCCTCTAAGTTCTTTAATTTCATTCACTACATTGTCAACCTTTTGAAAATAGCTTACTATATCTTCTCCTTCTTCCATCTTCAATTTTTGTATACCTTCGCTTAGCTGGCAACCTCTTTGTCAACTTAACTCTCTCATTTCCTTTATAGATTTATTTTATCTTCCACCAAACCTCATAAGCAGTATTCAAGGAAATAACTTTTGTCAATTCAGTTTTTGATAATGCACTAAAGATAGCCTACCTTGCCTTTTCATTTTCTTCATAGGCTTGAATCTCATCTAGAGTAGTAAGACCATTTTCCAGTTAGAAATACTTAGTCTCCACCACCTTCCAAGTCTTGTAACCTAGAGAAACTAGATAACCTCTCATCTTTACTTTCTAGAAACTATAATCAGATCCTTCAAAGATAGGGATACATAATTAATGTGCCATTGGATCAAGATCTACATCAAGCAATTAAGCTCTATATCAAGGAACCAAATCTATAATACCATTTGTTCAATATCATGGCAGCTGAGAGGGGGGATGAATCAGTTAAAAATTAAAATATTCTTTAAACTTTATTCACATATCTAGAATAACTAGCAGAGTTAATTTAAACAGATAAACATGAAATCATATGCACAAAATAACTCAGACATAATGAGCACTAGAATTTACATGGAAAACCCAAGAAGGGAAAAACCATAGAGAATGCTAATTCTCAATATGAAAACATTTATTAAGGTGACACCGATTAAGGTGATTTATATAAATGATGGCTCATTTCCAATATGCTTACTACAAGAGGGCTCACTGCTAGGAAAGGTTCATTGTTGGAGGGCTCACTGCCTAGAAAGGCTCAATGCTGAAGAAAGAGAGATAGAAAAGAAAATCCAACACTGAAACACAATCTGCACCACTGGAACTACTTCCAGTAACTATTTGCAACACACCTCAAAACAAAAGATGGATTCTTTCCATCTCGCATATCTTCTACCCAATTAGCCATTCACAATAATGCCACACAATCTCATCCAGATCATACACATACATATACTATCTCCAAAAAATCTTAATCTTCCAAGTCAGCCAAGAAAAAGATCTAAAATAGGTCAACACTAAAAATTCTAGTGGTGGGAAGGAATAAGAAGTAGATCTCATTACAACGTTCTTCATTGAACACATCAACATGTTAACACATCAACACGTTACATATATTACCAATGTTGAACCCAAAATAAAACATCATTACACAACCTCAACTTCTAGATAACACCTCGACTTTTGGATCAAACAAGACCCAAAAATAACACTAAGTAACATTACAAATACATCTTCCAACAAGCCAAATCTTCTAGGAAATCACCAAATGACCATCGACATCACATACATACTTATCTTCCATTGTTGATCAATATACCACATCTAGCCCTGATCAGATCACATGATTTGACATCAAGGACAATATACAACATAATTCTAACAACCTCAAGCTCCCTGTATTGAATAAGACTAGTACCACCACCCCCTTCTATTGCCTATGATCCTACACTTGCACCTTGAGTCACTAAACTTGCACCCTGACTACCCACTCCCACTCCTGTGCTCTATTTTTTGGCTTCTCACTCCATTCAAATTCCTTCAAGATCCACAATAGCACTTTTTTTTTCCAATCCTCTCTTTGTTCTATCATCATGGGGATTCTTCTATTCTGGAAGCTCGAAACTTATCTAGTTTTTTTACTTCTTATATTGCTACCTCTGGTCAAAGGGTCTGATAGTCTTGAAAAATGACCGTGCAAAATTTTTGTATGCCTTAGTCAAAATATTGGTCATTTTAAATTTATTTGGCTCTCTATCATGTGTTTCATTGTTAGGGTTTAGGGTTTTATGCATTTTGATTAAATCCTCTTGATTAAACCCTTAAGTCTCTTATAATTTTGCATTACCTTTTTCCACTTAAAACTGAGGGTCATGTCTTCATTGGCAGGGCCATTTTATTTCTTAAAGTTATGTCTACCTTTATTATCCTAGACGGGTCCCTTTTAATATTTTAGCCAGCCCTTTATTATTTTCCTAATTCTAAGCCTTTTAATTTATGCTAGTGACTTTATGTTAACAATCAAGCTACTAAAAGTTTATTCTATCTGCATGTGCTTTAATGGACAACGATGTTATAATCTTGGTCAAAAAGGTGCTCATTAGTTAGGCGGCTAAGATTGGCAGTCACCATAGCAACGGGGTAAAGATTGAGTAGATCCAATGTCTCTCGCAACCCCACAGTTAAATATGCACGAAGGATAGGGACCACAACATTGTGAGATGATGCCATATGTTGAAGGTGGGGCAAGGAAAGCTGACGGTGGGACCATGAACAATGGTGAGACAACGGTGAGACAATAGTGAGGTGGCAGTGAATTGCAGGTGCTACATCATACCTTTGATGGGTCTACTTGCCACATAAGACTGTCAATGTCAGATTGACTGATGCAGATCGTGCGATGCACTAATATGGGGAAGATCAATGGTCCAGTTTTAAACTTAATTCAAATACGATTTCGATCCATTTTATCACTCATGCGAGTAGTAATGGTGGATAGGATAGTGACACTTCATTCTAGAATAATAATAAATTATGGTATGATGAAAGAACAAGGATCCGCTCAACTACTGAGAGGGGGGGGTGAATCAGTAGAAAGAAAAACTGATAAAACTTCACCAATCTCAAAATCAATCTCTCAAAGTAGACTTAGAACTATCAATGCAATATCTCTGTCAAGATAAAAAAATGTCAAGCTAAACTAGATGATTGTTACAACAGATAACAGTAATCAAATTGTAACTTACAAACATCCAAATAATTTTACTGATATAAGTAAAACTTCATATTGCTACCAATTATAATGACTTATCAAAGTGGATTAAGTAGTTAAGCAAATCAACCATAATGAAACATAACCACAAAAACATTCACCAGTTGACATAATATTTTTGACGTGGAAACCCAAATGTGAAAAACCACGCAGTGAGATGAGACTCACAAGATAACTATCTCAACTCTTCTGAAGTTTTCCCTGTTAGGAGCCAAGCCTGTTAAAGTTTTACAAAAATTATTGTTAAGAATTGATCCTGTTAGGAGCCACCCGGTTAAGGGATTGACTATAATGCCTTGTTAGAAGCAATACCCTATGAGGAGTAACCTTTGAAAGGATTTAGAATCCAAGCTAATGGATCACCTTATTAGAGGATTTGAATAACACCAAGCTTGTTAGAGCTTACCCGGTTAGGGGATTTAACTATTGTAATTGTTAGAAAATAACAGGAGTTTGTTGGTCTATTTGAATAGCACTTCATGTGCTTGTTCAGATCCTTTTCATGCTCCTACCTGCCTTTACTCAAAGTGTAGATACAACATCTAGTTCGGCAACCACACACTCAAACTAAAACAACTCATCGACCTTATAAAAAAATCAACTAGATCGGTAACACAACAAAAACCTAATTCTCATAGAGATTACAAACAAGTCAATTCACGTATGATCGTTGGATTACATAGCAATATCTACACATCATTCAAGAAAGCCTTGACCACTTCTTGATCATCTCTTCATCGAACTTAGTAACTCATCACGCGCTTTGCATTACATGTAGTATACTTTCTCATTCCCAAGATAAAAAACCGTTACCTCAACGTGCCAAAATCACTTTGAAACTCTCTTCATACAATGTGCATATGTGTCATAATCATTACCGCTCATCATCAGATCATAAACCAATATATCCAATTCACCAAACTTAATCAGATAGGGTTTATCAAAACAATAGGTAGAGTTTACCGGTTCAACTCTCCAATACTTAGAAATACCGGTTCACTCCACAAACTAACTTACCGGTTACAGTTTCCTTTCACTAGCTCTTCCTATTGGTTACAACAATATCATTACCGGTTAATTGACATCAATGACAATATAAAAAATCATTAATGCAATCTTCATGCAAATGCCAACAATAAAAATATTTTTAGAGCCATTTTGAACTCACAAAAAAATTCAGAGGTGATCAAAAGATGATTCTTGAGCTAGAAAAGATTCAAGCGAGTTTTTGCAGTGCGGAATTAGGGTTCGTCTGGTGCATACAAAGTTGTAAGTTTGTTGATCTTTCTTTTGTGTTCTTAGAATGGTTGAAGTGTGAATTGTGTGAAAATTGTAGGGAAAAGATTATAAATTTCTCTAGGGTTTATAATTCAACATAAAAAAAGTAAGAATTTGCACATTTCTGTGTTGTAGCTAATATTCTTGTGTTAAGCCCTAGTTTTCTTCTTCCTTCTATGGGTAATTGATAAGAAACTCTAGTCTAGTAAGGTGGCTCCCCTGCAAAACCACTCAGGTTAAACAGAGTATCTAAAGAGAAATATTGTTGATGATTTTCTCGATCAATTAAAGCCTTCAACCAATGATAGATATCAAGGATAGAGACTTGTTCAAGGAAAAACCCTAAGAGAAGGGTTAACTTATAAAGAATACAACATCACAGATGCTAGAGTACCAATGACTAGGGTAGAAATGTTCAGGTTGTGGTATGGACAGAGAAATTTACAATCCCTATTTTCAAGTTCTTGGTAATACGACTTGGGCAAGTTGGTAGTGCCAAATGTATTCATGTTTGTCAACCTTCTCAAATCCATTGCAGACAGGTGTGACCCTTTTTCGAGGGCTATAAGGGGAAATGAGGCATATATTTTGTTGACCATCAGGTGGAGGAATTCTAAGAGATTTTTTATTTATATGAACCTTCTGCTATCCTAGTATAGATAGATTTGAATGAATTGAAGGCAGAATATTATAGGATGAAGGGTTTCATCAGAGCTAGCCTCCTTCTAGCTCATTTGGCAAAAGCAAGAGAGACAACTTACCATATTGGCCCTATTTTAGTGGAGCCTTTTCCCATTGGTGATTTTGCCAAATATTTTAAGGCCACCTTCTCTTCTCTATGTTAGATCTTAGGATTCAACCCTATGATAGCCATGCCACATGATTTTATGTATATGGCTATACAAATTCAGCATCCACATTTTACAGTAATTTTTTACTTTTCTTCATACCTTGAAGAGAAGATTCATGAGGGGTTGCAAGATATCAAGAATGGTGTATTTATCACTCATTTCTACTGGTATTCTTTTCTAATGCACATGTTCCTATATAGAAATGTAGATTACTTTGAGGGCACCATGAATCTCAGAAGAACAGTTGACAACATTCAAGTGTCGGTGCATCTTTGGAGCATGGATATGTCTTGGGATAGGAAAGAGGCCATTTTTGTGAGCTTTGATAATATTTTTGCTTCTAGATTGAGGCAAAGATTAATAGTGAATCCACTAAGGATTCCCACACAACTACATGATTTTATAAGACCTAAAGAGAGGTTGCCACTTTTGAAAATCAAGCACAATTTGGGGGATATTATCCCTTATCCTGTCAATACAATAATGAGAGTTTATGGTTTCCTTGGTGAGCCACATGTATTACCTTTCAGTATTCCTTTAAGATTGGGTTTTTCCAAAGTGATGTGGCAAATAGGGTGCATACATGATGAGGAATTGAAGGGGAGATGCAAAGGAACTATTTTCCCTGATTATATTGTTATTCCTTATTTTGTTATTATTAAAGGGTGATATGTGCATTTTAACAAGATTTTTGCACCATATCACTTAGGGGTTAGCCTAGCCAGACATAGTGACCTTGAAGGGTTTTACAATATGTTTAGGGCAAGAATTAAAGGAGGTCTAGTGCCCCATGAACATAACTTCCCAGAGGATATAATAAGGAATGAGTTTTACTTCATGACTTAGAATTGGAGGAAGGATAAATGCGTAGTTTTTAGGAAACTATGGTCTATAATGCAGAAAATGGATCCAAGATATGATCCATTAAGATATTTCACTCCATTTTGTTCCAAAGTTTACTATGTAATGAATAACTTTGATGAATTAATTCTTGCATTGAAGGAAAAGAGGATCAGACTTGAAGAATTTCATGGACAACAGGTTGAGAAAAGAAGTTTACAATGACCTACACCCATAACACCAGAAGAGATAGCCATGATTCATCAAATGAGAATGAAACCACTAGGCCCATGACCTCCTCCACCTCAATGAACATATGGGCTATAAGAAGGAAGACCTAATTATGAGCCTTCTCTAAAGAGGATACGAAAATAAACAAGTAGTGAAGAGGAAAGTAGAAGTGTTAGTGAAGAGTTGGTGAGAAGAAAAGGAAAGAAAATAATGAAGATAGAACCACCCCCAAAAGTACAAGAAAAACCTTTTAAGGGGGTCAAAATCATTGATAATCAAACAAAAGTCCCTCACCACCATATGTGCCCTTTTCACCTCCAAGGCAGGTTGGAGAGTAAGTAGTGGAACAACACATGGAAGAACAACAAGAGGAGGATACTGCTATAGTGACAAATTTAGAGATGCATATTGGTATAACTCATGTGCTACCCACATTAGAATTGGACCTCACTCCTTTGGATATTCACGGTAGAGTCCTCAAAGATGCAAGAAAAGAGGCATGTGATAAATTTCTTGAGGATGAGGATTTTGTGAGAAGCCCGACCTTCTTTCAATTTGTATGAAAAATAAAAATAGAGGAGTACGAGAGGAGAAGTGCTGAGAGAAAGGTCCAAAGGCAAGATAGGTCTGATCAAGAAAATCAAGGAGAGGTCAAGATTGAGACAATGGAAGAATTTAAAAGAATCACTGCAGATGAAGGTGGGATCATCATAAATCAGGTCGGGGTTTTAATTCTACCAAAGTGGGATATAGTAGATGCAATGGCTTTTGATGCCATTAGAAAATCAAAATAACAACAATTTAGTTCAGAGGAAGAAGCAAGGTTAGCACTAAAAGGATCAGAATTTGTAGATGATTATGCAACCTTCGCAATATGGGCATTAGAGCGGGGACCTATAAGGCATGATATTAGTGATATAAATCCAAATTTGAGGGTAAGCCTCATCATAAAAATATCCTCTAATAAATCAAATGCTGAGGCCTCAAAGTTAGTTGTTGATGTGTCCAAATTGGCCCATGAAACTTCTAAGAGGGAGGGCATGGAAAAAGAGGAACTTATGAAGAAGTTTGAAAATAATTTCAATGATTATAATGCAATTCAAAAGAGATCTCTGGAGCTAAAAAATAGAGTTCAACTTCTTGAGCAGGGACAGATAGGAGCATCCTCTTCCGCTCCTACAATTGCATCAACACCATCAACACCTAGGTCTCCACCTATCATCCATGTAGATGTAGTAATTCAATTTGATAGTGAGACTAATATCCCAAGCATATCATTAGTGCCATATGTTGATGATGAAGAACCTACTAGATCAACTGATCCAACAAGAGCCCAACTTTTAGAGAAGGTCACTGAGCTGGAAAATAAGCTAAAGGAGTTAGAGGATTGGTCTGCCTCTAAGAAAATAAAGATAGTTAGCTCAATGCTAACAAATCTAAATGAGAAAGTGGATAGTCAGTTAAATATCATTCATTCTTTATATTCTTTGTTATTTAATGCTATTAAAATTTTTGACAGAGACAAGGAAGTGGCAATCCCTTTGTTTACAAAATGGTTGCAAAGGTAAAATGAACTTAGAATAATGTCAATGGCTTCCAAATATCATGTTGAGCGGCCACCTATGCTTCAACCTACTCATTTGTTGGTGAAATAAATGCAAGAGGCCCAAATCCTACCAGAAAATATAGAAAGAAAGATAAGAGAGTTGATGAGTAACTTCAGTAAGCTAAATGAAACACTTCTGCCAAGTATTGTGGATGAAAATGGGGCAACTAAGCCTTTACAACTTTGGAAAGAAGAGGTAGTTCAAGGGTCATCAATACTCGAGTAGAACTAATTTGTGAGGAGCTAGATACTAGCATTCTAGATGACAACATGGACAAAATAATATGTACAAGGACATTCTTTGAGTCTTTTGAAAGAGAGGAAAATCAAGTAGCAGTTAAATATACTCCATATAGAGAAAAAGTTGATGAGGTCATGAATTTCAAATGGCCAAGTGATGAAGAATATGGTGAATGGAGTAATACTTACTTGAAGGAGGAGTAAGGACTGAAAACGATTAGTTGTTTGATGTGATAGTCTAGCTAGAGGTTTAGTCTTCTAGCAATGGTTATCTTTTTTAACATGAACAACAGAAAAATGGGCATGCATCAGAATCTTTTTGCCAACAACAAGGAAAACAAAATGCAGGATATGTTATGGTGAAGCAATTATTTTGGTCTTGGTTGTGACATTCCTCAAAAGGAATATTTTGTAATAGAATCATAGGTATCCAACCATTTTTTATGACAAGTGTCTCCTCTAGCCCAAGAGACAGGGTTCCGATTTTGATCTTTGTGCTTAGTTTTCCTAAATCAGAGTCATAGGTCCTAGTTAGCAGGTTTAAAGTGGAATGAGAAAATTGTAAATATTTTGCAGAGCAATAGATAAGAGTCTTGTGTCAAGTTTTTTGGTAGGTTCTTGAAGGATTTATATATGTTGGTAGTGGGCCAGTGTCCCTTGTGGGGATTCGTGACATGGTTTAACAACCTCTTGTGGATTCTATAAGTCTAGTGGTTGTATCGGGAATTGACAAGTCGATATTTTGGTGCAACAAAAACCCTAGCTTGTAACAAATGGTGTCAGAGCTTGGTCAGAGGTTCGAATCACCCAGGTCATGGTGAGTGAAGTTGGGAGGGGGATTGTTGACAGTGGGCCAGTGTCCCTCGTAGGGATTTGTGACATGGTTTAACAACCTCTTGTGGATTCTATAAGTCTAGTGGTTGTATCGGGCATTGATACATAAATCTTTTGGTGCAATGACAACCCTAGATTGTAACAATATGTAAGTTGTTTCATGACAAAAATAGCAAATTTATTCAATAAAAATACAATTTTGATCTATGTCTCTCCATCATACAATTCTATCATCTTTTGAATGAAATATAATCAAGGATTTATTTCATTTAGTGCATTGTTGTTATGCATGTAATTCATGTTTATGCTTTGATCTAAGGGATCAATTAAATGCTAAAATAGGATTGCAGAATGGTAGGGCTTGTTTAGTGATTTGATAAGTAGTCTAGGTTGGGATTGCAGATAAGAAATATTGTAAGGCAATATTATCTTAGATATGAGTGCTATTAGATAGAACTATGTTATAATTCATTTTATGTTGTCTGAATTCAAGCACCCAATGGAATAAGGCACTGGTCATTAGCTTGTCTTAGTCTTTACAGGCAGTTTTATGCTCCATTCACCTGTATTTGCTATAAATTGTTGATTATCTGAATATGTTTCAGTTTATGTCTGTTATTATACATTTTATCCATCTCATGCTCCAATAGGTTGAGGGTCACTAAAGAATTTGCCATTCTTAAGCATTATCCCTCTTTGTTTGAGCCTGTATATGATATTATGTACTTTGTTTTGGTGTACTTTATGAGTATGGTGCATAGATTATAGATTCACCAAAGGATCGCCCTCTCAGGTCTTGTAGAGCCCAAAGTGTAGAAGGATTTGCAGAATCCTTGTCATAGTTGGTCCAAGTTATAGAGGATATTGTTATTTGGAGTTGGCTTCTCCATAGATATTTGAAGAATTAACTTGGTTTTTGTCTGTTGTAGTGTAAACCCTTTGGGGAACCAACAGGGTGAGTCTTCCCAAAAGATTTCTCTTTTTCTTTAATACCCCTAAGGTTAGATAGAGGAGGATTGTAGATATTCTTTGATGCAAATTTGAATCTCTCCCAACAACTTATTTAGGACTTCCCTCTAATCTAAGGCCTCTAATTCCTTTTGTCTATAGCTAATAGATCATTTCAGCTCAAAGGTGGCCAAATGGAAGGGGGCTCTATTAGCTTCTCAAAGCCTCCCTTGAAAACTTGCTAGTATATGTCGTGAGCCTTTTTAGTGTTCCATCCAAGTTTGTGGATGTCATTGAAAGGATTCAAACTAGATTCTTAAGGTTTATAACTGAAGAAAGGAAGAGGATCCCCCTAGTTTCTTGGGACCAGGTATGTAAATTGAATAAATTTGGAACTCTAGGCATTCATGGGATTAAATATTTCAATATGGACCTCCTAGCTACGAAAATTTGGAGGATTTTCAATGTAAATAGTAAATGGAGTCTTATTATGAGGATCAAATACCTTCAAGATTTTGATTCTCTTAGTAGATTAATTGAGTCTCAATGCCTCCCTTCAGGTTCATCGATTTGAAAACCACTTAAAATAGACCAAATATATCTTGACTAAGGAGTTGAGATGGAAAGTTGGCTCTAGAAA
Source organism: Cryptomeria japonica (assembly GCF_030272615.1). Taxonomy (NCBI): domain Eukaryota; kingdom Viridiplantae; phylum Streptophyta; class Pinopsida; order Cupressales; family Cupressaceae; genus Cryptomeria; species Cryptomeria japonica. Next base: position 578,577,880 of record NC_081414.1, on the reverse strand, counting down.
CTGGATTTAGTTTTGGGATGATTGTTGGCTAGGATATGCTCCTCTTGTTGAATCTTCATTTGTTGGCTGCTTCAAGGAGGTTTACATTACAAGGTTTGGGGCCCACATTAAGGACTACTTCCAAGATGGCATTTGGAAAAATCTCACTAAGATTAGTGGAGAACTTGGGAGCTTGTAGTGTCATCTGAATTTGATAAATTTGTCTTTGGATCCTTCCATTGAAGATGAGCTTATATGGTATGCTTCATCTTCTAGTAACTTCATGAATTCTTCTGCTTTTGGGCTTTTGTATTCTATGCATCTCCCTCCTAATTTTTGGGTTGGGATTTGGAATTCCAAATTGATTCCCAAGATTCTTTGGATCCTCCTTCAATAATTTTTTTACTTTAGACAATCTTTGCAAAAGGGGCCTTACCATAGCTAACATATGCTTCCTTTTCTATGAGAATGTTGAGAGTGCTCTTCAACTTATCCTTCATTTCTCTTCTATTATGGATGTGTTGTCTCACTTTTTTACTCTATGAAATATCTCTTAGGTATTCCCCTCCTCCCTTGCTGACTTGTGGGCTCAGTGGATCCTTCCCACTTCTAATTTGGCCCTTTCCTTTTTGTGGTCTCTTTGCCTTCCCCATGTGGATTGGGGGACATGGAAAGAGAGAAACAACCATGTTTTTAGAAATTCCTCCTTTCCTACTCAAGTTGTGGCCTCTAAAATATGCAAGGCTATAGTAGATAATTTACATTGTGGTATTTTTGATGTTTTAATTCATCCTAAGCTTTCTCTTTTAGATTATAATTGTCAGGTTGCTACTAGTTGGACACTAAATTTTGACATCTCAATTCCATTTAATAATCCTCTCAATCCAAGAACTAATATCTTTTGGAAGACCCCCCCCTTCGGGTGGGTGAAGGTGAATTTTGATGTTGTGGCAAAGGGTAATGTGGGTTTGGAAGGTTGTGGGGGAGTGCTAAGGGATGATAATGGTGGGTTTATTTTGGTGGTGGCACTCTTGGGAAGCCAAACCAATAACCATTCTGAAGTTGTTGTTGCCTACCATGGGCTGATCCTATCAATTGAATTAAAAAAACATTTTGCTCGAAGGGGACTCTAAGAATATTATTCAATGTCTTAAGGGATACAAAAGTCCTTTGTGGACTATCCAAAGTTAGATAAGGGATGCTAGTAATATTATTGAGTCTTTGAAAAATTTATCATTTCCCATGCATTTAGGGAAGCCAAATGTGTCGTCGATTATTTTGCTAATGTGGGGGTCCTTAGTAATGTCAAACAATTATGGACCGAGGAAGATATATTACCATTGAATGTTGTGGAGATGGTATATGACAAGATACACACTCATGTGGGAAGAATTCATTAATTCATATGGCAAGATCAATGCATTATACATGTAGTACCACGTTACTTGGCTCCCACACTTTCTAGGTGTTTTTCTTACTTGCCAAGACTTGGAGTCTTTATTTTCCTCAACATCTAGATTCTAGTGTGAAATGTACTGATTCTATTATGTGGGGTGATAGGAACCAGATGGAGCCAATTAATTGTGAAGGGGTGAAGAATAATTCTATAATATGGTGGATTTTGTAGAAAGGGGATGTTACTCCATTTCTAGAAAGGTTTCATGGGTACGACCATAAACTGTCTAAACTTTTTGTTAACGATTGGAAGGAAGCCTATGTCTTTTTGTATGGGAAGAAGGTGGACCTCACGAAAGAGATTATTTAAGAGATTACAGGTATGTTAATGGATGATAAGAAGGTCTTTAGAGACAGAAAGGCCTTGGAGGAAGAAATGCAAAAATTTCGTAAAGGCAAAGAGGAGAAACATCTAATTAGGAAGTCAAAGATCATCTTTAAAATGGGCTCTATCAAACCCATTTGGGCCGCTATCCTTAAGGTAATTGTGCATTATTTCTCTCATGATGGCCACTACAATAATGTTTTTGGGCATCATTTTGTGCTAGTTAATCATTTTAGATATAATGATAGGATATATTTTCCATTTATCTCTTGTCTTCCTTAAACAAGGGTATTAGCTCAAGTTCAATAAGAACCCTAAAAACTCTATCTTGCATGAAGGTCTTATTATATTCATTATGGAACACATTAAATATTCCCCCCCACCCCCTCTAAGAGTAAGCCTGAGATTTATAAGGATTTGACCCCTTCGAAGGATGAGGATTCAGAGTTTATTGTGTTGGAGGATGAGGGGTGGGATAGTGAAGAGGATTCTAAGACTAAGGTTTGAAATCAAAAGGGGGAAGAAGAGCTCGAGTAGGACCCTGAAGAAAGGGAAAAAAAAAAGTCTGCCATTGTTTCCTCTCACTTTCAAGAACCAAGTTATCACCACTCATCTCCTTCAGATGATTTTATTTAGGGCTTTAAGGAAAGACACACAAGATTGCCATTTACTCATCAAATAAATCGATTCCCTATTGGCAATATTGCATTATAATAGACAATAAAAGATTGTTGGCATTTCAATAAGGATATTGAGAAGGTTGTTGATGATTATGGATATAACTGATTAAAGATGTTTTACTATCTTGATATTATTATTTTGTCATTGATGTCAAGAAATTGATTTTCTAATTCAGTATGATGTTGCCATATCTTGAGAAGTATGATATGAATATTATAAAGATGTCGGTAAAAGACACAGGAAAGAATATGATGAATAAGGGGATGAATAAGGTATTCAATGGGCAACTACTACCAAGTCAAACAATGATGAGATCATGATGTTTTAGATTGTTTTAACATCATACATATGTTGTAAATTGTAAAGGTTAATGCTATACTATGTTATCAAGCAAAGAACCTAGTCGGTAAACCCTAAGGTTATCTGTATCGGTTAATGAAGGCCGAATGTATATCGAGTGAAGTTTAGTATTTACCGAGTTGTAACTAAGTTGTAACCGAGCTATAACAGAATGCATTAAATGTTTACATGCGGTATTTAATGAAGGAAGCTAATGAGATGGAGCGAATCAAATGATTGGTGAGCCATGCATGAAGTTTATTAATGAATCTAAGGCAATGGAAAGTCAGCATGAAGATCTACAGCTCAGATTGAACCGCAATACCCTGGCACAAGTTCCAAGACTATTATGCAAGTTCCAAGATGGGGTAAAAGGTTTTCTAATCAAAAGATGCATTAAACCTAGACAAGATTGAAGATCTGATGGCTATGATTGATCATGGGAAATGTGATCAAGGAGATTAAGCGGTTATCTAATTGTTTATAAATAGGAAACTATTGATAAACAATGTATGTGGGCAAGTGTATGCACAGGGATGCTACATAGTGATTACTGAGCACAGAAGCTTGAAGACCTGTTAGAATAACAAAGTATAGAAGCCCAGTAGATAGACAAGATTAGTTCTATGTCTAGATTGTATTTGAACAAATAGGAATCTGCTTTAGCATTTTAGATGTGAAGTTGCAGATAGATTTTTATTACTATTATTTTGTGAAAGTGATAGTAAATCTCTTAACCGAGTGGACTTAACAGACTTATATGTAACCCCTCTAGCAAGGTGACATTCTGATTAAGTGTTTGAAATCCTTTGACAAGGTCACTTCTAAAAAAGTGAAGATCCTAACAGATCTGAGGGAAATCCCTTAACCGGGTCACATCTAGCAATGTGTTTGTAATCTTTAACAGGATTTTCTTTTAACCGAGCACACTCTAGAAGAGTATATTTTTTAGTGGGTCTGAAATCCCACAGTGGTTTTTCCCTATTTGGGTTTCCATGTTAAATTTGGTGTTATGAGGTTTATGATGTTTCTATTCTTTTGAGTTTGCATGTTTGACAGTTTTGGTTATATTACTGATATATATGTTACCGAGGTTGAATTTGATGTTTTTATGGAAGATTATGTTTGTATGATTCACCGCCCCCTCTCATCTTGTTGGTTATTGGATCTGTACTTATATTAAGTATCAGAACTATCAATTGGTATCAGAGCTTTGGACTTCGGAAGAAAAGTTTAAAGGCACTTGAGTTAAAGATCCAAAGATGTATAAGAGGGATGCACCGAAGCTGGACAAGTCAAGTTTCTCTACATGGTAGAAAAGAATGAAGCTACATCTATTAGGAGTTGGAGAATATGCTATATACTATCTGGAGAATGATTTTGTTGCACCGAGCATGTATCCATTGACTATAGAAGAGATAAAAGTGAAGCAAGAACATATTCAAGCAATGATTGAAATAACATCTACATTGACTGATTCAGAGTTTAATGATCTAGAAGGCTGCAATGATGCAAAGGCAATGTGGGATAAGCTCATATCAATATATGGAGGAGATGAACATGTTCAAAGAGCAAAAGTAGATAGTCTAAGAGGACAACTTGAATCTATGAGGATGAATGAAGGTGAGAACATAACTGAGTACAGTACAAGACTAAAGGAGATTGTCAATCAAATCAAAGGAGCAGGTGGAACTATTAAAGAAAAGGACATAACAAGTAAGTTGTTAAGAACCCTTCTATCTGCTTATGCAATCCAAGTCTCTGCAATCAATGAATTGAGGTTTGTACCTAATATGTCAGTTTCTTTAGATGCTACTATTGGTAAGATACATGCATTTGAGCTAAGTAACTTTGATAGCAGTGGATCTTCGGTAAATAAAGTTGAATCTACATTTAGTTCTTTTCATCTTGATGAATATAATGATTAAAATGAAAGAAAGTATAAGTACTCTGAAGGAGATCATAATGGAGCAAGTGAAAGATTTAGGAAGAACATGGAAGAAGTACACAAACTATATGAGGAAATCAAAAATCAAGAAGAGTTTGAAGCACTATTAGCCAAAAGGTTACCGAGAGGCAAAGGTAAGTATAAAGAAAAACTACCTTCGAAATGTTTCAATTGTGATAAGATAGGACATATGGCTTCTAACTATCCAGAAAAAGATTCTACTGAAAAGAGAGATTACCGAGATGACAGACAGAAAGATAATCATTACAGAGGACACCGAGACTTCAGAAGAAGAGATAGAAAGACATGCTTATTAGCTGATGAGGAATCTAACAATGATAAATCAGATGAGACTGATATAGAGGAAGTAGTTTATGTGGCTATCAAGGATGGCTCAGATGAAGAAAGGTATGAAGAAAAATCCCTAATATCTCACATAAACACTAATGATTCTTGGATTATAGATAGTGGATGCCCACATCATATGATAGGAGATAAACACAAGTTTGTTACATTAGAAGATTATGATGGAGGCTATGTTAGATTTGGTAATGATGCACCATGTCTAGTAAGAGGTAAAGGATCTATAACACTTCTTGATAATGCAAGATGCAATGATGTTTATTGGGTTGAAGGCTTGAAATACAATTTGTTGAGTGTAGCACAGCTAAACAACACAGGTTACCAAATAGAATTTCAGAAAGGAATTGTCAAAGTTCATGACAAGAATGGAAAGTTAGCTGCTACCGGGACACAAACAAAAGGTAATACATTTCACCTTGATTCAACTCATAATAAGTGTTTGTATGCAAAGATTGATGATACCTGGTTATGGCATAAAAGGTTTTGTCATGTAAATTTTGATAATCTGATCAAAATAAGTAAGAAGCACAGAGTAAGAGGTCTACCGAGTCTTGAAAAACTTAAGAATGCTATGTGCCGAGGATGCCAGATGGGTAAGATGACGAGATCAAGTTTTACAAGTAAGTCTTACACTTCTAAGAGAATTTTAGATCTTGTGCACACTAATCTTTGTGGTCCTATGAAAGTTCAAAGTTACTATGGTGATAAGTATTTCATATTATTTGTGGATGACTATTCAAGGATGATGTCAGTCATGTTTTTAAAGGAAAAATCAGAAGCTTTTCAAATGTTTAAATGGTACAAGGCAAGAGTTGAAAATGAAACAGGAAGACAACTGAAATGTCTTAAATCAGATGGAGGAGGAGAGTTCACATCTGATGATTTCAATTTATTTTGCAATGATCATGGTATTAAAAGACAAGTCTCTGCACCGAGAACTCCACAGCAGAATGGAATAGCTGAGAGAAGAAATAGATCTATTGTGGATTATGCTAGAACACTGATGATTGAAAAGAAGGTACCACAGACATTTTGGAGAGAAGCAATAAGCACAATTGTTTACACCTTGAACCAAGTTGAATTGAAGAAAGGTAATTTGAAGACACCATATGAAATCTGGTATGATAAGAAACCTAATGTCAATTATTTTAAAATCTTTGGAAGTAGATGCTATGTTCATAAAGATGATAGAAATGGCAAGTTTGATTAGAAAAGTGAAGAAGGAATATTTCTATGTTATTCTTCTAGAAGCAAAGCATTTAAATGTCTGATCAAATCATCTATCAAAATAGTAGAAAGTGCAAATGTAAAAATTGATGAATTTGCAGAAAGAAATGTTGAAGGAAATTCCAAGGAACCAGAAGACTATGATGAATTTGTCTATGTTCAACCGAGAAGTCCTATCGAGAAGACTATTGAAGAAAATGAAGAGAATATCCAGTTACCGAGTGATGAAGAAGATCATACAGAGCCTACAGAGCCTGTATTAGCCAAGTATGTCAGAAGACATCATGCACCAAGTCAAATTATAGGAGACAAGGATGATCCAGTAATGACAAGGAACAAACTAAGACAGAACACATGTTTGATATCTGATTTTGAACCGAGAATAGTGAAAGAGGCATTTAACAGTGAAGATTGGGTAAATGCTATGAGAGAAGAGATTGATCAAATCAAGAAGAATGACACATGGACACTAATCCCAAGACCGAAGGACAAAAATGTAATTGATACAAAGTGGATTTTCAGAAACAAGCTAAATGAAAAAGGAGAAGTCATTCGAAACAAAGCAAGACTAGTTTGCAAAGGTTATGCTCAAGAAGAAGGAATTGATTATGCTGAAACTTTTGCACCTGTTGCTAGACTTGAAGGAGTAAGAACATTGTTGGCCTATGCTGCTTTCAAGAACTTCAAGGTATATCAAATGGATGTCAAATCTGCATTTCTGAATGGAATATTAGAAGAAGAAGTTTTTATTGAACAACCTGAAGGATTTGTTGAAGACAATAATAAAGATTAGGTATGTAAATTGAACAAAGCTTTATATGGTTTGAAATAAGCACCAAGAGCATGGTATGAAAGATTGCACTCTTATTTAATTAAGATTGGTTTTATAAGGACAAGTGAGAACAACAATATATACATGAAGAATGATAAAAATGGAATACTGATCTCAACCATATTTGTCGATGATATTATATTTTGTGGAAATGACTCTTTATGCAAGAACTTTGGAAATGAAATGAGCAAAGAATTTGAGATGTCATTAATCGGTGAGATAAAGTATTTTATAGGTTTACAGATACTACAAATGAAAAATGAGATTTTCATTACTCAATCCAAGTACATAAAGGAAATCTTGAAGAAATTTGGAATGGAGGATTCAAAACCAGTAAGTACTCCTATGACTACCAACTGTAAATTATCAAAGAATGATGAATTTGCATCTGTTGATGAGACACTTTACCGTCCCATGATTGGAAAGCTACAATATGTTGTTCACAGTAGACCAGACATAACACATGTAGTAGGTATAGTTGCAAGATTCTCTACAAATCCTAAGGAAACACACATGACAACAATCAAAAGAATTTTTAGATACTTGAAAGGCACAGAGGATTATGGCTTAGTATATCAGAAAGGAAATGATTTTGATTTAAAAGTTTATACTGATGCTGATTGGGCAGGCAACATTGATGACAGAAAAAACACAAGTGGAGGAGCTTTCTTTTTTGAGAAAGAGTAGTGAGTTGTCTTAGCAAGAAACAAGGATGTGTTTCACAGTCAATAGCAGAAGCTGAATACGTTGCTGCAACACTAAATTGTACCAACATTGCGTGGATCAAACAACTATTGGAAGGTATAAATGAGAAAGTTACTGAACCAGTAACTATATTCTGTGACAATACTAGTGCCATTAATATTTCAAAGAATCCTGTTATGCACTCTAAGACAAAGCACATATCTATCAAATATCATTATCTTAGAGAAGAAGCTCAAGAGAAGAAAGTGGTGTTGGAATATGTTAGCACAAAGGAGAAAATAGCAGATATCTTCACCAAGCCACTACCAAAGGACACTTTTGAATATCTTAGAAGTAAGTTAGGGGTCCTACCCCTATCTTCTTTTCACTGACCGAGTTTGGTGAAAGCATCAATCCAATGACTCTATTGAATATCTTTTGGGAGTTGATGCTGATTTACACCCTTTAGGGTGTTTTCTAAAGGTGTACAGGAATTAATATAGGAATTATATAGGGAATAGGAATTAAAGACAAATGCACTGACCGAGACTCGGTTGATACACAACAACAGGAAATAACTTCTTATAGAGAGAAATTATGTTTTAGTTCTTTACTTTTTGGCATTGTTGTCAAAGGGGGAGAAGACTAATATGGGGGAGAAGACCTACTAAAGAGGGAGAAGACCTACCAAAGAGGAAGAAGACCTATCAGGGGAGAAGACTGAGAGAAGACTATAGATTGAAATGAAGATTGAATACAAAAGAGAAGTCTAATGTATGGGGGAGAGCATTTCAGCATTTTAGAATCACAACATCCGAATCTTTTAAGGTCAAATCAATTGGTTTTGCCATCAATGCCAAAGGGGGAGATTGTTGGCAATATTGCATTATAACAAACAATGAAAGATTGTTGGCATTTCAATAAGGGTATTGAGAAGGTTGTTGATGATTATGGATATAACTAATTAAAGATGTTTTACTATCTTGATATTATTATTTTGTCATTGATGTCAAGAAATTGATTTTCTAATTCAGTATGATGTTGCCATATCTTGAGAAGTATGATATAAAGATTATAAAGATGTCGGTAAAACACATAGGAAAGAATATGATGAATAAGGGGATGAATAACGTATTCAATGGGCAACTACTACCAAGTCAAACAATGATGAGATCATGATGTTTTAGATTGTTTTAACATCATACATATGTTGTAAATTGTAAAGGTTAATGCTATACTATGTTATCAAGCAAAGAACCTAGTTGGTAAACCCTAAGGAACCTAGTCGGTAAACCCTAAGGTTATCGGTATCGGTTAATGAAGGTCAAATGTCTACCGAGTGAAGTTTAGTATTTACTAAGTTCTAACCGAGTTGTAACCGAGTTATAACAGAATGCATTAAATGTTTACATGTGGTATTTAATGAAGAAAGCTGATGAGCTGGAGCAGATCAAATGATTGGTGAGTCATGCATGAAGTTTGTTAATGAATTTAAGGCAATGGAAAGTCAGCATGAAGATCTACAACTCAGATTGAACCGCAATACCCTGGCACAAGTTCCAAGACTATTATGCAAGTTCCAAGGTGGGGTAAAATGTTTTCAAATCAAAAGATGCATTGAACCTGGACAAGATTGAAGATTTGATGGCTATGATTGATCATGGGAAATGTGATCAAGGAGATTAAGTGGTTATCTAATTGTTTATAAATAGGAAACTGTTGATAAACAATGTATGCAAGCAAGTGTATGCATAGGGATGCTACATAGTGATTACCGAGCACAGAAGCTTGAAGACCTGTTAGAATAATAGAGTATAGAAGCCTAGAAGATAGACAAGATTACTTCTATGTCTCGATTGTATTTGAACAAACAGGAATCTGCTTTAGCATTTTAGATTTGAAGTTGCAGATAGATTTTTATTATTGTTATTTTGTGAAAGTGACAGAAAATCTCTTAACCGAGTGGACTTAATAGTCTTATGTGTAAACCCTCTAGCAAGGTTACATTTTGATTGGGTGTTTGAAATCCTTTGGCAAGGTCACTTCTAACAAAGTGAAGATCCTAACAGATCTGGGGGAAATCCCTTAACCGGGTCACATCTAGCAATGTGTTTGTAATCTTTAATAGGATTTGCTTTTAACTGAGCATACTCTAGAAGAGTATATTTCTTAGTGGGTCTAAAATCCCACAGTGGTTTTTCCCTATTTGGGTTTCCATGTTAAATCTGGTGTTATGAGGTTTATGATGTTTCTATGCTTTTGAGTTTGCATGTTTGACAGTTTTGGTTATATTACTGATATATATGTTACCAAGGTTGAATCTGATGTTTTTATGGAAGATTAAGTTTGTATGATTCACCCCCCCCCTCTCATCTTGTTGGTTATTGGATCTGTACTTATATTTAATATTAGAACTATCATTCCCCCCACCTTAGGTGAGATATGGAGAGTCATGTTGATGTCTTGTGTCTTGCTAGGGATGTGGCAGTGGACTCTTTTAAACTGCAGGGTAAAAGTACAAACCAGTGTCACACTTTTACAAAGGAAAAGGTTAACACAACAATAAGTGTTCAATTTCGTTGTCATAAAAGTAGCATTTGTATTTTGAATTTAAAGATGATGTAAACTGATGAAATGTGTAAAATTTGATGAAGTTTAAGTCTACTATTTTTTTAAAAAAAATTGTCAATAATTGATATGTTTTTTTTATCTTTAAAGTCACTTTTTTTATTGCTGAAAAACGCTGAAAAATCAAGGGGTTTAGTTCCCACCAAAAAGAAAATGTAAATCAGCTCTTTTTTTTTTGATTGTGATATCCCTTATAGATGACAAACATATATAGTGTATCAAAAAAAAATTAATTTTTGATGTATATTTTCTTTGTTATAGCATTTGGAAGTCAAATATACCAGAATTTGATAGTTTTTTTCTCCCACCATAATTTGTCTATTCAATTTATGATAATAAAAAAAAAATACCCTTTTGGAGAAGACTCTCCTCTAGTGAACCATATTTTTTTCAATTTTTTTGTAGGTTATTCAATATTTTTTTTGGTTTTCAAACCAGCCTCTTACCGAACATTAGAATACCTACTTGTAGTATTTTTTATCTTATATATATTAAATATAATCAAAAGGTTATACAAATTATATGAGTAGATTCTTGACTTTGATATCTACAAAAGGGTATTTTTTGTTTTTATAATAAATTGAATTTACCTATTGAATTTTGTTGCAGAAGTCAAAAGTTTCAGAAAATGACCAAATTTGGTGATGTGGCTACCACTTAGACAGTTCTGGCTAGAACCGTGAAGGACGACATGCCCGATCATTTGCACGATCAGTCGCTTGAAGTTCAATTTCAACTCAGTGTGAATAATAAAAGTGATTTTTTAATAAAATCATTTTTTTTTTCAAATAAAGAGGTATTTTTGTATTTTTCAAAAAATATATGTCTAGTTTACATACATTTTGATCATTTTGAACATATTTAAACATATATAAATAGATATAAAAATAAATTTACACATAAACATACATTTTCATCATTTTAAATTCATATGAACATATAAAGATATAAAAATAAACTTAAATACATATACATGTATTTTCAACATTTTAAACATATTTAAGTTCATTAAAAAAGCTATAAAAAGATTTAATCATAAAAATAAATATAATCATGTGTGACCCCTTAGGACCACATATGACCCCTTAGGACACTATTGTGTCCTATGGGGTCAAATTGGGTCTTAAGGGGTACATTATACACACTACGATGTTATAAGGGGTCATATGTGGTCAGGTAAGCGGTCACGCATGTGTCAGAACACATGCATGACCCCTTAGCACCACATATGACACCTTATAGTATCCTAGTGTGTACATTATGTATACTATTGGGTCCTATGGGGTCAAATTGGATCTTAAGGGGTACATTATACACACTAGGATTCTATAAGGGGTCATATGTGCTCCTAAGGGGTCACACATGTATTCACATATGACCCCTTAGGACACTATTGGGTCCTATGAGGTCAAATTGGGTCCTAAGCGGTACATTATACACACTAGGATGCTATAAGAGTCATATATGGTATATGACCCCTTAGGACCACATATGACCCCTTAAGATACTATTGGGTCCTATGGGGTCAAATTGGGTCCTAAGGGGTACATTATACACACTAGGATGCTATAAGGGGTTATATATGGTGCTAAGGGGTCATGGATGTGTTAGAACATATGTGTGACCACTTAGGACCAGATATGACCCCTTATAGCATCCTAGTGTGTACATTCTATTCTATTGGGTCATAAGGGGTATGTTATATAAATTAGGATGTTAGAAAGGGTCATATGTGGTTCTACATGGCCGCGCATGTGTTAGAACACATGCCTGACCCCTTAGGACCCTATATGACCCTTTAGGACACTATTGGGTACTATGGGGTCATATTTGGTCCTAAGGGGCCACGCATGTGTTAGAACACATGCCTTTAACCCCTTAGCGCCACATATGACCCCTTATAGCACCCTAGTGTGTACATTATGCATGTTATTGGGTCATAAGGGGTATGTTATATAAACTAGGATGTTATAGCAGGTCATATGTGCTCCTAAGGGGTCACACATGTGTTAGAACACATGTGTGATCCCTTAGGACCATGTATGACCCCTTAGGACACTATTGGGTCCCACAAGGTCAAATTGGGTCCTACGGAGTACATTATACACACTAGGATGCTATAAGGGGTCATATGTTCTCCTAAGGGGTCACACATGTGTGACCCCTTAGGACCACATATTATCCCTTAGGACACTATTGGGTCCTATAGGGTCAAATTGGGTCCTAAGGGGTACAATATACATAGTAGGATGCTATAAGGGGTCATATGTGGTGCTAAGAGGCCACACATGTGTTAGAACACATGTGTGACTACTTAGGACCACATATGATCCCTTATAGCATCCTACTATGTAGGTTGTGCATGCTATTATGTCATAAGGAATATTTTATATAAACTAGGATGTTACAAGGGGTCATATGTGCTCCTAAGGGGTCACACATGTGTTCTAACACATTCGTGACCCCTTAGGACCACATATGACCCCTTATAGCATCCTAGTGTGTACGTTGTGCATTTTTTTGGGTCATTAGGGGTATGCTATATAAACTAGGATGTTACAAGGGGTTATATTTGGTCATAAGGGCTCACACATATGTGGCCCCTAAGGACCCCATATGACCCCTTAGGACACTATATGACCCTTTTGGGTCATATGGTCTCCTAAGAGGTATGTTGTACTTACTAGGACTTTAAAAGTGGTCATATGGGGTCCTAAGAGATCAGACATGTGTTAGAACACATGTGTGGCCCCTTAGGAGCCCATACGACCCCTTAGGATACTATATGACCCTGTGGGGTCATATGGTGTCCTAAGGGGTATGTTGTACCTACTAAGACTTTAAAAGGGTCATATGCGCTCCTAAGGGGTCAACATGTGTGACCCCATATGACCCCATATGATATTATATGACATTATTGGGGAATTTGGTGTCCTAAGAGGTATGTTGTACCTACTAGTACTTTAAAAGGTGTCATAACACATGTGTGACCCCTTAGGACCCCATATGACCCCTTGTGACACTATATGACCCTATGGGGTCATATGGGGTCCTAAAAGTTATGTTGCACCTATTAGGCTGTTAAAAGGGGTCATATGGGGTCCTAAGGAGTCACATGTGTTAAAATACATGTGTGGCCCCTTTGGACCCCATATGATCCCTTAGGACACTAAATGATCCTATGCGATCATATGGTGTCCTAAGGGGTCATATGGTATTGTTAGGGTTCATATGGGGTCCTATGGGGTCATATGGTGTTGTTAGGGTTCATATGGGGTCCTATGGGTCATAAGGGGCTACACATGTGTGGCCCCATAGGACCCCATATGAACCCTAATGACACCATATGACCCCTTATGACACTAGATGATCCTATGGGGTCATTAGGGGTCATTAGGTGTCATAAAGGGTCTTAAGGAGTCATTAAAGGTCATAAGGGGTCTTAAGGGGTCTTATGGTGTCATATGGGGTCTTATGTTATACATGCTAGGATACTAAAAGGGGTTAAAAGATGTTTTATGATGTATTAAGTGGTCGTTCATGTCTTAATAGCTCGTAGCATGTACTAAGGGGTTGTATGATGTCTTAAAAGGTCCTAGGATGTACTAAGTTCTCCTAAGTGTCTTAAGATGTCCTAGTATGTGCTAAGGGGTTGTAGGATAACATTTTAACATCAAATTGTATATGTGTAAAACATTTATAAATAATTAAGCATTAAAATATTTTAGCCGTTAAATAATTTTAAAACATATATTTTTAAGCATTAAAAAAAATTAAAATTAATATATTATTAAGCATTAAAAAACTAAAAAAATAATAAACTATACAAAATGGAAAAAAAAACTAAAACATTAATATATTAACACTAATTTCTTTGCCCCCTTCTTCTCCTCGGCCACTAAACTCTAAGATAGTTAGTGAAAAATGAGGTGAAAAGCCTTTTTTGTAGCTTATATAGCAAAGGTGTACTAGTCAGAACGTCGGCACCATGTCGGAGCCACGTGACTAACTCTTCCAACCAGATCGCATGGATTAGCTCTAGGTGCGACATAGATCCGTACTTTTACCCTACACAAATGATATTTCCATGAAATCAAACAAATGAGCCTTAAGATAAGGTCTATTTGAGCTAGGTTGGATGAGGGTGGAGCATGGTGTTTCCTGGGTGGACAAAGAAGGAAAAAATGTGGTGGCGTCTCTTCAAAAACTGGTAACAAATGTGGCAAGTTTGAAATTAGACCATGAAGGGTATATTGTGGCCCTTGAAACAAAAATGGAGGACATTAATGCTAATCTTGTTAAACTAGTCAAGTTTATCCATAATGCGATTAAAGGGTCTATGAGTAGTATGAGGACTGTGGTTGATAAATTTAAAAGACTGCAACATGGCAACCCCAAATTTATCAATCTGGAGGACAAAGGTAATCAGACTAGCATTCAAGAGGGAAAAGGGCCATGCACATGGACTAGAGGCCATCTCAAAAGGTTAATCATCAGTCACAAAAGGATTTGTAGGATATCAAGAAGCTTGCTTAGGAGGCTTCCAAGAGTGAGGTTGAGGCTACTGAAGTTTTAAAGAATCTTACGTAATTGTCTTTTGGTGTTGTTTTCTCATCTTGGCTTGGTGCCTTGTTGTTGTCTAGACTTTGATATATCTTTTGTTTTTTTATTGTGTTTGTGTTGTTTTGATAATATTTTGTTGATGACAAGTTTTTGTACATAGGGTTCCAGAACCCCTCAAAATTTGTTTGACCTTTTAATAAAAAATGATTCTAAGCACCATAGATGGTTGTTTACTTGTAGAGACTACCCTAGCCATGTTAGCATATAGAGGGTGTGATTTCATCACAATATACATTTCATTCCTATTTCTATATCAACTATTTTAAATCTCTATTCTAGTTTCTCTCTTCTTGTTTCTATTGTATTCTTTTGAAAAAAGTGTAGTATTGTTACGTAGAAAATAAATGTAGATTATATAAGAAAAGTATGCATAAATAAAACCAAATAATTTATTTATTTATCATTGTGATAGATGGTATTTTGATTTCATTATTCTTATCTATGAATCTAACAACACCTTTACAATGCCTTATACATTCCAGTCACTTATAACATGCAATTTTAGGGCAACATACAAAGTCGGCTAACAAACAATAACCCTAACCCTAAAGGAATATTTTCATAATATTTTCCTCATACTCATATTCTTCTACTTGTAAATGTATTCTTGTACATGCATGAGAAAAAAATTCAGCAAGCTCCGCTCGCTAGGAGCCTTCAGCTCCCAAGTACTTTGGCCCTTCGGGCCAACACGTCCGCCCAATGAGTGTACAATACTTGGATGATCAGTTGCCACATACCAACAATTCCAAGTTTATGTATACAAAAAAGGAACCTATTTCCATGCACTACCTTACCATTAGAAGAAAGATAATACACTAGGCTCAAGAAAACTCAAACACAAAGTGGATGCAATGATCTTTCATTGTTGGGTACTTGAAAATGACTATGCAATTGTAAATAAATGAAAAATAGGCTAAGATGACCAACTTTTAGCATGCACAAGGAGAAAGTAAATTGGTAGATTGTTTTCAAAAAAGGAGACATTAGAGTAGATTGAGACTCACCTGTAGTCCAAATTTGAAGTAGAAATAGGACTCAATCGATTTGGTCGACAAAGTCTTAGGATTGGGCAATTTGATCGGCAAAGTCTTGACAGTTTTGGCTTCGACGAATTGCAGATTCTATCTCTCCTCCTTATTAGCCTAAAAATGTTTCTATAGGTTTTCCACTTGTTTCTACATGCACAAAAGAGAGAAAATATTGGGTATAAAGGGGTTTGCCTATGTCAAACCCTAGATCAACCCTGAAATTGAGTTGAATTGAACATGAAAGGAAAGTATGCTAATATACAGTAGACACTAGATCCGAGAATAGAAATTTCTTGTACCAGATGATGTGAATTCTTCTTTGAAGATAACCATAAATGTTAATGCAATAGCATGACTCCACACAAAAGACCTAAAATGAAATCATAAAAGACATGCTTGTGTGAATATCGTTAAAGGTTGCCATAATGAAGGATATGGTGAGATGAAATACCTTGAATGCTTGATCTCAAGTTTTCCTTAATGATTTATGTGGACTTACCCAAAGTGAGGAGGATACCTTTTTTATATACCTCTCTCAAGCATTTTAAGGTGTAAAATTCAGAGCAGGCCAATATGGGAAAACATTTTCCACCCAACTACTTCAAGCATTGTATTATTTAAATTTGGGGTCAAACATTAGGGACTTGGTCGAGCTGATCGACCTAGTTCCCCTAATGTGACCCCAAATTGGGACCTAGGGTCCAATTTGGGAAGGAGATGCCAGAAAGAGATGTTGAATTGAGTTGTAGAGAAGGGGATCGGATGTGGGAGGCCATACATGACAAAATAGGGCCTAGATGAGAAATAAATTGCTTAGGGATTCAATTTATGATGCTACATATATATGCCTCTCTATCTCTCTCCTCTATCTCTATCTCTCCATATTTCTCTTTCTATCTCTCCATCTCTTTATCTCTATCTCCTTATCTCTTCATCTCTCTTTACCCCTATAACTCTCCCTAAGATATCTATGTTTGTCTTTCTGTCTCTTCATCTCTCCCTCTTGATATGTGAGGCTATTGATGTCACAACTCACATCATTTAATTTTTCATTTATCAAATTGGGTGTGTCTTAGAGTTGTATGCAATGAGGATGTGTTCAAGTTGGGTGGTTTTGCACTAAGAATAGTGATTCACACGTCGAACATGCTATGTTAGGAGCTTTCGAGATCAATTTCTAAATACCAAGTCCTATGCTAAGGATGCTTCTCTACTCTACCATGACTGAAAATTAAGGTGCTAAGTCTATCCTAAGAGATACTTTGGTTCTTCAGTGCAATATAAATAGGACTTGATTAAAACTAATTCATGGAATTTTATAACTAAAGTTGAAACTAAATCTAATCTACAATGCATAAATTCAAGTTCTATTCTACTTTTCTAAGAATTAAAATCTATTTTATGCTTGTAGGAAATTAGAATTCTATTCTAAGAACATCCAAAGTAAACTAAATTTCATGAATGAGTTCCATAAAGCTTCTATCCAATCACTACTTCCATCACTAGTATCACTTACCAATGAAATTAGAAACTAGAATGCAATGATTAATGAATTCAAACTAAACTAGGTAAACCGTGAATCTAAATATCTATAGGAAAATTGATCTATCTCTAAGCACTAATTAAAATGATCTACAAATGAAAGTTACTGATTAGAAAAGATCATAAATTTTTAATGAAGATGAAGTTGCAAAAAGGAATGTAACTAAAAACAAACATACAACAATTAAATAGAAACAAAGAAACAGCTTAGGATCACCTCCCTTCGGTTGAGTGGGCCCTACTCTTCCTCTGGTGGGATCCTTAAACACCAAGTGTTCAAATGAACTTCAAACTTGCATTGAAATTGGCTCCCAGTAGTGAGTAAAACATAGTTTTGAAATTACAAAGGAAATTGATAAGACTTCAAAAACTCATGACTGGCTAATTGACTAACTTACTTTCTACTAAGCTAAGGGATATATAGACATTTCCTTAATCAAATACAAATGATGTGTTACCCATCTAGATGAGTAACAACTACTAACTAATTTGTGGAAGACTTTGTGTCTTTGATTACAATGCATTTATTTCGCAGATGAAATTGGAAGTTTCATGAATAGCTGATGAAAATAAACTTGAAGAGGATTGTTGCATCATCCAGTTGGAGTGATCAAAAGTGTGACTAGGTGTTCCACATTGTTGGACAAAGAGTTCACAGATCCACATTTTGAAACAACTTTCAAAATATTTGAAAACATATCCAAGAAAATAGAACAAAACATAACAACAAAGATTTTGAATATCAGATGCTTCTCACTAATTTAACCATAGATGTAATTCATTTAATAAAAAATATCATTTAGATAATATATAATATCTAATTAGTAAAGCATAAAAGAAAGAGAAGTAAACATGTAAGCATTTAGTCTTTTGCTAGACACATTAATGAACAAAATATACAATCTTTAAGTAAAAATTATGATTTAAAATATTATTTCTGAGCACTCATCCTCCTCCCTCTCCTATTATCAACCATGTCCTCATGGTTGAGACTCTGCCATACCTCAATTCATAGATTCAATCCAAATGACCAAATCAAGATGTTGAAATTTTTACTCTTGATAAGTTCTAGGGGGGTGCATATCCATTCAATTCTTCCACTCTGTTTATCCAGTTTATCATAATTTCTCCTACAAAATGATCTGGTGCATCCAACCTTGATGATGGTAAGATAATCAATGGCGGCCTAAACCTCATACCAATCTATTTTTCCTTCTGCTCTTCTATAATTGCAATCACTAACCTTACTCTAGTCAAGCTCCAGGTGATATTGTGAGGAGAAATAGGTTCTCTTCTTATTAACTAAATTGGTATGGTGTTAAATCTCACCCTGGACACTTGTAGAGAATGATGAGGAAGTTCATTCTGCACAACCCTAAAGGCTTGAATGCTTGTATCCAGATTATTCTTATAAACTTGTTTCACTTTATTCAACTATGAAATAGAGACAAACTTATTTCCGAATGTCATTGATTTTGGTGTCTCATCCCTCATGGGAAGACCTAATTTTCTCTATGCTTCTCTGTATTGGTTTAGTCTATTTTCCCATTCAACCTGATTTTGCAATAATCATACAAATCATTTGATTTACACTTCACCAACAATTTTTTTTTAGAAAAGACTGATAAAAATGACCCAAAAGAAAATCAAGTAGTATTCACACATTTCATTCTAGAAAGTAGGGTCACTATTATAAAAATATTCAAGAAAATCATCATCATCTTCATAATCAACTTTTCTTGCTAGAACTAATTGATTGATTTTTCATTGTAAAAATATTTCTCTTAAAACAAGGTATAAAATCCAAATGGTTTTCTCATGGCTTAAAGTGTTGAAGACAATTATGCTACATGTTCTAACCTTTGAGTGACTTCATTTTTCTATTTTTCAATACTTTCAATTTGTTTACTCAATTCAATGTTCTTTTGCTTGTATTTCAAGGTAGTTAAGGAGAGTTATCTAGGAGGAGTTGATGAAGTTGAGGCTTCATGATCATGGCTTTGAATAGTTTTATTTTCCAATTGATTTTCTCTTTGTTATAACTCTTCCTTCAACTTCTTTAATTCTTCATTATTTAATGCTTAAGCATTACCTTGCTAAAGTTCTTTCTCTATTTCCATCCTTTGTGTCTTGAGATTAGCCTCTTTCTCAACTACCTCTTTCTTAAGTTGCTCTATTTGTTGAGTTGCTATTTACAATTCTTCATCTTTTTGTCTTAGACTCTGGTCAAGGAGCCACATTTTTTGTTTTGCTTCCTTAATCTCTGTTTCCTTTCTAGATAATGCCATAACTCTTATTAGATCTTTTTCTTCTTCAATCCTTCCCCTATATAGTTTTTTTGAGACTTCTTCAACCATCACTTATTTTCCTTCTCTTCTAGTGAATGTTTGAGGAGGTGAAGGCAAAGGTTGGCCTTGACTGGCTTCAAATTCTTTAAGAGCTTCAATTTCTTTTGTGTTATCTCATGATTAAGAGAAAAACTGGGGTAATTGTTGTGTTCTAGGCTTGTCAAAAGAGCTCTCATCAATAGTAATAAATTCAAGTTGTCAATTTTCATGAGGGTTTTCATTTGTTTTCTCAATAGGTATCGAAGCATCATCTTCTTGCTTAGGAGCAGGGGATGATAAAGGGTCTTGAATCTCACAGTGACCTTCAAAAGGTTTCTAAGAAACTTTAGTAATATATCTAGGGGTACTATCAGGAGCTTGTGAAGAAGGGATGTCAAGGGCTAGAAAAGATGGAACATTAGGAGCTGGCGAAGGGATAGTAGAAGGGCTAGGTTTTTCTTCTATTTTCTCCTAAATTTCCCTTCTCAAAGAGCGATGAGTCATCCTAGTGGGTTCAACTTGATCAATTCTATTTTTCTTTTCTTCTAAGATGGTTCCCATTTTTCTAATTTAACCTTTTTCACGAAGGATCCCTTTTTAGATTTTTTCTTCACAGGTGTAGAAAGAAATTCTAACCACCCTTCCTTCTTGAATTCTTTCTTCAAGAAATGATTCTTTATAATCAAATGAGTCAAACTATGATATTGAACTGAACTACCCTTATTTTTACCCTAGATATCATAGAAGAAATTTGAGAAAATAAGAAAGTTGGGAGATTAATCTTGGCTTCAGGCTACATATTTTGATACATCAAATGAATCAATAATCTCATTCTTGACCATAATATGGTCCCATACTAGCCCTCATAGGTGAAAAATTTCATCAACCACATTACATCTATTTTCCAGGGCTCATCCAGACTTGCTCTGCTTACACCTTTGGTATTTCCTTTATGAACTTGCAACTTGGGTCGCTTCTCATTCACCTCATGGAATGCATTTACCATCTCTTTAAAGTTGATATGGTCTTTGTTCACTAGCTCCCCTTCTACTAGAATTCCTAATAATTCACTAATAACTTGAGGGTTCACTTCTATAACTTCCCCTCTCACTCTAGTGACATTCACATGAAATGTTTTGACAAATTATTCAACTAAATCTAACTCAAAACCCTCATACATGTGTATTAAATTCAACCAGCTTGCTTCTTCTCATATTTTTTTGTTTGAGGGTCTAGATTAAAATTTAAAGGTCATGTCTTTCTTTTATTTCCCATTTTATCTCTACAACTCAATAATGTCTCTCAATTTTGAAAGTCAAAATTATTAGCATGAATGATGATTTATTACACATGTTTTTGCATTGGTTTCTTTGAATTGGATCAGACGATTTGCACACCACTTCTGTGTAGTTCCTCATTGATTCACAAAGTTGGTAGCAGCCATGACATGTGTGTGCTTTTCAAAGTAATAATTACTTCGCATTTGAATTGACAAATGATCTCATTCAAATATATTCCCTTATCTCTTTACCATCTTTAATTTAATGCTTAAAACTTGTGATAATAATGTTAAAAATGAGTTGGCAAAGATTTCTATACAAACAATGTCTACCAATTCTACTTTACACCCACTAAATTAGAAAATAATATTTGCAATGAATGTATACCTTTTCATTTAATGCATAATTTATCTAGAGCTATCATGTAGTACTGACCAACTTGCCAAAAATAACAAGTGCATCAATTAGGAGTTGTCATGTAATACTGACTATTTTTCCAATGGAGACAAATTGCTTATCAATTAGGAGCCACTTAGAGCTTATGAGTCAACTTAAATAGTAATGAACCATTTGAGTTACTCAGGAGGTACTCGGGGCTCACTCTGTTAGATAGTTCAAATAACCAGAAGACAACTGAGAGGGGGGGTGAATCAGTTGTCATAGATTATCAAAATGCTAAGCAATTAAAACTTTAATACTGGAACCCAAAACATTAATACCAGAATAGCAGTTAAACCAATTAAGCATAAACAATAATCACATAATAAATGCCATCCACATGACACCAAGATTTATACGTGGAAAACCCGGTAAAGGGAAAAACCATGGTGGGAAGCCTACCCATAGTCAAATAATACTTTTGTAGTAAGTATGTGAATTACAATTGAGGGGCCTACACTTGTAGGAAGGCCAATAGCCTAGAGCGCACTGCTCATCATAAAAGGAGTCTCACTGACTACATAGAAATCCAGACTACAATCTAGAGAAGTGTTTGAACTGGAAAGATAGCATTTCCTATGCCTGAGTACAGTTCTGGTTAAGATCAATACTAGAGGATTAAATCCTCTTACATAAACCCAATTTGATCTCCAATGATCAACCAAATCCTCTTCCTGAATGATATTACATTATTTACACATTACATATCCATTTCCCATACCATGACGATCTACAATGAGATCTTACATCTATATATACAAACCCTCAACCATAAACAATTAGGTCGGCCACCAGACAATAAACCAATTACATAATTACAAAACATTTTGGCCTTAGACCAAACAAATAATATCCAACACATAAGACATCCCAAAAATGCATTGAGAGGTCCAATCCACATGTTACATTAAGCTGGTCCATAACCTAGATCAATTGGGACCCAATATAGGTCCACACGCTAAAGCAATGATCTCCATCTGCCAAGTCTTGAACATGATCATCAACAACATCTTGAATCTCCACCAGAAGATGTATCAACACCACTTATGCAATTCATCAAATATCTTCATCAAAAGATCTACCGATGAAACCCTTGCCTGAAACACAAACCAAGCTTCCAAGAAAATAGGATAGCATCTGATCACCAAACCAAAACCAACTTACTAAATATGAACATGACTATCATGAATAATCCAATTCCATAACCAAATCATACCAGAGCCTACCAGATCATGTCGGATCCAAACCAACCAGAAACCACTCAACCTACCAGGACCAGAAGGGTGTCTGTAAAGCATCCAAATGGCTAGTGTTGACATCAATCAAAAAACATCAATGTAACACATAATCAATTCCACCAAATGGCCAACACACACTGCATGGACTAAAATGATGCATTAAATGATCTTGAACTATGTTCTTGACAAGGAAGAGATTTCTTTCCTCGGAAAGAGTGACCAGGAGAATTCTAGAGACACTCTTTCTTGTTGATACCTATAGTAGACTTATTTGATAACTTTGAGAGCCATCAAGAGTCATCAAGAGTAAACTGAAGTTGATTTGAGAAAAGTTTTCATTACTGGTTTTCAGCTTTACTCTATAAGGTATGAACTACCATTTCTTTTTTTCAAGTTATCTCCTTTATTTATGTCTTGTTGATAGATTTGCTTAGAATTGAGTTTCACCAAGCAAGTGATATCTTCCATGATGAAATGTTCAACTCTGCACTGAAACTCTAAAAGAAACTCTTCTCTAGATGTTGGTTTATGATATAATTTTAACTGATGCCCATTGACTAATATAGCTCTTCTTTCTCCATCTATTGGTGTTTATTAAACAGATCCATTATCAAAAACTTGATCAATATTATAAGGTCCTAATCATCTTGTGTGAAACTTTTCCTTGAATTTTTAAAATCTATAATCATATAATAATGCCCAACCTCCTTTTCTGAATTGTTTGCTAACAATATGCTTATCATGCCATGCTTTCCTCTGCCTTTGAATTATCTTAGTATGCTACAAATTTTCCATTCTCATCTCATCAACCAGTTCAACTATAAAATTCTAGTCTTTTCCACTTCTAATAAATCAATTCCAACCTCTAATGACGTCCTTAATGTCTGTAGCTCAAACTCAATAGGCATAATGGAATTTTTTCCATATGTAAGTTCATATTTGTGGTAGGCTTCCATGTTGTATTGTAGGCCCATATTGCTTCATCTAATCTTTCTAACTAATCTTTTTTCTCAATGAAACAACCTTTGTTAAGATATTCTCTAATTCTCTGTTGGTGACTTCGACTTATCCATTCACCTGAGGATGATATGGTGTAGACTTCAAGTGTGTCATCCTGTACCTATGCATGAAATCTTCAATCATAGCAGACAATTAATGAGGTATTTAATCTAAAACTACTTCTCTTGGTGCATCGAATCTCTGAAGAATATTCTTGTACAGAAAATCAACTACCTTATCTTTTCTTGTTGTTGGTAATGCTTTCACTTTTACCCATTTTTTTTACATAATTTATATAGACCAAAAGGTAATGATTTCCTTTTGAAGGTGGATCAACAAGCCCCATAAAATTAATTCCCTAGTTTTCAAATGGTTTCAAAGCTATCTAGGGTTGCAGTGGAATCTCCATTGTTGGTGTAGGTTGTCCCATGCACTAGAATTCATCATAATGTTTCACATAAAATGAAGCATTCTTTGACATGATTGGCAAAAAGTAGCATGCTCTAAGGGTCTTGTGAACTGTTCTGACTGTAAAATAATGTCCTCCTTTTGGTTCATTCTGACATGCATGTATTGTTTGATTTGTGTCAATGTTGTCATTGATGTCAAACCTGGTGATCTAGTTAGGACCAGATGTGGCATATTGAAAAATAGTGGAAGATAGGTATATATGTGATATGAAGTAGTAAGGTAAGTATGAGCTACTAGAGTTTTTCTGGAAGATCATCTTCTCCAAAATCTTGTATTTTTCTTATCATGGTTTGTATCTAGTTCCAATATCAGTTGTATCTGTTGCATTGTTATCCAAATTTTTGTATTGCATTATGATTTATGTTTCAGATTCTATGGCATCTATATCTTGAAGATACAAGTTTTTGTGCTTGGAATTTCTGATTATGGGTTTGTATCTTTGGGTCCAGTAGACCCTTGTTTTGTTCCAGTAATTGAGGCATATGTTTTGATAAATGAAGTCTGTAGAAGACTAGTGAAGGCTAACTTGGTTACCCTAATTTTGGTCAAGGCATGTTTTGGATAATGTGTTGATTCGAGAAAAGTATTATTGTGTAAATAATTTGTGTTTGACCAACATATTAAATTAGTGCATGCGCTATATATATATATCAACAAAGAGAGTTTATAGAAAAGTAAGAAGTGTGTGAGTGATAGATTTGTAGACAAGAGAGCAGTTTCAGTATGTGAGAAGTATATAGTGTGAGCAGTGGAGTATGATATATGTGAGAGTGAAGGTGTATGTGAGTAGATAGTGTTGCAATAATCCTTCACCAAATTTTCTACAAGTAGTTGAATTGACAGAGTGCAGATAGTGAAGCAATGATCCATTACCGAATCTACTATAGGTAGTTGTGGATAGGTTTGAGAGATCCCTTATCGGATCTATTGTGATTTTCTGTGAATTGATATCTAAGCTTATCTTGGAACTGACCTCATGCATTAGGAGATGCAATTTTCCTCAGTTCATTGATTTCTATTGCAGTGAGCATCCTGGAAATGAGTCATCCGACAGTGAGCCACTCATTTTTTAAACACCATATAACTCACTATATTATCTTGAGAGTTAACCCTCTCCGTGGTTTTCCCATTTGGGTTTTCCACATATAAAATCTAGTGTTCATTTTTTGGTTGTGTTGTTTGTTTATTATTTGTGAATTCATGTTGATGAGATTAATATATCTGTAAAAAATTTATGTGTGGGAATAGTGATTCACCCATCCATTCAACCATTCAACAATTGGTATAAGACCTCAGTCCATTTTCAGGTAGCTTAACCACTTGAGGGAGATCCTTGTTGGTTGAACCATGGCATCGATGAGTATGACTTAAGATTATCATTTGAATGAAGAATTGAAGACAGTTCTTGAAGATCTGGAAAGTGTGGAATCTGAGAATAAAGATTTGAAAGAGAATGTGAAGGTAGTAAATGAATGTGTGCAAAAGTAGAGAGAAAAAATATGGAAGTTCAAGTTGAGACATAAGGAAGTTAATAATCAGTTGAAGTAGGCAAATGAAACATTTAAAAATATAATGTTGAAAATTCATGAAAAGAAAAAGATAGAAGAAACCCTGAAAGATTCAATTAAGTTGAAGACAAGAATGTGAGAATTTGGAACAAGAAGTGAAGAAGTTAAAGGTAGAAACTAAGGTTCTTGAAAGTAGCAAGCTACTGGAAGACTTGATTAATATGTTGAAAACTCATTTAGACAAGACTGGACTAAAATTTCAACATGATGAATGTTCAAATCAATATGACAAAAACAAACGTACAGAAGTCAAGGTAGAAGAAGAAAAGAAACTGAAAGATGCAAACAAGACCCATAATAAAAAATCTACTGCTAGGAGACCATCAGTTCGTCAACCAAATACACAAAGGTACCCATCATTCAATGGTTATTGTTTTCAATGCAATAAATTTGGTCATAAGGTTACATATTATAGAAGCATTCAATGTTACAATTGCAAGAAGTTTGGTCACAAAGCAAATTACTGTAAAAATCATGTTGTGAGTTAGAATCATGTTCTAGTGGGAATGAGTAGGATGAATAGTAAATTTAATGGATACTCTCATATATACAATGGCTATGGTCAAAAAGATAATCAATGCAGAGAAACATCAATTGTTACAAGTGCAAGCAATCTGTACATTATGCTAATTAGTGTAGAAATGATATTGGTAAACCTATGAAGAATAATGTGATGAAGAAAAAGGAAATCATGGTATGGAGAAAGGAGGTGAACAATGAAAGAAAGCTTGATGTACCAAAAACTGGTTCAAGCACCTCGTCCCTTGGTAATTGAGCTTATTACTTTGGCTCAAGTGGAGTTATCAAGGAAAATAATTTGGTCCCCTCTTCTGAGTTAGTTCATGGCATGGGTCTGGTATGATTGTGTTTAAGATGTAATTCGATAATCCAATGAATATGCTGACATCATAAACAAGACACATTTTGGTGGCAAAACCCTAAAAGTAATTGGCAAGATAAATTTGGGAATTTGAAATTATTTTTCTACATTGTGCATGGAAAAGAGTTTAAGGAGTGGACAAATAGTTAAATAGTGAAGAGAAGAGAAGTAGAGGAAGTAATCATAGAATCAAATATGGTCATTAGAGGATAAAATAGTAGAGGATTTCAACATTTGAAAAATATTAATTTTAAGTCAAGTGCAAAATGACTATATCATACCCTTTCTGATTTCCAAGAACACTATTTCAACTGTTACTAGTCTGTGCAATGAAGGGAGTGTACTGGTTAAGAATACTATAAAGAATAAGGACCATGAAACCCTAACTAATGTGACAAGAGATTAGAGAGCTCTATTAATTGACAAAATTATCAATCCTGTTGTGAGGTATGTTGCATATGGTATATCTTACAAGGTTTATTTTAGGAATAGGAAAGGTTATACTTCAGCTATTGTTGTATATGTTGCGCACATGATTGCTATGGAAGATGCAGTATTTGATTTGTGTGAACTGTTAAAGAATCATTTGTTACAGAGCATTAAAATGACAAAAGATCAAGGTTATCCCTTCTAATTTGGATTCTTGCTTGTATGTTTGGCAATGTATTTTCCAGGATCTTTATAGGTGAAAGAAAATGTGTTATGGGAATCTCAAGTCCTATTTGCTAGACAAATCTATCAATATATAAATGGTCTGGAAAAGAAAGAAGAATCTTGTGATGTTTACTTTAAATCATTTTTGGATGTGTGGTGTATTGGTCTGGTATCCCTTGCTACAGTTCAGCTAAGGAGGGTCTGACCTCTAGCAAGAGGAAGCTAAAAGAGATTCTGTCCTCTAGTTCTTTGAAACCTATGAAGAAGCAAAAAGAATTGAAACATGAAGAATTTATGATCGAGAATCCCCTGTGGTTAAGGAAGAATGGGAGATTGTAAAGCAAGAGCAAGATGGTTCAGAGGAAGAAGTAGATAATATGCAGGATATGTTGGAGAAATATGATGATGCTAAAATGACTTTATCCAAAAGCATAAATGAGATGAGAGACTATATAAATATTTCCAACAAATTTTATAGATATTCTCTACAATGGTCAACTGGTATGGTGAAGTTCAAAGAAAAAATTGAATCTGTTGAAGAAGAATTGAACTCTATCTGTAAGTCATTTGATTTTCTAAGTGAAAAAGATGGTGTGAAAAGGAAAAAGGTAAATTCCCTACACTCTGAATTGTTATCTTTGCAAAGGCAGAAAGAAGACTACATGAGCATTTTCTTGAAAGTCAAGGAGATTGTTGAAGCTAGATTGGAACACTTCTTAGTATTGCTTGGTGATGTGGTTGAGTATGACTAGAATCCATATATTCTAGATAGTTTATCCCATGCTATTGATATACAATTTTGACATTCTTTTTGTTATTGAGTATATTTTTTCTTTCTTTTTCATCAAAGGCACCCTTTGTCCTTGATGTCAAAGGGGCAGAAAGATAAATGAAGTAATAGAATGGGGAGAAAGGTAAATAGAGAAATGAAGAGATATGAGTCATATGAGTAAGGGGGGGTCATATCCATGCAAATATGTTTTTGAGATTACTCTTTTTGAGATGTTTTTCCATCAATGACAAAGGGGGAGATTGTTAGATTTTTGTGAATGTTGTCATTGATGTCAACCTTGGTGATCTGATTAGGACTAGATGTGGCATATTGAGAAATAGTGGAAGATAGGCATGTATGTGATATGAAGCAGTAAAGTAAGTATGAGCTATTGGAGTTATTTTTAGAATATCCTCTTCTCCATAATCTTGTGTTTTACCTATCATCATTTGTATCTAGTTCTGGTATAAGGTGTATATGTTGCATTGTTATCTGAATGTTTGTATTGCATTGTGGTTTATGTTCTAAAATCTGTGGCATATATATCTGGAAGATAGAATTTGTTGTGCTTGGAATTTGTGATTATGAGATCATATCTTTGAGTCTGGTAGGCCCTTGTTTTATTTCTGTGATTGAGGTGTATGTTCTGGTAAATAAAGTGTGTGAAGAAAGTGTGTGGAAGATCACTGAAGGCCGACTTGGTTATCCTACTTTTGGTCGAGGCATGTTTTGGATAATGTGTTGATTCAAGGAAAGTGTTATTGTGTAAATCATTTGTGCTTGGTCGACATATTATATTGGAGTATGTGCTTTCTAGTGTGTGTGTGTATGCATATATATATATAGAAGAATTTTTATGTATGTAGCATTCAATAGAGAGAGTATTATATAGTAGAGTAAGAAGTGTGCAAGTGACAGAGTTGTGACATGAGAG
This sequence comes from Cryptomeria japonica, assembly GCF_030272615.1. NCBI lineage: Eukaryota > Viridiplantae > Streptophyta > Pinopsida > Cupressales > Cupressaceae > Cryptomeria > Cryptomeria japonica. The sequence continues at coordinate 578,548,662 of NC_081414.1, read as the reverse complement.
TAGTAGAAATATGCGAGTAGTATATAGTGTGAGTAGAAGAATATGATATATGTGAGATAAAAGGTGTATGTGAGTAGATAGTGTTGTATTAATCCTTCATCAGATCTTCTACAAGCAGTTGGATTGACAAAGTGCAGATAGTGACGCAGTAATCTATTACCGGATTTGCTACAAGAAGTTGTGGACATCTTGGAGAGATCCCTTACCGTATCTACTGTTGGTTTTTGTGACTTGATATGTAAGCTTATCTTGGAATTGACCTCATGCATTAGGAGATTCACTTTTCCTCATTTCATTTATTTCTATTACAGTGAGCATTCCGGTAGTCAGATGATTTGTATTCTGGCAGTGAACCACTCATTTTGTAAATTCCATATAAATAATTATATTATCTTGAGAGGTAACCCTCTCTGTGGTTTTCCCCATTTGGGTTTTCCATGTATAAAATCCAGTGTTCATTTTTTGGTTGTGTTGTTTGTTTATTATTTATTGATTTATGTTGATGAGATTAATTGATGAGGTTAATATATCTATAAAAAATTTATGTGTGGGAATATTGATTCACCCCACCTCTCAGTATTTTGATCCATTCAACATGTATAATTTCATAAACGTCTACTTCTTGCACACAATAGTGAAGAACGTGATCAAGACATATTTTAAATGAAAGAGCATTCATCCATTGAAACCTAGAACTCTCACGAATCATCCTTATCTTTTTCTTAGGGATGAAATGACTCAGGAAATTCCCTATTAGAAGTAATTAGAAAAATCAACAAACCATGGAGACTAAATTGATATGGAAAACAAATGCTCATTTTGAAATGTGTCATCCATGGGTTCATTATCACCCTATAAAACAATTCTTGAAAGAAAGTCAACAACATAATTATCCTTACCTATTTTATCCATAATAGTGATGTCAAATTATTGTAATAGCAACAACCATCTAATAATTCAACCACCTACAATAGCTTTGTTCATTATATATCTGATGGTTGCATGACCAATGTGGACAAACACTTTATAACTAGTAATATAATATCTAAATTTATTAATTTCATAAACCACAACTAAGAATTCTTTTTTAGTTGTTGTATAATTTCTCTCTATGGGGCTCAATTTTTTCCTAACATAATAAATAGCATGTATTTTTCCATTTTCATCTTTTTTCCCAATAAATGCTTTAATGGCTAAGTTGGAGGCATCCATTTATCCATGAGAACTCTATATCCTTCTTGGGCACTATAAATAGTGGTTTTGCAATATTCCTAAATCCTTCAATGAAACTTATATAATATCCTACATGCCCCATAAAACTTCTGACATTAGTTTGAGTTTTTGTGATTGCAATTTGTTGAATAATTTCCACCTTTTTAGGATCAACTTTCATTCCCTCTTTTGAGATGTGATGTCCTAAAATAATTCCTTTTGTCGTCATAAGGGAACACTTTTCATGGTTTAATGACTATCTGTGATCCTTACATCTTTGCAAAACTTTATTCAAACTTTCCAATGCTTCTTCATTTTTTTCCCATGGACTATAAAATCATCCATATACACTTCAACACATGAAGTAGTTAAATCTACAAAACTAACTAATATAACTCTTTGAAAAGTGGTTGGTGAATTATAGAGTCCAAACTATAAAACCCTATATGCATATGTTCCCCAAGGACATTTAAATGTTGTTTTGTTCTAGTCCTCGTGACCCATTTGTATCTAGTTGTAACCACTAAAACCATCAAGTAAAGAGAAATAACTACTACCATCTAGGCTATCAAGCACCTAGTCAATAAATGATAGAGGAAAATAATCCTTCTTAGAGTCTTTATTTAATTCTCTACAATCCACATAGACACACCACTTCCCATTTTTCTTGGGTACAATAACCAATGGAGAAACCCATTCACTATTAGAAATTGGATAAATGAACCCTACTTGCAACAATTTCTCTATTTCTTGTTTAACAAAATCTCTTAAAGTTGGATTGGTTCTTCTTTGACCCTATCTTATGCAGGTTTAACATCTTCAATGTAGATATGATGTGTACAGATAGAAGGGTGTATTCCTCTCATGTCCTTGTATTCCCAAGCAAATGCTTTTATGTGTATTTCTAAAGTTTTCTTCAACTCCTCTTCTTGCATGAGAAGAAAAGATGAGTTAATAAAGAGGTTTATCTCCTGATACTGTAATCTCTTTAGTTTCACTCTTTCCATCAGATGGATCTCCTACAAGTGTCTTAAGAGGATAAGGATGTAACTTAGTATTATGTAGAGTCTTCTTGCAACTCTCTTTTCCAACATTTTCAATAAAAGAACACTCTTTGTTCACTTGGTTGGATTTATCAGGATTGATGTTAAACTCTTCCCCTTATCCCACATACTCCTCATATTCCTCAACATGTTCTAATAAACTAACCATGGCTAATTCAACCACTCCATCTCCTTCTGACTTCATTCCCTCATAAACCCAAAATTGAGTAGAATGGAATGTTGGTTTAGCTGGAGAATAAAGTGTTAGCTCCTTTTTTTTTTACCATTAGATATAGTCATACTACTAGATCTACAATCTATCAATGTTGTTACAATTGCTTGCCACTTCCTAATATGATTGCATATCTCGATTCCTTCTTCCTTGCTTTGAGTACTAAAAAGTCAACTAGGTAATCCCATGTGTCAATTGTAACTATCACATCCTCCGAGAAACCTTCAATTTTAGAAATAGATTGATCTTCCAAGTGAAGCACGGTTGTTGTGGGTTGCACACCTATCATTCCTAACATTTTAGTAGTGTCAGCTGTAATAACATTAATAATTACTCCCAGATCAATCAGTACATTAGGTATCTCAACTTCTACGATGATCAAAGTAAACACAAGACTCTAAGGGTCACTATATTTTTGAGGAAGCAATCTCCCTAACAATACATCAGTGAGCTTAGTCCCTACCCAGATTGTGAAAGGAAATTTCATTTTTCTTCCTGGCATTTTTATACAAAGTGACTTATAACCAATTGGTTAATTTTTGGTATATCCTTAATAGTCTGTAACAAAGGTATCTCTATATTGATCTTTTTTAGTTCACAAAGGAGTTGGGAATCTACCATGTCAATATGATCATGTTGGGAGGCATCGAGAGCTACTTGGGCTATTTTAAAATTCTTAGGATAAGATGCTTTATTTGTTACTTCCTTCTCATTATCAAAAATTTGGTCTTTTTCTTGAGTTTCTTCATTCTTCTCACCCTCCTTATCTAAATCATTCGGTTTTGAAAGAACATTATGATTCCAAAATTTATATCATCAACTTCTATTACATTTAGACCAGGAGGATTAGAATCAACATTAAATGTTTGTTGACGATGATTGTTTTTCAGATTTGGAACTAGCTATGATAGTATTTGATGTTAATTCAATTGCTCATTGGTATAATTAGGCCTAGCGATAAGAGGTGGAGGTTGTCCCCAAGTTTGGTTTTCCCCTTGATTCTGCCATGGTTGAAATTGCAGTTGATTTTGCTACCACGGTGGTTGATTGGGTTGCCACTATAGTTTCCATGGTGTTTGATTTGGTTTCCACTATGGTTGATTCTATTGAGGACTAACCCACTCTGGAGGTCCCCAAGATGTAGGAGGTGGTTGCATTTCAAAAGGAGGGGTCCAGTAATTTACATTCTTCCACTAATTTGAATTTCACTTATTTCTAGGGCCATACTCTCCTGAATAAGCATTAAACCCTAAATTTTGAGATTTGTGTCCAACATAATTAAGCTCTTCTTCCACTATAGGACATTTATTCAAATGATTCTTAATCTCTGGCATCATATTTCTCACAAATTTCATAAACATCAATTTAATTCAATGCACATTCCCTCAAATAATGTGTTCCCCTAGATTTTGAGTAGTAAATGGATCTGGGTACAACACTTAACTGCTTGCTTGATCAAAATCTAATTAAGCTCCAAATCTTCTACACTGTTAGGATTCCCAAAGATACTGAGAGGGGGGGGGGGAGGTGAATCAGTATCTAATGGGTTTGATAATTTTCTTAACCTAAAACATGTAAAGCATATCAGTACTATATACTGGTAAACAAAAAGTAATGCAATAAATAGAGATAACATCAACCACATGAAAAGCACACCATAACACAGTAGTTTAACAAGGAAACCTGGTGTGGGAAAAACCTCAGTGGGATTTGTGACCCACAATATTCACTTACTAGCCAATAAGAGAATATTACTACTACAATAGGGGCCTGCACATGCAGGAAGGCCAAGTGCCTAGAGCTCACTACTCAATTACAAAATGGGAAGTCTCACTGACTTACAAAATGGATTATGCAAATCCAATTTCTTGTACTACTTAAAAATAGCATCTATTTTGCCAGATCCAGTACCGATTTTAGCTCTGCTTCATACATAAACCCTTAACCTATAATTCGCATAATAGGTCTACCTTATTTCGCCTATATACTTCCTTACAAAATGTTTTATAATGATCTCATACATATATGAGTCATTTTACAACTTGCCAAGTCAACTTATAATGATTTTACAATTAATTACAAAATATATTATAAACAAAATTCTTGTCGGCCTGGGTGCCAATATACTTCCTTTCACTATCGGTGTTCTATGTGCCAGTGTAGAGTCTATCATTGTTGGTGTTGGTAAATTGTCTTGTCGGTGTCATAGGATTGCAAGGTTGCCATCAATGACAAAACCTTCAATCACCTACAATATCTCATTGGAGTGTGCATTTTCCAACAATCTCCTCCTTTGGCATTGATGGCAACACTCATGAGAAAAATCCAAAAAGTGTCATAAAAAAGAATCTGCCAGAATTGTCTTACCAAAATATTGTGTATTAAAAAATATGTGCTCCCCCTAAGCTGATGATCCATTTGTTGATTATTTTTCTCATTACCACTACTCTCCCTTTGGCATCAATGACAAAGGATGTCAAAGTGTCAATTGAGTGTGGTTTCCAGCTTTATCCTTGTAACCGGTTGGTTACAATCTAAAAAAGGTCTACCAATACTAGATTCAGGCTCTCAGGGAACCATTTGCTATCTTTTAATGCAGCCTCTGTCCTCTGAATTGTACCGATGAGGTGTCCTTGAATTAAAGCCTCATATATCTCTTTTCTTAAGGAGGCGAGGTAGTCCAATTTTGGACTAAGTCTCCATTTTAGATCTTTTGCCTTTCCTTTTATTCTTTCCTTTTCTCTTTCCAACTTCAGAAGTTCCTCCTCAAAGCCTATTATTTTCTGCTCAAAAACTAATAATGGTTCAGATGAATTAATAAAATTATCAGTTAGTTGATTTATTTCTTCATGTACCTTGTTGATCTTCTTGTCTATATCTACTGTCAAGAAGTTTTTTTTGCATGTATCTCTGTACAAAGTCTTAAACTCTTTTAGTGTATTACATAGTGTCAGTAAAAGAGTGTCAAATTGTCTCATGCACTTCTTTATTTCCTCTTCAAAGAATTTGTGTTTTTCCTTCTCTAGTTTCTCTTTGAATGCTTCCTCATTTATTTGTTCAACTGTCACAATGTTGTCAGTAATATACTTAGACAATGTGTCAAGTTGATTCAAAGAATCTTTATTATCTACATTATACTTGGGTGCTATCATTTTCAAAATTGGAATTGTGTCATCAATTGCTTTGTATGCTTGTGAACTACACTCTGTTATCTTCTTGATAGAATCCAAAAGAACTTCTATCACATTTGTTTGTTTGAATTCTGCATTGGAAGAACCAACAATCTATATTTTGCCGGTGGGAGCAATTTCTTTGCTTGTGGTGGCCTCTGGTAGGTCAGTTTGTGTTTGTATTTCTTTAAGCAAAGGTTTGGATTGCTTAGCTGTTGTTGGTGGCACTGTCTCTGCATGAACCTATTGCTGTGAGGGAGCATGTTGCTTTGAGGGTTCCTGCTACTCTGTTTGTTTCTCAGTGTTGTCACCTATCGGTTTACCTTTTGTGGTATCTATTATCGGTGGCTAATTTGCCACATCTGTTTTCCCTATTGAATCCTTATCTACCACAATATTGACTTTCTGAGTGTCAATGTTCATTGTATATAACACCTCAGAATCAGGATTTGTGTCCTTGTGTGGTATGTCTATACTCTCACTAGCTGGTTGATTGTCAGTGGTAACTACCGGTGGAGTATCTAGAGGTAGTGGGGATAAGTTATTTGTTATTTTTATGCTGGTTGGTCCACCAACCTTACCTTTTCCCTTACCCTTTTGATATACCATGATGGGTTTAGGGCTTCGATAGTTTTCCTACTTTTCCTTCTCTACAAGGAATATGTCCCATGCATTAGTTGTTTCTTATGTTACCTCATTCACTCTCCCTGCCATTAGTGCTACACTTCGGTGAGCAATTGAAAATACTGACTGGTTAGCCTCTGAGATCAATTTATCTATCTCATCAAGTGAGTTGATAGGATGTATAGCAAGTAATTTTTCAATTTTTATTTTCTTATCAAGTTCAATAATACCTACTCTCCTAGCTTCAAGTCTGTTGTAGAGATCTGTCGGTATTTCATCAACAACTTGCATCAAAAATTTCCTTAAAATATCTAAGTGCAATATTACACTATTCTCTACTTTATCTTTGTCATCATCTGATAATGTGTTATACATTTTTCTGATATTTTTTAATTTACCATCCTTAGTAATTTCATCTAGTAATTTATCAATAGGAGCTATGGACTTCTTCTTAGGAGTCACCTTTTTCTTCTTCGGAGTTAATTTCTTTGTTGGGGGCCTTACTGCCTGCTATTTCTGTCTTGTTCTTTTGGGAGAAGGTGAAGATACCGGTGAAGATTTCCTTTTTCTCACAACTCTTTTGAATGTAGCTGGTATGTCACTTTCTGAAGAAGTTTCAACCGATGAAAGGTGAATTTTTGGTTGAAGTGCTTCTAACTCATCTTCAGTAATACCAATTTGTTTAAGTACATCTTCTTTAATAGTTTTTGCTTGCCTAGATCCTTTTCTAACTGTTGCTTCAACCTTTTTAACATTTTTCTTTGATTGAATTTGTTTTTCAATAGTCTCAGCATTGCCAAATACCTCTTCTTTGGGTTCCTTAGGTGCTTCTAGGAGGGCTTTTGCATATGTTTCTATTATGTGGTCATCAGTTTCATACCCCATTTCAGTAACCCAGATGGTTCTTGGGATAACTGCTTCCATCCAAATTTCATCCTTCTTTATAAAAAAATAGATTTCATCCTTATACTTGTTCACAATTGCTTGTGACAATCTGACTCTGGTCTTCATCCAGGCCTTCAGTGCTTGAAAATACTCATTTATGTTCTTTTCTCTGTTCTCTCCCATGTTGTTTAGTAAATCTGACAATTGTTTGCCTACCGGTATGTCAAAACCAAGATTTTTGTTACCGATACTAGGTACTTGTTTGGTTATGTGTAGCATTAGACAGACAAGTAGGTTTCCAAATCTAAATGTTCCCTTTTTGTCTTTCTATATCTTTTCCAAATTGTCAATTAGTTCATCTTTAAGCCATTCGCACACATCTATTTTTGCATTATCATTAACCATGTCATAGGCACTTTTTATGCATAGGCTAGAGATTGAGTTTAACCTATTTGCATGTGTGATTTTGTAGCCTAATATCATACTGATGAATCTGATATTGATATCCATTACAACATTTACCCTTAAGGATCTCTTATCAGATGTTGCACTAGTTAGGTTAATCACTAGGTCATTTGAGACCTTCTTTGTTTTATCAGGTCTATTACCGGTAGAAGGTAACCTTGTCATAGCCTTTACTACTTCTTTTGTGATTTTGTGAACTGAGTCCAACTAGAAGAATGCACCATGTACCCTGCTTAGTACTATCCTTATAACATCCTTGGGCAAATCTGGGATAGTGAGAATTTCAGTGAAACCTAGGGTTTCTACTATCTTGTGTTCAGGTTTGATATTTTCAGATTCATCACAAATTATAGATTTATACATATTCTTAATTTCCTCATCACCTAATTCCTCTATATGACAATGTAAATGCATTCTAGGGTCTTCAACAAAAACTACTCCTTTATGAATTTGGAAAAATGCACCAATATTATCATCTTTCTTGGCAATTTCAGGAACTAATTGGAATACGGGTCTAGGGCATTTAATAACTTTGACAACAGTAGGGTTTATAATGAATTCAGGAATAGATGAAGAAGCCATGGTTATAAATACCTTTATCTACCTTAAGGAATGATTGCTTGATGAATTGCTTCACTTCTTTGCTTGGAATGCCTTCGCTCAGTAATTGTTGCGTTCTCGAAGATTTGAATGCTTGGTGAAATGAAAATGGAGCCAAAACACTTGTTTTATAATGTTAATTTTTCCAACCACCACATTTAATGCTTGCCGGTTAAGTAATGACTTAATTTATCTGTCGGTATAGAAGTAATTTCAACTTCTCACAATCAACCGAGGGAATAATAGCATATTTCACATTTGGTTTCTAAACCCTCAAAGGAATTTTCTTCGGTTAGATGAAGAGTCTCTTGCCGGTGGAGTGTTACTCTGTTCTGCTTGTGGAGGAGAATTCCTATCAACATTTAGATCTGACTTTCTGATCCATTGTTTTGAGAATTCTTGCTTTACCTCTTCAACTTTTTCTTTACCTTTCAAACTAGTACCAATTTTACTTGTCGGTGATGCCTTACTTCTGCAGAATTTTGCAATATCTCCAATCTTATTGCAAGCATAATAGGTCACATTGTTTTTTCTGAATAGCTTTCCCATATCCTATGTCAGTTTGTGTGCTACACTGATTAGATAAGTGTCCAAATCTTCCACAAACATAACATCTTACATTCATTCTGTAGTTTTCTGAATTATGACCAACTTTGTTGCATTTGGAACATTGACCGGTAGGTGTATTAGTGCTCTGATAATTTCTAGATCTACACTGATTTGCTCTATGACCATATTTGTTGTAGTTAAAGCATTTGCCATAAAATTTATAAGTAGTAGGTTGTCTTTCCCGTTTGCTATGATCATGTATGTTTGTAGTATTGGAGATTTCACTAGCTTCAAAGCCAAGGCCATTAGTGTCACCATTAGGTTTCTGATTCTTCAACAAGTCACCAAGTTCTTCTGAGCTTTTCTTAAATTTTTCTTTGTGTTGATTTGCAGTATCCAGTTCTCTTTCCAAGATACCTTTCTATCTCATGAGTTCATTTGAGTTATTTTGTGCATGCATCAGATTTGTCTTCAACATATCATTTTCATAACTAAGTCTTGTGTTTTCGTTTGTAGCATCATTCAGTCTTCTATTCAAGTCTTCTTCATTCTTCTTTCTATCTTCAATTTCTTTACAGAATCTCATAGTCATATCCTACATCTCATTCTTTGTTGTCATGTTTTCTTGTTTCAGCTTATTCATCAGATCACGAAGAGTTTCCTTTTCATCATTCTCATTTTGCATCTTTTCACAAAGTTCTGTTCTCTTGTTTCTTGCAATGGTAATATTTTCTTGAAGTTCTTGAATAATATCATGTGCAGCTTTTAGATCATCTTCAAGTTTGATATTTTTCAACTTTTCTATATCATAGTCTGAGAGAGCTGCTTCTAATTGCTTCATCAAGTTTTCCATCTCTACCAGTGTCAAGATCTTCCTCAAGCTGTTAGACTTCTAAAAATAGAGGACGAGGCTCTCATACCAATTTTTAGGATTCCCAAAGATACTGAGAGGTGGGGGTGAATCAGTATCTAACCGGTTTGATAATTTTCTTAACTTAAAACATGTAAAGCATATCAGTACTGTATACTGGTAAATAAAAAGTAATGCAATAAACAAAGATAACACCAACCACATGAAAATCACACCATAAAACAATATTTTAACGAGGAAACCCGCTGTGGGGAAAACCTCGGTGGGATTTGTGACCCACAATATTCACTTACTGGCCAATAAGAGAATATTACTACTACAATAGGGGCCTGCACATGCAGGAAGGCCAAGTGCCTAGAGCTCACTGCTCAATTACAAAATGGGAAGTCTCACTGACTTACAAAATGGATTATGCAAATCCAATGTCTTGTACTGCTTCAAAATAGTATCTATTATGCTAGATCCAGTATCGGTTTTAGCTCTGCTTCATACATAAACCCTTAACCTATAATTCGCATAATAGATCTACCTTATTTTGCCTATATACTTCCTTACAAAATGTTCTATAATGATCTCATACATATATGAGTCATTTTACAACTTGCCAAGTCGGCTTATAATGATTTTACAATTAATTACAAAATATATTATAAACAAAATTCCTGACGGCCTAGGTGCCGGTATACTTCCTTTCACTACCGGTGTTCTATGTGTCGGTGTAGAGTCTGTCATTGGTGGTGCCAGTAAATTGTCTTGCCAGTGTAATAGGATTGCAAGGTTGCCATCAATGACAAAACCTTCAATCACCTACAATATCTCATTGGAGTGTGCATTTGCCAACATACACTCTGGCGGATCTCATACTCTGGTTTGGAGTCACACTTTTCTTAAAACCATCAACACTCCAAACATCAACTTTACCAACATAAATAACCTCTACAACATAGTCGGTTACAAAACCCTATGACTTACAACATAGATCATCATAGATCTTTTACAGCCCATTACAAATCATCATTGATCATCATGGATCATTACAATCCATTACAACCGTTGAATGATCATCACATTTTGATCTGATACAAAGTCAAACCCTTTGAACACTACACTAAGCACTTTGCATATTCCCAAGAAATTTTCTTTCCAAACACACCAAAACATATTTCAAACACTTCACGTGATTTGTGCCATGTCATTGCCAATATTTGAACTTGATGTAGATCACCACCAAACCAAAAATCATTACTGGTTAAGAGAATTCTTTACCGGTCCTTAAACCCTAGAAAAAATACAATAGAAATCATAAAAATGATTTTCGATAACCAAAACATGATGCGGTTACAGTTAGATACATATTACAATGATACAAGCTCACATTCCAAACTACAACACTTCAATCATCACTAATCACCAGATCAAATCAAAGCATTCCTTGTTTACCGGTTAAGGTCCTAATTCCCACTTTACTATCTATAATACCGGTAGACCGAAAATACTTAGATGACAAAAACATAGAAAACATATGTTGCCATGAATGACAACACTAATAACTGAACAAAGTCGTCTGATCATACAATCTCAATCTCTTCATCACAATGTCATCACAAACAATCCTTTACTAGTTCAATCTGATTGTATGATGAAAGAATAAGTATCCGGTAGAATACTAAGAGGGGGGTGAATCAGTATACTGAAAAACTGATACAAACTTCCCAATCTCAGATTCAAACTCACAAAGTAAACTTTCACTTATCAATATCAGTACTCAACATCAACCAATTAACTGTTATAACAACTTAATAGTAAACAACTTCAATCTTGTTAACATCAAAATGCTTAATCATATCTCAACATATTCAATCTCTCAATGCTTCCACTTATCTTGCCTTATCATAAGTTAATCAAATCATCAAATAAGATCATAACCACAAAAACATTCACCACTTGACACAAATGTTTATATGTGGAAAACCCAAATAGGTAAAAACCACGGTGAGATGAGACTCACAAGGATATCTATCTGAACTCTTCTGAATTTTTCCCTATTAAGAGCCAAGCCTATTAAGAACTACTTCTGTTAGGAATCACCCAGTTAAGGGATTTACAAAATGCCTTGATGAAAATCACAATACCCTGTTAGGAATAACCTCGGTAGAGGGTTTGAGAATCCAAGCTAATAGACCACCTTGTTAGAGGATTTAAGAAGTAACCAAGCTTTTTAGAGCTTACCTGGTTAGGGGATTTTAATTATGTTGTAATTTTTACAAAACAATGTTGTTTTCTTGATCTGTCTGAATAGCACTGCATTTGCTTGATCAAATCCTTTTAAGTTTCAATCTACTTCTACACAAACTCTAGATCCATTCTCTAGTTAGGCAACCACACACTCAACTAGTTTTTAGCCAACACTTTGCCAACACTCTTACAAACAACTTCATCGACCTTAAATACAAATCAATTAGGTTGGTAACACAACAAAAACCTATTTCTCTCATAGAGATTACAAACAAGTCGGTTCAATCTTGACCGTTAGAAATCATAACAGTTTCTTCACATTCTTCAAGAAAATTCCAACCACTCCATGATCACCGCTTCATCAAACTTTGTAACTCATCATGCTTTATGCATTAGATGCAATCCAATTTTCTCATTGTAATGCCCCGCCTGGAAACCCCGAAGGGATAAAGCTAAAACACAAGAATAGAGTGCCAATATTTTTTTTTATAGTTAAACACAACATAATGATACAATGAGATATCATAAGCTCAGATAACACAGCGGAAGACTAAAATAACACCTAAAGAGTTTCCCAACATGATTACTTAATTCAACACTTAACTCAACTCACACTAATTAATCCAATTAAGCCGATTAACTTAATGACAAGATCATACTTTAAACAAGGATAAAAAAATTTCGCTACGATAAAAATATAGACAACATGATAAGGTTCATCCACTGAGGTTAAAAGTATAGATAACATGATTAAGGTTCATCCAATAAATTTAAACCATACATTACGTTCAAACTTTCATTAAAACTTAAGTCATGCATCTAATTTCATATCATACTTAAATTTCATCATAAACTAATGAATACTTTTCATGCATACTTAATTTCATTATCAATAATTGAATATATTCCATTATTCTAATCTACATTCTTTCATGATCCAAATTACTGCATTTAATAAGATGACTACATACATGCTTTTAATATTAACTTCATCTAATCTACATTATACATTCTAACATAATGTCATCCATACATGCTAAACTAAAAAGTAAACATAAGAACATAAACATCACATAACACCAAAATGATATCAGAGTTTACCCCTAGAGGGCTACATCTCCAGATCTGATCAACTGCAAGACCCCTCTAATAATTAAATAATAGAGAAGAATACATAAGGTCACATCATTTACAATCTTGCCATCGAGGAGAACATAGATAATAATACATATGACCACATTGGTCAAATAAATACATGAATGATCCCTGAATAGGAAAGGATCCAGCTAAACATAATAAGAAGCAATTACAAAAGATCAACTGGAGCATCCACGAAACTAAGTCTTCTCAACCCATCATAAGCATCCCATGGTCTAACATGGATATCAGGTTCTCACAAGGACATAGACATTAGGATGACTCCACAACAGTGCTCCTATCAAGACAACATAACAACACACTAGAAAACATAAGAGACATGTGTCATCACATAACCTGGTATGGTTACCATGGCAAGTCTTCATAGGTTCCGACCTCATCCACTAAGTTACCCTAGCAACCTATTCCAAAACTCTGGCCCATCCAAGCCTCATGTGAACCCACACATCCTTTCGTGAAGACAAGGATGATGGTTTGCCATTTCAGGCCTTCTCAGTGCATGTTGAGTCTGTACTAGCACTCATCCCATACGTGAGGCACAATTAACTTACTCAGTGATTCATTAACTAACTCTCTAATATGCTATTAGGTTATCACTTATTACAAACACTTCTAATGGGTTACCCATCAGCCACTTTGGATGCGGGCCCCAATCGAAAGCCACTTTCCCATATGACACTGGACCATAAACCAACAACTCCAAAAACCCAGGAATAAACAAGGTCAAGCAAATGGAGTTCAAAACAGAAGGAAAACCCACTTGGTCAAACAAGACTTCATACAAGGTGCACTGACTGACGGTATTCTAACTAGAGACCTAACCAGTTATGGTCAACCCAGAATCCACATTCAACACCCACATAAAGGACATGACCGGTTACAACACCCTCACAATATAACAATCAAACTTGAGATCGAGGACAGACACAGGTACCCAAATCAACTATACGATAGGGTCCAACAAAAAAAACAAAGACTTGTCATTACTTAAGAAAATGCGAATACAGAAAATTAAACTTGCATAGGCATAGATCGGAAAACGACAATCATCTTTCCTATTGTTTAAACATTAAATTCGGTCCAGTTTTCTAGTGGATCTAAGTTTTCAAAATACAATAATAGAAAATCAACATACAAGATAAATTCAATACCACAATTGCAATAGCACAATTTTGCCTACTTCCCAAATACAAAGAAAAATATAAATTAAACAATTTATTTTACTAAATGAAAAAAATCATTTACTTGCCAATTTTCCAAACGATACATTACTAGATTTCCAATGTTTCCAAATAATACATTATTTTATCCTTTTTTCCTAAATAAGATACTTCCTACATACATAAAGACAAATGTCAAAATTAAATATTAATTAAGATATATTTATTAATCCGTAATTAATAAAATATAAACAATTAATAATTAATAATATTATTAACAAATTAAGTATTAATTAATATATTTATATATTAATCCTCATTAATAAAATATATATTAAATAATAATTAATAATAATAAATAAATTCAAACTATATTAAAAAAAACTTTTAATAAAATTAAAATTAAAAAAAAATAATAAATTTACAAATAACGAAAAAATAAACTAAATAAATTTTTTTAAGCCCCCCCTTGGGATACCCACGGCCCCACCACGTTGGAACCATGTGGATTCCCTTTCCTTTGGGAAGGGGACTATGGGGACCATGACATGGTCTCCCCACATTCACGGTTGTGTGGAGACCATGCCATGGCTCTCCCCATGGCTTGGGGAAGCCACAACTCTCCCCAGCCATGGGTCGAGACCATGGCTCTCCCCCCATAGCCCCAAATTAAATGTAGTTGTTTTAATATATATATATATATATATATATATATATATATATATATATATATATATATATATATATATATATATATATATATATATATATTAAAATTAATAAATAGAACACCAGTCTCTAGGCATTCTCAGACCCAAAAATTTATATTCTTTTTTTTTTTTATTATTCTATTAAAACAAAAATCTCAAATCTACAGTCTCTGAGACAATATTCTGAGAATCAATTTCTAGAATATGAATGGTCAATTTATAAACCCAAATATATTTCTATATATAATAATTTTTTTTAAAAACCAATGCATTTCCAAAACCATATAACCCAAAAAATGGCAGGGAGGATGAAAAATAGGCAATCTATTGGAAATAAGAAATCCTAGCAAGCTAAAATTGGGGAGAAATTAACCAGCATATCCAAAATGCTCAAATCTGAATCTTTTTTTTGACAAAATTAAACTATGAACAACCAACCCCCAATTTTAATTGTAAAACAACCTGAGCAACCAAAATCAAAACTTGAGGTTGGAAAGGAAGACAAGGAGGGTTTGAATTGAAGATTAATTACAACTCTTTCATTTTTCCAAGTCAATGAGATTTTTAACCTTCACAACCAGATTTCTACAAAATCCAAAACAATTTCTTTTAAACAAATAAACCAACGAAATAAACTAGAGACCTACCTAATTCAGCAATCCTGGAAGAGATTTTGATGAAGAGCCCAACCTGCAAGCTCAAGAAATCCTTCCTTTTCCAAAATGCCCAATTTTCTCCATCCAAAAATATTTTTCCAAAGAAATACTCTCCAAAAATAATCCTCTTTCATATTTTTCCAAAACCTAGGTTAAATGGGAAAAGTTTGACCAAAAATCTCATTTTTGAATTTAAAATATTTTTAGTTAAAATACAATCCCGAAATTCTTATTTTTGAATTTAAAATACTTTCTTTTAAATAAAATTCAAAAATCATTCTTTTCAACAAATCAATATATTAAACTTATTTTTTTCTAATTAAAATTGATTTTCTCAAATAATTGAAATTAACCTTTCTATTCCAAAATACCAAAGAGATTATATTAATTCTATTTCAAATAAATTTAATCTTTCCTTTCAAAAGAACATAAACTGAATAAATTCATCATTAAGATTAACCATTTAATCGAACTTGCTACCAACTTGATTTGAGCAATACTAATTAATGATTAATCGCATAAAAGGGAACCTATTTAATTTAGTCCCTTAATTACAATGCACAAACATAGATTTAATCCAATTAAATACTAAGGATTAAATATTCAATATAACCACACACAAAACACGCAACCCAATAAACCCTAGCAGACAGACGACCTACATAACCCACCTAAGGAAATACTCTCAGACAACTGACGACGCTCACTTGAGCACGACTAAGGTCAAACAAGGGTCTTACAACCACCTAATCCAAACTCTAAGGACCTAAGAGGAACACTCAAACCTGTGAAACCAGGTGGAGATGAACCTCGTACCTATGCGGTACTGTACCTGCAATCTCCTGCAACTAAGAGTCATACATGCATATATATATATATATATATAATGAAAGTGTTAGCCCGAGATTAATAACACGAATTAGGAGAACTGATAAACTTACGCACAAATTGATGTGAAAACCACAATAACAGGTATGAACAATAATCAAAACATCTGACTATAATATTATAACATGATAAACTAACCAAGGTCAAACTAAGATTAAAATCTGATTAGGGCAGGGGTACTACATTCTCCCCCCCTAGGTTCTGACTTACTCTTGGAAGTCATAAGGCTAGATGGAGAACATGTCGCATGCATTAGCCCTGAAACTCATTCAACAAATATCAAATTGCACATAGGAATATTTCCACAAATAAATGAAACATTATTGCTAAATCCTCTACGAATGTCATTATCCATTGGTAAGATACATCTAAATCCATAGTTTTCTTAAAATATTCTAAGAACTATCTAGAAACAAGAATTTTCTCCCTTTCATCATACCAAATTAAAGCATAAAAGAGGTAACCAACAATTACCATACTCATCTACTAATATGATAAGAAAAAATACCATCATGATCAATTTCCTTTACCAATCCATCTTTTCATATAACTTTATCGCATAGAACTAGCTTCAAAATTCAAATTCTGCAACCAAGTTAGCTTTCATGGAATAAGAGCAACATATAGAACACAATTGCTTACACTTGTCAGGCATATAAGAACCCTTCCAATGATTATGTCCCATAACATAAAGACAAGATAACACAATTTTACTCCATGATTACACAAAATAATCATCCACATAACTGGAATGCACAACTCAAAAGGCCACATGTGAGCATGTCTAATGCTTGGTCAAAGATAACATGCACAATCAACATCTCTATGCCTGATCTCATAACAATAACATGAACATAAATATCCAACATATCACTCAAGGCTCGATGGTGCTAGGGCACACCATAGTGGTGCTACCTTCCATACAAGACCTTTGTGAACATCCCTTGTTGAGTAAGGTGGTTAGCCTCCAAGAGATAATCACCACACATAGGTAGGTAGTGGATCCTAGCTGCATCATAGCCTCACATACCCCCATCCTCAAGGTTCCCTACATCTACTTCCTCGTACACACTCAACCAAGACCATCGCATACATCCTTGGAGAGGAATTCACATTTCAACACAAGACCAGCATACAAAAACAATTAGGATAAACTAGTTTAGCCTCCAAAGTACAAATGAATAAAGATAATAAATCATCAATTCCAACAGTAATTTAAGAAAATAATCCAGAATTTGCAACACCAAATCAAGAAGCAAAAGATCACAAGATCATGGCTAAACCTTCAAAGTCAAAATAGAATAAATTTCTGGTCCACAAAGAAATAAATAAGAATATCACAACTGCACATAACATCACTATGTGACTAGCATCTAGCCACCAACGAGGAAGGAGGGAACAATCATATAGCTATCGCAGTAGCTCATCATGTGGTGCGGCCTAGTCACACATCCATATAGCATGGCAGTATGCACCTTGACATCACCCCACATCACGTCCTGATGTGGCATGGCAATACTCCAAGCGGAGAAGATACGCAATGGACGTATCCTGCATGGTAGTGTACCTTGCAGAAAAAAGCATGCGCAAGTCACATCCCACATAGCAATGTACCTCACAAGATACTCATCATAAGCCAGAGGTATACATGGCTAAGGTCCACCCACATGTCTACCAACACCTACTAACTGGCAGCTCATGTGGACAAAACCTACCTTTCATGAAGACAAGGCAAAAGATCCTCCAAGATACACCCACACTATGCTCAAGAACTACCATCAAAATGCTCAGATAAAGGAGGGAAAAACTAGCACACATAAACCTTATAAATAGATTCATCAAAAGGGAAAGTATTGAGTACACCTTTAATACAGTTTCATTGTATAGCTATATTTTTCCTCGAAATAGAGAAGCTAAAGTTGCTTCGCGTCAACATTACTCGTACGTTGATCCATACTATTCAAAGAATGGTGACTTCCAATACTAACCCTTAACATACTGAATTACCAACAACCCAAGGTTTGGTACTCAGTAGGGCAACAAATAAGCAACATCACATAAACAATATGGTTTCCCATACTCATAAGTAAACATATCCTCCATGGTTGATTACTTCACCATCCCATGGGCACATAAAGAAAGCACGGGTTTCTTACATTACACAAAGAAAGCACCAGTACTAGTTTATTCACGTTTATTGGGAGTACTTTTTAGTATGCTATCATCTACTCAAGGAAGGTTTTAATTATGCTTTCCACATGAATGACTGAAGAAATTTTATTCTAGATACAAGTACTGAAATTCTAAAAAATTCAAAATTACTTAAGGAAGTAACGTCATTCCTATATCTTTAACTAATTCCACTAAGCATTCATATTCACATTACTAGACATGCAAATTTTCTTTCCGAAGCTTAGGACTTCCATCTTTCATTAAGAAGTCAAAATGCAAAAAATACAATTTCATATGCTTTATAAACATTATATTTAAATCAATGCATCCTTTCTTTGAAAACCTAAGGTATGATAAGAAGGTAATGAGGAACTATCAACTAAATAATATATATTAATGCATGCACATCAAACAAGCTTTTTCATTTTGCACTCTCTAATCAAGCTAAGTCATTATATATATCCAAAAGCAAGTTCAGTATAGCAATGTTATAGCAATGTTAAAATAGGTCCTCAATCAAATCGGTATAATGAAACACATAAAACAATCTTTCATGGAACACATTAATACACTCTTAGCCACTATAATATGTTCCCTTTTTATACCTCTTTTACCCACAAGGCAGTTTTACATAACAACTATTCGCACATTAATGCACATTACTTAAGATAGAATTTAATTATGTTACTCCTACAATACACATGGAGAATCCTCTTACAAAAACATAAAAATTTTCCTCCGAATAACCATTATGATCTTATAAACCCATAGCCCTCTTATTATCTAGAAGCACAAAAGCATCATAAGGTTCACAAAAGGGTTCAAGAAGTCACAACCTTTCTCTTGCAATAAGAAAACTCACATAAGAGATAAATACACATATAACAAACATTTTAATTTCTAGAGAGAAAGAGGAGGAAGGGTGATAATCATTCAATTTGCTACAAAATAAGCCTTCAATATCTATCATACAAGTCCTTCAAGTGGACAACACTAAGCTAGATCATAATCTTAATACAAGCACATTTTGCACTTTCAAATTCAAGACAAGCACATATAATCACTCAAAAAGAACCAACATCAAGAAGGTGAAAGAAAGGTGTGAACACACTAGTTACACACAATTAAAGTTTTCTCAAAAGAATATGCAAAAGAATAGAACATGAGTCCTTAAGATCTTCACGATCCTATGCCTCAATGACACCCATACAAAAGGAGGACAAGCATACAACATAAGGTCGATACACCTCACACCAACTAAGGGCACAAGCAACACCAGAGATCCCAAGTTTTGGAACCTAGCTCTGATACCAAATGCAATGCCCCACCCGGAAACCTCAAAGGGATAAAGCTAAAACACAAGAATAGAGTGCAAATATTTAATTTTTTGAAGTTCAACACAACATAATGATACAATGAGACATCATAAGCTCATATAACATAGCGGAAGACTAAAATACACCTAAAGAGTTTCCCAACATGATTACTTAATTCAACACTTAACTCAACTCACGCTAATTAATCCAATTAAGCTAATTAAATTAATGACAAGATCATACTTTAAAGAAGGATAAATTTCTTCGGTAAGATAAAAAAATAGACAACATGATAAGGTTCATCCACTGAGGTTAAAAGTATAGATAACATGATTAAGGTTCATCCAATAAATTTCTAACCATATATTACGTTCAAACTTTCATTAAAACTTAAGTCATGCATCTAATTTCATAACATACTTAAATTTCATCATAAACTAATGAATACTTTTCATGCATACTTAATTTCATTATCAATAACTGAATATATTCCACTATTCTAATCTACATTCTTTCATGATCCAAATTACTGCATTTAATAAGATGACTACATACATGCTTTTAAGATTAACTTCATCTAATCCATATTATACATTCTAACATAATGCCATCCATACATACTAAACTAAAAAGGAAACATAAGAACATAAACATCACATAACACCGAAATGATATCGGAGTCCACCCCTAGAGGGCTACATCTCCGGGTCTGCTCAACTGTAAGACCCCTCTAATAATTAAATAATAGAGAAGAATACATAAGGTTGCATCATTTACAATCCTACCATCAAGGAGAACATAACCAATAATACATACGACCACATCAGTCAAATAAATACATGAATGATCCCTGAATAGGAAAGGATCCAACTGAACATAATAAGAAGCAGTTACAAAAGATCAACTGGAGCATCCATGAAACTAAGTCTTCTCAACCCATCATAAGCATCCCATGGTCTAACATGGATATCAGGTTCTGACAAGGGCATAGACATCGGGATGACTCCACAACAGTGCTCCTATCAAGACAACACAACAACACACTAGTGAACATAAGGGACAAGTGTCATCACATAACCTAGTATGGTTACCATGGCAGGTCTTCCTAGGTTTTGGCCCCATCCATTGGGTTACCCTAGCAACCTATTCTAAATCTTCGGCCCATCCAAGCCCCATGTGGACCCACACATCATTTCGTGAAGACAAGGATAATGGTTTGCCATTTCAGGCCTTCTCACTGCATGCCGAGTCTGTACTAGCACTCATCCCATACATGAGGCACAATTAACTTACTTAGTGATTCATTAACTAACTCTATAATATGCTATTAGGTTATCACTTATTAGACACACTTCTGATGGGTTACCTAGCAGCCACTTTCCCATATGACACTAGACCATAAACCAACAACTCCAAAAACCTATGAATACACAAGGTCAAGCAAACGGAGTTCAAAACATAAGAAACACCCACTTGTTCAAACAAGACTTCATACGAGGTGCACTGACTGACGGTACTCTAACTAGAGACCTGACTAGCTATGGTCAACCTCGAATCCACATTCAACACTCGCATGAAGGATATGACTGGTTACAACACCCTCACAAGACAACAGTCAAACTTGAGATCGAGGACAGAAACACGTACCCAAATCAACCATATGACATGGTCCAACAAACAAAACAAGGACTTGCCATTACTTAAGCAAATGCAAATACAAAAAATTAAACTTGCATAGGCATAGATCGAAAAAGGGCAATCTTCTTTCCTATTGTTTAAACATTAAATTCGGTCTAGTTTTCTAATGGATCTAAGTTTCCAAAATACAATAACAGAAAATCATCATACAAGATAAATTCAATACCACAATTGGAATAGCACAATTTTGCCTACTTCCCAAATACAAAGAAAAATACTAATTAAACAATTTATTTTACTAAATGAAAAATATCATTTACTTGCCAATTTTCTAAACGATACATTACTAAATTTCCAATGTTTCCAAATAATACATTATTTTATCCTTTTTCCTAAATAAGATACTTCCTGCGTACATAAAGACAAATATCAAAATTAAATATTAATTAATATATATTTATTAATCCACAATTAATAAAATATAAATAATTAATAATTAATAATACAATTAAGAAATTAAGTATTAATTAATATACATATATTAATCCCCATTAATAAAATATATATTTTATAATAATTAATAATAATAAATAAATTTAAACTATATTAAAAAAAAACTTTTAATAAAATTAAAATTAAAAAAAAAATTACAAATAACAAAATAAAAACTAAATAAAAATTTTTTAAGCCCCCCCTTGGGATACCCACGGGCCCCACCACGTGGATTCCCTTTCCTTTGGGAAGTGGATTGTGGGGACCATGACATGGTCTCCCCACTACCACAACTGTGTGGAGACAATGACATGGTCTCCACGCCATGGCTCTCCCCCCAAAGCCCCAAATTAAATATTTTTCTTTATATATATATATATATATATATATATATATATATATATATATATATATATATATATATATTAATTTATTAAAATTAATAAGCAACACCAGTGTCTGGGCATTCTCAGACCCAGAAATTTATACTTTTTTTTTTAATTCTATTAAAACAAAAATCTCAAATCTGCAATCTCTGAGACAATATTTTGAGAATCAGTTTCCAGAATATGAATGGTCAATTTATAAACCCAAATATATTTCTATATATAATAAAAAAAAATTAAAACTAATGCATTTCCAAAACCATATAACCCAAAAAATGGTAGGGAGGATGAAAAATAAGCAATTTGTTGGAAATAAGAAATCCCAGCAAGCTAAAATTGGGGAGAAATTAACCAGCATATCCAAAATGCTCAAATCTGAATCTTTTTTTTGACAAAATTAAACTATGAACAACCAACCCCCAATTTTAATTGTAAAACAACCTGAGCAACCAAAATCAAAACTTGAGGTTGGAAAGGAAGACAATGAGGGTTTGAATTGAAGATTAATTACAACTCTTTCATTTTTCCAAGTCAATGAGATTTTTAACCTTCACAACCAGATTTCTACAAAATCCAAAACAATTTCTTTTAAACAAATAAACCAACAAAATAAACGAGAGACCTACCTGAATTAGCAATCCTGGAAGAGATTTTGATGAAGAGCCCAACCTGCAAGCTCAAGAAATCCTTCCTTTCCTAAAATGCCCAATTTTCTCCATCCAAACTTTTTTTTCCAAAAAAATACTCTCCAAAAATAATCCTTTTTCATATTTTTCCAAAACCTAGGTTAAATGGGAAAAGTTTGACCAAAAATCTCATTTTTGAATTTAAAATATTTTCAGTTAAAATTCAATCCCAAAATTCTTATTTTTGAATTTAAAATACTTTCTTTTAAATAAAATTCAAAAATCATTCTTTTCAACAAATCAATATATTAAACTTGTTTTTTTCTAATTAAAATTGGTTTTCCCAAATAATTGAAATTAACCTTTCTATTCCAAAATGTCAAAGAGATTAAATTAATTCTATTTCAAATAAATTTAATCTTTCCTTTCAAAAGAACATAAACTGAATAAATTCATCATTAAGATTAACCATTTAATTGAACTTGCTACCAACTTGATTTGAGCAATACTAACTAATGATTAATCGCATAAAAGGGAACCTATTTAATTTAGTCCCTTAATTACAATGCGCAAACACACATTTAATCCAATTAAATACTAAGGATTAAATATTCAATTTAACCACACACAAAACATGCAACCCAATAAAGCCAAGCAGACAGATGACCTGCATACCCCACCTAAGGAAATACTGACGGACGACTGACAACGCTCACTTGAGCATGACTAAGGTCAAATGAGGGTCTTACGACCACCTAATCCAAACTCTAAAGACCAAAGAGGAACACTCAAACCTGCAAAACTAGGTGGAGATGAACCTCGTACCTATGTGGTACTATACCTACAATCTCCTGCAACCAAGAGTCATACATGCATACACATATATATATTTAATGAAAGTGTTAGCCCAAGATTAATAACATGAATTAGGAGAACTAAAAAACTTACGTATGAATTTATCTGAAAACCATATTAACAGGTATGCATAGTAATCAAAACATTTGACTATAACATTATAACATGGTAAACTAACCAAGGTCAAATCAAGATTAAAATCTGATTAGGGCAGGGGTACTACACTCATTCCCTAGACAATAAACAAACAAATAAACCCGCCAAAAAAACCTGAACTAATCATCATTACTGCTCATCATTAGATCTTAAACCAACAAACTTGATCGGTTAGGTTTTAACAAAAACAACTGGTAGGGTTTACCGGTTACATTGCATAAAAAGGGTTTAACCTTATACACCGGTTTACTGGTTCAACTCACAAACTTAACATACTAGTTTACAACATCTTCCACAAAGCTCTTCCTATCGATTACAAGCCAATATCAATAATAACAACAATATTAGCAATATCATAAATACCATTACCGGTTCAATTGACATCAATGACAACATAACATATCATTAATGCAATCTTCATGAAAATGCCAACAATCTCCCCCTTTTGCATTGATAGCAATACAAATATCAATTCCTTTGATTGTTGTTGTGATTGGTGAATAAGAATCCTGGTTTACATTACCAAGTATTCACCATGCTTTGTCTGTCTTCAGCCTCTCATTGGTTTCCCTTTGCCAGTCACATAAGTCTTCTCCTCAATCACATAATTCTTCTCCCCCTTTGATAGCAATGCCAAATTGAAAGTAAATCATGTAATGTCAAATTTTCACTGTGCAAGAACAACATACTACAACTCGATGCTCCCCCTATGGAATACATCCACTTTTTCATTAATCCATGTAAAATTTTAGAAATGATTCAGGGACTGATGCAATCAGCATCATTCTCAACTAACTTCATGAAGAGGCACTGTTGGAATATGTGCCTCTAATTCACTTGATAATTGTCCATACTGATTGGGTTAAGTATTTCCGATGAAACAACATGAAGGATCTTTGTGAGCTCTATCGGCATGACTCTTGCCGACGCATTCTCTTCTATCAGCGTGACTCTTGCCGATGTGTTCTTCTCTATCAGGTATCAGAATAGCAGGTATAACGCTATCCCAATGACCCGATGAGTCGACTTTGGTCATCAAGATAACTTTGGGTTTTCGGGGAGACTGTAGCAGTGTTGTGTCGGTGATCCGATGAAGTTCTCTTTAGTGGTTTGGGTCACATATTGAGGATCGGGTTGACAATCTAAATGTCATGTCGATGTCCTGATGGGTTTGCTCTTCCCTATCTCACTTATCGGCATAGAATTCT
The DNA here is from genome assembly GCF_030272615.1 of Cryptomeria japonica. Lineage (NCBI taxonomy): Eukaryota > Viridiplantae > Streptophyta > Pinopsida > Cupressales > Cupressaceae > Cryptomeria > Cryptomeria japonica. The sequence continues at coordinate 578,523,355 of NC_081414.1, read as the reverse complement.
CCTTTGTGTTCTGATGACCTGATGAGATCATCGTATGTTATCGGGCTGGCAATGTAGATTGGGATAGCCAGTTTTGATGTGGTTCGATGAGTCGATGAGTCCAGGCTCTTGGTATCGGCGATCGAGATAGCAGTTGGTTTCTTGTTCTGATGTCCTGATGAAGACCACTCTTAGCCATCGGAGATCAGAGTTACTTTTGGAAAGCTATATCGATGACCCGATGGAGTCATCTTAGGCGATCGGGTATCATCAGGCCATCGGATTTACCTTATGGATGTTATGCCGATGGACAATGGAGCGGCCAACTGTGGGAGCGAGGTCTTGGGTATCATTGGGCCATCAGTTTTACTTTTTGAATGTTATGTCGATAACCAACGACTGCGGGAGTGAGGTCGGACCGAGATCCAAGAGTTTGACTCTCGAACACTATGTTTGTGACCGTCAGTGTAAATGAATACGAACCGACCTAGTTCTTTGCTGCATGTCGGATAATCATTTTCTCATGAATACAGACTGACGCAGGCAGACAGTTAGACTTCGGGCCGTTGTGGTAGTTTCTCTTGTGAACCATCATTTAGCCTGATATTAGCAGCTGACTGTAATGCAGATGGTGGTGAAAACTCTAGAGTTGGTGTGTGTTCCATGAAGAGTTTAATCCAAACGTTTGTATGTCAATTTGGAATGATTGTATAACAGAGTAATGGATATCTGCAGATGAGACTGTATTGTATTGTTTTTACATACTCATAATAAAGTCGATCATTTGCTGGTGGTGGGTTTTTCTCCCGAAAGGGTTTTCCCATGTTAACTCTGTGTATTATCTCTCTGTGTTAGTTTTGTGTATGTGTCACGTGTACCATATTCAGTAAATGTTGAAATTTAGTCTAGACTAGTTTGTTTTCTCCTCTGCAAATTGACATTAGGGAAGCGTATTCCGCACTTGCTTTCCTTACAAGTGGTATTAGAGCCTATCCCGTTTTGTTATCCTTGTTGGTTTGGGTTGGTTTTTTGTGTCAGTTCTATCTCAGTGGGAGTCTTGCAGAGTGTCTACTTGTTTGATAGATTGAAATGGTGAGTACTTCAGGATGCATAGACATGGAGAAGTTTAATGGTTCCAGCTTTGAACTTTGGAAACTCAAGATGGAAGACTTGCTGGTCGACAGAGATCTCTGGGGTGTTGTAGTTGCAACTTCTAAGCCTTTATGCATGAAGCAAGAAGATTGGGATTTAGCCGACCGGAAGGCAAGGGGTTTAATCAAGCTATGTCTGGCTAATTCTATTTTGTTAAATGTCCATGAGGAGAAGTCTGCACATCTTCTCTGGGAAAATTTGGGTGATATTTATCAAGGAAAATCCTTGGTGAATAAACTTTTCTTGAGAAAGAAATTGTACTCTCTGAAGATGGACTCAGGGACATCATTGGTAGACCATTTGAATGCATTCAACATGGTTCTTGCATAGTTAACCTCTATTGGTGTGTCCATTCAGGAAGAAGAACATTATATGGTGTTGTTGTGTTCATTACCTGACTCTTGGGAACACTTAGTGATGGCTATCGGTAGTACCACGACCCAGTTCAAGATGGATACTGTGGTTAATACTCTTTTGTCAAAAGAAATGAGAAAGAAGTCTTCTGAGATGACAAAGGATGCACTCTCTGTTTGAGGCAGATCGAAGGACAAAGACAAGAAGAAAGGAAAGAATTCCAAGTCTCAAGAGAGTTTTAAATCTCCAGGCAAGAAGTCAAAGGTGAAGTGCTAGAACTATGGGGAGAAAGGGCATATCCAAAAGGACTGCAAGAAGGAGAAGAAGAAGAAATTTTCTGACACTGAGTCTTCTCAGAGTGATGTTGATGCTTTCATTGCAGCCCTGGCAGTGCCTACCATAGATGACACTTGGTTAGTAGATTCTGGCACATCTTTCCATATGACGTCCCACAAGGAATGGTTCTCGAAGTATGAACCATATGCTGGTTGAAAGGTATATCTGGCTAGTGATTCTACATTGGAGATTGTAGGGAGAGGCAGAATCAAAATTCAGTTTACAGATGGTAGAGTGAAGGGGATCAATGGGGTTCTTCATATACCAGGTCTGGCAAGAAACCTTCTCTCTGTAAGTAAACTTAATGATGCTGGAGTACAAGTTACATTTGTGTTTGGTGGCTGCAAAATGACTAGGGGTTCCATTGTTTTGGCAAAGGGTGATCGCATTGGTACACTATACAAGTTAAATGTTGAACCTATAAGTTGTAATGTAGCTTCTGAAAAGTTTGATAAGATAACTATAAGAATGCACAATGCAAACTCATTGGAAGCTAAACTTCCTACTAAGAAAACAATGCTCTAGCATAACAGGTTAGTCCACATAGGTGAAAAAGGTTTAAAAGCCTTGAAGAATAAGAATCTAGTTGAAGGTCTTGATGATTGCAGTTTTGAGTTCAATTTTTGCAAACACTGCATTTATGGAAAACATAACCGAGTTTAGTTTTATTCCAGTTCTCATAAATCTTCTACTATTCTGGATTATGTTCACTCTTATGTGTTTGGTCCAGTGGATGTACCTTCTTTGTCTAAGTCTAAATACTATGTATCCTTTGTAGATGATTATTCAAGAAGGGCATTTGTATACTTTCTTAAAATTAAAATAGAAGTGTTCAGTAGGTTTAAGGAGTTTAAGAACCTTGTTGAGAATCAGACTGGGAGAAGGATTAAATGTTTAAGAATAGACAATGGTGGTGAAATTTGTAGTGCAGATTTTGACAAGTACTGTGTTGATCATGGAATTAAAAGAAATAAGACTATACCTTACACTCCATAGAAAAATGGAGTCGCTGAAAGGTTGAATCAGTCTCTAATGGAGAAAGCAAGGAGCATGTTGAGTGGAGCTAGACTGGAACAAAAGTTTTGGGCTGAAGCAGTTGCTATAGTGTGTTATCTGCTAAATCATTCTCCTACTTCAGCATTGGTTGACAAAACACCTATGGAAGTGTGGTCTGGTAAGAAACCTTCTTTAAGGCACCTACGTGTTTTTGGTGCAGAGGCATATGCTCATGTGCCTGATGGGAATAGATCTAAGCTGGATAACAAAGTGGTAAAATGTATCTTCATTGGCTATGGAGTTGGTGTGAAAGGATACAAACTTTGGAATCCAGTGACTGGTAAGGTTTTATTTAGCAGATGTGTGATTTTTCATGAGATGAAGCCTATGTCATTAGATCATAAAATAGAAAAGAAAGGAGAAGCTAAGGTTGAACTACCTCCAATCAAAGAAGAATCTCTAGAGATACCTGAAGATGAGGAGAGTTCAAGCAGTTCAAGTAGTTCTAAAGAAGAACATGATAATGAGCCTCCAGGTGAACCTCAAGAAGCCTCAACACCAAAGTTGAGAAGATCTACTCGAGAGAGGTAGCAACCTAAAAGGTATACACCTAATAAGTACAGTCACTCTATGTTGAATGTTAATTCTGCTTATGCATTACTTGTAGATACTGATGAGCCTAGGACTGTAAAAGAAGCAATTGAAATGCCTGATTCAGATTCCTGGTTGGAAGCCATGAATGATGAAATGTCATCATTGGATAAAAATGGAACTTGGGATTTGATACCATTGCCTAAAGATAGAAAGCCTATAGGCTATAAGTGGGTATTCAAAAAGAAGTATGGTCTAGATGGCAGGATTGACAAGTATAAGGCAAGACTGGTTGCAAAGGGGTATTTGCAAAAGGAAGGTATTGACTATGGTGAAATCTTTTCTCCTGTAGCTAAGATGACATCTATTAGATTTCTCTTGTCACTTGCAGTAGCATTTGATTGGGAGATTGAGCAGATGGATGTGAAGACAACATTTCTTCATGGTGATCTTGAAGAAGAAATTTATATGTCCCAGCCTGAGCACTTTGTAGAAAAAAGTAAAGAACATTTGGTGTGCAAACTCAAGAAGTCTCTGTATGGTCTGAAACAATCTCCTAGAATGTGGTATTAGAAGTATGATACATTTGTTTTGTCCTTGGGATTTGTGAGATCCAAAGCTGATCATTGTGTTTACTACAAAACTGATGTGATAGGATTCTTATCATAGCTTTGTATGTAGATGACATGTTCATAGGAAACACAAAAAATATGATCTCAGATTTAAAATCTCAGCTTTGTATGAAATTTGAAATGAAGGATTTAGGACCAGTAAATTACATTCTAGGAATGGAGATCAAAAGAGATAGGTCTAAGAGGAAACTTTGGCTCAGCCAGAGAAAATACATAACTAATGTTCTTGACGGGTTTCATATGTCTCACTATAAACCACAGGTTGTTCCCATCTTGCAGGGAACTAAGTTATTTGTGTTGGACAGTTCGAAATCTCCAAAAGAGATTGAAGACATGAAAATGGTACCTTATGCAAGTGCTATAGGTAGTGATGTATGCTATGGTCTGTACAAGACCAGACATTTCCCAACCTATGGGAGTACTTAGCAGGTTTATGTTGAATCTAGGGAGATCACACTGGGATGTTGTAAAGAGAGTGTTTAGATACCTAAAGGATACTTTAGATTTTGCATTATGTTATCATGGAAATCTGAGGGATTCAAAAAGAACTCTTAGCATTTGTGGTTTCGCAGATTCTGATTGGGCAGGGGATATTGATAGCAGGAGATCTACCAGTGGATATGTTTTTGTCCTGAATGGTGGAGCAGTTAGTTGGATGAGCAAGTGGCAAACTGTAGTCGCTTTGTCCACTACAGAGGCAGAATACATGGCAGCCACACATGCTTACAAAGAAGCAGTCTAGCTTAGGCGTTTGAGTTCTAACATTGGTTTTGATGCAGGACAGATTGAAATCTTGAGTGACAGTCAGAGTGCCATATGTTTGGCAAAGAATCCTACTTTCCATGCCAGGTCGAAGCATGTTGATGTTCAGTATCATTTCATATGTGACATGGTGGAAGATGGAAAAGTTTGTCTTAACAAGGTAAACACTCTGGAAAATATTGCAGATGCCTTGACAAAACTAGTGAGCACACACAAGTTCAGGTGGTGTTCAAATTCTATGGGTCTTCGTACCCATGTTTGTCAGTAACGTCTGGAATGGTCTGTTGGTCCAGTGAATTCCTCGTCAAGTGGGAGTTTATTGGAATATGTGCCTCTAATTCACTTGACAATTTTCCATACTGATTGGGTTAAGTCTTTTCGATGAAATAGCATGAAGGATCTTTGTGAGCTCTATCGGCATGACACTTGCCGATGCATTCTCTTCTATCGGCGTGACTCTTGCCAATGTGTTCTTCTCTATCAGGTATTAGAATAGTAGGTATAACACTATCCTAATGACCCGATGAGTCAACTTTGGTCATTGGGATAACTTCAGGTTTTCAGGGAGATTGCAGCAGTGTTGTGTCGGTGATCCAATGAAGTTCTCTTTAGTGGTTCGGGTTGACATTTTGAATGTCATGCCAATGTCCCAATGGGTCTCCTCTTCCCTGTCTCACTTATCGGCATAGAATTCTCCTTTGTGTTCCAATGACCCGATGAGATCATCGTATGTTATCGGGCTGGCAATGTAGATCGGGATAGCTGGTTTTGATGTGGTCCGATGAGCTGATGAGTCCAAGCTCTTGGTATCAGCGATCGAGATAGTAGTTGGTTTCTTGTTCTGATGTCCCAATGAAGACCACTCTTAGCCATCGGAGATCGGAGTTACTTTTGGAAAGCTATACCAGTGATCTAATGGAGTCACCTTAGGCAATCAGGTATCATCAGGCCATCGGATTTACCTTCTGGATGTTATGCCGATGGACAATGTAGCGCCTGACTATGGGAGCAAGGTCTTGAGTATCATTGGGCCATCGGTTTTACTTTTTGAATGTCATGCCGATAACCAACGACTGCGGGAGTGAGGTCAGACTGAGATCCAAAAGTTTGACTCTCGGACACTATGTTTGTGACCATCGGTGTAAATGAATACGAACCGACCTGGTTCTCTACTGCATGTCGGATAATCATTTTCTCATGAATACAGACTGACGTAGGCAGACAGTTAGACTTCGGGCCATTGGGGTAGTTGCTCTTGTGAACCGTCATTTAGCCTGATATTAGCAGTTGACTGTAATGCAGATGGTGGTGAAAACTCAAGAGTTGGTGTGTGTTCCGTGAAGAGTTTAATCCAAACTTTTGTATGTCAATTTGGAATGATTGTATAATAGAGTAATGGATATCTGCAGATGAGACTATATTGTATTGTTTTTACATACTGATAATAAAGTCGATCATTTGTTGGTGGTGGGGTTTTCTCCCGAAAGGGTTTTCCCACGTTAACTCTATGTATTATCTCTGTGTGTTAGTTTTGTGTATGTGTCATGTGTGCCATATTCAGTAAATGTTGAAATTTAGTCTACACTAGTTTGTTTTCTCCTCTACGAATTGACATTAGGGAAGTGTATTCCGCACTTGCTTTCCTTACAAGCACAACCCCCAACTGACTTCTAAGATACTCAAAAGTGGTCTTAGGCAGAGGTTTGGTAAAGATATCTGCAAGCTGCTCCTGGGTAGAAACATGCTCTAAGATAACATCTTTACTTTGAACTTTTTCCCTCAAGAAGTGATACTTCAATTCAATGTGCTTGGTGCGAGCATGCAAAATAGGATTCTTAGAAATATTAATGGCACTTGTATTATCACATAAAATCTTGATAGGTTCTGAGATCTGCATCTTAAAACCTTCCAAAATGTGCCTCATCCAAATAGCTTGTGTGCAATTCATGTAAGCTACAACATACTCAGCTTTAGTAGTAGATTGTGAAGTACAACTCTGCTTCTTACTACTCCATGAAACTAGCCTTCCTCCTAGAAATAATTCTCCACTGGTAGTACTTTTTCGGTCATCAATATTTCCTACCCAATCAACATCAGTGTATGTCTTCAAATCAAAGTTTCCTCCATATGGATACCATAATCCATAGTCAACTATACCTTTCAGATACCTAAAAATTCTCTTTGTTGACATCAGGTGTGCTTCCTTTGGATTCTTCTAAAATCTTGCAACTATACCAACTGCATGGGCAATATCCGGTCTACTGTGAACAATATAGTGTAATTTTCCAATCATTGACCTGTATTCCTTTTCATCAACAAACTTAGATGCATCCTCCTTGGACAACTTACAGTCTGTAACCATTGGTGTTCCAATTGGTTTACAATCACTCATGCCAAAAGTCTTCAAAACCTCTTTCACATACTTAGATTGAGTAATGAAAATACCATTCTTCATTTGTTGTATTCACAAGCCTATGAAATTTTTTATTTCCCCTACTAAAGACATTTCAAACTCATTCTTCATTTCATCTACAAAACTATTGCTCATGACATCATTACCTCCAAAAATAATATCATCAACAAATACTTCACTGACCAATATTTCATCTCCTTCAGACTTGAGATAAATATTACTATCATCACTAGTTCTTGCAAATCCTATCTCCATCAGATGTGTATGAAGCCATTCATACCATTCTCTATGTGCCTACTTGAATCCATACAAAGCTTTACGCAATCTGCATACCATGTCTTTCTCATTTGTTAATGCATAACCATCAGGCTACTCTATGTATACCTCTTCTTCCAATATCCCATTAAAAAATGTAGACTTAACATCCATCTGGTATACCTTGAACTTCTTATGGGCTACAAATGCAAGTAAAGTTCTGACACCTTCCAATCTTGCTACTGGTGCAAAATTTTGCCATAATCTTCACCTTCTTCTTGAGCATAACCCTTGCAAACTAATATTTCCTTGTTGCGAACTACAACACCATCTTCATTTAACTTGTTTCTAAATACCCATTTAGTACCTATAACATTCTTGTTTATCGGTCAGGGTACCAGGGTCCAAGTATTGTTCTTCTCAATTTGATCCAATTCATTCTCCATAGCTTTAACCCAATGATCGTCACAAAATGCCTCCTTAGCACTTCTAGGTTCAATGGTGGAGATCATGCAAGAGTTGTCTCTTATTTTTCTTCTAGTTAGTACTCCATCATCCTTATCCCCAATAATGTACTCAAGACTATGATTCAGTCTTACATACCTAGGATTAACATGATCATTCTCTTCAAGTTCAACTTCTTCATTATCATCTTCTTCTGAATTTATTTGTTTTGGTTGAACAAGTACATCAGGATTTGCTTTACCGATTTCTAATTTAATAGTTTCAAGTTACAAAAGCAAAATGCAAGGATCTTCATCATTTTTCTCTGAACTGGTTCCATCTGAGACTTCAGGATATTCATTAACACAAAAATCAGCGCTCTCAAAAATTCTCTATGTCTAGTTGTTGAAGCATTTGTAGGCTTTATTCTTGGTGGAATAGCCAAGAAATATGCCTTCATCACTCTTAGCTTCAAACTTGCTTATGTAATCACCTTTTTAACAAAACATTTGCTACCAAATATTTTAAAATAACTAACATCAGGTGATCTCCCATACCAATATTCATAAGGGGTCTTGTCCTTACCTCTTTTCATCAGAACTCAGTTCATTATGTAGACAGTTGTACTTATAGCTTATTTCCAAAATGCTTTCACTACACTTCCTTGTATCAACATTGTCCTAGAAGGTTCAACCACTGACCAATTGTTCCTCTCTGCAATACCATTCTGTTGTGGTGTCCTTGGTGCAGAAAGATGTCGCTTGATACCATTCTCATCACAATACTTAGTGAATTCCTCAAAAGTAAATTCACCACCTTGATCTATTCTCAAACATTTTATCTTTTTGCCACTCTCTTTTTGAGATAAGGCCTTGAATGCCTTGAACTTACCAAAAGCTTCATTCTTATCTTTCAAGAATGTGACCCACATCATCCTTGAACAATCATCAGTGAAGATCATGAAATATCTATCACCTTTAATGCTTCTTGTTCTTATTGGTCCACATAGATCTGTATGAACCAAATCTAACAAGTGCTTTGTTGAGAAGGACTTGCTCTTGAAAGTTGAAGAAGTCATCTTTCCTAACTGACATTCTTTACAAAGAGCATTAACCGATTTGTCTAGCTGAGGTAGACCTCTTACTATCTTGGACTTGCTCACTTTAACAATGTTATCAAAGTTTATATGACCAAATCTCCTATGACAAAGCCAGCTATCATCTATCTTTGCAATGAAATAGTTTCTAACTTTAGGATTAAGATGAAATATATTACCTTTAGTTTGTTTCCCAGTTGCAACCGATTCACCTTTATTGTCAAATATTTTTCACATACCATTTCTAAACTCCAGTGGGTATCCTCTATCATTAAGTTGTGCCACACTCAGAAGATTTTGGTTTAGGCCTTCAACCCAATAGACATCATTTGCATTGCTCTTCCCATTAAGAGAAATAACTCCCTTACCTTTGACCATATAGGGTGAGTCATTGCCAAATCTGACAACACCACCATCAAATTCCTTCAAGGAAATAAATTTTCTTTGATCACTGGTCATGTGATGTGAACAACCACTATCAATGATCCAATCATCAGAGTTATCCATCCTAGATGCTAGTGCTTTCTAATCTAATATCTCTTCCTTAATAGCTAAAAACGCAATATCTTCACTAGCATCATCATCGGATTCTTCATCAGTAATACCACTGTCAATAGCAATAAGACAATCTCTCTTGCCTTTTCCCTTATACTTCTTGAATTTGTTTCTCTTGTATTCATTTTCACCATTAGGATAGTTAGCTGTTATATGACCAATCTTGTTGCATGCAAAACACTTTAAAGGTAGTTTACCTCTATATTTCCTAGTGCCTCTAAGTAGTAATTTTGCCAACAATGCTTCAAGTTATACTAAGTTGTCTTCATCAGCAACATCTTTGCTAGATCTAGATTCATAACCATGACAAGTATATCTACTTTTTCTCACAGATGGGTTAGAGGCAGAAGCTTTGAATGCATATTTTAATTTCTGTACACTACCATCATAACCATTTAATTCAAAAGTAGTAAGCTTTCTGATGATAGAGTCGAGAATTACCTTAGTTTTGTCAATGGAATTTAGCTCTTGAATAGCTACAACTTGGATATCATAGATCGGTAGTAGGCTTCTCAGTACCTTACTGATCACTGTGGCATCTTCCACTTTCCCTTTTGCACTCTTTATTTCACCTACTATCTCTTTTATCCTTTAACCATACTGCTGGATATTCTCACCTTCAGACATTCTCATGTCATCAAACTTTCCTCTTAGGCTCTCCTCTTTAGCAATCTTAACATGTTCATCACCGCTATAAATATATTCAAGTTTTTTCCATACTTCATATGCAGTTTCAAGACCATGAACATCTACATATTCAACATCAGACAAGGAACTGATAATAGCCTCTAATGCTTGATGCTTTTCTTGTTGTTCTTTCTTCTGATCATCAGTCAGAGTTCCAGTAGGTGTAATATACTTAGTTTCTACATGATCCCAATAATGACTTCCCAGACTCTTAATGCAAATCTTCATTTTGTCGCTTTGTATCCTATAGTTATCTTTGTTGAACTTCGGACCTTCTTTCTTCATCATGATCTACAAGATCTTTTCCTCAAGTTTTTAGGCTTTTAGGTTAAAGAGGACCCGAGATGCTCTGATACCAATTGATGGTATGATTAAAAAAATAAGTATCCAGTAGAATATTGAGAGGAGGGGGGTGAATCAGTATACTGAAAAACTAATACAAACTTCCCAATCTCAAATCTAAACTCACAAAGTAAACTTTCACTTATCAAGATCAACACTCAACATCAACCAGTTAACTGTTATAACAACTTAACAATAAACAACTTCAATCCTATTAACATCAAAATGCTTAATCATATCTCAACATATTCAATCTCTCAATGCTTCCAGTTATCATGCCTTATCATAAGTTAATCAAATCAACAAATGAGATCATAACCTCAAAAACATTCACCACTTGACACAAATGTTTATACATGGAAAACCCAAATAGGTAAAAACCATGGTGAGATGAAACTCACAAGGATAGCTATCAGAACTCTTTTGAAGTTCACCTTGTTAGGAGCCAAGCCTTTTAAAGCTTTTACAATAAGTCCTATTAAGAACTTATCTTGTTAGGAATCACCCAATTAATGGATTTACAAAATGCCTTGATGAAAAGCACAATACCCTATTAGGAGTAACCTTGGTAGAGGGTTTAAGAATTCAAGCTAATGGACCACCTTGTTAGCAGATTTAAGAAGTAACCAAGCTTGTTAGAGCTTACCCAGTGAGGGGATTTCAATTATGTTGTAATTGTTAGAAAACAAGAGGTTTTCTTGATCTGTCTGAATAGCACTACATTTGCTTGATTAGATCCTTTTAAGCTTCAATATACTTCTACACAAAGTGTGGATCCATTCTCCAGTTAGGAAACCACACACTCAACTAGTTTTCAGCCAACACTTTGCCAACACTCTTACAAAAAACTTCATCGACCTTAAATACAAATCAATTAGGTTGGTAACACAAAAAAAACCTAATTCTCTCATAGAGATTACAAACAAGTTGGTTCAATCTTGACCCTTATAAATCATAACAATCTCTTCACATTCTTCAAGAAAATTCCAACCAATCCAAGATCACTGCTTCATCGGACTTTGTAACTCATCACGTGTTGTGCATTAGATGTAATCTAGATTGCTCATTCCCTAGATAATAAACAAACAAAAAAATGTGCCAAAATAATCTGAACTAATTCTCATTCAATGATCACACATGTCTCCATCATTACCGCTCATCATTAGATCTTAAACCAACAAACTTGATTAGTTAGGTTTTAACAAAAAACAATTGGTAGGGTTTACCGGTTACATTGCATAAAAAGGGTTTAACCTTATACACCGGTTTACCAGTTCAACTCACAAACTTAACATACCAATTTACAACATCTTCCACAAAGCTCTTCCTGCCAGTTACAAGCCAATATCAATAATAACAACAATACCAATAATATCATAAATACCATTACGGGTTCAATTGACATCAATGACAACATAACATATCATTAATGCAATTTTCATGCAAATACCAACACAGACACCATTCTTGATCTGCATCAATTATGCCAATTATACCAACATTCTCCCCCTTTGGCATTGATGGCAACACCAACATAAACTCCAACATATTTAACTAAAATCATGTTTCTCAGTTCTGAAACTTCTATGTTGTACTTCACTCTTCTATCGGTTCTCAATTCATCTTTACCTAGAACTGAATATTTACTTCTCCCCCTTTCTGTTACACATCTTCTCCTCCTTAGGTTAATATATTTCTTCTCCCCCTTTGCCAACAATGCCAAAGGTGCATATGCATTCTCAGTCATCAAATCTCATCTAATTTGCCCCCCCTACGGAGTAGCCACCATTTTATTAATCCTCAGTGAAAAATATTCAGTAAGCCCACTGGATTTATGTATCTCTTGTATCTTAGTTCTTCTTATGTAGGGGTTTGACCCCTAATTTACCTCTGAGGTACTCAAAGGTAGTCTTCAGCAATGGTTTTGTGAAAATGTCTACAAGCTTCTCTTTACTTGTCACATACTCCATTCTAACTTGCTTCTCCTAGAATACCTCCCTTAGAAAGTGATATTTCAATTCTATGTGATTTGTCCTTGCATGTTACACAATTTTTTTTGAAATATTAATAGCACTTGTATTGTCACAATAAATAGTTACCGGTTCAGACATATCAAGTTTAAAACCTTCTAATGCATGTCTCATCCAGATTGCCTGTGTGCAATTCATTGATGTTGCTTCATACTATGCCTCTGCTATTTACTGTGATACACATGTGTGCTTCTTACTTCTCCAAGAAACCAATTTACCTCCAAGAAGATAAGCTCCACTGGTAGTGCTTTCTAGTCATCAACATTGCCTACCCAATTTGCACCAGTAAACACTTCCAAAGAGATCATTTTTATAAGGATACCATAAACCATAGTCTATTGTGCCTTTCAAGTACCAGAATATCTTTTTCACCACTACCAAGTGAGTCTCCTTGGGATCCTTCTGAAATCTAGCAGCCAAACCAACAACATGTGCAATATCAGGCCTACTGTGAACAATATAATGCAATTTATCGATCATGGACTTGTATTCCTTTTCATCAACAGAGGGTGAATCATCTTTCTTAGACAGTTTACAACCTATTACCATCGGAGTGCCAACCGGTTTACAATCCTCCATGCCAAATGTTTTCAACACTTCCTTTACATACTTACTCTGACAGATAAATATTCTACCATCCAATTGTTGGACCTGCAACCCAATGAAAAACTTAATTTCACCAATAAGAGACATTTCAAATTCTTTCTTCATCTCCCCAACAAACGCCATACATAAATCATCATCACTTGTAAAAAATATATCATCTACAAATACTTCAACTAGCAATACTTTTTCTCCATCAATCTTAAGATATATGTTATTGTACTCACTAGTACGCTGAAATCCTATCTTGATTAGATGTGCATGCAATCTTTCAAACCATGCTCTCAGTGTCTGCTTCAATCCATATAGTGCCTTATACAACTTGCAAACCATATCTTTATTCTCAGTTAAATAAAATCCATCTAGTTGTTCTATGTACACTTCTTCCTCAAGGATGCCATTAAGAAAAGAAGATTTAACATCACACTTTGCATTAAACTTTCTAGTGTATTCATCATGCTTAATGAAACATCTAATCCCAAAAATTTTAGAGTAACTTATAGTAGGAGTCTTTCCATGCCATAATTCATAAGGTGTTTTTTTGTAACCTCTCTTGACAAGTACTTGGTTCAAAGTGTAAACAACAGTGTTGATTGCTTCTCTCCAAAACATTTTCGGTACTTCACCTTGAATCAACATGGTTCTAGTAGCTTCGACAAATTTTCTATTCATCCTTTCTACTATCCCATTCTATTGTGGAGTTCTAGGAGCTAACATTTTCCTCTTGATTCCATGTTCATCACAAAACTTCACAAATTCATCAGAAGTAAACTCTCCACCCTGATCAAATCTTAAACATTTCAAATTCTTCCTAGTTTCTTTCTCAACTAAAGCTTTAAATGCTCTGAATTTACTGAATGCCTTTGACTTTTCTCTCAAAAAAGTTACCCACATCATCTTGGAAAAATCATCAGTGAAAATCATGAAATATGTATCACCAAAATAACTCTTAGTCCTCATAGGACCACAAAGATTAGTATGAACCAAATCAAGGACATTTTTTGAAGAGAAAGACTTACTCTTGAAAGATACAGAATTCATCTTACCCATATGATAGTCTTTACATAATGCATTATCTAGTTTCACAAGCTGGGGAAAACCTCTCACAATAATTGATTTAATCACCTTTATCAAATTTTCAAAATTAACATGACAAAATCTCTTGTGCCATAACCAATTGTCTTCAACCTTTGCCACCAAACAACTATTCACATTAGTATTCAGATGAAAAAGATTATCTCTTGTCTGCTTTCAAGTAGCAATCAATTCTCCATTATTTCCAAGAATTTTGCACACTCCACTTTTAAATTCTAAAAGTTAACCCTTATTTAATTGACCAACACTCAAAAGGTTATGCTTTAATCCATCAACCCAAAAGACATCATCTACATTGCTTTTTCCATTTAATGAAATAGTTCCTTTATCTTTAACCATGTAGGGTGAGCTATTATCAAATCTTACTATAACTCCATCAAATTCTTCAAGGGATAAGAACTTGGTTCTATCACCGGTCATGTGGTGTGAGTAACCACTATCTATTATCCATCCATCACTGGTATCCATGTGAGACACCAATTCCTTTTCATTAGTTAGATCTTCGTTCACAGCAACAAATAATATCTCCTCATTGTCATCTTCTTCTGATTATTCACTGGTTACTCCTTCATCAACTGCAACATAACAATGTTTCTATCATTTTCCTTTGAACTTTCTGAGTTTCTCTTTCTTATCAGTGTTAGGACAGTTAGCAGCTAAGTGTCCAATTTTATTGCAAGAGAAATAATTCAAGGGTAATTTACCTTTATCCTTACCAGTGCCTCTAAGAAACCTTTTAGCCAATAATGCCTCAAGTTCCATCAGATGATCTTCATTATCATCCTCACCTCTGCTACTGTCATGACTACACCTGCAGTCATGATTATGACAAGTTTCCTTTCCTTTCCTAACAAATGTACTGGTACCAAAATCTTTACAAGCATATTCAGATAGTTTTGAAATACTATTATCAAAGTTGTTTAGCTCAAACAAAGTCAACTTTCCAATAAGAGAATCAACAGTGACTTTATCTTCAGAGATAGATCCCAGTTCTTGAATTGCAGAAACTCTAATAGAATACTATGGTAGGAGGATTCTAAGCATTTTACTAACAACAATATCATCATCAATCTTACCTCCAGCACTCTTAATACCACCTACAACTTCTTTAATGTTTTGACCATATTGTGCAATATTCTCATCAATAGCCATTTTCATGTCATCAAATTTGCCTCATAAACTCTCTTCTTTTGCTCTTTGAACATGTTCATCTCCTCCATAAATCAATTCTAATTTCTCCCATACCTCAAATGCAATTTCTAATCCATGAACATATATATACTCATAATTAGATAAAGTACTTACAATTCCTTCCAAGGCTTGAATGTTTTATTCTTTCTCTTTAAGCTCATTCAGTGTCAAGGGGCTAGTAGTAGGAGTAACATACTTTTTCATCACATGATTCCAATACTGAGCACCCAATCCTTTAATGCATATCCATATTTGGTAGTTGTGGGTATTCAGAAACAAACTAAATGAAGATGGAGTAGTGGTCAAGAATAAAGCCAGGTTGGTATGCAAAGGATACGCACAAGAGCAAGGTGAGGACTATGGTGAGACATTTTCACCAGTAGCAAGATTGGAAGGAGTAAGGACTCTACTTGCATTTGCGACATACAAAGGATTTAAAGTATATTAGATGGATGTTAAGTCAGCATTTTTAAATGAAATATTGGAAGAAGAAGTCTACATAGAATAGCCAAATGGTTATGCATTGACTGAAGAAAAGGATATGGTGTGCAAGTTACATAAGGCACTTTATGGATTGAAACAAGAACCAAGAGCATGGTATGAAAGATTGCACTCTCACTTAGTAAAGATAGGTTTTCAAAGAACCAGTGAAGATAGTAACATATATCTCAAGACATGAGGAGATAAAATACTAGTAAGTGAGGTATTTGTTGATGATGTCATTTTTGGAGGTGATAATGATATGTGTCATGATTTTGCTAAGGAAATAAAGAATGAATTTGAGATGTCATTGGTAGGTGAGATAAAAAAATTCATAGGTTTTCAAATCCAATAGATGAAGGAAGGTATTTTTATTACTCAATTCAAGTATGTGAAAGAAGTGTTGAAAACTTTTGGAATGGGAGATTGTAAACCAATTGGAACACCAATGTTTACATGTTGTAAATTGTCAAAGGAAGATGATTCGGCACCAATTGATGAAAAGGAATATGGATCCATGATAGGTAAGCTACATTATGTTGTCCACAATAGATCAAACATTCCTCATGTAGTAGGATTGGTTGCTAGATTTTAGAAAGATCCAAAGAAGTCACACATGGTTGCAACCAAAAGAATTTTCAGATACTTTAAAGGCACTATAGATTATGGATTATGGTATCCATATCCAGGAAACTTTGAATTAAAGGTCTATACTGATGCAGACTGAGCAGGCAATATTGATGATAGGAAGAGTACAACTGGATGAGCATTTTTTCTTGGAGGCAAATTAGTATCTTGGAGCATCAAGAAATAGAGTTGTATCTCTCAATAATAGCAGAAGTTGAGTATGTTGCAGCTTACATGAATTGTACCCAAATAATTTGGATGAAACACATATTGGAAGGTTTCAAGATGAAGATATTAGAATCGATAAGAATTTTCTGTGATAACACCAGTGCTATAAATTTTTTAAGAACCTGGTGTTGCATGCTAGGACAAAGCGTATAGAGCTGAAGTATCATTTCTTGAGAGAGAAATTTCAAAGCAAGGATGTATCACTGGAGCATGTTTCCACTAATGAATAGCTGGCAAATATTTTTACTAAGCCTCTACCTAAGGCTACATTTGAATATCTTAAAGGTAAGTTAGGGGTTGTACCCCTACATGAAGTCAATTAAGAAGATAGGGAAGCCATCAATCCCAAAGCCTATTTAAAATATTGAAGATGGATTGGTGAAGAATGGAGCTACTCCATAGGGGGAGCAGCCAATTGCAGATTGGTGGAGCATGGATGAGAACCATAATGGTTTACCTTCACTTTGGCATTGTTTTGAAAGGGAGAGAAGAAATGTATATGATTGATAGCCAGTTACCAGCTGAATATATGAAGATACAGTTGAAGGATAGTATATGATTGGAAAATGTAAACTAGGATACCTATACCTGTGTATGTGCTTTACTCTCAATCATGACAATCAATTAGTATTGATATTTATATTTCCATCAATGCCAAAGGGGGAGAATCTTGGCATTGCATGAAGATTGCATTGGAGAAATTTGGAAGTGTTATCATTGATGTCAATAGCAACCGGTAATGAAGCATGTATTGTTACCGGTAATGATGCAGTACAACAACCGGTGTTGATGTAGTGAGGATCAACCGGTAACCTTAACCAATTGAGATGCAGAACCCTAACCGATGAAGTTTGGAGATCGGTTGTGATGAACTATGACTAAATGATGATCGGTGATGAAGATGCCACGTAAGCATGTTGCATGTGATGAGTTTTGAGATGGATGTTGCATGTAATAGATAATCGTTTATCTTGGGAATGATCAATTGCATAGTATGAAGAGACAAACGCATGATTAGTTATAGATTCAAAGTGTGGTGATCCAGGAACGGTTGTAGATGCCTAGAAGAATGTAATTTTGATTGCATGTAATATAACAGTCAAGATTGAACTAATGTGTTTGTAATCTCTATGATATTTGTATGATTTTTGTTGTGTTATCGACCTAATGTATTTTCTTATAAGGCTGATGATTTTTTTCAATGTTGTTGTCCATTTCATGGAATTGATTATGTGTTGCACTGATGTTTTGTCATTGATGTCAATACTAGCTGATTGGATGCTTTACCGACACCCATCTAGTCCCATTTGGTTGAGTGGTTTTTGTTTAACTAGGATCCGGCATGATCCAGTTGACTCCAGTATAATCTGGTGATGGAATTGGCTTGTTCATGATGCTTATACTCATATTTGGTCGGTTGATTTAGCCTGGTGATTGGATGATGTCCTGCTTACTTAGAAGATTAGTTTTTGGTTCTGGCAAGGGTTTCACCGACAAATCTTTTGGTGGAGATCTTTGATGTATTTCATAATCGGTGTTGGTGCAGCTTCTAATGTATTTTCAAGATGCTATTGGTGATCATGTTTGAAACTTGGCATTTGGAGATCATTGTTGAAGCGTGTAGACCTATACTTGGTCCCGATTGATCTAGGTTATGGACTGCCATTGATGTAACATGTGGATAGGACCTATTGTTGTATTTCCGGGATGTCTTATGTGTTGAATGTTATTTGTTTTGGTCTAAGGCTGACATGGTTTGTAATTATGTAATTGGTTTATTGTCTAGTAGCTGACCTAATTTTTTATGGTCTAGGGTTTGTATAAATAAGATGTCAAATCTCATTGTAGATCATCATGGTTATTATAAGAGGTCATGGTCAAGGAATGTAATGTGTGAATAATGTAATATCATTCAGGAAGAGGACTTGGTTGATCATTGGAGATTGAATTAGGTTTGTGTAAGAGGATTTAGTCCTCCAGTATTAAGCTTAATTGGAACTATACTCAGGCATAGGAGGTGCTATATTTTTGCAATTCAACACTTCTCTGGATTGTAGTCTGGATTTGTATGTAGTCAGTGAGGCTCCTTTTGTGATGAGCAATGTGTTATAGGCTATTGGCCTTCCTACAAGTGCAAGCCCCTTCATTATAAATTCACATGCTTAGTGCAAAAGTATTATCTGACTGTGGGTAGGCTTCCCACCATGGTTTTCCACATACAAATCTTGGTGTTGTTTGGATGGTATTTAGTATGTGTTTATTGTTTATACTTAATTGGATTAATTGCTATTCCAGTATTATTGTTTTGGGTTCTGGTATTAAATTTTAAATTGCTAATGCTTTTGGTAATCTATGACAACTTATTCACCCCCCCTCTTAGTTGTCTTCTAGTTATCTGAACTATCTAACAATTGGTATTAGAGATTTGGTCCTCTCTACAGAAAGCTTAACCGCTTGAGGAAGATCTTATGGTGACTAATAGTTCAAGTTTATCTAGTTCTTTTGGAGCTATCTTTCAAAGGGATATACCAAGGCTTGAAGGAACAAATTATACAATATGGAAGATTCGGATGGAGACTCATCTGAGATGTCTTGGCAAGGAGATTTGGGAGATCACACAGAATGGTGTCACACCCTATAATCCGGGATCTGGAAATCCTCCTCTGGAAAACCTAGACAAGGAGCTTGAGAATGATTGTAGAGCAAGAGAAGCCCTCTTGTATGCACTTTTTGATCGTCAAATAATGGGATTAACAGACAAATCATCTAGAAAGGCTATATGGGATAAGTTGTAGACTCTTAATGAAGGTGATCCTACAATCAAGATTGCTAAACTTGATGGTTACCGTGTGAGATATGAAAACTTGAATATGTAAGAGGATGAAAGGATTATTGCATTTTATGGAAAGGGTAAATGAGATTGTTATGGGAATTCAATGTTGTGGTGGAACTCTGAGCGAAGATGAGATTGTTTCTAAAGTCCTGAGAGCCCTACCACTAGCTTACAAAATGAAGGCTACTTCTATTAATGAGTTGAGAACTATGGCTAATACATCTGTCAATAGAGATACTTTGGTTGGGAAACTATCTGCTTTGGAGCTTGAGAAATTTGGATCTTCTAGAGCTATGAAGACTGAACCTGCTTTTCATGCATCTACATTTGCAACTGGTATGCAAGATTGGAAAGATTTATATGCAAAAGAATTAGAAGATATGAAAAGAGAAGATGATGAGTTTGAGAAAATTGAAGCACTATTTGCTAGAAGATTACCGAAAGGACTGGTAGCAGGTAAGTATGAAGGAAAATCACCTTTTAAATGTTTTGCATGTAATAAGATTGGTCATTTTACATCTAGATGTCCTGAAAGGAATTCAAGATTTGAAGAAAGAGTTAAGAGATCATTTAAACCTAACCCTGGATATTAGAACAAGTATAGATTCAAGAAAAACAAAGACAAATCATGCTACATAGCGGATGAGGAAGGCTTTACTGATTCAGTTGATGAATCAGTAGAAGACTCTACTAGTGGATCCAGAAATGAGAAGGAATGGGTATTCTTGGCTATCAAGGAAGATGTTTTGGAACTGGAAGAGAATGTACCTAAGGAGAAGGCACTTGCTGATAAAATTTAGGATAAGGATGAATGGGTAATTGATAGTGGTTGTTCACATTATATGATTGGAGATAAAGGGAAGTTTCTATCTCTGCAAGAATTTGATGGTGGACTAGTTAGATTTGGAGATGACAAGGCATATATGATTAAAGGAAAAGGAACTATATCACTGGATGATAAGAAAAATACAAACAATGTTTATTATGTTGAAGGTTTGAAGCATAATCTTTTGAGTGTAGGACAATTGGTAGATAAGGGATTCCAATTATAGTTCAAGGATGGAAAATGCAAAATCATTAACAAATCTGGCTTGGATTGAAATCGGTACACAGACAAAAGGTAACGTATTTCATTTGAACTCTGATGAGAAGACGTGTTTGATTACACAGATTGATGAGAGTTAGTTATGGCATAAAAGGTTATGTCATGTGAATTTTGATTACATTGTGAAGATCAGTTCAACTAAGGTTGTTAGAGATATACCTAAGATTATAAAGCCCTATAATCCAGTATGTAAAGAATGTCAAATGGGTAAATAGGTCAGAACCTCTTTTAGGAGTATACAAGATAAATCAAATGATGTTCTTGATCTTATTCATATTGATTTGTGTGGCCCTGCTAGAGTTAAAAGTTTTCATGGTGATAGATATTTCATGCTAATCATTGATGATTATTCTAGGATGATGTGGGTTACTTTTTTGAGAGAAAAATCTTAAGCATTTTAAAAGTTTAAAATCTTTAAGGCTAAAGTGGAAACTGAGACATGATTGAAGATTAAATGTTTGAGATCAAATCATGGTGGATAATTCACATCCAATGAGTTTAATGACTTTTGTGAGAAGCATGGTATAAGAAGATAATTTTCTACTCCCCAGACACCTCAGCAGAATGGAGTTGTGGAAAGGAAAAATAGAACTATCTTGGATGCTGCTAGAACAATGATGATGGAAGCAAGTCTACCTAATATCTACTGGAGAAAAGCAGTTAGAACAGTGGTTTACACATTCAACAAAATACATATCAAAGGAGAAACCGGTAAGACACCTTATGAATCATGGTTTTGCAATACACCTACAGTTAGGTATTTCAAAATTTTTGGTAGTAAATGTTATATCAAGAGAGATGATACTATTGGAAAATTTGATCCTAGAAGTGATGAAGGCATATTTAATGGTTATTCTAATGAAACAAAAGCATATAGATGTTATAACAAGAGATTACATAGAATAGCGGAGAGTGCTAATGTCAAGGTAGATGAGCTGAGCAAAAGTCAAATCAGAATTTAAGAGAAGGAACCGATAGTGGAAATGATTATATCTGAACCGGTAGCACCTTTATCGAAATAGAGAGTTGAACTAGTTACTCTGGCAACATCAGAGAATTTTATAGTAACTAAAGAACATGGAAGAGGAACAGAGAATTAGAAGACTCCTAGGTATGTGAGATTGAATCATTCTAAAGATCAAATCATTGGGGATAAGAGCAATGAAGTGATGACAAGAATAAGACTGGCAACTAATGAGGTATGTTTAATTTCACAAGTTGAACTAGTATCAATAATTGAGGCATGTAAGATGAATTTTGGTTAAAAGCTATGGAAGAAGAATTAAATTAGATTGAGAAAAATAACACATGGACTTGGGTTTCCTGGCCTAAAAATAAAAATGTTATTGGAAATAAATGGGTTTTTAGGAATAAATTGAATGAGGATGGTCAAGTTATAAGGAATAAGGCTAGATTGGTTTGTAAAGGATATTCTCAGAAGGAAGGAATTGATTATGGAGAAACTTTTGCACCGGTAGCTAGGATTGAAGCTATAAGATTATTTCTTGCCTATGTTGCTTATAAAAACTACAAGGTTTATCAAATGGATATTAAAAGTGCATTCTTGAATGGGGATCTTGATGAGGAAGTTTATATTGAGCAACCTGATGGTTTTTCACTATCATATGATATTGATATGGTTTGCAGGTTAAGGAAAGCTTTATATGGATTGAAACAAGCACCTAGAGCTTGATATGCAAGGTTGGATAAATATTTTTTGAAGCTTGGGTTTACTAAGGGTGGTGCTGATAGTAATTTATATTATAAAATCACTGATGATGATATACTGATTGTTGAAGTATTTGTTGATGACATTATTTTTTGAGGTGAAGATAAATTATGCATAGAATTTTCTAAGAATATGGAGAAAGAATTTGAGATGTCTATGATTGGTGAGATGAAATTTTTCTTAGGTTTGTAGATTACTCAGACTGACAAAGGTATTTTTATCTGTCAAACTAATTATGCTAAGGAATTGTTAAAGAAATTTGGTATGGGAGATTCCAAACCGGTAAGTACACTTATGGTTACAAGTGAGAAATTGACAAGGAAATATGTTTTTGCACCGATAAATCTACAAGATACAAATCTATGATTGGAGGTATACTTTATTTGACTCAGACTAGGCCTACCATTATGAATGTTGTTTGTATTGTTTCAAGAGTTTAGAGTGATCCTAGAGAAAATCATGAGATGGTGGTGAAAAGGATTTTTAGATACTTGCAAGGTACATCAGAATATGGTTTGTGGTATCCTAAGGATGATAAATTTACTTTATGTGCATATACAGACGTTGATTGGGCTGGAGATGTTGATGATCAGAAAAGTACTTCTGGTGGAGCTTTCTTTCTTGGAAAAAAGTTGGTTTCATGGATCAACAAGAAATAGTCATGTACTTCTTTATCTACTACTAAAGCTAAGTATGTTATTGCTACTACTAATTATACACAAGTTTTATGGATGCAGAAAATGTTGAAGGATATAAAGGTGGATTGTGATGCACCAGTAGTTATTCACTGTGATAACTCTGCTACTATTGATATATCAAATAATCTAGTATTTCACTCTAAGATAAATCACATATCTATCAAGTATAACTTTTGAAGGACAAGGTGGAAGTGAATGAATCTAAACTAGTTTATGTGAACACTAAATAAAATATTGCAGATATTTTCACTAAACCTTTATCCAAGGAATCATTTGAGTACCTGAGAGACAGATTGGGGGTTTCTGATGCTTCGATGGAGACTTGATTGATGCAGTTTGGCATCAGTCCAACATGTATTATTAGAGATACTATTCATTTCGACATTGATGAGGGATGCTACTGCTCATGGGGATTAGTCAAATTTGAGATTCAGAGGCTTGTGTTTTTACTTTGATATTTCTATCAGATTTCTGGCATTGATGTCAAAGGGGGAGAGATAGTGATGTGAGAAAGAAATTCAGAACTTTATAGAGATATTATTCAAAGGGGGAGAGTTATTGATATTCAGAGCTATATGCAGGAGATTGTTGGTTGTCTTCCATAGGGGGAGACTTGTTTGGAATTTCTTGGTACTTAGATGTTTTTCACATCTAGTGTTGCCATCAATACCAAAGGGGGAGATTGTTAGCCATTTGGTGGAATTGATTATGTGTTGCATTAATGTTTTGTCATTGATGTCAACACTAGCTGATTGGATGCTTTACTGACACCCTTATGGTCCTGATTGGTTGAGTAGTTTTTGGTTAACTTGGATCCAAGATGATTCGGTTGACTCCGGTATATTCTGGTGATGGAATTGGCTTGTTCATGATTCTTATATTCATTATTTTTTAGTTGGTTTTGGTCTAGTGATTGGATGTTGTCTTGCTTACCTAGAAGATTGGTTTCTAGTTCCAACAAGTGTTTCACTAGTAGAGCTTTTGGTGGAGATCTTTGATGCATTGCATAATTGGTGTTGGTGCAACTTCTGATGGAGTTTCAGGATGATGTTGGTGATCATGTTTGAAAATTGGCATTTGGAGATCATTGCTGAAGCGTGTGGACCTATACATGGTCCCGGTTGATCTAGGTTATGGATGGGCATTTATGTAACGTGTGGATAGGACCTATTGTTGTATTTCTAGGATGTCTTATGTGTTGAATTTTATTTGTTTCAGTCTAAGGCCGACATGGTTTGTAATTATGTAATTGGTTTATTGTCTGGCAGCTGACCTAATTGTTTATGGTCGAGGGTTTGTATAAATAAGATGTCAGATCTCATTGTAGATCATCATGGTTATTGTAAGAGGTCAAGGTCAAGGAATGTAATGTGCGAATAATGTAATGTCATGCAGGCAGAAGAGTTGGTCGATCATTGGAGATTGAATTGGGTTTGTGTAAGAGGATTTAGTCCTTTGGTATTGAGTTTAACTGGAACTGTACTCAAGCATAGGAGATGCTATCTTTTGCAGTTCAACACTTCTCTGGATTGTAGTCTAGATTTGTATGTAGTTAGTGAGGCTCCTTTTGTGATGAGCAATGCACTCTAGGCTATTAGTCTTCCTTCAAGTGCTGGCCCCTTCATTTTAAATTCACATACTTACTACAGAAGTATTATCTGACTGTGGGTAGGCTTCCCACCATGGTTTTTCCCTTTACCGATTTTTCCACATATAAATCTTGGTGTTGTGTGGATGGTATTTATTCTGTGTTTATTGTTTATACTAAATTGGATTAACTACTATTCTGGTATTATTGATTTGGGTTCTAGTATTAAAGTTTAAATTGTTAATGCTTTTGGTAATCTATGACAACTGATTCACACCCCCCCCCCTCTGAGTTATCTTCTAGTTATCTGAACTGTCTAACAAATGTAGTGTTGGAAAATTTTGTTAAGTGTGTAAGTGATTGTTTCCGAAGCAAGAGGTGTATCTACAAAATGTTGTGAAGGAAGATAGGAGCAGTAAAGGATCTGATTCAGCAAGGAAGTTCTATTTCTAGATTAGTCAAGAACCTGTTGTTCTTGAACCATTACATCAGAAAAATCCCTTAACCGAGTAAGCTTTAACAGGATTTTTTTAAAAATCCTCTAACCAAGTGATACATTAGCTTGGATTTGAAATCCTCCACCGAGGTTACCTTTAATAGGGTATTTCCTTTAACAGGGTATTTGTAGTCTATCCCTTAACTGGGTAGTCCTTAACCGGATTTGTTCCTCACAGGACATTATTATATAAGCTTCTAACAAGGATTGGCTCCTAACAGGAAAAACTTGAGAAGAGTTCAAAATACTTGTGGCTATTCATCCCCACCATGGTTTTTCCCATTTGGGTTTCTACATGAAAAATCATTGTGTTAAGTGGTGAATGATTTAGTGGATGTGTTTTTTGTATGGTTGATATGAATGATTGGTAAATCTGCATAGACATATTTAAATGACTGGAAATGATATAAATTGTGTTATTACTGGTATTAATGAATTGGTTTAAGGTTGTATTGTATCACTAAAGCATTTGGTCAACCGGTAAGGTTTGACAATGATGTTGCAGTTTTGGTTAAGTGTCTAAACTGGTATACTTTATGAGTTGATTCGGAGTTGAAAGTTTGTTTGGTGAAATTTTAGTTTATTTTCTATCTACTAATTCACCCCCCCTGTCAGTAGCTGACTGGATCTTTATAGTTTCATCATATTATCAAATAGGATATGAGAATATCCTATTGGGTGGGGGATTTCAATTGCTACATGATCACCCATTTCTTCTTCTTGTTGCTCAACCCATTCTTGTTTTTCTTCTTGTTCAAGAGCCTTGAGATTGCACTTGATCAATATAATAATGTCTTAGAAGAAATGTTCCAAAAGGATCTCTAGCTCTTCTCATCAACATCTAAAATACTCTCTTTATCAACACTAAGGCTTTAACTTTGGTAGCCAGATCTTTGACTTCCTTAGAAACAATGCCAAAAATGATGTGTGAGGCCATTGATGTCACAACTTGCACTATTTAATTTTTCATTTATTGAACCAGGAGTGTCTTAGAGTTGTATGTGGTAAGGATGCATTCAAATTAGGGGTGGATGCATTTAAATTGGGTTTTTTTGCACTGAGAACAGTGACTCACACTTTGGTCATGCTCTATCATGAGCTTTCAGGATCAACTTCTAAAAACTAAGTCCTATGCTAAGGATGCTTCTCTATTCTAGTAGAATTGAAACGTAAGGTTCTAAGTCTATCCTAAAAGAGACTCTGGTTCTTCAGTGCAATACAATCAAGAATTGATCAAAACTAATTCATGGAATCTTCTAACTAAACCTGACACTAAATCTAATCTACAATGCATAAATTCAAATTCTATTCTAATTTGCTGAGAAATGAAACCTATTTTATGCTTGCAGGAAATTAGAATTCTATATTTCTAAGAACATCCAAAATAAGCTAAATTCCATGAATGAGTTCCATAAATCTTTTGTCTAATCACTACTTCCATCACCAGTGTCACTTACAAATGAAATCAAAAACTAGAATGCAATGATTAAGAATTCAAACTAAACTAGGTAAAACATGAATCTAAATATCTATAGGCAAATTAATCTATCTCTAAGAACTGATTAAAATGATCTACAAATGAAAGTTACTAATTAGAAAATATTTTTTATTTTTAATGAACATGAAGTTGTAAAAGGAATGTAACTAAAAATAACATACATCAACTAAATAGAAACAAAGAAACAACTTAGGATCACCTCCCTTCAGTTGAGCGGTCCCTGCTCTTCCTTTGGTGGGATCCTTAAACACTAATATTTCAAGTCAACTTCAAACTTGCATTGAAATTGGTTCCCAATAGGAATTAAAACATAGTTTTGAAATTACAAAGGAAATTGATAAGACTCTAAAAACTGATGAATGGCTAACCGACTAACTTACTTTCTACTGAGCTAAGGGATATATAGACATATCCTTATTCAAATTCAAATGATGTGTTACCTACCTAGATGAGTATTGACTACTAATTAATATACAAAAAGACTTAATGTCATTGATTACAATGCATTTATTTTCAGATGAAACTAGAAGTTTCATGAACAATCGATGAAAATAAACTTGAAGAGAATCATTGCATCATCTAGTTGGACTGATCAAAAGTGCGACCAGGTGTTTCATTTTGTTGGATAGAGAGTTCATGGCTCGATGTTTCAAAACAACTTTCAAAATATCTAAAAAAATATCCAGGAAAATAGAACAAAACATAACAACAAAGATTCTAAATATTGGCTACTTCTTCATTGATTTAACCATACAAGTAATACATTTAATATAAAATATTATTTTTAATATATATTCTCTAATTATCAAAGTATAAAAGAATAAGAAGTAAATGTTGAATTGGTTGAATGGACCGAAATACTAAGAGGGGGGATGAATCAGTAATCCCACACTTATAAAACTTTTGCCAATTAACTTTAAAAAATAATCTCATCGACATGAAATAGCTAATGCAGAATAAACTAATAACACATCCACAAATTGAACACCAAATTTTATATGTGGAAAACCCAAATGGGAAAAACCATGGAGAGGGTTAGTTCTCAAGATAATATAAGTAGTTATATGGTGTTTACAAAAAGGGCTGGCTCACTACCAAATACAAAAGCGGCTCACTCTCAGAATTTTCACTGCAATAGAAAATAAGTGAACTGGGAAAATTGCATCTCCTAATGTGTGAATTTATTTCCAAGTTAAGCTCAGATAACAACTCATAAAAAATGCATAGCAGATCCGGTAAGGGATCACTATACCACTATCCACAAACACCTACAACAAGTTCAATAAAGGATTACTACACCAGTGTCCACACTCTGACTCTTCTTCACATACCTTCACTCATACACTATATACTTATTCTCTCTACAACTGCTATGTTGTCCACAATTTTGTCACTCACATTCTTCTTACTTTTCTATACCACACACACTCTTCTTTCTTCTATCTCATAATCTTCACACTTGTTTTTACATTTCAAATATATATACTAGTAAGCACATATACAAAGATACTATGTTAGCCAAGCACAAATGCTTTACACAATAATATGTTGCTCAGGTCAACATGTTATCCAAAACATTCCTCGACCAAAAATAGCATAAAAAATTCATCCTATACCAACTTCTTACATGCTTCCTTCATAGACCTCATTTACCAAAATGTACTCCTTAATAATCGGGACAAAACAGGGGTCAATCAAACCCATAAAAATGGATCCATAAGAACAAATTCCAAGCACAACAACACCTAAATCCAAGATACAAATGCCACATATTCTAGAATATAAAACAATGCAATATAAACATCTAGATAGCAATACAATACATATAATTGATAAACTGCTATGATTGATATAACTGATGCCATTGATATTGAAACTGGATACAAACAAAGATAAGCACAACACAAGATTCTGGAGAAGATAATCCTTTAGAGATGACTTTAGTAGATCATGTATACTTCTCTATAACATATCACATATATACCTATTTTCCACTCCTGCTCAACTTGTAATACCAAAACTTCTTCCAATGCCATAACAACAACATACCACATTCATTCCTAACTAGATCACTAGGTTTGACATCAATGAAAATAATGACAATATCCATATAGGTCTAACAATCTCCCCCTTTGTCATTGATGGCAAAACATTCGAAAAAGAATAATGCATGAGACTCCCCCTTACCCATATGACTAATATCTCTATTAATTTACCTTTCTCTATATCTCTCGCATACTCTATTTCTCTCCCCCTTATACAACAATGACAAAGGGTGCCTTCAATCATTAGCAACACAAAAAGAATGTCAAAAAATTTTAAACAAAAAATTCCTTAACTACTCTTCTTCAAAAATATTTGCTTGTAGTTCTCCTTCAATTGTGGAAGAACCTTCCAGGAATGCACAACCAATTTAATGCTAATAGATAAACTCTTGCATTCCACCAATACATCAACAACATAATAAAAAGTGTCTATAGGAGATGGATTCTACTCATAGTCAGCTGCATCACTAAGCAAATGCTAAGAAATGTTCCAATTTTTCTTCAATAATCTCCTTACTTTCTAGAAAATACTGCCATAATCCTCATTTTGCCTTTGTAAGGATAAAAATTCAAACTATAGGGAATTCACCTTCTTCCTTTGCTCACCATCTTTATCACTCAAAAAATTAAATGTCTTTCCTATATAATTTAACTCCTCTTCAATTGATTCAACTTTTTCTTTGAAATTCACCATAGCTTCTGACCATTGTAAACAATATATGTAAATTTTGCTAGCACTGTTGATACAATCTCTCATTTCATTTATACATACTGATAGAGACCTCTATGAATCATTGCATTTCTCCAACATACTCTGCATATTATCAGTTTTTGTCTTAGAATCATTTATATTAACAGGTCACCCAATCAATCTCTTTAATTAACTCAAACAAAGATTCTGGAAGCACATCACTAACATCTTCAATTTTAATATTGTTCTAGAGTAAATAATATATTAGGACTTACTAAATTCTATCCATGTCAACAAAATTAATCCACATCTCTCTAAT
The DNA here is from genome assembly GCF_030272615.1 of Cryptomeria japonica. Classification (NCBI taxonomy): domain Eukaryota; kingdom Viridiplantae; phylum Streptophyta; class Pinopsida; order Cupressales; family Cupressaceae; genus Cryptomeria; species Cryptomeria japonica. Next base: position 578,493,505 of record NC_081414.1, on the reverse strand, counting down.
CTTCTTTATTCCATCTCCTCTACCAATAATTTCTAGTAAATCAAACTCATCATCCTCATATTCATATACTTTTACTTTCTTCTCTACAACAACCACTTCTCCCTTAGCCACAAGGGATTTTGGATCTTCAATCATGATAATGTCTTTCTCCTTCTAATCCTTTTTTTGCTTCTTAGATCCCAAAGTACTAGTAGGCATAGTGATGTAGAGGTATGGTTCCAGCAACTTGAAAATGCTCCAAGTTGCTCACTTGCTCACCTAGCAACTCAATCCCTTTCAAAAGAGATTTTCCCAACCAGACCTCACACCTTAGAAATAAAAATATAAATTTATCATTTCAATTTTTTTCATCCCCATAACCCCCCACTGAGACATTTTACAAAGGCTATCAACTTTGGTTTGTCAACCCCACAGGCAAAGTGCTCAAAAGCTGCTCAAATGGCTCACACCCCTCCAAAATGGTTCTACAAGTCCATAAAGACTCAAATAAAGTTTATTAGGATCAAAAAACCTCCAATGATGGTAAAAAACCCTCAGATTGGGCTGATCAAGTCTCAAAGGGGTCAAAGTGCAAAATGGCTATTCTAGCCAACTAGCCCTCAAAAGTGACTTTTTGGTTTCTCTCCCAAAAACTACAAAGGACCGAGAAATTTTATTTTATATTCACCATTAAAAAACTAGGAAAGTACTTTTTGCAAAAGGGTTTGATCTGGAACCTCCTACAATTACCATTTCTAGTAAACCCTCAACTAGGCTAAATGGGGCTAAATGAGCACTTTAACAAAGGAACTACCCTTCCAATTTGAAATTTATCAAGGGAAGAAATTGGAACACCTTGGGGAACTCAAAAAATCACCAAATCCAAAGATACAAGTCTTTGTTTGCATCTAATCAAAAATTATGGGGAAATGCCAAAGCCTTCTTCACCACCGTATGCCAGTCACATGGGGATGCCTGGCTTCAAACTTGAAGAAAATATTCTCCAACCAAATTCTCTTGGTTTGAAACCTCTTTAATATCATATTACACTCCCAAATATTCCATCCAACCAAGTTTTATACTTTTTCCATAATTAAATTGGAAGAAAAGGGAAAGAAAAGGTGAAACCCTTGGTTTATGTCCTTTCACGGGCTGTTTTGGACTATTACACAATAACTCACTCAAAACTCCACCTCAAAAGCTCTGTTTGGACTCAAAAGAAATTTATTTCACCCCTAAAACTCTCCATGAAATAATTTTTCAGTTTGGAGGTCGTGAAATTCCGTACCAACCAAAAGAACAACAAATTTGCAAGAAAATGTAGTATTTTTTTATTGCTTCAAAATGTCAAATTACAAATGCCCACCCACAACAACCTCAAAGGAGTTTTTTGAGGAATTAAATAGAAATATAAACATGTTCCAACCTAAAAAAAGTGTTTGTGAATTTTGGGAAGTTATTTTAACAACTTTTCAAAAAGTTGTTCACCAAGTTGGCACATTTTGTCAAATTTTGACAATTTTGCAATTTGCCAACAAATTAACTTCAAACATAGACCTAGGAGCCTAAAAATATTATCTAGGATCTAAATAGACCAAAATACACATAACTCACTAAATCTACACATCCCAATTCCCTTTGACCATAGTTGACCATAGGGTTTATAATGCACCCTAGGCCACTAGGTCTTACAAAATGGACTATTAGGACTTTATTTTCAAAACAAAACATGGACATAGGATTCTTAGATCCTTTACAACACCTGGAAACCAAAACATGAAATAATGAAAGAGGAAATGATGAATTCTTAGGCTTGTGCCCCTGCACCATACTCCCGGGGTGGGCTGATCTCATTTCCACATGAGATAACTTGGTCCAATGAAGTACCATGCTTCAGAATTTCTACCTCATCCATCCATATTGCCTCTTCTATAGGGTGTCCTACCCATTTCACAAGATATTGTTTTTATTCTTTATTTCTGGTCTTCTTGATGACCCTTTCATCAATGATCTTTTTAGGCTTCTTTGGTGCATGAGGAGGTATATCAGTAATGTCCTCTTGAATCTCCTCCACATGAAAGTATGTACCTGTAGAAACATGCCCTTTATAGGGTGTTAGATCACATACATTAAATATAGGAGAAATACCAAGGTTAGAGGGAAGATATATCTCATAGGCATTCAACCCATGTTTCTTCAAAACCTTGCAAGGACCCACTTTCTTCATGAGTAACTTTGTATGCTTCCCCTTTGGTAATATTTCTTTCCTCAGGTATACCCACACCATATCACCAATCTAAAATTGTACATCCCTCCTCTTCTTATCAGCAAGTTCCTTGTACTTTTGTGAACTCTTTTGGAGGGCTAGCCTTACTTGATCATGCACTTCCTTCATGCTATCAACAAATTGTTCACCATGAGCACTTGTTTGCCCATCATGTGGAAGGTCTCTCAACTCCAAGATGCCTCTTGGATTTTGCCCATACACAATCTGAAATGGACTCCTTCCTGTACTCCTATTCACAGAATCATTGAATGCAAATTCATCTTGTGGAAGTACACATCCCACTTCTCTCCATATTGCTTTGTCAAGCATCTCAATAGGTTTCCCAAGGACCTATTCACAACTTCAGTTTGCCCATTTGTTTGTGGATGGTAGGCTGAACTAAAGTTCAAGTTTGTTCCCAATCTCTTCCATAAGGTTCTCCAAAAATGGCCAATGAATTTCACATCCCTATCAAACACAATTGGAAGAGGAAGTCCATGTATCCTTACAATCTCTTTGAAAAACAAATTTGCTACATAGGTTGCATCACTTGTACTCTTACATGGCAAGAAATGTGCCATCTTACTTAACCTATCTACAACAAAAAATATGCTATCAAATCCTTTTTGAGTCCTAGGCAATCCCATTACAAAATCCATACTACAAATTTCTCAAGGCCTTGTAGGTATGGGTAATGGTTGATACAAACCCGCAATAGTGGAAGTGCCTTTGGCTTTCTGACAAATAGTGCATGTTTCAACAAATTACCTCACATCACTTTGCATCTTGGGCCAAAAATAATGTCTTCTTACCTGCTCAAGTGTTTTATCCAACCCAAAATGTCCACTCATGCTTCCACAATGCTTTTCTTTCACAATATTCTCCCTCATTGAACACCTAGGAATGCATAGTTGATGTCCTTTGAACAATAAACCATCTTGGATCAAGTAATCAGCATATTCAACATGGTATGCTTCAGAAAAATCAGAACAAACTTTATAAATTTCATGAAAGTCTTCATCACCTTCATACATACCTTTCAAGGAGTCAATCCCCACACTTTGTAACATCACCTCTTGCACTATCAAGGATCTTCCACTCAAGGAATCTGCCACCTTGATCACAACTCCCTTTTTGTGTTTGATTGTAAAGGTATATGCTTGTATAGATTCTACCCATTTCATATGCTTGTGACTCAACTTCTCCTAGCTATTCAAGAAGCTAAGTGCCTGATTGTCAGTAAAAACAACAAATTCTTTTGGAAGGAGATAATGCCTCCACTTTTTCAAGGCTTGAACTAAGGCATACATTTCCAAATCATACGAGGAATACTTCCTCTTTGCCTCATTGAGTTTCTCACTAAAAAATGCAATGGGCCTACCCTCTTGGCTCAAAACAGCCCCTATAGCAACATTAGACACATCACACTCACTTGTAAAAACCTTTTGGAAATCTGGAAAAGAAAGTACAGGTTGCTTTGCTACCTTTTGTTTGAGACTTTGAAAAGCCTCCTCAGCCTCCTTGGTCCATACAAACTTGCACTTTTGCCCCTCTTTGATTGTTTCTAGGATAGGTGCACAAACTTGGCTAAAACCTCTTATAAACTTCCTGTAAAAAGAAGCCAAGCCATGGAAGCTTCTAACTTTAGTCATTGACCTTAGAGAAGGCCAATTCAAGATTCTCTCCACCTTCTCAAGATCCATCTTGACGCTTCCACCTGAAACTATGAAACCAAGATACACCAATTCTTCTTGCATAAAAAGACACTTGTCCACATTGATTAGGAGATTTTCTTCCTACAATCTCTTAAGGACCAAATTCAAATGCTGCATATGTTCATCTCTATTATTACTAAAAATAATAATATCATCCAAGTAAACAATAACAAATTTACCAAGGAAAGGTTTTAGAACTTCATTCATGAGTCTCATGAATGTACTAGGTGCATTGGACAAGCCAAATGGCATCACTCTCCACTCATAAAGGCCTTCATTAGTCTTAAAGGTTGTCTTCCATTCATCTCTAACCCTTATTCTAATTTGATGGTACCCACTCTTCAAATCCACCTTTGAATACCACCTTGCACCCCCTAGATGATCCAACAAGTCCTCAATCCTAGGCATAGGGAACCTATACCTGATAGTGATCCTGTTAATGGCCCTTGAGTCTATACATAGCCTCTATGTACCTTCTTTCTTAGGTGTGAGCATGGCTGGAATAGCACATGGACTCATACTTTTAGAAATCAAACCCTTATCTAAGAGTTCCTGGATTTGTCTTGCCATTTCCTCATTCTATTGGGCTGTTAATTTATAGGCAGCCTTATTTGGGAGTGTAGCCCCTGGGATTAGATTAATATTATGGCTAATCTCTTTGATTGGAGGTAGGGTATTAGGAAATTATTTGGTTACAATGTCCTTATAGGTCTCAAGCAAATTTGCCACCTCTTTTGGTCCTATCCTCCTAGGTTCTTCCTTTTTCTTGTGCACCTTTCTCTCTTCCTATTTTAGCAATACCACCAAAGCATAACAAGGAGTATCCTCCTTCTTCAAACATTCTAAAAGCTCATTCTCTCTTACAAACAAAAACTTAGAGTCTTTTGCTTCTTCACCATTATCAGGGAGTGGTAGTAGTGTTACCTTCTCACCTTTGTACCAGATGGTGTATGTGTTCTTCTCACCATCTTGTTTTGACTTCATGTCATATTGCCATTGCCTTCCAAGCAACAAATGGCATGCATCCATGGGTACAATTCACAAAGTACCTTGTCCTTGTACTTTTCAATAGAAAACTCCACCCATGCTTATTCTTCAATGATGGTTTGCTACCCCTTTGTAAGCCATGATACCTTGTAGGGTCTTGGATGCTTAATCCTCTTCAATTTTGGTTACTCTACTACCTAAATGGACAGAAAATTATTAGTAGAACCTGAATCAATTACCACACTACATACTTTGTCACCACTTCTACAAGTAGTTCTAAAAAGTGCCTTCCTTTGGGGTGGTTTTGGTGGACTAGATGCTTTGATCAATGTCCTTCTTATCATCATGATCTCTCCTTGTTCAAGCTGCACAAAGGATCCATGAGAGTGAACACTGTGTGTGTCCTCATCTCTCACCAAATTTGCTCTCCTTTCACCTTGTTTGTTTTCCTTCTCTGGACATTTGGATGCAACATGCCCCATTTGATGACACCTATAGCATTTTATGCCTTCTAGGCCTCTTCCACCACCTCTTCCTCTAAAGTTTCCTCTCTTTCCTCTACAAGATCCTCTAGAACTGCCTTCCCCTTTTTCATTCCCTTGACTTGATTCACCAAGGTCTTTGGAACCTTGCCCTCTTCCTTGAGACATATTTCTACCCCTATTTCCAAAGTCTTTTTGCCCTCTCCCTCTTCCACCTTGAACACTCTTCCTCTTGAGTTTTTCTTCAACCTTCAAAGAAAGTTGAAAACATTTTTGGACTGTGGGAGGGCTGCTTAGAATGAGTTCATCTTGAATGGTAACTGTCAACCCTTGCAAGTATCTTGCAAGCTTCACACATTTAGGCTCCACTACATTGGAATTCATCACCAATTTATGGAACTCTTGAGTATAATCAAAGGCACTCATCTCCTTTGGTCTCAAAATCATTCTCCTCTTATGAAGTTGAACTTCATAATCATCAGTAATATATGCATCCCTGATCAATGCAACCATCTTCTTCCAAGTGGTAACTGAATTCTTCTTCTCCTTCACCCTATCATCTTGAGTGAAATTCCACCATGTAAGGGCTGATCCCTTCGACTTGGACTTAGAAATCTTAACTCTCTGACTTGCAAGTATGTCTTCACATTCAAAGAAGCTTGTGAGGGCATTAATCCAATCTACAAGAGCATTTGGATTCAAGTTTCCATCATAGGAAGGTAGGTCCAACCTAACATCCATGGTCCTTCTCTCCATGGCCTTCAAGGTCTTCACAAGTAGTCTCTGATCAACAGGAACTTCTTCTTCATCACTTTGCCCAAGGGGGTCCTCATCACTCCCCTGTTTAACAACATCAGAGTTTCCACCACTTTCCTTATGAAGTTCCCCATTAAGTCTATCAACCTCCTTCTGCAAGGAATCAATCTTGTGAACCAAGTTTTGATCCTTCAAAAACTTCACTATCTGTGCATTAGTCATCCTTGAGGAAAACTCACCCTCTTCTTCTTCCCCTAACATGGTTAAACTGAAACAATCCTTCTCCTAAGGATCACACTTTCTCTGATACCAATTGATGTAGAGGTATGGTTCCAACAACTTGAAAATGCTCCAAGTTGCTCACTTGCTCACCTAGCAACTCAATCCCTTTCAAAAGACATTTTCCCAACCATACCTCACACCTTAACAAGAAACAAATAAATGTCTCATTTTAATTTATTTCATCCCCATAACCTCCCACTGAGACATTTTACAAAGGCTATCAACTTTGGTTTGTCAACCCCACAAGCAAAGTGCTCAAAAGTTGCTCAAATGGCTCACACCCCTCCAAAATGGTTCTACAAGTCCACAAAGACTCAAATAAAGTTTATTGGGATCCAACAACCTCCAATGATGGTAAATAACCCTTAGATTTGGTTGATCAAGTCTCAAAGGGGTCAAAGTGCAAAATTACTATTCTAGCCAACAAGCCCTCAAAAGTGACTTTTTGGTTTCTCTCCCAAAAACTACAAAGGACTAAGCAATTTTATTTTATATTCACCATTAGCAAACTAGGAAATAACTTTTTCCAAAAGGGTTTGATCTGGAAGCTCCTACAAATACCATTTCTAGTAAACCCTCAACTAGGCTAAATGGGACTAAATGAGCACTTTAACAAAGGAACTACCCTTCCAATTGGAAATTTCTCAAGGGAAGAAATTGGAACACCTTGGGGAACTCAAAAAATCACCAAATCCAAAGTTACAAGTCTTGGTTTGCATCTGATCAAAATTTATGGGGAAATGTGAAAGTCTTCTTCACCACTATATGCCAGTCACATGGGAATGCCTGGCTTCAAACATGAAGAAAATATTCACCCCTCTAACTCCCCATAAAATAATTTTTCAGTTTGGAGGTCGTGAAATTTCGTACCAACTGAAAGAACAACAAATTTGCAGGAAAACACAGTATTTTTTTATTGCTTCAAAATGTCAAATTACAAAAGCCCACCCACAACAACCTCAAAAGAGATTTTTGAGGCATGATATATCCATCTCAACATGTTCCAACCAAAACAAACTGGTCGTGAATATTGGGAATTGATTTTAACAACTTTTCAAAAAGTTGTTCACCAAGTTGGCACATTTTGTCAATTTTGCAATTTGCCAACAAATTAACTTCAAACATAGACCTAGGAGCATAAACATATTATCTTTGACCTAAATAGACCAAAATACGCATATCTCACTAAATCTACACATCCCACATCCCTTTGACCAGAGTTGACCATAGGGTTTATAATGCACCCTAGGCCACTAGGTCTTACAAAATGGACTATTAGGACTTTATTTTCAAAACAAAACATGAACATAGGATTCTCAGATCCTTTATAACACCTTGAAACCAAAACATGAAATAATGAAAGAGGAAATGATGAATTCTTAGGCTTGTGCCCCTGCACCATATAGTCTCTTTCCTTTTTCTCTTTCCAAAGAAAGAACCCTCCTTAGTTGAACTGGTAGCAAGGGATACTGAATCGATACTCCACCTATCTAGAAATTATTTGAAGTAAACATCACGCATTTCTTCTCTCTTTTTCAAAGCACTCAAATATTGAAATATTTGTCTAGCAACTGGAGCACAGGACTCCCACAACACATTTTCCTTTACCGATAAAGATTCTAGACAATACATAGCCAAACACACAAGCAATGATCCAAACCGAAAGGGGTAACCTTTCTCTTTTGTCATCTTGATGTTCTCTAGCAATATATTCTTTAATAATTCACACAAGTCGAATACTCTATCTTCCATAACAAAAATATGTGCCATATATATAGCAATAGTAGAAGTAGAACCTTCCTTATTTCTAAAATAAATCTTGTAAGAGATACCATATGCAACATACCTCACAATAGGATTGATAATTTTGTTGATCAATATTTCTCTCTTCTTTTTCTTTATATATTTCTTAACCAATATAGATCCTAATGAAATAGATCTGATTCCAGGTAGACAAGTGAGAGGGGGGTGATTCAGTTTTCTCAAAAACACAAAAATTAAACTTAATCTCAGATTTGATAATTAAGCATGAAAGCATAAATCAACTACACAACATGAACACACACAACACCAAGATTTTTGACATGGAAATCCTGGTCAAGGGAAAAAACGCAGTGGGAACCTACCCACAATATGATGATACTTTGTTAGAAGTATATGGAATATTACAATGGGGAATGCATATGCATTCAGGAACACTGTCTAGAGCTCACTACTCAAAAACAAGAAAGGGCTACAACCCAGGGAAGACTCATTGGTCTTACAAATAGGTTCAGATTACATCCGTAAGATCATGAAATAAAGAAATAACATCTCCTAATTCCTATTTATAGTTCCAATTAAGCACATAACAACTTCCTCTCACACTTCTTCTCTGCCTCTGAAATATTAATACATTTTTCGTACATACACTTATCCATGACATACAATTACAAAGATGTTACATTTATTTATACATGACATCAACCTTGGAAAGATCAACAAGGTCATCACAACACACACAACCTAATTACAAAGATATAATCACACACACTACAATATCACATGCAGACTAAGCAATATCAGCTAAGACATTGCACTAACCCATATCACACACCTCGAATATAAAACACCTCCAAGAATTATGCATTGAACATCCGCAACATGCTACAAGCATCTGGTCAGCCAAAACAATGAAGAACACTATCACACAAGATAAAAACATCAATTACCTACACAACAATCAATGCAGACCACCAACACAAAAGGCACATGATCCAAAAAAATCCACAAGCATCATGAATTATCACCGCAACAACTCAAATTAGTAAAATCACATCATCATTATACTAAACTTCAAGAACACTAGCTGGAATGATTGTCAGCCTTCAAAAATAACTTGCAAAGCTCTGAAACACGAACCAACTGAATTGAAGATGCACATCAACGTCCTAAACACTTCTTCAAATCCGTAGATCAAGGTATTGTAATCCAAAGCAATGCAGATCAAAATATTGAACACCCCGACAACACTAAACAATAGAAAAACCAAACACAACATAGATATCCATAACTTACTCAAATCTTCATGCAGATCCCTAAAAATCATACTGAATCATCTATACAAAACCCTCTAAAAACCCTTTATTCCACAAACTTTTATCATCACCATACAGAAAAAACCAACTCACTGAACTTACTACATCACTGTCACAAACAAAGAAATATGTTGACATCAATGACAACACATCTCTCAAACATCCTCAAATATCTCTCAAGCACATATTTGCAACATACTATCAATAATATCTAACAGATCCTTTGTCGTATAAACCAATAATTGCCAAAATAATCTCCTTTGTGATTGGATAGGGTTTATCCAATACAATACAATCATTCTGCACACAACTTAGAATTACTCTAATCACATCCTCATTGTCAAACCAAGGAAACTCGGTCCATAGATACAATTCTTTATGCTCAAATTCCTTAATGTTCTACAAATCTACTTCACTTAAACTCTTTTCCACCTTTCTGATCTTTTCAAGATTAAATTCATCTGGCCATACCTTCTCCAAAATCTAAAAATCTTCATTGCTCGATTCTCCGACATTCATTTGGATTCCATGACTACTATCTCTACTTCTCTACTCTTTTCTTTTAAACTACACACAACCTCTTTGAGCACTTCTATTAGCATGATAAAGAAATAATCTCAAACATCGATACTTATCTTCCCAAAATTTCTTCTAGGGTTTTGCCATCAAAAAGTTTCTTGTCAATGATGTCAGCACAACTTTGAATTACTAGATAGCATCTCAAACACAGTCATGGCAGACTGATGGCATGAACCAACTGAGAAGAGGGGGTAAAAATATTTTCCTTGAGAAGCTCCCCCTAAACCAAAGAAAAATGCTTAGTTTCTAGAGGAAGGGGTGCCTACACGGGATTCTGGTACACTAGGAAAGCTTCCATTGTTCACCTCCTTCTTTCTACATACCATGACTTCTTTTTTCTTTGATTCACTAGCCTTTTCCATATTCTTCTTAGTATACTTCTCCACTTCATTCTTACACTAATTAGCATAATATCTAGATTGCTTACAATTGTAATAATTCATGTTCCTTTCTACTAAATTTGTTGAATGTGTTCTAGATCTGCACTGATTAGCTTGGTGACCATAATCATTGTATATATGACAATATCCATTAAATTTATTAAATTCACCTTATTTGTTCCAACTAGATTATGATTCTAACTCATAGCATGATTTCTACAATAATTTTCTTTATGACCAAACCTCTTTTAATTGTAACATTGAATGCTTCTACAATTTGTATCCTTATGACCAAATTTATTGCATTGAAAACGATAACCATTAAATGATGGATAGCTTTGTCCATTTGGTTGACGAACTGGTAGTCTCCTTGCAGTAGATCTTTGATTCTATGTTTTGCTTGCATCTTTGGGTTTCTGTTTTGCTTCTACCTTAACCTCTTTGCCTTTGTTTTTATCATTCTAATTTGAACTTTCACCGGGTTGAAATCCAAGTCTAGTCTTGTCTAAATGAGATTTTTGCATGTTAATCAATTCTTCCAAAAGTTTGTTTCTATCAAGAACCTTTTTTTCTACCTTCAACTTATTCACTTCTTGTGCTAGTTTCTCACATTCTTCTATCTTCAACTTAATTGATTGTCAGGGTTTCTTCTATCTTTTTCTTCTCCTCAATCTTTTGCATCAGATCTTTACCAATTTCATTCACCTACTTCAACTAATCATTAACTTCCTTATGTCTCAACTTGAACTTCTAGATTTGTTCTCTTAGCTTCTGCACACATTCATTCACTACCTTCACATTCTATTTCAATTCTTCATTCTCAGCTTCCTCACTTTCCATATCTTCAAGAAATATCTTCAATTCCTCAACTAGATGATATTCTTCGGTTATACACATTGATGCCATGATTCAACCAACAAGGATATCCCTTAAGTAGTTAAGCTTTCAAGAAAGGGACCAAATCTCTTATACCAATTATTGAATTGGTTGAATGGATCAAAATACTAAGAGGGGGGTTGAATCAATATTCCCACACTTATAAAACTTTTGCCAATCAAATTTAATAAATAATCTCATCAACATGAAATAACTAATGAAAAATAATAAAAAAAATAACACATCCACAAATTGAACACCAGATTTTATACGTGGAATACCCAAATGGGAAAGACCATGGAGAGAGTTAGCTCTCAAGATAATATAACTAGTTATATGGTGTTTACAAAAAGGGGTGGCTCACTTCCAGATACAAAAGCAACTCATTGTCAGAATTCTCACTACAATAGAGATAAGTGAAATGGGAAAATTGCATCTCCTCATTGTATGAATTCAGTTCCAAGTTAAGCTCAAATAACAACTCACAAAAAACTCATAGCAGATCTGGTAAGGGATCACTATACCACTATCCACAATCACCTGCAATAAGTTTGACAAGGGATTACTGCACCATTATCCACACTCTGATTCTTCTTCACATACCTTCACTCATACATTGCATACTTCTCTCATTGCAACTGCTCTGCTATCCTTAATTTTGTCATTCACATTCTTCTTACTCTGTTATACCACACACACTTTGATTTCTTCTATCTTATATTCTTCACACTTGTTTTTCCATTTCACACACTTCTATATATATATATATATATATATATATATATATATATATATATATATATATATATATATATATATATATATATATATATATATATATCGGTAAGCACATATACCAAGATACTATGTCGCCCAAGCACAAATGCTTTACACAATAATATGATTCTCAGATCAACACTTATCCAAAATATGTCTTAACCAAAAATAGGATAAATAAGTCAGCCTATACCAACCTCTTACACGTTTCCTTCATAGGCTTCATTTACCAAAACACATGCCTTAATAACCAGGACAAAATAGGGGTCAAGTGAACCCATAGAAATGGATCCATAAGAACAAATTCCAAGAACAACAACACCCAACTCCAAGATACAAATGTCATAGATTCTGGAACATAAAACCATGCAATATAAACATCTGTATAGAATACAACAGACATAACTAATATAATTGCTATGATTGATATAACTAATACCACTAATACTGAAACTAGATACAAACCAAGATAAGAATAACACAGGATTCTGGAGAAGAGAATCTTCCAGAAATGACTCTATTAGATCATATATACTTCTCTACAACATATCACATACATACCTATCTTCCAATACTGTTCAACCTGTAATACCAAAACTGCTTCCAATGCCATAACAACAACATACCACATCTAGTCCTAACTAGATCACTAGGTTTGACATCAATGAAAATAATGAAAATATTCACACAAGTATTATAGTAAACATGTAAGAATATAGTCTTCTGCCAAACACATTATTTAAAAAAATATACAAGATCTTAAGTATAAATTATGATTTAAAATATTATTTTTGAGCACTCATCACCTCTCTCTCCCTCTCTATATATTTTTCTCTTCCATATCTCATTATATCTCTTGAGATTTATCTTTCCCTCTCCCTCTCTATCTTCATCCCCATCTTCTTCTCTATCTCAATCCTTATTGGTAATATAGCCTGATTATCTTCTAGATTCCAAGGTTTTTTAAGCTAGGATTGGATCTTAGTTCTTGGTGAGGGTCTTGGTGGGGATTCTTTCCCCTCCCACTTGTATTTCCAAGGGTTCCAATGGTGGTAATATATTTTTAGTTCCACTTGGTGGGGATTTGAGGGAAATGCCCCTAAAGATATTCTATTTTTTTTAAATCCTTACAAAACAAAATAATGACAATTTATAAAATAGTGAGTAAATCTCAAGCGTTCTTTCCATTAGGTTTGCATATATTTCAATGTTGAATAAAAACTAGCACTTTCACCTAAATGAGGTGCAATTATTATGCTAATAGTAATTTATATAATAAGATTACAATTGTTGTATTCATCTCCATGTACTTGTGAAATCCCAATAAACCGCATATACTTAGTAAAAGATCATGCAACATATGTTCATTAATTCCTTAACACATATCCATATTCATATAATATTCTCTAATATATCTCTTATAGTCTTTTAGTAAATCATTTTCTTTGCTCTCTCTTGCATATATTGTAAAGTGGAAAATTGAACCTTAGTGATTCCCTACCTAGGAGAGAGAAAGAAAATCACTAGGATGATTTTCACTTGGGAGATACTTTACATTCAAAAGAGGGGTTGAATTCACTAGATCCAAACCCTAGAGTGAATAAATATCTAAATACTAAGTGAATTGCGAGGATGAAATGCAATTTTCCCTTTTGTAAGTAGAAGAGTTGAATTGTTGACTATGCAGAAAATGAAGACAAAATGGGTGAAATAAGGAGCTACTGATTCAAGATCACACTATAAATTTGGATCTGAGATATTTAGGCTGATATGGATCTGCCCTGCAAATTTGGATAAAATTCCTTGGGACCGGGTTGAAAGTGTACTTGGTCCTTTGAAAAATCCGTGCACTGAAAAGGGTTTTTCCATCTCTGCAAATGAAGCCCAAACCTGCAATTACAGATTCACATCTATAGCGTACACACATTAAAGAAGGGAAGAAGGGTTATGGATAGGGGTTTGCCTTAGTTAAACCCTAGTTGAGGAGTCAACCTTGAAAGAAAGTAATTGCAAATGCTTAAATGTAAATGATGAAAATGTATATCTTGTAGATCTATAATTTGTTGATGATGGTTGCTTTGCTTATTGAATGTAATCATAAATGTTGTATGAAATGGCATGTAACATGACACAACCCTAACACAAACATATTCTTGCAAATAAATATTGTAATGTTGCTCCAATGGATGAATGAAGAAGACACATGAAGAAGAGAACTTGATGGATGTTTGAACACTTAAATTCTTGATGACGATAATGGAGACCTTCCGCTTGAATTTCTCTTATCTACGCTTATGTTGGCATTTGGCATAACTGATACAGATGCAGGTGATATAGTTGAATTTGGATGGTTGCATCGATAAAGGATAGAAGTCTATTTGTGATGAAGAGATTGAGATTCTATGAATAGATGACATGATCTATTATTTGTGTTGTCATTGTTGGAAAATGATGTCAAATGATGTTCCTGATGTTCTTGATGTCTTGTTTTGTCATCTAAGCGATTTGGTTTACCGAAAGATAGGGTTTACTGACAAAGAGATAAATTCTATGAAATAGGACTTTAACCGATAAAGCAGAGTTCTTTTGATTGGATCCAATGATCAATGATGATTGGTGATTTGCGGTTTGGATTGTGAACTTGTATCATGGAAAGGTGTATGTGATTGGAACTGGAACTTGTGGAGATTACCGGAAGGTGTGTTTCAAATTTCTGACGAAGTTTTGCTAAGTTTTTAGTAGGGTTTAAGACCGATAAATAAATCATCATACCGGTAATGATTTCGGTTAATGACGGTGATCAACGGCAAGTCTACATGAATTTGGTAACATAGCACAACCAATGTGAAATATTTGATAGCTGTTTTGGAATGATTCAAGGAATATTTTCTTGGAAATCAACAAAATGCTTAGTAGAGTGTTTTGAGGGTTTGACTTTGGTACAGATCGGATTTCCATGATGGCTATGATCAACCAATGGTTGATATTGCATTTTAATTTGTTGTAACGATTTGTATAATGATCTATGATGATCTCTTATGATTTGAATTGTAAATTCAAGATGTAATTAGGGTTTTGTGGCCGACCTAGTTGACATGGCTATTTAGGATGACACAGTTGATGTTTAGTGTGTCAGTGGTCTTAGAGAATGTGTTAAGCTATCCAAGAGAAGTGTGAGATATGTCTGAGAGTTGCAGAGTGTTGTGTATAACTGGATCTGATCAAGCAAGTAGAGAAGTGTAAGTAACAAATCATTTTATTTTATTGTTGTTCCCTAACAGTTGTAGCTAGTTAAATCCCTTAACCGGGTAGGTCCTAATAGGCCTTAAACATTTAAGTTCCCTAACAGGGAAGCTCTCAAAAGAGTTTTAAATCCTCTCATGGGGTTGATCCTTATAGATCATCAAACTACTAACCAGGCTACAAGGTGAATCCACTAATCAGATGACTCCTAACAGGGCTAAGCTCCTAACAAGGCATACTTTGAAAGAGTACAAATATTTGTGGGTGTCAACTCCCACTGCGGTTTTTCCCTATTTGGGTTTCCACATCAAAAACTTATGGTGTTCATGTGTGGAATGGTTTTCATGTGATGTTCTTGTTTATGTTTCATTTCATGCATTATTTCTGAGAAACCGGTTATGATGTTTTATAAGAAGTTTATCAAAGGTTACCGGTACTGATAAGGAGTTTTTTGAAAAAGTTTTTGGTCTTATTGATAAGGTTAATGAGTTGGTAAATGATCAAGTTTATATGATTGCTTTGGTGGTGAAAGTATTGATAGATATGGTTAATGATTTGATTAATGTGTTAAGCAAATTTGATAAAGAGGTTATTAGATCTGATTAAAGAAGTTGAGACATTTGTTAAATGGTTTTAGATCTGATATAAGTTTGATTTGGAGTTGAATTTACAATTGGTCTTAATACTGATTCACCCCCCTCTCAGTATTAACCGGATCCTCATAGGATTAACAATTGGTATCAAAAAATGGGTCCTCTATGTGCAGAAATCCTAACCGCTTGAGGAAAAGATTATGAGGAATTAAAGATGATGAAGAAAGAGGGTCCCAAGTTCAACAAGGATAACTACAAGATCTAGAAAGATAGAATTAAGATCTACATCAAAGGTCTTGGTGCATAATATTGGAAGCAATTTAAAATAACATATGTTTCTCCTACCACTACTCCCTTGACATCGGAAGAACTCAAAGAGAAGCAAGATAACATGCAAGCCCTAGAAGTTATTGTAAGTACTTTATCTAATTCAGAATATATTGATGTTCAAGGATTGGAAACTGTAGGTGAGGTTTGGGAAAAGTTAGAGACAATCTATGGAGGAGATGATCATGTTCAAAGAGCCAAAGAGGAAAGATTGAGAGGAAAGTTTGATGGCATGAGAATGCTTGAAGGAGAGAATATTGGATAGTATGGTTAGAGAATCAAAGAAGTTGTTGGCAGCATAAACAGTGCTAGAGGAAAAATAGAAGATGATGCTAAAGTAAGTAAAATGCTCAGAACTCTTCAACCTCAGTATGATATAAGAGTATCAGAAATCCAAGAACTTAGATCTATTTCAAAGGATAAGGTAACTATTGATTCATTGATTGGTAAGCTTACAGCCTTTGAGTTAAATAGTTTTGGTGATAGTGTGACAAAATCTACTGAATCTGCCTTTAAAGCTTTTGTTACCGATTCATCTGCTAGAAAAGGAAAAGATACATGTCAAAATCATGAGTGCAGGATAAGTCATGGAAGTAACTTGGGAAATGAGGACAATAAAGATCAAGTGATGGAACTTGAGGCACTTTTAGCAAAGAGATTTCCAAGAGGCATTGGTAAGTATAAAGGAAAGCTACCTTTGAAGTATTTCTCTTGTAGTAAAATTGTTCATATTGCTGCTAACTGCCCTAACACTGATAAGAAAGAGAAGTTTAGAAGATTCAAAGGAAAGGGAAAGAAACATTGTTATGTTGTAGTAGATGAAGGTGTGACCGATGAGGAGTCGGAAGAAGAAGATGGCAATGAAGAAATTGTGTTTGTAGTTGTGAAGGAGGAATTGTCTGATGAAAAGGCACTAATATCTCATATGGAGAATAGTGATGAATGGATTATAGATAGTGGCTCCTCACACCACATGACCAGAGACAAAAGTAAGTTCATAACCCTTAATGAATTTTATGGAGGTGTTGCTAGATTTGGAAACAACTCTCCTTGCATGGTGAAAGGTAAAGGTTCAATTTCTCTAAATGGGAAGAGTAATGTTGGTGATGTATTTTGGGTTGATGGCCTTAAGAATAATCTTTTAAGTGTTGGTCTGCTCAATGATAAAGGTTATTTTATTGAGTTTAAGAGTTGAGTAGGCAGAATTCTTGGAGGTTATGGTGAACTAATTGCTATTAGGAAGCAAACTAGAGGTATCTTATTCCATTTGAATAGTAATATTAATAATTGTCTGGTTGCAAGAAATGAAGACAGATTGTTGTGGCATAAAAAGATGTTATCATGTTAATTTTGATAATTTGGTTAAGATAAGAAAGTCAAGTGTTGTAAGAGGATTCCCCCAACTTGTCAAACTGGATAGTGTGATATGCAAAGATTGTCAAATTGGTAAAATGACCTCTATTTCTTTCAAGAGAAAGAATTGTATTTCTGAGAATGTTTTAGATTTGGTACATATTGATCTCTATGGCCCTATGAGAACAAAGAGTTATTATGGTGATAGGTATTTCATGATCTTCACCGATGACTATTCTAAAATGATGTGGGTGACATTTTTTAGAGAGAAATCAGAAGCAATTAATAAATTTAAATCATTTAAATTTGTGGTTGAGAAGGAAACCAGTAAGAATTTGAAGTTTTTAAGATCAGACCAAGGAGGTGAATTCACATTTGATGGATTTGTTAAGTATTGTGATGAATAGGGTATAAAGAGATAGATGTTTGATCCGAGGACACCACAACAGAATCGCATAGCAGAAAGGATGAACGGGACAATAGTTGAAGCTACAAGAACCATGTAATGGTAGGGTAATGTATCCAAAATGTTTTGGAGAGAAACAGTCAGTACTATTGTGTACACTCTAAACTGGGTACTAGTAAAAGGAGGTAACAATAAGACACCCTATGAGCTATGGTATAGAAACACCCCTTGTGTTAATTATTTTAAAATATTTGGAAGTCAATGTTTTATTAAGAGAGATAACTACACTGAGAAATTTGATGCAAAATCTGATGAGGGAATTTTTCTTGGTTACTCTTCTAAGAGTAAAGCATATAAATGTTACAATAAGAGAACTAAGAAAATTATTGAAAGTGAAAATGTAAAAGTTGATGATCTATTTGATAAGTCTGAAGGTACAAGCAGATCAGAACTTGAAAAGGATGATAATGAGGAAAATTTTGTGATCTTGAACCAGAAGCAAAGAATAATGAAGAACTGATGAGTGATGACAGTGAAGAAGAAGATGAAGAACCTGATGAAGAAGATACAGAACTGGCACAAGCAATACCTAAATATGTCAGATTGAATCATTCACAAGAATAGATAATTGGTGATAAGAATATCGATGTGCAAACTAAGAGAAAGATCCGAGAGAACTCATGTTTGATATCTGCAATAGAACCCAAGACAGTTAAGGAAGCACTAAATGATGATGATTGGGTGAATGAAATGAATGAATAATTAGATCAAATTGAGAATAATCGGACATGGTCACTTATTCCTAGACTAGAGGATAAGAATGTAATTGGAACAAATGGGTCCTTAGGAATAAATTAGATGAAGAAGGAAAGATTGTAAGAAACAAGGCAAGGTTAGTCTACAAAGGGTATGCTCAAGAGGAAGATGGGGATTATGGTGAAACATTTGCATCTGTTGCTATATTAGAAGGAGTAAGGATGATGTTGGCATTTGCTGCATATAAGGGATTCAAAGTTTACTAAATGGATGTCAAGTCAGCCTTTCTAAATGGGATTCTAGAAGAAGTATACATTGAACAGTTGGATGGATTTTCCTTGAACGATGATGGTGTGTAAATTGCACAAAGCACTATATGGTCTTAAGAAGGCACCAAGGGCATGGTATGAGAGGTTACATGCACATTTAATCAAAATTGGATTCCAACTTACCAGTGAGGACATCAACATTTATTTGAAGACTAAAGGAGACAAGATGTTGATAGCAAAAGTATTTGTTGATGACATAATTTTTGGCAGTGGAAATCATGATATATGTATGAATTTTGCTGATGAGATGAAAAAGGAATTTGAAATGTCTCTAATCGGTGAAAGTAAGTTCTTTATTGTCTTACAGGTTCAACAATTGGATGGTAGTCTCTTTATTTTTCAGACCAAGTATATCAAAGAGGTGTTGTATACTTTCAACATGGAAGACTGCAAACCAGTAGGAATGCCAATGGTGACTGATTGCAAGTTGTGAAAGGAAGATGACTCCCCTGCTATTAGTGAAAAAGAGTATAGGTGTGTGATTGGCAAGCTACACTATGTTGTCCATAGCAGACCGGACATTGCTCATGTCATTGGATTAGTTGCTAGATTTCAAAAAGAGCCTAAAGAGAATCGCATGGTGGCTGTGAACAGAATTTTTTGGTATCTAAAAGGCACAGTAGACTATGGTTTATGGTATCCCTATAAAGGAGATTTTACTTTGGATGTCTTTACTGATGTTGATTGGGTAGGTAATATGGATGACCAGAAAAGCACAACCGGTGGAGCCTTTCTACCTGGTGGAATATTAGTCGCATGGATGATCAAGAAAAAAACTTGTGTTTCTCAATCTACAGTTGAAGCTGAGTATGTAGCTACATCCATGAATTGCACATAGGCCATATTGATGAGACATGTAATAAAAGGATTCAAGATTGATATGTTAGAACTGGTGACTATCTATTTTGATAATACAAGTGCAATAAACATTTCTAACAATCATGTACTTCATTCCAGAACCAAGCACATTGAATTGAAGTATCAATTCCTAAGGGAAAGAGTTCAATAAAAGGAGGTGAAGATGGAATATGTGAAGAGTAAAGATCAGTTAGCTAATATCTTTACTAAGCCCTTACTGAAGGCTACCTTTGACTTTATGAGAGGTAAACTAGGGGTTAGACCCCTACACCGGAAGAACTAGAATGATGGAGATCCATCAGACTTGTGGATTTCATGTTTATTTTTCACTAAGGATTGATGAAGGTGTAGGCTACTCCTTTGGGAGAGCAAGTCTGATGTAAAGTTCTAATTTAATATTGTTATAATTTTTCTGATTTGAGTAGAAGAAATTATGGAAGAGGCGGCAGCAGGAGTGAAGACAAGTGATGCATTTACATCTTTGGCATTGTTGTCAAAGGGGGAGAAGAAAATAATAGAAATCTGATATGGCAGATATAGGAGAAGTTTAAGATTAGATTGAGAGAAGCATTGGTTAAGGGGGAGATGACAAAAGGAGGAGAATGGACCGAAGTTGTGATATCTGCAAGCTAGTTGTAGATAATGATGTTACTCTAATTGTATATCTGATTGGTGTTGCCATAAATTCCAAAGGGGGAGACTGTTGGTATTTGGCATAACTAATACAGATGCAAGTGATGCAATTGAAGTTGGATGACTGCACCGGTAAAGGATAGAAGTCTATTTGTGATAAGAGATTGAGATTCTATGAATAGATGACATGATCAGTTATTTGTGTTGTCATTGTTGGCAAATGATGTCAAATGATGTTCTTGATGTCTTATTTTGTCATCTAAGCAATTTGGTTTACCGGCAGAGAGCTAAAGTCTGTGAAATAGGACTTTAATCGTGTTGCTAAACAGTTTTGTCCCTTTCAAGAAATTTATTTACTCTTTGAACAGAGATGTAACTCCTATAAGCCCGGTTATGAAAGTAAACAAATTACCAACAGTTGGATGAATTTATTAAAATTCAACCTCTGCATTAGAGGGAAGCTCCTCATATGATTTGCAATGAATTTAATACACAAATGAAATGTTGACACTTTTTACCAAAAAGAGTAGAAAGGCTTTAGCATTCATCCATCAACACAAAAGAATGCTTTCAAATTGAAACAAAGAAAATATTCTGAAGATTCAATTGAGTTCACAAACTCTGATTTACACACATGTTCACCTAATAAATTTAGAGCATAACAAATGCATTGCAACATTGGTGTCTAATTGATTCTCTCTCTATGCCTCACAAGACAAGGGGTATTAGTGCAACTTAATCCACAATGAATTTGTTAACAAGTAATGACAACCATGAATCCAGAAAAACATAGAGATAATTGATCATAAAATGATATCATGCCCATAGCAATTTTCTGAAGAAAGATTACTAATCTTCAAACACACAGATTCAAAGATTGCATATCATAACACTTTATTGATAATAAGTCATTCTATTTTCAAACAATTCATAGGAAAACTAAAATACTACCTATTGCTCGAAAAATCACAGCTTTTCCGGCCTGCACAAAGACAAGCTTTTCAGCTTAAGCATCCTCCAGGCTCATAGTTTTTACATAAAAAAATTTCACTTTACTTTAACCAAAGGTTAAAGAAACCGTTTACTATAACAGGAAAGAAAACTAAAACAACAGCCACTGTGAGGTTGACACCTCATTCTTGGATTGATTATGCTTCCACTGTGATAGAGGAGGTTGTGGATCTATCCTCCTTTGCCGCAGAGCCATGTCATTCCAGGTGTGTTGCCGAGAAGCTCAAGATGACCTGAAAATAAGGAAGACCAATGTGCTGAATCCTTTGCTTCCACACCTCCTGATCCATGTTCACTTGTGCCACTTTTGCCTTGTGTACCTCCAAATGATCAGAATAGACTATGAGCATCGATTCGATCCTAGCCACCTTTGAGAAGTTGTCAGTGGTCAAAGATTTCATCATCTGAATGAATTATATTATTTCCTAAAAGATCTTGGTCATATCTATGGCTACCTCAATTATCTTGGCACTGTCTTTCATGAGCTGGATGTCAATGCACTTGAGATCCTTCTACATTGTATCAATCAAGTTTGTCAATCCTCTAAGCAATTTGGTGGACTCTTCGTGACCTTGTTTGATGATCGAGTTACACCACTCCACATTCATCCTTGATACATACAATACATTATCATCCAGATTTTCTAGTATTTTTTCAGCCAAGAACTTCATCACCCCATATTTTTGTATATCATTCATTTGCACAAGGATCGCCACCCATTTGATCCTTTCTTTCTCCCAAGCAACCATTTCCAGCTCTAATTCTTTTCTCATAGTTTCAGCATCTTTATAAACCTTCACCAAATTGATGATATAATTTGATCCTTGTTGCATTATAAGATCCAACCATTTATTAAACATTTTTGTAACTATTATGTTCCTTTGAACCTGGTCCAACATCTTCTGATTGGCCAAAGATTTGGGATCAAATGATACCAGTATCTGTGACAAAGGTTGGGGGTTTGGATTATGGATGGCATTGATATACTCAGCCATATGAGTAACAACTTTCTTCAATTCCCTTTTGTCTTTTTCATCCTTCCATGTTCTTGAAATTGTCCTTTTTGTGGATGATTCCAAATTCTTAACATCCACAACATGCGAAGCAACTCCCAAATCTATCTTTTCAACAATAAAATACCCCTCAGTAGCATTGTCTACATCTTTCTTTGGAATTGGTTTGGCTATCTCAGTCATCCAGTGACCTATTGCTTCATCTACTTCAAGCATTGTCTGCATCTTGAGTTTCTTCAGCTTTGATGCCTTTCCCAAACATATGTTGACCATGTCTTCCATAGGGATTGTAATCGGCACTACACTCTATTTCTTTCCAATAGCAACTTCCAACCATCATGGTGTGTTTGCAAGCTCTTTAGGTGGAGGAGTTGTCTGTATATCGGGTGAAGTGACAATGACCAAGGTGTTCATGGGGTCTTTTAGGCTTTCCACTTCTTTGCTCATGTCCATTTCCTACATCATAGGTTCATCTAGATCCTGTGGATCCATTATTTCCTCTATCTCTTCACTAGGGTCTAGGTCTACAACAAATTGTTTCAAAATGGGATCCCTACTCTTCTTCTTACTCCTGGACCGAGTTACTCGAGCAATTGTGAAACTTGATGGTGACTTCTTTGATCTCCTAGGTTGGATTTTGTCAATAATAGGCCTTGAAACACCTGAAACATTAACAATTTCATTAGTGGAAGAAATGGGAGATTGAGTCACAATGTGTGAATCAATTCTTAGTTCATGTGAGGACATGTGAGATCCCTCCTTAAACTTTTGGTTTCTCAACCATCTTTCTGCTCTTCTCACAACATTGAAGGTTCTAGTTTGAATATTGTCATCCTCCTTTTTATTCCAATCAATTTCTGGAATTGGTTTTCCTTGAACCTCTGTGTCGAACTCAGGATCTAGGACATCTTCCCCTATATCTTCTGATACTCCAAATAGATTGGTTGGAATCTTCATGGTAATTATTTGTTGCAAAGTGAACCTTGACCACAGTCTTCTCCTTACCTCATATTCATCACTGCAATTCTCCCAGTAATCCTCCAACTGAGGCTCATGACAAAAATGGTTATCCACACTTAGGTTTTCAATGGAATAACCTCTATTGTCAAACTTTCCTCTTGCCACATATGGCTGCAGATTCATCCTCTTGAATTCTAATTCTAGGTTTAGAGCGTCAGATACAGATTTATAGCTATAGTATCCGAGTTCAACAGGGAATACAACTCCATGCTCGACCTTTGTTCCCAATCTCTTATCAATGTAAGCTAGCTGCCTACTCACCTTTATAAGTACATAGCTATTGAAGGCATACCTAGGTATCTTGAATGGTTTACCCTCAAAACCACCTACCCGTAGGTAAGTAAACCTGGGAAATTGAATAAAGAAGCTACCATATATGTTGATGAACTCCATTGCTTCAATGGATATTCTCCTATTCACATCCCCCTGGAGCTCAAAAGCATGTTTTCTTGTGAATACTCCATTCCATCTATCAATTTTCTCAACATGTCTCTATTGTTGTACCAAGGGATAATAATTATACACCCGCATCCCATCTACCCAGGGTTCATTAAGAAAACTAGGCCAATCCCTTATACAAGCTAGTATGTAGAAAAGATAAGAAGACATATAAAAACCTAATATTCCCACAAAATTACTCAACCCTTCATGAAGTCTTTTTGCAATTACCTGAGACCAATCAAGATACCTATCACCAAATAACAACACCTAGATGAAAAATTACATCCAATCTTCCCAGTAGAAAGAATGTGAGTTTCCCTTCACCCTGTTCAGAAGTATCACAATATCCCACACTTTTGTGATGAAATGCTCTCTAGTCAAGGGCTTTGGTAGCTGTGACCCTCCTTTCTAAACTTTTAGGAGCCAATTCCTAGGAATCACACTCATGTACTTACTCTTCTTTTCCAAGAAATAGGCATACGAGTTCCCAATGGTCCAGTCCCCATATTAGTCCTTGTGCGGAATTCCCATTGTCTCCATTACTATTTCTCTATTGATACTGACTAGCAACTCACCATTACTAGTTTTGATGCATATGTTCTCTATATCATATCTATTCAAGCCATCACCAAATCTGGACATGGTGCGACAAGCAGAAACGCAACAGGTTCAACAAAACCGCATTTCACTATTTTCTCCATCATTGAACCGATTTGAGGGTTCTTGGATCTCTCTAAGAAATCTCTTAAATCAGAATGATTCAAGGAAGTGTCTTCTAGCTCTGGTAATATACTCACTAGACATGAGATCTGACCAAGCTTTGGCAATATTGACCTCATACTGCCTATCTATACTTCTAACCAAGAAATTCTAAAACAAGGCAAAATTTTACTTCAGCAATTTAAAGATTTTCTTCCTATATTGATAAATCTTTAGAACTTAGATAAAAATGGCTTAGGAGGATTTGTCTTAACTTACCTGTTACCACCATGAAAATTGGAAACTTCCTTAGGAAATCAGAGCTGGTTTTACCTTCAGCACCTCCAATTTGCTCAAATATGACAATTGCAACCCTTACAACTATGGAAATAAATTCATACATTCATTTTGATCAGATGAGAAAATATCTATAGAGCCACATATGCTTCATAATGATTTACTCAAGCATGTGAAGTAACAGTGAAATGATTAAAATCTGACACCTTCTTAATTATCTATCACTTCCGCACAAGTAGTTGATGCACTCATGATTACTTTCCATATTTAGAATTTTAAAAATGTTGAATGCTGAGAATATTCCTTCTTGCCGCGCCACTTTCATTATCATCAAAAAGCCTTAGAGTTAGTTTTGAAGTGAACTCATGAACCTTGAACCATTTGACAAAAAGTTCAATGGTTCAAGAATTTAGGAAGTACAACAATGAATGAGCGACACACAACAATACCAGGAACAAGAAACAATGATGATTATTAAGCAGAAGCCTTAAACCATTTGAACTGCTTGAGATTTGGCTCAAAGTTCAAGGTCGGAAAATAACTTAAAACATATAGACATGCACTCGTTATACAATAATACATTGTCGCGACTCACAAAAGACATTTTGAAACTTGAACCAATTAAGGTTCACAGGTTCAAAGCTCAAGACGTAAAACAAAAGTGCGCTTTCTCTCATGAAGACAAAGACCACTAATGACTTTTTTTCTAAAACGCGCTTTGAAATTTGAACCTATTGAACTTTTTAGAAAGAGTTCAATGGTTCAAGTATGAAGAATAAAAAAAGACCTGACGGGAATAAAGGCACAATAAGGCAACCCGCAAGTATGAACATTCAAAAGGGAAAATTGCAGGGGGGACTAACAAACTGGTAAAGAAGAGTTATTTTGATTGGATCTAATGATCGAAAATGATTGGTGATTTGTGATTTGGATGGTTAACTTGTATCATGGAAAGGTGTATGTGACTAGAACTAGAACTTGTGGAGATTATCAGAAGGTTTGTTTCAAATTTTTGATGAAGTTTCGCTCAGGTTTTAGTAGGGTTTAAGACCAGTGAAGAAATCACCAAACCAGTAATGATTTCTATTATGACAGTGATCGACGATGAGTCTACATGAAGTTGTTAACATGGCACAACCCACATGAAAGATTTGATAGATGTTTTGGTGAGATTCAAGGAAGATTTTCTTGGAATCAACAAAACATTTAGTAAAGTGTTTTGAGGGTTTGACTTTGGTACAGATCGGATTTTCGTGATGGGTTACGATCAACCAATGGTTAATATTACATTGTAATTATTTGTAATGAGATGTATAGCAATCTGTGATGATCTCTTATGATTTTAATTGTAAATTGAAGATGTAATTAGGATTTTGTGGCCGACCTAGTTGAGATGGCTATTTAGGATGACACAGTTGATGTTCAGTCTGTCGGTGGTCTTAGAGAATGTGTTAAGTCATCCAAGAGAAGTGTGAGATCTTCTTGAGAGTTGCAGAGTGTTGTATATAACTAGATTTGATCAAGAAAGTAGAGAAGTGCAAGTAACAGATCATTTTCTTTCACTGTTGTTTCCTAATAGTTGCAGCAGGTTAAATCCCTTAACCAGGTAGGTCCTAACAGGCCTTAAACATTTAAGTCCCCTAACAGGGAAGCTCTCAAAAGAGTGTTAAATCCTCTCACAAGGTTGATCCTAACAGATCATTAAGCTCGTAACCAAGCTACAAGGCAAATCCCCTAAACGGATGTCTCCTAACGGGGTGTGATCCTAATCGGGCGTATTGTAAGCTCCTAACAAGGTGTACTTTGAAAGAGTACAAATATTTGTGGGTGCCAAATCCCACCGTGGTTTTTCCCTATTTAGGTTTCCATGTCAAAAACTTATGGTGGTCATGTGTGGAATGGTTTTCATGTGATGTTCTTGTTTATATTTCATTTCATGCATTATTTCTGAGATACCGACTATGATGTTTTATCATAAGTTTATCAGAGTTTACTGATATAGATAAGGAGTTGTTTGAGAAATTTTTAGATCTTATTGATAAGGTTAATGAGTTGGTAAATGATCAAGTTTATATGATTTCTTTGGTGGTAAAATTATTGATAGATATGGTTAATGATTTGATTAATGTGTTAAGCAAATCTAATAAAGAGGTTATTAGATCTAATTAAATAAGTTGAGACATTTGTTAAATGGTTTCAGACTTGATATAAGTTTATTTTGGAGTTGAAGTTACAATTGGTCTTAATAATGATTAACTAGATCCTCATAGGTTTAACATCTTATGCAAATGAGAGGATTGAATCCCCTTTTATATTAGCCTAGGAGAAATAATTTTTATCTCACTGAAGCCCGACATAGAAGAATTTAAGTCCTTAAGAAGAAAATTAGGTCCAAAGGTCAGATGGACCCATCTTAGGGCCACCCTAAGAGAGAGGAAAGGGGCGCCATGCCCCTATCCAAGGGGGGAAAAGGGTGTCATGCCCCTATCCTAGGGGGGATAGGGGTGTCATTCCCCTATGCTGCCCTATTTTGGGGCTTGGACAGGGTCCTGAGGTGATACAAGGGCTAAAATGAGAGAAAATTTGAAATGATGATGCAGACAGGGGTCCCAATTAAGTAGGGGAATGCAGTTGCAAAGGTGAGGGCCTAAAATGCAGTCAAAATTGCAAGGGTTGAAATTTTATGATGCTACATTTAGCCCCCACTTTTATCAGGAGTGTGGCTTACACCAACGCTATCGATAAATTAGAAGAGAAAGATAGATTAAAATGAGAATGCGGAGCAAGATCACAAGGATTATAAGACGTCACTAATCTCGAGGAACAGAGCCCCCAATCTCAAGATCTTAGCTCACTCAAACATTATGCGAGAGCACACATAACAAAAAAGAACAAGACAAACAAAATGAGACAAAGCACAAAAGACACACGACAAAAACCAAAACACGAGACCACAAATCAACTAGCCGAAGAGACCTCAATACTCAAATGCCTCAACAACTAATTGAAATACCAAGACAAATGCCATCACATAAACACCAATAGTCACATAAAAGAGAAAATTTGACATCATCCATGAACCACCAATAGTAAAACTATGAGTTCATGAGAGGAAGAAGAGAGAGAGCATGAATACACACTTTGGTGAACCATGAGAATAAAGGTGAACAAAGGGAACCATGGACATCTTGCCCCTAGAATTAGGTGATCCATGGAGAAAAAAGGACATGGAAAAGTAGCCCCCAGATTTTGTCTAGGTGATCCATGTAAAGGAGGAGGGTGAGAACATCATTAGTTCCACTCGACCTTGTGCACATGTGTGTAAGTAAGGTTCAAAGAACCTCATAGGAGTATATGCCCAAGTATGCTACAACCTGTATAAGATGTATACTACAAATGTCAAGAAAGTGGCGACACCTCACTCTAAGAGGTTTCCCTCTAGTTCCGAGAATATCCCACTGTATAAGATAAAAGTGGAGACATCTCGCTCTAAGAGGCTGCCCTCTAGTTCTAAGAATGACCTACTATATAAGAGAAAAGTGGTGACATCTCTCTCTAAGAGGTTGCCCTCTAGTTCTAAGAATGACCCACTGTATAAGAGAAAAGTGGTGTCATCTCACTCTAAGAGGTTGCCCTCTGGTTCCAAGAATATCCCACTGTATAAAAGAAAAGTGGCAACATCTTTCTCTAAGAGGTTGCCCTATGGTTCCGAGAATATCCCACTGTATAAGAGATACAATGCGTGAGAGAAATATAATACAAAAGGAGCAGTGTGGGTGCCCCCCCTTAAGATGTCAACATACTTTAATGTTGACATCTTAAGGAAAATAGAACAAGGATACCTTCCTTCAACACCAATAGATATCCATCATGCAACAATGTCATAAATCCAAGCAAGAGAGGTAATACTCTTCAAGAAAGGATAAGATAGTTTAAAAGAGATATATTGTTGTAAGTGTAAAGGAGATCCTTGGAGGAGAAAAGATCTTTGTTCAAAAGACATCTACCCCCAAGAGGAGTTGTCTTAGACAAATATAAAATCTTCTAGAATGAAGCGTAGAAGAGAACAAGAATTCAATCCTTCCTCCTATTGCTAGGTGAAAGGGATTCTTGATGAAGGATGACTCACTTTTATCCCAATGGGGATGGGTGAATTTATTATAGATATACATTACCAAATTTAAAAGAGGTTGTATTCAAGGACTTACACCTCTTGTATAAGAGAGAACCCTTGAACAAGCAACAACAATCGCACACAAGTAATGACATCAAGTAATAAAACTCACACTATCCTCAACATAGGAAAGAATGGATCCTTAGATAAAGATAGAGAGAGAGAGAGAGATCATTGCCCCCCAAGTGTAGGACAATGAGAAGAAGTACAAAAATCCTAGAGAGAGACTACTCATAAGAGATGTACTGTTTCAAGCAAGGAATACATCCTAACCAAGGAACAGACATGCGCTTGCATGAAGGATAACTCCATTCAAGAAAGGACATCAAGTTATGAATAACACAATAGAAGAGGTAATTTACAATGAGAGAGAAAGAAGAAGATTCACAAAATTTCCCTGGGGAGAGATTTTTCATAATAGACATACTGTTTCAAGCAAGGAGAATATCCCACTCACGAAACAGGCATGCACTCGCAAGAAGGAAAACTCCATGCAATAAAGGACATCAAGTTTATGAATAATGTACTCCATAAAGAAAATAGTGAAACCCTAGAAAGAGGAAAAGGAATATTCTTTTCCCCCAAGCATAGAGGCAAGAATAAATAGACTATTATGTTACTCACTAAGTATGATTGCACCTGAGATTGTACCACCATGAATGACAAGGAGCCCCCAATAGGTAGTGAGGAGAAACTTAATAGGAACTTGAATGTTATTTTAAATGATCATGATTAATATGACATTCATTGTCAGATGTTATTTTAACATGCCTAACTCAATGTAATGTTGTATTTGTTTTTTCAAAGCTTGACACTCATTAGTAGAATGGTCATGGGTTTGATGATATTTACAAAAAGAAGAAGTTTGAGAATGTTGTTTATGTTTTCTTCTTTGTTTAGGACAAAGAGGAGATATTAATTTGGAATTTAGAAGATTGGTCAACACATTTTCTTGTTGTAACTCAAAATTAGAATGAGAAGGTGTGGATTTACAAGACAAAGGAGAAGAAGATGCGGACAAAGGAAAGTGTGATTTCTCATGACTTTGTCACTTGCATTCAAGAATTTGTCCATTGCATCCATGTGTATGTTCAAAAGAGGGTTCACTCTTAGGGGGAATTGGATTGAAGTTTAAAGAGTCCCAATCAATTTCAAGATTTGTGTTAAGAGAAAAATTTGGAATATGAAATTTAGGCTTCTTAGACTTTACAGAAAAGGTAGGAGTGAATTCTAAGGACCCCCAATCATCCTCTAAGAGTCCTTCTTTAGGAACTTCTTTGGTAGGAGATGGTTTATTTGAGTGAATTGAAGAGATGATTGTAGGAACTAAGAAATCATATGATTCTTCACTTATATTCTCATCAACTACCTCATTAGTATATGTGTAAGGTACAACTTGATAATCAGGAATAATTTTTCATTTCCTAGGAAAATGAATGGAATTGATTTGATTTTTGTTAGGCTCTTGATTTTTGGGAGAGAGCATTATGATGAGAAATAATATCATCCTCTTGTTCTAAGGTATCTTTATGTTCAAGACATTCATTAGGAAAAGGACTATCATATGTAATTAATGCTTCATCTTTAGAGGGAAGATCATGAAAAGAAGGTATGATATCACTAGGATAAGTAGCCATAATATCATCCTCTTACACCAAATAATCCTTATGAGGGATGTACTTTTTAGGAGAAGAAGGAACACAATTCTCCAAAGATTCATCTTTAGGAGGGAGATCTTTGAAAGAAATGCCCATATTCCCTTTTTGCACCAATGTGCCCTCATTAACGAGATCAATTTTGGGAGAGGGTAAATCATAGGTATGAATGAAAGGGAGAACTAAATTATCATCATATGCATGAAAGGGAACATCATGAACATCTTTGATGTAACTTGAAATTAAATTAGGAAAATAAGATAAGAACTCCATATGCACTTATGATCAAACAAGAAACTCATATGTCATTTAACCATATTAATGTTCATCCCATACATGCACAAAAAATTGAATAAAGGAGGGAAAATGGAATTTCAATTGCAAATTTGAAATTTGAAATTTGAAACTTGCAAAATAATTGAATAATTCAAAATTCTAGGAAAAATGATTGTTCAATTAAATGAACAAATTGATTCAAAGAATAATAATGCACCCTCCTAGGAAATTGAAATTTAAAATTAGGATTATGTAAAAAAATAACCTCTTAATTTAAAATTATCCAAAAGAGATTGAATTTTTAAAATTAGGGCCTATGGTATACCACTTGATTTCAAATTTAAAATGGACACAATTAAGATCTTAAAATTAGGGTAGATTATAATTAACCACTTAATTTTAAAATTTTCCTTGAAAGTTGCAATGTTGAAATTGAGAAATGCTTTTGATTTTAGAGGGATCAAAATTCAACAAAATCAATCAATTTTCTAGATTTAAGCAATTAAATACAGTCATAACAGTCTCCCAAAATTTTGGGAAAAAAGCTAAGGACCGAGTTGAAAGTGCATCCGGTCCTCCCAACATTTTTGGAAATTTTCAAGGATGAAGTCTATGATGATTTGAGAGCTAACCCCAAAAAATTGATTGATTTTACGATCTCTAGATAGGCGAAATTAAGGTTTGAATGTCGAAATGGGACTCTATTAGGGTTTTGAAAAAGATAAGAAATTGAATTGCAAATTTGTAAAAGGTCAAACCTAATGGATAAGGGTCACCTTGAATAATATTTAGAAAATCAAAATTGGCTGAAATTGATTGAAATTTGCACAAAATCCAATTAAATTTGAAAATTAGGGTTTTAGGACCTAACCACTGAATTTTAAAATTTTGAATTTTGGGAAAAGGAGGGAAATTGAAAGTTTGAATTTTAGGCAAGAAGACAAGCCTGAAAATAGTAAAAAATCTGAAAATTAAATGTAAATCCAATTTTTGCACAAGTTCAAGTTGATGTTTGAAAATTAGGGTTTTGGCAATTAACAACTTAATTTTGTAAATTTGATTTGCAAATTGAACAAGACACTGAAAGAATTGAATTTGATAAGCAATTTAATTTTCAGATCTAAGACAATAAAGAGCAATTTTTACAAAATACAAGCATGTAAGACGTCGAATTCACCAAAATGTAAAGTGAAAAATTGAACCCTAGTGATTCCCCACCTAGGAGAGAGAAAGAAAATCACTAGGATGATTTTCACTTGGGAGATACTTTACATTCAAAAGAGGGGTTGAATTCACTAGATCCAAACCCTAGAGTGAATAAGGATCTGAATACTAAGTGAATTGCAAGGGTGCAATGAAATTTGCCCTCTTTTGTAAGTAGAAGAGTTGACTTGTTGACTATGTAGAAAATGAAGACAAAATGGGTGAAATAAGGAGCTACTGGTTAGTTTTGATTACCTAGTATCATATTTTTATATGTACATAATAAAGTTAAAAATACAAGCTTAAGCTAATTGAGGCTAATAATGAATAACAAACGGTTGAGACAATGCCTATTCCAATGAAAAAAGTTCAATATAGTAGTTAAAAACACTTAATGCATTAACTACAATAGTACATAGAACCACACATTAAAAGGTGGGATACACAAATATAAGTGGATAGCTAGATTTTCTTACATATAATACAATACAAAATTACTAAAAGATATTTTCATAGTAATATTAGTTTTCGCATATCTTGCATAGAAAAAAACTTCTTTTAATTGAGAAAACATGTCATAGCATTAATACAAACTTTTTTAGTATGCACGACAATTAAAAAACATGATTCAAATTACAAGCAAATAAATAATTGAGATAGGTAATTATGTGAGAAAGTGTCTTTCATTAGTTTCTTTGTATACACAAATATTGATGAATGATATAAATTTCATATATGCACTTTGATAAATAGAAATTAGTTTTTAGGATCATTAGTTATGGAAAGTGCAAATTTGAATTCTGTAAGGTTGTGGTTATGCATATGATCTAGTCTTAGGAGCATAATTATGTCTAAATTTTTGTTCAAGATAGAAAAATTATTATGAATGGAATCAATAAGTTTTGAATTGAAAAATAATGCATATTAAAACTTAAGACTAGTGAGAATTTTAAGAAAATTTATATTATATTCTATATTTATATAACAAATAAATCCACATAAATTGATGTACATATATTTTTTTTATAAAAAAATATTATTTATTTATAACAATTTGAATAAATCATCTTTATTAAATAGTTAAAAATTATAATGAATAAATCAATACATCATTTACCTTATAAAAAATATGAAAAGAATTGAAGAAAAACTGTGCACAAACTAATTAAATGTTTGGAAAGAAATATCTAATTAATAAGTAATTTTATTTTAGAAAACAACATATAAATAATTTGTAAACAAAATGACTATAAAAAATGAAAAAATATGAAAGGTCTCATGGGTTGGCTCAATTGGTGAGAGCTTTCAATAGTAGACAAGAGGTTCATTTTCAACAAGTCCATGTGATGTCAAATGACATATTGTATCAGCATCACTAAAAAAAGAAACTGCATGATTCACCAATCTAAAAAAAATACAATAAAATAATTGAAATTATAAAATAGCTTCAAAACCTTGTAAAACATTTAGCTATCTAAGGAAATAATGACACTTATTCACCTATAATAAAGCATCTCTATTATTCTATTCACATCATTAACACCCCATAAACACACTACATAAAAAAGATTCACATGATATGAAATGAAATATTAAATGAAAATGTCTCCCCATGGCCCTATTCTTCCCATGTGGCCCTTACAACCTTGACAACCACTGGGCATAAACTTATTCAATAGAAACATTCCCAATACTTGGATTTTAAGAGAAATCAAAAGATATTAAAGTCCATTTGGACATTAAGATCTACAAAACACATTTTCGTAAAGTTCTTGGTTTGCTATTGCAATGGCTTCTTTAGCTGCTTCCTAGATTGAATCTGTGCTAAGCCATGTGTGCTACTAATCATAACCCTTTTGATTGCTCTTGCAATTATAATTTAAGCTTTTGGTATCGATTCTTTCTATACTTAATCAATGCAAAATGGTTTGATTATCTAGACAATTATTTCAAACTATGGAAAATAGGGGTTTGGATAAAGAGTCTTTGAATGCTCTACGCAATTAAAAATAATAATCATGGATCTGATGTGTCATTTAAAATGATGTTGCATATTTGATTAATTCAAACCTTCCTTCCCCAAAAATTCTTGACCCCGACGTAAAAACTTTCTAGCTAAAAAATTTTGGGTGGCGTGAGACACATTCCCGGTGGAGGGTTTCTTCACCTAAAGATAAATTATCGACTAAATATCACAATAACATTGTGTTCTCTCTTAGCTTTCTAACTATGCATTTTTCTACATTTCAATTATGTTAAGGTTTTGATCTTAATTTCTTTTGCTAGTGTCTTTCTTTTTTATGAAAAACTTATCTATATAATTATTTATTTTATTTTTCATCCATTCATCAACATTTGAAATAAATTAGATGTTGGCAACAATGCAGCATACTGAGAGGGTGGGGGGTGAATCAGTTTGCTCACAAAATCTACACAACTCAAACTTAAATTTGGATCAGATAATTAACAATGAAAGCATAAATCAACACCACATCAATAACAAGAGGATTTTATGTGCTCCCCCTATTTGAACACCTTAATCTTTATCATTTTAAAAATAAATTAGTAGTTTAGAAAATAGATTCAAAGCACTATGACTCTTATTCTTGTTGCATCCACAAATTTTGAGCATAGTCATCTTCAATTTCTCATCCAAGATCAGTTTTTCCTAATTTAAGAAAAAAAAGTGACCACTTAATACCCTCATTTGGTCCCCCATTTTCATGCGCTCACCCAAGTCATAGACTTAACCTAAAGAAAAATTAAGTCAAGTGAACTCATCTTGATGTGAAGTGCTCAATATCGCTCCCCATTTACCTCTTTTTCCATGCATTCACCCAAAAAATGGTGGAGTCTCTCAAACACTCCACATTCACCTAAAACCTCATGCACCCACTCAATTAAGGATGCAACCACCAAACTTTTATTAGTAAAAGAATCTCATTTGATTTTTCCTTGGCATTTAATGCCCTAATATACCCCTTGCTTGAATTTCAAGGCACGTACGTTTTGTCCAACATCTTGTAGTTGCATGTATTGGCTCACCTAGTTTGATTAGGGCTCCTTATTTGATACATTCATTGCCATCACTCCACTCTTATTTTGTTCTCCTCTAAGCTTTCTATTCACTGAAAAAAAAAAAATTTTACCCCCTAATCACTATTTATTCACCCCTAATTGCTCTTTCTAGCCCCATTTATTCATACTAGCTTCATTTTTCTTTGTTTTTCTTTCATCCATCCCCATTTTTCATCCTCCATCCTATTTTCACCCATTTTATTCTTTTGAGAGGCCATGCCTCTTTTACTTTCCCACCTTCTCAAGGAGGCATCACCATCTTAACAATTGTTCTTCCATCCCATCCACATTGGGGCATTAATTTCACTCATTTCGTCTCACGACTCATGTTTTTATTTTTATTTTAAATAACATTATTTAAACACAAATTGAAGGAGGGAAAAAATGTAGAAACCTAAAATTGATCATTTATATTTGATCAATTTATCCTAATTTATCTTATTCATGTCCTCTATATTAATCAAAGAATATTTATATTATTTAATTCATATTCACAATTATCTTGATCTTCTTCTAAAAATCATTTCTTCATATCCTCTAAGGTCTAGCTTAAGTAAATGATTATTTCTAATTATTTACCTATCACAATGATCCTTTTCTTCCAAGAATTAAATAGAAAATTATATTTATTTAATTCACCTTTTTCCCCACCCTCCACAATATTTTTTTTAAATCTATGATAACCCCTTAATCCTCCTTTAATCATTTTCACATGTTAAAACAATAATTAAGTGGGGATTTGATTACTCCAATTCATCATAAAATCCCCTTTGTCCTTTCATGTACCTCACAATCATGGGTCAATCTTAGATGTACCCCTTTTCAATTAGTCTCATGTGCTTGGAAGGCATGTTTGTATCCTCCTCAAATTTTTATTTATACCCTTTAGTACCTCATGGGTAAGGTTGTTACAAAATACACCTTTATGATGAACTTTCCTAAGGCATCTCTAAATACTCCCATCAAATCTTCTCCATCAATCATTCCTTGTGCTCCATCTTGTCTATTGGTCCTCCTTGAATCTTGGAGCCCATCCTCACATTCAATCTCCTTGTGAAACTTGGCACCATCCCCTTTCTTGAGACATTTCAATAAATCTTGGTCATTGATCCTCCTAGTGCATCCTAGTCATCCATCTCTCAAATAAAAATATATATAAATTTTCTCCATTCTTAACCATTTTAACAACACACCTTTTGAATGCACAGTTGTGTTAAATAATTCTAAGCATATATATCAACTTAATCAATTGGGAAAATCCACTCTAGACTGTGTAACAAAGAAACCTAACATGGAGTACTTATTTTTTTTATGTTTTTGATGGATTTCTTTAGTCTAAAATAAGTGTAACTCATTTTCTTTTTGTGATGTTCAATCTAATTCTTTGAAGTATTCCCTCTATACCTATGTAAATAAAACTAATTACCCAAGTAAACTTAATATAAACTATGCAATACCCCATTCATGGGGTTTTTAGAGTTAATTTGAATCTAAATTTATAAGTTAGTCCCCTCCTCTAAATGGATGCAAATGAATTTCATTGGGGCAACAAGAGCTATCATTGGAAAATTATGAGCAATTTGTTTAGTTTGACATACTTTAAGGAAACGCATCAATATACAACTTCAAAGAAACTATAAGATGATTTTTTGGTGTAGGAGCACCTAAGGTTTAGTCAATGTGTCAATTTGGGGTTTTGAGTCTTAGGAGTTAGGGTTAGGTCTATTTTGATTTAATAAAGTCTTTTGAGACCATTTGTAATGTTATTTCATGTTTTTG
Organism: Cryptomeria japonica; assembly: GCF_030272615.1. NCBI lineage: Eukaryota > Viridiplantae > Streptophyta > Pinopsida > Cupressales > Cupressaceae > Cryptomeria > Cryptomeria japonica. The sequence goes on along the minus strand of NC_081414.1, from coordinate 578,456,205 downwards.
GGTTTGTTTGTCAAAATTGGAGTCACGATTTTCAAATTTGTCAAGTTGCTCAAAATGTTGTCTTTTCTGTTATCGGGATAAGTTATACTGATAAGATTTCATTGGGGTAAAAATTGTCATTACTATTATCGAGATAGGTTAAACCGATGAGGGTATTATTGTGGTTATCGATATAGTTTATAATATCGGATTTACAAAATTTTGTTCAACCGACTTTGAATAGTTATTCCGATTAGGTAAAAACATTGGCATCAGGATAGTTAACCCGATAAGCATCATTGTGGTGGTTGTCATCAGAATAGCTAATCCGATAAGGTTATCCTCAGAATAATTTACACTATCGGGATTGCAAGATATTGTGTAGCCGACTTCGATGGGTTATTCTAACATGCATCCACGTGTCTCGATCAATATAGCTATACTGAAATCAATGACATCAGGGTAGGTTTATTCTATCAGGATGACTTAAAATTGTTGTTCCACCTTCATATCTTATTCCAATGGAAGATCAAAGGTCATGATTGGATTTGTTATTCCGATAACTCTACCCAGTGTTGGTCTATTAGCTTGGCATATCTATTCTAATACCTGTGTTCGATAGTGATTTATCAAGTGTGGAATTTGAACTGTCATGCATTCCAACAGTCATGCTGGGAAAGTTCAAATTTGGTATAAATTGTATGAGAAACAAGCAGAGAGGTGGAGAGAGAGGGGGAGAACTAGAAGAATTCTTCTATGTAATTTTGTAACTATTTTTTTTTCAAATTTGAAGACGTTGGCACCAATTTTGCAAGCTTGTTTCCACTCTGTTTCTATAGTTTTCCCTTTTTACTGTATTTGCATATTATTGTATGAAATCAAATGTGCAGTGTATTACTTTTTGTTGCCAATGATTGGAATTTTGTAGTTCTAACATAAATCTGACTGTTTCTCCCTAACTCGATTGTCATAACACCTTGAAACCTAGCGTGAGGGCCCAAGAGGGGTGAGTGGACAAAATTCCATAGTTAGCTATATAGGCTTATGTTTTGTTACAATTTGACGATTTATGTTGTGACAAGAAGTCTTTGAAAGGTTTTTTTTGTTTTGAATGTTGTGAGTCTATTGAAAGGAGTTTTTGTATTGTATCAAGTGGTATCAGAGCAAGGGAATAGATTCCTTGAAGGAGATATTGGAAGTTTGAGAGAAGAGTGAGTGAGTGATTATAGACAAGATGCATCCTAAGAACGTTGGTACTGCTAGAGAGTTACAGGAGTTGAGAGAGAAGAATACAAGGCTACAGGAGTCTTATAATGTTGTCTTGGCAAGGCTTGAAGCCTTAGAGTCTAATCAGAGAATGTGAGTGAAGAAGAAGAAGAAGAAGAATTCCAAGAAGCTGAAGGAGAAGAACAATTGGACCCTAAGGAACAGAGGACAGTCAAACTCCTAAAAGCAGTTCAAGGTGATAAAAATAAGGTGAATGTTGATATGCCTATGTATGGAGGTAATTTGGATGAAGAAGAGATTCTAGATTGGATTGCAGCTATGGACAAACACTTTGAATGTGAGGATGTTCCTGATGAGCAGCAAGTGAAGATAGAAAAGACAAAACTGAAAGGACATGCATTATTATGGTGGGACTATGAACAAGCTGAAAGGAGGAAGAGAGGTAAGGCAAAAGTAGTTTCTTGGGACATAATGGTTGCTAAACTTAAGGGTAAGTTTCTTCTTAAAGATTATGAAGTTCAATTGTATAAGAAACACCAAGGCTTGAAACAAAAAGAGTTAGATGTCAAAACTTATATTGATGAATTTTATAAATTGAGCATAAGATTAGGTAGGATGGAAGATGAGGTTGAAAAGGTTGCTAGATACCTTGGTCGACTTAGATTTAACATTCAAGATGAACTAGTTATGGAAAATCCAAGGACGTTGGAGGAATGTTTTCAATTGGCCATTAGAGTGGAAGAAAAGATCAAGAGGAGATAGGATAAGTCAAGTAGGGGCAGAGGCAATGCCTTTAGGGGTAGAGGAATATTTTTTACTTCAAGACAGTCAAATGAAAGCCAAGAAGATGCAAACAAAAGTCGGGAGCAAGGTGCAGATTTCAGAGGTAGAGGCACAAGAGGCAGATTTGGTGGAGGTAGGAGTTCCAATATATTTTCAGGTAGGTTCTATAATTGTCAAGAGTTTAGACACCCAACATTCAAGTTTCCTGAGAGACAAGGGTCTACATCAAGTGGTGAAAAAAGGGTGAAAAGGGAGTCCAAATTGTGTAAGAAGATGACAGTGAAAGTGTCAACCCTCCAAATTATATTTCTGCTTAGGAAGTAGGTGAAGCATTGATGCTAAGAATAACACTTTTGAAGGAATCTAAGGAGAAGGAGATGACTCAAAGAAGGATCTTGTTCAAGACCACATGTAGATGTAAAGGTAAAATATGCAAGGTAGTAATAGATTCAGGTTCCACTGACAATATGGTGTCTAGAGATATGGTAGATAAAAAGAAACTAGAAATAATTCCTCATGAAGCACCATATAGAGCATCTTGGGTAAACAATAATCAGTCACTTTTGGTAAATGAACAAGCCTAGGTTGAGTTCCAGATTGGAGAATACAAAGATAAGGTACTTTGTGATATTTTACCCATGGATTGTTGCCATCTAATCCTTGGAAGGCCATGGAAATTTGATAGGCAAACACCTTATGATGGTAGAAGGAATACCTACACCATTGAGAAGGATGGAAATTTTTTTGTATTAACCCCATTGTAGGAGACTGAAGAAGCAAGAGCCAAGGCAACAAAAATCGTCTTGGTTGGCAAGATGAAGTTAGTGCAAGTAAGTGAAGATGAGTCAAGAAAAGTTTCAGTCACTCCTATGTTTGGAGATACCAAATCAGAAGGTTTGCAGACTATTTCAGTTAGGGATGACAAGGGTAAGGTGTTGATACCTCAATTAGATCAAACAAAGGCTAAAGATCAGGTGTATGTGTAGCCACAAGGTGGGTGGAAGGAGGATAAAGCAATCCTAGTTGGGACTCTAATTTATCCTATAGTGGAAAAAGAAGTTGATAAGAAGTCTTGTTCTGCAGTAACAGAGCATTTCGGGTCTGATAAACATGGTGGATCAAGGGTTCTAGTGTTCCAGTGACAGAGAACTTGAGGCATAAAGGACAAGTGATTAGACAAGGAGCTAGGAGAGTTTGGCAAGGGTCAAAGGATAGATATGGCAAGCATGAAGCAGTTGTGATGAAGAAACTAGTTCAAGATACTCAAGCAAGGATGAAACCTTAGGAAGGTCAGATATGGACAAGGGCAATCTAGTTTCCAAGGGACTTGGAAAATTTTCAAGCTGGGGTGTTTGGTACAGGAGCACCTAAGGTTTAGTAAATATGTCAATTTGGGGTTTTGAGTCTTAGGAGTTAGGGTTAGGTCTATTTTGAATTAATAAGGTCTGTTGAGACCATTTGTAATGTTATTTCATGTTTTTGGGTTTGTTTGTCAAAATTGGAGTCATGATTTTCAAATTTGTAAAGTTGCTCAAAATGTTTTCATTTATGTTATCGAGATAAGTTATACCAATAAGATATCATTGGGGTAAAAGTTGTCACTAATATTATAGGGATAGATTAAACCAATGAGGGTCTAGTTTATACTATCGAATTTATAAAATTTTATTCGATCAACTTTGAATAGTAATTTTGCTAAGGTAACAACATTGGCATCGGGATAGTAAAGCCGATAAGCATCGTTGTGGTGGTTGTCATTAGAATAGCTAATCTGATAAGGTTGTCATCGAAATAATTTATACTATTGGGATTGTAAGATATTATTTAGCCAACTTCGATGGGTTATTCCGATAGGCATCCACATGTCTCAATCGGTATAGCTATACCAAAATTAGTGACATCAGGGTAGGTTTCTTCTATCAGGATGACTTAAAATTTTTATTCTGCCTTCATGTCTTATTCTGATGGGAGATCAAAGGTTGTGATCGGAGTTGTTATTTTGATATCGGTACCCAGTGTTGGTCTATCAGCTCAGCATTGCTATTCCGACACCTATGTTTGACAATGATTTATCAAGTGTGGAATTTGAATTGTCATGCATTCCAATGGTCACAACGGGAAAGTTTAAATTTGGTATAAATTGTATGAGCATCAAGCGGAGAGGCAGAGAGAGGGGGGGAACTGGAATAATTCTGCTATGTAATTCTGTAACTATTTTTTTTTTCAAATTTGAAGATGTTGGCACCAATTTTGCAAGCTTGTTTCCACTCTGTTTCTGTAGTTTGTCCTTTTGACTATATTTCCATATTATTGAATGAAATCAAATGTGCAGTGTGTTACCTTCTATTGCCAATGATTGGAATTTTGTAGTTCTAACATAAATCTAACTGTTTCTCCCTGACTCGATTGTCATAACACCTTGAAACCTGGTGTGAGGGCCCAAGAGGGGTGAGTGGACAGAATTCCATAGTTAGCATATATTCTTATGTTTTGTTGCAATTTGACAGTTTATGTTGTGACAGGGAGTCTTTGAAAGTTTTTTATGTGTTTTGAATGTTGTGAGTCTATTGAAAGGAGTTTTTGTATTGCATCAATTTTAAAATAAACTAAAAGTACATGGAGTCTTTCTCAACCTTTAGGTTTGTAAAATACATGGAGCTAGTAACATGTAGATAGAAGGTAATCCCATGGTTATTATCAAGGTCATTTATTTATGAGGATCTCAAAATTAGAACATCAACAAAATTATGGAAAATGCATGGTTGATATTGGATTCATTTGTAGCATTCACTAGATATAACACATCTTCAAAGAAATCAATAGAGAAGCTAATATCTTGGAAAGCTAGATTTCATTGATAAGAAGGTTGGTAATTTTATCAATAACTTGGTTGAGATGTGAGAATATCTTGATTCCATATTTAATTTATAAGAAATTATCAAATAATAAACTTTCAATGGGTGGGATTCATTCAATCCATACCTAATGCATAATCCACGTGATAGTTTGCATCTAGGATTATAATATTTAAAGGAAGCTTGGTACTCCCACATGACCAAAGCAAAAGAACAACCCACATAAATAATAGGAAAATAAGTATATTTTGGTCCTTAAAGTTCCACTTATGTCAAGAGCTAGTATCTAAGAGCAAGTCGAGAATATAACCACTTTCCATTATTGTAGCGTTGCATCTTAGTTTAAACCCCATGGATTTATAGATTTTTTAGAACTTCACAAAATAATAAACACCTTTATGTGGTTGGGAGAAAAGAGGAGACAATAATTTTCTTGGAGGTATTATAGACTTGAATTTGAGGAAAATATTCAAGATGAAAGCTATTGTCATGTTACATATAAAGTGATAGTGGGTGATGTTTTCTAGTAGAAAGTCATAGATATAGGGTCAATATCTGGTGCAGTCACTGGCTAGGAGGGACCTCAAAGAGATCAATCCGGACCGAGCAGTAAGAGTAAACACAACGGAAACAAGAGGATATGATGGAGGCAATGCAAAACTGAATGAATTAGATCATGAAAACTAATTACAGATAACCAGTAACATCCGAGTTACAAGATTTGGCTCACTGGCCTACTACATGCATGCTCAATTACATAATTGGTGAACTGCAAACGTCTAATTCTTAAGATCTATCTTCTATATTCTTCCTAACTTCCTAACTGAATTATGTTGCTTAATTACATTGATTTATATAGTCTAGAGGGATCTAGTCCACCCAAGAGGGATCAAATGTCGAAGAATAAGATCAAACATGTAAAACCAATAGGTCAGCCTCCGCCAAAGAGATTCCTCTGGAAAATCCAAAGGACAAAGTGAGGATCAAAGAGAAGGTCGACCACATGCCAAGGAACATCGAGATCAACGAACGGGGGCTCCACAAGCTACGAAAGGGTCCGCAAGATTCGCCAATGCAAATAGGTCCAAGCGATTTTGGTGTCAGAAAACTATCTCAAAATCCGGAATCGATAACTTGCCTATAAATGATCCAAATGCTCTGGGATTTAGGAATAAGGAAGATGATCATGTCCTCAAGAAAAATCCATCTCTGCAAGATCCGATGAGCCAATGTAAGAAAATACAGAAAGAAATGTTGAAATTACAAAACAGAAAACAAACTAGAAAGAAAATATTTTTGGTTGATGCAAGATTTCCAAGAACCGGGGATGCTCCTGCATCAATATTGATGTGGCCTCCATGCTTGTTGGGGTGCCCTTGGATGAAACTTAGCTAGAGGAAATAGCCAAACAAATCACCATTGTCTTGGTGAAATGTCAATGGAATAAATTTGAAGTAGGTGAACTAGAATTGTTGATTCGAGGGTTAAGGTTTCCGCCATAGACTAGTGCCTAGGATATTAATAATGGGGTCATTGCTAGTTCTCGAATACCCTTAATTATGCATACTGATGGACTCCTTGAGGCTATTTGTAAACATAGGTCTATACCAAGTTTCAAATTCCTAAAATACGATAGAGGTTTGACCCTACTTCTACATGATCAATCTTTTGCAATGATAGAGGAGGATGGGTAAGATTGTGTTTTGGTGAATAAGGGTTACGATAGTAAAGCTAAAATTTTGTTAATATGGATTGACCAAGTCATAATAATTTTAATATAAGTAATGTTATACATTTTTTTAGTTTAGATTGAATGATTACTTCTCAACTATAGGCATAACTATTGTATTAATATTGTTCGTCTCTCAAGGAACAACATGCATGCAAAACATATTTAATTATTCAATGAGTGTAATTACAATGGCAGCAAGTGTTAGAGTGTGATAGTGTGAATATGTTAAAAAAAAAAATTAAAGAACTTCAACATATATTTAAGAAACAAACTAAAACTATAAAATAAATCAAGCAAATAAAATAAAGAACTCTTAATAAATACAAATAACATGATTCATAAATAGTTCTAAAATAAAATAATATAAAAATTACTTCTAAAAAAAATATAGTAATTTGAAATTGATATCTCTCAACATTTTTAAATAGATATATTTAACATATCTTTACTAATATTTTATAATAAAAAGATATAATCTTATGAAAATATCTTTCTAACTGATATATGATATACTAATAATTACACCGACAACTATATCAATAAATCACCACATATTACACTACAAATTTGTCTTCTTATCAAACTTTTCAATCAACCAAAACCAATTATTTTTTATCTAGTCAATGGACTTTAAGAAAAAACCCAAATGGATGATTTGTCCATGTTAATGACCATTGAAATAGCTACACATCATATATGTATAAACTAGTGGGGTATAGTGGATGAGTTATTATTGCATAGAAAACATAAGGAAAAAAGGTTGTGGCTATGGAATTTTCCCCACCTCACATTTTATAGCTGAAAATTTTGGTTCATCTCTTCTTCCCGTGGATTTTTCACTTTATTTTGCTAAGTGGTGTGGACTTTTTGTCCTCTTCACGTGGAACACTCATTTCTTAATTTGACTGAATTCGAATCTCTCACTACCAACATCTAAATTCAACATTTTCAAGCGACTTAAATGATAAGAGGCTCAATTTAAGGTATATTTCAGTTTGCTTCAAATTAGTAATAAATAAATAATTTCAATAATTAAGATTGAGATTAATTTATTATAAGCTAATTGGGTTTTGAAAGTTAATGTTTATTTGTTGGTTGTAAAAAATGTTTTAATTTAAAATTGGACAAAACAATATTTAAGATCATATATTTGATATTTTTATAGATTATATGTAGACATTTTGAAAAATTAAATAGGAATTGAATTGAGTAAATGTTTATATAATTACAATAGTTTTTTTTGTCTTAAGTCTATTTTCTCTTTAAAAGTGTATAGAATTTAAGTTTTGCAAGCACAATAATGAAGAAAAAGGCACACAGGCATTTCAAATCTCAAAGTTTGAATCATCAAGGTCATTGCCACTACAAAGATCAAGACCAATTTCTCACTACCTTTCTATTGATTCCATGACTTTTCAATTTTATGCATCAGGATGCAATTGCCTTGGTATGGTCAATAATGCAAATTATAATAGATGGTATTGCAAATTTCCAGAAATAAATCTGAAACTTATTCTTGAATTCCTTCAATTCATTGACTCAATCCTTTATTTCTTTGATCAACCTTCTCTTAACTTCCAACCTTCACAAGAAGAATGCTCACCCTTTTAGTGTCTTTTCAACGTTCTATTTCTATAGCATAACTAATTATTTATAGCCCCAACATATATTTGTTAAAAAATTAACAATATAATAAGATAATATCATTAATGTATAAAACCTAAATAACTGATATATTCTTTATTATTTTGAATTTCGATTCTAAAATAATAAACACGTTTAAATCCAACAATCAAAGATTATTTTTTGAACTTCTTTATTATCCAACACTAATATGATCAAATTGTGAAACATTCTCATTAATGACAATAATTTCACATATGTTGATGTCAATAAAGCAAAAGACATAGAAAGTAGAATTGTTTTAATGTATTGAAAAGAGTTTTGGTGATCTGAATTATATGTCCCAAATCTCTAAAATTCGATAATCTTCCAAATGCAATGGGTGCCAAATTCGAAAAGAATACCACACAACCTATTTTTAGACGTGTTGATGTCAAATAATGAAGCATAAGAAATGGAAAGTAAAAAGAAAGTGTACTGAATAGGGTGTTCGAGTGTTATTGATCTAAATTGTAAGTTCCAAAATGCTCAAATTGGATAGTCTTAAATGTTAGGGATGTCAAGATTGGGAAGAATAGCCAACACTATAATGATCAAATTGAGAAACATTCTTACGTTAATGAGAACAACTTTACATATATTGATGTTAAATAATATAAAAAAAGAAATAGAAAGTTAAAAAAAAGTTATGTACTTAATAGGGTGTTAGGGTGCTATTGATCTGCATTCTAAGTTCCAAATCTCTAAAGTTGGATAGTCTTCCAAATGTTAGGGATGCCAAACCTGGAAAGAATACAATGAAGTCTATATTCAGACTGAAGAACTAACAACCAATTACTGAGGCGGGTAAGAGCTCCTTCACTTTGATAAATAATAAAATGAAACAAATCAAGAGATAATTTTTTACTTATGTATTAAATAAGCTAAACATGATAGATAGATAGATAAATTGATCTTTTAACATCCACGAGACAAAAAAGAAAACCTAAAAAATTAATTTTCAATTTGAGCTCTGTGCTATAGATTTTATTGAAAACTTATAAAATGATGTATAGATATGATTATTTATTTTGGTAGAATAGTGGGACAAGACTAAGGCAGGCTCAAACAATCCAGCCAACAGACAAACCTGACCAATAAGAATTAAACCTAGACATGCATGAATATTATTTTTAATCAAACAGGACTACCACAGGGCTCTTCACCACATGCCTGTTGTTATCAATCCAACTCAGATACCCATACTCAAAACGCGTATTCTTCTCCGCCTCCACTGTGACACTAAAATTCAACTTCTGAAACTTCTCCATAAATGTTAGACTGGAGGGATTCACCTCTATTTTGAGCCCTTGGGGAGCCTCGACCACCACCTTATAATATGAAACTGAATCTCCTACATTCGTGATTGTTCTCTTGAACGTTGTGGACGACTTTGAGGCTGAATTCTTTCTAAAAATGGCAGTGAAAGATGGGTAATTTAGCCCGTCAGAACCCAAGTCAAGGTCGCTGGAGCATAAGACTTCGTTCCCAGTCATGGCCTGAATCTGGTGTGCACTGTAATTGAGGGTGCACAAGAAATTGACATAGTCCTCCACGCTCAAATCATAGACGAGCCCGGGATCAATAGCCCTCTGTGCATCCACTTGCCCTGCTCCCAAATCCAGAGGCGTGGCAGGACGACCATTGCGGCCCAGATCACCAATTGTGTGATTCAGATTGTCCACCCCGTAAGAAGTGGTCATGAGGGCAGACCTTATTGCCGCGGGACTCCAGTCAGAATGGACCGCTTTCACCAGAGCACTGATCCCGGCCACATGTGGGCATGACATAGAAGTACCCGATACAATATAATACTTATTTAAGCCTCTGGTATCAGGAAGCCAAGCTGCTAGGATATTAACCCCAGGGGCTATGACGTCAGGCTTGAGGACATTAGGACTCGGAAAACTGGGCCCTCTCGATGAAAATTCGACCACAGAGGGCGCAGGTTCGAAGCCCAGTACTGTGACTCCGAACTGTATTCCAACTACAGGATCTGATAAAGAAGCGTACTTTAGTACTGCATCTACTGCTCCTTTATCTCCAGGTGGGAAGACCGCAACCGGAAAAGTGTCATCTGGGTAGGCCGTTACGCCGATGGTGTCGACGCCCACCAGAACCAAAGCCACGGCTCCTGCAGCAATGGCGTCGTCAATGATCTTGCGGCTCGTGTTATTGAAACACAAGAGCACGCTTCCATTCACTTTCAAGGCCTCGAGCTTCTTATTACAGGCGGGGTCTCCCTCATCATAGCGCAACGGAGTAGAAGAAATCGTTGCTCCCTTTTGAGGATCGGAGCCCGAGTAGTAAAAGGAGGATCCATTCACAACTGTTCCGTCGCCAAGCTTCAACGAAGCTTTGAAAGTCCGGTCGATTGTGCTGGCTCCCACTGTGAAAATCCATGGCGCTGCGTTGTACATAGTTTTTCGAGAAGGCCCATCGTTGCCCGCAGCGCAAACCACGAGAACTCCCTTCTTCGCCGCCGCAAAAGCTCCCAGCGCTATAACATCTTTGAAATAAGGAGTCACAGAGTCGAACCCGAGAGAGAGCGACAAAACGTCAGCGCCGTCATTAATGGCGCTCTCCATGCCGGCCAGTACGTCTGAACCGATCGCTCTTTCCGAGGCACTCGCCCAAACAACCTTATACATCGCAATTCGTGCCGCCGGAGCCACGCCTCGAGCTGTGCCCTGAGCATAACCGTATGAGTTCACGCCTTCCACGTAGTTTCCACCTGCAGTTGACGACGTGTGGCTTCCATGACCTGCAAAATCCCTCGGAGAATCGTAGTCTTTAGAGAAATCGACAGTACCGTATTTGGCCAGGTTGGCTTTATTGAAAAAGCGGGCTCCTATGAGTTTTTTGTTGCAGAGAGAAGGATCAAAGTGTGTTCCTTTTACACACTTTCCTTTCCATCTAGCTGGTACGGGTTCCATTCCATGGTCGCCAAAGCTCGGGCTTTCTGGCCAGATTCCTGTGTCGAGTATGGCAATTATAACGTCTTGCCCAAATCGGGATCTTGGGAGGAGACCCGAATTGGGATCCAGTCCGAGGAATTCTGTTGAATGGGTTGTGTGAATGTTTCCCTCTGGATCGGGGAACGATAATACATGCCCGGGCATCTCCTCCAGCATGTCGAGCTCTGATTGTGTTAACAGGGCGCTGAAGCCTTGCATGACTGTATCATAAGTGTAATGGTAGAAATCCGCGCTCTGGGTGTTCTGATCAGCAGTTACTGATTTTACAGAAGAGAGTAAGGATTTGTACCAGTGCTCGTGGGTGGAGAATTCATTGGGCTTGATGGATTTGTCCATACAGATGATGTAAGTTGAGGCGTAGTCTGCGCCTTTTGTGGTGACGTAAGAGGTGAACATGAAGCACACTAACAGCAGACGAAAGAGAATGCCATTGTCTGCCATCTTAGATATCTGGAGGATTTGAGATCACCAGAGAATCAATGAGAAGAGATGCTTCCCTCGCTTGAACCTCTCATTTCTCAAGCTTTCAATGGATGGCCAAAATACAATGTTTAGGAGATTGTGATCAACCGATGTTCACGTTTCAACATCTGCAACATTTCCAAGAGATTTCCAAGTCTCGAGTCGCCTTCATGCCAATTGTGATTTTTTCTTTTATTTGTCTAACGTTGTTGAATTTCTGTTCTTTATGTTCACATTTTGTAGGGTATGTATATCTGGTATATGGTGTATGCTCAGGTAACGCGGAGTAGAGATAGTTCTATATACTATATATGTAGACAGTAGACTATAAAAAGTTCTGTTTTCATTTGTTCTAATTAACTTGCTTGTTTCTTATGTTTTGAACATGATTTAAAAAAATTAAAAACTCTTATATTTTATCAAATAATAATAATGTATGTATTAACAAAACTACAGATATGATAGAGGTAAATAAAATTAAATTTATAATCATGTAAAACAATTTTAACATTTAATTATCTGATTAATAAATAAGATTTAAAAGTTGAATATTGAATGTTAGTTTATAATGTACATTTATCTATTTGTAGAATAGAAAAAATATATTTAATTTTTTTCTTGTTTTTGTATTGATTATGGTATTATTTTTAATAAATTGTCTTTTTATTGAATTTATATGTTTTTATATATAAGATAGTCATAAATGAAAATATTACCTCTTTTATTACTATTAGCTCTAATTTTCAAACCTTAAGTATTTCTTCCGCCTACACTCAACAATAGATACAAAGTTACCTCCCTTTGAAACCATTACTCATACATTAACAACCCTTTCTTCAAATTTAAATTTTATTACTCTAAAAAGCTAATAATCTCTAAAACTATAATTGTTTGTCAACTTATGTATGTCCCAAAATATTTTGATTTGAGCATATGGATGAAAAGACAAGAGAAAAAAGGATACTGTCATTGTCTGCCATTGTGAGACGAAAGATACTGCCATTGTCTGCCATGAAGCACACTAGCAGCAGACGAAAGATAATGTCATTGTCTGCCATCTGGAGGATTTAAGACTGCCAGGTAATCAAACAGAAGAGATAGTTCCATCTATCTTGAACTTCTCATTTCTCAAGCTTTCAATGGATGGTCGAAATACAATGCTAAAGGGATGATAAGATGATGATGGTCGACCGAACGTCTGCAACATTTCCAAGACATTTCCAACTCTGGAGTCGCCTTCATGCCAATTGTGTTTTTTTTTCTTTCATTTTCCTCGAACGGTGTTGAATTTCTACTCTTCAAGCTCACATTTTGTAGTTAGGTATCCTGGAGTATGGTAAGTAATCTATAACTATAACTATGCTAAAGATGGTAAGTAATCTTCAAATGATGCTAGCCCTAACCTTAGAATAACTAATATAGTTAATTCCTAATTATATCTAATATACATTTAATGATGAAGTCGAATTTGACATTATCGAAAATGTAATATTACATGCACTTAAACACATGAACACAAATGCAATTCTTAAGTTTATTAACATGCAATAAACAAATAAATATAAGATACTATTTGAACATGTTATTCATCATGCAACGTACAAAAGGTGAAGTTAAAATAGAGTTTTGCACAAAATAACATGAAGTTAGATAAATGTGTAAATAATTTATTAAGATATAAGTCAAAATAATATTAACTTATATTATATGATCATTGGCAAATTATAATTTTGAAACAACTAGTTAACTGCACCTTCAAAGTCATTTATCATCTAATACTTCATAAATCACTTCATGACTCTTCTATTAATTTGTTCATAAATTTTTGTGCACCCTCTTAATAATATACTCATTAATAAATAATCAGTGTGGGCTTGTAGGCTATAAAGCCTATCTAGTTTTGATGCTAACTCTTTTATAGTAAAAAGTAATTATCGCATAACTCTTCCACATGAGTTGATGATTATAGTTATCTAGCTTTACATTATAATAATTGAATTTCTAGTTAATGAAATATCATTATATCTCTAATGCTCCAATCTACTTGGATATTTTCACAAAATAATGAAGAATCCAACCATAGCTATTAATAACACCCCTCCAAGGAATACATGCAAAACATATGATCATTAGCAAGATAAGTGACTTGCATTTAGTAGGAGACCTCAAGGAGTGTCGGATATATAAAAACAAGTATGCATAATATTTAAATTAACAAGATATTGTGCATTCATAAATCCATAAAGCAGATTTAATGTTTATTAATGAAATTGGAAATCAATCTTTAGGGTGAATTCACAAAGCTGGTTCCCACTTTTGCCAATGAAGGAATTTGGCGAAAGTAGGAACTTCAATTTTCTAGGTGTTCAAGCGAAATAGTGGTATTCGCTCGAACTACCCCTGGGAGTTCGAGCGAACCACGTTGCGGACCTAGGTTCGCTCGAACCACGGGTGACTTTGTACGGGCTGAAATCAAGCCTATTGGTTTGAGCGAATGCGGGTTCACTCGAACCATAATGGATTCGAGCGAACCCCATTCGCTTGAAGTATTGTTCATTCGAACCCTCTAATTTGAGGTTTCTCCCAAAAAATTTCAGAATTCTGAAGAATTAATGACTTCGGAGCTTTGGTTCAAAGCACGAATGAAATAATCTTGATAACCCAAAAATATTAGATTGTAGTACTCAGAGCAAGCTTTCCAACGAGTATAATTTTGTTATATTTTGAATTTATTATGTTCTTATTTTTGTAATTTTATGGAAATTTGGTTTTTCATCGAACATGAACATCTTTGTTCAACGCATTGGGAAAAATAAGAAACTAATTCAAAAAAATTCTAAAAAATATATATGCCCCTGGTATTGATGTCTTCTTTCTAACAAAAAAAAAAAAATTTAATTTCGATTTATATAGAACAAGTTATGTGTTCAAACGTAAACCTATGTCTAAATTATGACTAGTCGGACTTCAAAATTTTATAAAATGAAAAATATTGAACATATCACTATAAAACCAAATGCAAGCCCTGGATATTGATGTTACAAAGCAAAATTCGAAAGAATTGAGTTTTTATCATTTATAGAAAAAAAGTTATACGTTTTGGGAGGCACCTCACTCTTAAAAAATGTAGTTTGTTATAAAAAACTACTTTTCGAGGGAGATGGAAATTTTTTTTAAAAATCCTTCAAAAAAATTTGAAAAAAATGTATATAGAATCTACAAACAAAATGCTAGAAATCACTAATTTACATCATCTTCAAATTTTTAATAGTTTAAAAGTTATAGTTCTTGGAAGTTGAAGATTATTTTAAAAATGTACATCTCAGTGTCAAAAGTGGCAAAAAAGTGGGAACCATTATTGTGAGTTCACCCCTAAGTTACATGCTTGATATCTTATCTATATCATGGTAACTATAAAATGTATACATGCACTCAACATACCTCTTTGTTTGTTTATTTGAGCTTGTTGCAAGGAATTTATTGGCGAATGATTCATCGATCTAACCACAAATCACTTGCACTAGCATTAGCAAGTTAGGCAATATCCAATGTCTCATTAAATCCCCAATAATCATAGTCCTTATAACACACAATCCTCTGGGGACATAAAGAATTTCCGTTTACTTCTTTCACCATTGATAAATTATCATACTCTATCAATTCAAAACATCGATTCATTCTAGGTTAATTCTGAATAAGAATTAAGCCATGTTGCACTTTCAAGTTTACCTTAAGTTCATAGTATCATACAAGGATAGTGTTTTCTACACAAGCAGCATAACCATATTCAATGATCAAATCAATAAACAAATCATTTATATCACCTACAACAAGAACCACAACTCAAAGTAGCATAAAATATAATTAAATCTGTTCATTTGTGGGTGGGGCATCACAATCAATATATAAATAACTCAAGCATTGCTTAAAATAATCAAATGATATAATTATACAATCAAAATAATTTTCTTACTCATGTTTGATATATAAGTCTTCATGTCTTCAATATTGATGAACCTTTATTATTTTGGTTTAAAAATTATTTGCATTCACAATTTAACAAAAAGTATATGTTTAAAATATTGTAGACTCCAAAATTTATTTTAAAGGCAAATCTCAATAGAAATCTCATGTCTAAATCTAAACATTTATACTTGTCAAAAAAATTATTTTATTCTAATCATTATGATCTTTCTATGTCATTATGATTTATATTAGGCCTCTATATCTTAGACAATTATATCCATAGTCAAATCTTACAAAGTTCAATATTGATGTGGCCTTCATGCTTGTTTTGATTCTCTTGAGTACAACTTAGCTAAAGGGAATAGCCAAGCAAAGCACCACTGCCTTGCCCAATTCTTAATAAAGTGCAATTTTCAAGTAGGTGTTGGAATTGATGGTTTGATGGTTATACTCCCCTCCATTGAATAATTCTTTTCAAATTAATAATAAGATCATGTCTAGTCCTTGGATCCCCTTCTTTATGTTATTCATGGACTCCTTGAGGCTATTTGTAAATAAAGGTCCATACCAAGTTTCAAATTCTTAAAATACACCATGGGTACACCTCCACTACCACATTTATTTTTTCTTTTGCAGTAAAAGAGGAGGATGCATAAGATGGTGTCGATACAAAATGGACTAGTAAATAAGGTTTTACTATAGTAGGGATTTTTTTTAAAAAAAAATTGATATTATAATAGAGAAAAGGGTCCCAATTTGTTACAAAAACAAAATTTCAAAGACAACACTTAAGCAAAAAATAAGATTAAAAAGAACAACCATAATATAGAATAATTGGTTGGAAAAACAACAACAAACTATACAAGACAACAAAAAGTAGTACAAAAATAACACTATAAATATCACAAAAATACATCCATGGGAAGAAAAGGAGAAATTCATACCCCATGATGGGAAATAAGGTCTCTCTAATCCTTACACATGGTCTTTAATGTATCCTCCAATACACTAGTAAAAGTGTCCACTTGCATATCGATCTTTCTCATTTTTAAATTAGTTTTATTGGTATCATCTTCATACACTTGTTTACATTTTTTTAGCTTTATGTGGTTGGGAGCAAAGAGGAGACATTACTTTTCTTGGAGGCATTAGAGACTTGCATTTGAGGAGAAAATTCGAGATGAAAGCTATTATCATGTTGCATATAATTAAAGTGATCGTGACTCATGTTTTCTCGTAGAAAATCATACATATATGGTGAATATTAATGTGGCATCCATGTTTGTTTAGGTGCTCCTGGATGTAACTTAGCTAGAGAAATAGTAAAACAAATTTCCACTATCTTGGTGAATTGTCAGTGGAGTGTAGGGTTGAAATATGTGTTAGAGTTGATGATTCTAAGGTTAGGATTGCCTCCATAAACTAGTGCCTGGGTAAGTGCACAAAGATGGTGATAAAAAAGGGGGGTATAAGTGGACACCTTTTTTCTGAAATAAGGTGAACCTGAACTTAGAGGCAAAATTTGAAAGTCATCCACTCAAGATATAAAGATAATCAAAGAACAAATATTGTATTACTCTAAATCTAGTTTCCAAACTACTAAAATTTTTCAAAATTGGATAAGATTAAGGGGGTCAAATCCTTCGCGCACGAAAAACTGACCCTATTTTTTTCTGAAAAACATAACATAGTGTCTGACATGCACATCAAAAAAGTCATAGTTAGATTTAGTATTTTGACAAATCCTTTGGCAGAAAGATAGTTAAGAGTGAGCACTATAAGATGTGTATTTGTTTGTAATTTTTTGTTGAGTATTTTTTTTTTAATGATTTTTCCAATCGAGCACATCCTGAAAATTCGGTACATGTTCGTGCGCGAAGCATAAGTTGCACAAAACAAATCAAAAATACAATTTTTTTTTTTTTAAATTGTAAAGAATCAAGTGCACTACAATAATATATAAAGTTTTTTAAATTTGGATACATATATCAAAAGTTATTCAAAAAATGGTGCACCTATGTCTGTGAGAACTATGGAGACACTAATAAAAGAAATTCAATAATAATATGTTATTGTTGTTCAAATTGAAAAAAAATTATATGGTTAGAAATCTCAGAAGATGGGTGAAAATATGGTGGCAATTTTAGAAATACCCACTTTATGAAGTGTAAACCTGATGATGACAAAGTCAATAAACCAAGTTGATAAAATAAAACATGTCAAAAATGAGAGAAATGGAGGGAAATCAAACTTCCAATCCATAGCTTTGTCATCCAGGCCTATTTCCAAGCCTAAAAAGTCAAAAGTGCATATGGGGTACGTATGGTTTAAAAAGCACATACGGCGTATTTATAGTGTAAGAAGCACGTACGCGCTATTGTATAATATGATATTCTATGTATAATATGTGTATATTCATATAATATATGTAATATATAATATGTGTATAATATGACATTGTATATATAATATGTTTATATACATATAATATATTAAACATATATATACACATGTAAGTGTATCGTCTCTCTCTCTCTCTCTCTCTCTCTCTCTCTCTCTCTCTCTCTCTCTCCCCTTCTCCCTTCC